>NW_026901081.1:0-1200000 GCF_033783945.1 Neopsephotus bourkii | reverse complement strand
CTGTATCCCTGCATCCCTGAACAAAGCCTCCCTTATTCAGCAAGGCAAAGGGGGAACATCAGTTTTCCGACCCTCTCCATCCCAGAGATGCAGGGTTTGAAGGTCTCTGTTCTGTGACCCCATAACAGGGGCTTTATCCACAGGCTGTAATGAAAGACCCATCACAGCCTCTGGTTAAAGCTCTCTGTGCTGGAGCGTGTTTGCACAAACAATGCTGAAATTAAATCCCCAGAGTTCAAACCCTCATTGTCCACAAAACGCAATGGGAATCCGTTCTTTCACCACCACCTAATGAAGCAGCAATGGATTTTCTTCCTGATACCATATAATGTGTCTTTACATGATGCTGTTGCAGAGGTTTGTAGAAATTTCGTCTGTAAATTGCTTTTTCATGGGTGAAATACAGCTTGTGTGTGTGTGCATCTCATCTCAGCTGTCCGAGCATCACTATGCACAAGCAAACTCCTCTACTAAAGTAAGATTGGCATTTTGGGGACTATTTGGCCTATCAGGGCCTCAATATAAGATCTTGGAAAGATGAGTTTTCCTTCCAGAACAGCACCAGAATTTGGTGGCCTGGGCTTATGGAGAGGATTTTGAGTGGAGGGGTCAGCGTCAGAGCTGATGTTGCCTGAAGGTTGGGTGGACTTGGAAACTTCAATGTCTCCCCAAAAAGCCCCACTAGAAAAGCAGGACCCGTCTCCATTTCTGGTGCACAGCATTACATAGGGTCACAGAATGGTTTGGGACAACAGGACCTTAAGGCTCCTCCAGCTCCAACCCCTGCCACAGGCAGGGACCCCTTCCACTGGAGCAGCTTGCTCCAAGCCCCTGTGTCCAACCTGGCCTTGAGCACTGCCAGGGATGGGGCAGCCACAGCTTCTCTGGGCACCCTGTGCCAGCGCCTCAGCACCCTCATTGTAAAGAATGTCTTATATCACATCTATATCTACCCTCTTTCACTTCATAACTGTTACCCCTCATTCCATCACGTTCCCTGATGAAGAGCCCCTCTCCAGCTTTCCTGCAGCCCCTTTAGGCACTGGAGCTGCTCTAAGGTCTCCCCTTCAGGAGCCTTCTCTTCTCCAGGCTGCCCCAGCCCAGCTCTCTCAGCCTGGCTCCAGAGCAGAGCTGCTCCAGCCCTCGCAGCATCCCCATGGCCTCCTCTGGCCTCGCTCCAACAGCTCCACATCCAGTCCTCCAGGAAGACTTTTCCCAGGAGATTTCTAGCACCACATTAATAACCGAGGCCACATCACTCTTCCCATTGCCTTGCTGCTCTGCTCGCATCACTGATGTGCCACACTCACTACTACACGAGTTCACCTTTGTGTTCAAGCCTGGAGTCCTCAGGCAGCACCTGTACTCCACGAGATGAAATCAAAGCCATAGGTGTGAAACAGCAGGAGGAGGCAAAAGGCCTTGACACATCAAGGAATCCACTCCCTGAGCCAGCACTTAGCTCCAAGGGCTCCTTGTCCGTGGGGTCCTGTGGTGCTAGGGCAGAGTGAAACCCAAGGGAGTTTCAGCAATTACCACCCAAATTGCTAGGGATGCAAGACAGGAAGGATGGGTAGGGCTGAGGAGAGCAGCAATGACTGTTCCCAGCCTGTGGTCAGAGCAGGGTTGGGCGAAGCAGTGTCAGAGCATCCCTTGTTCCACCCCCGGCTGCAGGGACAGGCCAGTGTCTTATGGATGGATTTTGCTAGCATCAGAGAGGGAAGGCATTTTGCCTTCATCCCCTGTGATGTGCCTGGGACACTGGGACACTTCCTGCCTTCCCCAGTGGGAAGGAGATAATGATGTAGGAGCAGCGTCCTTCTCTCCAGCCAACTCCTGATGGGCTCCATGGGGCAAACATGAGCTGAGTCACACAACCCCAGACTGGTTTGGGTTGGAAGGGACCTCAAAGCTCCTCCAGCTCCAACCCCTGCCACGGGCAGGGACCCCTTCCACTGGAGCAGCTTGCTCCAAGCCCCTGTGTCCAACCTGGCCTTGAGCACTGCCAGGGATGGGGCAGCCACAGCTTCTCTGGGCACCCTGTGCCAGCGCCTCAGCACCCTCACAGGGAAGAGCTTCTGCCTAAGAGCTCAGCTCAGTCTCCCCTCGGGCAGGTTCAAGCCATTCCCCTTGGCCCGGCCCTACAGGCCCTTGTAAAAAGGTAGGATAAATCCTGGTAGATTGAAATGACTCGGGGGTCCCCACTCTCAACGCAGCAGTTGTCCTAGAGGGATAAGCAGGAAGCCACTGTAGGCAAGACCTACAGCTCCTTTCATTACCTGTGTAATGAGTCCAAACCATTTCCCAAGCAAGGTCTGGACTCACTGTGAAGACGCCCTGGCTATTCAGACACCCACCAAAGTCCTTCTTCAAACCCGGTTTGTAAAAGCCCCTAAAAGTGCTCCTTTTGCCCCATTTATGCCCCACCACCTCCGCTCAGTGCCTCACTCTTCAGCAGGGGGTGGATCCCAGACCAGGTTTGTAGCTGCTCACTGAGAGGCTCTGGCAGCACTGGCAGCATGGAGAACCTGTTGGTCCCGTCTGCCTTCCAGCTTCCTGCTCAACCTGCCCAGAGCTGATCCCAGCAGGAGGCATCTCAGCCCCCTTGCCTGCCGGAAGCACGGTGAGAGCAGGGATGCACATTCAGCCTCTCCTCCTTGCCTCCCAGGACCAGACCTGCCCTCTCTTTAGCTGGTTTCATCCTGGGTTCCTTCTGGTCTTGGGTTTTCCTTGTCTTGAGTTTTCCTTCTTGGGCTAGGAGGCTTTTTCCAGCATCTCCAGTGCTGTAAACACCCCTCTTTATCCTCCTATTACCAATCACCCAAGCCAGAACCAGTTCCATTCCAGTGTCAAACACCCCAAACCCCACATTGGGTTAGCAACCACTGCAGCAATCACTGTGGTTCTCTCTCTCTATATATATATATGCTCCATCCCTGGCAGTGTTCAAGGCCAGGTTGGACAAAGCCTTGGGTGCCATGGTTTAGTGTGAGGTGTCCCTGGCCATGGCAGGGGGGTTGGAACTGGATGATCTTAAGGTCCTTTCCAACCCAAACCATTCTATGGTTCTATGATTCCCAGCAGCTGCAGAGCAAGGACATCTCCACTCTTTGGGGCTGATTTCCCCTCCTGCTTTGCAGGACAGGTTGGAAAGGCCACGAGATATTTGCTTTGAACATGAGGTAACGTCTGGGGTGGAAAGGTTATAACAAAGAGGCTTCCAGTATTTACACTGTGGGACCAGCAGCCACCAGCAAGCTGTGCCGAGCAGCGGTGTTGTAATGAGGAGAGCAAATATTATGTTATATAGGTGTAATGAGCTGCTGCTGTTTAATGCAGGGCTCCTAAGGGGAGTAAAGCCTCCTTAAATAGTTGGGATTCCTTTGAGCAGCATGGGGATGAGAGGAATAATATCTGGGAGAGGAACACACCCCGCATACCAGCATCTGCGTGCTGGGTGGGAAGCAGGGAGCAGCCGGCATCTCCCGGCCACAGATGGTTCCCATCAGGATGGGGTTTTTCCTGCTAATCCCCAAACAAGCTTGAGATGTGTTTTGACTTCAGAGTGAAGCGAAGGAAAAAGAGGAATCTCCAACATGACCCCTTGTTTTTCCAGCCTCACTCCCTGCTTGGCCTCTGCTCTGAGCAAGAACCATAAATGCATTTCCTGTTACAGGCAATAGAGACCCTAAGACCAGAAACTCCTGGGGTGGCTCTTCCAACTCTTCCTGACCTGGAATTTTATGCCATTCAAGCTGGAAATGGAGGTGAAAATATAACACCAGGACCACATGGTTCTATTACTGACCTGAGCCAGAACAGGGAGCGTGATGAGAGCATTGAACTTTGATGAGAGCAGAAGTCAACCTAAACCTCTTTGGGGTTTCTACCCCTGTCTTGCATCCTTGTCCTGCCTGTGGCCTGATTTTCAGCAATAGGAGAGGATGAAGAGAAAGGAAGCCACATCTGAAGAACCAAATGGGTTAACTCCTACATAGGATGAAAGGGGAAGGTCTTCTGGAGGAAGATCTGGCTCTGCCATGGTGTGGATGAGCTCCCACCATACCTGTGATGGGAAAGGCTCCCCTCACTGTTCCTCCTGAACCTAAGAGCTCATTTTGTTCCCATTTTATGGCTGAAAGAAAGGGGAGAGGGAATCAAGAGCTTGATAGAAATAACCAGGACTCCTTCAGGCTGTTAGGAGCATCCCTGCCACCAGCAAGTGCTTGGCAAGAGAGAAGGTGATTTAGGGATGTATATTAAAGCATCCTCCTGTCCACTCTGTGCTGTTCATTGAGGGATGGATGGAATTAGGGTGCAGGGGGTGTCAGCAAGGGTATCCAGCATGTAAGACCTGCCCATGCTGCAACTCTCACCTTCAAATCTTAAACCTGCTTTGAGAACCAGGGATGAAGTCCTGAGCTAACCCGTGCCTGAAGCCATCACACGCGCTCAGCGGGATCCTCACCTAAGGAAGAGTGATCCAGACTGCATCAGTGCTGGACTGGGGACCAGTTACACTCAAAAGGCATCCCTGCTTTGTGGACCTGAGCCTTCTCTTCTCCAACTGAACAGTCCCATCTCTCTCAGCCTTTCCTCACTGCTGCCCAGTCCTTGGATCATCCTTGTGGTCCCTTCTCTGGACCCTCTCCAGCCTGTCCACAGCAGGACCCAACCTGAACCCAGTATTCCAGGGGCAGCCTGACCAGCACTGAGCACAGTGGGACAGTGACACCTTTATCCCTGTGGTGATGCCCTGGTTGATGTTCCCCAGCACCCTGGTGGGTTTCTTTGCTCACTGTTCACTCCTATGGAGCTGGTTCCTCCAGGTCCCTTTCCCAGAGCTGTTCCAGCCGGGCACATCCCAGCCTGTGCTGCTCCAGGATCGGGTTTGCCCAAGGGCAGGACCTGACACTTGTCCTGTTGAGCTCCATCAGGTTCTTCCCAGCCTGTCCAGCTCACCCTGCAGGGTGGCTTCACCTTCCCAAGTGTCCCCTTCCCCACTCAGTTTGGTGCCATCAGCAAACTTCATCAGGATCCATCTGATCCCATTATCTAGTATTGACACGCTCTTTGTTTCCCCTGCTCTCACAGACGTCTACCCAGCTTGACACTGCACTGGGAGCTCGGACATGAAGCAGCCTGACAAGGTGGTGCCCTGCCCTTGACAGCTCCATGGGTTTCATCAATAGGAATTTGGTTTCAGATAGATCCTCCTGGGGCATTTACACTTCCCATGAGGTTGGGCATCCCCCCCCCTGCTCTCTGCACCTCCCTGCAGTGATTCAGCACGTGCAAATGCTGACTCATCACAATCTCTCAGCAGTGATGGACTTCTCACGTGCTCCAAGGCTGGGCGGTAGGAGGAAGAAAGCGCTCCCTGCATCCTTCCCTGTGCCTTGGGGACACGTCAGAGGGTATTGCACACACATCAGAGGGTGGGGAAGCAGGGGCAGGCTGGGGTACTGCAAGGACTCCGTTCTGGTGTCCTCAACATCAGAAGGACATGGAGCTGTTGGAGCAAGTCCAGAGGAGGCCACGAGGATGCTCAGGGGCTGGAGCAGCTCCTGTATGGAGCCAGGCTGAGAACATTGGGGCTGTTGAGCCTGGAGAAGAGAAGCTGTGTGGAGACCTCAGAGCAGCTTCCAGTGTGTGAAGGGGGCTGCAAGGATGCTGGGGATGGACTCTTCATTAGGGACTGCAGTGATAGGACAAGGGGTGATGGGTTCAGACTGAAACAGGGGAAGGTCAGGTTGGAGATAAGGCAGAAGCTCTTCCCTGTGAGGGTGCTGAGGCGCTGGCACAGGGTGCCCAGAGAAGCTGTGGCTGCCCCATCCCTGGCAGTGTTCAAGGCCAGGTTGGACAGAGCCTTGGGTGCCATGGTTTAGTGTGAGGTGTCCCTGCCCACGGCAGGGGGTTAGAACTGGATGGTCTTTCAGGTCCCTTCCAATCCAAACCATTCTATGATTCTCTGACTCTTCTTCTGGATAGGGATGTACAGAGAGATGAGATGACCTGGTCTGGGAATTGCTGCCCAGCATGGGAATGGTTTGCCAACCATCATCCAACACCCTGTGGGACCTGGCCTCCAGGACATGCTCTTCTGGCTGAGTAGAAGGGATGGGGATAGGTTTAGGAAGAAGGATTCATAGAGGTGAGGAAGAGGATGGATAAAGCCAGGGTTGGTGTCTTGCTTCGGGGTCTGCAAAGGGTGGTGGCAGCACAGACCTTGTGAAGTCAGGGATCTTGGCTGTCCCAATCGCAGATCTCAGCACAGACATCAGGAGATGATTATTGCATACAGGGATAAAAGCAAGTGCTTTCTGCAGCAAACAGCACCACGGAAAAGGCTGCCAAGCTCCTGAGTGTGGGACCACCCACTGCAAGTCCTATGGGAAATGATGGAGAAACCTGCATTCCCTCCCCAGTGATGAGGGATGATGGGTTCAAACTGAAACAGGGGATGTTCAGGTTGGAGATAAGGAAGGAGTTCTTTACTGTGAGGGTGCTGAGGCCATCCAGATAGATAACTGCTCATCCCAAAAAAGATATTCCCTTATGCCATTGCAAACAGAGGGGGGGACACCACTCTCTGACCTGTTTTGTACAGGAGACAGAGCAGATGAACAAGCCGTTCCCTTCCAGACTGAACAAAGAAGCTTTAAAAAGCATCCCAGGTATTTCCCCCTAGAAGATCCCGTGATGAGGGTGCCTTTGTGTGGCTGCAATCCAGGTGTGTGCCACGCTTCTTGTACGGGCAGATGGACAACGTCAGAGAGATGCACCCAGTCTCAAGTTCCTCCATGGCCAGGGCTGTATCTTACTTACTTTGCAGTTGGCTTTTCTGCTGCTCAATGGTCTGGTAATCATGGCCTGGGGCTATGGAGCAGCTACAGCGATGGGTCCATCACCCTTCTTTTCTTCCATGACCCACCCTCAGCACCCATTCCCTCCTTCACCGCCTCACATGGGCTTCAAACAGGACAGGAGAAGCTGCAGAGAGGCCTGGACACGTGCAGCAACAGAGAGGGGATGCCCGGAGCTGGGACGTGTCTCCAGATGGAGCTACCACGTTACCTGCTCAGCACCAAACTGAGCAGCCTGCACTGCATGGATGGATGGATGGATGTGATTTCTTCAGCAGGGTGATTTCTAAACACTGAGAGGCTTTTTCTGCCTTTCCTGCCTCATTGAATGACTCTGTTAATAAAGCTCTTTGGAATTAATGACCCCATTAGGAACTCCAGTGTCTTACCTGGAGGTGAAGCCTCCAGCCTTACCCATCTAGAACCATCCTTGCAATAGCATCTCTGGAGCATTCTTCTTCCACCATGGGCTCAGTAGCATATTGGACTCTATTTAGAGTGAGGGATGCTCTGGACCCGTGGTATAACTGAGTCAAAACAGGATAGGCTCTGGCCATAGGGGCTTTCTGCGATGAGGGTTCTCTAGTGTCTCATAAAGGGTTGTGCTCCTATTCAAGCTTTTCCCTTATGTGTCATTTAGAACTCCTCTCTACCTGCCCAGCTTCACAAGGCTCAGAGGCTGCTACTACCTATTGAGTGGGTCTGAATCTGAGGCCAAAATTGGTTGGGTGACACAAAACAGCAGAAGATGAGCCCACCTAAACCTTGCTTTCCCTTCACAGAAAGGATGTGCTGCGACGCAGCGCCCGTGCCCATTGCTGGCCACTAAAGCTTACAGCCCAGTCCAGAGCAGAGGGGTTGTAGGAGTCAATCCCGTTTAAGCCTTTCTATTTAAAGATATAAACTCCCCAAGCAAAGCAGCCTAAGATTAGAAACTCACAGGATTTCCTCAAGTTCCAGCCACCAGCCCGAGCTTCAGCCCTTGGGGGGGTTCATTACCCTCCTGGTGCACCCATCCTGAGCCCCAGTGGAGTTAAGCACAGATTATGCTCTGCAGCTCCATCACAGAACCAAAATGCTCAAAGCTGGTTTAATGCTGCTCCCTCTCTGCCTAAACCATCCCAGGTATTGGCTGGTTGACAAAGAGAGGGTTTAGGCAGGAGTGTTTTGGCTTCTATGGGACCACAAGTGCTGCATCCAGGCCGTGAGGATGCTTCAAGGCGCAGCAGCGCAGATAAACCTTTGTGCTTGGCTATCAGTGGTTGAGAGCAAACAGTTTGGTGTTGTGTCTGTGCAATGAGGCTGTCTCTTGCTACAAGATAGGAAGAGAAATAAGTGTTTTGCATGGTGCAAAGTGGTGAGGAATGGGGCAGTTCTATGGGATTTGGTCCCAGCTCTTCTGCTCCCCGACAGACAGGCTGAGAGAGCTGGGCTGCGTCAGCCTGGAGAAGAGAACCTCCTGAAGGGGAGACCTTAGAGCAGCTCCAGTGCCTAAAGGGGCTGCAGGAAACCTGGAGAGGGGCTTGGGACAAGGGCCTGTAGGGCCAGGCCAAGGGGAATGGCTTTAATCACATAATGGCTTGGGTCCCTACAGCCCTTTGTCCAAAGCCCCTCTCAGCCTCCCAGGGGATGCTCAGCCCTGCCGTGCATCCCATTAAACACAAAGGAAAGCCAACAACTAAAAAGTGATCCCAAGGGAACTGGTGAGCCCTTCTCCCCTCCCAGCACTGCAGCAGGATGGGAAGCAGTTGCCAGGGGTTGCTTTTTCCAGGCATGAGGAGCGTGACTCATTCCCAGCAGGAATTTCCATCTCACCCCATGGCCTCCATGGGAGCGCTCCAGCTCCAGCCCCAGGGAAAGCAACAAGGAGGAATCACCGGCAATTGTCAAGAAGCAGAGACCTTCTCTGGTCCCAGGTGTCTGGAGCTGTGCAGGGACGTGTCCAAGAGGCTCCCAAGGTCCCTGTTTCTGCCCTGCTGCCAGGGTTAGGGGACTGGGCATCAAAACACCTCATGTGCATTGTCCTGGTGATGGTCACCACTGATGGGTAAGTCATGATGAAGGGACCCCAAGTCTATTTGCAAGCTCAGAGTAGCTGCATGTGCACAGACAACGGGTCCAGCCATGTGTTAAGGAGACATCCAGGGATGACCACAGTGCCACAGCCCATGACTCATGGGATGGAGTCATATCATAGAATAACAGACTGGTTTGGGTTGGAAGGGACCCACTTCAATCCATCTTTCCCCAGAAATTCCATTTTCCTGATTGCCAATATTCCCGATCATTTTCTTTCCAAGTCGCTTGTTGGTCCCTCCCCTGTTTTGGTATCTTCACTGGGCTGCAAACGGTTCCCCAGCACAACTACATCCCCAAGTACATGACTGCAAGAGGACTACGTGCAGAACAAGCATCCCAAGACAACACTGACCTTTTCTTCCTATCAACAGCATCACCTTTGCGTGGTGTTTAGCAAGTGATTGATCAATGCTCCCTCTCCAAACCTGCCATGCCTTGAAGAACCCATCAATAGCACTCACTACAGGTTGACTTGATTCTTCTTGATCCAAGCTGCAGGAATTGTGTGTGGCATGTCAAGTGAACTTCAGCAGGGCTTTAGTATTTCCTTATATACTATTAGTGTGGCATGTCAAGTGAACTTCAGCAGGGCTTTAGTATTTCCTCATCCCTTTAGAAATACTCTTTATGCAAGTTATAGACTTCAAGGCTTCAGATTACAGTGGGGCAACTCCGTGTCAATTCAACCGAAATGAGAGCATCCATTTGGGGCAAACAGAAGAGGCTGAAACATCTCTGAGCTCAGGCAGCTAGGAAATGAACCCAAGACTGCATCTACTACATGGCCAACTGGGCTTGCTTCCTAGTGTGAGCTGTGCATCGTATGGAAGAGATTTAGGATCACAGAATCATGGAAAGGTTTGGGTTGGAAGGGACCTTAAAGCTCATCCAGCTCCAACCCCTGCCATGGGGAGTTCTGCCTAAGAGCTCATCTCAATCTCCCCTTGGGCAGGTTAAAGCCATTCCCCTTGGCCTGTCCCTACAGGCCCTGGTAAGGACTGTACCAGGCAGTGATATGGGTATGACAAAGACATGCCCTGTCTCCTGGGACGCAGACTGCTGTGCTTTCCATTCACCAGCTATTCAACACATACCAGCTCACCCTTTTTCTGCCCCCATCCCTGTGCAGACACAGATTGAATGTCAGTGGAAAATAATTCCTTTAATGAGTGTGCTGGGATAGATCATCTGACTGGGTTTGCTTCAATCCATCCCGTGGTCACACAGCCCGAAATGTGCAGCAGTGGCTGTCTAAGCCTTTCCATTTATAGGACAGAGATGGGAGAGCCAAGAGGATGGAAATAAAGTGTTTGCAAGCAAAAGGCCATAAGGTTTAGAGGTGGAACAAGACTTCCCAAGGGAAACGGGCTTTCCTGTGAGGGTGCTGGGGCACTGGAATGGGTTGCCCAGGGAGGTTGTGAATGCTCCATCCCTGGCAGTGTTCAAGGCCAGGTTGGACAGAGCCTTGGGTGCCATGGTTTAGTGTGAGGTGTCCCTGCCCATGGCAGGGGGTTGGAATTGGATGATCTTAAGGTCCTTTCCAACCTGAACTATTCTATGGTTCTATGCCCTGGTTTCAGGTCCTTTGGGAAGGCAGAGCCTCAGTGGGTTGGGTTGGGGATGCAGTGCTGGAGCGGCTACAGGAGGGATGCTGAAGTGTGAACGCACACCCTGGCGCATCTCCCCAACCTCATATCCCACCTCCCTATGGCACAGAGCAGGAATCCGGCTCCAGAATACATCCCAGCTGTCTCCAAGGCAGGATGCAGCAATGGCTTTCCCTGGGCAAGCTGCCACCTCATGGTAAAGCAGATCCCCCCTGGAAGGGGAGCCCCGGAGCTGTGTCAGTGAACACCATATGCCTTTAATGCCCTCTTCCTGCAGCAGATCCCTGCAGGAAGCACCGTGTCCTTAAGGAAGGGGAGTGTGAGGCACCCAGAGATGTGCTCATAGGCACTCGGATGCAGGGTAAATCACCATAGACAAGCTGTAATAATGATGACAGGCTCGAATGGCTCTGTCCTGGATATATATATAGTGTAAAACGTATGGTTTCAGTGGTTATTCCAATGCAAGGGGTTGTTAGAGCAGGGCTGAGTTATTCCACAGGGATTTTCCTAACCTTTGGTAACTGCCAAGTCAGGAGAGGAGGGGACGTGAGCAGGAGCTGCTCCTGCTGTTTCATTCCCAATATCCATTCCCCGAGCATGAAATGCTTCATGTCAGAGCTGAAGGGGTTTCTCAGGTCAGTCAGGAGCTTTTGCTGGCATTTGCACCACCACCACTGGGGCTGTCAGCTCAGATCATGCACTGAAGAGCTCAGGGCTTGAGGGGCACTGAGGAACCCAAGGCAGGGGGTTGGAACTGGATGATCTTAAGGACTTTCCCAACCCAAGCCATTCTGTGAGTCTATGATGCTATAAAATGTTCAGTCTCCATTCACAGAATCCCAGCCTGGTTTGGGTTGGAAGGGACCTTAAAGCTCCTCCAGCTCCAACCCCTGCCACGGGCAGGGACCCCTTCCACTGGAGCAGCTTGCTCCAAGCCCCTGTGTCCAACCTGGCCTTGAACACTGCCAGGGATGGGGCAGCCACAGCTTCTCTGGGCACCCTGTGCCAGCGCCTCAGCACCCTCACAGGGAAGAGCTTCTGCCTAAGAGCTCAGCTCAGTCTCCCCTCGGGCAGGTTCAAGCCATTCCCCTTGGCCTGGCCCTACAGGCCCTTGTCCCAAGCCCCTCTCCAGCTTTCCAGCAGCCCCTTTAGGCACTGGAGCTGCTCTAAGGTCTCCCCTTCAGGAGCCTTCTCTTCTCCAGGCTGCCCCAGCCCAGCTCTCTCAGCCTGGCTCCAGAGCATGGATATCCAGAGATTGGATCTAAGGCAGAAGTTCTTCCCTGTGAGGGTGCTGAGGCACTGGAATGGGTTACCCAGGGAAGCTGTGAATGCTCCATCCCTGGCAGTGTTCAAGGCCAGGTTGGACAGAGCCTTGGGTGCCATGGTTTAGTGTGAGGTGTCCCTGCCCATGGCAGGGGGTTGGAACTGGATGATCTTAAGGTCCTTTCCAACCCTGACTATTCTGGTTTTATGATTCTATGATTGTGCTTTGGCTCCTGCACAGCTCCTGCTGCCTGACCCCAATGCATCACCCTTTGCCATGGGGGCATCATCAGGGACCCAGCACGAAGCCTCTGTGCTTTTGATAGCAGTCAAGGATGAAGGCAATATGTTTCTCTTCAAAGCCAGGTTGGACACAGGGGCTTGGAGCAAGCTGCTCCAGTGGAAGGGGTCCCTGCCTGTGGCAGGGGTTGGGACTGGAGGAGCTTTAAGGTCCCTTCCAACCCAAACCAGTCTGTCATCATTCTATGATATTATATGAGAGATGCTCCTAGTCCCTCCTGTTTCACACTCTTCCTGCAAGGTTCTCCTGCAGATCCCTGTTGTTTCCTCCCTCCTGCCCTCCTTGCATGGGAAAAAGAAGAGGGGTTCAGGGAGCGCTCATGGAACTTGGGATTTCAGGAGTCTCGGGAGCCCTCTTCAAGAGGAAAGGATCCTGCAGTCGCTTCGGAGAGAAGGAGAAGGACTCCCTCTCTCTGCCCTCTCGCGGAACAGCAGCACTGACCTGAAAAGACATCTAGGATCTCCCGGCGTGCTGCATGCTGGTGTTACATCCGTTCATGCTGCCCAGTTCGGGGTCCTCAGCATCCCGAGGGGCATGGGGTGATCTGCACTGTCATTGCTTGTAGTGGTAACCCTAATAAATCCCATCTGAAGTGATGCTTTGCAGGGTCTCGGTGTCTTCCTTACTAGATGAATGAGGAAAGGAGATGAATGCAGAGCCCCAGGGCATCTGTGCATCTGTGACATCTGTGCCCCCCTCTGCTAGATGCTGGGCAGGAGTAACCTTCATTCATAGAATCACAGAATGGTTTGGGTTGGAAAGGATCTTAAGACCACCCAGTTCCAACCCCCTGCCATGGGCAGGGACACCTCACACTAAACCATGGCACCCAAGGCCTCATCCAACCTGGCCTTGAACACTGCCAGGGATGGAGCATTCACAGCTTCCCTGGGCAACCCATTCCAGTGCCTCAGCACCCTCACAGTAAAAAAACTTCTTCCTTATCTCCAACCTGACCTTCCCCTGTTTCAGTTTAAACCCATCACCCCTTGTCCTGTCACTGCAGTCCATGGGTGAGAGCAGTAACAGCCCCTCTACAGAGCGATCCCAGGGCCAAGAAGGGAACAGTGCACATCCATGAGCCCCTGAGCTCCAGTTCCTGCACCAGGAAGGTCAACCCCACCTGCGGCCGGGCCCCGCTGCTCTCTGCTCCGCTCTCCTCCTTGCCCCGGCAGGACTGACCTGGAGGAGCAGCATCATTCCCGCAGCGCATGGAACCAGCGACCCCTCTCCCCCTCTCCCTGCCCATGGGCGCTCCCAGCTCCTCTCCCCGCCGCACGCTGCGCCCTGCAGGCCCCGCACCCCGGCAGCACCAGGGGCTGTGCGGGGCAGCCCGAGGCCGGGGCTGGTCCCGGTGGGTGCCGGCCCCGCAGCGCTGCGGGCTGGGGCTGGGGAGGCCGCGGTGCAGGAGCCGGGCAGGGGAGGGAGCAGCGAGCCCAGGACACGGAGCGGGGCCCGGCCCCCAGCGCAGGGCAGCGGCTCCCGGCTCCCGCAGCCCCAGGGCACGGCAGGGGGGGTCCTGCAGCCCCGAGCTCCGCACGCAGGGACCGGGATGCGCTGGGGTGGGAGCAGAACGGGGATGCCGGGTGCGAGCCGTGCTCCATAGGGAAGCCCTCGGGACAGAGGCAGCAGTGCCATGGGCATGGGGGGAGTGTGTGCGGGGGAAAGCCCTGCCCAGGGCTGGGGTCTCACCCCCCATATACAAACACGGTGTGAATCAGTGCTGCACTGCGCTAACTCGGTCTCTATGTCCCCATCTCTATGCTGAGTCTCCCCAGCCCATCTCCTCTGTCTCTGCTATTTTTAAACCCCTCTATTTCCGCCTTGGCGCAGCTTTTCCCATGGAGACACTCAGAGCCTGGAGCGTTCTCCTAAGGAAAACTGTTCTCCCAAGCGCAGGCACCAGCTCCAGCAGGGGTCAGCGGGAGCTCAGGGGCAGCAGCACAGGGATTGTGCTGGTTCCTGAGGCTTTATGGCACTCCTTGAAGCATGGGAAGCTGTCAGCTGCAGCCACACGCAGCCAGGAGTGTATTCCCAGAGCAGGATTCAGGGCGTGGGATTGGGGCTGTGATGGCCAAGAGAAAGGCTGGGGGAGGCTTTTAACTGACCTGACCCCTGAGGACAGTGATGATGCAGCGGTGACACCAAAGCACGCAATGTTCTCTTTATCTTAAGCAAGAGCACTGGGGTTCTCCAGCTAATGGGGAAACACAGGTAAAGAGGCCCTATGGGACTTGCTGGAGAGCATATCCTGGGGTCACAGAACCACAGCATCATGGAATAGTTTGGGTTGGAACCCAAACTCCAGGGACCCCTTCCACTGGAGCAGCTTGCTCCAAGCCCCTGTGTCCAACCTGGCCTTGAGCACTGCCAGGGATGGGGCAGCCACAGCTTCTCTGGGCACCCTGTGCCAGCGCCTCAGCACCCTCACAGGGAAGAGCTTCTGCCTAAGAGCTCAGCTCAGTCTCCCCTCTGGCAGGTTCAAGCCATTCCCCCTTGTACCATCACTATCACATGGTGCCGTGATGCCCGGCTCTTCCCATGCCCACAAGGCTTTTGCACCGCTCTCCATCAGCTCTGTGGTACCCAAGATGGTTCCTGCAGGGCTTTCTGGGTATCTCCCCACCCAGTGACCCACCTCCCACTTGATAGCCCCTTCCTTAGTGCCCGCAGACCCTCCTGCAAGCACCGTGCCTCATCCTCCCATCCCCATTGCGGTAATGGGGAATTGCTTGGTTCAGAGGTAGGTGATGGTGACTCAGTGGATTCGCGATGCCTCCCACATTGCCCCCAGCAGATCCAATTGTTCTACGAGCTGCCATTAGGGAGAAAATCATGGTTAAACAGTTAGTTCCCCAGGGTAGGTGCTGCCACAGGGACTGATGATAGCCCTGAAGTTGGGATGTGCTTGAAAACTGGATGGGGGAGTTTGTTTCCATCTCTTTCATCTGTTTTATGCTGCTTTGTCTGAACACGGTCACCAAGGCTCCATTAAACCCTCTTATCACTGCAGAAGAATGAAGCAAATACAGGCCCAAAATGTTTCCTTCAAATTGGGGACTGTGGATTTCTCCTTTGGCAAGGAAACCACCCCGTCTGACTTCACTTGTCCCCAGTGAACAATGAACTCCATCTCCTGGAATGACCTGGGGGCATAAACTCCCCTTCTCCCCAAGCCCTGCCTGTAACGTTGCAATGGGTTTGTGCACCTCCCTCTCCATCAATAGAGCTCCACTTATAGCAGGTCACCCTTCCCACCATAGAATCATAGAATCATAGAATGGTTTGGGTTGGAAAGGACCTTAAGATCATCCAGTTCCAACCCCCTGCCATGGGCAGGGACACCTCACACTAAACCATGGCACCCAAGGCTCTGTCCAGCCTGGCCTTGAACACTGCCAGGGATGGAGCATTCACAGCTTCCCTGGGCAACCCATTCCAGTGCCTCACCACCCTCACAGTAAAGAACTTCCTCCTTATCTCCAATCTAAACTTCCCCTGTTTCAGTCTGAACCCATCACCCCTTGTCCTATCACTGCAGTCTCTAATGAAGAGTCCCTCCCAGCATCCCTATAGGCCCCCTTCAGACACTGGAAGCTGCTCTGAGGTCTCCACGTAGCCTAAACCATGGACACATAGGAAATATCTCATGCTTTGTTTTGGAAGCCACATGCATTGTGTAGGGTGATGATGCTCTGCAGATGCCATTGAGGCCACCAACACTTACAGCACTGTGGTGCCCCCCTGGCTTGCAGGGGAAGGAGGAGAAAACAGCTCCCTCCATGCCCATCATCCAACACCTGCCAACCTCATCAGTCTTAGCTTCAGATCAGTGAGGAGCCCCCATCAACCCCCCCATGGGTTCAGAGCCCCAGAGATGAGGCTGGGCCCATCCCAAGGGCCATGATCTTGTGACCAGAGGAGGCCATGGAGCTGCTGCGAGGGCTGGAGCAGCTCTGCTCTGGAGCCAGGCTGAGAGAGCTGGGCTGGGGCAGCCTGGAGAAGGGAAGGCTCCTGAAGGGGAGACCTTAGAGCAGCTCCAGTGCCTAAAGGGGCTGCAGGGAAGCTGGAGAGGGGCTTGGGACAAGGGCCTGTAGGGACAGGCCAAGGGGAATGGCTTGAACCTGCCCGAGGGGAGGCTGAGCTGAGCTCTTAGGCAGAAGCTCTTCCCTGGAGATGTGGCATTGGAGGCTGTTCATGAACAGTGAACAGGAGACACCAAATGCATTTTGCTCTGCAAACCCTCACCATGAGTGTGTCCACTGAGAACAGATTCCCATGTCAGTGGGATTTTCCACATAGATGCTGTGTGTCTGAAGAGGTGCCAGGAGTTCTCCTAGAGGAGGACCATGAAGGAAATGCTTGTTTGGAAGGTTAATGCTCACCAAAGGAGGCTGCTGGGGCAGGAACCACTTTTGGGCTTGAACAGAAACTGGGATTTGGGATCTGGAGGTCTCCCAGCCGTCTCTCTCCACCTGGCAGCGAATTTGGCTTCTTTACATATTATACAATGTGCAAATTACAGTTTCTCCATGCTTTTGTGTGGCCAGCACATGGCTTTGCCAGTGGAAACCAGTCAACAATAACCACAGCTGGGTATGGCCAAACCCAACCTGTGGCCTTGGGAGTTTAGGATATGAGGGTTTCCCTTTAAGTAAACTGCAACCCTTGATAGTCCTGACCTATTCAAAGCTCAGGAGCTGCCTTTCATTCCTTGCTGCTTCTTTGCTATGTTCAGGCAGCAAAGGAGCTTGAAATAAACCCCAACTGGATGGGGCTGAGCCAGATCCATGCAGGAGAAGGGCATCGGTAAGGCTTCGATTCACACATGTCTTTCTAAGCACAGCATCCCCCTGGGTACCAAAGTAGGAGTGAGCGCATGGAGATGCGGGTCTTGTTGTCAAAGCCAAGAGTCCACAAGTACAGATGGTTTTAAGGACTGCATCCAAGCTGTGCATGGCTGGTAAAGATCCAGCATTCCCTGAAGGGATGAAACAAGGCTCCTCATTCAGCTAACCCTCCTACCCCACCTCTCCCACACCAACCACCTCTGCCCCAGGCTGAACAAGAGACCTTGTGTGCAAACCCAAATCCATCAGCACCGATGCCTCCTCCAGCCTGTCAGGCCCTGGGTGCTGCACAAGAGATGCTTAATGCTGTGTGCTGGGCTGAGAGCAGGGACTGCCTTTGGGCAGCCCTATAGCTGGAGGTGCAAAGAGAGGCAGTTTGTGCATCTCCTCCCACTGTGGGAATCAGTGCCTTGGCTACAACAAAACGCAGGCATCGCCATTGGAGAAGGATGCCCAAAAGACCATTGATCATGGTCCTGTGCTGCAAGGGGCTACACAGACACAAAGCAAGAGCCTGTTCCTGCATGGGGTTTATAACACAATAGCCAGAAACCGGGAGAGGAGACAAGGATAGAGAGGGCTGTTTTGGGGTTGTGAGGACCACAAAGCCTGCCTGGCCATGAGATCCATCTCTGTTGGGTGAGATTTGAGCTGGGGTAGTCACAGGGTTGCTTAGCACAAGTGGCAAAGAGCAGCCCAACATCCTGGGTACCAGCCCTGCAGGCAGATTATCTGTCCAGGGAGTGAGAAGATGCCTCTATGAACCCCTAGGAAGTGCTCAGCATCATTCAGGAGAGGGAATGCAGCACAAACCAGTGGTGCAGGATGCCTGGCTGTGGCTCTGCCCCCGACTTGCTCTCTGTGCCTCAGTTTCCCCAAGTCTTAAACCAGATCCATCGGCCTTGCACAACTTCATCAAATGCTTGGATCCATGGAATGGTTTGGGCTGAAGGGACCTTAAAGCTCCAGTTCCATCCCTTGCTATGAGCAGGGACCCCTTCCACTGGAGCAGCTTGCTCCAAGCCCCTGTGTCCAACCTGGCCTTGAGCACTGCCAGGGATGGAGCATCCACAACTTCCTTCTGATCACAAACACTTGGACACCTGCAGGTGGGATGAGTCAGATCTTCCCTCGTGTGACTCAGCTCCCGGATGCTGAGCCCTGCATCACCACGGCCATCTCCCATGGAACAGCTACGGAGCTTCCCCTGCTCCAGGACCCTTATTTGCTGTTCTTACTGCAGCAGTGCAGCCACAGACATCTCCTGAATGCCTGACTATGCTCACAACTAAATACTTCTGTGAGCTGTTAGACCTATATGGGAAGACCAGGAATAAAAACCTTTCTAGACTAGACTTTACCCTACATCCCTATGGTTAATTCCAAAATGGGAAATAGAGGAAAGTTCATTGGATGATTAACAGCTTTCCTCCCTGTGGGTTATAAAAGAAGGAAAACGGAACTCTAAGAGTGGCTTTTGCTTCTCAAATGAACATAATTCCTCCTGGAGCACGAATGTGCTCTACAATAGAATCACTGAAGAGGTTGGGTTGGAAAGGACCTTAAAGCTCATCCAGTTTTCCAGCCCTCCTGCCATGGCAGCACTCTGGGCAGGCTGGATATCTGACCCTGGAAAAGACTTTCATGTGTGGAGGGATGCAGGCCGTTGACATCTGGATGCTCTGGCCCTTGTAAAGATGACACTAGCAGGCATCGCTCCGCAAGAATGCGTCAGGGTTGCATCATGTGGGCTCCCTGCACTCTCCATCAATCCTGCTTTCCACCTCTTTCCTGCCAAGTTTTCACTGCGAATCCATACAGGAGCTGGAAAACACATCCTGCAGCTCCCTGCTGGCGCAGTAAGTGGGGTTTGATGCATCGGGATGTATAAAAGTCATCCCTTTTTTGCTAATGGTTCTGCATGCAGAATGAGTAATCTGGGATGAAGGAAGTTCAAACATGCAGAAACACATGGTTAAACGTATGAAACACTTTGTGTGATCCCATGTACCCATCACACATCGGAAGTGGCACTAAAGTTGCTAAAAAAGGACCAAAAAAGCTTGGAAAAGCCAAATGCAGCTCAACTGGGGGGCTCTCAATTGAGTGTGACACAGGGAGCAAAGAAACCCTCAAGTGTCTCCTCCTTGTCCCCAGCAGTGCTCAATCCTCCCCTGAAAAGGAGGCTCAGGGGGACCTCATCCTCATGGGCCAGGAGTTAAAGGATGGCTGTAAGGATGGAGACTCCCTTTTGACAAAGGAGAAGCCAAGGGGTGATGGGTACAAGTTACTGCTGGGGACATTCCCACTGGACACAAGAGGGAAGTTGCTCCCAATGAGAGCCAAGCAGTCATTGGAATAATGTCCCCAGGGCAGTGGTGACTCCCCAGTGTTGGACACTGTTAAGATTGGGCTGCACAGGCTGCTGGGCATCCAGTCTGGGTCATGCCTTGCATGGAAAGGTTGCAGCAGATGATGCTTGAGGTCCCTCCAACCTGGGATCCAATGATCCTATGAGTCCCCTGGCCTTGGAGACTGGACACATCCTGAACTGCCATGAGGGCTACGGTCCTGGACCCAGTTTTGACCCATGTGAAGGGACCTGACCCGTGTGCCATTTGCCCCCCGTGTGTCATAGAATCAATAGTTAGGGTTGGAAAGGACCTTAAGCTCATCCAGTTCCAACCCCCCTGCCATGGGCAGGGACACCTCACACTAAACCATGGCACCCAAGGCTCTGTCCAACCTGGCCTTGAACACTGCCAGGGATGGAGCATTCACAACCTCCTTGGGCAACCCATTCCAGTGCCTCACCAAGTCATCCTATCCTATTCCAGTGCCTCACCAGTGTCATCCCAACCAAAGGTGCAGCAACCCAGATGTAGGCACGAAACCGGTTCAGTCCCATCAGATGAGCACAGGCAGGTGGTTGGATCAGCAACCAAGAGCCCTGGCCACGGGGAAGGAGGAAACCCCTTCTCCTATTGTACGTCTCTGATCAGCTTTTGTGCTGCCTCTGGGAGAGGAGGAAGACAAAGAGGCACCAAGCCCCTTCCTCAGCATCCCTTGGCTTCCGCATCCTCAGCACGTGGGTGATGAGAAACGCACATGCCATTCGGTCCCATTGGAGCTGTGCCCGGTGCCTCGTGTCTGTGCTCAGGCTCAGCTCTCCCCTCCTCCTTTCCTGCCTGCATCCAGCACATCCAAAGCCCAAACCACAGCAGAACCCCCTCAGCCCCAGCCTTGGCCTGCACTGAGCTCCCGCATCCCATCCCCATCCCCAGTTTGGGGATGATTTCCAGCAGTGAGGAACACCGCTACGAGGGGTGAGGCAGGCGGCGCTGGGGTCTGTGTGCTGCATACACGTGTGACTGCACATGCGTGCACACACATGTCCATAAGCACATGCTGAACCCACCCCACTGCCCGCCCCTGCCCTGCTCTGTGCTGGAAGCAGAAGATTGGCTGGAGGAGGATCTCTCTCCAAGAAAGGGACCATTTTAGGGGCGTTTCTGCTCCGTCAAGAGGAATGGTTTCCTTTTACATCCCGTTTCCTTACGGGAAGGCCAAAACGCCCTGCTCTGTGGGAGGGGATGCGGTTCTGTTCCTTCTCTCAGCTCTCTGACAGCTTCCACTCAATTTAAAGGAGAGGCAGAGAGCTCAGCCCTTTAAAGTCCCCGTAGCAGGCAGCCAGGAAGAGCTTTAACATCACAGAGGAGGAAAGGTCAGCTTTAACGAGACATCAGAGATTCCCCCTCGCAGCCTCGCTCCATGCATGACGCTGAGCAGATCCATCGCCCATTCCTGGGCTTTCTCTGCTCATATATGGTAATAAAGGGTTAAAAACTCCGAACAGGATGTTCCTTGCTGCCTGCCTCAGCTCCTTATAGTGGGGAAACTGAAGCTACAGCATCCCACATCCCGCATCCCTGGGCTCACCCTGCTCTCGCAGCCTACCCTTGAGGTGACCTTGGGTGTTCATGGTGATGACGTGGCTGCAGAAGTCACCACTTCCCTTTCTCTTTAACTTGACTTTAGGATAGCTCCAGATGGTCCCAGTCACTGTGAGGCAGGAGGGAGGAGCGTGCAGCTCACCCAGCCAGCCTGGAAAGGGTTCCCTGTAGTCATGAGTCCTATTGGTTTGCCATGACCCCAAAGCAGAGCTCCTGTATCAGTGCAGGAAGAGCACGGGACCCAGTGGCTGTGTGGGTCCTCCCAGCTTGTTGTCTGATGTATCATAGAATACATCCAACCTAAATCTCCCCTGTTTCAGTCTGAACCCATCACCCCTTGTCCTATCACTGCAGTCCCTAATGAAGAGTCCCTCTCCAGCATCCTTGTAGCCCCCTTCAGACACTGGAGGCTGCTCTGAGGTCTCCACGCAGCTTCTCTTCTCCAGGCTCAACAGCCCCAATGTTCTCAGCCTGGCTCCATACAGGAGCTGCTCCAGCCCCTGAGCATCCTCATGGCCTCCTCTGCACTTGCTCCAACAGCTCCATGTCCTTCTCATGCTGGGGACACCCGATGGCAAACTGCTGCCTGTCCACAAGGACCCCTTCTCCTCTCCCCATATCCCAGCCCCTGTAGGATACGGGATGCTGGGGTTGCAATCCAACCTCCCATCACCCACGCTGGATCTCCCCCAGGGCCATGCAGATGTCATTCGTTCCACCCGAAAGCACCACAGGAATTCCCCCCCTCTGCCTTGTGCAGAGCCTGTGGAGTTTGAACTTTTCTCTGGGAGCATTAAGCAGGGATTACAAACTGGGATCAAGGGAGCCTCCCTGCTCTGTGCCTTGTGGGAAAGCTGAAGCCGTGGCCTCACTGAGCTTTCCTTCCTTGTTGGTGCATCACAGCATACCTGCCAGATACCACGGATGGAGAATTCCCCCCTTTCCACAGCAATCACAGTGTGTTTCCCTGCTCCTTACTCTCCTCCATCACACCTGCTGAAGAAGCAAAGTGCTTGGCAGAGGGTTTGTGCATCCAAAGGCTGGATTTGCACCTTTAGGGTATACAAACCCACCCTGTGGCCGCCCAAAATGCCATGGACCAGCATCCCCAGCTCTGGGAACAGCAGAGATGAGTTTGGCTCACTGCTGCTGCAGCTCAAGCAGGCCAGGGCATGGATCCATGGGACATTCAGCCTTTCAGCTTCATTGCCATCCTTTGTGTGCTGCCTATTCAAAGCTGCTCCCGCCAAATTGGGACCCGGACATGGCTGCAAGCCAGAATGGGGAAAAAGGGCTGTGATTCTGCCTGAATCACTGCCTGCAAAGACATCATCACCCTTGATGGGGTGATGGCCTTGAGCTGAACAAGCAGCAAAGGAGGATGCTGCAAAGGGAAGATTGAAGCATCAACCCTGAGCTGAGCAGAGGAGCAGAATCCACCCCAAGGCCTTTGCATGTGGGTACCCAGAGAACCAGGTGAGGTCTGACTGGCTCTGCATGGAGAACCCCTCATCCAACACAAGGGATTTGCCTGCAGGTGAGGCCATGGTGTTTGACTGCTATTGGCAACTCACCTGCGACCAGAGTCATGATGCTGGCTGGCTCCTGTGGCTCTTCCCATGGCTCTGGGAGGTGATCCCAGACTGGTCCCTCCAGCTGACGTACACCGGTTCACCTCCACTGTCCATCCCTGCTCACTGGGTAAGAAGAAGGTGATGGGATGGAACGGTTTGGAAGGGACCATAAAGCTCATCCAGCCCCAACCCCTGCCACAAGCAGGGACCCCTTCCACTGGAGCAGCTTGCTCCAAGCCCCTGTGTCCAACCTGGCCTTGAGCACTGCCAGGGATGGGGCAGCCACAGCTTCTCTGGGCACCCTGTGCCAGCGCCTCAGCACCCTCACAGGGAAGAGCTTCTGCCTTATCTCCAACCTGACCTTCCCCTGTTTCATTTGAACCCATCACCCCTTATCCTATCCCTGCAGTTGCTGATGATGAGTCCCTCCCCATCAGTATCTCCTTCTGGAACTAATTAGTCTAATTTGCCTTTTAGATTGGATCCATCTGCCTCCTGTGGATGCAACTGCATGAGAAAGGACTGGGTTAAAGTCCTTTAGACCAGGGATCAGGTTCAAAGTGAGCTCCTGAGAGCTTCATGCTCCTAAGTGAGGGATGTAGTGAGCAGCTTCAGCCCCCTGCCCCATTAAAGCTGAGAGGTACAAGCAGGGATGGAGTTTCTCTGCTCTGTAAATCGCCTCCATTGCTACCACAGACCACGCTTGATGCTGGGAAGCAGAAATCCTGCACCAGTGCTGTTTCCTGGCAGCTTAAGAGATGACAGTGCCACTGAGCAGCCTGCTCTATAGTGGAAGGTGTCCCTGGCCATGGCAGGGGTTGGGACTGGAGGAGCTTTTAGGTCCCTTCCAACCCAAACCAGGCTGGGATTCCAATGAGGGTCAGTGTCCTGGTCTACTGCAGCCTACCCGAAAGGCTGAATGTGGGATGCTGCTGGAGTTTGTACTTAAGGAGTTCTGCCCAAAGAGCCTGTTAGGCTGCAGGGTTTGCCTCTGTAGAAGGAAATTGCTCCCTTAATATAGAATCAAGTGAATTAGTAACCCTCTATGCTTTAAACCAGACAAGCCAAACAACCACAACAGCACATCCAGATGGTTTACAGCTGGGCACGGAGCTGGCGGTAGGACCCCCAACACCAGTCAGATCTCCCTGCCCTCCACCCCAGCAGCTCCCACACACCCGGCCCAAGCACTGGGACAAGGCTGCAAATCCCAGTCTGGTTTGCCCAGGGATCATGGAATCATGGAATGGTTTGGGTTGAAGGGAGCTTAAAGCTCCTCCAGCTCCAACCCCTGCCATGGGCAGGGACCCCCTCCACTGGAGCAGCTTGCTCCAAGCCCCATCCAACGACGTTTGGGGGGGATTTAAATCAAAGTACGTTATAACTCAATAGATCTACTCCCCCCCCCCGAACCCAAAAGCTCCCCAGGGAGCAAAACCACGCTGGAAATAGCTCCCAACAAAAGAAATCCAAGTCTTTCCCTATGCACGAGTGTGGGCGGCTGAGGGGAGGAGCCGGGCTGGAGCAGTGGATGTGTCTTTTGGCAGCCGGGCCCTCTCATTACAGGAGCAGTGCAGACGGAAGGAGGCAACTCCCAGCATCGCTCCCCCTTCCCGGTCCTCTTCCCGCATCCCATTGCTGGAGCATCTCCGACGTGGCACTGTGGGGGCAGGGAGCAACTGCAAAGCCCTATTGCACTTCAAGTCACTCGGGAGCAGCTAAGCTCTCCCCCCCCAATGCAGAGCAGCCCCATTCCCAGCACTTTTACCCTGGAAAAAGATCTTTACGGTCCGGATGAAGCTGTTTGCTGATGGGTTTGGGGGGGATTCACTCATTTCCTGCATCGAAATCAGTGTGGATTTACTGCAGCTGACCTGCAGCAATGCACTGAGGATTGAGTTCCCTGGGGGGTGTTTGGTGATAGAAGGGAAGAAATGGGAATATACACTCAAAAATCAGGCCAAAAGCTGCAGTATCCTAATGCTTAATCACAAAGAACTATTTTTATCCAACTCCAAATTCCTGGGTTTGAGATGGAGCCATTTAAAGGACTGAAGCACAGAGCCCTGTGCCAAAGGGGTTTGGTGCTGGGAGGCATCGAAAGACATGGAGAGTGAAAGCTTAAGAGTTTATATCATTGATAGGAAGAGAAAGGAATCTTACATGGGAAGTAGTTACAGGGAAGGGTTTGAAGGTGGAGCAAGGCAGAGCTTGGCAATGGAAACCAGTGAGGCTGGAATTTAAAGGAGCTTTTCTCATTCCTCAGCTCTGGTCCACAACAGTGAGATGTCAGCGGGTATTGACTGCTCGCCATCAGCAAATTCACTTTTATACTGTGGCAATGTAGTAATAAAGCACCAAATGTGCTGTTAAACCCCTGAGACCACGTTCTGATCATTTATGTACATATAAAGATGGGAAAGTGCTGCAAATACACACAAAATACGATGCTTAAGGTACTTTAACCTCTCCTTCGCACTGAATCACTCCCAGATGGAAGCAAATCCCTGAACATCGGGGTTCTGAGGCCATCAGGCACATTACCATTAAAGACTGCAGCATCAGGTGCCTGCCTGAATGCAGAATGCCCAGGGAAGATGCCAGCTGGAAACATTCCCATTGTCCTGGCCCTACAGGCCCTTGTCCCAGACCCCTCTCCTGCTTTCCTGAAGCCCCTTTGGAGCTGCTCTAAGGTCTCCCCTTCAGGACCCTCACAGCATCTCCATGGCCTCCTCTGGACTCACCCCAACAGCTCCACATCCCTCCTGTGCTCCTGCCCCAGAGCTGGATGCGGGGCTGTGGGGAATGGTTGGATGGGATAATCCTTCTCCCAGCCAGGATGGAACACCCAGTGAGCAGAACAAACCTCCCGTTATCTGCTCCTGCTGTTATCAAGGTCTCAGTGCTGCAAACCGTGCTGTGAGTGAAACCAGCACAGGAACACACACACAAGCACACACTCTGTGCTGCTGTTTGGGTGCTGGGGAGCTGGTGTCTTGCAGCTGGTGGAAAACTCTGGTTAGAGGCCTCTCCTTGATGGAGTCTCTACTCAGCTGGCATCATCTGAATGGTTCAGGCAGGAGGAAGATGTCCCTTTTTGATGCCATCTTCTAGAATGAGTGGACTGGAGTTGTGTGGGAGAATGGAGAGTGGAGAGATGAGATGATCCTGATGGAAGGTGCTCACAAGACAAGAACCCAGGTTTAAGGACAGAATATCCCAAGCCAGGTGCTGGTTTCTATATAGCAACAAGAGGTAGTAACCTGCTGGTACCTGTCTTCCAAGGCAAGTGGGGAAACTTGGAGAGCCAAAGTATGAGGAAGGGTGAATGAGATTACATGGTGATTAGAAGCAAGGGAAGACATAAACATCAGGCAAACACAATGCTGCAGCATCCTGCTAACATAACCATCAATGAGGATGGTGCTTATCTAATGGGCAGGATCTAGATGACCTCTGCATCCCAGACTGCCATCAGAAATATCCCATGCTGGCTTAAAATGTGCCAGGGTTAAATGCGAGTGGTGCTCAGGACTTGTGACTCAGCACAGAAACTCTCTATGGCACATACTTTGCTGTAAGCTCTCAGCCAGGCAGTCTGCATGAGCATTTAACTCCTTCAGCATCACTTTGGGGCTGGGTTTGCTGCCCTAATGCCTTTCTAAACTGCCTGATTTGCCAGGCAGGACTGTGCCACTGTGTTATGATACAGTGGAGAACAGAGTGTAAGTAAGTGACCTGCTCATTGCATGCGTGAAGCACAGGGGAAAATGTGGAATTAGGGAAGATGTGGTGGGGAAGATGCTCATTGACCCCTCAGCACAGCTGATGGGGAAAAGGAGAAGTGGGTGTTAATGCACATGGAGAGAGGGATGGAAAAGCAGCCTCTGGGGATACAGTAATATGAGGAAGGCCCCCAGCTGCTGGTAACTTGGATATCAGATCACAGCAAAGCATCTGGGCAACCTGAGCCAGTTGAAGATGTCCCTGCTCATTGCAAGGGGTTGGACTAGATGAGCTCTGAAGGTACCTTATAACCCAAACCATTCTGATTCGATGACTGCAGGTCCTCTAGGGTATCACTGAATCAGGAGCATCTGAGAGATGGGAAGATGTGGTTTGAATCAGGTGGGAGTGTTATTTGCTGCCTGTGACTGCTCTGGCACAGATCACCCCCCTCCTGTGCCAACAACCAGGCACCTGCAGGAGGTGCTGGGAGCAGGGTGATGTCCATAGAATCCCAGACTGGTTTGGAATGAAAGGACCTTAAAGCTCACCCAGCTCCAACCCCGGCCATGGGCAGGGACACCTTCTACTGGAGCAGCTTGCTCCAAGCCCCTGTGTCCAACCTGGCCTTGAGCACTGCCAGGGATGGGGCAGCCACAGCTTCTCTGGGCACCCTGTGCCCGCGCCTCAGCACCCTCACAGGGAAGAGCTTCTGCCTAAGAGCTCAGCTCAGTCTCCCCTCGGGCAGGTTCAAGCCATTCCCCTTGGCCTGGCCCTACAGGCCCTTGTCCCAAGCCCCTCTCCAGCTTTCCTGCAGCCCCTTTAGGCACTGGAGCTGCTCTAAGGTCTCCCCTTCAGGAGCCTTCTCTTCTCCAGGCTGCCCCAGCCCAGCTCTCTCAGCCTGGCTCCAGAGCAGAGCTGCTCCAGCCCTCGGATGCAACAACAACAAGATGCTGATAACGGGGCCCACAGCCCCGCACAAACACGGCTTTATCTCAGGAACGCCGCTCCCGTCCCCGTTCAGCTCCGCCCGGGCGGGCGGGCAGCAGGACCGCGCGTCCCGCAGCCCCCCCTCCTCGCCGCGGCTCCCCGCCATTGGCTCTTGGCCCGGGTCCTCAATCCGATCCTCCCCTTCCTCCCGGAGCGCTTTTGAAGAGGCTTTTCCCAACTTTCCAGAAGTTTCTTCCCGACCCCTTATATACCCCAGTCCGCGGGACCCGGAGGTGCACAGGGAGCCGCGCAGGGCAGCGCCCCAGCCCGCAGGTGAGAGAATGGGGGTACCCTGGGGTACGGGTGATGCTCAGGCAGGGATGTGGCCAAGCAGTGATTGCAGCGGGATGGGGTCACTTTGGGGTCCTGTCTGCTCCCATGGGGCAGGGAGGTTGTGTGTGTATGGGGTGTGATTGCATAGGGGTGCATCGCGGGTAGGTTGTATTGGAGTTAGGGGGGTAGGGGACAGGCTGCCCTACAAACTGGGTGTATTTAGTGAAAAGGCATTAAAAGACACCCCCCCATCACCATCTTTATGTGGTTAGAGAGGGCTGCAGAGGCTGCACCCTGGAGAAGCTTTTGAAAGGTGAAGAAGGAGATGAAGGAAGCGCTGGCTTGGTCCAAAGGGTCCCAGAGCATTCCTGGTTGGAGGACGGCTCCGGCTCCGGTTACAGCTCAGCCTGGGAGCCTCCGGGACCCTGGCCACCAGCCCAGCACATGATAAGAGCTCATTGCAGCCTCCCTGCAAGACCAGTGCTGGCCTTTGCCTGCCTTAAAGTGTCGCATCCCTCTGCTGACACGGGAATGGCCTTTTGCTCTCTTGCACGCATTGCTCCATCCTGGGCATGGGTGAAACACAGCCCTCGCAGGGGTTTGTGCCTCCGGGTGGCTGCCATGGGCGATGCCCCCTCCGAATCCCACCAGCAGAGCAAGTCCCTGACATCCTAAGGAGGTCTTTGGAATGCCACGTTGGCACAGGGCGTCCCATCCGGGGGCTGGGCTGCACGCACTCCAGAGGGTGTTATCGGCTGTGCATTCCCCCCATTTCCAGCCTGGGTAATGGATCCAGTGCTAATCCCAGCCATAACCCAAGGATGGGCAGCATTCCTCTTGGTGCCACTGCACTGCATCACCCATTTCGGGCTGGTCTCTGAAGTAATGAACCCTTCTTAAGCTGAGGATGGAAGCGCTGTGGGCTGCCCATTCCGAATGGGAACTACTCCATGTATCTGTTCTCTTTCAGAATGAAAAAGGCAAACGTTGGCTTCATTAGGAAACAGTTCCAAGGTATCCTTAGAAAGAAAAAAAGACCAAAGAAAAACCTTGAAGTGCTTATTCTGCACCTTAAAAGTGCAGCTTTGAGCCTGTTGCACAAATCTCTGCTCTTCAGTAGCCGGGAGGGCTCTTCCCTTCGCTAGACGGCTTGCTCCTAAAAGGAGTTTAGGATATGAATCTCTGAGGATACATAATCCCTGCTCTGGCAAAGGGTCCCTGGTGCAACTGCGCACTCGGGTTCCTTCAGGCTGCCTGCGTGTTTCCTTCCATATGTAATCCCAGAGGGCCCTTCGCTTCCTCTCTTGCCGTTAACCCTGAAGCTGCCCCGGGACAGCCCGTTCGTGTCCCTGCATGCAGAAGGCAGGCTGGAGCAGGGTGGGAGGAGAGGAGCAAGGAGTGAGAGCTCACCATAGCCTTGGGTCGGAGGCAGTCTGTGGGAGGAGAAGGTCACCCAAAGGCTCCCTTTGGGAATGGAGGAGGGATTTAACCCGTCAGGAGCTGCTGTGGGGAAGGTTTGCTGTGAGCAGGGTGGAGGGAGGGAAGGAATGGGGATGCGTTACAGCCTTGGAGGTAAGCGGTGGGAGCTCCAGAGAGCTTTCGGACATGGCATTTGGGACTGGTCACTGTGGAGATCATCGAAGCTCCCATTGGAGCAAGTGCAGAGGAGGCCACAAGGATGCTCAGGGGCTGGAGCGGCTCCTGTATGGAGCCAGGCTGAGAACATTGGGGCTGTTGAGCCTGGAGAAGAGAAGCTGCGTGGAGACCTCAGAGCAGCTTCCAGTGTGTGAAGGGGGCTGCAAGGATGCTGGAGAGGGACTCTTCATCAGGGACTGCAGCGATAGGACAAGGGGTGATGGGTTCAGACTGAAACAGGGGAAGTTCAGGTTGGATTTAAGGCACTAGAACTGGTTCCCAAGGATGTTGTGAATGCTCCATCCCTGGCAGTGCTCAAGGCCAGGTTGGACACAGGGGCTTGGAGCAAGCTGCTCCAGTGGAAGGGGTCCCTGCCCATGGCAGGGGTTGGAGCTGGAGGAGCTTTAAGGTCCCTTCCAACACAAACAGTTCTATGATTCTATGAAGCTGTAGCTCTGAGCCCTCACAGGGATGGAGCACATGTGTTGTGGTAAGATGCATCAACCTAATGCATGAACGTATAGAGATGGGGCTCTGCTGGGGGAAAGGAGGGGTCCACCCCATTCAGCTGTCCCAGTGCCTCCTTTGCAGCTGTACAGGCAAAACTTAGTGGGACAGAGCTGACCGTACAGTGTTGGAGCGTCTCAAGGCCCCCCTCTGCCTTAGCTTGGTGGAAGCTCATGTGCTCCATCTAGTGTCTAGAAAGCTGAGTACTTTGGGTACCGAGCTCAGGTCCCCAAAGAGGAGAACCCCTGCTGTACACTGACCACAGTAGCCCCTGGCCTCAGGGGCCGCACTGTGCTGTGTGGTCCTGGCCAGCAGAAACACCCCAATTCTAGCTTCTGACCAGGACAAAGGTTTGACTTGCTACTGTTGGGACAATCCCAGACTAGTTTGGGTTGAAGGGAGCTTAAAGCTCCTCCAGCTCCAACCCCTGCCACGGCAGGGACCCCCTCCACTGGAGCAGCTTGCTCCAAGCCCTGTGTCCAACCTGGCCTTGAACACTGCCACGGATGGGGCAGCCACAGCTTCTCTGGGCACCCTGTGCCAGCGCCTCAGCACCCTCATAGGGAAGAGCTTCTGCCTAAGAGCTCAGCTCAGTCTCCCCTCTGGCAGGTTCAAGCCATTCCCCTTGGCCTATCAAGACCATATCAGACCCGTTCCTTCCTTTCCCTTGCCCCTCTTTAAATCCTTTACTGCCCATGAAGATATAGTAATAGAGTCAGATTGCCTAAAAATGAAGCTTTCATTCAAAACACATGGGCTGTGCATGCGAGGGCACAGCCTGCACTCTTTTAGGTTAACTGTTGCTATGGGGAAAGCCCAGTGTGGACTTGGGGTGGTTGCACCCCAAGTGAAGCGTTGATGCAGATGCTCTGGCTATCACTGTGGGTTGGACTGGAAGAGCCTCTGAATGCTCAGGAAGGGCTTGAATTGTGCTGACCAGGAGCTCTTCTTGCCCAGCAGGTCCTCAGAGGCGTCGGGTGCTGCTGAAGCCATGTGGATTATCCTGGTCCTTGCTCTCTGCGGCCTCGCTGCTGCCGTGCCCTCGGAGGACAGGAAGCTGAGCGACAAGGCAACAACACTGGCTGACCGCAGCACCACTCTGGCCTTCAACCTCTACCATGCCATGGCGAAGGACAAGGACATGGAGAACATCCTCCTGTCCCCCGTGGTCGTGGCCTCTTCCCTTGGCCTCGTGTCTCTTGGGGGCAAGGCCACAACTGCATCCCAAGCCAAGGCGGTGCTCAGTGCGGACAAGCTCAACGATGACTATGTCCACAGTGGGTTATCCGAGCTCCTGAATGAGGTGAGCAACAGCACAGCCCGGAATGTCACCTGGAAGATCGGGAACCGCTTGTATGGCCCGGCCTCCATCACCTTTGCTGATGACTTTGTGAAGAACAGCAAGAAACACTACAACTACGAGCACTCCAAGATCAACTTCCGAGACAAGAGGAGCGCCCTGAAATCCATTAATGAGTGGGCAGCCCAGACCACGGATGGGAAGCTCCCAGAGGTCACCAAGGATGTGGAGAAGACTGATGGAGCCCTCATTGTCAATGCCATGTTCTTCAAGCGTGAGTTCTACCTTCTATTCCTGATCTAAGTGACCCAGAACCTAAGGCAACAGAGAGCAGCCCAAGTCCTGCATGCACTGGTGGCATGTTCTCTTTCAGAGCAAGTAGTTAGGGACTGTGCATGCAACTACCACCCATTCCCTGTTCTTACACGCTGAATTTCTCCCTCCTGTAGCTCACTGGGATGAGAAGTTCCATCATAAGATGGTGGACAACCGTGGCTTCATGGTGTCCCGTTCCTACACCGTTGGGGTCCCCATGATGCACCGTACAGGTGAGTTGCAGACCTCCATCCCTGTGTCAAGACCAACAGGAGTTAAGGTTTCTGTTCTGTTACTTGGTTTTCCACCAACTGCTTCCAATGCTGTTTTCCTTATGGGTAGTGTGAGTTGCAGACCTCCATCCCTGTGTCAAGACCAACAGGAGTTAAGGTTTCTGCTCTGTTACTTGGTTTTCCACCAACTGCTTCCAGTGTTGTTTTCCTTATGGGTAGTAAGTGTGAGAGGACAAAACTGGATGTGCTTGTTCTGCTGACTCAGTGTCTCTGTGGGCAGAGATAATCCATGTTTACTATTGGGTGCTTGGCTGTTAGGAGTAAATCCCAGCTCAGCACACAAATGAGATGCAGTTTGGAGTTGTTGCCAACTCAAATAACAGTGGACCAGTTCCCAAAACAGTGTTCACGCTCGCTTCCCTACCGATCCAGGGTGAATTCACACCAAGGTTGTGCGGAGCTTTGCTTCTGCTCCTCATCTCACCATTTCCTGCTTCTGATTTCAAGGTCTCTACAATTACTATGATGATGAGACAGAGAAGCTCCAGGTGGTGGAGATGCCACTGGCTCACAAGCTCTCCAGCATGATCTTCATCATGCCCAACCATGTGGAGCCTCTGGAGAGGGTTGAGAAGCTGCTGAACAGGGAGCAGCTGAAGACCTGGGCTGGCAAGATGAAGAAGAGATCAGTGGCCATCTCACTGCCTAAAGTTGTCCTGGAAGTCAGCCACGACCTTCAGGTAAAAGGAGGTCCTTAAAGAAAATAGTTGGGACTTGAGAGTTCTTTGGGTTGGGAGAGAAGATAATGGGATGATGGGCTCTGTATGCCTGTCACCTGGGGGCTGGGGTAACCATGGCTGGAATGGGTTGCACTGTGTCATCTCTGACCTCTTTTCCTAGAAACACTTGGCTGATCTGGGTCTGACAGAAGCCATTGACAAAACCAAGGCTGACTTATCAAAGATCTCTGGCAAGAAAGATCTTTACCTGTCCAATGTCTTCCATGCTGCTGCTCTGGAATGGGACACGGAAGGGAACCCATACGATGCTGACATCTATGGCCGAGAGGAGATGAGGAACCCCAAGCTCTTCTATGCTGACCACCCCTTCATCTTCATGATCAAGGACAGTAAAACCAACTCCATCCTCTTCATTGGCAGGCTCGTGAGGCCCAAAGGAGACAAGATGCGTGATGAGTTGTAGTTGGGTTGGGTTGGGTTTATCCCCAAGAGCTTTGGTTTGTGTGTTTTTTAGTGGGGGGATTTCAAAAAAGGGGAAACACTATTTTGTATCCTTCTCGAACTATGGGTGCTATTCAGACCAGGGTGCATTGTGATGAGAAACCAGCATACACTTTACCTCACCCCAAAATACCTATTGCACAAACCCACCTCCAGAGAGGAGCCTGGCACAAGAGGGTCACCAGGAGCAGAAAGGAACTGGCATGCACCATCCCAGCTGCGATGCTCAGGCTGATGCCTACCTCCTCCTTGCATTAGTTAGGCCTCCTGCTAAGTACCTTGCTGCTACCACCAGCTCTACAAAGGCACAAGCCCTTCATGCTTCCATCTCAAATGCTTCTGCACATTGAGCTCTGTTGCTTGCTTTTCTCCTCCTTTGCTATGTGGCACCACACCAAAGCTGCTCAGGTTGCTCTGCAGTTGTTCCTTGTTTCCCTCTTCTATTCTCAGTGGTATATAACAGAGCACAAAGGGGCAATTCTAAGGTCCTCTTCTGTGGTCCTGGGAGGTGAGCAGGGCCTGACAGCATGTAAGAATGGAGACTGCATGGAGTTGTGCCTTTCTGTCCTGCCTAACCCTGCTCTGGATGACTCCATCTGCAGTAAGCTATCAGCTCCACAGCTAGCACACTCACTGCAAAGCCAAGCAGAGCTTTGCTCAACACTTCACAGAGAAGTGGCTTTGGTGCCAGCTGATACCCCTAAGAGCAAAGCTAGGTCCCTTCAGCACTCTACATGACAGAAATGGCTCTGCTGCACACCCCTGGGGATCACCAGGGGGGTCTTGGGCTAGCATCTGGAATTGAACATCCTGTACCATGCAAACTGAGGAACTCCACTCCTCTTGGTGCTTCTGCATCAGAGTTACCACTGCAAAGGTGGTCCCAGTTAAAGCAGGGCTGGTGGCTGTCAGCTCCTATTGCAGGCCAAGGGATTGGAGGAGGTTCTTAAATACAAAGCTTTTAGAGTTGCCATTGCCTGACACTTTTCTGAAGCTCCTCTGCATGATGCTTTAGCTCCCTGATGGCTGTCCTGGGTAACAGCATGCTGAAAACCAAATGTATTCATAGTTATACTCTTATTTATGTTTGATAAAGAGCATGTTTCACAGCCTACTCCAGCCTAGACTCGGAGGCTATTCCTATCTTCTAAGGGATATCAGGTTAATACTTAAGGAAGTAAGTGATATAATCCCATGAGCAATGAAGTTGCTATGCACTGAGAGACACTGCAAACAAACCATGATAAGATGACTGGGAGAAATCCATTACAGTCCAAGTGCCAGTTAACTCAAACCCAGCAAGGAGCAAAACTGCATTGCTTTTCTCTCCCTTTTATTTCCCTGCCCATGTGCTTGCTGTCAGGTTCCTCACAGAAGCCCAATACTGCACTTTCTCAGACCATAAACAGGACTATTTCCACTTATTTATTAAGTTAAAACCAGCAACTCTCTTATTAGGTGCTTCCTACAAGCAAAAATTCAGCAGCTTATGCCCCAGGTTGTACTTGGCCACGCATGCTCGAGGTTTGCAAGCTTACACAAGCTTATCTGCTTTAATTCCTTATCCAAGCCAGCCAGAATGGGAGATTCTTGTCCTTTAGCCCCTTCCCAGCTCATATTCCCAGGTGCTTTTTTGGGAGGTAGGAAGCAGTTCACAAGGATATACCCAAATGCACAGCAAGCCTGAAGCCCAGGGTGTACAGTAGATGTTACCTGGTGAGAAGCAGCGCACTGAAACCCACACGCTGGAGGATTGGGGTGGGGGGTAAAGGGGTGGGAAAGGCAGGAACACACTGTGGGACGTTGTGAATAATGTGCATCATGTGGATGCAGGCGTCTGATGGCTTTTGTTGTCTCTTGTACCACACAGTGACAGTTGTCTAATTTTGCAATAAAACTTTTTCAATGAAGCCCTGGCAGCCTCGGTCACTTGAACAGTTTGGATGGAGACAAAATACTCCTAAAAAAGGCTTGGAAAGGCTCTTTGCCATCCTTAAATCCAAGTCACTTGGCTTAATCTAGTGATTAGGGACAAAAAAATAACACTTAATACACAACATGTCGATCAACGGAATTGTATTAGGTCAGCTTTTCTTAAAATCTCAGACTGGTTTGGGTTGAAGGGAGCTTAAAGTCCCCCATTTCCAACCCCTGCCACAGGCAGGGACCCCTTCCACTGGAGCAGCTTGCTCCAAGCCCCTGTGTCCAACCTGGCCTTGAGCACTGCCAGGGATGGGGCAGCCACAGCTTCTCTGGCCATCCTGTGCCAGCGCCTCAGCACCCTCACAGGGAAGAGCTTCTGCCTAAGAGCTCAGCTCAGTCTCCCCTCGGGCAGGTTCAAGCCATTCCCCTTGGCCTGTCCCTACAGGCCCTTGTCCCAAGCCCCTCTCCAGCTTTCCTGCAGCCCCTTTAGGCACTGGAGCTGCTCTAAGGTCTCCCCTTCAGGAGCCTTCTCTTCTCCAGGCTGCCCCAGCCCAGCTCTCTCAGCCTGGCTCCAGAGCAGAGCTGCTCCAGCCCTTGCAGCATCTCCATGGCCTCCTCTGGCCTCACTCCAGCAGCTCCACATTCCTCTTGTATTGCTGCCCCAGAGCTGGACACAGGACTCCAGAGGGAAATCTCACCAGAGCAATAAATCCTTGATGTCCTCAACTTCTCACATGACTGATCTAGTAAGAAAAGAAGTACACAATCCTAACTCTTAAGCTCACTACTTGCACATCTCTTGGTCTTACAAGCAAATGAACATCTTGATGCTACCAGTGATCAGCACCATGAGACCAAGTTGGAGTCTCATACTCTCCAGGAGCCAGCCCTCACTGGAGGACTGCAGGAGAAACCCCTAGCTGATGATCATCTCACATATTGGGATGTACTAGAATTTAGACACAACATGCAAATCCTTGCACTCTTCTATTGCTTCCAGCTTTCATGCATTTCCTGCTCCTATAGTGTGACAAAACTGGTCTGTCATCTTGCCTTTTGGAACTGCTTTCCAAATCCAAGTTCCTATTCAGAAAGTCAAAATTTGATGTTGGCATTGCTTACTCTTAACACTTAAGAGTAACTTCTTCTAAAAGCTTTCCATGGAAAGATGTGCACAGAAACCTGCAATCACTTTCTCCTACACCCTGAGGAAGCACAACTGTTTGACAGGAGACCTGCCAGAGAAGCTGGGAACAGGCAGGCTGCGGCTCACATACCCACACTTGCTGCCAGACAGCATTTCCTGACACTGTCGCTTTGGAATTCCAGTTGCCTGCACAGAAGCCTCCCCAAAACGGCCATCTGGCTGTCAAAGCCATTCCCAAGCAATGCAGTTTGCAGATTTGTAGGTTTTAATGCAGCAAATAGGTTCTGAGTTTCTTAAATGGGGAAAGTCTTGATCTTGCACACAACGTGATCTCTAAGGGTGTGTGTAACAGGCTCTTCCCATTACTGCACTGGAGTTTGAGAAACACAGTGGGAAAGGTGCTGACAGAACCAGAATCCTGCCTGAAACTTAACCAAATGCTCAGTCTCACCACTTTAACCTACAGGCTTTAGCTTCACCACAACAGACAGGAACAACTACATTCATACAGCAATAGAACAGAGGTGGAAACACATCCCTGCATACAGACTATACATTTCAACAGCTTAGGTAGCCTTGTCATCTCTTATCAGCTTAACGATGTCATCCTACAGCTAATTAAAGCCAGTTATTAATACAGTGAGAAGTAACAGACTGTCTGCTCAAGCCTCAAAGGACGACAAGTGTTTCCCCAACTGCTTCAATCTCTTTCCATCTCAAAGCTTAGGACAGGTTTGAAACTCAAGAGTGTACACTTACTTCTTCTCCCCAGCTATTGTGTAAGAACACCTACTCAGGAGTTTGTCCACTCCCCATCTCTACCAGGCAAAGGTTACTTGACCCTAACAGGAGCTCTAATGTTCCTGTGTGGTCTATAGGCCTCAAAGTCACACACTGAACATCCTTTCAGTGCCAAGGGAAATAAATGGATGTACAGAGGTGCAAAAAGCATTCAGGAGAATACAGTAACACTTCAGTTTACACTTTCAGTTGAAGCCACAAAGGTGTAAACTACAATGACTGCTTTGGACACTGATAAAAAGCTCCCTCTTCTGGAAACCTCGGAGTAAGGGACTGGCATGGAAGTGAAGAGGTACCAGCACTACTCTAGCTCATGTTATCCATGACCCTCTTAATAACCAGCCTGCTGGCTCCAGCTCTACCAAACATCAGCATTTTGTCCCCACTTTTAGATCAGGGTCTCCTAAGTTCACTCCAAAAGGGTAACACGACCCGGAAGAAATGCAAGAGAATTCCTTCCATACCAAAAGTGGAGCAAGGCTTTCCTGGAATACATCTTGGGAAACAAAGAAAGGACCTCCACAAACACTGTCTTTTCTGATTTTATTAAGAGATGTTTTCAGGACAGTCAAGCTTCTGGTTGCAGATGTTACAAACCCTACAATAAAAAACAGAATACCGAGTGAGATGGTGGCAAGCTATTTCCCATAACCATTCTCCTACCCCAAATACTGAACAAACATGATCCCATGTTTGTTCCATGATTTCCAGTCTCTCACTTCCTGCATTTTAGCCAATGATCCCCTTTTCCCCACAGGAGCCCTGCAAACTCCCTGAACTCTGCCTGCTCACACAAAGCCAGCTCCATAGAATCACAGAGGTTAGAAGGGACCTTAAAGCTCCTCCAGCTCCAACCCCTGCCATCCAGGGACCCCTTCCACTGGAGCAGCTTGCTCTAAGCCCCTGTGTCCAACCTGGCCTTGAACACTGCCAGGGATGGGGCAGCCACAGCTTCTCTGGGCACCCTGTGCCAGCGCCTCAGCACCCACACAGGGAAGAGCTTCTGCCTTATATCCAACCTAAATCTTCCTTATTTAAGTTTAAACCCGTTCCCCCTGTCCTATCACTACAGTGCCTGATGAAGAGTCCGTTCTCCAGCATCCTTGAAGGTTCCCATCAGATGCTGGAGGGGGCCTACAAGGACACCAGAAAGGGACTCTTCATCAGGGGTTTAAAATGAAGACGAGCTCCTCATTCACTCAGACCACCACAGCCTTGCTTTCAACAGCAGCTGAGGAATCTGGAAGCAGCCTTAGGCCCTCTCCTTCCTGCTGCTCTCAGAGAAAGCCAGCAAATTGCACTTGTTCACTGGGAACAACTCAGAGCAGCTCTTGAGACAATTGCAAGCCATCTATTTCCATCTTAGAAGCTCTTCATTCAGAGAGGGTTTCAAACTTGCCATTATTGACTTACAAAACTAGCCTAAGCATTGTGCTCAATGTTACTGGCTTCCAACTATACCCCCCATGGCACCCACTTTGGGATAGATACCCTGTGCTGTCAACTGCACATTGGTAGCAGTCGCGTTAACATGAAAACACCCAAGGCACTGAACCCTTCTCAGACAAATGCCTCTAAGTCAATCAAATTGTGATCCAAGGTCCCCAAATTCATGCTGTAGGACACAACATGAGAACAGGGCACTTGCACAGGGATATTCCCTTTCAGACTCGTCATCTCATCTTCACTGAAGGGTGTACTTAGCTGGTTTGCAGCCTGCCTTAAACCATGCCCTCTTCATCCAGGGCAACACTCTAAACCAAGTCCAGCTGAACATTGCCTGGTTCAAGGCAGCACCTTTTTCCCCCCCAACAGCCTTTCTTGGGTGACATGTCACCCTTTCCACATGGATCTTCCCCAAACCTGCCTCCCACCACACAGACAGAGGCACTTACCCCTCAGGCAGTGGGGACCGGCTGAGGCATGGCTGGCTGTTCTGGTTTGCCACCTTTCTGCTCTGAAATGGGGGTGGTGGGCAAGATCTCTTCTTTGGGTTCCACGATGCTGACATGGTCTGGAAGAGGCTTTTTGGGGCCAATCTTTCCACTTGGGTCCCAGGGCAACATAATCTTTACTTTGATTCCCAGTACTCCTGTAAAGAGTGACAGGACAATACAAAATATCAAGCACCCATTTATCAGGGAGAAACCCCACAAAACATGCTTTCTGCACCAAAACCATCCCCTGACAACACTAAGATGCAAGCTGATTAACACAAATCATAGAATGGCTTGGGATGGAAAGGACCTTAAGACCATCTAGTCCCAGGCCCCTGCCACTGGCAGGGACACCTTGCACTGGACCAGGTGGCCCTAAGCCCTGTCCAACCTGGCCTTGAATGTGCTAAAGCTCAGAAATTCCATTACTCCAAATTTAAATCAGCATGTTTTATCTTTATCCAGTTCATTGCCTTTGTTAACTTCAGCCTGGGACTAGGATGAAAACATGCTCTATCCCTAAGTCATGCCTACCCTGGTTTAAACCTGTCCTTCCTGGGGTAACTCACTTTCCTAGGAAGCTGCACTGAGGGTTTTTGCATCCCTTCTCAGACAAATGCCTCAAAATCATCCAATGAACAGGACATCCTGCCCAAGGCAGCCTCAGCACAGCACCACAGAACATGGCACTGAACAGGCTGCAATGACACAAGGACATCCCTTCTGACTCGTCATCGGATCATCACTGAAAGGAAGGTGGAGAAGAGCTTTGGCTATGCTACTACCCCTGCATCAATTAAGCAACAACTAAGATGCATTAGTTGTGTGTTTTAGCAGGTGGAAGGACAAGTGTAAGCAGGCCTGGCTGGTTGAGCTGGGAAGACTGGCCAGGGCACAGCTATAGGGGAAGACTGCATTTGGCCTTTTTGTGCATCTTGTAGCTCCAATGCTCTGTCTGCCTACCCCTAGGAGCCAAGAAAGCCAGAATTCAAACTGCCAACAGTTCAAGTTCAGTCAACCTGTGTTTCATGCAAGTTGTTTTACTACCACAGGATACAAGTGACAGCCACGTGCTCAACTGGAACCATTCAAACCCCACCACTACACAAGTGGGTGTGGGATGAACACCCAAGTCTTTGTCTGCTGAAGGCTGCTTCTTCATTTCCCACTCCCAAACACAAAGTTCTACTTCAGATGTCAGGTGCAAAGTCCACACCAAGAGTTTAGTTGCAAAAGGCCAGGAAAACAGTTTTTTGGAGTCTGAACAATAAGCACAACTGAACTACTCTGCCAGATCAGTGGTGCATCAAAACCATGCGAGCTACCACCCCACAGGTGAGAGGGAAACCTCCAACCTGCAGGCATGGGATACCACAGTTGAGATCTTCTGGTTCTGAAGCCCAACCCAAGGAACCAGCACAGCTACAAAAGGGATCTGCACCCCGTGCACTCACCCTGCCGGAGAAGGACGTGACGCACTGCTGTGTCAACGTAGTAGTTCACTGGGTCTCCACTGTGGATCATCAAACCATCCACAAACTTCATGGACTTGGCTCGCTGACCTCGGAGCTTGCCAGACACAACCACCTCGCAGCCCTTGGCACCGCTCTCCATGATGAAGCGGAGGACACCATAGCAGGCTCTGCAGGCAGAGAGCAACAGCCACTGGGTTACTCCCAGTCTGCCAAATCCAAATGGCTCCACGGAGCTATTTTATCCCGGTTTCAAGCACAGGCAATCGCACTTCTACTTTTGTTTGTAGGAAGCCTTCTGAACATAACCCCCTGCTCCCCAAGTTCTGCCAGTGCTCCACAAAGCAGCAGAACTCTCCACATTGTTTTAGCACTGTCAAACACAGCTCTTCTGACTTATGGTCCTTGTAAGGTTGTGGGAACAGTGACAAGCACAGTGACATAAGAAAAGCTGCACAGCTGAGGCAGCTAATACAGCCACATCAGGAGCATAGCTTCCCATCCCTTCTCAGACAAATGCCTCTAAATCAACCAATGATGACAGGATGCTCCTGCTGAAGAACCACATGCAGCATCACAGAACATGATGCTGCAGAGATACCACATCAAGAGGCACCCACTTCTGACTCGTCATCTTATCATCACCGAAGGGATCTAAGCAGCAAGGCCAAGTGTCACCTGAACCATAATTCAGCCAGAAGGCTTGAGATTTGTGTTTCACTCCTCCACCCATTTATTCACAGGGAAGTAACTGCAAGCTTTATGCACATTTCCTCACTGTGCCATCACACTCGGCTTGCACACTTCCTCACTGTGCTTGCTCCACTCACCGACGCACTGCTAAGCCTCCCAGAAGCTTGTACCGCAGGGACTCTGCCTGAGCGATTGCACACAGACCTCTCGTGGCCACCTTCTCTGCATAGAGCTACAAAGGAAGAGAAGTAAACTCAGGAACAGGGATGTATCTCAAGATACTTTCAATTCGTAACACAGGAGCGTCATACTACTCCATGCCTCCATCCTCTACACCCAGTTCAGTTAGTCTTCCCACATTTACATGTAGAAGCTTAATCCTTGGACTCTACACACCCTTAACTCCTTTGGTGCCAGTTTCCTACTCCTGGCAGAGGTGAGACACACCAGCAAGACTCCACTGAAAGTCAGCAGACTATTTATAAACCTCCATGGTGCAGTGTCAAAGAGCTGCTGCTTCAAACAGCTCCAAAGCATGTGGGATCGTGGGACAGAGGTATCCAGACAATCCCAAGGACTGTTTTTACAACACCTCAGTTACATAAGTCTGCTTAAGGTTTAAAACCCAACTTAAGAAATAGTTTGACTTTTGACAGCTTTGAGCGCGAGGTGTATTTAATCCAACATCTCCAAGAGCCCAAAATCTGATGCTTCATAAGAAGCAAACGTTCAAACTCATGCACATGATATTCCTAGAGCTGACAAATCATGATGTGCTCTGTGAGGGTTTGTGCCATGCAGTCTATTTAAGCGGTTGCTGGAGATAATCAGCAACGTTCACTGTATAATGTGATCCAGCAACACTGGCCCAGCAGGAATAAATGTGAACATCACCCCAGACAACACATTCCCCCCTGCCACTAATCTGTTTTAGAGTAGAGTATTAGTAAGGGCACCAAACTTCAGACATTAGAAGACCAGTCAATGGTCTGGTGTCACTTTAAAGTCTATTTTATTACAGTATCATACTTAAATCTCAGAGATACTTCTGCACCAGAACAGTATAAAGACAAAAGCATTATGAATTCAGAAAGGGTGATGGTACAACCATCAAACATTATGCTGTTACACTAGTTCTCACCTCAATACTGGGACAACAACATTCTACAACATATTTACAAGTAAATTTAGAAAGCTTTATCTGCATCCTTGCTGGGAAATCAGAGAAACCCAGCCAAAGTGACAGCACTCAAAGCACCCCAACCAGCAAAGCATTTGTGAGAGCACGTAAAACACGATCCAAGTTATCTTTAAGTCAAGCCCCCTTTCAGCTGACACCATCCAGACACTGCACAAAGCAAACTGCACAACCCGCTTGCACTGCTATAACAGAGACAGTTTTACCTCAACGCTTCCTTCAGGGAATCCAAACCTCTTCTGCACGACAGCTGTCAGCTCCCGGATGCGGCGGCCCTTCTCTCCCAGGACATTCTGAGTTCTGGGAAAGAAAGGACAGAATGACTGAGAAAAGCCTCCAAGTCAGAGCTTGTAACCGTCCCAAAGAGCTTCCAGACTGAGCAGGGGTTGCAACACTGCTGTAGCAATAGAGATCACTTCAGGATCTGCTTCCCATAACAGTCACCACTTGAAGCTCCAGCCTGCAGCAACATCCCCAACAGTGCCGTGCACAGGACCCATGTGTCAACAGCAGGATCTCAGGTACCTGGTGGCAAGTATGATAATCTCGGTCCTGGTTGGAGTGACCCGGACTTCTACTCCGGAGTACCCATCTTCAGCCAGTTCACGAGTCAGGAACTCATTCAGCTCAGCTTTGAAGATGCCGTCAGCGACAAACTGAAAACCAAACGGACCAAGTCAAGCTCTTTTCAAGAGCTCAGCCTGAACACATCATCTTCCCATCTTGGAGCAAGTCATCCATCCATGGGATCATCCTGCAGACCTGATGCCTCCCCCTCCATGGAAAAGAAGCAGCAGTGGGGAGAAATAAAAGCATTTTCCCTGGAATTCCCATAGACAAGTCACTTCTTCCAATATGTGAAGAGGGCTACAACGATGATGGAGAGGGACTCTTCGTTAGGGACTGGAGTGATAGGGCAAGGGGTTATGGGTTCAGACTGAAACAGGGGAAGGTCAGGTTGGAGATAAGGCAGAAGCTCTTCCCTGTGAGGGTGCCCAGAGAAGCTGTGGCTGCCCCATCCCTGGCAGTGCTCAAGGCCAGGTTGGACACAGGGGCTTGGAGCAAGCTGCTCCAGTGGAAGGGGTCCCTGTCCATGGCAGGGGTTGGAACTGGATGGGCTTTGAGGTCCCTTTCAATTCAAACCAGTCTGGGACTCTGAGTCTAACAGGAACCTCCCCCACTGCCTGGTGCACCCCTCGGTACAGCCACACTTCACGCCGAAGGCTGACATCACACCTCACTGCTGGGTCCTGCAACAGTGCTTTGATTCCGCATAAACCTCAAATTAAAGGGGCTCCCATCCCTTCACCAGCCCCACAGGGTCCTCGCACTTCCACCCTGACAGCGCCAAGGCCTCCCTCCCTCTCCAGCACAGGCAGAGCCCCGCACTGTCCAGGCTCCTCTGACCCATAGAAGCCGGGAGTCACGTAACTCCCAACGCTTCCCACTATGAAGGAGGGAAAACTATGGGAGCTCCTCAGCTCCCAGCACTACTGCTCGCTCCCAGCACCACTCCAGCCTGCCTGCGTTGTGCACACAAGCCCAGAGCCCTGTGCAAGCCCCCCGTGGGGCTGTGTGGGGACCCAAGGCTGAACCCCTCACACCGGCACCCGCGCAAGGCCCCCGCACGCTGCCTCACCCCGGCCTCCCGCCGCCGGCGCCATGTTCCCCGCCGGGCCTCCGCGCCGCATCCGCCGCCATCCTCCCGCATCGGCCGCCATCCCCACGCCGCCGCCCCGCCCCGGCGAGGCCCGCGGCCGCCCCCGACACGACCCCGCCAATATGGAGGCGCTCGGCAGCTGCGGCGAGCCGGGCCGCTGCCCTCACCTTGCGCTTCTTGGAGATCTGCACCGCCATCTTGAGCCGCGCCGCCCGGCGGAAAGGAGGGAGCGGGCCCTTAGGGCGGGCTATATCGGCCTTCCGCCGCTCTCCATTGGGCCGTCTGGGTCACGTGGGGTGGCGAGCGGAGGCTGATGGGAAATGTAGTCTTCCCGGTGCGCTGGGGCACCGCCATGTTGGGGAGGCTTAACCCTATCGCTGCCGGGGGGTTCCGGCTCTACCAGGCTGTTATGGACGCACACAGGCGGCATTAAACCGGCTCTAAAACCGGTATAAACGGGCACAGGGTGATAAACTGCAGAGATACGGAGGGCAGTGGTCAATGGCTCCATGTCTGGATGGACAACAGTGACAAGTGGTGTCCCTCAGGGGTCCATACTGGAGCCGCTACCTCATGAGTCTCAGTGGGGCCAAGGGCAATGTCCGGCCCTTGGGTTGGGGCAATCCGCGGTGTTTTGAGCCCAGAACCCAAAGGAGGCCACGGGGATGCTGCGAGGGCTGGAGCAGCTCTGCTCTGGAGCCAGGCTGAGAGAGCTGGGCTGGGGCAGCCTGGAGAAGAGAAGGCTCCTGAAGGGGAGACCTTAGAGCAGCCATTCTTAAAAGGGGCCTATAAGATGGGGAAAGGCTTTTTAGCAGGGCCTGTTGCAATAGGATGGGGGGTGATGGGTTTAAACTAAAAGAGGGAGATTGAGGCTGGATGTGAGGAAGGAATCCTTTACAATGAGGGTGGTAAAACACAGGCACAGGTTGCCCAGAGCGGTGGTGGATGCCCCATCCCTGGGGGCATTCAAGGCCAGGCTGGAGGTGGTTCTGGACAGCCTGGTCTAGTTGAGGATGGCCCTGCAATGGGCAGGGGTTGGGCCAGGTGAGCTTTGAAAGCCCTTCCCAACCCTAACCATTTTATGGCTCTAACTCTAATTCACCTGGTTCTATACCTGGTATTACAGAGCACAGCACTGCAGCCACCTCAGAGGTGACGGGAGCATGGCTCGTGGCCAGGTGGAGGTGAGGGGGTCAGCAACAGCCGTAATGGGCTGTTTGTGTTGGTTTAACCTTTATTCTTCAGTCAGTCACAGCAAAGACCTCAGAGCAGCTTCCAGTGTCTGAAGGGGGCTATAGGGATGCTGGGGAGGGACTCTTCATTAGGGACTGCAGTGATAGGACAAGGGGTGATGGGTTCAGACTGAAACAGGGGAAGTTTAGGTTGGAGATAAGGAAGAAGTTCTTTACTGTGAGGGTGCTGAGGCACTGGAATGGGTTGCCCAGGGAGGTTGTGAATGCTCCATCCCTGGCAGTGTTCAAGGCCAGGTTGGACAGAGCCTTGGGTGCCATGGTTTAGTGTGAGGTGTCCCTGCCCATGGCAGGGGGTTGGAACTGGATGTTCTTAAGGTCCTTTCCAACCCAAACTATTCTATGATTCTATGAAATTAGAAGGTTGATGGCCACCATTCCCACCAAGAGGCATTGCCACTGATGGCCTGGCCACCACCGCTGGTTTTGGGCTGGACCATGTAGCATTGATGAGCAAAGAGAAGGTCCTCATAAACATGCTGGGAAGCAATTGGAATTGCTTTGGGAACAGCATGGTGAAGACGCCTCTGCTCTGGAGCTGGTCCCAAGCCTTGAGGGAAGGACAGAGCGCAGTGGGACCTCCACCACCAGCTCTGCATCCATGGTCCAGCCGTTTAATCTGTCTCCTGTATGGGATGGCCACATCCAGAGCCCCGCTGAGCTTTGCCTCCTGCTATCTCTTTGTCTAAACCCCCCCAGGGCCTCATTAACACCAACGATGGGGTTTGGGGGCTCATGTTTTCCAGCCACACTTTGCTGCCCTACTGAGATGGAGCCAGGCAAACCACGCAGGGAATCCCAGTATAACCAGTACAGCACTGGTAAAACACATGTTCAAACACCCACCCCAGCATTGCCTATGGGAGCAGCAGTCCCTGAGGACCCAGCTTCCCTCCTCACCTTGTTTTGCCACTAGATGTCAGTGGAGACGGTTGCCAGGGTGGGAAAAGCTTCGTTTCATTCCTCTCCTCTCTCTTCCCTCTTCCGCAGGGATTCATTGGTCCAGGGCTGGTGGAGCACCGGTGAGAGCAGCCCATGGAGCAGACACATTCAGTGTCCCCCCTGAACGCTCTTCTTGCGTTGAAGTGAGTCCAACCATCAAATCCTTCCCTCAATCAACCCCTTCCCCTCTCTGGACTGATCCAAGCTTGGCATTCCCACCCCATCCACCATTCAAGCTCCTTGTGCTCTCTCCAGAGGGAAGGGACACAGCAGGACACTCTGTTCCTCACCCCCATCTCCCTCTCCAGCTCCTGTTCCTGCTGTCCTCTGCTCCCACTTTTTCCCCTATTGGGCTGCCAAAACACACCAACCCCAGTGGGCCCCATCCTTCTCTCTCCTTTCATCCCCATGCTCCTCAAGTGCCAGTTACTGCCTGTAGACCCCATCAGTGCTGTTCCCAATGGAAAATTCCTCTTGGCCAAAATGAGGAGCCACAACTCCATCAATGTCTTCCCATCTCTTCCCCAGGGACTGTGGCTGTGGCCAGGCTGGAGCCAGGCTGACCAGGGGTGGATTTAAGGAGCCCTAAGGGCCCAGGGCTCAGACTGGGCTGGTTTAATGTGAACAGAAATACTTGCTTACACACTCTGTGGGCTCCTGGTGCTCTTCTCCATCTGCATCCCTGGGCATGATGAGACAAAACCAGCTCATGTCCAGATGGTGGGATAGGTGCTGATCCTTCCCAGTGCTGTGGAAATCACCACTGAATGCTTCATCTAGGTCTATATTGGCAATAAATCCACCTGGGTGTAAGGCACCCTAATCTCTGTGCCCCCATTTCAGCCTGCAGGTTGCTGCTCATCTCGTTTTCTGAACCCACCCCTCAGAGGGAGCCACTGAGCCTCATCCTCCAGAGGAGCTTTGGGCTGCATGGAGCTGTGGAAGCTCAGGATGTCCAGGAGGAAAGCAGGTAGGAAAGGGGGATGGAGTAGCCACATAGTCAGGAGATAGTAAAGCAAACAGGCCAGGGATGTACCTCAAGCATCCTCAATCCATCTGGATGGACCAGCGCAGCAACAGTGTGTGACCTTTCCCCATCGCTGAGACACAAAACAAGCAGGAGACATCTGATCTCCAAGGAAAGCTCCCTTTTCCCTCCACCATGGTGCAGTATCACACTTCCCTTGCAGCAGAGGCTATGAGGAGCTCCCTCCTTCCCCCTTTCCCTGGCCCATCCCAATGTTCCTGGAGCTCGGCTGTCAACCGGCTCCCAGGAACCATCCAACACAAACACATATATCCTAGAGGAGGTTATTTAAAGCCTTGCTCTTTCCCTGCCCCAGCCCAGCTCCACAGCAGCCTGTGAGCACTGAGGAGAGGGCATGGGGATGGGGATGGGGAGGGGGCTAGGGAGGAACACCTTGCTCAAAAGCCCATGGAGATGGTGAGGTTTGGGATGGCACTTGGGGAATCCATGCTCCAGCACTGTGCCAAGTTGGATCATAAAACCATGGGATGGTTTGGGTTGAAGGAACCTTAAAGCTCATCCAGCTCCAACCCCTGCCATGGGCAGGGACCCCTTCCACTGGAGCAGCTTGCTCCAAGCCCCTGTGTCCAACCTGGCCTTGAGGGATGGGGCAGCCACAGCTTCTCTGGGCACCCTGTGCCAGCGCCTCAGCACCCTCACAGGGAAGAGCTTCTGCCTTGTTTCCAACCTAAATCTCTCTTATTTAAGTTTAAACCCATTCCCCTTTGTCTTATCACTACAGCGAGGGGACATCTGCATTGGAGGTCCTCATCCCAGAGTCACACCAGCCCAGCAGGCCAGGAGCTGGGGATGTCTCTGAACAGATTCACCAGGATCTCAGACCGTTTTGAAGGAACGACCCTTCCAACCTCCACAAACCCCACTCTGTTTGCTGGCTTCCAGCCTGGGACCACGATACTTCCAGAGCAGGAAGCATCTGGCCCAAGATCATCTCGTATTTTTAGGCTAAGTTTACCCAGGAGAGGCTCAACCAATGTATTTCTGGATCACATAAAGACAGGGAAAGGCACAACATGAGCAAAAAAGCCTGGCCTTGACGTGCATCCCCTTTTCCATGCCCTATTAAGGAGAAACTATGTGTTGTATCAGCGTTTCAGGGTCAGCATCGACACCCAGAGCCGGGGTCAAGCTGCACCCTGGCACAAAGCAGGGGCCTCGGTGGCGTTAGGCAGCACGGGAATGTCCCTGCTCCCCCCCAGACTAAGCCAGCGGGCTCCAAACTGCAGCCTTTGGAGCCGGGAACATTTCAGTGCCTTCCACAAATAGCAATGTGGGATTCCTCCCTCTGCTCCATCCATCCCTGCCTCCAGCCGGCTCCCAGGGATACACGGTGATGCTCCGAGATGCTGTTTGCAGCCAGAAGGGGATGAATTCCTCCCTTCTCCATCCCTGCTGAAAGGGAGACCTGCAGCATCCCAAAAAGCTGTGATGTGCCTATATCCCTCAAATCAAGTCTGGAAAATCAAAGGATCCCAATGGCCTCCCGGCCCCACTAAGGCTTGGATCTGCAGGACTATCCATAAATCCCATGATGGATGGATGTCACTCAGGTCTGTGGGGCCAGAAAGAGGTTCCCTTTGTTCCCAAGGTCCAAGTGGATGGAAACCCCCCTGGGATTGCTGCAGCAAAGGCAAAGAAGTGGGGATATTACCCCCTGACATGGCATTTGGTGGCACCAGGGAACCCCTGTGTCCTCGCTGCAGGTGCCATGGGGTTAGCAGCAGGTTTCCTCGCTGTGGGAATGCCAGCTTGGAGCAGGTTTGGGAATCAGGAGCTGTCCTGCCTCCCCGCAGCTCCTTTCATTGCCCAGACAGCAACATGGTTTATGGCAGCCCCAGGCCATTGCACAGGCTCCATTAAACCCACATCCCAGTGTTTTCTCCCCAGGAAGCTGGCTCCCGTTCAGAGCATCCAGGAGGGGCTGGCAGCCCTTTGCAGTGAAGGGGCCAGGGAAGACAGCGGCTTTCCTGGCTTGCTGGAATGCTGGGTTTGGGGATACCCTGTGTTTTCTGTGGGTACCAGTGAAAGGGCATTAGGAGCAAATATCCTGGCTGGGAATGGCCCCAGCTGTCATTGCTGCTGCTGTCTTCACATGGCAAAATAACCCCCAGGGAGACCCTGTGCTACCTAAGGACTGGGGGGGCTCTGCAAGGGAATGAAGCATCAGGGAACAGCCTGAGGGTCATCCAAACCACACCAGGACCCATGGGTACAGGCACAAACACAGGACCTGCCCTTCCCGTTGCACCAACACAGCCATTCCCCAGTGAGGGAGGGATGCTGCATCCCAATCCAGCCTCTTCCTCCTGCACACAGAGCAAGATGCAAACTGAATTCCATGGCAGGGAGGGAGGTGAGGTCAAGCTTCATCCCTGTGATCCCTGGAGCTCAGGCACCAGTGGGATTTGGGGATACAAAGCTGGTACCCACCAGGATGGAACAGCAGCATCCCATTCCTTCTGATTCTCCCCCCGTGAGAGCTTTTGGGGCCATGCTATGGGGGGATTTCAACAGGCTCAGCACAGACCTTGTGTCCATCTACCCCCAAGGAGCCCCTTGATGTTGAGCCCTCACTATGGCCTCTCTTCCGAGCTCTGTCTCTCAGGATGCACCTCCATCCCCAAAAAGCTTTCTGGGGTGTTGGAGGAACATCATTCCTGCCTCTGAAATCCCCCCTTTCACTGCACATGAGCTGTTCCCCCTGCAGCTATGGGCAGCAGGAGGTGGAGGAAAGGGTGGCTGCTCAAGGGATCTGTGCACATAAAGCTTCTGACTGAGGCTGACAGATGGTCTCCATGGGATGCTGTTCCCAAGCAGGATGAGGTACCTGACAGCACAGGGACTCCTGCATCGGTGATGCCAGGCCAAGGGCCACGATGGGCTCAGCAGATCAGCCACAGGCCTGAGGAATGGGAATGGCAAGGAGGAGACTGAGATGGTCTCTGCTAGGACAGAGCTGCCCCCAGCAGCCGGAAAGCTGCTGCTCACTATTACAGGAACAACCAAACCATATAAAGGAGGGGGGAAAGAAATGGATTTAATGCCAGTCAGCTCCCAGCCGTTTCCCAGCAGCGAGGAAGCTCCCCTGCAATGGGATGGTCCCAGGGGAAGGTGCCTGCTATGGGAAACAGAGCTTGGAGCAGGAATCTCAGCCCAAGCTGAAGCCCTGCTGCGGGCTGGGAGCTGCATCCCGGCTCTGCCAGGACCAGAGGAGGGAGCCAGGAGCACAGGTATAGGAAGCCAAGGGTAGAAACGCTTCTGGGCAGCCCCAGCTTCTCTGGGCACCCTGTGCCAGCGCCTCAGCACCCTCACAGGGAAGAGCTTCTGCCTAAGAGCTCAGCTCAGTCTCCCCTCGGGCAGGTTCAAGCCATTCCCCTTGGCCTGTCCCTACAGGCCCTTGTCCCAAGCCCCTCTCCAGCTTTCCTGCAGCCCCTTTAGGCACTGGAGCTGCTCTAAGGTCTCCCCTTCAGGAGCCTTCTCTTCTCCAGGCTGCCCCAGCCCAGCTCTCTCAGCCTGGCTCCATAGGACACATCATTCAGACTTGTTTCCATCAGCTCTGCCTACCCAGGATGAGGGCACAAGGCACAGCAGCTTAATGCACATCCCCAGCCTTGTACCTGCAGGATGCTGCTGCCTCTGCATGGCCTGTGAGGGGTACCAAGCCTGGACCATCGCCATCCTCTGAGGCACAGGATGCCTGTCCCAGCCTCCCAAGGACCAAACCCCATCCAAAGCTCCCAGGCAAGGAAAACCATCCAATGCCCACCCCTAGAGCCAGCACCAGCACCAGGCACAGCGCAGAGGTAATGAACTCGCCCAGCAAGTACCACTGCAAAACGCAACCCGGGGCAGAGAGGGACTGGATGGGAGATGCTGCATTAAACAAATGGAGACTGCTCCTGGAATGTAACTGAAGCAGAGAGAGTGAGACCTCACCTGCAGCACTGGGTGCAGTTCTGGTGTCCTCAACATCAGAAGGACATGGAGCTGTTGGAACAAGCCCAGAGGAGGCCACGAGGATGCTCAGGGGCTGGAGCAGCTCCTGTATGGAGCCAGGCTGAGAACACTGGGGCTGTTGAGCCTGGAGAAGAGAAGCTGCGTGGAGACCTCAGAGCAGCTTCCAGTGTGTGAAGGGGGCTGCAAGGATGCTGGGGATGGACTCTTCATCAGGGACTGCAGTGATAGGACAAGGGGTGATGGGTTCAAACTGAAACAGGGGAAGGTCAGGTTGGAGATAAGGAAGAAGTTCTTTACTGTGAGGGTGGTGAGGCACTGGAATGGGTTGCCCAGGGAGGTTGTGAATGCTCCATCCCTGGCAGTGTTCAAGGCCAGGTTGGACAGAGCCTTGGGTGCCATGGTTTAGTGTGAGGTGTCCCTGCCCATGGCAGGGGGTTGGAACTGGATGATCTTGAGGTCCTTTCCAACCCAAACCATTCTATGGTTCTATGATGGATTGCAAGCCCCGCTTATAAAGCATTTGTGAAGCCTGCCTCTGATGGGAGCTTCACTGCATGGGCTGGAGGACCAGAGCTTATTGCCGTGCTTGGAGCAGCCGCTCCCGTTCGAGTTGGACTGCATCTCCTGGTGCTCCTCGAGCTATTCCCACCTCTCCAGCAGCTTGGAAGAGCTGAGGAACAGCATCCCTGAGGAGCCGGGTGCCTCATGGGGAACCCAAACCCTGCTTGGTGAGCCCCATCTCACATGGAGCAGCACGAGGAAGAGCAGGGTGGGATGGAATGGGAAAACACTGGGAGGAGCAGGCCTCAGGGCCACATTTAAAGGCCCCTTTGCAAACCCTTCACACACAGGGTTCACTGCTCCTTGGCTTGGGAAGGACACAGGGAACCAAGGGCAGGAAAGCTTCCAGCAGCAGAGGGAAGGTGGCACGATCCCATGGGATGGGATGGGAAAGGGCGCTTGGGTTGCAGGCAAAGGTGGCAAATCCCATCTCCTTCCCTGCAGCGAAAGGAACCCAAGAGCAGGATGGGAAGAGGGGCAGGAACAGCTCAGGTCTATGCTAAGGGTGCAATGGGGCTCTGGAAACGTGTGTGTGGATCTCCAGGAACAGAGCCTTGGGTGACATGGGCTAGTGTGAGGTGTCCCTGCCCATGGCAGGGGTTGGAGCTGGATGAGCTTTGAGGTCCTTTCCAACCCAAACCAGTCTGGGATTCTATGATGGGAGAACATGGTTAAAGCTTCTGAGTGACAAGGCCTGAAAATGAACCCCCTTAAAGTCAGAAATGGGCAAAGGCAGAAGTTCTGCACCAGAAACTGTCTGGATTTAAGCCACCAATTGCAGCAATCCCCAAGGCATTACAAGAGCAGGGTCTGACCCATTAGAGCGGGGTCTGACCCATCAGAGCAGGGTCTGACCCATCAGAGCAGGGTCTGACCCATCAGAGCAGTGTCTGACCCACCAGAGTAGGGTCTGACCCATCAGAGCAGGGCCTGACCCATCAGAGCAGGGTCTGACCCATCAGAGCAGTGTCTGACCCATCAGAGCAGGGTCTGACCCATCAGAGCAGGGTCTGACCCATCAGAGCAGGGTCTGACCCATCAGAGCAGGGTCTGACCCATCAGAGCAGGGCCTGACCCATCAGAGCAGGGCCTGACCCATGGGGTTGACCATCAGAGCAGGGTCTGACCCACCAGAGCAGGGTCTGACCCATCAGAGCAGGGCCTGACCCATCAGAGCAGGGCCTGACCCATCAGAGCGGGGTCTGACCCATCAGAGCAGGGTCTGACCCATCAGAGCAGGGTCTGACCCATCAGAGCAGGGCCTGACCCATCAGAGCAGGGCCTGACCCATCAGAGCAGGATCTGACCCATCAGAGCAGGGTCTGACCCACCAGAGCAGGGTCTGACCCATCAGAGCAGGGTCTGACCCATCAGAGCAGGGTCTGACCCATCAGAGCAGGGCCTGACCCATCAGAGCGGGGTCTGACCCATCAGAGCAGGGCTGACCACAGAGCAGGGCTGACCCACAGAGCAGGGTCTGACCATCAGAGCAGGGTCTGACCCATCAGAGCAGGGCTGACCCATCAGAGCAGGGCCTGACCCATCAGAGCAGGGCTGACCCATCAGAGCAGGGCTGACCCATCAGAGCAGGGTCTGACCATCAGAGCAGGGTCTGACCCATCAGAGCAGGGTCTGACCCATCAGAGCAGGGCTGACCCATCAGAGCAGGGCTGACCCATCAGAGCAGGGTCTGACCCATCAGAGCAGGGTCTGACCCATCAGAGCAGGGTCTGACCCATCAGAGCAGGGCCTGACCCATCAGAGCAGGGTCTGACCCACCAGAGCAGGGTCTGACCCATCAGAGCAGTGTCTGACCCATCAGAGCAGTGTCTGACCCACCAGAGCAGGGTCTGACCCATCAGAGCAGTGTCTGACCCATCAGAGCGGGGTCTGACCCATCAGAGCAGGGTCTGACCCATCAGAGCAGGATCTGACCCACCAGAGCAGGGTCTGACCCATCAGAGCAGTGTCTGACCCACCAGAGCAGTGTCTGACCCACCAGAGCAGGGTCACACAAGGTGTTCCTTCACTGCTTGGATTCACTTCAAGGTCTTGAAGCACAGGAGTACATCACTGATGCTTCCTTTAGGACCAGGAAACGCAATGAGGATCTGGCTGTGCCCTTCCCTTCAGCTCTTCACTATTTAATGAAGCCGCTGGCTGCCAGCAGAGGTCATTCCAGCAGCTCACACCCCAGCACCACGCAGGGAAACTGAAACCTTAATGGGCACTTCCAAGAGAGCCGTTTGCCCTCGGTAGCATCACTTGAAACCCATCAGCTTAAGTAAGTGCTTCTTAATCAGCCCCGGAGCTCCGGGAAAGCAGCAGAGGGCAGGAGGTGGCTGCTTTCCCCTGTGGAACACATCTCATGATGCTCTGTGGGTGCTTCTGCATTGGAGGCACCGAGACAAGGCCGTTACCTGCCCTTCCATGCACTCCTCCTGCTTTAACTGCTCGCTGTGGTTCTGACACGGGAGGAGGATGTGGGGAGCACGGGATGCTGTGGGACGGATGTGGGAGCGCACACAGGGAGCTGTGCACTGGGTATGGGGAGAGAGCAGGGCCGTGGGTTTGGGTTTGCTCCTGTGGCTGCTGAGTGAGGAACAGCACAGAGGATGCTGAGACTTTGACAGGCTGAGAACATTGGGGCTGTTGAGGCTGGAGGAGAGAAGCTGCGTGGAGACCTCAGAGCAGCTTCCAGTGTCTGAAGGGGGCCTATAGGGATGCTGGGGAGGGGGTCATCATTAGGGACTGCAGTGATAGGACAAGGGGTGATGGGTTCAGACTGAAACAGGGGAAGTTCAGGTTGGAGATAAGGCAGAATGAGGGAAGAGCAGAGCTCATCCCAGCCTGACTGCAAGGCAGTGAATGACAGCAGACATGATGGTGAAAGACTGCAGGTGGGGAGCACCACCACAAAAGGTCTGAAAGGGACAGAAATCAGCAACGTTCCTCATTGGAGACATCCATCAGGGATGGCAACACCTTAAAACACAGCCAGAGAACTGGGGCAAGCACCAACAAAGTGCCTTGATATAGCTGCAGCAGTCACTGAAGGGCAGATATCGATGCCCAGGCCCTTGGTCCCCCAGCTTTCAGCTCTGTCACCTCTTTCTTTGCTCTAGGGGCAGCCAAACTACTTTGCAATGCAGAGAATGGAGATGAAGGCCTCAAAGCAGCATCCTCCTCACTTGTAATCCAACCCCAGGGCTCCTTTGGGAAGCTTTCAGATCCAGCGCTGGCTGACCTCCACCCTGTGCTTCCTTCCAATGGCTCTTGGCATGAGGACAGCCCCAGGCCTAATGGAGCAAAACACCCTGAGGTGCCAGCACCAGCTGGGTCTGGGGCTGAGCCTGCCCTGTGTATCTCCTGTGTGGAGCTGGTGCTTTGGCAGGCTCAGCTCCAAGCCCTGCTCATCCAGACGGGGTGGGCAGGATGCTTCAGGCCAGGGAGTGATGCTGCGGCAGCGCAGGGGATGCTGCTCGTGAGCAGCCTGGCAATAACCTGCTCCTTGCTTTTGTCTCCACCTCCAAGGAGCAGCAAGAGAGCAGCAGTGATAAAAGGGCCCTTAGCACAAGGTTATTTTATAGGGCATTAATCAGCCTTGCAAGAGACCCATCAAGAGCAAAAACACTGGACCAGAATGCAAAAGCAGAGCTTAAACTTAACACCTTTCCCCCTGTTTTCAATGTATCTAAGGAAAGGGTGAGCTCAAACCAGTGTTTGCAGTGTGGGGGCTATCAGCTTTAGGGAACAAGCAACCAGCAAACACACCAAGTGACTGCCATCAAGGAGCTCTGGTTTTCAGCATCTCAGCTATTCACATCTCTGCATGAACCACCCGAGCTGCAACACAACACAACACAACTGTCTTAAGGGGCTATAGATAAATGAAGTCTTACTGATCCTGTTGTTCTGTTGGAATAACACCCCCAGCATCCCAGAATGACCTCCACCTCTGTCTGCTTAGGATTTGGAATCAATGAATCATCTCTTCATCCTCAGCTGAGCTCAGTCAGGTGATTCCCAAAGCAGCACTTCCCTGCTGGATGCACATGAGTTATCCCACTCGTTATCCCACAACAATCCCACTCTGCCGGTGTCCTTGGGTACTAACTCACACTGACCTCCAGAACACTTGGTGCTAGGCTGAGAATGGCTGTGATGTGGGTCTGCTCCCCCAGGAACATGGAGTGGATTGGCACTGAGCATGGCTCCCTGCTGCAGGAGCTGGGATGCAGGAGCATCACCGGAGGGAAGCGGCAGTGATTTATGGTGCAGGGAGACCTTGAGGAGCCAAGTGGTACAGGACATCCAAGAGGGGAGGGCTGATTTACTGATGCACTGCTTGGGCCGGCCACCTCCCTCCTCTGCTCCCATCCCTCGAATGTCACTGTAGGTGGAGAATTCAGCACTTTGAGACTTACAACCATGCAGCTCCTGTGTGGCAGCGGGCTCCTGCTGCAGATCTGTGCAGGCTTTTCACCAGGGGGATGCTCAAAACGTGGTTTTCTCTAAGTCCAACACATCAAAAATCCATGTTTATAATGGATATTATAATGTTTATATATCATGTATAATATTATAATGTTTATAATATTTGGAATTAAATTTCTGTGGAAATTCTGGCAAAAAAATCCCCACTGTTTCAGAAACCCTGGATGCAAACCTGTGAATACTGGATGCCATGACCCAAAAGAGGGTCCCCATTAGGGCAAAGAAGCCCAAAGAGGCACTGAGGACTTCCTGGCTCCATACACAAAAGGTCTTCATCTCTATGTGCTGTCCATGGCCTCCAGCTCCCCACAGGCAGCCTGGAGCTGTGGTATTCCCTGTCCCTGGCTCCAGGGGGAAACAGGAGTCCCCAGGGGACTTGGGGGGTTCATGAGCCTCAGATCCATGGGGAGACAGAAGCTTCCAGCAATGCTCATGAGGGTTTGGGGTAGGCAACTCATGGAAGAGGCTTCCACCCAGCTCATGGAAGAGGTGAAGTGTCCTGGTTTGCTCCTGGCCTTCCATATTATGGCAGGGCTCAAGGCCAGGTTGGACACAGGGGCTTGGGGCACGCTGCTCCAGTGGAAGGGGTCCCTGCCAAGGGTATCCAACCCAAACCATTCCAAGACCTGGCCCCAAGACAAAGCTGCACCAGCCCCAGCACTGGTTCCTCTCCACTGAACCAGCTACAGCCCACGGCACAGACTCACACCAGCCCTTCAGGCTGCCACCAAGGGGATGTGCAAGACCTATTGGATGTATTAGAGTGACACAGACACATAAACCCCATCCTGGTGGCACAGATCTGAGCCCATTGACACAGTGGACACATCTGAGCTGGCAGAGGGAGTCTGTTCAGGACTGGCCTCCATGTGATGGTGCCACAGCGTTCCTGCATTAGCACAAGGTGCCCTGCAGCTCCATTTGCTGTCACTGAACCCTGCTCTGAGGCCTCCTTCACTTTCATGCCTGAGCAAGTGACTGTTACCTGGCTTAGGGAAGAGCTTCTGCCTAAGAGCTCAGCTCAGTCTCCCCTCGGGCAGGTTCAAGCCATTCCCCTTTGTCCTATCAAGACCATATCAGAAATACCTGATGCTGCCCTTCCCTGGCCCTTTAAATCATTTACTGTACATGAACATAGAGCAATACAGTGACATTGCTCCAAAAAGAAGCCATGACAAAGGATGGGAAATTAAGACCGGAATACTCATTATTTTCAATGCTGTATCCTTGTTTTTCATCACCCAGCCTCTCAGTTCTCCTCATGCATGCTTACTCCGTGTTACCCAGAGAAGCTGGGGCTGCCCCATCCCTGGCAGTGCTCAAGGCCAGGTTGGACACAGGGGCTTGGAGCAAGCTGCTCCAGTGGAAGGGGTCCCTGTACATGGCAGGGGCTGGGACTGGAGGAGCTTTAAGGTCCCTTCCAACCCAAACTATGATTCCACTGAGCGAGTTAATCCCAAGTTGTTGTTTCCTATCCACACTCAGTGCCTGCAGACTGCATCCCACCTCTCCATCATTCCCTATGGTAAGCAGGAAGGAGGCCCCGGTGTCAGAGAGATGAATGAATGCAGTCATTTGCCCAGGACACAGAGGTGAAGGTGGAGCTGGCCCATTCTGCAGGATTCAGCTCAGTGAAGAAGACAAATGGCTGTGCTGTGGGATTTACAGGAGCTGCTCTCAGCATTCCCAATGCGACCACACCTGGAAATTCACTCCTTTCTATACAAACAATGGAAAAAGGAGAAGCAATTACAGGAGACAAAAGTTACACCAGAGCAGGAGCAACTGCTCTTGGGTCTGCGTTGGGAAAAGGAAATTCTACACCAAAACCCATTCATAAAAGGGAAAGATTTGGGAGTGGGATAAAAGCCATTTCATGTCTGTTGGGCAGAGAAGAGATTCAGAGCAGCCCAAGGAGAGCGACTTGGGGGTGTTGGTCCATGAGCAACTGAACATGAGCCAGCTTCAGTGTGCGCTTGCAGCCCAGAAAGCAACCGGATCCTGGGCTGCATCAAAAGGAGCGTGACCAGCAGGTCGAAGGAGGTGATCCTGCCCCTTTATTCTGCCCTCGTGAGACCTCACCTGGAGCATTGTGTGCAGTTCTGGTGTCCTCAGCATAAAAAGGAGGCCACGAGGATGCTCAGGGGCTGGAGCAGCTCCTGTATGGAGCCAGGCTGAGAACATTGGGGCTGTTGAGCCTGGAGAAGAGAAGCTGCGTGGAGACCTCAGAGCAGCTTCCAGTGTCTGAAGGGGGCTATAGGGATGCTGGGGAGGGACTCTTCATTAGGGACTGCAGTGATAGGACAAGGGGTGATGGGTTCAGACTGAAACAGGGGAAGTTCAGGTTGGAGATAAGGAAAAAGCTCTTCCCTGTGAGGGTGCTGAGGCACTGGAATGGGTTGCCCAGGGAGGCTGTGAATGCTCCATCCCTGGCAGTGTTCAAGGCCAGGTTGGACAGAGCCTTGGGTGCCATGGTTTAGTGTGAGGTGTCCCTGCCCATGGCAGGGGGTTGGAACTGGATGATCTTAAGGTCCTTTCCAACCCAAACTATTCGATGATTCTATGACAGAGGGTGCTTCACTATGCAGCATGGTAAGACACAGATTTATCTCTATAAAGAGAAATCTTCAGGTGATGCTGGCACTGCTTTGTATGCAGGATGCAGGGGCACAGAGAAGTATAGAACCATAGAATCCCAGCCTGGTTTGGGTTGGAAGGGACCTCAGAGGTCCTCCAGCTCCAACCCTTGCCACGGGCAGGGACCCCTTCCACTGGAGCAGCTTGCTCCAAGCCCCTGTGTCCAACCTGGCCTTGAGCACTGCCAGGGATGGGGCAGCCACAGCTTCTCTGGGCACCCTGTGCCAGCGCCTCAGCACCCTCACAGGGAAGAGCTTCTGGAATCCTGAACCTCTGAGACAAGAGGTCTGGGTTATGGAGGTAAGTTCTTGTTTCTCAGCCCGTCTTTATTCCACCCCAGCCCGGCTCTGCTCTGATACAAACTGAATCATGGTTTGCTCAACACGGTAATTCCAGGTTCTATTTCGGAGAGGGGAAAGGGCTGCGATTTCCCTTGGGATGCAAAGCACATTCCAGCATGGTAACCAACAGCATTGCTACCTGCTGCCTGCCCTGCTGCAGCTTCAGTTCTGCTTGTGTCGGGAAGCAGCGCTGGAACACGACCATAGGAGCTCCACACACAAATGCTGCTGTGTTCAACCCAGCATCACCCTCCCATTGCTGGGAACAGAGGGCTCTGTTCCAGTTCGACTCCAGTCACCACGGAGCCTTCCCACCTTCCCCAGTCCAGCCCCGAGCACTGCAGTGCTTTGATTTACCAGCTGAACTGACCTGCAATGCAGAGGCACGCTTGCTACACTGATCCTCCTCCTGCATCTGTCATCCTCAGTCCCCCGGGGGAATGCCTGGAGTAGGGAACTCCTCGGTACAGTGAGCACGTCAGCATCTTCCCAGCTGCGTTCTTCTGTGCTGCATCCCTGAGTTCTGTGATGTTTCCTTTCCTTTTACCCCTTTCTCCATCCTCCCCGTGTCTGGAACTGAAGTCTCAGCATCCCCGAGCTCAGCTCTTGATGCAGGATAGAGGGAGCAGCTACTCCCCCCATCCCTCCCATCAGTCTTATGCAGGGCAGATGTGCCAACAGAGAGGACACAGGAGGAAAGGGCTCTTTCCATGGCAGCAGCTCCTCTCCCAGGCTTCCTGGGGAGATCCACATGAAGAAGGGTGGACTCTTCATTAGGGACTGCAGTGGTAGGACAAGGGGTGATGGGTTCAGACTGAAACAGGGGAAGTTTAGATTGGATATAAGGAGGAAATTCTTTCCTGTGAGGGTGCTGAGGCACTGGATTGGGTTGCCCAGGGAGGCTGTGAATCACTGGTGGTGTTCAAGACCAGGTTGGACGAGGCCTTGGGTGCCATGGTTTAGTGTGAGGTGTCCCTGCCCATGGCAGGGGGTTGGAACTGGATGATCTTAAGGTCCTTTCCAACCCTGACTATTCTATGATTCTATAAGGGAGCTATCTGCCATGCTGAGATCTGCATGTGTTGCAGAGTAGCCAGTGCTCTGTTCTATGCAGAGAAGCAAAAGATCCTTTATGTGGAGAAGAAGGTGAGGGGTTTGTTTTCCTTTTGAATTGCTATTAACAGTGAGAGATACCTGTGCTATATGGGAAGAAGTCACCCGCGTGCCTGGGTTCCTTTAAACATTCCCATGGAACAAACAGACAGAAACCCTGGCACAATTAATATGTAGTGAATTTTATCACAAATCCCCATCACTTCCATCAAATTCTCATTTTCCCTTTTGACAATGTGGGAAGCACAGCCATCGGAGAAGAGAAGGCTCCTGAAGGGGAGACCTTAGAGCAGCTCCAGTGCCTAAAGAGGCTGCAGGAAAGCTGGAGAGGGGCTTGGGATAAGGGATGTAGGGAAAAAAAAGGGACCCTAATGCTCGAGGGCTTTGGATGCAGCAGGAATTCTCCTCACACAATTAGGCGAATCAAGCCTATTAAAGGACAATCACAGTGAAGAGTTATCATCAATCCCTCTCTTTCGTTATGCAATTACCCTAATTGCATCAAGGCAATTGAACAATTCTTTTGCTAAGTGGAGCTTTGTTACAGGCTCTTCATTTAGGGCATCATTTTAGTCCCTCATATAAATACCACCTTAAAGGGATGGTGAAAGACCACTCTAAGTGGTGCAAAAGGGTTTTTCTGAGCAGAAGATTCACTTTTCTACGTAAAAGCATAAATCACAGAAGCAACAGCCAAGAAAATGTCCATTTTCGTCCCCAAATTCCTGGTTTTCCCCTTGGATCGATGCCCAAACCTTGTGTAACGGTTCCTGCGTCATGGATTTACTTCCACTTTTTTATTATTCAACTTTTTATACATAATAAATACAAACTTTTTACAGCCCATATAAAGAAAGCATCTTGCACCTATGCTTTCAGTGTACTGACGCTGTACACGATGAGACGTCCAATACATGCCCTGTATGAAGAAATCATAGGTAAAAAGGAGGCGTCTTTGTACAACTTCTCTTCCTTTTTTTTTTTTTGTCTGTTTTTCTTTTTTAAATAAAATTAGCAGCTCTTACAGAAAATATCTTAAAATACAACTAAAAGAGACTTTAAATAACGCTTTCTGCTGTTTGGAAAGTCCAGGGATGAAGGACGCAAGGAAAAACTGGCCAAAGAAAGCGAAGGTGAACGTTACGATGGCAATAGTTGTTCTTCTGCTTGGTGAAGCTTTCCAAATGGTTTGCAAACAGTTAAATCCTTTTTCTCTTTAAAAACTTCTTTTTCTTCTTTAAACTTAAGAATAAGTTTGATAAAACACATAAAAAGACCTCAAACAGATCAACAGGACAAGAGGTGCAAAAGAACGACGCGTATGGGAAAGACTTCATTGGATAGGCACTGATCTCAGCACTGATCCATGACTGGGTTTCTTCAACCAGCTCCGCTCTAGGTTCGAGATCCCACTGGGAAAGGAGATTGGCAAACAGCCTGGGTTGGGATTGACAAGTATGTGCGAAGGGTATGGTAAAACCCAGTGAGGTGGGTTGCTTTTTTCTCTGTTTTCTGTAAATGCAGCCTCAAAAAATAGCCCTTGTTAATAAAGTAAAGGTAGAGAACATACTGGCTTAGGAAAGAAAATGAAGACACAAAAGCAACAGAACCCCTACAACAGCTGAGAAACCCCTGCCTTGGGATGATGCCTTTGATCTGATGGAGATTGCTGAAAATCATCGAGCTCATAAAGAAAACCCCTTTTCCTCCAGTTTTCCCCTCTCCTCCGACCATTTCAAGAACAAAAAGGTTCCTTTTTCAGAGATCTCATTCGAGAATTGGTTGGGAAGTTCTTTTACTCTCTATTTCTTGCCTATAAGAGCAATTGAAAACTGTGGTCTTGGCCACCACGGTGGCCTGAAGGCTTCACAGGAGCCAGAGGTTCTCCTGGCTCCCTGGCTTTGGCTAATGAATGGGTGTCCATGTGGGAATATGCTATAGGACCATCCAATGCCAAAACTAACTAATGCATGTAAATACTCTAAACGTAACTCCTAAGATGTTCTGATGCCAAAGATACACTGCTAACGATGGATAATAAAGCACACGGCAATAACTGGGAGAAGAGTGACCAAATACTTGGGCAACAAGAACCCAAACCATAAACCCCCCAAAATCTGCTAAGAAAAGAAAAAAAGAAGCTCAATTTCCAGATCTAGACAAAAACCTCACTTAACTTTTCTACCAGTTGGTTTATGCTATGGAACAAGATGTTGCTACTAATTCAGCACCTCCATATTAGATACTCTATTCCTAAATGTACTGCATAAATACGAATACGAAGGACGTAACAGCTGAACTGTTCATCATTGAAGAGGTGTGCATTAACGTATGGTCTGCATCAGTTTGCCTCATCTAGAAGATTCTTTGCCTGTTTCTTCCTTTCTGCAAGGGGATTGAAGAGGAGCCAGCCTCTGTTTATACTTCTTTCAGTTCCCTTTCTTTTCGTTCTGCAAATCTGATTAATCCCTAATCAGACAAAGTGAATGCTACTTGGAGAATTGACAATCTTTTAACACATTCCTATGGCAACAGTAATATACTGTACTAATGCACGTGGTCGAAGGACGTTATGACTAAGTTGCATGAAGGAGGCTCTTTCTCTTCAGCCTCCGTATAAAAACTGACCATCTTCAGCCAAGAGAGAAACCTGCTCCAAGGCAATCCTCTGCTCGCTGTTTGGCCTGTCTTGCTTTGTGCTAAGAGAGGAAGAATGATGTATATAAATCAAAGCAACAAACTCAAAAGGCACGAAAGAGTCATGACTGCGGGAAGGAGTCCACCAGGTCACTGCCACATAAAATCCTCCCTATCTCTTGTTCTAGTCAAAGTCTTCATCATGCAAAGGTGCCTAAAAACTGAGATTCGACCAAATATCACGTTTGGTCTTGATTGTAGCACTACTACTTAACTAGTCCCATCGTTACACCAGGGTGATTTCCACGTCCTCTATCTTCTCTGTGGTCCGGCGGTGATGCTGTGTTGGGGGTGGTGGAGCTGCTCGTACCTGAAACAGCCAGAACCAGCCTGTAACTATCAGAGTATTTCAGAGCTTGTATAGACTAAACCAGCAATTTTAGGCTCATACCTCCAGATGAAGCAAAGGTACAGGTTATATATGAAGATCAACAGAAGTACAGCAAGAAACCAGGTGAATTCAGGTCCAGTTATCCCCAGTTAAGCCATCAAGGCTCTCCTCTATAACTTGTCATTACTCTTAGGTGGTTTTCCTCCAGGATAACTAGCACTCCCAACAGTGAAGTATCCCACTTATTCTGCATGCACCCATGGATAATTCAGTACCTAAACCTGGGATACACTTTGGATCTTACATCAAATGCTGAAACCTGATGATGCCCTTGCCTGGAACTCACATGGACTGGGAGCTACAACAACGTCTTGTTGCATCTAAGTGGCTTATTGGTATTTACTCAATCCCTGACCTGAACAATACACACCTGAAATCTGATGCTATATTTACACTCTGCCACATCAATAAAGTTATTACTGCTCCTGACAGAGCTTATCTTAAGTGCTAACAGCATTGCAGGCAGGAGTTTTGGCACGTGATTGCAGAATACACTGGAATGACTTGCTATGGAAAACATAAATTGTGGAGCAATAACGTAATAAACTACACAGTATTTTCAAACCAGGCATATTTAAAATGCAAAACTAACAGAGATCCTTTCAATTAAGGCATGACACTGGAGTAATATCCTGAAAAGACACTAAACTGCAAGAAACTCATGAAATATAAAGCTATTACGTGGGAAAGCTGAATCAGCATCTTTTTGCAAGGGAACATGAAACTTCTCAATTGAATAGCTAAATGCTAAATGATGCAGCATTACCTCTGCCTTGTGGATAAAGGTAACTCACTGACTAGCTGGAATGATGAGGATATAACTTATGAATAGCCCAAAATGCTCTTTTTTGTGCAACTGTTGAGGATGCCAGGACAATACAACTGAATATGATTTGATTTAGGACTTTGAAACCATCCCAACCTTGATTTCGAAGTTAACCCTAGGAGATGGAGTTTGCAAGTCCTAAAGGGATTAAATTCTTCCTTTCCTTTTCACTCTCTTTTGAGGGAGCAAAGACAAAACAGAGTGTATAGATGTTATAATTCAGACCTTTAAATCCAAACCTCTCAAATCAAGGGGTTTGGAATGCAATGGAGTCCACACATTACCTCAGACTGCTGGCAAGCAGATGTGCCTGCTGGCACACTGGAGGAGGATTGTACAAATGATAGAATTAAATGGTTCTGGCATCTATTCACCCCCTTTTCTAGCTCTGTTCAGGGGTTATTCTATGTGTCAAGGCCAGAAATAACCTCCCAATGCCTGCAAAGGCACTCTGAGTTTATTGCCTACCACCTATTTTGCTCTCACTATAGATGTAATTTCCCCACAGGTTAGATTTCACAATCTACATGTCTCATGCAGAGACACAGAGGTATTACAACTCTAAAGGCAGAGGAGGAAGAGCAGCTTAGGTGAAGGAGAAGGGATGGGTAAGATTCAAGGGCATCTTTAAACACAATGAGGAAGTGCTTAAACAAGTGCAGCTTTGTTCTGTTCTGGCATTTACTTCATCTCAAAGAGCTCTTGTGTCCTCCAGCTTTTGGACACAGCTTTGGTGTTATCAAAGGGGAGTCAACAGACCTTCCCCTGCAGTCTTCATCTGAGATAACACGCTTTAATACATAGTAATTTTATCCCCAGAACACGGAGAGCCAGATCATCAGTGCTGCATCACCCCCCTGCTTTGAACACACCCATCCTGCTTCACCTAAACTTGGCTTTACACCTTCAAGAGAACATCAGTCTTTGGTTTTAACTCACAGGTCGCAGTTTTCCATAGGAACTTTCAGGAGGAACTCGTGGAGGCTGGGAGAATCCAGGGGACTCTGAGCTGAAGCTGTTTTCTGAAGGGGGAAGGAACAACCCATCAAAACCAAGCCCCTCAATGTCACTGAATGAACTTCAGGTGGCAAAAAAGCTTCTTCCCCCCCCCCACTATGAAACAGGACCATTCAAAATTAAACAGAGAATCATAGAATGGTTTGGGTTGGAAAGGACCTTAAGTTCATCCAGTTCCAACCCGTGCCATGGGCAGGGACACCTCACACTAAACCATGGCACCCAAGGCTCTGTCCAACCTGGCCTTGAACACTGCCAGGGATGGAGCATTCACAGCCTCCCTGGGCAACCCATTCCAGTGCCTCAGCACCCTCACAGTAAAGAACTTCTTCCTTAGATCCAACCTAAACTTCCCCTGTTTCACTTTTAACCCCTCAGCATCTTGCTGAACTGTTTCTTTGGCCATCCTCAGATCTCTTACCATTAGTTGAGGGTGATCTGGGGAAGTACTGAGAATCTCGTTTATCCGGACTGTGGTAGGGGCTAGTGGGAGGCTGGTCGTACAGGGGCAGCGGTGGAAGGGCATGGTTAGGCTTTGGAGTTGGGGATACCTGTGGGAAGAGGAGACAGGGGTTGCAGCAAACCTCACTCCTCAACAGCTTTTATCTACCCCTCCAGGCACAGCCAGTTGTCTTGACACATCCCTCCACTAGAACTGACACATCAGTACACAAGAGCTTTCACCTGGAGGTAAACTACGTGTTCAAAAGTGCTGTGAGGCAGGGTTTTGAGGAGGAAAACCAGGATATCCAACAGTGATTGCATGTGTGTTAAATCACAGGTTGCCACTGAGCAGAGATTTCCATCCTCTCCCAGGTAATTCAGACGCTGGGAAGGTCAGCTGCAAAGTCACTTGGCCAAGTGTGCCTCTCACACAAAAGCTTCAAGATTGTGAGTTTTATCATATGCATCATGTAAAAGTGAAGTTTTCATGGTCTGCCCCAATCAAAAGATAAAAGTAGCAGAGAAATTACCTTGTAGGGAAGACAAAAATCCAGTTTCTAGCCCAATTACACAGGAGAAAGTGTCTGATTTTCTAGTATTAAGAATAAAATATGAGGCTATTTTGGCAAAAATCACTGCAATTCACTTTTGACAGCACTCTGTCCTTCCAGACTGAGAGGATACAGAACAGACTTCAGTATGAAAACATCAAATGAGGGCTGAGAGAGACAGCTTGCATTTGATGTCTCAGTCAATGCCATAAATTCCTTACAGGAAGTAGACTGGGAATTTCCTCCTTGGCTTCATTCCCTTTCCACCCAAAAACTTGCCTTTATCCACAAATCCATTACACTTGCTAAAATACATCAGTTGGGCACTATTAGGTTGGGAAAGAAACCCAAAGTGAAGCACTCAGGGTTTGGGTTTTTCCTTTTAACCTGGTTCTGATTTGATTGTTTTTCCTTATATTGGTTCTGATTTATTTTGCTTGTATTATTTATGGGGTTTCTTTCTTAAACTGGTCCCAATTTGGGTTTTTTTCCCCTCCAGAAGCAGCAAAGCTTTGAGCATCGCAAACCCACCCTAACAAACTCATACCCCACGTTCAATCCAACCCCTCAACTCTTTACCTACCTGAATATCTCCAATCCACGGAGTCTCTCCGTTTTCTGAGGCCGTCAGCTCCTCAACTAACACTGATGGGAAGACCCCAACGCGCCCGTTGAATTCTCCTTCCCAAAAGCCATCATCATCCTGATTTTCCTTGTTCAAGATGCGGATGATGGCTCCTTCCGGAAAGGACAGCTCGTCATCCGTCTGGCCCTCGTAATCATAAAGTGCTTTCACAAAACACACTGAAGGATGGAAGAGAAAGAATAAAAGCATAATTGGCACAGGCATAAAAAACCCAACACTATACATACATTTAAGGTTGGACTTAATGATTTTAAAGGGGTTTTCCAAGCAACAGCATTCTATAATTGCTGAATCAAATGGTTTTGGATCCATGGAGACCTTAGAGCAGCTCCAGTGCCTAAAGGGGCTGCAGAAAAGCTGGAGAGGGGCTTGGGACAAGGGCCTGTAGGGCCAGGCCAAGGGGAATGGCTTGAACCTGCCCGAGGGGAGACTGAGCTGAGCTCTTAGGCAGAAGCTCTTCCCTGTGAGGGTGCTGAGGCGCAGGCACAGGGTGCCCAGAGAAGCTGTGGCTGCCCCATCCCTGGCAGTGCTCAAGGCCAGGTTGGACACAGGGGCTTGGAGCAAGCTGCTCCAGTGGAAGGGGTCCCTGCCTGTGGCAGGGGTTGGGACTGGATGAGCTTTGAGGTCCTTTCCAACACAAATCAGGCTGGGATTCTGATTCTGGTTTTCCTTAATTTTAGTTAATCTCAACTCTGAGAGACAGATAAATTATGCAGGTTTGATATGAGAGAGATAAATACTGAGAAGAGTTGTACTCAGAAACTGGTCAAACAGGAGACATTCTCATACGCAGCATCCAACCTCAACATGCAGAATCCTTTGAGAACGAGGTTGATACAGAGTTTAGTTTTTTATTGGTATTTACCACTGGAGTCTCCATTCAGGGTTCCTGAGACCAAGTCAGCCTCCGTGGAGTTATTTGAGGTGTGTGATCTGTTATCCAGTGCGGCGAGGGACTGCAGCATGCTCAGCAGACTGCTGGACGTTGGGAACTGCAGGTACTTCTCTGGCACATACCCCACATGACCCGCTTTATTCCGTGCCTGTGAAAAGAGGGGCATAAAATATTCTCTGCTTTAGCTTATGGCTCTGAAAAGAGTCCAAATGTTTCTCCTGTCCCGAGTTCTGCCTTTGAAAGTCACAGTGAAATTATTGAGAGCAGCCTGAGGAGAAGGACTTGGGGTGCTGAGTGAGGAGAAGCTCCCCATGACCCAGCTTCAGTGAGCGCTTGAGCCCAGAACCCCCCCCGTGTGCTGGGCTGCACCCCCAGAGCGTGAGCAGCAGCTCAGGGAGGGGATCCTGCCCCTCTGCTGTGTGAAGGGGAGACCCCCCCTGCAGCCCTGATCCAGCTCTGGGGCAGCAGCACAAGAGGGACGTGGAGCTGTTGGAGCGAGGCCAGAGGAGGCCATGGAGCTGCTGCGAGGGCTGGAGCAGCTCTGCTCTGGAGCCAGGCTGAGAGAGCTGGGCTGGGGCAGCCTGGAGAAGAGAAGGCTCCTGAAGGGGAGACCTGAGAGCAGCTCCAGTGCCTAAAGGGGCTGCAGGAAAGCTGGAGAGGGGCTTGGGACAAGGGCCTGTAGGGACAGGCCAAGGGGAATGGCTTGAACCTGCTCGAGGGGAGACTGAGCTGAGCTCTTAGGCAGACGCTCTTCCCTGGGTTGGAACTGAGCTCTAAGGTCTTTCCAACCCAAACCATTCTATTATGACTCTATGAACATGAGCCAGCAGTGTGCCCTTGCAGCCCAGAAAGCCAACTGTATCCTGGGCTGCATCAAAAGGAGTGTGACCAGCAGGTCGAAGGAGGTGATCCTGCCCCTCTGCTCTGTTCTCGTGAGATCTCACTTGCAGCACTGTGTACGGTTCTGGTGTCCTCAACATAAAAAGGACATGGAGCTGTTGGAACAAGTCCAGAGAAGGCCACGAGGATGCTCAGGGGCTGGAGCAGCTCCTGTATGGAGCCAGGCTGAGAACATTGGGGCTGTTGAGCCTGGAGGACAGAAGCTGCGTGGAGACCTCAGAGCAGCTTCCAGTGTCTGAAGGGGGCTACAAGGATGCTGGAGAGGGACTCTTCATCAGGGACTGCAGTGATAGGACAAGGGGTGATGGGTTCAGACTGAAACAGGGGAAGTTTAGATTGGAGATAAGGAAGAAGTTCTTTACTGTGAGGGTGCTGAGGCACTGGAATGGGTTGCCCAAGGAAGCTGTGAATGCTCCATCCCTGGCAGTGTTCAAAGCCAGGTTGGACAGAGCCTTGGGTGATATGGTTTAGAGCGAGGTGTCCCTGTCCACGGCAGGGGGGTTGGAACTGGGTGATCTTAAGGTCCTTTCCAACCCTAACTATTCTATGACTCTATGAAAAGAAAGCAATCTCAAAAAACCAATACCTTTACCCAGTCTTCCATATCTCCATCTTCAATAACCTCCAACACTTCATGTTCCTCTATGGTCAATTCATCTGGCTGAGAAGCCTGAAGTATATTACAAGAAGATTAGAAAATCAAGGTGTGCAGGCCAGGTAGTGTAAAGAACATTCTCATCCAGACTTTTGTTAAAGCTGATGTTGAAAATTCCATGATATAGCATAGTTTAAAACACAGTATAAGTGTTCTTCTACACATTTACTGATGCTCACAAGGCCCTGTTTCATTTAGGATAGACAGAAGCACCCTGAACAGCATCAGCATGTCAAACCCTATTTACTCTGGGATCTCTAATTACTCTGTACTCTAGCTCCACGTCTGCCACTGGCTTTGGCTCCACAGTGGTGTGATTTACAACTGACCTAGCAGTGCTAGCAGACGTAAACAGCTTGAATGCAGTTTGTCAGCAAAGCCTGAACTCATGAATGGTGGTTTCACTATTACAGGACAAAGAGGAGCTTTGTCATGCAGCCTGACACTGAGAAGGCATCTCTACTACAGCCCCAGCGGCTCAGCAACAGGAATTACAACAGGTTGGAACAGCAGACACGCAGCTGCTGGCCCTGAAGCCAGGCAGGGACATCTCTGCAAGCTGCAAATAGGGAACAGACGTCAGGACTGTGCTGAAGTGTAGTTTAAATGTGTTTCACAAGGGCATGGAATTTACTGCTGCAGATATTCACAACTAGGAGCTAGCTATATTTAATTACTGACTCACACTGACACCAGATGGGGCTTGGAGCAAGCTGCTCTAGTGGAAGGTGTCCCTGCCTATGGCAGGGGGTTGGAACTGGATGAGCTTTAAGGTCCTTTCAACCCAAACCAGTCTATTACTCTGTGGTGATCCTATTCAAGTCCCATAAGCACAGTTACATCTATTACGTTTGCTGCAGAATTCAGTTTTCTGATCAAATCAACACAAAAAAGGTAACTCACAAACCTTGTATGAATAAACAACTTTGCAGGTGAGAGGGTAATTCCTTAGAGTACCAGAAGGACTAGAACTACTGTCATCAAACACGTCCATGCTGTCTTCAAACTCTTCACCTTCTTCCTTCTCTGCATCAGCATTTCCCTGTTAAAACAAATGCAATTTGGCATCAGACCCTCAAATGAAAAGGGAATAACAATGGAAACGAATTGATCATTATCTTTCAGTGTGTTTTTTACTATTTATGATCATTCAAACTGGACAAAAAACCCAATGACTAAATAATATCCAACAGGATTCCCAAATAATGTGAGGAAAGTCATCAAATAAAGCAAATACAGGGAAAGAAAAGAGTAAGAGCTGCCACCATCTTTGCCTAACTCAGATGTATTCCCTCATTCAAGCACTGTGGATTTAAAAAGAAGCAGAGAAGACTTTGGAAGCTCCAGCCACACTGATGGGCAGTTATTTATTCCCTATAAGCTATAAACAGGGACTCACGTCCTTTAGAGATGCAATTTGAGAGGCACAGCAAAGAGTTGAATGGGAAAAGGAGTCACTGACGGAGAGATTCTGCTACTAAAGCTGAATGTGCTTGTGAGGAGGAGTCTGAAGTGAAGCCTCAATGGAAATACGTGGAAGTCACAAAAATAAGAGCTGAAGAGTTGAAAAGTCGGCTTCTCACTGGTGTGTTCTGCACAATGGGCTTGGGGCAAGAAGCAACAATCCTTAGAGAAAGAATCATTAAAAACTAAGGGTAAAAGCTGAAACAGAACCTTGAGACACTGGAAAAATCCAAGTGTCCATAAGGGTAGCTGGGGCAGCAGTGCCATGAGCTCTGCTTTGGCCTCCTGCCTGGATGACATCCTCAATGAACACTTTCCTCTCATGTGAAAGCAGGCCAGTCCTTCCAACCAAAGGCAACGCTGTGGGGTATTTGTATTTGCCATCTTCCCTTTATATATTCCTTTAGATTGGGGAGTGCATTTGGTATTCCTCACGGAGGGCTCATAAATCAGCACAAAGTTAGGCTGAGACTAAAGGCAGCCTCCCTAAACCAGGTGATGCTGTACCTTTGCTTTGAAGCATCTTTGCTCTTCTAGACCTGGGCTGGAAAAGCATAAAACTTCACCATTTCCCAACTCAGATGAATCTGTAATGTTTCAGTTTTTAGACTAAAATCTGGTCCTTCAGATGATTATTTTCCCCTCACATTTTCAATGAGGCCTTTAGTGACATGGTTTAGTGATGGACTTGGCAATGCTGGGTAAAGGCTGGACTTGAAGTTCTTTTCCAACCTATCTGATCCTATGATTCAGGCTTGATTTGTTGCTACTTGAATGTGTTGATGGATGCTGCTGTAACAGCAAATCTCTGCTTTGATGTATTCCCAACTAAGCAGAAAACTATGGCAAATGTAAGGTTTCCCTCTCTGGTTTCTAACTGCCTTTTGCTGTGCATGGTCTATGTCCCAGCAGCAGGAGCTGATCCAGCTGACAGCCACAAGAAACATCATGGAAACGAGTGTATCGTGTCTAGAAAGAGTCTTTCAGAAAACATCTGCTCCTGGTTTCCTAACACGAGGCAGAAAATGACATTTTCATTTTCAGTGTGGGGGCTGCTCAACCTCCTTGAATGGATTTGTTTGCATAGAGGGAAAGCAGCATCAATGACACAGAAAATGAAGCAGCTTGTTTCCTAAAACTCATCTTTCAACACATTAGTGATGAAAGACAGCACAGGCAAAGAATAAATACATGAGACAGTTACACTGAAGGTATGAGACAGCACAGACAAGAATAAATGAAGGTAGAAAGTGATGAGATAGTTTGATTATACATATGAAAAAAGGTATGAAAACGTATATAAGATCAAGATCATCATACACACACACACACACACATATATATATGGACTTAAAGGTCTTTTCTAGCCTACATGATTCTATGATCCTATAATTGCTGCTGACACAGATGATTTTAGCTCCAGGGAGACCTTAGAGCAGCTCCAGTGCCTAAAGGGGCTGCAGGAAACCTGGAGAGGGGCTTGGGACAAGGGCCTGTAGGGCCAGGCCAAGGGGAATCATAGAATCATAGAATAGTTAGGGTTGGAAAGGACCTTAAGATCATCCAGTTCCAACCCCCCTGCCATGGGCAGGGACACCTCGCTCTAAACCATATTACCCAAGACCTCGTCCAACCTGGCCTTGAACACTGCCAGGGATGGAGCATTCACAACCTCCCTGGACAACCCATTCCAGTGCCTCAGCACCCTCACAGGAAAGAATTTCCTCCTTATATCCAATCTAAACTTCCCCTGTTTAAGTTTTAACCCATTACCCCTTGTCCTATCACTGCAGTCCCTAATGAAGAGTCCATCCCCAGCATCCCTATAGGCCCCCTTCAGACACTGGAAGCTGCTCTGAGGTCTCCACGCAGCTTCTCTTCTCCAGGCTCAACAGCCCCAGTGTTCTCAGCCTGGCTCCATACAGGAGCTGCTCCAGCCCCTGAGCATCCTCGTGGCTTCCTCTGGACTTGCTCCAACAGATCCATGTCCTTTTTATGTTGAGGACACCAGAACTGCACCCAGTGCTGCAAGTGAGGTCTCACGAGAGCAGAATAAAGGGGCAGGATCACCTCGTTCGCCCTGCTGGTCACGCTCCTTTTGATGCAGCCCAAGAATGGCTTGAACCTGCTTGAGGGGAGACTGAGCTGAGCTCTTAGGCAGAAGCTCTTCCCTGTGAGGGTGCTGAGGCGCTGGCACAGGGTGCCCAGAGAAGCTGTGGCTGCCCCATCCCTGGCAGTGTTCAAGGCCAGGTTGGACACAGGGGCTTGGAGCAAGCTGCTCCAGTGGAAGGGGTTGGAGCTGGAGGAGCTTTAAGGTCCCTTGAACCCAAACCAGTCTGTGGATCTATGATTCTATCACAAAATCACCCCACTGGAGAGGGAATGGGATATCAACTTCTTCAGCTCATTACATTACTGTAGTAATGCAGGCATTGACCTTCCTTTCTCCTTTTCACTGTTTACAAGGAAATACATGGAGAGCTTTGCTGAACAAACTCTCTTGGCCAGCACTGGATCAAAGAGCAAGAGCTGGGTACCACATACAGGAGGGGGGTTCCTGGTTTCTGAGCAGTGAACACTGCTCCCTCTTCAAGGCTGAAGTGAAACTGCTGCTTGTGACACGCTGCAGTAATTCCTCTAATAACTGCAAGCAGCGTAATTCTGGTCTTTGGCCTTCTCAGAATTCCATCTCCTGCTGTCCCCAGCTGCCTGCCAAGGTCAACAGCATCCTTGGTTTCACACAGGAGCATACGTCAGTGTCAAAGGGGAAAAGAAGGCTCAGAGTTTAGCCTCCCACTCTGTGGCATCTGCTGGCTCACCAGGGACTAGCGCAGGGCTTGGCTCCAGGGCTGGCTCTTGGCATGTGTGATGAGACAGAGAACAAGGCAATGGGCACATTCCAACGTGCACGAGGGGAAGTGAAGGAGGTGGAGTACAAGAAGAAAGGGGAAAAAGGCACTATTGAACAGAGCTATGTAACATCTCCTCATGTAGAAAGGATCTGAAAGGAATCTCAGCACAAGAACTCCTTTGGGATTTGGGAAGACTGGAGCATGGATCTGCATACTACAGCTTTAATCTCTAATTATACCACTAACCATGGGAATAAAGCAGAGACAGACTACACTGAGGAGTGCCTACAACAACCTTTCCTGCATATCACTGTCACTGTGTGTGAGTTCTGTACAGGGTCCCTGGAGAAACATCCCAACAGCCTCAAGACAGCACAGAGAGGATTTGGGAAGCATGTGCTCAGACTCCATTCAGTGCCCACTTCTTTGAGCTAAAGCTGACATAGATGATAACACCTCTACATCCAAACCCCCTTTTTCCCTCTATGTCTTTGCCACCATTACCAAGAAGACACCAAAGAAACATGGGAATGAGCAGGAATTTGTGTGTGCAGATTCCACATTCTTGCTGAAAGGGAGATGTTTCTTTTAGGTGGGCAGCAAAAGGAAGCAAATCATCTGCAGTGCAAAGAAAAACCACATCCCTGCTCCCCCTGCAAGTTCTGCTCTCCAGAAGACACATTCTGGGTGTCCAAAGATGAAGATTAATCTGAAGGGGAGATAAAGTATAAATGAAGTAGTTTTAACCCGGTATGAAGGCTATAGTTAGGAAAGTATCCACATGAAAACCAAGACTTTGCAAAAGCCTCTGAATTTTGTTAAATATTAAAAGTATGAAAACCAGAAAAGTTAAGATTTATTTGAGGCAAATTGACCAAACCTTCAGGAATTTTATTTTGCTTGGTTACTGGTGAAGAGGAACACATGGGTTTGGTTCTAGTGCCAAAGGTGACAGCTCAGCATCGCCGGCCATGGAAGGGATGAGAGAAAATAAATGTATTGTGAGGTCTTACAGCAGTTTCTCTTCTCCTTGTTGGTACTGGCAGCTCCAGAGGAGGCCATGGAGCTGCTGCGAGGGCTGGAGCAGCTCTGCTCTGGAGCCAGGCTGAGAGAGCTGGGCTGGGGCAGCCTGGAGAAGAGAAGGCTCCTGAAGGGGAGACCTTAGAGCAGCTCCAGTGCCTAAAGGGGCTGCAGGAAAGCTGGAGAGGGGCTTGGGACAAGGGCCTGTAGGGCCAGGCCAAGGGGAATGGCTTGAACCTGCCCGAGGGGAGACTGAGCTGAGCTCTTAGGCAGAAGCTCTTCCCTGTGAGGGTGCTGAGGCGCTGGCACAGGGTGCCCAGAGAAGCTGTGGCTGCCCCATCCCTGGCAGTGCTCAAGGCCAGGTTGGACACAGGGGCTTGGAGCAAGCTGCTCCAGTGGAAGGGGTCCCTGCCCGTGGAAGGGGTTGGGGCTGGAGGAGCTTTAAGGTCCCTTCCAACCCAAACCCTTCCTTGATTCAATGATTTATGATGAATTTGGGGGTTTATTCAATATTAAGTTAGGAATTGCAACTAGGAAAGAGCCACATGGAACCAAGGTGAGGTTGAGAGTATGGAGGCCATACCAGGTGTGAAGAGCCATTGTTGGTCACTGAGGGCAGGCTGGCCCAGCGCTCGTTTTCCAGTTCTTCCATCACTTGGTTCATGGCGCTCTTCAGCCACGTATCCACGGACACCCCGATCTGCTTCAGCAGGTCCAGACGAGCCTCTGCTTTCAGCTTTATTATCTGAGGAAACACACAGACACCAGTCAGAGCCCTCTCAAGATCCCAATGTGTTATTGCCTCATCCTCACATCACTTGTTTGGCTCTTCATTTCCTTGCCTGCAGGAATAGGGAGTGAGCCAAGAGACAGGGGATGGTGTTGTAGAGATGTAAAAGCACAGGCACAGCCACCTTCACCAGTGGGAGCTGGAGGATCCCACAGGTCCCTTCCAACCCAAATCATTCTATGATTCCATGAAAATAGCATCTATTAGTTCATGCTGAGTTTCTACTCCCATGTTCTAGTGGTTGGTTTAGTGCTGATCATTTCCAAAGGGCAAGAAAGCAGACAAATCCCCACATTTCACAGGGCTTTTAAAATCAGGGATACCCTGGACTTCAGCCCTCTTTCAGCTGGTGACTAAACTGCCTATCATAGAATCATAGAATGGTTTGGGTTGGAAAGGACCTGAAGAACATCCAGTTCCAACCCCTCGCCGTGGGCTATGATACGCAAGGAAACCCAATGTGATACACACACCCAGCACCCCCAAAATGTGGCTCTTTTCCACCAGCACTTCCCAGAGATCACAGGAAGCTCATTCGTTATGGAAACAAGAGTATTATAGTAATTCCAGAATGAAGTCTCCCATTGCAATGAACAGCTCCATGAGTTTTGTCTCTGGAACGGAAGGAAAATGCAGGTTTTCTGACAGCTGGGTGCGCTTCAGCATCCTGGCATGCTCCTGTGGTGCTGGAGCCAAGGCTTTCCCTAACTTATGGCAAACCACCACCCTGATCCAAATTATTATCAGCCTAAAGAGGAGGAAGGGCAAGGGTAGCATGAAGAAATCCAGGAGTAAAAGAGAAGAAAAGCAGAATTCCAAACAGCAATTAAGGAAGTGGGGGGCAAACATAGGAATAAAATCGAGGTTATTTATGACCATTGTCATCATGATCATCACCCTGTTGTTCCTCCTCCTCCTCCTCTTGCACTTGCTCACCAGAGGAACAAAAACCAAGTGATTTAGTCCTTTAGTGAGTCACTGATGGAGGCAACCACAGGAACCCACTGAACCACCCTTGAGCCTTCCCTGCATTTCCTTTCACAGTGTTCTTCCTTCTTAGCATGTTACTGAGCAAGCAGGGAAGTTTCATGCCCTTCCTCACCCTTCCAGCCCCTTCCACAGGGATCAGAGGCACTTTACTACTGCATTGCTACCTGCAGTGACCCATCAAGTTAACAGCACTGTGAAACCAAGCAAACTCACCTAAGATAGGTGGGTCTAAAGCAGAAATTAGAGGGGAAGTGCTGCTTCTCTAGTGCCTGAAGCACAGTAGACTATGTAGGGGATGTGTACAGTGGGTTTGATGGATGGACCACTCGTGGATAAGGAACTGGATGGCTGCACTCAAAGAGTTGTGGTCAACGGCTCGATGTCCAAGTGGAGACCAGTGATGTCTTGGTGAAGGGTTGGTGTTGGGACTGATCCTGTTCAACATATTTGTTGGTGCCATGGACAGTGGGATCCAGCACCCTCAGCAGGTCTGCTGATGCCACCGAGCTGTGTGGTGCGGTGACACTGGAGGGAGGGGATGGGATCCAGAGGGACCTGGACAGGATGGAGAGGTGGGACTGTATGAACCTCATGGAGTTCAACCAAGCCAAGGGCAAGGTCCTGCCCCTGGGTCAGGGAAATCCCAGCACAAACACAGGATGGGGGATACCGGATGGAGCAGCCTGAGGAGAAGGACTTGGGGTGCTGGGTGAGGAGAAGCTCCCCATGACCTGGCCCAGAACCCCCCCATGTGCTGGGCTGCACCCCAAGAGCGTGAGCAGCAGCTCAGGGAGGGGATCCTGCCCCTCTGCTGTGCTATGGGGAGACCCCCCCTGCAGCCCTGCTCCAGCTCTGGGGCAGCAGCACAGGAGGGACGTGGAGCTGCTGGAACCCAACCCTTCCATGACTGTGAATTCAAACACCAATTGGTGTTACACAGATTTTCCTCCCTCTCAACTCACATTCTTACTCTGTACAAAAGCTTGTCTGAGGTGAACTGACAGCGGTGGTTTTCTTGTTTTCGACATGCTCCTGCACTTCAAGATCACCTCTCTATTACGAAGATAAGTCAGAAAATGAACGACTATAACCTTCATTCAGGCAAACCCTGAAACATGGATCTGTTTTCATTTGAAAGCTGTCTGCAAGGATGTCTTTAAACCTGTTTCAAACAATAAAACTACTTTTGAGGGCATTGCTTTTAATTCCCTTTAGAAGACAGGTGATTCTTTAAAGCAGTAAGTTTTTAGAGTGGAATTTGTCACTTAAAAGGTATCTCCCTATGGGCACTGGTGCATGCATGCACTCCCCCATATAATTAGGTACAGAGACTCAAGGAATGGATGAGCTTGGGAAGTATTTCCCATGGGAAAAGCCAAAGCCACTTAGCCAAGTGAAGTTCTCACTTCTCACAAATGGTCTTCAGGTGAATGATTAATGTGAGCTGTGAATACTGTTCACAGAGCTGAGAAAAAGAGGAGAAGGAGTAAAATACAGTTATCTGCATCACAGTACAGCAGCCGAGATTCAGAGAACACTGCTTCAGAATGAGTACAAAGGCCAAAGATGGAGCCACACATCAGCATCCCCATCTGAAAGGCAGATCCTTCCAACTCAGTTGCAGCATCAAGTGGACACATCATCCTTTCCTTGTGCTTGTTTTGTGGGACTCTCATAGATGGACTTCATGCAGCTCAACATAAGTCATTTGTTCTAGCTTGTAAAGAGAAACTCCCTGTTTTAGAATATTACTAAGCTGAGCTGCCTCCGTGTATGCATCTGCTTGTGCAGTAAGGTGCCATCTCCTAATTCATCTTTGTATTCTGACATTATTGGAGCAAGTCCAGAGGAGGCCACGAGGATGCTCAGGGGCTGGAGCAGCTCCTGTATGGAGCCAGGCTGAGAACATTGGGGCTGTTGAGCCTGGAGAAGAGAAGCTGCGTGGAGACCTCAGAGCAGCTTCCAGTGTCTGAAGGGGGCTGCAAGGATGCTGGGGAGGGACTCTTCATTAGGGACTGTAGTGATAGGACAAGGGGTGATGGGTTCACACTGAAACAGGGGAAGTTCAGGTTGGAGATAAGGCAGAAGTTCTTTACTGTGATGGTGCTGAGGCACTGGCACAGGGTGCCATGGTTTAGTGTGAGGTGTCCCTGCCCATGGGAGGGGGTTGGAACTGGATGAGCTTAAGGTCCCTTCCAACCCAAACTATTCTATGATACTACATTACAAGGACTTTCCATGTGCCTTCCCCAGGACAGGACCAGCCTCGCTGCGTTCCTGTCTTACCTCATTATGCAATTCCCAATTAGGCTGAGTTACACAACAGCACCAACCATCAGCCCAGGCATGCCATAAACATCTGTACTTCGTGTTAGTACCCTGTTGTAAAGCGTGCTGTTTGTACTAAGTTGTTAACTACAATAAACAAGCTGCTCCAAGATCCCTGACTGGACTTGCAAAGCATCAGACAGGAGTTTGCAATCCAAGGTACCAAGCCAATCCAAGGAATTAACCCCCCCCTCTATCTACACATAGTAGCCTTCATATTTAACAAATGTTTGTTCCAAACCACAACTGTTTTGACTTTCATTCCACTGCAGACAAGCCATAAAACTACTTCACAGCGTTAGGTCAGGCCTGCACTTGAAAGATGTTGAACACTATTTACAAGCATACATATATATTGTAACCTAAATAATACTGCTGGTAGACCAGGATTAACAGCTTCCTACCTATAAGAATGCAAGAAACCCCAACTAGACAGTAGTATAACTTCATTCTCACATAGGAACAGTTAAGTATGGATTTAATACACTCTATTTGCTGCTGGTCAGGCCACCCCTGGAATGCTGTGCTTAGGTTTGGTCCTGCTCTACAAAAGGATGTGGCTGGGCTGGAGAGGGGCCAGAGAAGGGCCACAAGGATGCTCCAAGGGCTGGGCAGCAGTGAGGAAAGGCTGAGAGAGCTGGGACTGTTCAGCTGGAGAAGAGAAGGCACAGGGAGACCTGATCCATGTGCCAGAGGTAAAGGGGGGCTGCAGGGAAGATGGAGACTCCCTTTGGACAAGGAGTCCCATGGGAAAGCCCAGGGGTGATGGGCACAAGTTACTGCTGGGAGATTCCCAATGGACACAAGAGGAAAACTTTCCCAATGAGAACACTTGGCCATTGGAATAATGTCCCCATGGAAGTGGTGACTCCCCAGTGCTGGACACTGTTAAGATGGGGCTGCACAGGGTGCTGGGCATCCAGTCTGGGTCAGGCTGTGCCTGGAAAGGTTGGAGCAGATGATCCTTAAGGTCCCTCAAGCTGGGAATCCATGAATCTATGATTAAAACTACAAGCCCTTCACTCAGCTCTCACTATGTCTAAATTAGCTGAGTTTGATGCTTTCCTTATGCCAGAATAAAATGTTCAGAGGGAAACAAGGGACCACCCAGAGGAGATGCTGGTGTTTTCACCACCATCAGGTCACCCAAGAAGCTTTTATCTAAGTAAACCCAAGCACAAGGTAGAGTCTTCCCTTTGCAAGGTGAGGTTTATGCAATGGAGTTGTGACTTCAGCAAGAGGGACCCACAAAAATGCCAACTCCAGCTTGCCCAGTCTATGGGTTTCTGAGGTGGGAAGGGAGCCAGGAAGTGCTGCATTGAGATGGGAAGAGACACGGTGTACTCTGGGACACACCACAGCTTTGCATTACAATGTAAAACCACACACTGCTTACAGGACCCTTAGGAGAGGATGCACACGCTCTCAAAGCCTTGTTCCCTCATAATATATTGCAAATAAGAACTAAATAAGGCTTTATCCCTTGATTTTTCCCTCTCAACCAAACAGCCTCCAGCAGCCCCACGTGCCATGCTTCCTGATGGAGTGACCTCCACTGCCAGAAGCTCATAGACTTGCAAACAGGACCACAGAATGAACTAGCTTGGAAAAGACTTTGAAGATGATCAAGTCCAACATGTTAAGTCAAGTCAGCACTTCCATTCCCAGCAGTATTAAGCATCTCCAGGAAGGCAGCTGTGTTTCGAAAGCTCAGGAATGCTGGAATTCCAGAATCTGGGTGCTGCCGAAATCTCACTGTTACTAAGCCTCACTGTAGGACAAATATTTTCCTATTTAATAGTGAAATTCCTATTTACAGCTCCTATTTACCCATTCCTGTTTCATTGCTAAGGACTTAACACTGATGGAAAACGCCTCAGCCACCCACAGAATTGACAGTGTTCTGGGTGGCTCCTGCTCTTCTACTGCCTTAGCTGATGGGAGGTTATAAGCAGATGAAAAGGAAACCCCCCAGTCTCTTCAAAGATATAAATGCTGTTATCTATTTCCCACATACCTATGCTTGCTCTACATGGGAGAAGGAATAGCTTTGTTTATTTACTGTTCCAGGCTTCATTAAGCAAAGGCTTTAGACCTACAGCTTGCACAACTCCTTTGGAAGTCCTGCAAACCAAACCCAGCAAGAACGCATGACATAGCTGGTCTGTTCCCAGAGAGAAAAGGGCCTCCAAGAAACCAAGGGTTTGTTCACATCCCACAAACACCTCATTACAAGCCTTTTAAAGTCAGTTATAAAAGCATTGGGCTAAAAAGCAAGCAGAGAAATCCAGCAAAGCTCAGCTAACGTGGCCCCTTCAGTGCTCCCGGTGAGGATTGTTAAGGTCAGTGTTCAATGGGTTCTTCCTGAAAAGAGGGTTCCTTTATTTCCCATGATTTTTCAAGGTGCAGACCATAACCAGGACCAACATGTGCCCAAAGAGAGAGTGCATCTCTCCCTGCTGCATGTTCCCTGGGCTTTTGGATCTGGAATAAAGCCACTTGAACGCCACTGCCCTGCCCACTTTTCCATAGAATCCCAGACTGGTTTGGGTGGAAGGGACCTTAAAGCTCATCCAGCTCCAACCCCTGCCACGGGCAGGGACCCCTTCCACTGGAGCAGCTTGCTCCAAGCCCCTGTGTCCAACCTGGCCTTGAGCACTGCCAGGGATGGGGCAGCCACAGCTTCTCTGGGCACCCTGTGCCAGCGCCTCAGCACCCTCACAGGGAAGAGCTTCTGCCTAAGAGCTCAGCTCAGTCTCCCCTCGGGCAGGTTCAAGCCATTCCCCTTGGCCTGGCCCTACAGGCCCTTGTCCCAAGCCCCTCTCCAGCTTTCCTGCAGCCCCTTTAGGCACTGGAGCTGCTCTCAGGTCTCCCCTTCACACAGCAGAGGGGCAGGATCCCCTCCCTGAGCTGCTGCTCACGTTCTGGGGGTGCAGCCCAGCACATGGGGGGGGTTCTGGGCTCAAGCGCTCACTGAAGCCAGGTCATGGGGAGCTTTTCTCTGAAAGAACTCAGATTTATTTCTTTTAGACAAGGGTCACATTTATAAGCATGTTCAGATATTAAAACCACATTAAATTAGGATTATAAGTAGATCTAAACCATCTTTTCTGAGAAATACATTATTTCACTGCAGTGTTTTTCTAGTGGCAAGAACATAACCATTAAGTGGGTCAGCAAGGCTCATTTGGCAAACTGTTTTACCTAAGAAGAAAGGAACATGGAAAGGTTCTGGCAAAACGTTCTGAAAAGATATTATCATTCTTTTTATTCCATTTAGAAACATTCTCACTTAAATTCTCAGCTCCTTAAGATTAAAAATGTATTAAAATGAAATCATTCCCTTAAAGAAAAATACCGTATCCTTCAAATTTGGGGTGAGCAGAAGTATTTCCTCAGTGACAGAAGGAACTACCAGTCCAGTAAAAACAAGCATTGGAATGCCAAAAATGCCTCAGAAGGCAATGCAAGCCCCCTGGTGCAAACCGGTTTTAAATCACAGCTCAGTGCTATTCCAGTAGGGATGCATTAAATAATCCATGAAATTCAGTGCCTTGTGGATGTTTGGGTGATGCCAAACCCACCCCAGTTCAAAAGATAAATTCAATCCAACACAGCTCACCTAAAACTTTGATGCCTGAGGCACAAACCTGAGCTCAGCCTTGGCACGGGAGACCTGCAGTGATTTGAGTTGTGCAGTGTTTGACTGCAGTACTGTAAATCCAGGCCATAGGATGCCAGAACAAAGCAGCAGTTAAGGATGTTCTTTCTGCTCCAACCTGTGTTTGCTTTGTCTTCTCTACAGCCAAGAGAAAATCACTTACCTCTGGGCTGCAGGGGAAGCTCAGTCACTGCTTGTGACTGCAGCGAGTCTGGCAACAGCCTGGAACCAACTGATGTATGAACTCATCAGGTTGGGACCAAATCACAGGAAGCTGAGAGAGCTGGGCTGGGGCAGCCTGGAGAAGAGAAGGCTCCTGGAGGGGAGACCTGAGAGCAGCTCCAGTGACTAAAGGGGCTGCAGGAAAGCTGGAGAGGGGCTTGGGACAAGGGCCTGTAGGGACAGGGCAAGGGGAATGGCTTGAACCTGCCCGAGGGGAGACTGAGCTGAGCTCTTAGGCAGAAGCTCTTCCCTGTGAGGGTGCTGAGGCGCTGGCACAGGGTGCCCAGAGAAGCTGTGGCTGCCCCATCCCTGGCAGTGCTCAAGGCCAGGTTGGACACAGGGGCTTGGAGCAAGCTGCTCCAGTGGAAGGGGTCCCTGCCAGTGGCAGGGGTTGGAACTGGATGAACTTTGAGCCTTTCCAACCCAAACCAGTCTGATTCCATGATAATCCCCAAACCCAACACTTTTTGTGCACCAACAAGGGAATTAGCTAATAAATGACGCTTTTCAACACTTTGGGGTTTTAAGTGGGAGGATGGGCAGCAAGGTTCGACACATATTACAGCAAACTCAGTTAATTTATATGCTAAATATTCCACATGGAGCGAAATCAAACGAGTCTGTTGGGGTGAAGCAAACAGGAAATGAAACACTGACACAGATAACGTGTCTCAAAAGGGAATGCCAAGGTTAAGAAAGCAGAGGTGCAGCTGTTCATGGAGAAGAGCCCACCTGCATAGCTCCAGCCCACCTGGCTGAGTCTGACCAAGCCCAAGCATACAGAAACATCAGAAATCCCTAAACACAGAAAGCAGTTGGTTGGGAAGGAGATGGAGAGTAGAGAAGAGCAGTACTGAAGCATTTAGGGTTTAAGAAGTTGTTCCCACTCTACTGGTAATGGGATTGAATATAAAGTACCCAAATTCTAGGCAGAGAATGAAATGTACATAAAATATACGTACCCAAACCTAAAACTCATCAGGTTTGCTGATGCCACCGAGCTGTGTGGTGCAGTGACACTGGAGGGAAGGGATGGGATCCAGAGGGACCTGGACAGGCTGGAGAGGTGGGACCATATGAACCTCATGGAGCTCAACCAGGCCAAGGGCAAGGTCCTGCCCCTGGGGCACAGCAATCCCAGCACAAACACAGGATGGGGGAGATGGGATGGAGCAGGTTGAGGAGAAGGGCTTGGGGTGCTGGGTGAGGAGAAGCTCCCCATGACCTGGTTTCAGTGAGCGCTTGAGTCCAGAACCCCCCTCATGTGCTGGGCTGCACCCCCAGAGCGTGAGCAGCAGCTCAGGGAGGGGATCCTGCCCCTCTGCTGTGTGAAGGGGAGACCCCCCCTGCAGCCCTGATCCAGCTCTGGGGCAGCAGCACAAGAGGGACGTGGAGCTGTTGGAGCGAGGCCATAGGAGGCCGTGGAGCTGCTGCGAGGGCTGGAGCAGCTCTGCTCTGGAGCCAGGCTGAGAGAGCTGGGCTGGGGCAGCCTGGAGAAGGCCCTTGTAAAAAGCCCTTCTCCAGCCTAAAATGCTTCTTTAGGCACTGGAAGTTGCTCCATGGTCTCACTGAAGCCTTCTCTCCATGTTCAGTGATTGGATATGGCTATCTGATGAAGTACAAAGACTTACACATCTTTGTAACACCACAGACTGATGATGTCCCTCTCACCAACGACATTCTCTCCTCACTAAACTGCTTTTTACCTTAAGAGTTGAACATCCCCAACCTGTGGACTTCGGTGGCATTTTTCCAGGCTATTCCCAGCCTTCTTAGCCGGAAAGATGAACGGCTCCAACAGCTCTCATATGGAGAAGGCAATCTGTTTACCCAGCACAGCTCTCCCAAGCATATGTTTCCAGAGCAAAGCCATAGAGAGCAGCAAGTGACATTTCACATATTCAGCTTTCTGGGGGTTGGCAGCCTTATTCCATGCCATGGAGCATATGGAATTAGCTTTTCTCACATTGCTTAGGAGCAGAGGACAGCACTCTTGAAGTGTTCAACTGGAGGAACATGTAACAGGCTGAAACGTAGCTATGTCCACTTGAGATGAGGTAGGACCACATGCAGCACATGATTAATAGATTACATCCTAAGATAGAACAGGAGCCCAGCCAGCAAACACAACTGTTATCACAGCAGAGTGATAAATATTCATAGCCAAATACAAAGGGAGGGAGAAAACAGCCCTCCTCTTACAATTAAAAATGGACCTAAGCTTCTGAACTCATCAAACCAAGTAAACAGCATCATAATGAGTCTTAATCAAATCTTATCTGGTACAAAGACTCTCCTGAGAGTTATAGATATCCTAATGAGGAGACAAAATGCATCCCCCTATAATTAAGTGGAAATAGGATTAATTGCTGTGGAGGCCCCAAGACCTTCCTCGAGCACAGACCTGAGCACAAATGGGAAATCTCCCATCATCGTTGAGAAGAATTATGTCAGCTTTGGGACCAACTTTACTGCCTGGGAGACTCCCGCTGGGCTATCAAAGCATCAGAGTCTTTAGTTTGATAGAGACAGAGTAAGACGAGAGGAAGAATTCGAGTAACTCAGCCTAAGCATCCAGGATGCAGGCTGAAGGAAGGATACAGAAACAAGAACGCAACTTCTACTTCCGTTTTCCCTTATTTCTGCAACACAGATCAGTGGAGACAGTAGCTTTTTGTCTCCATTAGTTTATAGATAAAGGGATACAGGCAGTGGAGAAACAAAAAGCTACTTCAAGGCAAATTAGATCTACTCAGCTGATTGAACCTTCCTTACTCTTCATTAGGGACTGTAGTGACAGGACAAGGGGTAATGGGTTCAAACTGGAACAGCGGAAGTTTAGACTGGAGATAAGGACAAAGTTCTTTACTGTGAGGGTGCTGAGGCACTGGAATGGGTTGCCCAGGGAAGTTGTGGATGCTCCATCCCTGGTGGTGTTCAAGGCCAGGCTGGACAGAGCCTTGGGTGCCATGGTTTAGTGTGAGGTGCCCCTGCCCATGGCAGGGGGGTTGGAACTGATGATCTTAGGTCCTTTCCAATCCTATTCTATGATTCTTGATTCTACTAGTTTCAAAAATGAAAGCTTAAAATGCAGGAGTTGTAGTTCAGTTACATGAGTCTGAGTAAGCGCAAAGGAGCTGCACCAACAGTTGATGTCCTCAACTCAATGAATTTCAAAGGTGTTGATCTCCTTTAGAGCTGGTGCCTGGAATGTGCCACCTTCATTGAAACAAGCATCCACTGCTCTCAGTGCTTGTCCTCATCAAGATCCAGCCCTGACACAGTGGTGGTGAAAGGCTGTTCTGACAAGGATGGAGCTCCTCTGGATCTAAACTCCGTGGTGGAGCATTAACCACAGTCAGTTGTGGAGCTCTGCCACTGTCAGAGGTATTATCAGCTGTAGTCTAACACTTTCTTTGAAACCAAGTGAGTTTTGGGGTGGGACAAGCTGCACTAGAGCAGGTGGTGTCTCCATGGGAGGGGGTTGGAACTCGATGAGCTTTAAGGTCCCTTCCAACCCAAACCACTTTGTGATTCTATGATTCCATGACATCAACTAATACTTGTTGCAGTTGGAAGTGAAGCTGCATCGGTACCTTCCCAATAAAATAGTTTGTTTTCTTGTAACAACATATATGTTATCATTAAACACCTCTAGACATGGCACAAGAACAAAGCTACGCTTCCAGTTTCAACCACAGCAGCACCCACACTGTTCTGAAGATGCTAAGATTTAATGTGACAAGGTGATAAGGAGCTAACTAATGTTAAAGGGCAAATTACTCTGCACTGTTCACACAGGGTGCAACCATGGATGGTGTCAGGCAACCATAGAATACCATATCCTCAGTAACAGCAGCAAATGTAAATCAAATGAATGGGTCTTTGCACGTTCCGGGACTTGTTTCTTCCTGTTTCACTTTATAAATGACATACATCAAACTGACCTTCAGAAAAGAAGAAATGAAGTCTATGAAATGGTTCCTTTCCTGCTTTGCAACTGGATGAGCTTTAAGGTCCCATCCAACCCAAACCTGGCTGTGATTCCAGGATTCCTAAGCCAGGTCCTTCCAACAAGTGATCACTGGCTCCTGACAGCATTCCAGACACCTTATTCCCCTACTTGCTACCATGAGAAGGACCTCTTTGAAGCTCTGACCTAAATCAGGGGGGTCTTTGCTTTGTTTCATTTACCAGCTGCACCTCCATGACCCAAATGCAGTGCAGTGGGTCAAGGAAAGGGCAAATCCACAGCTCCCCTATAACCTAAATAAGTGACCGTAACTTTTAGCCCAAATTCCATTCCCCAACCCAACCATCAGTAATTCCAACTTAATCACTTGCACTTAAATATGCAGGAATGCTGCAAATGTTTGGTGTTCACACACTGGAAAGAATTATAATTGCATTACCAAGGAAAATGTTTGTGCTCAAAGCTTACATCGTTTATTCTTCTAGAGATTAGATGTGTGCAGAAACCTCGTGTCTAATTAATGGCCCTGAAATTACTGAATGGGGCCACTTAGAGGAGTAGGGGCAAAGAAGGGGTGAAGCTGAAAGAAATTATAACCCCAAGGAAAAAGCTTATAGAATTCACTTACTGGCTACTCTTGCAAACAATGAATTCTATATTATAAACTATATGGCAATGTATAAAAGTCACGAAGTGGTTTAAACACCTACAGAAGAGGCCATGGAGCTGCTGCAAGGGCTGGAGCAGCTCCTGTATGGAGCCAGGCTGAGAGAGCTGGGCTGGGGCAGCCTGGAGAAGAGAAGGCTCCTGAAGGGGAGACCTTAGAGCAGCTCCAGTGCCTAAAGGGGCTGCAGGAAATCTGGAGAGGGGCTTGGGACAAGGGCCTGTAGGGCCAGGCCAAGGCGAATGGCTTGAACCTGCCCGAGGGAAGATTGAGATGACTGCCCCATCCCTGGCAGTGCTCAAGGTCAGGTTGGACACAGGGGCTTGGAGCAAGCTGCTCCAGTGGAAGGGGTCCCTGCCCATGGCAGGGGTTGGAGCTTGAGGAGCTTTAAGGTCCTTTCCAACTCAAACCAGTCTGGGATTCTGTGATCCATACAGGGCCAAAGCCTGTTTTCTACCGTGGTCATCCTCCTTGGTCACTACTATTGCAGCACCTCCTATCAAAGCCCTACCTTTGATGATGGACTCGATTATCTTAAAGGTCTTTTCCAATCCAGTTGTTTCTATGGTTCTTTCCAGAATGCAACAAATAAAAATCACCCTTGTCTATTCTCCTCTCCACCACCTCCCCCAGGAAACATTTCATCTCTCTGTTCGCTTTTCCATTGATTTATTGAGTCCCATTAATCATACATTCCTAAGACTTGCAATCACTTAAGGTCCAGACTGATTTCATTTGTTACTCTTATAATATTCTTTGTGCAAATCTTCTCCTCTGCAACTTCTTATCCTGATTTGATTTCTTTCTGCTGCTGCTTTTATCATTCATTCTCATTCCCTATGTCCTTACATATTTAATCATTAACTCTGTGTACACTGGAGTACAGTCTATTTGAAAGAGTGGAGTCAAAAAGGCTATTACACTTAAAGCACTCTTATAAGAGAATATAATCTGGATTTGCTTTAAAGGAACACCTAACATCACAGCAGCAGAAGTAATTTCACTCTCTATTTTCTAACCTCTTGAACTGCAAATCACATTGTAATTACATCAGGTACTCTGAGTATCTGGTGCTATGAGAAGCACTTAGCTGAAACAATTACAGTTGCTCTACAGTTTTAATTAAGCAACTCAGCTGAAAACTAACAGCTCAGTTCCTGTTGCTTGCGATAGGTTTCTTGACTCACTGGCCATGAAACCACTTTGGTTTTACCAACCCGACACCAGCAGTCAAGTATGAGGCTGGTTTATCTCTTCTTGAGACTTGAACCCAAAACAGGCCTCATAAATCACTGTAGCCTTTTGAAAGGTACCTCACAGTAGAAGCAGAAAGAGATTTAAAGGTTATTTCACATGTTTTCCCATTGACATTACAAATTACTATGTGTATCAAAAAATGCTAGTACAGAAGCACAGCAGCACGTGGCAGTTGCTTCTAGAAGCCAAAAAGCATCAAGGTAAGAGATATCATCACTATTTTCTAGTATCAGTTCCTTCAAGCAGAAGGAAACCAGTAAACCTGAGATTGCTTTATGTCTATTTAAGACAAAACCCCTAAATTCAGAGATTCTTGACCTTTACACAAGAGCAGAAAAGGGAGCAAGTTTAATCACTGTTCATCAGGAGGGTTTTTAACATCCCTCTTCTAATCCCGAGTGTTTCATGAACTTGATTCTGTGATCTGAGAAGTATAAAAATCAAGGGGAAAAAAAACCCACTTAAAATTCCCTGATTTTTGATGTTAAAAGCTTACATTTCCATAAACACAAGGAAGTTTCCTGTCCCCAAGGAAACTGTGGCTGCCCCATCCCTGGCAGTGCTCAAGGCCAGGTTGGACACAGGGGCTTGGAGCAAGCTGCTCCAGTGGAAGGGGTCCCTGCCCGTAGCAGGGGTTGGAACTGGAGGAGCTTTAAGGTCCCTTCAACCCAACCCAGTCTGGGATCCTATGATTCTAAACACAACTAAAGACCTGTAACACAAATCCTTCTGTTGCAGGAAGCTGAACATGGCAAAAGCTTTTCCTTCTTACCTCAGCTTTGCGAATACTCTCTCTGGCTTCATCTATTTTCTGCTCCAGGTCTGCTCGGGTTTGCTCAGACATCACAGGCCCATGGCATTCCAGCTCTTCAAGTGTCTGTCAGGAGCAAGAAAACACATCCCATATGCAGTCAATGCCAGCAAACCATCTACATGATAAATATTAATGAGATGTCAGGGAAATCATTGTTTGACTAGATGGTGAGCTGACCATTGATGGTCCGTTCCAGGAAAACAAGATGATGACCAAGGCAAAATATCACTTAAATAAAGTATTTCACATGGAAATTCCACTTAGAGGAACACCTCAGCATCTTCACAAAACCACGGTATCGTGGTATGAATCCACTCATCTCTATGTTGATAATGACACATTTAAATTGCTCTAGATTCATGTCTGGATGAAGAAGAGCATCTGGAGAGGGAAGTTGCTAATGGAAGTCCTGTTGCAGGGGAAGCCAAGTGGGTGTGCTGCATCTGCAGGAATGTTGTGTCCTGAGGATTTGCTGGAGCACAGAAGACACGTTGGAGGTTTCTTAGGTTCATGTACATGGATGCTGACTGTAGAACAGCACATGTGACTGCACAAACTGTCACCAGGTACATGCAAATCTGCTTCAGTGATTGTTCATAGGCTTTGTATTAAAGAGTCTTTGGGGAAAGAGCAGAAGGAGAATCAGGTGCTAGGACCAGAATCTAGGATGCTCTCTCCTTCCTCTGAGGAGAGTTTCAGAGCCCCTGTTAACACACTCTGCCTGAAGCTACAACTGCTGGTTTCTGCTATGGAATGACATAAGTGGGGGCCTATAAGGATGCTGGGGAGGGACTCTTCATTAGGGACTGCAGTGATAGGACAAGGGGTGATGGGTTCAGACTGAAACAGGGGAAGTTCAGGTTGGAGATAAGGAGGAAGTTCTTTACTGTGAGGGTGGTGAGGCACTGGAATGGGTTGCCAAGGGAGGTTGTGAATGCTCCATCCCTGGCAGTGTTCAAGGCCAGGCTGGACAGAGCCTTGGGTGCCATGGTTTAGTGTGAGGTGTCCCTGCCCATGGCAGGGGGTTGGAACTGGATGAGCTTAAGATCCTTTCCAACCCAAACCATTCCAGGATTCTATGATTCTACAGGTGCAGCAGAAGACAGGTAAGATGGTAAACAGCTTCCCTGGTCCTGCTTCTTCCTCACTATATTCTCATGGGTGGTTTGAGGAATGGCTCAAATTTTTCCCAATGAGAACAAGCAGCCATTGGAATAATCTCCCCAGGGAAGTGGTGATTCCCCAGTGTTGGACACTGTTACGTTTGGGCTGGACAGGGCGCTGGGACATCTAGTGTAGGTCAAGCTTTGCCTGGAAAGGTTGGAGCAGATGATCCCTGAGATCCCCTCAACCTGGGATTCAGTGTTTAAGGAAGTGGCATTTATGTTTTGGAAAGGGACTCTTCATCAGGGACTGTAGCAATAGGACAAGAGGCAAGGAGTTTAAATGCAAAAAGGGGATGTTCAGGTTGGAGATAAGGCAGAAGCTCCTCCCTGTGAGGGTGCTGAGGCGCTGGCACAGGGTGCCCAGAGAAGCTGTGGCTGCCCCATCCCTGGCAGTGCTCAAGGCCAGGTTGGACACAGGGGCTTGGAGCAAGCTGCTCTATGGAAGGGGTCCCTGCCCGTGGCAGGGGTTGGAGCTGGAGGGGCTTTAAGCTCCCTTCCAATCCAAACGATTCTGGGATTCTGTGAATCAAACTGACTGAGCTGCTGACCTGGCAGTTTGAGTGTATCATACCCAGAAAGGCTATGATGAAAATGCCAGAGAAAACAGATAAAACTAATTCCTTAGTGCTTGCAGTGGCTCCTCCTCTATGCAGGGAAGCTGCAAGGAATGAAACGGGTAAAGGAATGTTCCCCCAACCTACCCGCTGACTGTGGATGATGTTTTTATGCTCCCGGGCCACTCGGGTTGCCCATTTCCGAGCCTCCTTGTTGAGGCTGTGCTCTTCAGTCGTTCCAGTTTCCGATTCCAGTTGTCGACTCTGGAACAGAGAACAAGAGCACAAGTCATGACACAGACCCAGGGCTACCTCTGTAGAGAAGATGATAGTGATAGGATAACTTTATATTATAGGGTAACATTTATCAGCCTGGGATCTTGTTTCATACTAAACAAGACTCCACAAACACAACCCCGCTCCTTATGAACTTTGTGTGGTCCCATGTTGTGAAAAGCCAACAGTGAAACCAAATCAAAGCTCACTAGAGTCCACAACTCACATGGCCTCGGGACAAGCAGACACTGAACACCAAAGACAATTCTACTGCAATGGAAGCCATTTATGATGAATAAAGGCAAAAACATAGTTTCACCCATACAGTGAATACATGCATTATAGGAAGCAAAGATGGTTACATGGGAACCAATGGGCCATTTAGGCTTGTTCTTTGTAATTTGGGATTCAATCTCAATGCCATCCGATATTTAGAACAGCAATTTGTGCTCCAAAATTTTGTCTCCAAAACATCAACTTCGATTTCAAATCACGTTCTTGATACTGTTTCATCTTATGCCTGCTTTTACTGTGTGCTCCATTATCCTCCCCTTCAATAAACGCCAGCTAAAGCAAGATGAAGTAGTCCTCCACTGCCTCCAGATTGAACAGAACCCATTTGAAACTCTGAAGACAGACTTCCCAGCGTTTATTTACTGAAATCATTCCAAATCTTTCTGCAGTTTCCATTAGTGCACTCCCCAGTGCATTGATCAGAGAAGCACTTAGGTTGGAAAAGTCTTTTAAGCTCACCCAGTCCAACCGCTGCCCATCAGTGCCAAGGCCACCACTGCCCCATGGCACTGAGGCCTTGTCCCCACGGGGTGTGAACCCTTGCAGGGCCGGTGCCTGCAGCCCTGCCCTGGGCAGCCTGTTCCAATGCCTGAGCACCCTCTGGGGCAGGAATTGGTCCTCAGCTCCATCTAAACCTGCCCTGGTGCAGCTTGAGGCCGGTTCCTTTCATCCTATCACTTGTTATCTGGAGGAAGACAGGCTTGGAGCAAGGTGCTCTATGGAAGGTGTCCCTGCCCATGGCAGGGTTGGAACTGGATGGGCTTTAAGGTCCTTTCCATCCCAAACCAGCCTGGGATCCTATGATCCAAAAAGAAGTTTAGGAAGGAGAAATTCAAGGTTAGCCAGCAGGAAAAGGGTAAGAGAATAGAAAGACAAGGAATACTTTTCAGGCTAGGTGTGAAGCCTCCAGTCATGCAGAAGAAGGGACGGATGGTGTCATCAGGTATTTCAGAAGGTGAAGTGCCTTGATTTGTGTCAAGGAAGGAAGACAATTTCATTTGGAATAGACTGCTGCAAAGGATGCAAACCGAAGTGATACTGAATGGGAGATTCATAAGAATCCCCTTCAGATTATGCTGTCCTCACGAGAGAGGCAATAATACCAACCTTTGTGAACATCCTATCAGAGGATTTAATTGAAAATGAGGCAAAAATTAGTTTAGCTCATTTTGTTCAGCTAAGCTTCTTTTCATCAAAAGTGACTACAGCCTTTATCCTTCCTCATCCTCTTCCTGTCAGAGAGCTTGGGCTAGCAGAGTTGAGGGGTTGTAAGAGAGATGATTTCCAATGGTAGAAGCAAGCAAGGAGAAAGTGGCTTTAGGATCTCTGAGGCCCCCAGCATAAAAAGGACATGGAGCTGTTGGAGCACAACCAGAGGAGGCCATGGAGATGCTGCGAGGGCTGGAGCAGCTCCTGTATGGAGCCAGGCTGAGAGAGCTGGGCTGGGTCAGCCTGGAGAAGAGAAGGCTCCTGAAGGGGAGACCATAGAGCAGCTCCAGTGCCTAAAGGGGCTGCAGGAAAGCTGGAGAGGGGCTTGGGACAAGGGCCTGTAGGGCCAGGCCAAGGGGAATGGCTTGAACCTGCCCAAGGGGAGACTGAGCTGAGCTCTTAGGCAGAAGCTCTTCCCTGTGAGGGTGCTGAGGCGCTGGCACAGGGTGCCCAGAGAAGCTGTGGCTGCCCCATCCCTGGCAGTGCTCAAGGCCAGGTTGGACACAGGGGCTTGGAGCAAGCTCCTCCAGTGGAAGGGGTCCCTGCCTGTGGCAGGGGTTGGAGCTGGATGAGCTTTAAGGTCCCTTCCAACCCAAACCATTCCATGATTCATTACTGTTTGACCTCTTTAATTACCTACATGAAGCTACTCCAGCAGGTCACTGCAAAACGTAGAGGCCAAACACATGGATTCATTTAGGCAGATCCAATCCTTAAGATAACATGAGAGCTCAGTTTTCCCTCAGCTTATTGGAGTGAACATATTCAGCTCCTTCCATAGCTTCCATCTGAGTCATAACCAGCTGCAAATCTGAGCAGAATGGGTTGACATTGCCTCTCCTCTATAAGACATCTCATGATGAATTTTCAGGGTTCCCATTAGTCTTGGTCCTTCCCAGCATCTCATTTTCATTAAGCAACAATACAGACTTCAGTCACTTGATAACCTTCTGCATTACCCCATATGTGTTTTGGGTGTTTAATCTATTTATCAAAAGCACTTGACCAGAAAGAATGAATGCAAACTTTGTGGCTGCTCCTAGGGGCGTACTAAACCAGAAGAGGACTGTTATTGGATCAGACTGGTTCTATTAGTTACTCATAAAGCAGAACTGCAACCAAAGAGGCCTCACCCTTGCTTAAAGGTCTAAAAATAACATAAAACTGGGGAGAAACCTAGAGCTGTGGTCTGTGTGGAAACCAAAAGTACAAGGAGGAGACAAGGTCTGGAGGCAAATATAGTTTTATGGGAAAGAAGATGAAAACAAGGGCTCCTAAGCAGGACAAGAGCAGAGTGCGTGGTGGAAACGCATGGTCTGAAGACAGTGCAAGGAGAAAGGTTTTCATCCCAGCAGGACCTGGAGTGCTTCCTGAATAACTGGAGCTGGTATGGTGGGGAGAGCCTTCAGGGCCCTGTGAAGACCAAGCTGCAGGCTCTTAAGGTGGCTCTGAAGGAAGCTGTAAGCAGAGGAGCTTATAAGCATCAAGATGACTGGCATGGAAGAGCCTGTGCTTCAGGAGGACCTCAAGGATGACCCAAGGCATCTGCGACCTCAGGTAAAGACAGGCTTGAGAGGTGCAGCAAGTGAGAAATGAGGAACCAACTGCCACTTAAACAGGGATGAAGACAGGAGCTAAAAGCAGAGATTTCTCTTTAATCAGAATCATTGGGAAAAAGGTGGGGAACTGAAGTGTCTGCTCATAACCTGCTCTACTAAATAAAGCACTTAAGTGTTTTCAGGGCTGGAACTTGGTGCTGGCAAGATGTCCAGCTGTCCAATGACTCAATTTAACCTCTTCCCAAAAAAAGTGGGAAAGCAAAGCCACTTACTATGGCCAAGGAATGAAGGAAGAGGCAAAAAAACCCGGAGCTAAACATAGATGGACCTTGTGCTGTTCTCTCAGGGTTTGGATTACAGTGAAAGCAGCGTTTAGTGCTATAAATTCAATCAGTAAACCAAGAGAAAGTTCTAGATGACTCCAGCTTAGAAAGCAGTGATGCTGTTTCTTAAATTAACAGAGGCATTTAGGTTGTAGACACATGTTGCTTCCCCATTGTGGTCTGAAATGTTGTTGCAGGTGCAGAAGATGCCTTAAGACAGGGTCAAACGCACCGTTTCTCTTAGTTAAGCTGTTATATCTGGATGCTGCTGGCACATGTACAGCTTTAAGAGCAAAAAAGAAGTTGAATCTTGAGCCTAAAAGCTCCTGAATTTTGTAGCTGAAGACTAAAATAGTTCAACCCAGGGGGAAAAAGGAGTGAATATTTACTGCATGCGAATCACTGACACAAAACACACCTAAAACTCACAGCCATCTCTTTTACAGAGGTGAAAATAAGGGGTTAGCGTGTCAGTGGTGCAAAGCAAGTTCAACCTCATGCTCAACACTGCTTGGGGGGAGGAAGGACTATGAATGACGTTTTTCACACTACTCATAGCTAAAAAGCAGTAGTAAGAGTCACGTTTCATGCTCTCAAACGTGAGCCCCCACTTGCAGCACTGTGTGCAGTTCTGGTGTCCTCAGCATCAGAAGGACATGGAGCTGCTGGAGCAAGTCCAGAGGAGGCCACGAGGATGCTCAGGGGCTGGAGCAGCTCCTGTATGGAGCCAGGCTGAGAACACTGGGGCTGTTGAGCCTGGAGAAGAGAAGCTGCGTGGAGACCTCAGAGCAGCTTCCAGTGTCTGAAGGGGGCCTATAGGGATGCTGGAGAGGGACTCATCATCAGGGACTGCAGTGATAGGACAAGGGATGATGGGTTCAAACTGAAACAGGGGAAGTTTAGATTGGAGATAAGGAAGAAGTTCTTTACTGTGAGGGTGCTGAGGCACTGGAATGGGTGCCCAGGGAGGTTGTGATTGCTCCATCCCTGGCAGTGTTCAAGGCCAGGTTGGACAGAGCCTTGGGTGCCATGGTTTAGTGTGAGGTGTCCCTGCCCATGGCAGGGGGTTGGAACTGGATGATCTTAAGATCCTTTCTAATTCTAACTATTCTATGATTCTACTAAAGAGATTTCCTATAGCAAAATGCTTAAAACCCCACAAATCCTGAAGCTATTGTCTGACATCCAGTACAACAAAAAACTCTCCTTGCTGCAAGCACCCAGCAAAGGAACAGTTGCACAACCATACAAAATAATTCATCCAGTTGAGGTTTAGGGGGCTGCTTATTATTAAATCTTCTTCAATAATTCTTATTTTGGGGGGGGTCACTGACCATTATTAGGTTGAAATCTCTACTGGAACATTCTATGCACATGGGAGTGTTGTAGCAGCTGATGCCCAACACGTTAGGACAGGGTTACTGTAATGGTTGTAGCTCTGGGGTTTGCCCATCTCTGTGGGTTGGGGTGTTTTTTAAAGACTAGCAGCTTGAAAGTACTGTTTTTTGTTATGTGTTAGTGATTAACACAGCTTTTTGCTCCCAGTGACTGATGGTTTTGTACCAAGAAGGGGTCATTTATACAGTAGAGAGCAAAAGCCATGCATTTTTTAGCTTTAATTTTAATCTTATTTATAGCAGCCGCCAAGAAACCTGGAGAGGGGCTTGGGACAAGGGCCTGTAGGGCCAGGCCAAGGGGAATGGCTTGAACCTGCCCGAGGGGAGACTGAGCTGAGCTCTTAGGCAGAAGCTCTTCCCTGTGAGGGTGCTGAGGCGCTGGCACAGGGTGCCCAGAGAAGCTGTGGCTGCCCCATCCCTGGCAGTGCTCAAGGCCAGGTTGGACACAGGGGCTTGGAGCAAGCTGCTCCAGTGGAAGGGGTCCCTGCCTGTGGCAGGGGGTTGGAACTGGAAGAGCTTTAAGGTCCCTTCCAACCCAAACCAGTCTGGGGTTCTATGATACTCACTGCAACTAATTTTGTATGTGTATTTTCATTAGTGAACTTCCATTCTCACCCTCATAATTAATCTTATCTTATTAATCTTATAATGGGTTCTATTATAACTAGAAACACGGAAAAGCTGCCACTGGGGATCCAAAGGGACAAAGGAGTACCTTTAGAATCAACTTTGACACAGAGAAATGTATTTCATAGATCTTTTCAATGTGATATACACAAAGATCTATTACTTAAGTGGCCACTTCTTTCAAGTATTACCTCTGCTCTCTGCTCTCACTGTTAGAAATGATGCAGAGCTTTGCTTCAACAGTGTTTCCTGACTCTAAAAGAAGCGAATACTAACACAGTGGTCTCTAAATTACAATCAAATCCATTTGGTATGAGCCAGTTTCAGCTCATTATACTTGAAATCAATCAGAAATGGGGTTAACGTTCCAACCACAATAAGACATTAACTCTATGGCACGGACTTCCCCTTTTTCTTCCAATTAAACCTTCAATATCAGCCTCAATTATGACTATTATACCTCAGTCCTCATTGTAACAACAATTGGGGCATGGGGGAATGAAGTAAAATCAGTTTTAGTTGTGTTGTCCACACACAAGATGTATGAAATCATACAGGAAATGTACTGAGCATTTCTTTACCTCAATGGCTGCATTTCTCCTCCTCAGTAATTCTTAATGCTTTATACACTGATTAAATTAAATCTTATTTTTTATATATCTATATATCTATATATATTTAGCTTCAAGAAAGCTATAATTAAAACCTGTCACCTTCCTCTGGTCTGGTATTGGAAGCACAGACTATTCTAAATACAGAGAAATCAGGGCATCCTCTGAACTTGTTAGGCTGGGCTTACTTAGGTGAGGGATTAATTCTTACTAGCAGTTTATATTTCATAAACCTTTTATATTTAAATATTTATATTGAACATACTTATATGCAATAATTAGATAAGGAATAGTAAAATATTTAATCATAATGCATATATGTATAATATGATCTAAATATATAGAATACAAATGCTAAATAAGTCTTAAATCTCTTTTAAACATGGAAATACATTCAATAGTCAATGCTGACCTGTGTAAACATCTCTGTCTGTGCACAGAAACCTGTTAAAAGTGAAGTCTGACAAAGCACAACCTGATGATTCCCACTTGGGCAGTGATTTCCATTCACTTTCCAAGCCCTGAGCACTTGCAGAGCTGAGGAGACATGGCTGGGCACAAGCAAGACCGATGCCCTTCTGTAAGTAGAGCTTACATAGCTTCTATCACATAGCCTGATACAAGCTGCTCAGAAATACAAGATGCTCAGCATATGATAATGAAAATCATCCTTATTGTCCCAATTTATCCATTAAACTTCTATACCCAAATAACAAGGGGTGAAACACCAAAAACTTTCCACTGAACGTGCTGAGATGTTGTTTTTCTGCAGCTTCAGTGAGAAACCCCCATTTATTCATGTGATAAGCTGCCACACACATCAGATCTGGCTCCGGTTTGTACTTGCGTGCTCAAAGAGGATGAAAGCATCAGTTAACATCCAGGGGAAACTACGGTCACAGGCAATGCAGATAAAACAACAGGAAAAGGACCTCAAAAGTTTAGTGTCAGCTTCTTGTTGCCATTATCCCCCTCACCATGGACAGGCTTTTTGTCATCGGGCTGCTTTTCTCACACGATAACGGGCAGTTCAAGGAAAAAAACCTCTTTTCCAAACAGGAAACAGAGAAAAGCTGGCTCATTTCCTTTGGATTTTGCCCTGTTCTTATGGCCAGGGCTTATCTGCAAGGCATGGGGACAGCACGCTCCAACACAAGAGATTCCTGTGGACTTAATGCTTGCCTTGTGGGAGGACGCTGGGTGATTAAGTTGTCACGACACTGAATATAGCAGCAGCCCCTGTGGAGGACCAGCGTGTGCTGAATGGTGTGTCTTGTGAGGCTGAAGGGAGTACAAGAGACTCTTTTCTGTTCTCCACCTTACTGCAGTGGCCCACTCTGATTTGTCTATTAGATTTATTAGATCTAAATGGGAGTTAACCAGTGATTTCTTGCTGAACCATTTCCTTGTAGAGGGACCTGGACAGGCTGGAGAGGTGGGACAGTGTGAACCTCATGGAGTTCAATAAAGCAAAGGGCAAGGCCTTGCCCCTGGGTCAGGGAAATCCCAGCACAAACACAGGATGGGGGATACTGGATGGAGCAGGTTGAGGAGAAGGACTTGGGGTGCTGGGTGAGGAGAAGCTCCCCATGACCCAGCTTCAGTGAGCGCTTGAGCCCAGAACCCCCCCATGTGCTGGGCTGCACCCCCAGAGCGTGAGCAGCAGCTCAGGGAGGGGATCCTGCCCCTCTGCTGTGCTATGGGGAGACCCCACTTGCAGCACTGTGTGCAGCTCTGGTGTCCCCAGCATAAGAAGGACATGGAACTGTTGGAGCAATCTGTACCTGACTCGAGGATTTCATGGCCATCCAGTCAACATTAGTTTTTAGCCACAGCTCTCCCCTTCTAAATGCAGATTTGAGATGGAAAATGTAAAACTAGAAGGTACAATAGCATTCAGAGCTTTGCACTGAGTTGAGTTCCACATCCATATTGCTTATTCCTGTTGCCTACAATACTCACAATCCCATTCAAGTGCCATGAAATGCTCCAAACTTTGACCCCCATCACAGTGATCAGGTATTCAGCTTGTAGAGTGGCCAGGATTTGCTCTTGGAAAGGATGTGATTAGATGTATTCATCACTCTACTTACATTCCTTTCAGTGCTAGTCTTCAGTGTGGAAATTACCATGCATAAACCACACAAACTAAAAGCAACTGAATCTCTGCAGATCATCTACAAACAGAATAGGTGGCAAAAGAATGCTTGATCAGTGTTCTTCAATGGAACACAATGCCTTAAAAATTCATAGCCTGAGCAAATCCCTCATTGCCTTGTATTTAGTGATTAATAGTGGGGAATGTCGAACCTGCTGGTGCCCAGGTAGGTCCCTTTTAGCTGAGCATAATTCCATGGATCATAAAGAAGCCTGAATAGTTTCTTTCTTGCTGTGAGAACTGCTTACAGCACAAGCAGCTGGAAGCTCAGAAACATGCAGGGCCATAAAGAACTGCAGTCGTTCTGCAGCCCAAGTGGGTCAGCCAAGTGAAGAAGTCACTGAAAGTGAAGAGGTACTGAGAGGCCTAGAGACATGGAATGGTTTAAATTGCATGGGATGGGGCAGCCACAGCTTCTCTGGGCACCCTGTGCCAGCGCCTCAGCACCCTCACAGGGAAGAGCTTCTGCCTAAGAGCTCAGCTCAGTCTCCCCTCGGGCAGGTTCAAGCCATTCCCCTTGGCCTGGCCCTACAGGCCCTTGTCCCAAGCCCCTCTCCAGCTTTCCTGCAGCCCCTTTAGGTATTAGAAGACTGTTATAAGGTTTTCCTGGAGACTCCCCTTTGCTGGGATGAACAAGCCCAGCTCTTTCTGTCCCACGCTCCATCCCTGGCAGTGCTCAAGGCCAGGATGGACACAGGGGCTTGGAGCAAGCTGCTCCAGTGGAAGGGGTCCCTGCCCGTGGCAGGGGTTGGGGTTGGATGAGCTTTAAGCTCCCTTCCAACCCAACCCATTCTATGATTATTCTATGAACGACCCATTCACTGCTCTGCAGTCTCCTGAAGTCAAGCAGTACATGCAGCTCACGTGTCTGCTATCAGACCACACAAGCAGCATGTCAAAGAATCATGTAATTTTTAATGTTGAAGAGTTTGAACAAGATGAATTACAGCTCTGTTTGACATGGGGAGAGCTCTCTGGATAAAGAACAGGATTAAATTAGTAATAGGGCTGCATTTCATCAGCACATACTAATAGCTGCCAGTTGTTCTACAACTTCCCTAGTCACATTAGAGGAGTAACCAATTACACACATCACTATCAGGAGCTGTGAAATTTTAATTCATGCCCCCAAAACATTAGAATGGCAATCACAATGTGCTGTGTGAGTGCAGAAGGGAAGTGTGCGCCTGATCCCCACAAATAACACCATTAAATCGCTTTTTCCTCCTTTAACTTAAAATCTCATTGTGGAAAAAGCTTTTTATTTTCATTTGATGTGTCTATATATATATGATGCATTATTATATTATGAATGATGGAGGCCTGTCAACTGAGAACATGTTTTCCCAGGTCTAAAATGGAGTCCTAAAAGGATAACTGAGGTGCCCATCCATATCAAGGCCACACTGGATGGGGTAGGACCATGCTGGATGGGGAGCTTGGAGCAAGCTGTTCTAGTGGAAGGTGTCCCTGCCTATGGCAGGGGGTTGGAACTGGATGAGCTTTAAGGTCCCTTCCAACACAAACCATTCCATGATTCAATGATCCTATGTATCACACATATCTTATGCATTCTGTTGCCACCTCTATGGGAGTGTAAATTCAGCAACCCAAGCCACATGCAACAAGGACACAAAGGTTAATCATAAATACTACATATACCTCTGCTATTGTCATTCTCATAGCACTGACAGGTGAGGGCTCAATATCCACCAGTTGAACTGCATTAAAACTCTAGATGCAGAGATGGCACAAGGAGGAAAACACACAGCAGTGAAGGTTAGACAGCAGGGCAAAGACAGTTAGAAAGGTTCTGCTCACTGGGTAAAGAACAAGGTTAAACTGTAGGGAAATAACTCATTCTATACAAAGGAGCTGGAAGAAAAATCAAAATCACAGTCTGTTACAATGGAAAGACAAAGGGAATTGTGTTATACATGTGAGGATGTCTGGAAAAATCACTCTTATGTATCTGTTCAGAGAGTTCTTGAACTTAATCACCTGAACGGGAGATCAGGAGACTGCTCTCCAAGTCCTACTAATGAATTCATGTAATAAAAAGCTGCACAAGTTGAACTTTTTATAAAGATCCAGCCTTATTTTCAGCTGTGATTTCTTAAAATAACTTCAGTAATGTGAGTGGGACATCAACAACCCACTTGTATTAAAGTACTAGCTGGAAATGTATTTATATACTAAGATTTACTCCATTTGAATGGCATTTGGGGGCAGCACATACACCAAAATAGCGTTTTCTGAGGGTATTTTGGAATGCAATGCTTTGACAGTGTGCTTTCTGTATCAGTTACTTCTGTTACGTGTATGTAGGTATTCCTTGAGTAATTTAGAGGTATACAGACACTTAGTTGGCACAGCATCACATACGTTGTAAAACAGTGTTAGTGAGCATTAGGAGAACCTCAGCAGCATGATAATAAGGTAACAAAATGTAGTAGGAATTACACCGAAAGCAGAGGAACACAGGACTGGCAGGCACAATCTGGAAGCACAAAAAGATCCTGCTCTTCTGTGCATGACAGGGAGCCTGTTTGATGCTTCTGTTACGATGACCCACCTACTGCCAGCAGAGCTGCTGGACTCAAGGTCACCTTCCTTTGCTTTCCCATAAATATAGATGAGGTTAGCCCAGAGGGGAACACCAGTGAGCGTTATTCTCTTGCTCATTTCTAACAGCATTCATCAAAATAGAGCAAGAACAAAGAAATGAAGGAATCCAGGAGGGTTCTTACAGTGTCACTGTCGCTTGGTTGGAACTGGAAAGGCTGCGGTTTGTGAAACACTGAGTTCTCCTGTAGGAACAGCTGGAGATTGTAATCCCTCACCACCTGCAAACAGAAAGCGACATTTAGGTTCATTTTGTACACTTAAAAACATGCTGTATAGTGAACTGAGGAAGTGTTTCCAACAGAGCTCAAATCTGCAGAACCCTGAATGAAATAAAAGGATGCAGAGGGACCTTAGAACAGCTCCAGTGCCTAAAGGGGCTGCAGGAAAGCTGGAGAGGGGCTTGGGACAAGGGCCTGTAGGGCCAGGCCAAGGGGAATGGCTTGAACCTGCCCGAGGGGAGGCTGAGCTGAGCTCTTAGGCAGAAGCTCTTCCCTGTGAGGGTGCTGAGGCGCTGGCACAGGGTGCCCAGAGAAGCTGTGGCTGCCCCATCCCTGGCAGTGCTCAAGGCCAGGTTGGACACAGGGGCTTGGAGCAAGCTGCTCCAGTGGAAGGGGTCCCTGCCCATGGCAGGGGCTGCAGCTGGAGGAGCTTTAAGCTCCCTTCTAACACGAACCATTCCATGATTCCGGTATTGTCAACATCAGAAGGACATGGAGCTGTTGGAACAAGGCCAGAGGAGGCCACGAGGATGCTCAGGAGCTGGAGCAGCTCCTGTATGGAGCCAGGCTGAGAACATTCGGGCTGTTGAGCCTGGAGAAGAGAAGCTGCGTGGAGACCTCAGAGCAGCTTCCAGTGTGTGAAGGGGCCTACAAGGATGCTGGAGAGGGACTCTTCATTAGGGACTGTAGTGATAGGACAAGGGGTGATGGGTTCAAACTGAAACAGGGGAAGTTTAGATTGGAGATAAGGCAGAAGTTCTTCCCCGTGAGGGTGCTGAGGCGCTGGAATGGGTTGCCCAGGGAAGTTGTGAATGCTCCATCCCTGGCAGTGTTCAAGGCCAGGCTGGACAGAGCCTTGGGTGCCATGGTTTAGTGTGAGGTGTCCCTGCCCATGGCAGGGGGTTGGAACTGGATGATCTTAAGGTCCTTTCCAACCCAAACTGTTCTGTGATCCTATGATTCTGTATCTGCCATTAACCCATGAAAAATACAAAGGCAAACTGGGGGAAAGCCCCAACTATTTAGTAAGGACTATGTGGTGCCACTACCGTAAATATTTTTCTCTCCTCTTGTGGCTAATTTTGTGTGCACAGCTCTTTTTTACAGCTGAAATATCTGATTTTCACACAAATTATTAGTTGCCAGAGCTGAAAAGCCTCTTTGCAATGAGGCATACAAAATCAGTTATCAAATTCATCTCTTAGGCAATTGCTTTCAGAGGAAACTCTCAAAGCTGCATTTTACTAACCCAAAACTCCTTCAGCTCCCAAATTTCTTTAATGATACATTTCAGACAGAGTGACATGTATCCCCAAACACTCTCTTATGTCACAATTTACACATATTTACAAAGAAAACCTCAGTGATGGCAACATGAAAATACAGCAGTGCTGTTTGAAGAACTCTAGAGTATTTTCTGCTTCAGTTGATGGAAATACAGAAATAACAGCATGAAATTATAAATAGCTATTAGCAAAGTGAGGGTTTCAATGTACAGAAGTATATAATAAGGATGGTGTTTATCCCGAAATAGCAGCATTGTGTGTGAGCATGGATTCTGATTATACTCTATGTGCAGTGGTAAATACAACTTGTTCTCCAATGAAGCACAACGCTGATGCTTGTGTTGCTGGAAAACTGAACTGTAAGAAATGAATCTTCAGTTAAAGAAAGTAAATGGTCCTCCAGGGTCTATAATGTGCTCATGTGAAACAGTGAAGTACATAATTACTGCACCCATTTGAGCAGGTGAACACAAACACAGTCAAATGTGTGGAAAACACACAGGGAAGGTTCACAGGGAGCCTACACTGGGAATTCCCATAGAGAGAAAGTCACAACATGCTAAAGGAGGAACCACCTGCAGCTTCACATGACTCTCAGCACTGACCAGGGTGTGATGATCATCCATGTCATCTCCAATCATAGAACCACAGGGTGGTTTGGGGTGAAGGGAGCTTAAAGCTCCTCCAGCTCCAACCCCTGCCACGGGCAGGGACCCCTTCCACTGGAGCAGCTTGCTCCAAGCCCCTGTGTCCAACCTGGCCTTGAGCACTGCCAGGGATGGGGCAGCCACAGCTTCTCTGGGCACCCTGTGCCAGCGCCTCAGCACCCTCACAGGGAAGAGCTTCTCTAACACTCAGCATATGAAAACCACAGAATAGTTTGGGTTGGAAAGGACCTTAAGCTCATCCAGTTCCAACCCCCTGCCATGGGCAGGGACACCTCACACTAAACCATGGCACCCAAGGCTCTGTCCAACCTGGCCTTGAACATTGCCAGGGATGGAGCATTCACAACCTCCCTGGGCAACCCATTCCAGTGCCTCAGCACCCTCACAATAAAGAACTTCTTCCTTATCTCCAATCTTAACTTCCCCTGTTTCAGTCTGAACCCATCACCCCTTGTCCTATCACTGCAGTCCCTAATGAAGAGTCCATCCCCAGCATCCCTATAGGCCCCCTTCAGACACTGGAAGCTGCTCTGAGGTCTCCACGCAGCTTCTCTTCTCCAGGCTCAACAGCCCCAATGTTCTCAGCCTGGCTCCATACAGGAGCTGCTCCAGCCCCTGAGCATCCTTGTGGCCTCCTCTGGACTTGCTCCAACAGCTCCATGTCCTTCTGATGTTGAGGACCCCAGAACTGCACACAGTGCTGCAAGTGGGGTCTCACGAAAGCAGAGCAGAGGGGCAGGATCACCTCCTTCGACCTGCTGGTCACACTAATGCAATTTAACTTTCACTTGAAGAGTCTTACTCAAGACTTGTGCTTCTCTTTTGGAAAACAATTGGATTTTCTTTGGAACATCCTCTGAAATTCCACTGGCTCTTTTCAATACCATTGCTATGATGTTTCTGGTAAGAAGCCTCACCAACCTTAGGGCAGCAAATACCATTTAGGCACGTCCCTGACTACGCCTTCGGACTGTGTATGGTACAGAGTTCACATTTGATTTTAACTCTATTTTAACATGTCAAGTGGCATTGACTTCATAAAGAAACTGTGTGAGAATGTTGACTTAATTTCTGAATAACAGGAAATCTCTTTGAGAAAGTTGTTGCTTAATCCTGCTGCTGAGGAGCCTTTTCTTTCTAACAGCTGTCAAATACAGGGTGCAAAATGTTCCAAGGTGTTATTTGCTGGACTTACACACTCACCCAAGTCTGCTGTTACAATGACAGTTCTCATTTATAACTAAGGATTGTTGCTTAAGGGGGAAATTTCTTCTGAGGGCTGTTGTGAAGATGGTTCTTCTTTGAAGAGCTGAGTTAGAATCACAGAATCACAGAATGGTTTGGGTTGGAAAGGACCTGAAGATCATCCAGTTCCAACCCCCCTGCCATGGGCAGGGCCACCTCACACTAAACCATGGCACCCAAGGCTCTGTCCAACCTGGCCTTGAACACTGTCAGGGATGGAGCATTCACAGCTTCCCTGGGCAACCCATTCCAGTGCCTCAGCACCCTCACAGTAGAGAAATTCTGCCTTATCTCCAATCTAAACTTCCCCTGTTTCAGTCTGAACCCATCACCCCTTGTCCTATCACTGCAGTCCCTGATGAAGAGTCCATCCCCAGCATCCTTGCAGCCCCCTTCAGACACTGGAAGCTGCTCTGAGGTCTCCACGCAGCTTCTCTTCTCCAGGCTCCACAGTCCCAATGTTCTCAGCCTGCATAAATGAGCTCTGTTTCTGTGTGGGTGGTTCAGGTAAACACATAAAGGAATATTATGACTGCACCACAGTTGGAGCCCAATGGCTATTCCATGTATTAGGGGTTTTTTTAGCCTGGCAGATGAATTATCCAAGTATCAAAATCATCCTGGAAGCGATCATGTATTTCTTATTCTGGCTGCTTGACAAAGCAAACAAACCATGCTCACGACAAGGCTCTGATCTGTTTTCTCTGTTTGTCATTCCTAATTCAAAGGAGAACAAACCCTCTAATATTGTGGTATTTAAGTTGACAGGCAATTATTAAGAGATGATCCAAACTGTTTCACCGGGATTTGATGGGAGGGATGACTAACATGGGTCCACATCACACAGTGCACAACTCTCAGCTGCCATTCCTCTTTCCAAAGCTGCGTAGTGAGTATAGCTGAACATCTCCTGAGAGCTGTTCTATAAAGAATGGGCACTGTGTAAATGCACTCCTGAGAATGCATCCTGGGTGGCAAGAGGAAAAATTCCCACCAGGAAAACTGTCTCATTTCTTTTAACTGAATACCACTCAGAAGTAACCAAAAATAATGAGCCTTCAGGCTTGCCCTTATTCTGGAAGCAAATCCTAAGCCTGGGAAAGTCATATATGCTCCAAGTATTCAGTTACAAAGGATCATTCAGTTCCAACTTACCCTGCTGGAAGTCTCCAGTAGAAATTGGAATGTGTTTTGTACAGCTTGGCATGTCTCTAGTTCAGTCCTGCTGAATGCCATTAAATAATCCTTAAGGTGATCATATACATTTCCATCGAGAGCCTGCAGGAGGGGAAGGATTTAAGAGAATTAAGAAGAGTGCTTTTGTATGTGACTTATGAGGATTCATATTTAGAGTTTTAAGATGCTCATACTATTATTTCTAACACATTCACCTATAATTATTAGTCTTGGATAGTGTCTGGTGGATGGCATTCCTTTTTGACAAGCAGGAATGACAGTGCTTCAGGCCCATTAGATGGCACCACAGAGCATTGTAATATCACCTCCTATTAAATGATTTCCATCCAGTTGTGTAATACAGCCATAGCAGAAGAGTGAGGTCAGGTCTGGAGAAGAGGAGATGTGATTTATGTCAAGGAAGGCACCTAGTAACTACAAGGATATATATGGGGCTTCTCCTCAAAGCACTTCCTTGCCCCAAATGACATCTCCAAGATGCACAACATCTTTATCATTCAAATACAGTTATTTGCTGTTAAAACATTTCACATCAGCACACCAGAACCCTTCTGTACATGGAAATCCCAAATACATCACAAAAAGTTATCATAAATTGAACAGTTATAGTGAAGTTCAAGCTCAAAAGCCCTGTTTCAACCCAGAACTGGAAAATCACATCGCAGGGCCTGGGTTACACATTGGTTTAACGCAAGTTCTGCCTTAAACCTGCAAAACTGGAGGTGAAATGATAATTCCATTTAAATGTTCAATTCTGGATACAGTTATCTACATAGTCTCTATGTATTTAATGATACCAGATTTCACAGATATCCATTTGAGTGGTATACTCAGTGAAACAGTGTGTATCAGATTTCAATGGAGTCAAGAATGCATTTCTATAGAACACTGTATTTGCCTATTTAAATCATTTTGAAGACTCAGGGAGAGAAAAAGGGTGAAACTGTGGAAGCCTACAGCAAAGTCAAGCCCAGTGTTAAAGACCAGGCTAACAGACATATGTGAATGAGACACAAATCACAGAATCCAAGACTGGTTTGGGTTGAAGGGACCTTAAAGCTCCTCCAGCTCCAACCCCTGCCACGGGCAGGGACCCCTTCCACTGGAGCAGCTTGATCCAAGCCCCTGTGTCCAACCTGGCCTTGAGCACTGCCAGGGATGGGGCAGCCACAGCTTCTCTGGGCACCCTGTGCCAGCGCCTCAGCACCCTCACAGGGAAGAGCTTCTGCCTTAGATCCAACCCAAACATCCCGTTTCAGTTTGAACCCATCACCCCTCATCCTATAACTACAGGCCCTGAACAGAACTAACTAATCATTAGGAACTAATGGTTCTCCTTCTGCGACAGAAGTTCCCCCCATCAGCACAGAGCCACAGCAACAACCTGATTACATTAATTAACACACAGACATCCTCACTAAAGGATGCTTGGATGAAAATGCTTGGACTCTTCATTAGGGACTGCAGTGATAGGACAAGGGATAATGTGTTAAAACTTAAACAGGGGAAGTTTAGATTGGATCTAAGGAGGAAATTCTTTCCTGTGAGGGTGCTGAGGCCCTGGAATGGGTTGCCCAGGGAGGTTGTGAATGCTCCATCCCTGGCAGTGTTCAAGGCCAGGTTGGACAGAGCCTTGGGTGCCATGGTTTAGTGTGAGGTGTCCCTGCCCATGGCAGGGGGGTGGAACTGGATGATCTTAAGGTCCTTTCCAACCCTAACTATTCTATGGTTCTATGATTCTATTTTACAAAGCTGGAGGGATGAGCCCACAGCATTACGGCTATACACGTGCTCAAGTTACCATCCCATCTCCAGAACACTTCATTTCACACCAAACACACACTGTCCCAACAGCTCGGCTGTCTTATACACAGGGGCTTGGAGCAAGCTGCTCTAGTGGAAGGGGTCCCTGCCCATGGCAGGGGTTGGAGCTGGAGGAGCTTTAAGCTCCCTTCCAACCCAAACCAGGCTGGGATTCTATGATTTTATGGTAAAAAAGCCAAGCTTGGTTGCGCTTTCCCCAAAACCACAATTTGGAGATTTTATGATAGAGTGTATCTGCTTCTGAAGCTTTTCAGCCCAAACACCAGGCTCGAGTTGTGCTAATACATGTAAATAAATAGCTGAAGCTTGGCAAAGCAATTCTAAATGCTGTTTTGCAAAGCAGCTGTGATTTTTCCCTTCCAGTGTGCTACAAACCCGTATTTCAGAGCTCGCCCCCACCTTTGTGTAAAGCCCATATGTTCATTTTATGTTCAACCCAGCAGGAGGGTTCACATCATTTAACTTCAGACTTCGACAGCCCGGATGCATACACTGGAGTTTGTCACTCTCAGTTCTTTATAGAGTCAGTGGAGAGAAGTTGGTACTTGTGTGGTGTGATTCACACAATCCCAGCCTGGTTTGGGTTGGAAGGGATCTTAAAGCTCCTCCAGTTCCAACCCCTGCCATGGGCAGGGACCCCTTCCACTGGAGCAGCTTGCTCCAAGCCCCTGTGTCCAACCTGGCCTTGAGCACTGCCAGGGATGGGGCAGCCACAGCTTCTCTGGGCACCCTGTGCCAGCGCCTCAGCACCCTCACAGAGAAGAGCTTCTGCCTAAGAGCTCAGCTCAGTCTCCCCTCGGGCAGGTTCAAGCCATTCCCCTTGGCCTGGCCCTACAGGCCCTTGTCCCAAGCCCCTCTCCAGGTCTCCTGAAGCCCTTTTAGATACATAAGAAAAAGCACCAAAGAAAGGCATGTCAAACCACCAGGAACCCCCAAATCTGTCAGCATGTGGAAAGTGTGTCACAGCCTTTCTCCATTCATTAATTAAAAGTGGTTTCAGTATGATGAAGTTCTTAATTACTGTTAAGAGCTGACAGATTTGAAGTTAGTAAAGGCAACACGATGCAACACAGGCGTGGTTGGGAGCCAGGAGAAGCCAGAGCTACATAGAATCATAGAATAGTTAGGGTTGGAAAGGACCTTAAGATCATCCAGTTCCAACCCCCTGCCATGGGCAGGGACACCTCACACTAAACCATGGCATCCAAGGTTCTGCCCAACCTGGCCTTGAACACTGCCAGGGATGGAGCATTCACAACCTCCCTGGGCAACCCATTCCAGTGTCTCAGCACCCTCACAGGAAAGAATTTCCTCCTTATATCCAATCTAAACTTCCCCTGTTTCAGTTTTAACCCATCACCCCTTGTCCTATCACTACAGTTCCTAATGAAGAGTCCCTCCCCAGCATCCCTATAGGCCCCCTTCAGATACTGGAAGCTACTCTGAGGTCTCCACACAGCCTTCAGCTCCAACACACAAACACTCATTGCACAGCGAATGCGACATGCCATCAGTTACAGGGCACAGAGCTGCCTGCTTACACATTGCTTTCAGTGATAATGTGGTTATTCCGTCTATAAATGGCCAGTATTGTATGAAGCTGCACATGTTAATATTAAAACACACGGTCTGACTCGCTGAACTACGTGATATAAAGACATTTCCTCTGGGATTTCATCGCCTGAATCTCATTCACTTACAAACACCTGACCCAAACCTCTCAACATCACCATTCACGTTGGAAACACAAAGCCTTTTCAGGTTTTCTGATCAAACAGCTTTGAAGGGGGAACTGGAAAAAGAAGGGTTTCAAGAAGCCCAGCCCATATTATTCCTCTACAATGGCTTTTGTTCTCTCTCTGAATCCCCAAAGATTAGTAAATCACTCACTGGGTTACAATCACACTGAAAACCTGTCTATTTTTCAACCTCAGAAGGAAATCAAGGTTTTCTTCTTTATTAAAAGCCAGCTCTGACATCAGTACTAAGACAATACAAAGCACCACACAATTACAACTTCCAAGGGTAGATAAAAGTCAATGATTTATAGCAAATAATGTCTTTACAATGGAACTGTCGAGTTAAAGGTGCAAAAATCCTTCCCACACCTGAGTGCAAGCTTTACAAGGTAATGGATGAAATCAGGATTGGGAAGAAGTGATACTTAACAGCAGTGGATACACAAGCAAACTAAAGTGTATTTCTATAGGAAACCCTACACATTAACTCAAATTGGACCTGGGAGGATGCTGAGGTGCTGGCACAGGGTGCCCAGAGAAGCTGTGGCTGCCCCATCCCTGGCAGTGCTCAAGGCCAGGTTGGACAGGGCTTGGAACTGGATGAGCATTAAGGTCCCTTCAACCCAAACCATTCTCTGATGCTATGATTGCCTAGAAATATATATATATATATTTACTGCCTATATATATTTTGCAATATATATATTTTGCAATACATATTGCCTAGAAAAAAATATATTTTTCTAGAAACATATGCAGAAATATATATTTATATTAATGTACATTTATATATTTTAGATATAAAATAGATCTTTATATATAAAATATATACTTATATATAATAAATATATTTACAATAGATTATGTATTATATATTACATTATACATTATATATTATAATGATTATATATAGAATAGATCTAGAAATATATATAAAATACAAATATATATATAAAATATATATAGAGATAGATATCTAGAAATATATATATATTTCTATAGTCAATATATTTTATATATTCAAACACAGGTATTTATGTTCATGTATGTTTTTAAACTCCCTAACCCTCTGTGGAACCTTCCATGAGACAACCAGCATGGATGAAATCAAGCATCCATGTGAAAACACCCTTCCTTGCATGGGCTGCTTCAACTCAACAGTTCACCTGAGCCGATGTTGCCTGTGCTGAGCATGAAGAACCTTGGAAACTGCTTCCTAAGCTGCCACGGCTCTGCCGGAAACAATAGAGCTGATGTTGATGGCAAAGAATTTCCTTACATGGGTGGAGGTCACGTAACAAAATTAGAGCTGCCCTTACCCTACCCGGTCCAGAGCCTGAAACGGGGAAGATAAGGAGAGGTTTTAACTGAAGTGAACAAAAATCATTGTGTCTGGGGAGTGATAACAGTGCTGTGCAGTCAATGGCACTGCATGAGGGTAATGGGACTTATTTCCCTCTTCAATCAAAGCAAATCCCTATATGAGAAGGGAGATCCCTGTCACAGATGTTACCTTCTATTTCATCTTATTAAAAATGAATATTACATTCTTATACCACCCTGTTCTCATTTGCACCAGAAACCCTGGTTTATCTATCCCTGATCTCTGGTGGTTTGAAATCAACCTGTAACCCAGTTGCAACAGGGACTCAATATTCTACCCTGTATTTCTTTAACAGTACTCTAAACAGAAAGCAGATATGAAGCATGGTGAGAGGAGCTTTTGGAGTGGTTGTGTTTAAAACTTACCCCTATAATCCATTAATTAAACAACATGAGCCCACAGATGGGACAGTCTGCGAATATTCAGTTGGATGATTTTGGGAAATGAGACTCCAAATGTTTGAATTTTTATATGCAAAAGCTTCAGCATATGAAAAGGAATGAAAAAGGAAAGGTTGGGGTACAAAGAGTAACAGGTATATTTTTAATAGGAATTCTTACTCTTAAGACATCCTTCTGGATGTAGGAGAGGCGAAGAATATAAGTTTACATGCATTTTATCCCAAGCATAGCAACAGATCATAGAGTCATGGAATGGTTTGGGTTGGAAGGGACCTTAAAGCTCCTCCAGCTCCAACCCCTGCCACGGGCAGGGACCCCTTCCACTGGAGCAGCTTGCTCCAAGCCCCTGTGTCCAACCTGGCCTTGAGCACTGCCAGGGATGGGGCAGCCACAGCTTCTCTGGGCACCCTGTGCCAGCGCCTCAGCACCCTCACAGGGAAGAGCTTCTGCCTAAGAGCTCAGCTCAGTCTCCCCTCGGGCAGGTTCAAGCCATTCCCCTTGGCCTGGCCCTACAGGCCCTTGTCCCAAGCCCCTCTCCAGCTTTCCTGCAGCCCCTTTAGGCACTGGAGCTGCTCTAAGGTCTCCCCTTCAGGAGCCTTCTCTTCTCCAGGCTGCCCCAGCCCAGCTCTCTCAGCCTGGCTCCAGAGCAGAGCTGCTCCAGCCCTCGCAGCAGCTCCATGGCCTCCTCTGGCCTCGCTCCAACAGCTCCAGGTCCCTCTTGTGCTGCTGCCCCAGAGCTGGATCAGGGCTGCAGGGGGGGTCTCAAAAGAGTGAGCAGAGAGCAAGAATCATCTCATGTTATTTGACAATGAAGGATGGAGCACTCTAAAAACTCATCTAAACCCCAGAAGTAATAAAGTCAACAGCTCCAGTCAGCTGGCTTTGCCAAACTCAGCAGTATTCAGATCAGTGATACAGAACTGCATTTCCCAAGGACATCGGGAAAGAAAGGAAGGAAGGTCAGGAAAACCCATCCTTTCCAGTTAACAGTTACGTGCCGTAGTCATTTTCCCTTCAAAATGCTGACTCCTGGTAGTAATTCATCCTAGGTATCAGTATGTCTGAATCGAGAGGAAGAGCTTGCTGCCTTTAAGTCTTTTTCTGTTTAAATCCTCCCATCACTGCAGCTCTTGTCGCTGCTGAACAACCTTGCTTTCTCCATTAGAACATCGTAACATGAATCAGGTCTGATTTTGTCAACAAAATGCGACTACTATATATAAATCACCACCAAACCCGAGATCAAAGCACCAGAAGCATCCCCAAACATCAGCCCTGCAGCAAGCACCTCTCTGCTGACAGGAACCTAGTGCAAGCTTCTGCATTTCTCAGTCACTGTAGCTCTGTAGGAACAACTCTGTAGTGCCTGCAGAGATGACAACACTGAAGTAGGAAGTTAAGGAATCCCAGATTGGTTTGGGTTGAAGGGAGCTTAAAACTCCTCCAGTCCCAACCCCTGCCACGGGCAGGGACCCCTTCCACTGGAGCAGCTTGCTCCAAGCCCCTGTGTCCAACCTGGCCTTGAGCACTGCCAGGGATGGGGCAGCCACAGCTTCTCTGGGCACCCTGTGCCAGCGCCTCAGCACCCTCACAGGGAAGAGCTTCTGCCTAAGAGCTCAGCTCAGTCTCCCCTCGGGCAGGTTCAAGCCATTCCCCTTGGCCTGTCCTTACAGTCCGTTGTCCAAAGCCCTTGTAACACAAGGAAAGAGGCTTCAAGATGTGCAAAGTGTCCATTTGAAAGCACAATGCTTGAATAAACTCTGCAAGTTTCCTCCTCCCCAAACCTGGGGAAGGAGCTTTCATCACAGCAAACATGGGAACAATAAACACTAGAAGGCAGCAAGGGCCCTGCCTTCTGTTTGCTCACATTGCCATTTGGGGCTCATAAACACACTCTGCACTTTACCCTACCCCAGAGCTTTGTATTTTCTAGTGGCAATGGTTTTGGGCTTGTTTGCAAGTCCTTTGTTTGGTCTCATTAGTCCCTTGGTGATTGTTCTGCACATCATTTTGTTCCTTTCCATTAGGGCAGGGTCATTGTTTTTAATGACAAAACCTTTGTTGCTGGTGAACTGAAGCCTACTCTGAACACAGAAGACTACAGAATGGCCACCAGGAGATGGCCATCACCCTCTCCCAATCCAAAGTCCCTTTAAAAACAGGATTAGTACAATTAATGACAATATTAACAGAATCATAGAGTAATAGAGCTGTGTTGGAAGGGACCTTAAAGCCGCTCCAGTCCCAACCCCTGCCATGGACAGTGACCCCTTCCACTAGAGCAGGGTGCTCCAAGCCCCTGTGTCCAACCTGGCCTTGAGCACTGCCAGGGATGGGGCAGCCACAGCTTCTCTGGGCACCCTGTGCCAGCGCCTCAGCACCCTCACAGGGAACAGCTTCTGCCTTGTATCCAAGCTGAACTTCCCCTGTTTAATCATGATATAATGGGGGGAGAGGAGGGGAAAGTAATGAGGCCAAGCTCAAGAAGTGATTTAATTAAAAGCCAGTTTAACATCACCAGAGTCCATTGTGTTCACTTTTCTGTTGATTCTTTTTACTCATCACTGTCATGTATCAATAGTAGGAGCTTCTTAACTGCTGCCAGCTTCTGGTGAGAACGATACAATCCATAAACCCACTGATGCTCGTTCAGGAATACTGCTTGGAATGTGGGGGGTTTGGTGCCAAGCTTTGTGCCAAGGGTGGGGGGAATCTGTTTAAAAGGAACAAACCTTCCAGAGTATTTTTAATTACAGAATTCAGACTAAAACCCATCCTTCTCCTCCCCCATTGGTGCTAATAGGACTGCATCCATAAACCATCAGCACGATTCCTCTGGGAACCAATAAGAACAGACGACTAAAGTCATAAAGCACAGTTGGCACGTGGAATTCCCGAGTGGTATTTGGGAAGCACGGATTAATCTTCAGTGCTGCAATGCAGCTGCTCTACCTTTGGCACAGTCCTGTGATGTTTTTCCCTTCATTGTTCCAGAGGCTTTCTCTCATTGTTGTGTGATTCTATAATGATGACAATAATCACAGCGCTGTGACTCGCAGCCATTCGCCTTTTCAGGACATGGGGCTCATTGGTGTGGATGACAACAATGCCCGAAAATAGTTTCACTTGTTTTGGGCATTACATATGAGGATGACTGGCAAAGAGTCTTAGTAATCCTTTAGTAAAGTGCCTTGTTAGGATTGGAGGGTTCACTCTATGGAACATGCTCTGGCCTTTCCATAGAATCATAGAATAGGGCTGGAAAGGACTTTAAGACCATCCAGTTCCAACCCCCCTGCCATGGGCACGGACACCTCACACTAAACCATGGCACCCAAGGCTCTGTCCAACCTGGCCTTGAACACTGCCAGGGATGGAGCATTCACAACCTCCCTGGGCAGTGCTCAGCTATAGATTGAGCTTACTGAAGTCTTTAGAATTGCCATCACTAAAACTGTGCTGTGAGCATCTTTGAACAGCCTGGCCACTGAACAGGTTGCTGGAAGTGAAAGGTAACTTTAAACCCACGTCAAGAAAAAGAAAACCATATGGAAGTGATAAATCCAAAGAGCAACTGGGAACAACAGCCTGTGTTGGAGCAGGAAAGGGTTCGGTCAACAGATTTATTTGATGAAGCAAATGAAAATCACACTAGACCTTATAGCAGCCTTCCAGTATCTCAAGGGGGGCTATAGGGATGCTGGGGGGGCATTAGGGACTGTAGTGATAGGACAAGGGGTGATGGGTTCAAACAGGGGAAGCTTAGATTGGATCTAAGGAAGAAGTTCTTTACTGTGAGGGTGCTGAGGCACTGGAATGGGTTGCCCAGGGAGGTTGTGAATGCTCCATCCCTGGCAGTGTTCAAGGCCAGGTTGGACAGGGCTTGGGTGCCATGGTTTAGTGTGAGGTGTCCCTGCCCACGGCAGGAGGTTGGAGCTGGATGAGCTTAAGGCCCTTTCCAACCCAAACTATTCTATGATTCTATAACTGTTGTTAAACTGAAAATCCTACAATCCTAGACTGGTTTGGGTTGGAAGGGACCTTAAAGCTCATCATACACGAGCCCTTGTCCAAAGTCTCTGCATAAATGCCCATGGGGAAGAGTGAAACATGACAGAAGTGGGTCATTTCTTAAAACTTGAATTATTTGGCCATACACAGCCACGAATGCTTGTGAAGAAGTCCTCAGAACAAAGCTGCTTTTCGCTCAGATTTGCCATCATTTTTTCATCCATCTCTTCCTTAGGACTCTATCTCCTTTAAATATCTCTTATTAAACTGAATTCTTATCTATTCAATTGAACCACTCTAGGGTCTAATAAAGCACTGAACAACTTGATTAATAGGAGCAATTAAGAAACTTTAGTTCTAATATTCCTTAGCTTGAATTAGAAACCTGATTTCTGCCCAGCTCCACATACATACTGCTATACTTCAGTCGAAAGGAGCTCCTCCAGTTAACCTGAGGCACCGAAAAATCAGCTTATTGCCTTGATTCATTCAAATGTATTTTCTTCAGGCATCCTTACATCGTTTTCAGGTCCTATAACTTTGAGTTATGGGAGATTAAAAGCCTTGAACATCAGCATTGAAACCTTCCTGAAGGTTTTGAAAGCCCAATCTCAACAGTGCCCGAAGCTGTGGAGTCACCACTTCCCTGGGGACATTTTTCCAATGGCCAAGTGTTCTCATTGGGAAGCATTTTCCTCTTGTGTCCCGTGGGAATCCCCCAGCAGTAACTTGTGCCCATCACCCCTGGGCTTTCCCATGGGACTCCTTGTCCAAAGGGAGTCTCCATCTTCTCTGCAGCCCCCTTTACCTCCTGGCACGTGGATCAGGTCTCCCTGCACCTTCTCTTCTCCAGCTGAACAGTCCCAGCTCTCTCAGCCTTTCCTCACTGCTGCCCAGCCCTTGGACCATCTTTGTGGCCCTTCTCTGGCCCCTCTCCAGCCCAACCACATCCTTTTGTACAGCAGGACCAAACCTGAGCACAGCATCCCAGGGGTGGCCTGACAAGCGCTGAGCAGAGTGGGATAATGACATCTTCATCTGGTAGGGAATATCTGCATCCCTTGCATGACAAGGATGTTTATCCTGCTATAAAGCCTTTTTAGCAGAGATGACAACTTGAACAGATGGGAATTTATCTTCTCTATGAAAACCAGCAGGTAGATGCAGGAATCATGCTGCAGGATCCCCCCTCCTCCTCCTCCTCAATGACTGAGCTTTGAGCCATCTTTCCAATCACTTGTCTCTCTAGCAATCCGTAAACGCTGAAGAGGAATTTCTTGCTCCTAACGCTCTTCTGTGGCCTAATTCCACATGGATCAGCTCCATCCATTTCCTTTCAGTGAAGCTCACACTGAAGGAATAGTTCTCTCTTCTGATACTTGTTGCACACCCATTTATTGCTGATGGAGGCCTGACCTGCCCAAAGAAGCTGAAACCCGAAGTTGTGTGATGCCTTTGGAGCACGCAGTATCATAAAGGCTCATAAGCACGAGCCCTGAATTCCACTTCAGGAAGGAATTCTAAGGCAAGGAAGCTTTCTAAGGACTGTGCCAAAAATACAGCTCAAACAGCCTTTACCCAAGGCTGACAGTGATGACAGCTCCTAACCTGCATCCATCCACCTATGCTGTGACCTCCACCGTCACCAAAGGAACTTATATTGAGAAAGAAAAGCAAAGATTTTGAAGCTAGAAGAATAAAAAGCATCTCATCCTATGCCAGCCATATGCTATGAAAACACTCTCAATTTGGGGTTCAAACTGAAAGAGGAGAAGTTCAGGTTTGAGATAAGGGAAAAGCTCTTCCCTGTGAGGGTGCTGAGGCGCTGGCACAGGGTGCCCAGAGAAGCTGTGGCTGCCCCATCCTTGGCAGTGCTCAAGGCCAGGTTGGACACAGGGGTTTGGAGCAAGCTGCTCCAGTGGAAGGGGTCCCTGCCCGTGGCAGGGGTTGGGACTGGAGGAGCTTTAAGGTCCCTTCCAACCCAAACCAGTTTGGGATTCAACGAATGCGGAGTTGCTAAAAACAAACCCTCGTGATGATCTGTTTTGGACGTGTGTCCATGAGTGCTAACCTTGGAATGTCGCATGCTTCCAGTTCAAACCCTCTGACGTTGCTCCACCTGCCTCCCCACCAGCACTCCCCAGGTGCTTCCTGAGCTTGCCTTTGCCTCCCGGAGCCATGCCGGCTGCTTCTGCCACAGCCAAGTATTTCGGGAACCGCTCTCATTGTATTAGAGGGCGGCTTTGAAACACGATGGCAGAGTTTCATTTCCTGTTCTAAACGAGCGTGTTTATGACACCGGACAGAAAAAGCCTGATCCAAACTCTCAACAGCTTTGATATAAAGTCCTTAAAGAGCCCCAAAGAAATAAGAAACGAAATGAAAGTGTTATAAAGTTTTCCATTAACTGCTTCAATGAGGTTTCTCAATGAGACTGCCCGGATTTGGGAGTAGCTCCATCCCCTTAACCCTTCCTTGTGCCCTCTTCCTAGCAGTGACTTTGGGTTTCTTTTAGCTTTCCATTAATTCTCCTTGTTCTTGTGCTTTGCATCCACCGTCCATCACTGATAGAATCATACAATTATAGTACAGTTAAGGTCGGAAAGGACCTTAAGATCATCCAGTTCCAACCCCCCTGCCATGGGCAGGGACACCTCGCACTAAACCATGGCACCCAAGGCTCTGTCCAGCCTGGCCTTGAACACTGCCAGGGATGGAGCATTCACAACCTCCCTGGGCAACCCATTCCAGTGCCTCAGCACCCTCAGAGTAAAGAACTTCCTCCTTAGATCCAACCTGACCTTCCCCTGTTTCAGTTTGAACCCATCACCCCTTGTCCTATCACTACAGTCCCTGGTGAAATCCCTCTCCAGCATCCTGATGATTTCCCTTTGTCCCTTCCCAAGTCTCCTCCAATCACTGCCTCCTGTGACCCATCTCATGTAAATACACCCCTGACTTTCCTAGCCAGGAAATACCTGTCATGAGCATCTGTGAAATCACACTACATTTCTTCACCATCAAGCCATTCCTGAAGTTATTTCTGTCCAAATGCCAAAAGAAACCTCGCTGACAAGGCAGAAGCATTATCAAGAAATAGCTTTATTATCCCATGAAAAATGATCCTCGTTCTAGGATAATTAAGTGGCCCTGATTTATGCATCAGGCTCTGTCTTTCACTACACAATCCCCACCCATGGAGGAACAAATACTCAGCCCCCTGGAAATAAACAGCCTTTTCGGACCCAATGCTTAAACAAGGAATTGGTTAAACCACATTTAACTGTGGTTAAACATGAGGTGAGATAGAGCAGACCGTCATCAGGGGAACGTGAACATCATTCAGTTTTCATCTGTACAACAGAAAGAGTTCTGATCCAGACACAGTCTTTTAACCTGAGTTAGCTTGGAAAAGCAACGTGATGGATGATGATATGAACCGCTTCCATAGCTAGAGGTGGCAGTGGCACTTCTCGTTCAGGGCATCTCAACTTCCCCTGCTTGTGGTTGCACCAAAAATACCACCAGAAGTGGTTGTCATCCTGCTGGGAAGCTGCTCTTCACTTCCCTGTAAATGCTTCCTCACAGCCAGCTGGTAAATGCCCTAAGAGCTGGAGCAGCTCTGCTCTGGAGCTGGGCTGAGAGAGCTGGGCTGGGGCAGCCTGGAGAAGAGAAGGCTCCTGAAGGGGAGACCTTAGAGCAGCTCCAGTGCCTAAAGGGGCTGCAGGAAAGCTGGAGAGGGGCTTGGGACAAGGGCCTGTAGGGCCAGGCCAAGGGGAATGGCTTGAACCTGCCCGAGGGGAGACTGAGCTGAGCTCTTAGGCAGAAGCTCTTCCCTGTGAGGGTGCTGAGGCGTTGGCACAGGGTGCCCAGAGAAGCTGTGGCTGCCCCATCCCTGGCAGTGCTCAAGGCCAGGTTGGACACAGGGGCTTGGAGCAAGCTGCTCCAGTGGAAGGGGTCCCTGCCCATGGCAGGGGTTGGAACTGGATGGGTTTTAAGGTTCCTTAAACCCAATCCAGTTTGGGATGCTATGAATATAAATGGTCAGAAGTGCAGTTAGCATACACTCAACAGACTATGAAGGAGCTAAAGTTCTCCAAAGCAGATATTAGCTATCAACTGAAAAGTGTGGTACAAAAGCATTTAAGAAAAGCCCTAAACAAGAGAGCACTATTTTGTATTAATCAGTCAACAATTTACAGTGATGGATGATAATACCACAGACAGAGCCTTATGAAAGGATTTAATCTCCCCAGGGCTTCATGTGCATGTGTATGTATGCACACACACTGATGGTCCTGGCAGGGCAATGAGCCTGGTATCAGCTGCTGTGGAGCCCATAGTGAGCATCTCCTGGATCACTCATATCAGGTGTTGGGCCACAGCCTCCCTTCACTCATTCTCCATTCATTGGAATGAACATGAGAAAGCAAACACACGCTCCTCAACTGTAAAAGAAAGTAGCTGGGCCCATCTGATACTGTAGATAAAGCAATCTCTGGCTGGTTTAATTGTAATTACAGTATATTTGTGGCTTGCAGCTGACAAGAAGGGGAAGTGAAACAATAGTTCTTTCACTTACAGAAGTTCCCCCTGCATTTTAAAAGGGAGCATGACAGGATCTGAAAAGAATAGCTGAATTAAGAAAAGAGATTTATAGAAGTAAATGGAAACCTCCAGTGACTTCAAACTTATTTTCTCTTAATGCTATTTCTTATTTGGGACAGAATCTCTGTTATAACAAAGTAATTCCCTGGGTGCTTCTAAATCACTCTAAAGAGCAGAAAACAATAACGTGTACGTCAAGTGCTTTCTTACAGTGATGATGGTGGTTCTACTTGGTCTGGAGGCTACACAGATACGGAGTCATGCAAATGTTACCCTCTTATTTATATAGGGGACAGTGGCCAACTATTGCTAGGATAACATCCCTGAGACCATCAAAGGCATTCAGCTACCATGTCAAGCTACTCTTCAAGTCAGAGTCACCAAGGAAAGAACCATTTGCCATACACACCTGATTATTTTCGGGGCATAAATCAAATTATTATTATAAAGCACCTAGTCCTTAAGCGTGGATCAACTGTAACTTGAGCTGCAACAAAAGAAGCAGGAGCAGCAGGTTGAAGGAGGTGATCCTGCTGCTCTGTTCTGCTCTGGTGAGCCCCCACTTGCAGCACTGTGTGCAGTTCTGGGGTCCTCAACACAAGAAGGACATGGAGCTGTTGGAGCAAGTCCAGAGGAGGCCACGAGGATGCTCAGGGGCTGGAGCAGCTCCTGTATGGAGCCAGGCTGAGAACATTGGGGCTGTTGAGCCTGGAGAAGAGAAGCTGCGTGGAGACCTCAGAGCAGCTTCCAGTGTGTGAAGGGGGCTGCAAGGATGCTGGGGATGGACTCTTCATCAGGGACTGCAGTGATAGGACAAGGGGTGATGGATTCAAACTGAAACAGGGGAAGTTTAGGTTGGAGATAAGGGTTGGAGCTGGATGACTTTTAATGTCCCTTCCAACCCAAATCCCACAGCCTGGGATTTGTGACTCTTACAAACACTGCCAGCTTCAGCTGAATCCCATTTGTACAAGTCATGTTTGGAGCCTGTAGTTACATTTGTTTTAAATGATCATTAAAAGTGCTTGGTAAAAGTGATGGATGATGGTGCTGAAAACACAGATGTCATCTCGGCTTCATAAAAACTCCCAACAATGCTAATACAGAGAAAACAAGGTTCATCACAACGTAACTATTCTGGTGCTGTTGGCTCATACAGTTACTCCAGCTAATGGCACAAAGCAACCAGAAACTGTGCACCCGGCATTAGTGGAGTCCCCCAGGGATCAATATTGGGCCCAGTATCTTCTTAAGTGATCTGGGTGATGGGATCAAGAGCTTCCTGATGGAGTTTGCTGATGGCACCAAACTGAGTGGGGAAGGGGACACTTGGGAAGGTGAAGCCACCCTGCAGGGTGAGCTGGACAGGCTGGGAAGAACCTGATGGAGCTCAACAGGACAAGTGTCAGGTCCTGCCCTTGGGCAAACCCAATCCTGGAGCAGCACAGGCTGGGATGTGCCTGACTGGAGCAGCTCTGGGAAAGGGACCAGGAGGAACCAGCTCCATAGGAGTGAACAGTGAGCGGCTGCAGCAAAGAAAGCCATCAGGGTGCTGGTAACATCAACAAGGGCATCACCACAGGGATAAAGGTGTCACTGTCCCACTGTACAGGGTGCTGGGCTTCCAGTCTACATCATGCTTTGTCTGGAAAGGCTGGAGCAGATGATGCATGAGGTCCCTTCAACCTGGGGTTCTGTGATTCCAAGTTAGGGGTTCCCAAGCAGAATCTTCCTAACAGGAAATGTTATTTCACAGAATCAGAGAATAATTTAGGTTGGAAGAAAGACCTGGTTCAACCGCTACTCCGAGCAGGGCCAAGCACATCGGGCTGTGTACAGTCAAGCTCTGAATGTCTCCAAGGTAGGACATTCTTCCCCTCCCCAAGCCCCTATTTCTCTCTGCCCACCTTCATGGCACAACTTCTTCCTTGTATTTAAATCAGAATTACCTCGGTTTCAATTAGGTTGCCTCCAGCCTTCAGAAACACCCCCAGGCTCAGCCTGGAACAGTCTTGTCCATGTGAGTCTTTCCTGTATGGAGATAGGCTGAGAACATTGGGGCTGTTGAGCCTGGAGAAGAGAAGCTGTGTGGAGACCTCAGAGCAGCTTCCAGTGTGTGAAGGGGGCTGCAAGGATGCTGGGGAGGGACTCTTCATCAGGGACTGTAGTGATAGGACAAGGGGTAATGGGTTCAGACTGAAACAGGGGAAGGTCAGGTTGGAGATAAGGCAGAAGCTCTTCCCTGTGAGGGTGCTGAGGCGCTGGCACAGGGTGCCCAGAGAAGCTGTGGCTGCCCCATCCCTGGCAGTGCTCAAGGCCAGGTTGGACACAGGGGCTTGGAGCAAGCTGCTCCAGTGGAAGGGGTCCCTGCCCGTGGCAGGGGTTGGAGCTGGATGAGCTTTAAGCTCCCTTCAACCCAAACCACTCTGGGATTGTATTGTTCTATATATAGGGGGAAAGGCAGTAGGATTAAAATCTTTCCTAAAGGGAGATCTAGAATGGTTTTCTTTCTTATCTACCTGTGTAATGAATAATCTAGGATGGCACTACAGAAGCAATTCTTTCTAAGATGCTGGAAGATTTAATGTTTCCTTTCCAAGCACCCCTGTTTTGAGGGATGCCTTCACAGTTGCAAACCCAGCAGAGTGAATCATTTACTTCTTCTCTGCATAAAAATGCTTTGAAATAAACATCTTCTGAATGAGTGAAAACTCTCAGAAGCTGTATGTCACCAGGAACCCTGCCAATGACAATGTTTAGTTGTTGCCTACACTTCATTGGTCCATAATGTGTATTTGTGATTCATTTGTCACGGGACAGCACAATGCGGTATTTCCTAATCAGATACAAGGAACAAAACCAATGCTGGCTCCTCCTGAACATGAAGGAACCCAAAGGGGAGATACTGACAGTTCAATGCTTTCCCAACAGCAGCTTTACAAATAGCAGCAGAGGGGCAGGATCCCCTCCCTGACCTGGTGCTCATGCTCTGGGGGTGCAGCCCAGCACACGGGGGGGTTCTGGGCTCAAGCACTCACTGAAGCTGGGTCATGGGGAGCTGCTCCTCACCCAGCACCCCAAGTCCTTCTCTTCAGGCTGCTCCATCCCATCTCCCCCATCCTGTGTCTGTGCTGGGATTGCCCTGACCCAGGGGCAGGACCTTGCCCTTGGCCTGGTTGAGCTCCATGAGGTTCACACGGTCCCACCTCTCCAGCCTGTCCAGGTCCCTCTGGATCCCATCCCTTCCCTCCAGTGTCCCTGCACCACACAGCTCGGTGGCATCAGCAAACCTGCTGAGGGTGCTGGATCCCACTGTCCATGGCACCAACAAAGATGTTGAACAGGATCAGTCCCAACACCAACCCCTGAGGACACCCCTCAATAAAATGAAATGCACACTCAGTAAAGTGAAATCCACACTGATGCACCCCGAAGCAGCAGTACCAAACCAACCAGCCACTGTTTTATACCTAAATGCCATTTAAACAACTGCTCTAGACAAAGGATGTAAAAACACAATGCAGAAGGATGCCTTTGAAAGCAGAGCATTACCATCTCCCCATTTTTCACATGATTTCTAACAGCTCTATGCTAGAAGTGGCATTTAATGTGAGGAGCAGGGAGTTTTTGAAGGCAGGGAGGTGGGATACTTTTTTTTCCACTCTGAAGGTGACTATATTAAACAAGCAACCTTCTGAAGTATTGTTTAGAGAAAGGGTTTATCTGCAGGTCACTGAGTAACTGAAAACCAGCCCAAAAATCATTTAAAATGTAGACATATGCCGCATACAACATCAGTTTTCCTGATCTAAATGTTGAGGTAATGCACCTGATTTCAAACAAACTCAACTGGAAATGAAACTGGACCTCGAGCTTCATTTTGCTCTGGAGATGGTGGTTGTAGAAACCTCACCTTGTCTACAGAGTGGAGCTAACCACCACTTCCCAGAAGCCATCCTGGAAGAGCAGACACCAAATAACCAAGGCTTATGATGTCTGAGATGCTGCTGATTCCACTCAGCAATCCTGACCTGCTCTGTACAGAAGTAACAGAATCATGGAATGGTTTGGGTTGGAAAGGACCTTAAGGTCATCCAGTTCCAACTCCCTGCCATGGGCAGGGACACCTCACACTAAACCATGGCACCCAAGGCTCTGTCCAACCTGGCCTTGAACACTGTCAGGGATGGAGCATTCACAACCTCCCTGGGCAACCCATTCCAGTGCCTCAGCACCCTCACAGTAAAGAACTTCTGCCTTATCTCCAATCTAAACTTCCCCTGTTTCAGTCTGAACCCATCACCCCTTGTCCTATCACTGCAGTCCCTAATGAAGAGTCCCTCTCCAGCATCCTTGCAGCCCCCTTCAGACACTGGAAGCTGCTCTGAGGTCTCCACACAGCTTCTCTTCTCCAGGCTCAACAGCCCCAATGTTCTCAGCCTGGCTCCATACAGGAGCTGCTCCAGCCCCTGAGCATCCTCATGGCCTCCTCTGGACTTGTTCCAACAGCTCCATGTCCTTCTGATGCTGAGGACACCAGAACTGCACACAGTGCTGCAAGTGGGGTCTCACGAGAGAAGAATAAAGGGGCAGGATCACCTCCTTTGCCCTGCTGGTCACGCTCCTTTTGCTGCAGCCCAGGATACGGTTGCTTTCTGGGCTCAAGCGCACACTGAACCCGGCTCATGTTCAGTTTGTGATCATCCAACAGCCCCAAGTCCTTCTCCTTGGGCTGCTCTGAATCTCTTCTCTGCCCAGCCTGTAGCTGTGCCTGGGATTGCCCCGACCGAGGTGCAGGACCTTGCACTTGGCACGGTTAAGTCAATCTTCCAGTCTGCTTTCCATGGGGCAGCTGGTATGAGAAGGGAATGCTTCAGGAATGCTTAGCTCTGTCTGAGAGCCTCACTCAAAGAGAACCAAGAGAAGCTGTTGAGCATCTGCAACAAAGCAACAACTCCAAAGGGGCTGGAAGGGAGATGAAATGTGAGGAGTTTATGTAAACACTTGATATGAAGTAAAGGTGTGGAGAGGCCTGCAGAGCTCCAACAGGAGAAGAGGTATCAGCTCCACTGCAGCTAAATGGAGAGATACTTAAAGATAGCAAGGTGGCCACTACCACAAGAATACCTGAGGGCTTACTAATAGGAAGATAAAAGGTGCATTTTTAGACTGTTAATACATAAAGGAACACCTTTCATTTGGATACAACCGTATTACAGCATGCATGAGGTCACCACCACTCAAGGTACTAAAACAAGAACTGTGCTGCCCAGAACAGGTTTAATCCCCTTCCAAAATACCTCATTCCTAGTGATGTTGCCTAGAGGAAGGATTAGAAACATTTAACAGACAAAGTGTCCATTTCCTTATCCTTTGGTCCATTTTCCAGTTCTACTAACTCCTTCATAATGGTAATGGCTATTCAGTGGTCTTTATTGTGTAGGCAGCAATTTCCTCCCCAGCTGACTGCTTTTCTCCTTCTAACATTAATTTCATGTGCTACTTTTTTGCCTGGTCAACACTCGTTGAGACATCACTGTCTCTTGCTCATAAGCTTTGTATTTGGTTACAGAGAACGACACTGAATGACCGGGCAGCAAAGGCTTGAAGCAAGAACCCCCCCATGTGCTGGGCTGCACCCCCAGAGCATGAGCAGCAGCTCAGGGAGGGGATCCTGCCCCTCTGCTGTGTGAAGGGGAGACCTGAGAGCAGCTCCAGTGCCTAAAGGGGCTGCAGGAAAGCTGGAGAGGGGCTTGGGACAAGGGCCTGTAGGGCCAGGCCAAGGGGAATGGCTTGAACCTGCCCGAGGGGAGACTGAGCTGAGCTCTTAGGCAGAAGCTCTTCCCTGTGAGGGTGCTGAGGCGCTGGCACAGGGTGCCCAGAGAAGCTGTGGCTGCCCCATCCCTGGCAGTGCTCAAGGCCAGGTTGGACACAGGGGCTTGGAGCAAGCTGCTCCAGTGGAAGGGGTCCCTGCCTGTGGCAGGGGTTGGGACTGGATGGGCTTTAAGGTCCTTTCCAATACAAACCACTCTGAGACTGTGATTCTTCACCGTCTTCAAATCACCACCTCTCCCTTCAGTTCCTTCTCCATACTCTTTCACAGTATCACAGTATGTTAGAGATTGGAAGGGACCTCAAAAGCTCATCCAGTCCAATCCCCCTGCCGGAGCAGGAACACCTAGATAAGGTTACACAGGAACGTGTCCAGGCGGGTTTTGAATGGCTCCAGAGAAGGAGACTCCACAACCTCCCTGGGCAGCCTGGTCCAGTGTTCTGTCACCTCACTGAGAAGAAGTTTCTTCTCCAGTTTAAGTGGCACCTCTTGTGTTCCAGTTTGTACCCATTACCCCTTGTCCTATCATTGTTTGCCACTGAGAAGAGCCTGGCTCCATCCTCGTGACACTCCCCCTTTATATATTTATATACACTAATAAAGTCACCCCTCAGTCTCCTCTTCTCCAAACTATAGAGACCCAGCTCCCTCAGTCTTTCCTCATAAGGGAGATGCTGGAAGATGTTATGTTAAATCATTATGGTAAATAACATAATCACTCTCTCAGTGCTTTGAGAAGGGTGGTTCCCACACACATTTCAGGAGGAGAGAAACCAGAACCTCGCCAGCAATTCTCCTTCCCTGATAAACCTCAAGTATTTACTTTAATCCCACATCTTCTGTATCTCTTCATCAGTTATTAACCTAGGAGAAAACCCTCACCACCCCACTGCAATGTCCTTTTACATAAGCAGAGACTGAGTGGGAAGCTTGTTGAGGCCTCCCAGTGAATCCAAGACATTAAAGCAGATGAATCACCCTTATCCCCTCCTTTTGAAGGACATTTTCCCTCTTAGAGAGAAAATGATGTTGATTATTCCCACCACATCATATCTGTCTATGTGTGAATTGCCTCCATTCATCACTGCACTTGTCTTATCAGCCTCATAGGGATATAGGGTTTCTTCATCTCTAATACCCAGGGCCCCTCCTGAAGCCCTTTTCAAAGGCTGGGCCACATTGAGGTGGGTTTTAGCACCAGATTACACACTGCTGTTTATATTCAAGCAGTTTACACTTGAACTTACATTAAAGCTCTTGGCTGAAAGCAGCTGGAGCCCATTTCCACAGGACATGATACTAGAAACGTCTGAGAGATGTAGAAAAAGACCCCTGAACGTGGTCCTTCTAAAGTAATATGGGTCAAGGAAAGCACTTGCACCTTTGCTTTTCAGTGAGCCACAATTATTTATACAGAAGACCAGGTTGCTTTCCTTTGGAAATAAAGAAAGGTTCACTTTGAATAAAGCTTCAAAAGAAGTCCTACAAAAGAAAGGACTGGATAAGAGGGAAAGCAGCAAGTGGGTAAAGAAACCACCACAGATCAGCACTGACTTCACGAACTGGACCCAGTGCATACAGAACATGGACAACAGCATGTACACAGGTGAATGGCACCAGCATGACTTTTCCCATTGGTTTTCCATGATTGCATTTCTCAGTCTTTCAGAAACAGTCATTTTTAGTTTGATGTTTTATAGCAGCTTATTAAAACCCCACGTTCCTGCAGGTTTCTAATGTCACACTACAGAGGGCTCACACCATCCAAAAGACACAAGTGCTTATGGAAACTCAAATGAGATGAAGATCCCACCTAGTTTACTACACACTTGGTCTGTAGTGCACACAAAATGTAGCCAGACATAGAGGAAACAGGAATGCCTTTGCAGGGATTATCTTGGAATGCCCTGAGATGAGAGCAACCCATAACCCACCCGAGCCTGGCAGGACTTTACCCAGGCTATCTCCTCACCTTTTTATTATGTCAGATGTCCTTTTTGCTTGTTTTGTTGTGAAAATATTAAATTCACTTCTGGCATTACATCCAAATAAGAGCATTAAAGGATGACAACAAACCATGCATCTAAGCCTGGAATTATGTAGGCATCAATGAGTAACTTTACCTTGTCTGTGATAAGGAAATACTTTATAACCATTTTCATGCACTGAACATTTAGTCAGCACAAATATTCATGGGTTACTAAGAGAAAAGAACAACCACGTATATACACCGAGCAAAGACAGGATGATGCCTCAAGAACTACCAGCCCTGCATTGCCTCTGTGATACCCAGATCTGGTTAAGCCTTCTAAGAAGTCATGTACTAGGCTTATAAATGAATTTGTAACACTAGGATTTACTCTAGGTGGCATTGCTTAAATTAGTCAAGATATAATGGAATTACATATAAAAGTCCCTTGGAAGCTCCTTTTTGGTGCTCTCATTTTCTCCTTCAGTTACCTGCTTTTCCCATCACCATTTTTTCCCCCAGGATGCAGAAAGATGCTGATAATACAGGGATTTGTCAAAACACACTGATGGTTACTCAATAAGGCAATTTGAAATGCAAATTACAGGCTTTGAAGGTGCTGTGTCTGATTGCATCACCTGGAAATAGTGTGCAGAGAGCAACCTGAAATCAACTTTGCAAATGGCAATGTATGAAGTGCAACTACAGAGAGGGTGAACTGGATTTAAAGAGCTGATTTTGTAGATTTTACAGGTTTTCTGTCACTATCTCATTTTAAGATATGTACATTTAAGTAATTTTAGGATGATATTAAAAAAAGAAAGGGTAAGCCATCATATTTGAGCTTTTTAAGTATGTAATTTCCTATGAGTTCAAGTATCTTGGCTTGACTTTGTGACACCATCACTTTTGATTTGCTGTTCTCTACAACTCATGGTTTGAAACCAAGATATAATGGTTGTATTTTCATTAATCATGCCATAAAGAAATGTTCTGATCAGGTATGTGGACATTTAAAAGGATTATGGGATATGTTATTGAGCAACTAAACCATTTCCAGCTTATTTGAGGTGAACTACAATAGGCAAATACAGCTCTTAGTTGTACAAACCTGATTCCTTTATCCAAGTGAGCTTTCAGGAATTCAATATAAAGGTGAGTGCTTAGTTTTGGGTTTGATAACAGGTACCCAAATACCCTGCACACTACTGCAGGATCCATCTCCTGCACTGCATTCATCTATTCCAGCATACTGGAAAACTCAACAAAGCAACCCAGGAGTTTGTACTTCCAGACCCATTTTGCTTTCTGTATTTTCACACTTCCCAACTCCCATATATAAAAATCAGCTTCCTTACCTTCATAATGTTTACTAGGTCTGTTTGATAATAGCGATCTTGGTGTGCATTAGCAGCTGCTAATGTGAGAAGATAATCATTCCTTGCATGGATCGCCTTGGAATTACACTCAGATCGCCGTGCTTTTAACTACAACAAGAAATAGAAGTTAAAAGATAGGCATTAATGAGAAGCTAAATGAGCAAACGTGTATGAACAGTAAATTAACATGCATATGTATGTATTAATAAAGTCAAAGCTTTAAAGGACTGATAGTTTAGCAGCTTTGTTAATGGTTATGGGATTTCTAATGTATCTTGCCCTCATACAGTTGTATTTGCACATGTGATCTGTAAAGAACAGTTACATCTCCCACTAGAAAGAATGTCCTTATGGACATAGGTAATTCTGCACTCTGCTTAAAGAGTCTTCTCTCATCACCTTCTCTAAAGATATACCTTCCAAACAGTCAGTCATCTAAGATGCAAGACAGCTTTGGTCCCACAACTTGTGAAATCAGCAGCAAAACCACTGTTTCTTCTACTCACCTTTACACTTGCCTTCTGCAAGCTTATTCTTGACTGAAAAAGACTAAGTTTGGACCTGAAACAGAAATGATGACAGGATATTACTAATATCATTTCTACAAATGTGCCGGAGTAACGACCACTGCACCTCACTTAAAATACCAATTTAAATGACTCTTTAAGCCTTCATTTTTATTTGTATAGATTTAAGTGGAGCTTGAGTACCACAGAAAGTATTACGAAGTACACTGAACTACACCAATAAAGGGCATTCTACCCCTTTGCTCTGCTCTGGTGGGACCCCACTTGCAGCACTGTGCAGTTCTGGTGTCCCCAATGTCAGAAAGACATAGAGCTGTTGGAGTAAGTCCAGAGGAGGCCACGAGGATGCTCAGGGCCTGGAGCAGCTCCTGTATGGAGCCAGGCTGAGAACATTGGGGCTGTTGAGCCTGGAGAAGAGAAGCTGCGTGGAGACCTCAGAGCAGCTTCCAGTGTCTGAAGGGGGCCTATAAGGATGCTGGAGAGGGACTCTTCATTAGGGACTGGAGCAACAGGATAAGGGGCAAGGAGTTTAAATGCAAACAGGGGAAGTTCAGGTTGGAGATAAGGCAGAAGCTCTTCCCTGTGAGGGTGCTGAGGCGCTGGCACAGGGTGCCCAGAGAAGCTGTGGCTGCCCCATCCCTGGCAGTGTTCAAGGCCAGGTTGGACACAGGGGCTTGGAGCAAGCTGCTCTAGAGGAAGGTGTCCCTGCCTGTGGCAGGGGTTGGGACTGGATGAGCTTTAAACTCCCTCCCAAACCAAATCAGTCTGGGATCCTATCATTCTATGTTCCAGTATTTAAGGGGTGGCTACAGAGAAGATGGAGACTCCCTTTTTACAAGGAGTCCCATGGAAAAGCCAAGGAGTGATGGGCACAAATTACCCCTGGGGACACCAGAGTGAAGTTTTTCCAGTGAGAACAAGCAGCCATTGGAATAACCTCCCCAGGGAAGTGGTGACTCCCTAACGTTGGACACTGTTAAAACTGGGCTGCACAGGGTGCTGGACTATACAGTCTAGGTCATGCTTTGCCTGGAAAGGTTGGACCAGATTATACTCGAAGTCCTTCCAACCTGGGTTTCCATGATTCTATGAAATGCTTCCAGAAATGTATATAAGCAGAAAGCAAACAACCTGGCCCAAGCTCATTGAAAGCAATTACCTTCTAAAACTAATACAAGTCCCAATCTGCTTGATATGCATGCAATTATTGATACATATGCTATTAGAACAACCTACTTGGCCTCAATATCTGCTTTCTCCCGCACCGCTTGAGCCATCTGCTCCGTCTCAAAGTATTTCTTCTTGCCTTTAGCTAAATCTTTGACTGTCTCCTGTAACTCAGCCTGGATCCTCGTCAACTGGTCCACACACTGGAAAAAAGCAGGCAGGAAACAAAGCATTAATGGGTTTTTGCATTCCAAATCATGCCATCATCATGGTTTTACTGCTCTTGATTACATTTTAGACGGCACGACACCATCTCCAAGTCACTCCATGGTGTTTTTAAAGCTGATCAGTGCATAAACCCATGTTTCTTTCTTTGTGTTGCTCTTTGACTACTGAAATGCAATGATAACTCACAAATGAAATATTCAACTTGTGAAAGCTTTGGGTGAGGCGATGAGTTGAAATAAGTGGAATGCAATTGGGGAAAATCCAATGGCAAGCTATCAGAGGTGATAAAGAAAATGGTTAATCCTTCCTTCTCTGCAGTCTAAAGTGTAAGACAAAGGCTGCCCCATAAAACACATCAGAGCAACAAGAATAATCTGGAAAAAGTTATTTTAAGAGCCTATTTTTCTCTATTTTGAGGGGTTTCTAACAAATAGGGATGTATCAGAAATCACTGTCATTCACTTAGAGCCTTAAAATGCAGAATGGGTGAGTGAAGGAGGGAAAATATCCCCAACCTTTTTCCATCCAAGCCAAGCAATGTCACAAGACACATTTTAATGTCACAATAGAATAGTCAAAGGAATAGCAGAAAAATACCATACTGGTTCTGAACTGGGAGAATGTGAACTTTGAGTGCAGGAGCTGGTACAGGGCTGTGGGTTGGATTTGGAACCGGAACTGCAGGAATAACCCAGGGATGCTTTAGTGATTGCTGAGCTGATTCCTATCAGCTTCCAAGTATGTATCTGGGAAGGGATCCGTGGTAAGCAGAAAGGACCTTGCCCACAAACCAAATGTGAATTATCAATGTCTTGAACTAGACTATCTTTAAAAGAGATTTGTAAAGATTTTCTTGTACCCAAATGAGCTTAAGTACATGTAAGAGTGATAGTTCAATGCATTTACATTTAATTATGGATGTTACAGACTGGATGTGGTCAATGAAGGCTCCAGGCAAAACTCAGAGGAAGAGCCTCAAGCGAGCTTAAGGAAAGCAATTTGTCTTTCAAGTTGCCTTTTTTGCCCTTCAAAGACCAGACCCATGCTCTCACCTCTTTTCACACCATTATCACATACCCAGCTGTGTGGATCTGGAGGTTCTGGGGGACTCCACCTCCATAGGAATCAACAGGGAGTGGCTGGAGCAGAGAAACCCAACAGGGTTCTGGGGAACATCAACAAGGGCATGAGCAGCAGAGATAAAGGTGTCGCTGTCCCATTCTGCTCAGTGCTGGCCAGGTCACTCCTGGAATATGGGTTTGGTGTTGGTCCTGCTGTACAAGAGATGTGGCAGGGCTGAAGACGGTCCAGAGAAGAGCCACAAGGATGCTCCAAGGGCTGGGCAGCAGTGAGGAAAGGCTGAGAGAGCTGGGACTGTTCAGCTGGAGAAGAGAAGGCGCAGGGAGACCTGATCCATGTGCCAGGAGGTAAAGGGGGGATGCAGGGAAGATGGAGACTCCCTTTGGACAAGGAGTCCCATGGGAGAGCTGAAGGGTGATGGGCACAAGTTACTGCTGGGGGATTCCCACTGGACACAAGAAAACTTTTCCCACTGGGAACACTCGGCCATTGGAATAATGTCCCCACGGAAGTGGTGACTCCCCAGTGCTGGACACTGTTAAGATTGGGCTGCACAGGGTGCTGGGCATCCAGTCTAGGTCATGCTGTGCCTGGAAAGGTTGGAGCAGATGATCCTTGAGGTGCCTTAACCTGGGATTCTGTGACTGTATTCTTCTTCCAGTCCAGGTGCCTCACATTGTTCTCTTATTGAACACCCCCTCTAAACACCTCAGGTTTTTCATTACACTACTTATTAACACATGCAACCTCTTTTACAAGCATTTTGAGAAGAATAAGGTGATGTAATCCAACATCATCACTTTGATTTCACAGCATTCAACTATTGTTAATAATAATAATATCCAGCCCATAAAGAAAGCAGCTTTCTGTTTGAGGCAACAGAAATCACTCCTCACCACACAATTCTGCTCTCACTCAAAATGTCACATTCCTTTCTGGCTATAAAGTCCATACAAATTCACGTAGGTTCACACTAAACCCAGTGTTTGATGTGTGCAGACCAATAAAGCACCAGGCTCCATGAGGCAACTCCGTGGTGGGTGGTTTGGGAAATGGTGGGGGGTTTCTGAAGACCCCCAAGTGTAGGATAGAGAAACGAACGGTAGAAAGATGTGTGTATGTTGGAGAGCTGACAGAGACCTAAAATCACTGCAAAACGAGGGGGGGGTTGCTGCATCAGTTGGTATTTTGATCCCTGAAGTCTCCTGCTGGCACCAAGAAATGAAAGTATCAAATAACCCCAGTTGTTAACATGATGGTTTTAAAAGCATAAAAACATCTTGGCTGCTGCATCTCCAAAGATGGTGTTAGGAGACTGGATGGTGTTCAGGGGTTTGGGGTTGTGCAGACACTGTAAAAAGCTGTTTCAGAGGTGACAGAGGTGGTTTCTTGTTGCATTCCCTCCACATAGAGTGGTTTTATTCTATTTGCCTTCAGTCTTCTGACAGAGATCCATGTAAATGTCTTCAGTGGTGGCCACATCGTCTTTATAGAGATACCTGATGAAGAGAACGTCTTCCAAGGCCAACATCTGAAATCACACATCACTTATGGGATAAGCTGACAAGGTCTCTAGGGAAAGATAATGGCAGGGGGTGGGCTGCTGCCCTTCAAACAGCCTTTTGTCTGTATCCTGGGAGGCAGGGGATCAGTTTTCTTACAAGGTCGGATGTGGTCCACAGGAGACACATTCATACCCTGCTCCAGAGTCACCCTGTGATCCATCCATGTTTTTCAGCCACTTACGATGAGGTTTTCTGAACTGGTTCCAGTTTAGTATTAAAAAGGGGGGATAAAATGAAGTTTCTATATCCTACCAAGTGGAGGATGGAAAGGTTTATGGCAACATCTTGAAAATGAAGATGGGATCTCATTGAGAGCAACTCAATACCTGCTGCAACCTTGGAAGGAGACATTGCTTTTAACAGGAACTTCATTTCAGATGGGCATTCCAGTGTAATGGGACAAGTATTTTACTGACTCAGCAATTCAGTGCTGATAAGCTTTTGTCTGGATAGAGGTCAGCATAATGTATTATTTATTCCTTTGGAAATTCAAAGGAAAGGTGAAATTTAGACAGTAATGTATAAAAACCTATACTTTTTGTGGAGGAAAATGAATACTACCAAGTGGATGGTTATTCCATGTTGTAGGAAAACTGTACCACTGTTAGAATCCTTTGGACCACAAGTAGTGTTCTGGTAACTGCAATAACTTGTTCTGCTAATTGAAAACTGTAGGAAAACCAGGAATTTCTATCATTTACATAAATTTAAAGAAGGGGTCCCCAAGAAGTGGTTCATCTGATCCAACCATTAACCCATCAGTGCCAAGGCCACCACTGCCCCATGGCACTGAGGCCTCATCTCCATGGGGTGTGAACCCTTGCAGGGCCGGTGCCTGCAGCCCTGCCCTGGGCAGCCTGTTCCAATGCCTGAGCACCCTCTGGGGCAGGAATTGCTCCTCAGCTCCATCTAAACCTGCCCTGGTGCAGCTTGAGGCCGGTTCCTCTTGTCCCATCCCTTGTTCCTTGGGAGCAGAGCCCAGCCCCTCCTGGCTCCATCCTCCTCTCAGGCAGTTGGAGGCAGCCATCAGGTCCCCCCTGAGCCTTCTCTTCTCCATCTGAACCCCCCAGGTCCCTCAGCCCTTCCCCATCACACTTGGGCCCTGTATGACATCCTCAGCTTCTGATGGGCACTTTGGAAAGCTCTGGCCTGTTTCTTGATGCACTGGACATGCCACGCAATTCCATGGGTATATTTAGCTAAGGAATTTCTTAGGAAAGCAGCTTACAGGTTCACTTCTTTCCTAAGAACTTTTAGTCACCATCCCCTAAAAAGCACGGGATAAAACTCTGCTGCTCTGCACTTGAGTCCTATTGCAATTTTCTTTATAAACACAGGAATTCATGGAAAAGTGAGGTTCCCTATTGCAGAATAGATTCGGTGTATAAGTCGAAACAAATTGTATGATCAAGTTGTGCATGATGGAAGCTCATATAGTGAATAGTTGGTAGTCAACTGATATCTGAAAGAGGGGCTCTCTGTGTTAGAAGAGCCAGAATACCTCCAGTTCTATGACTCTGTGATTGCACCAGTCATTCCTTCAGGTTTAAGCTACGCCTTTCCTCAAAATCAGAACCCTTTCTAACAAAACCCACTTGGAATTGTCACTACAAACCCCACTGCCACAGCAGGATGTTAGATTTGCAGCGATAGCTCTGACCCAAGGTGTACCCCATTTGAGAAGACTCATTTCCAAGCAGTTTTAATCTCTGCTCTGAATCGTGATCCCTCTTTGACAAACTGGTATTTCCTTCTGTAACAACATGCACAGGAAGAGACTGAAAGAACACATTACAGAAGTGCCATAGGAAAAGACTGCCAATCACCAAGTAGAAATGCCAGGAGGTGAAAGGAGTTATCAAAGCACAAGTACCTTCTTCAACTGCTGCTCCTTAAAGCACCGCACAGTCCGGGCTGGCTCTGAAATCAGGTTCTTATAGTTCTCGCAGATATTGAGGCGGGATTGAGCCACCTGCATCGTGCCTTCTAAAAGGGACTTCCATACGGAGTACATGCTCCTGAAAGAAGGAAACACAGAACGGTTGTGGGAAGAAGGGAAGGGGAAGGAGAAGAAAGAAGAGGAAGGAGAAAAGAGGGAAAAAAGAAGGGCAGGACTGGGGAAGTTACAGTGAGCATAGGGTGAGGGTGCTGAGGCGCTGGCACAGGGTGCCCAGAGGACCTGTGGCTGCCCCATCCCTGGCAGTGCTCAAGGCCAGGTTGGACACAGGGGCTTGGAGCAAGCTGCTCCAGTGGAAGGGGTCCCTGCCCATGGCAGGGGCTGGACCTGGAGGAGCGTTAAGCTCCCTTCCAACCCAAACCATTCCATGATTCTATGATTTTTGGTCGAAGCTGGTGCTGCAATGGACCAGACCCTACACACCCCAGCAGCAAAGCCAGATAGCACGTTAACAATCTTCTATAAGATCATGGAATTTGTGATTTGGGCATCTTGCCATTAAGCAAACATTCACGGACTGCTCATCCACTTTATCTCGGTTACCTGTAGTCCCTTCATCATGTGTAACAAGATAACATCCCTAGGTGTGTAGTGAGCTTTGCATGGCCCCAGTATCTCACCACTAAAGCTCAGAAGTGCCCAAGAAGAGGGTGGTGCAGGGTGAGAGGGGAAAGAGGGTGAGACCTCCCCCTGGCTCACAGAAAGGAAAGGCTGGTGGAGCTCACAGAGCCCAAGCACCTGGTGGTGAGGAGCACGGGGGTGGCAGGTACTTGAAGAAGACCTCTGGGCATTATGGGTGTATTTGATGGCATGAAAGGCTGTGAGTGGGGAGCAAACTGCAGGTAGGAGGGATCTGTGTGATATGGGAGCATTTTCTATCTGCTTCAGACTGATAATGCAGTTTGTTTCTTCCACATGCAAGTGGTGTGAAGGTACTGACAGCCCAAAGCACAAATTCCATCAACAGTTTCTTCCTGTTTGCAATAAAACTTGTCAGAATAACACAAAGAACAGATTCAAATCCAGTATCTTAAAAGATTTAAGAAGTCCCATTCAAAGGGGGGAGGCTTTCAGCAACTGAGTCACTTCTGCTTTCATGTTCTGATCCACCTTTCATGTTAATGGAACTAAGTTTTGTAAACAAGTGGTTCTTGCTCTGCCTCCTCCCTGCTGTCAGATGGGATCTGCATGAAGAATGCTCTCCTAAAGAGGAATACCTTGCTGCCTTTTCCTATGAGAAGGTTCCCATACTTCTCACTCTAACCTTAAAGCTATGTGCTAGAATATAGAGAATCACAGAATCAACCAGGCTGGAAAAGAACTTAAAGATCATCAATTCCAACCGTTCCCCAGCACTGCCAAGGCCACCACTAACCCATGGCACTAAGCCACCACTAGATTCAGTTTTAAGCATGAATACCCAACAGGGTGCACTAATACAGTTGCCCCGTGGTGCCATTTTACTATTCCAATCTTCCTGAATTATTTCTAGGCTGGTTTGGGTTGGAAGGGACCTTAAAGCTCATCCAGTTCCAACCCTTGCCATGGGCAGGGATGCCTTCCACTGGAGCAGCTTGCTCCAAGCCCTGCTTTTATTCCAGTAATAAGCATCCATTTAAGCCTAATCTCAGTACTTCAGGGGAAAACAGCTTCATTTTTAACTGACAATGCTCTACCACAAAGAAAAGAAATGACTTTAACTACAGCAGAGCAGTGTTAAATAGGTAAGCAAAATAATTACACAAATGGAAATTATAAAGAGTAGCTTCAAGATGTCCAACTGTGAAATTACCTATAATCACTTCTCTCGTCAGCTTTTATTCCAAGCCAGTCCTTCTTCAAGTATTGGCTGGCCAGTTTCTGAATGCTCTGTTAAAAGAAGGAAAAACAAGTTTAAAAGAGGTATGTTTTTGCTCTTGCATCAGACATTCTGCTCCTATATCTTTATACGTATGACAACATATAAAGAGGTGATCAATCTGTATTAGTAGCAAACTATACAGTGCAAGGTTGTTATTCCCCCCCCCCCCCTTTTGTTTGACTTCAGTTCCTCTTGAGAACCATTAAGGAGTTTCAGGTTAATAGCTGAAACCAGAAGGACTCTGAGATCCACACAGAGAATCATAGAAGATGCACACCTCAGCTTTCTGGGCTGCAAGCTGCACCAAAAGCAGCGTGACCAGCAGGTCCAAGGAGGTGATCCTGCCCCTCTGCTCTGCTCTGGTGAGACCCCACTTGCAGCACTGGGTGCAGCTCTGGTGTCCTCAACATCAGAAGGACATGGAGCTGTTAGAACAAGTCCAGAGGAGGCCACGAGGATGAGCAGGGGCTGGAGCAGCTCCTGTATGGAGCCAGGCTGAGAACATTGGGGCTGTTGAGCCTGGAGAAGAGAAGCTGCGTGGAGACCTCAGAGCAGCTTCCAGTGTGTGAAGGGGGCTGCAAGGATGCTGGGGAGGGACTCTTCATTAGGGACTGCAGTGATAGGACAAGGGGTGATGGGTTCAGACTGAAACAGGGGAAGTTTAGATTGGAGATAAGGAGGAAGTTCTTTCCTGTGAGGGTGCTGAGGCACTGGAATGGGTTGCCCAGGGAAGCTGTGAATGCTCCATCCCTGGCAGTGTTCAAGGCCAGGCTGGACAGAGCCTTGGGTGCCATGGTTTAGTGTGAGGTGTCCCTGCCCATGGCAGGGGGTTGGAACTGGATGATCTTAAGGTCCTTTCCAACCCTAACTATTCTATGATTCTATAAGTAAGGACATGAGTTGTGTGAAGCCATGAAATGACACTTATATGCCCACAATGGAATCCCCAACTTTGATCATTCAAGGTTTCACGGTCATCAGTGAACTACAGAAGTTCTCTTGCATTGGGATTAGGCAGTTACTCACAGCAGCCATGAGACTGAAAAATGTAGCACATTTTTAATTATTAATGTTAATTCTGCTCTTTAGTCCCTGTGTTTCTCTTTGCATGCTGTCAGGAAATCAGTGACAATAGTTTCATACTGAAGCTTAGAGAGCAGCAGCATTTAATTCATAAGCCCTGCAAGGGTGAGAGAGTTGCTGTCACAGGTATTGAATTTGAATCCCAGAGTGGTTTGGGTTGAAGGGACCTTAAAGCTCATCCAGCTCCAACCCCTGCCACGGGCAGGGACCCCTTCCACTGGAGCAGCTTGCCCCAAGCCCCTGTGTCCAACCTGGCCTTGAGCACTGCCAGGGATGGGGCAGCCACAGCTTCTCTGGGCACCCTGTGCCAGAGGTGTTACCATTTAGCATGTGCAGATGAAACCACACAACCCACGTGTTGCCATCTAACACCAGACCTCCGGAGGCAACCGGGTGGTTTTGCATCAGCCCAGCCCCGCAGCTTTGCTTTCTTAAGCTTGATGCTGAATGTAACTTTTTCCTGTGAGCTCCTCCTTGTTCTGTTCTCAATAACACTTCTTGTTTTGCTGTAGCGAAACAAAGGCCACCACTGTCGGGCTCAGGCAGGGAAGTCAACTGGTTGTTTAACCTTTGGCTGCGCCCGACTCCATCCACAGCAATGGAGCACGATCCCTTCCGTGCACATCAATTGCGCTGTACAGGCTTGAGATGATGATGTTTCAATGCAGCGTATTTCTACAGAGCCAAGAATGGAATTCCATGCACATGTTCTCCTGATTTCCATACTGTTTGAGGACATGTTTCCTTGATACTCATTGGAAAATCACTTGATGGGGAGCTGGCACAGGGTGCCCAGAGAAGCTGTGGCTGCCCCATCCCTGGCAGTGCTCAAGGCCAGGTTGGACACAGGGGCTTGGAGCAAGCTGCTCCAGTGGAAGGGGTCCCTGCCCATGGCAGGGGTTGGGGATGGAGGATCTTTAAGGTCCCTTCCAAGGCAAATAATCAAGCATACTACAGAACACGACAGAGCTTCACTGAGTAATTACTGATAGCTTTACTTCCAATAATTACAACATAAATCCCCAGCCCAAGTTGAGTAAATGCATAAAACCTCTCCTTCCTCTCAGTTTCACTGACACCTGGAGTGTCACGACTCAAAATCCCATTTCAGGAGAAGCAATACTGGGAGATGGGTGCATCTGCACCCCAGCCACCATGAACCTTGTGCCCCACTGTGCTGGGCACTTCCATGTTCCAAGCAAAGGAAAGGAGCTGCCTTATGAAGACAGGCTGAGAAAGTTGGGGCTGTTGAGCCTGGAGAAGAGAAGCTGTGTGGAGACCTCAGAGCAGCTTCCAGTGTCTGAAGGGGGCTACAAGGATGCTGGAGAGGGACTCTTCATTAGGGACTGCAGTGATAGGACAAGGGGTGATGGGTTCAAACTGAAACAGGGGAAGTTTAGATTGGATATAAGGAAGAAGTTCTTTACTGTGAGGGTGCTGAGGCACTGGAATGGGTTGCCCAGGGAAGTTGTGAATGCTCCATCCCTGGCAGTGTTCAAGGCCAGGTTGGACAGAGCCTTGGGTGCCATGGTTTAGTGTGAGGTGTCCCTGCCCATGGCAGGGGGTTGGAACTGGATGAGCTTAAGGTCCTTTCCAACCCAAACTATTCTGTGATTCCATGATTCAAACCTGTGATAAGTGAGCAAACACTAAACCAATTTTTACTCTAAATACACAAAACCCCACTTCACCGGAACTACAAGAGGAGTCTGCTCTCTGATGGCTGTCAAACAACAGGTCTGGATCTACCTCTCCCCTTCAGTCTGAGGTGTACATCACTGAATTGAAGAGGAAGTTGAATAAATACTTCCTAAATGGCAATAGCAATCCATTGATTTGAAAGTACACTGCCTTTAATCAATTCTTATTGGAAGAAGAGGTCAAAAATGTCTGGAAACCCCTTCAAGCACTCTGCAACCTCTGCTCTCCAGTTGTCAAAGAGATGTACTTCCTGACTCCATTCATTATTAATACATTAAGCGAGACTTAGAAAAAGCAAATACATAATAAAGGCTTGGCTGTCGTATAAACCCAACTGGAACTCATGTGAAGACTCCTCCATGTCTTGGTTTTCCCTTCCTCCATCCAAACACCACATGTTGTGTTGCTGCACTATAAAAAAAGGAGTATTTGACATTGATGGGGATATAACTGTTTGCAAATCTGCCTGGCAGATGGATGTCTGTGACATAAAACTGTGGCAATCCATCACATGAGGAATCAACAGCTACAGATGAAGTTATGCTCAATGGAAGGAGCATAAAAGAGCAGCAAAGCTTCATGGGTGCTCAAATCCTGGAGCAAGAGAAGACAATTGTGGAGAAGAGAAGCTGTGTGGAGACCTCAGAGCAGCTTCCAGTGTCTGAAGGGGGCCTATAGGGATGCTGGGGATGGACTCTTCATCAGGGACTGCAGTGATAGGACAAGGGGTGATGGGTTCAACTGAAACAGGGGAAGTTTAGATTGTATATAAGGAAGAAGTTCTTTCCTGTGAGGGTGCTGAGGCACTGGAATGGGTTCCCCAGGAATCCTGTGAATGCTCCATCCCTGGCAGTGTTCAAAGGCCAGGTTGGACAGAGCCTTGGGTGCCACGGTTTAATGTGAGGTGTCCCTGTCCATGGAAGGGGGTTGGATGGTTGGTGTTTGGTTTTTTGTTTTGTTTGTGTTTTTTTTGGTGGTTTTTGGTTTTTTTTTTTTTTTTTTGTTTTGGTTGTGTGGGGGGGTTTTTTTACAAGGGTGATGGGTTCAACTAAGGGAAGTTTAGATAAGGAGAAGTTCTTTCCTGTGAGGGTGCTGAGGCACTGGAATGGGTGCCCAGGGAGGCTGTGAATGCTCCATCCCTGGCAGTGTTCAAGGCCAGGTTGGACAGAGCCTTGGGTGCCATGGTTTAGTGTGAGGTGTCCCTGCCCGTGGCAAGGGGTTTGGAACTGGATGATGTTAAGGTCCTTTCCAACCTGAACCATTCTATGATTCTATGTCCCAAACTGAAAGATGGCTGATAAAAAAAACATGTAGCTTAAAAAAACCATATTAATGACGGTTTTCAAAGCAGTCCTATGAACCTCAGACTGGTTTGGGTTGAAAGGACCTTAAAGCTCACCTAGCTCCAAGCCCTCCGCTATGGTCAGGAAGATCTTTAATAACTGAGTGGTACTGACAACAGCCAGGTCCCCATAAACCTATTATCAGTTGAGGAAGCATGGTAGGCATAGGTGATGTAACACTGAGGTTTGAAAAGGATCTCTCAACTGGCCAGATTTAGTGTTCTTTCGTATTTAGGTGCTTTCAGTATCTTGCATCATTTGGATCACTTCTCTTTATCAGAGTAAAAAGCACCCTCCTTATACCTTTCATTTCTACAAATAATTCTACACTCTGCTATTGTTGTTGCACTAAAAAACCTTGGAATTGAAAAGGACAGAGAAATCAGAGAATCCATAGACTGGTCTGGGTTGGAAGGGACCTTAAAGCTCCTCCAGCTCCAACCCCTGCCACAGGCAGGGACCCCTTCCACTGGAGCAGCTTGCTCCAAGCCCCTGTGTCCAACCTGGCCTTGAGCACTGCCAGGGATGGGGCAGCCACAGCTTCTCTGGGCACCCTGTGCCAGCGCCTCAGCACCCTCACAGGGAAGAGCTTCTGCCTAAGAGCTCAGCTCAGTCTCCCCTCGGGCAGGTTCAAGCCATTCCCCTTGGCCTGTCCCTGCAGGCCCTTGTCCCAAGCCCCTCTCTAGGTTTCTTAAACTTCATGCTGGATGTAACTCGTTTCTATGAGATCTTCCTTGTTCTGTTCTCAGTAACACTTCTGCTTTTGCTGTACTGAAACATAGACCCCTGACCCTCCAGATCACTGTCTCTGTGGTATGTGCCACCACAGCAGCTTTCTGACAGTATTTTCTTTACTAAGTGACATTATTCTGTCTGCTAAGTGCTCTCCTGGCAGGGGAAACCTCCACAGGGAAGAGGATTTTAGCATCTCTTTAGCATCTCTCTCTTTCCTTGACTTCCACCCCTGGCAGTGTTCAAGACCAGGCTGGAGACAGGGGCTTGGAGCAGGCTGCTCCAGTGGAAGGGGTCCCTGACCGTGGCAGGGGCTGGAACTGGATGAGCTTTAAGCTCCCTTCAACCCAGACCAGTCTGGGATTCTATGACTTTAGTTGTAATAGAGTAAGACTGGTTGAGAATGAAGAGAAACTGCCATGCACTGAGAACCCTGCAAAAAGAGAAGAAAAATCCCCCAAGGAACTGACTAATGTGACATTTCTCCATGCTGAACAACGATTCTGCTGTGAAAATGAAGAAATAAGTGAGGTGAACCCAAACAAGTCATTTTGGATGCTCCTGCTTCCCTGATGCTTTGAAATCACTGCGATTTTACATGTCTTCAGCTGCTTCAATGAGCCCGACTCACTGCAACTCAACACGCTCGGTGCCAAACCTGCAGCAGACAGTTTGATCAATCATACAGATGTTTCATTTCCCAAGCCTGGAGAGGAACGTGGAACATATTCCACTCCCTTGCCAATCCCTTGCAAACATTTGGACAGGGAGCAGGGAACGTGTGGGAGCAGGAGATGCAGCTCAGGATCCAGCTGCTGAATGCAGCAGAACCATTTAGGCTCGGTATTAAATTCCAAGATAGTCATCAAGTGTTCACAGGGATTATTGAAAGTGGTATTTTATTTACTAGAGCTACATGCAATAAACCCTTTAATGGTTTAACGTGAATGAAGCCCAGCACGGGCCCAGCGCAGGGGTTCCATGTAGGATGCGACTTGCTCCCATTTACATTAGAGGCTGATGACAAAACCACTGTTGGACACAATCAGTTTGCTCAGAGCTTACACAGGGCCTTAGGCAACGAGACCAGGACTACAGAGGTGCTGCAGCACAAATCCAACTGCCAACAAACCATATAACAGGCAGCACATGGGCTTCTACAGCTCAGTCTAACACGTAATAAAAGGTGCAGATCAAACTCATGCTGAGGCTGTTTATCTGCATTGCCTCTAACGTGGTTAAGCCAGGGATGAAAGAGGGTTTCATGTGCCTGCAGCATTAACTGCAGAACTCCCCAGAAACAACCTGAAAGGTTGGTTATCAGAGAATGACGGAGTCACAGACTGGTTTGTGTTGAAGAGACCTTAAAGCTCATCCAGTTCCAATCCCTTGACATGGGCAGGGATACCTTCCACTACAGCAAGATGCTCCAAGCCCCAGTGTCCAACCTGGCCTTGGGCACTGCCAGGGATGGGGCATGTAAAAGCTGCATCTAATGATGCATCTCTAATCACGTTGGTTTTCCTTCCTGGAGATGGGGTATTCCTCCCTACCATTAGATGATTCCAGTTCCAGAAAACACCATTACATTCTTTCATTTCTTTCCAAGCTGCTTTGCTTTATATATATGAAGCATGAAAAGACAGCAAAGGAAAACAAAGGGAAAAGCTGAAAAAGTAATTTACAGCAGTTAAATATTACCTACAACATCCTTGCAATCAGGTTTAGCAAAGGAAATGTCAACTCTCTGCTCCTTAATGGGTTTTGTTCATTTGTTAACTTAAGGTTAGGAGTTAAAACCATTACTTCATTGGAAGTGTGTTGAGAAGAGAAGGCTCCTGAAAGGGAGACCTTAGAGCAGCTCCAGTGCCTAAAGGGGCTGCAGGAAAGCTGGAGAGGGGCTTGGGACAAGGGCCTGTAGGGACAGGCCAAGGGGAATGGCTTGAACCTGCCCGAGGGGAGACTGAGCTGAGCTCTTAGGCAGAAGCTCTTCCCTGTGAGGGTGCTGAGGCGCTGGCACAGGGTGCCCAGAGAAGCTGTGGCTGCCCCATCCCTGGCAGTGCTCAAGGCCAGGTTGGACACAGGGGCTTGGAGCAAGCTGCTCCAGTGGAAGGGGTCCCTGGATGGCAGGGGTTGGAGCTGGAGGAGCTTTAAGGTTCTTTCCAACCCAAACCAGCCTGGGATTCTGTGATTTGCTCTAAGCCCAATTTTCCACTCTTAGTTTGCAAGCTGCTTGTTCTCTTTCCCTTCATGTCCACTGCTCTCCTCTGGCATTTCTCCAGTTGGTCCAAACTGACTAGGAATACAGCCGCCAGCACTTGAAAGACAGCACACTGCGTTTTCCAGCTGATTTTGAACACTGCTGGCACTCACCTGCTGCCCATCCCCAGTCACTATCAGTAAATCCAATGAGAATACACCTTACTCCCTCCTCCCACCTTGTAGTGATAACACCGACTATTACCAGCTTAAGGACACGACCTAAGAAACCTCATTCATTTTATCAAAGAACTAGTTGATATCTACATGATTTCCCTTATGGTTTTCATCATAGTTTTGTCCTTTTATCCAATCCACACTTCCCTAGGATGCATTTCGGACCATCACAAGAAAAGAGTCAATAACCTCCCTAAGGAGGAGATACCCAGCACCTTCTGTATTTACAGACCTGTTACCCTGTAATTGCAAGAAGAAGTCAAAGAATTTAACCCAACTGGGGTTAAGTGCTTTTTCCTATCACTCCTATTTATTGCTGTGATGCTTTTCTAGGAATTTAAACTAACCTGAGTGATCTGTAACTGAATTCTTCCTCTTTCAGCACTTTTTTATACAAACTAGCAGTAAATTTGCCCCTTTATTCAAAGGTTTTTGGAGTTTTCAAAGGCAAAACGCACAGCTTTAAGATGGGAAATCATCAGAGACTAAATCCTTTGCAGCCAAGCTGGCTGGACCCAGAGCCAAGTCAGATTTATTCAGCAAAATATCCTCTAACCTATTATATTCCTGATCTTTCATTAGGCCAAAATAGATACCTAACCCAAAGATTACCACCGTGCTCTACATCCCTTGGCAAAAAGTAACTGCTGGAAGTTTCTTTACCTGCAGATCTCTCTTATGAAGAGTATTCTGACAGATTAGTTCAACAAATTTGAAGTAATAGAATCATGGAATGGTTTGGGTTGGAAAGGAGCTTAAAGCTCCTCCAGCTCCAACCCCTGCCATGGGCAGGGACAGCTTCCACTAGAGCAGCTTGCTCCAAGCTCCTGTGTCCAGCCTGGCCTTGAACACAGATGGGGCACCTATGTGAAATATAACCCAAATACCATGTGTAAAAGTGATAGTAAGAAAGGAGTTGTATCATTCAGTCAGCAAAGGAACTACCTGCACACTTGCTGGACCCACCAGTCTCACACGGCCTCTGTGAAACAAACACCACATCCTTCTTTCATCTCAAGCAGGTTGTGTGCACAACGCGTACCCAAACACAGAGTGCTGGTGAAGGAGGAGATGGGAGAGATCTGTATCACTTCCTCACCATCATTTTCTGCTGGGTTGAGGGATACAAGCTAAAACCACCAATACAAGATGACTTTGAAGGCATCAGATGTGGGGTTGGAGCTAACGTTGCTGTCAGGTCAAGGTATTTTTCTTCTCTGCACACCTTTCTCTTTGAACTGCTGAGAAATATCACTTGCAACAAGTCAAAACAGGCTCTATGAACTCCTCAAATGCTGAGCATCTCCCTCCCACCATCAAAGTGGGAGAGCCATGTTGGTGGAGAGAAAGACAGACAAGGATGATGAGCCAGAGCTGTGGGAAATAGCAAAGCACCAGGCTGGAGCAAAAACACCCAACACCAACAGCTTCTCACTTTCCTATCTTTATCTCCACAAGTACCGGTTTGCTGAGTGAAACCAGAACCTGGCACTTCCCTGATTTGGGATGTGTTAGGATGTACAACAGTGGTAAATTCCAAACATCCTGGAATTCAGAGCCTGGTGGTTGCTGAAGTTTCATAGAATGACAGAACCATAGAATAGTTAGGGCTGGAAAGGAGCTTAAGATCATCAAGTTCCAACCCCCTAACATGAGCAGGGACACCTCACACTAAACCATGGCACCCAAGGCTCTGTCCAACCTGGCCTTGAACACTGCCAGGAATGGAGCATTCACAACCTCCCTGGGCAACCCATTCCAGTGCCTCAGCACCCTCACAGGAAAGAGCTTCTGCCTTATCTCCAACCTGAACTTCCCCTGTTTCAGTCTGAACCCATCACCCCTTGTCCTATCACTGCAGTCCCTGATGAAGAGTCCCTCTCCAGCATCCTTGTAGCCCCCTTCAGACAGTGGAAAAGTGAAGAAAGTTATGAAAAGAAAGTGTAAACTCCAAATACAACCTGGAAATTGTCTGAAAATACAAAGATAAGATTATGTATTAGATAAGTCTCCTCCAAAGACAGAATTAGTGACAATAAAATCAGGATCTTCCAAACCAGAGATTAACAGAGATGGTATGAAAGTGGATTTTAATAGAACATGAAAAACAGATATGAGAGCAGAAGGAGGATGTTAAACTGAGGATGCTCAGTTAAAGAAAATTCCACCGCCCAATGTTACTTCCACTTGATCACAAGGTTATAAATACATGCAGCTGAGTTTTGATGGTTTGAAATAAGAGTTTTAGGAAGAAATTAAAGAAATGGGAAGTTGAAATTAAAACCAGCTTTAAAAACATGCAGCAGTGGCACAAGAAAATGAAGACTGTAATAACGGCAGGCACTGATTGAGAGTATTAATAAAGGCAGAATTATGAACTGAGCAGTGTCAGAACTCTACCAAATTAAATGTGTTCATCTTCAGTTTATTTAAGGAAAACAGATGTGTATGGAAGGAGCAAAGGGATTAAGAAAAGAGTTTAAAAGGCTCAGGATAGGAGATGGAGGATGACAATGTACGTTAAAACTACGTATTTCCATTAGCAAACACAGCTGAAAGCCACCAGAGAATCAGCATCTACAACCTGAAGACAGTAAATGTCCAGCAACAGGCAAGTTATGTGATGTTAAGTATTGAAACCCCCACAGATATCAACACGTAAAAGGGTGGCAGAGACAAATTAAACACGAGAGTGTCCTCCAGTTTAAGCCAAAACACAGTACAAAATGTCCTTAAAACCACTTCTAATTCAGTAGCTGTCACTGATACAAGTTAATGTTAATGGTCAGCCTGAAAGTGTTTAGTGGAGTGCCAGAAGGACTTACACAAATGTATATGGGGTTAACACTGAACACAGAATGTAGAAGTATCAACAAGGAGGATAAAAAACTGTAGCTCACAGAATCATAGAATCACAGAATGGTTTGGGTTGGAAAGGATCTTGAGATCATCCAGTTCCAACCCCCTGCCATGGGCCGGGACACCTCACACTAAACCATGGCACCCAAGGCTCTGTCCAGCCTGGCCTTGAACACTGCCAGGGATGCAGCATTCACAACCTCCCTGGGCACCCATTCCAGTGCCTCAGCACCCTCACAGGAAAAAACTTCTTCCTCCCCTAGATAAACTCAGTGAAGATTGTATAAAGCTATTTCTGTAACTTCAGGAGCATGACTGTGCCAAGAGGAGCTCCCTGGCTTTAGTGACAGCAGCAACAGCATCTCAGCCACGACATTGACTTGTAAAGCTACACAACTTACAGAATCCCAGCCTGGTTTGCGTTGGAGGGACCTTAAAGCTCATCCAACCCCAACCCCTGCCATGGACATGGACCCCTTCCACTGGAGCAGCTTGCTCCAAGCCCCTGTGTCCAACCTGGCCTTGAGCACTGCCAGGGATGGGGCAGCCACAGCTTCTCTGGGCACCCTGTGCCAGCGCCTCAGCACCCTCACAGGGAAGAGCTTCTGCCTAAGAGCTCAGCTCAGTCTCCCCTCGGGCAGGTTCAAGCCATTCCCCTTGGCCTGCCCCTACAGGCCCTTGTCCCAAGCCCCTCTCATCCAATCAGCCAGGCTGATCTTGCCTGTGTGGATGCCATGGGAGTACCTAGAGCCCTAGTGACGCAGTGGTCATCTCCAAGTCTTGCTCATATCCTCTTCCCTTCCTCCATCCCCCAGCTTATTCTCTTCCAACTTATACAACAGCCAAGGAGAAAAGTTTTGCCGCTGCTTGTCTGGTTCTGCACAGATTCACTGCTTCAGCCAGTAGATTTGTCTCCAGATTGATAGTTTTGGTATGTTCTGAACAAATAAGTCTGTATGAAAAAGACTGCTATAAATGTTAAGGGTAGAAGACAAAGAGACAGAGTCCTGCATATTCCTACAAAGTCAGATGCTTCACCTTGGCTGCACAACTGTGTCAGCTGAACAAACAACCCCACTGTTTGCTGGGAATGAGAAAGACAACTCTGCAGGCTGACATCTGCAATGAAACTCTGGCATCATCATCCTGATGATGGGAAACAAAGCTTTAGACTTCCAAAGGAAAACAGCCGGGTGATCCAGACAGCACACGGAGGAGGTAAAATGAGTCCCGTCATACGCAGCACTATCTTCAACATCTGAGGCCAGCAGACCCCAAGGCTCCTTTCTTCTGCTGGTTACTGAGGTTTGAAAATCGATGCAGGGAAAGGGACTGGGGAGCTATTTCTAGGTGAGGTTGTTGTGAGGGTGCTGAGGCGCTGGCACAGGGTGCCCAGAGAAGCTGTGGCTGCCCCATCCCTGGCAGTGCTCAAGGCCAGGTTGGACACAGGGGCTTGGAGCAAGCTGCTCCAGTGGAAGGGGTCCCTGCCTGTGGCAGGGGCTGGAGCTGGATGGGCTTTAAGATCCTTTCCATTAGGCCCCGGTCCAGCCCCTCAATGTCTCTCTTGCAGTGAGGGGCCCAGAGCTGAGCACAGGATCCGAGGTGAGGCCTCACCAGTGCCCAGTGCAGGGGCACAATCCCTGCCCTGGCCCTGCTGCCGCACTGGTGCTGATCCAGGCCAGGATGCTGGGGGCCTCTTGGCTGCCTGGGCACACTGCTGGGTTTCTGCAGTCCCAGCTACGTGCAGCTTTAGGCAGTTAGTTCTTTGGTTTACCCTAAGGAGACTTACGTATGTTCAACGGTGCAAAGGTCTGAGTGCACAGGTTCAATTGTGTTTTGCAACCTCTCTCACTCTATCCCTGCAAATAATTGTGGCAGGGATTTTTGTTACGGCAGAATTGATTTGTGCTGGGTGTTTTTAGAGAAGCAATTAAAACAAATCCACTTTAGGGCCATGAAAATCATGTGTCCTGCTCACTAAAAACCTTTGGGGCTTTTGGACATAGAGCAGGAAAGGCAGCAGCACTCTTATTACTTGTGAAGCGGCAGAAAGTCTGCAGTGAGAAGATCCCAGATGAATGTATCACGTCAACACCATTGCAAATCATTAAGTAAGGTCTAAAGGAGATGACTGACCCCAGCATTCCCTAAGCGAGGTGGCTCCAAAGCTCCCACCAAGCTTGTATCCAGAAAGTTGGAATGGGCTCGAAGCAAGCTGCTCTAGTGGAAGGTGTCCCTCCCTGTGGCAGGGGGTTGGAAGTGGGTGAGCTTGAAGGTCCCTTCCAACCCAAACCGATGTATGATCTTAAAGAGCACAGTGATTTTCAGGGTTCACAGTGAAGGATCTTTACATCAAACTCCCTCCCTTCCAAAGACTCCCTATCAACTGTGAGTGGAAGCTGAATACAAGTTAACAGTTGCATTATTCAGTGCAAAGCACACTCCTACAACACTTCCCTCAAGCATCCTACAGGTCATGCAATAACCATGTCAGATGGCACCTCCATTCCTTTACCTGCTCTTTAAAAGCCCCAGTTTGTATTTCAGGGGGTTTACTGTGGTTTCGTTTTGCCCTTTCTACAATCAAACAGTAGCAGAGACACGATGAGAGGCTCTAGAACACAGACATACAAACTATGTGCAATTCTAAGTAAGGTTTGCACAACCTTCGACTGTCTTTACTAGTTTTAAGCTTTCCAAGGGTAAATTTGCTCTCCTGATGTATGCTGGTGCCTTAAATCAAGGGATCTCTGTTTTCCACAGGACAGAAGAGCCGGCAGTTGCAATTACTGCAGAGATGTCAAAGGTTGTGTTCATGTTCAAACATCTGTAGCAAGAAAACCTCTTCCACAGCGCAGGCTACAGGTGCCAAAGCACTCACTGAGGGGAAAAACAGTCTATTAGAAAGCGGTTTTGCTCTGAAGTTACAAAGCAAGCCAAGTCTTACAAGGGCTGCCAAGAGCATCCGAGTCCAGCTCAGTTGGACTTCATTCAGATGAAAGAAAAATCATTTCCTTCCTGCTCACTGAAGAAAGAATTTCACAGGAACAGCGAAAAAAAATGAGTAAATAAAATCACCAAGTTAATCTCTGCACAGAAAACAAACGGGAGAGGAGGAAAAAGCCCCAAGAGAGGGAAAGCTTCGCTTTGGGTATTTACAACATGAAGTCCTTCGGTCTCAATCACTGCACAGCACAGGTCCACTCACAAGACCTTTCATCTATGCATCTTTATGTATTTTTCTATCTCTCTCTAGATGTCACACATGAAACTCAGGGATTTGGTATTATCAGACAAACAGGACAACTAAGAATAGCAAGAAGATGCCTGGTGCTGGGGGAAAGGAACCATCTGGTCTCTACCGCACCAACACAATAGGGAAGGAGTGAGTTTGGCAGCTAAGGACTGGGAAGCATATGGCACCTTTCCTCTTTTCCACCAGAAAATGGGCCATTCTGTGGCTTTTCTCAGTTTGTGTCAGACCCTGAACAGCTCGTGTGTAGTTTGTGGGAAGTCTCCCCATAGTGAGAAGTAAAATACAGACAATCTCAGAGGGCTTCACTTTGGGTAAGTCTGAAGTAGAGGTAGTAGGAAGAAAAGGACAAAACTCTCTGCAACCCCTCAATATTCATAGAATCATAGAATCATAGAATGGTTTGGGTTGGAAAGGACCTTGAGATCATCCAGTTCCAACCGCCTGCCACTAGACCATGGCACCCAAGCCCCTGTGTCCAACCTGGCCTTGAGCACTGCCAGGGATGGGGCAGCCACAGCTTCTCTGGGCACCCTGTGCCAGCGCCTCAGCACCCTCACAGGGAAGAGCTTCTGCCTAAGAGCTCAGCTCAGTTTCCTCAATCTCCCCTATATGAATCATGTGTCTCAACAGAGAGCAGCAGAGGGGCAGGATCCCCTCCCTGAGCTGCTGCTCACGCTCTGGGGGTGCAGCCCAGCACATGGTGGGGTTCTGGGCTCAAGCACACACGGAAGCCGGGTCATGGGGACTTTCTCTTCACCCAACACCCCCATATAAAACACACATCTACATCTTGAATAATACCCTTGCAACAAGTGGAGTAAGTGAAAGAAACAACTACTGATTATGGTCACCACAATGTCTGTATGATTTCAGAGTCACAGCAGCAGCAATCATGAGCTACACAACGACTGCAGATGGAACCACCGCATCCAAGAACATCAGCAATGCGCTTTGTAAGTATTTCTTCTCTACAGAAATGATTGAAAACTGTAAGGTTTTAGTTTTATAGCATTTTTAGACGTGGAAGAAGCTCCCAGAAAACCTCTTTTACTTACGACGACGGAGATGTTGTTTGCAAATGGTATTTTACACAATTAGCTGTTAGGTTGTACTTATCGCATACAATTAGGTTGTACCTGTGGTTCTCTTCACCTTCGTATGATCTTCAGGCAACTGGGGCTAAACAGCTTCATTCCCTGCACCTGAACACCCACGTGAGCTTTTCTTTCATCCATGCAGCAGAAGTTTGGAATCAGCATTTTGTTAAATATTAAACTACTAGAAATTACTTTGCTATGAGGTGTCTGTATCACTTCCTACAACAACCCCTTATAGAAACACCAACATACAGGATTTATGACCTACCAGATAGGCATCTCCTTTCCTCCCTTCCCCAGCATTACATGTTTTTCCAGTTTAATGTAATATTGAAGGTTATGGAACATGAGAAACGTCACAAAATTCCAAGCAAATTCAACTGGAGGGCTTAATACGTGTATGTGACACAATTTGCTTGTTCCTTTCCTGCTTCATCCGGTTTTTATGCATTCACAATCCACCGCAGCTCGATGAGCTCTGAGCAAACTGTTATATTTCGATGGGAAGACAAAGGATTAATTAATAGATGCCAAAAGTCAACAGGTTTTATATTCTCTGCTGTTCTTCAAAGGGAAATCACGTCTAACCTCAAGATAAGGCTTCACAGAAAGCCCTGAAAGGTTAAACAAAACCCCCTTCAGTCAAACTGCTGAGGACTCTTCAGACAGGGAGCTATAAATTATTAAGTAGCTTGTCTAATTGCTTCATGATGGCATCTAAAGATCCCAGTTCTCCCTCCCCCCCATCCCAAGGCGCAATTCCAGCTGGATGCACTTTCACCACAGCCCATTATTCACCAGAGTCCGCTCTAATGTTAAAACGAGGTACCAGAGGTCAGGCTCCTAATAGGAAAACAAAGAGCAAGATTCCCATAGCCGCATCACATCCTAAATCTTGAAGCCCCATCAGCAAGCTGACAACTGGAAAACCTAGGAAACCTCATCAATAAGGGCTGGAGAAAGGAATTGGATTGCACTGAACAGGCAGGTTTTAAATCCTCCAAATGGAGTCATAGATGGAGAACTGCTCCCTTTAAACACTGCTCTGAACCCCGTAAAGTGGAAACCTCAACTAAGAATTAGAGAACTTTGAGGTCTTCAGAGGACAGAGGTAGAGAAGGTGAAAGCAGTTTCCAGGTACTATGGAATAGGCAAAGCAAGAAAGAACAGCACAAGGTCTAAACTGAATTACGTCCAATTCAACAGCAGCAGCTTTTCCAACTCACTAGTTTGCTTCGTTTTAAATAACACATTTCAGGCAGAGAAAACACAGTGTAATGACTCAGGATTTACAAATTACAGCAAATTAAACAAAATAGCTCTTTTTTTTTTTTAACTGGGTAATAGTAAGGAACAGCATTCATGGGTTTGTAAAGTACATAAATAAATCATCCATTCACACAGAATCAAAAGGTAAATTGGAACTGCTGAAGCAGTTAAATTCTGGATTGAAGCTCCCTGTTGTCTTACTTTACAGATGTTAAATATTGATTCCTTCCTTCTGCCATCATTCCCTGGCAGTGCTCAAGGCCAGGTTGGACACAGGGGCTTGGAGCAAGCTGCTCCAGTGGAAGGGGTCCCTGCCCGTGACAGGGGTTGGGGCTGGATGGGCTTTAAGCTCCCTTCAACCCAAACCAGTCTGGGTTTCTATGATCTTCCACTGTAATGAAACTGGGTTATAGCAAAGCAAAACACAGTGGAGTGATGTTAGCATCCTCTCTTGAAGAAAGAAACGTGTAATCACAGAATCACTACTTTGGGTTGGAAGCCCAACGTTAAAACCCATCCAGCTCCAACCCCTGCCACGGGCAGGGACCCCTTCCACTGGAGCAGCTTGCTCCAAGCCCCTGTGTCCAACCTGGCCTTGAACACTGCCAGGGATGGGGCAGCCACAGCTTCTCTGGGCACCCTGTGCCAGCGCCTCAGCACCCTCATAGCTAAAGGTACAAGATTTCATGCCAAAGTCCACCATAACTCACACGTTGCACAGCTGATACTACCGACACGAAGTCACCTGTAAATAGGAATGTACAGTGTCCACTGGAAGTGTACCAATGGTTACCAAATGATTTACTAACTGAAGTACAAGAGTGGGAGCAGCTCTACAGCCATCCACACAGTGGTACACGTGTATCAGGAACAAGACAGAAGCAAACAAGGTAGTAAAATGTACGTGGTGTACATCGTGTCTCAAGGACGTAACTGCAAGAGCAGCTGCTGATCAATAGAATCTTCCTGCCCTCTTATCTGCTGCCAGCAAACAGCAAACAGAAATACCATGGATACTGCAAAGTGTTGAGTAAGGGCTCAAAAAGAGAGAGACAGTAATGTTCTATTGGTTCAGTGCATCTCCTTCAAGTGCTACTGGAATGGAAAAAAAAAGAAAGAGAAGAAAAAACTCATGTCCTTCCTATAAGTAACTCAGTAATCATCACTTAGCCTAAATGTCACAGAATCAGAGAATGATTTGAGTTGGAAGGGACTTTAAAGCTCATTCAGTTCCAACCCCTGCCATGGGCAGGGACCCCTTCCACTGGAGCAGCTTGCTCCAAGCCCCTGTGTCCAACCTGGCCTTGAACACTGCCAGGGATGAGGCATCCGGGAGTAAAAGATCCACGTTTTCAAGTAAATAAGCACTATGGAAATCTTATTACCTGGGTAAACCTATGTGCCATTTATAGCCAAAAAAAAGTATGGGAGGGTTTGGTTTGCTTTATAATGCAGCAATCAAAACACAATCTCTGTACACTGAAACATGCTCAGGGCAAAGGTTGATGGATAACAAAACGTGGCACAAGGAGTTTGTGCTTCCAACACCATGGATGGCAGAAGCACCAACGCCACGTGAAATAACTCAGTGTATATTTCACCTCTTAAAAAGGGAAATTAAGATGGGTTTGTTACCATGTGGTAAGGCCCTGGCATAGGGTGCCCAGAGAAGCTGTGGCTGCCCCATCCCTGGCAGTGTTCAAGGCCAGGTTGGACACAGGGGCTTGGAGCAAGCTGCTCCAGTGGAAGGGGTCCCTGGTCATGGCAGGGGTTGGAGCTGGAGGAGCTTTAAGGTCCCTTCCAACTCAAGCCAATCTATAGTAAAGTCTATAGTCTAAAACCATATGGTGATTCTATATGTTTTTAGTCACAGAGGTACAAAAGATCAAGAAATAACATTCATCCATGCAAAAGTCAAGAAGATGTGTGCAGTGAGCAAGCTTAACTCTTGTGATGAAGCTCTGGTGGGGTCCTCAGCACCATCCCTTCCGTCCTCTTCCTCCTTTGCTCAGAACTCACTCCTTTCACATAGGTGAAGCGCACCATTAGAAACCATGAGACAACACTTAACGTATCATTTACCCAAGGACAAATGCAAATCATGTTGAGGTTTGGGGGGGGCTTTTTTCCTCCTTCCCACCCCCCTGATTAATATTCATGAGGATCATTTCACAAAAGCAGTTATAAAACTATGGCAGAGCCAGCCTGAAAATATACTTGTGCTTAAGAGAGAAAGAGGAAATCCCCTCCCTTGCTCCTGGAAAGGGGGGGATGAAACCCAAACCAAACACACCCTGAACGATGGGGGTTTATAATATTTCAATTGAGTTATTCATTACCCAAACGTAACAGTGTGGAGAAGCAGATAAGGTTCCACAAAAGCTAAGTTCATTTGTTCTGGACAGGTGGCCAGGCTGCAGCTCCGTGCAGGCATCCAAAGCCCGCCCACAATAGCACTAAAGACGATTATGCAAATGTTCCCTATTCCCTGCTATTTTCCCAGGAATAGGAGAAGGGCTCCATGTGGAAGAAGCAATTGTTTCCCACTCATGTGGAAAACAAACCAAGAGAAAGAAGGGAGGGAATGTGAACGGGAGATAGCAACACATCCCCTCTCACCAGGCTGCTCTTCTGCTCTGTGTGGCTGAGCAGCGCTTGAAACGATCCCAACGGTAACGTGATTTCCATACGGGAGCGCGGATCCAGGGGTCAGACATGGAGTTCAGAGCCCAGGAAATGTATTCTTCATACACAGCTATTCTACATTTTCCCTTGTATTCTACCGAGGGACAAAGCCCTTTAAAGGTGGGAACTCTCCTTGTTGTAATACATCAATGTGAATGCTGGGGCTGCGGGATGCTTTACTACGAGGAGGAGGAGGTTTGTAAAGGATGGGCAGCAGATCATCTCCTTATCTGGGAGGCTGAATTTTGTCTCACTTCATGCTGTGGAGGGATCGATTCCTACTTCCACATCTTGATCACAGAGCAAATGTAAAGGCATTTGTTTCACTTCATTCCTTCAGTGATTATTAAACTAATCATGTTTTACTAAAGCACACCACCTTGCTGCAGTGTGTAATCTACAGCGTACCACAATATAGACTAGGTTAACAGTATATGTAACATATTGGTAAAAAGCACAAGAATGTTTCTTAGATTTCCAACACAGTTCTTCAAAACCCAAGCTTTAAATCACTCATTTCTACATAAAATGCTTTTCACCTCTCCCACATTTCAATTTTCCACCTAAGTACTCATCTAAATAATTCACTTACCCTTCTGCCTAGGTGCTAACTGTCTCCTAGAGGATTCAGCAGGGCACAAAAAAGGCTGTAGGCAAACGAATGTGATGAAACTAACCAGCAGCTACAATGTTAATTGTAAGTTAGGCATAACTAATTGTAAGGGCAAGACTGTCCCTTCCAACAAAGCACCAGGTACAGGGGCAACTGCGTTATCGGGGCAGATTCCCCATCCAGCACATCCACCAGAGCCAACCCACTGTGATATACGGCACTAACTGGTTTCATACAAGCAGGGCAACCACCACAGGTTGTGCTACTTGATTTAATAATCACTATTTTGCCTTCAATTACCTAGTATTCTTTACTCTTCTTATTGTAAAGGCACCAGGTTTCTACAACTGGTATCAGGGGACTCAAAGAAGAAATGATCATCTGGTTAACCTTGCTCAAATGAAACACACTAAAATCTTCCTTCATTCCATCCCCAAAAGACACAGCAATCAGAGTTACACTGAGCCTTGAAGTTGGCTGAGTATAATTGATAGAGGCAGTGCTAAGGATAACCCATATTTGGGGATTTAAAGGCCAATACCTCTTCCACTTGTAGTAAAGTGACACAGCTTTTCAGCCTGGAATTTGAGTTATTAAAGATAAAAGTTGTCTCCTGCTCAATTTATTCACTTTCAGAAGTCTAGCTTTCCAGAACTTCATTTTGTAGGCTGCTTTTTGCTTCACCTCAACACTACCTAATCCCTGAGCCAGGTTTCCAAAGCACGCAAGCTCTACTTCTGTTTCCAACCCTTTCCCCTTCCCCATTCACATCCCAACAACCGAAAGACTTCACACTGACCATCAATCCAGAATTCCTTGGTAGTTTCTGCCACTGCTTTAAAGAAATGAGTAAAATTCTCCTTGTCACTGATACGATTCCTATTTTCCTCACCCAACAGACTTCACAGACACAAGTGGTAAGGAAAGGCTCTTGCCCATGTGTTCATCAGATGCACGCTGCCTTCACCATTGTCTCCTGCCTGTCTGGAATTACTCACTGGTTATTTTGACGCTCTAAAGTAGAACTCCAATTCTTCCTTTCCCCAGTCTATCAAGTGCTTTATGTTTCCAGTAACTCCACTCTTCTCTCTCCTTCTTCCTCGTAGGAAGCTCCTCCAGGACCAGCCTACCTATGGGCTTCTGAACACTCTATAGACCTTCCAAAGATCTTTCAACTACTTCTTTAGGTGTGCTTCCTTGTGCTCCATTACTGCTTGTCTTTCACCACCATCTTTAATTCAAATGCTCCACTTCCGAGTTCTCTTTTTGACACAACTCACTTCACTCTTCTGACCCTTCTTCCCCAAATCAGACATTTCTATAGCTTCAACACCATCTGATCCATCCTTTAATTCTCATTTTCCTTCTACCCCTGCACCTTTCTAACACTTCTCAGCTCAGCAACTCCTCACTTACCCATTTCTATTTCTTTTCTTTGGCTTGGTTACACTAAACTTGATCAGCCATTCCATTCCTATAATCTCATTCTTTATGCTGTTCCACAGCTCTTCACCATTCATTCCTTCTTTCACCCCCCAACTCCTTTGTTTTCTTTCCTGTATCTGGCTCTTTCCATCTGTGCTTACTGTAGATCTTCTTTCTTGACACTTTTTTGGTTGCATTTAGCATCACTGATGCCAGCACTAACTGCAGCTCTGGAGGGAATCCGCAGAGAGAGGAAAACCTTCAACAGCCTTAGGAACTTACCGTGATTTACTGCAAACTCCCCCTGGAGTTATCAATTCTTGGTCAGTGCCATGTGCAATTCACTGACTCTTTACAGGACAGGGATTATTCTGAGACTTGCCTCTGTACATGGAAATAATCAGGAATTTCGGAGTGAAAACCATATGTGCAAGCCTGGCTAAACCATCACACACGTCCCCTGTTGTAATTAAAGCATGCCTGCAGGTCATGGCAGCACTTGCATTGCTTTGGGGGTTATTCTGCATATGAGAATATCACGACCGGCTCCAAGTATCTGACTGCACAGAAGTGGATTTTACTAAAAGTTCTGCTCCATCTTTCATTTAGGAGATTTTATGTATTAATTATTATGGGCTTTTTAGGTATACAGAAAATGTGTTGACAAAGGGACAAAAAGCATTCAGAATATAAAAAGAGGTTATCATCAAATCCCAGAGTGGTTTGGGTTGAAGGGACCTTAAAGCTCCTCCAGCTCCAACCCCTGCCACGGGCAGGGACCCCTTCCACGGCAGGGACCCCTTCCACGGGCAGGGACCCCTTCCACGGGCAGGGACCCCTTCCACTGCAGCAGCTTGCTCCAAGTCCCTGTGTCCAACCTGGCCTTGAGCACTGCCAGGGATGGGGCAGCCACAGCTTCTCTGGGCACCCTGTGCCAGCGCCTCAGCACCCTCACAGGGAAGAGCTTCTGCCTAAGAGCTCAGCTCAGTCTCCCCTCGGGCAGGTTCAAGCCATTCCCCTTGGCCTGGCCCTACAGGCCCTTGTCCCAAGCCCCTCTCCAGCTTTCCTGCAGCCCCTTTAGGCACTGGAGCTGCTCTAAGGTCTCCCCTTCAGGAGCCTTCTCTTCTCCAGACTGAGAAAAATTAGTAGGAGTGTATTCAAACAAATAGTAAAGACATGCTAATAAAATATACATATATATATATATACACATATATATATATAAATATATAAAATTCCCTCTTAAAATGAGATCCAAAAAGCCACTTTCTCTTATTCACATCATTATCCACATACCTGAGAGGAAAGGAAACACACTTCCCCCTTTTTTGGCATACAAACCCCAGATGATTAATTGAACATATAATGAACATATGTTTGTCAACTCCTTCTTTCACTGCAGGCCTCCAGCCCAGTATTTTCTACCCAGCTAAATAGATAGTGCCACTCTTCATTATGCAAAGGTCTATGCTGCAAACCAAAGACGTGCCAGTGAATACCAGTGTTGGACTCGGTACGAGGTGAGTCATGTTTGAGTTTCAGGTCATTACAGGTAACCGAGCTCTTCGTTCCTCAAATATTTTTCCTCTTTGGATATTATTTGGAGTTGTGTAAAGGGAGAAAGGCTTTCCCTATGAGCCACAGGGAGAAGAGGGAAAAGAAATGCATTGTAAATAATCAGCTGCTCCTGGGAGACAGAGACATTGCAGCGTGCCAAAGCAAATGAATCCCAGACACAAAGATGCGAATCGAGCTTTAAAATTGAGATGAAGCAGGGAAATTAAAGAGAAATAAAACTACCTTCATTTAGGACTGTAGCTCACACACTGCGGTCAATGTGTGCCTAAAATCCCATGTTTCTGTAAAGGAAAATGCTCTTCACGTGAATGCTCGGAGGGGAAAAGAAGAGAGCTCTGTCTATAGAGGTGGGGGGACGCAGATGGGTTTTGCAAAGTCTTGTTTTCAGCAACTGCATCCAGACCAACTTTTGGTGAAGGAAAGCCAAGAAAATCTGGTTTTCAAAGATCTCAACTAGAATCAGAACCCAAGTGAACTGCATTCATATTGAAATCAGCACTGCTAGATAATGGCTTGCAGCAGAACAACTTCTCTTCAGGCAAGGGCAAGCTTCCCATTTGCAGTCTGGTCTCATCTCTCCACTCAAACCTTCCTTTATCGCATCTTTCACTTTGACTCAGTGGAATAAGCGGTGTGTTTCTGAACACAAGATGTCAAAGGCAGCTCTGCTGGGACTCAATTGACTTCCACAGGGTTTGGGTCATTAGGAAGCATTTAGATATTGTTGCAAATTTACGTAGTGCTGTGAAAACACAGAAGGAAACAGATTTCCTACCTGGAAGCACTCGCAACACAAATACACACACACCAACAACCAGGGTAAACAGATAGGTTGTGGTCTGCCAGATGCAGGAATTCGGCAGTGCTTCAGGGGCATGGAATGGGATCACTGAAGGCAAAATACGGCAAGAGGGAGAACGGAATAAAACCAGAATAACACAGTCCCAGACTGGTTTGGGTTGAAGGAACCTTAAAGCTCCTCCAGCTCCAACCCCTGCCATAGGCAGGGACCCCTTCCACTGGAGCAGCTTGCTCCAAGCCCCTGTGTCCAACCTGGCCTTGAACACTGCCAGGGATGGGGCAGCCACAGCTTCTCTGGGCACCCTGTGCCAGCGCCTCAGCACCCTCACAGGGAAGAGCTTCTGCCTAAGAGCTCAGCTCAGTCTCCCCTCTTTAAGCTTAACACACAAAGGTGCAGCACTTCAGAGCTTCACAAACAAGGAGCCAAACTTTAACACAGCAAAGGACAGAAAAGCACTTGTGCACACAAGGAAAGCACGGGAACCTGGATCAAATAATTCCATGACTGCTGAAAGAAAGACTTTGCTCAAGACACTTCAGTTGCTATACAAGTGGATGTCAGTATTTCGAAGACTGCCTAAGACACACTGGCAGTAATAAAGAGGCAAAAATGAATCAAGACATATGTGAAATATAAAGGAAACATCATTGAGAAAGACGGTATCTCATTGCTTTTAGAATTAGAATTTTATTAGTATGATAAACAGATGAAAAAGCAGATTTGCAAATTAAAAGCAAATATTGTGCTGGTTCACAGCAGAGAAGATCTACCTAAGATGGGACTTTATTCCCAGCACTGCACACTGCGGTATTATAGCTTCATAGAATCTCAGACTGGTTTGGGTTGGAAGACACCTTAAAGCTTATCAAGTTCCAACCCCCTGCCATGGGCAGGGACACCTTCCACTGGAGCAGGTCGCTCCAAACCCCCTATATAGTAAGAATAGCTCCAATATAGCAAGAGAGGATTCACTAAAACCACTCACTCACTCACTGAGATATTCAATGTGTGGGCAAGCAAACCCAGAGAGGACCAAAAACTGACTCACCTATGGAAAAGCCTTCAGATAAATCAAGCACCATAAAGACAAAGTCTGATAAGAACCACCTGCTAAATACATACAATAAAACATCCTTAACGGCAGCACACAGATGACTGAATGAGTCCACATGCAAACAGGAATGATTAAAATATCTCTATCATGTGATATTGATATAAATGAGGAGCAATTCATGGCACCAAACTGCTTAAACCATACCCTAAAAGCTGCCATAACTTTTCTTCATGTATTCTTGTACCCCAATTCTTCCCTAGTATGGGCCTTCTGTATTTGGTCACACTGGTACTGAGATTACAAACCCCACATACACAAAAGCTTCTCAACACTGTCCCTGCTCTGAGTCTTAGTGTTTTTACCAGGATCAGGCACTTTATCTGCACATGAAAGCAAAGCCATCTCCCTGACACACTGAAGGGCAGTGGTGGTGGTTCTTCAGTTTGATTTTCATTCTCTGCTCCCACTGCAGTGAATTGTGGGCACCTCTCCACATGATATTTAATTAAAAGCTGCTCTGGCTTCTGATTCTTTAGTCCCTTGGATACCAGCTCCATTGACCATCTATGCAGTGAAAGGAAATTCATAGAAAACTGGGCTTTATTGTATATCCAGAGCTGATGACAGTGTGATTTTGAGCAGGGAGACAGCTGGAGATGCAGTTTGCTCTAAGAACACACACAAAGGTGAAATGTAAAAACACCTGAGAGAGGAAAAAGGCCGAATCAAGGAGTATTATATATATTAATGCTGTACACATACTATTTAATATACCTTAAGGTATGTCAAACCCTTGATTTCTTTGGCACAGAGGCACCTCACCGATGCCAAAGCAGGATCCATCCCTACATTAAAGCCTGGTATCAAAAAGAAGGGTTAAAGAGGGACCTTTGATTTCAACTACATCTCTTGCAGTCAGAGAGGGCTGATTAAACACATCTTGTACAGGAATACACCCCAGTGCATGTATAAACATGGCTTGGATAATACAGGGATAAAAGCGGCTGGCTGAAGCATGCACCAGGGCTTCTTACATTGAGGTTGGGTTTATTCTATTTTAAATGGTAGAAAAATACCTGTGATCCTATCAGTAGCCTCTGGCCATGGGTTTAAAGAGCTGAAATCCTATCTTAGCCTCAGCAAACTCATTACTGGCCTTTCTGATAACCTGAATAGAGCAGCATTTATAACCCAGCCCATATAACCACTGAGGAAAAACTGACTCCAGATGTTTCTCAGCACAGGAGTGAAGGACAAGCTCCTGAGGACAACTGGTGGTTTGTGCCCAAACTGGGAAGGAAAAGTAGATTTCAATATCAGAAACCTGAGCAAAATAAAGAGAAGCGATACAGGTGATACCTACAGAAGAGCTGACACTGCATTGTCAAACCTAACTACAAAGAAAGAAGACAATACTACATGAGCAGGGCTGGACACACGCACCCAGAACAACCCCAGATGCTCTCCCATCTTTACTGGAAAATACTCTCCATTTAAACACACCAAATGCTTTAAAACTGCACATAATGAGAAGCTCCCCATGACCCGGCTTCAGAGAGCGCTTGAGCCCGGAACCCCCCCGTGTGCTGGGCTGCACCCCCAGAGCGTGAGCAGCAGCTCAGGGAGGGGATCCTGCCCCTCTGCCGTGTGAAGGGGAGGCCTGAGAGCAGCTCCAGTTCCTAAAGGGGCTGCAGGAAAGCTGGAGAGGGGCTTGGGACAAGGGCCTGTAGGGACAGGCCAAGGGGAATGGCTTGAACCTGCCCGAGGGGAGACTGAGCTGAGCTCTTAGGCAGAAGCTCTTCCCTGTGAGGGTGCTGAGGCGCTGGCACAGGGTGCCCAGAGAAGCTGTGGCTGCCCCATCCCTGGCAGTGCTCAAGGCCAGGTTGGACACAGGGGCTTGGAGCAAGCTGCTCCAGTGGAAGGGGTCCCTGCCCGTGGCAGGGGTTGGAGCTGGATGAGCTTTAAGGTCCCTTCCAACACAAACCAATCTAGGATTTTATTATCTTATAATCCTGTGACTCAGTTTCATTAAAATTCTTTCCCTGATATCAGCCCTTAAATTCACCCCTGTGAATAACTGTCATCAGCAGATACCAGCCCGTTGCTCCTCACTGTCTCTGAGCAGTTCATACACATCCCCACCAGCTGAGTCCCAGAGCAAAGTCCTGCCTGTCCCTGGAGCTCAAGCCACCCCTCTGCTTGGATCTTGGAACCAGTTATCTTTTACAGTGACCTTCATGCCATGACTGCTTCGTTTCTTTAAGCGCGTGGTGAGAAGGGCTGCTGCTGTGTGCGAGTAAATTGATCTTGATGCCAAACCCACAGCCTTATCTTAGTGCTTTGCTCTGCAGATTTGCACAGCTTATCTCAGGTTTTTGTTTGCTTTCTTCCCTTCTGTGTCTCAGCCATTAGGAAGTTACACCAGGGTAAGGCAGAAGTGTTGAAAACCACCTCCTGAAATACTTCTTCAGTTTCTGATATTTGTGCTCTTTCTGGTAAGCCACAGAGCTGAAGGTAGGTGTTAACTTCCAAACTGAGACAGTAAATGTAGCTAAATTCAAGTTATAGACTGTTACAAATGAAACACTCCCAGGCTTACATATCTCTCTTTATACTAAACAGTGATGAGATTTCCTTCACTAAAACTTCACTGGGGCTGTTGAGCCTGGAGAAGAGAAGCTGTGTGGGGACCTCAGAACAGCTTCCAGTGTCTGAAGGGGGGATATAGGGATGCTGGGGAGGGACTGTTTATTAGGGACTGCAGTGATAGGACAAGGGGTAACGGGTTAAAACAGGGGAAGTTTAGATTGGATGTAAGGAAGAAGCTCTTTACTGGTGGTGAGGCACTGGAATGGGTTGCCCAGGGAGGCTGTGAATGCTCCATCCCTGGCAGTGTTCAAGGCCAGGTTGGACAGAGCCTTGGGTGCCATGGTTTAGTGTGAGGTGTCCCTGCCCATGGCAGGGGGTTGGAACTGGATGATCTTAAGGTCTTTTCCAACCCAAACTATTCTGTGATTCTAAAACCATTTCCTAAGCAAGCTGTAAAATTCCACCTCCAGCCCTCACAGGGTTGTACGTAACAGGAATAAAATGGGATTTACTCTTTCAATGAGTAAATCTAATGTTGTGTTTCACAAAGTTTCTCCCTGATTATTCTTGGAGTTTATCCAGGTTTGGGATGGTGAAATGCTGCTGATTCATGGTAGGATTTGGATGTGCTGAGGAAGCATCGCTGGAATTTAGACTTGGTGTGAGCACGAGGGTAGCCTGGCTGACGGTATCAGCTTGTGTGTTCAGCACTGTGGGATGCAGGAATAGGCACTATGCTAAATTCCATTCTTTAGCTATATTTAGTGTTTTTTCACAGAATCACAGACTGGTTTCCTATAGCCCCTTTAGGCACTGGAGCTGCTCTAAGGTCTCCCCTTCAGGAGCCTTCTCTTCTCCAGGCTGCCCCAGCCCAGCTCTCTCAGCCTGGCTCCAGAGCAGAGCTGCTCCAGCCCTTGCAGCAGCTCCATGCCCTCCTCTGCACTCACTCCAACAGGATCATAAAATGGCTTGGAGCAAGCTGCTCTAGTGGAAGGTGTTCCTGTCCATGGCAGGGGATTGGAACTGGATGAGCTTTAAGGTCTCTTCCAACCATAAACCACTCTGTGATTCCATGATTTCTGAAAGCACAGGTACCCAGCTGTGTCTGTACAACCGCAGAACAGAAGTATTCTCATCCATAACGTGGAGCAGAGACATTAATGGAGACAGCCTACATAGAAAGGAGACGGAACAAAGAAGGATAATACAACTGACCCAAACATCTTCCACCATTTGTAGTTTTAGAGAAAGGATCAAGAAGAGGTAATTTGTGTTTGTACTGAAATACAGAAGAAAATATGCTTATACAATTGATGCTTTATCTATCCTGACAGCTGGTGCCATTATTGTCCCTTCCTTCACAGATGTCCCAATGGGCAATCTAAAAGGGTTTCACTTTGTCAGTTTTTCCACTGCCATCACTCATAATATGAAGTAACAGCTCCAGAGAAACAAAAGGCTGGAAGAGAAGGAAGTGAAAAGCTCATACTTAGGTTTTACATAGCAGTCCCCACCTATTCCAGCAGTCAGTTAAGTAACATCACCTCTCTTTGCAATCAAACTCCTTTACCTCTCTCCGGAGCCTAATGTTGCATGACCCTCCTCTGCAATGGAAGACTTTGCTTAAGAGCACAGGGTGTGAATTGAAGGTGATGCAATGAATAGAGACCAGGGCAAAAGTATCAGCACTAATACCAGCAATTAATTCTGCAGCACTGATGAAGCCCTTTGCGAGCAGCTGGTTTGCCTCCAAACAGAAAGACCTCTGTGTGTGTCCCCTGGTTTTCACACCTGCAAAAACACCTTGGTGGTTATATGAAATCTTACTGCATCAGCAGTGTGAAAATGCTTATTTAGAGGTATTACAGTACCAGAATAATTCATTTATATGAAAACAAAAGGGGGGGAGGCATTTGAAACACTGCAAGCTTCATGAAAGCACATTTTGCTGTAGTGCATGAAGTAAAGCAAGGAGGATCTATCCAATCCCACATCATAGGTTGTATTTTATATTGCTCTCAGGGAAAATAAAAGGGCAGCTGAATTCTCCTTGTCTATTCTGCTTTGTAAAATAAAAGGGAAGCTGAATCTTCACAGAATCATGGCAATCTTGACTATCTTCAACAGATCCATTTAAATCTACTGTATAATAGAACAAAGCAGGGGGTCCATGCCAACTCCCATAGATGACCTGCGCAACCTCAACTTGTCAGCCTCCTAATTGTAAAAGGCAAGTTTTAAAGCATTAAAAACACATGGCCTCATTTCTTGAACCTATGAACATGCCAAAAGAGCCAGTAAGACATGTCTGCACAAACCCTATCAGGCAGAAGCTTCACTCAAGCTCTGCAATAGCTCAAGCTATTTGAAAGAGGGACAGGAAAATATAACACAGCTCACTTCTCTATTAAATCCCTAATATTTTAATTGCTTAGAAATAAAACCACAGAATGGCTGAGGTTGAAAGGGAGCTCTGGAGATCAACAGATCTAACCCTGGTCCTAACAGCCACCTAGCACTAGAAATGCACTTCTAAGTTCCTAGAAATACCTTCCACAAAGTGGCCAACCAAGGAAAAACACTTGAGGAATCACAGCTTCAACTGAAACAAGGGGATGGGAGAAGAGGCAGCTCAAGTCTTCTACCATTATAAAGCCCTGCTATTACAAACACACAACCAAACCCAGCAACTTTTACCTTTTATTGATATGTAATTATCGCTGGAGTGCAGGAAATCAGCTCTGAAGATAAGAATCCCAGACCGGTTTGGGTTGGAAGGGACCTTAAAGCTCATCCAGCTCCAACCCCTGCCACGGGCAGGGACCCCTTCCACTGGAGCAGCTTGCTCCAAGCCCCTGTGTCCAACCTGGCCTTGAGCACTGCCAGGGATGGGGCAGCCACAGCTTCTCTGGGCACCCTGTGCCAGCGCCTCAGCACCCTCACAGGGAAGAGCTTCTGCCTAAGAGCTCAGCTCAGTCTCCCCTCGGGCAGGTTCAAGCCATTCCCCTTGGCCTGGCCCTACAGGCCCTTGTCCCAAGCCCCTCTCCAGCTTTCCTGCAGCCCCTTTAGGCACTGGAGCTGCTCTAAGGTCCCCCCTTCAGGAGCCTTCTCTTCTCCAGGCTGCCCCAGCCCAGCTCTCTCAGCCTGGCTCCAGAGCAGAGCTGCTCCAGCCCTCCCAGCAGCTCCATGGCCTCCTCTGGCCTCACTCCAAGAGCTCCACGTCCCTCTTGTGTTGGGGGATACCTTCAGTTGCTGTAGATCTTCACTTCTCTGACTTCAGACATAAAAGTAGAGGTGAACGATGATCTTTCAAACAGGAGATGCTCATTTACTCTTTTACATACATGAACTGCTCTAGGGAAAGCTCAGGTTAGCTTTACAGAGGTACACACCATTCTAGTTTCATTCATGTTCCATCACAGCCTCCGCAGCCTGGATGAATTTGTTCAGCTTTCTACTCTATCATTTTCAATCCATCTAACAGCAGCCTGTGCAGGTTTACAGCATGTTTTCAAAACCAAAGGCCTAAAACATGGGCACATCATCCCAGAAGTTTACTTTCCATAAAAGACTCTTATGGAAGTAAAAATTGTACCATCATTATACCTGATTATAGTTGCATATTTTTATATAGGTAGATAGTGCGTTATCCTTCTTCTCATAGAATCAATCAGGTTGGAAAAGACCTTTAAGATCATCAAATCTAACCGCTCCCCCAGGCCTGCCAAGTCCATCCCTAAACCATGTCACTAAGAGCAAACCCATCTCCCCTCATGGCTGGACCTCCCCTCACAGCTTACCCCTTACCCCTCATAGCCACTCCTCCTCGCTCCTCATGACTGACCCCTTGCCCATTATGGTTGCCCCTCTCCTTCAGTCTGACATCCCTGATGCATCCCCAGCACTGGTGGGATCCTTCTTATCCAGAAGACGACTCTTCCATAAGCACACAGAAGAATTCCCGCTCCCAAATCCCACCTCCAGCCATATTCACACTGATGCTCTGCTCTACCTTGATCAAACAGAAATTACCAGCAGAACCCAACCCCAGACTGAAAATGCCTTTCAAGACACTACTATAAAGAGAAGGAGCAGGATTTGATGGGGAAAGGCTATTTGGACAGACAATCAAAAAGCGAACACAGATGTACTTGGCATCCTGAGCAGAAATAAATCCAGGAAACCTGGGACCTCCCATATTTCTCATCCCAGAAAATATGTGACCAGCCCTTACTAAGTGTTCTTTGTAATTTAAATTCCCTCTTTATGGTTTGTGAAGGTAAAAAAGAAAGGCTTCAAGCCCCATTTGAACACAATCAGAGCTAAGAAAACCAGAGCTGGGGGGGGGTTGTGTTCATGAATCTCCAGCCTTCCTCCTACTCAATTAGTGTCTGTTTGCAACCAGGATGGAATCTGCTTTTCTTTGGGTTGAAAATATGACAAACTACCCTCGAAACTGCAAAAAGGCAGAACATTGAGTGTATTGCCAGTGAAAGAAACAGCAGTGGGAGTACAGCAGGCAGGAAAGACAGGATAATGAATTAAGTCCATACACTCATCAGAACTACTTTGGTGACTGAAAGGAACGTTTTACATAGAGAAATTAAAATGCAAATCAATGCAGGGGGTTTGTTCCTACACTGTACTTACCCTGGATTTCCAATTCCTGTGTGATGTTCATGTCGATGATGATATTCATGATGGTGATGTCCCTAACTTACCAAACCCTATTTTATGATATAACCATGGAATCCCAGCCTGGTTCGGATGGAAGGGACCTTAAAGCTCATCCAGTTCCAACCCCCTGCCATGGGTTGGGACACCTTCCACTAGAGCAGCTTGCTCCAAGCCCCAAAGTTAATTCCTTTTAATAGACATGGATATCTCCCAACATAAAGCTCATTGAACAGACTGATTCACTTTTAATGGGAAACACTGAAAAACGATCATCCAGTTGCTCAGATGCAACCAATAGGATACAAACCTGTGAACGCTACTACATTAAGTCGCAATAGTTTCTGAGATCAAGAAGGCAAACCACCATGACCACTTACATTGGAATTGCAATACCCAAACTGCCCAAGTATGTCTTGACTATTTCACACTTGTAATTAGGACGGTCATTTGCATGCATGAATTCTAGGGAATTATAAAGGATACCATCACATAAATTTCTTCCACATTATGGCTTCAATTCAGTACTGTACTTTGGAACTGTACTCGCATCTCTCCCAGTGTTTTACAGCGAAGGGAATCATAGCATGCTTTGGGTTGGAAAGGACCTTGAAATCATCTAGTTCCAACCCCCTGGAAAGAACAGTTTTGCTGAATTTCCCCAAAAATTCATTATTTGGTTGAAAACTTTCACCTTGGCAGCAAACAAATGTTGAATTACACTGAAATTTCACGGAGTGCTCTAGAAAACACTTGAGGAGGGTTTATTATTTCAGTGGTAAAACCAATCCAGTAAGCAAGGGGAGCATGACATCCTCAAGAAAGCTGGAGAGGGGCTTGGGACAAGGGCCTGTAGGGCCAGGCCAAGGGGAATGGCTTGAACCTCCCCGAGGGGAGACTGAGCTGAGCTCTTAGGCAGAAGCTCTTCCCTGTGAGGGTGCTGAGGCGCTGGCACAGGGTGCCCAGAGAAGCTGTGGCTGCCCCATCCCTGGCAGTGCTCAAGGCCAGGTTGGACACAGGGGCTTGGAGCAAGCTGCTCCAGTGGAAGGGGTCCCTGCCTATGGCAGGGGTTGGAGCTGGGGGAGCTTTAAGGTCCCTTCCAACCCAAACCAGTCTGGGATCCTATAATTTCCACTCTATATGAGAGATAAATCCTAGCAATTTAGTTACGTATTTACCAAAGGAGTAAGCCATACAAACACCAGCAGCACTCACTCCCTTAGCTCATGTAGACTTCTTTGCTTGTAGAATATATTTATCACATTAGCACCACATCTTTTACTACTTTGCAGCTACCACTTGGATTCTTCTCCTGCACTGGCCTCAGTAACCTCACATTTCCCTTCTCCAATCCCTTCCTTGAGAGAAGAGGCAGAACTGGTTGATAAAAGGCCTTTTATCTGTCTAAAACTGAACAAATCTCCTACTGTGTATATAAGGTCTTACACTGAATCATCATTCATGGTACATTTGACTTAAACATTCTCTCTCTGTGGGGTTTTTTTAGCTGTCAACACGGTCTGGTTTGTAGAGGTCTGGTTGCAGGGTTGCAAAGGGGAAGAAGGAATTATAGCTTTTAAAAATTGGTAAAAACATGTCTACTGTACCCTTTCAAGTAAACCCTTCTATGAGTAGCCAAGAAGCACTGCCCAGTTTACTTGACATCCATCTAACACGCTGCTAGGTGTCAAGTGAAGCGCTGGGATCACAACTGCTGAGAACTGGAGACCTTACCCTTCCTAAAATTAAGGTATAATAACATGAGAGGTGTGAAAAGTGAGAAGAACCGCTCAGAAATATCACTGCCTATAATATAAGGAGTCATAGAGAGTCCAAAACTGCTGTATAGAAGGTGCAAACAAACATTTCTTTATAGCCCCCCACAGAAGAAAGTAGTAACACCTCTTATGGATTACCTTGGTCTGCCAAAGAGTCAAAACCCAGCTGAACTGCAGAAAACTTCCTCAGCTGAATTAGCTACCTGAACTTCAGGGTAGAACAAGGAATGCAACTCTACATCCCTTTATTTATCCATGACTTACTTCCTTTAAACAAACCTTTTCTTTATAATCCCACTCTCCAGAGCACCCTTCCCAGACACCGCAGGAATCGCTGGTTGTACTCTAAATTGTGGCCTTTGGATTGTAGCAGAGAAGGGGCTCATTTGGGAAAGAAGCAGTGTTATGCTGGGATACAAACAATTTTACTGCAAATTTATGGCTCCAGAATAAATGCAGGGCTCAGAAAGCTCAGAAATGCAACAAGAAACCAGAAGAAAGCTAAAAGACAAACGACTTTTGAACTTCTTATGGTGTGCTAGGAAGTAGGAGGAAGGGATGCAGGTGATGCTCATCTGCCAAATAGTGGCCTCTTCCTAGAAGCTTTGGGGATTTAAAACAAAACACAATGCACATAAAGAGCATATGAGGGTGCTGAGGCGCTGGCACAGGGTGCCCAGAGAAGCTGTGGCTGCCCCATCCCTGGCAGTGCTCAAGGCCAGGTTGGACACAGGGGCTTGGAGCAAGCTGCTCCAGTGGAAGGGGTCCCTGCCTGTGGCAGGGGTTGGGGCTGGATGAGCTTTAAGGTCCCTTCAACCCAAACCCTTCTATGCTTGTATGAACTCCACAGACTGAAGGATACACAGCCCAGCTCACTAAATCTTAACGACTGAGTAAAAAAATGGAACAGCTTTTAAGACTAAAGCACCTCATCTGAAAGCAGAACCACTCACATGCATCAAAACTGCAAGCAGTGGATGCTTATGAGTGCAGTAATTGGAAAGAAAAATAAGGGCTAAAAGCAGGCAAAGAGAAATTGGCTTGCATCAGTTCAGCAAAACCTGCAGTTTCTTTCTGAAGGGCCTTCTTTGTAGGAATAGTGTAAGTTGAAGCTTAGCAACCCCTTTCGAAGGAACTCGATGTTTTCAGTGAAAACAGAAGCTGACAGTCCACCTCTGTTCTTAGGGCAATATTATGTTAACCTAAAGAATTCCATAAAGCCTGCAGCAGAAAGCTGCACAGTTTGTAAAGGCTGCCTTTGAACACGCCTTTTAAATGGACAAGTATTTCAGTTGAAGGCATTTTCGTTTTCCACCTAAGAGAACGTGTTGTCAGTGAGACAGGCCCTAAATCAGATACCTGGTGTTTCCCAACCCCTGCTTTAAATGCTGACATGGGTTTCTTGGAGAAAGAAAAACTACACCAAGAACTGAATGCAAAATCTACATAAAAAGAGAAGGGCACTGATAATATTGTTTGGAATGTCACATGAAGACCCACAGCCTTTGTTCCAGGCCAAGTATATTATATTAAATGTTACAGGGACATTTCATAGAGAGAATTCTAAATAGCTTCTTGTTTGGGGGGAAAAAAGGAAAATGTGCACTAAGGGGCTGAGCTGTGACAAGTGCAGAATTGTATCGATAATCCCATTAGAACACCTGATTTGTCCAACTTGTCTCTACAAGTTATTCTAAAATCCACAATAGTCTATTTAAGCATTTATGAAATGAGGCAGATCATGTCTTTGTAGCATTCAGAGCCACTGATTCTCCATGCTTTGTTGGAAAGAATGGGGTGAATAGCTCCTAAAGTCTTACACTTCATTTTCTTCAACCTCTGCTTGATATCCTGGTGTTCTGAATGGTGTTGGGCTATAGGAGAGGATAATACAAAGGTGGGATCAAGCAGGTGTTTGCTTTCTGGAAGCAGTAAGTTCTGCTGATGTATTATTCTTCAGCATCATGGCTTAAAGGACCAAGCCAGGTCATCAATATGCATGATCTCTGCATCAGGCAGTGACTGGGAAGCTGTATGGATCCTCTCCTGGAAAAGGGAAAGCCTGCCAAGCTGAGATTTCAAGCAAGCCAATAAAACAGTCCAGGCTCCAGAGGTATCTGACATCATGTACACACATTCCATGCCAAAGAGGAGATTATTTAGGAAAATGGAAAGGAATAAAGACACTTATTTAAAGCAATTACTCATTAATGAATACATATTTCCCATAATCCAGGTTGAAAAACAAGTTTTCCTCTTAGTTTTGTACCCTAACTGCATGAATCCAAACCTCTGTTGACAGATGACCACTGACTGATGTGATTCTCTCCCTCTGCTGTGTGAAGAGGAGACCCCCCTGCAGCCCTGATCCAGCTCTGGGGCAGCAGCACAAGAGGGATGTGGAGCTGTTGGAGCGAGGCCAGAGGAGGCCATGGAGCTGCTGCGAGGGCTGGAGCAGCTCTGCTCTGGAGCCAGGCTGAGAGAGCTGGGCTGGGGCAGCCTGGAGAAGAGAAGGCTCCTGAAGGGGAGACCTTAGAGCAGCTCCAGTGCCTAAAGGGGCTGCAGGGAACCTGGAGAGGGGCTTGGGACAAGGGCCTGTAGGGACAGGCCAAGGGGAATGGCTTGAACCTGCCCGAGGGGAGACTGAGCTGAGCTCTTAGGCAGAAGCTCTTCCCTGGGAGGGTGCTGAGGCGCTGGCACAGGGTGCCCAGAGAAGCTGTGGCTGCCCCATCCCTGGCAGTGCTCAAGGCCAGGTTGGACACAGGGGCTTGGAGCAAGCTGCTATAGTGGAAGGGGTTGCTGTCTATGGCAGGGGTTGGAGCTGGAGGAGCCCTAAGGTCCCTTCAACCCAAACCAGGCTGGAATCCTACTACTACTGAAGTTCTGTGCTATACTACTGATTAAATAGAATGAAGCTGGCTCCAAACTACTGACAGACTTTTGAGTAATGCCCATCGAGCCTCTGAAGCATCAGGGATCGGTCAGGAAGCCAGTGGGAGCCAGGCTGGATGTGGCTTTGTAAAGAGATGTAAAGCAGTGCAGTAACAACATTGAAAATGTCAAGAGAAGGGCTATACTGAGAGATTTCAGAGATATAAAGGGCTTTTTTTAATGATTTTTTGTCTGCCTCTTAAACTAGACAGCAAAGATAAAGCTGCCACCTGCAGACATGAGGAAGCTCATGGACAGAAAGGTTTCCCTCTGGATTTCTCCTAACATTCCCTACAGATAGCTTGCAAATTCAACAAATCCAGAGCTGGATTTCAAAGGCATTCGCTGTCTCCAAACCAACTGCTATCAAGTACATCCAGATATAGCAATCATTCATCTCCCTGCCCAGCACGGAAATCTCTACATAGTCTCCTCATTTACTACAAGAGGAAGTTTCTCTGCAGAGGAACCACGGAATGAGAGCCAACTTTCATCAAAAGATAAGCCTGAGAAATAACTCCTTTCTGTATGTGTGCTTACTACCAACTAAATCCTTCCTCACATGATCTGGAATACAGAAGTCTCTTAATTCTCTAAAAGATAAAGTCCTAAAAATACATCTTTTCCCCACCCTTAGGGCTTGCTTCACTGATAGTCTTGGCTGGTTGATTAGAGAAGTCACTGGTTACACGCACAAATCAAACCCCAGACAAACAGCGTCAGTAGTACAGGAATACTCTAGAGGGAGATTTGCCACAGCAGTAAAGCTAACAGCCCCATCCAAGGAAGAAAGAAGTCAGTCAGGTTCATGGGTTAACAAAACAGCCTATTGACCAGTCAACCTATGGCTGCCTTGTGTTTGTCACCAAGGCAGGGACCCACCCTTAAAGTCCACAATCTCTTCCTGCTCTCCCTGAGGCCACAGTAACCTTCTGTATCCTCCAGGCTGAAAAGAACGCCAGCTTTCTGTGCAGATGACACGGAATGAGCTAGTAAGAACAAACCCAGGCTGGGGGAGACTGGATGGAGCAGCCTGAGGAGAAGGACTTGGGGTGCTGGCTGAGGAGAAGCTCCCCATGAGCTGACTTCAGTGAGCGCTTGAGCCCAGAACCCCCCCTGTGCTGGGCTGCACCCCCAGAGCGTGAGCAGCAGCTCAGGGAGGGGATCCTGCCCCTCTGCTGTGTGAAGGGGAGACCTTAGAGCAGCTCCAGTACCTAAAGGGGCTGCAGGAAAGCTGGAGAGGGGCTTGGGACAAGGGCCTGTAGGGACAGGCCAAGGGGAACGGCTTGAACCTGCCCGAGGGGAGACTGAGCTGAGCTCTTAGGCAGAAGCTCTTCCCTGTGAGGGTGCCCAGAGAAGCTGTGGCTGCCCCATCCCTGGCAGTGCTCAAGGCCAGGTTGGACACAGGGGCTTGGAGCAAGCTGCTCCAGTGGAAGGGGTCCCTGCCCATTGCAGGGGTTGGAGCTGGAGGAGCTTTAAGGTCCCAAACCAGTCTGGGATCCTGTGATAACACTGCACTTCACTCACAGCTGCCAATAGGAATGTGTGGGTACAAACTGTACCACCTTCTATTTCTCCATACTTTAAAGTGGTTTAAATATATCAAGTTTCACTGCAACAAGAACCAACACCAGTGACCTGTCCACTCTCAGATCACAGATCAGATAGCTGCTTTTACTAAGCTCACACATCTCTTCAACATTCATCTGACCACCTGAAAGGCAGGCAGGAAAAGAAATCGTAAGTCAGTGGCTTTTTCCTTTCTTTCAGCTCAACAGAAACTCCTTGCTCCTCAGCCCAAATTCAAAGCTCTAATATAGCTCACATAATGGACTTTCCCACTTGGTTTTCTCACTGCCCTCAGCTAATGTATTACAGTTAGCAACCGATTAGCGTGCACTGAAACAGGGAGCATGTTTCACAGCTCTAGCTCTTTGAGGTGACTTGCAGACTCACAGAGGTGGACCATGCTGATTCCCTGCAGTTATGTTTTACTCCAACACAATGAGAGCCAAAGATGGACGAAAACCAAAGGATGATAAAACAGGAATAGAACCCGAGACTGGTGTGGGTTAACGGAACCTTAAAGCTCATCCAGTCCAACCCCTGCCATGGGCAGGGACCCCTTCCACTGGAGCAGCTTGCTCCAAGCCCCTGTGTCCAACCTGGCCTTGAGCACTGCCAGGGATGGGGCAGCCACAGCTTCTCTGGGCACCCTGTGCCAGTGCCTCAGCACCCTCACAGGGAAGAGCTTCTGCCTAAGAGCTCAGCTCCATCTCCCCTCTATGCGTTCCCAGCGTGGGACACAGACCGTGAAAGGCTCCTGTTGTGTTAAAACTGTTAAAGAATAACACAAAGTACAGCAGAGGTGCAATTACAACCTGAGATGAAATAGCAACACCATTTTACCTCCTTCACAAGCTCAGGAAAACAGTGTTTTACCAGGCATTCACCAAGTTGCTCTTTCAGCTAACAAAAGAGTATTCCTGCCTCCTGATTTCAGCCAGCTTATTAATCATGGGAACAGCTAATAATACTACTGTAAAACTGCAATTTAAATGCTATTAACTAGGAATCCTGCTAATGGGAAATGAAAGCCTGTTCAAGCTCTCAATTCTGAATATTAAGGTGAGCCTCAAACATCTATTTAATGATGCACTACTGAAAATACCATTGAAACCACTCCATGCATATCCACAACAGATCCAGAAAGGCCTTCACAACTGGAAGGCTGATACATCAGATGCTTCTCCCATTTATACCATGGCACAGCCACAAAAGCCAGGGAAGAACCCACCCGAGGCAGATAATAAGCACTGAAACCAGCTTGAAATCACTTCAACAGATACAATATGATGAAGAGACCGAGTGAAACCAACTGCCTTGGTAAAATGAGCCGTAGCGTAACTTACATACAGGTTCTGATACATCACATGCATTCAAGATACCTGAGGAAATTACCAGTACTGCCCCATGTGTTTCATGAGCATTTGTATAGGTATTACTCCAAACAAAAGCACTTTGTGCAGTGAAACTTGGCACCAAGCACTGGGCAGCAGAACACAACTTCTTTGAACCAACAAAGCATTCAGTTCTGGGCAATTGGGTTTCACTATCCACCACTATTTATCTCTTTCACTTGCCAAAAAGTCCTAAGTAAGAATATTCCGAGTCCTCTGAGAGTGACAAGAGGCTTTTGGACAGAATCTGTGAAAAGATGTCAAAACCCTGCTTAAGAAACCTCCAGTTTCCTTTAGAACAGGTTTAAAAGGAAGATTCCCCCATTGATGAATCCAACTTCACATTTCTTTTGCAGCACAATTCCTCTCCCCCCCCGCCCCCAAAACCAAGGCTCGATGTGGAATTTTATTACCATCACCAACACAGAAATCCTTTTCACAGGCCCAAGAAGAAACATCCAACGTTGTTCCTGAACTGGGCACTTATCAGCAAACCAAGGAAGCGAGCCCAAAGCCCTCATTCATAGAAGGAGGCATTGAAGGGATGTCAAATGATGCAGCTGGATTGCTGGAAAGCTGAGGGGGGGGGTGTTTAAATGAAAGGATCTGAAAGCCTCAGTTGTTAACACTGAGCCTTCTGAATCTGAGAATGTAATTATTTTTCCAGCTTATCCAGACTATTCCCTAAAAGCAATGACTGCTGCATATAAAACATTGCCAGTGTAGAATGGATAAATGTGTCAAGAATGGATCTTAAATTCAATGCCATTACATAAAATCCTTACAAAAATCACTAAAGAACAGATATTTTTAATCAAAGGTTCAGGAGGCATCTATTGATTCTGTCACTGAAAAACTGTTGCTCTGAATCAAATCAAGTGCAACTGCCAATGGAATCTATAGATGCCAATGTCAGTCCATGTACAGTGGAGGAAGAGGAGGGAGCAGCAATAACTGCAGATCCTCAGAGCACTATTGTCAACATCTGGATTGAATTCAGTGCAAATTTCATGTGATTTACAAAGTGGTTTCAGCTGAGTTTGAGGGCTCAGCCCCCCTGCAGGAGATGTAGGGCTAGAAAATGCATTCAGCACAGACACCAAAATCCTCTTGAATCATAGAATCATAGAATCACAGAACACTTTGGGTTGGAAAGGACCTTAAGATCATCCAGTTCCAACCCCCTGCCATGGGCAGGGACACCTCACACTAAACCATGGCACCCAAGGCTTCATCCAACCTGGCCTTGAACACTGCCAGGGATGGAGCATTCACAACCTCCCTGGGCAACCCATTCCAGTGCCTCAGCACCCTCACAATAAAGAACTTCTTTCCTGATCCAACCTGAACTTCCCCTGTTTCAGTCTGAACCCATCATCCCTTGTCCTATCACTCCAGTCCCTAATGAAGAGTCCCTCCCCAGCATCCTTGTAGCCCCCTTCAGACACTGGAAGCTGCTCTGAGGTCTCCACGCAGCTTCTCTTCTCCAGGCTCAACAGCCCCAATGTTCTCAGCCTGGCTCCATACAGGAGCTGCTCCAGCCCCTGAGCATCCTCGTGGCCTCCTCTGGACTTGTTCCAACAGCTCCATGTCCTTCTGATGTTGAGGACACCAGAACTGCACACAGTGCTCCAGGTGAGGTCTCACAAGAGCAGAGAAGCAAAGTCAGGCCAGCAGCAGCATTTGTTCTGGGCAGACCTAGGGGTGATGCAGCTAGGAGGCTTAACTCAACAAGCCACAAACTACAGGTAGAGACACCCAAGCAACAGCTTCCATTTTTACATCACTTCTGTCACTGCCCCAACCCCAACGACTGTAACATCAGGCACATCCCCAGTTGTATTTTTGGTACACTAAACTCCACAAGCTCCTTTGCTTCTATTTCATCCACCTTTTAATCTGTTTTAGAAGAAATTAATGTCTTTTTAAGCTGTTGGACTTGGACTTAAGCTCCAAGAGCCTTCCCTGTAAATGAAGGAGGCAGCTGTACCCTTATGAGATACTTTCTAATTTTGGAAGCAGGGAGGAAAAAATCAATCCTCCCTCCTTTCTCCCAAACAAATCAGAATTCATTCCACTCCCTATCACCAGCACGAGGCCAAATCTGGCTGCTTTTATTGCAGATGAATGGGAAGCTGCTCCTCCTGAAGAATGGGAATGTAAATTTATATTGGCCCGAGGATGCCAGAACCCATTTCCTCTCCCTCCAATTGACCTGATTTTACTTTTTTACTCAGGTTTCACACTAACTTCTGAGAAAACCTCAAAGAGGTCCCTGGCTTTGTAACACTTTGAAAGAATAATATGAAAAACGGTTTCTGTACACAGGAACTTCCTCGAGTCAAAACATCCATGAAAAAAAACAGAACAAGTCTAAGTCCTGCATAGGCCAAACTGTCCGAATTGGAGCTTCAAGACATACTTTCATAGTGACTTACAGAAAGGGTAAATGAAAAACCCTATAGACCTAATGAAGAAATTACATCAAGAGAACAATGCCATAGATAACAAAATTACACTAGAACCTACCTGTGCATATTCCTTCTCGATTGCTGCTCTTTTCTGACTGAATGCTCTGAAAAAGAAGGAAAAAAGAAATCCATTAATACATAAATCAAAATACTAAAAATTCAATTATTTAATTAGAAAGATTTGGACCTGGGGTGCTGGGTGAGGAGAAGCTCCCCATGACCCAGCTTCAGCGAGCGCTTGAGCCCAGAAGCCCCCCTTGTGCTGGGCTGCACCCCCAGAGCATGAGCAGCAGCTCAGGGAGGGGATCCTGCCCCTCTGTTGTGTGAAGGGGAGACCTGAGAGCAGCTCCAGTGCCTAAAGGGGCTGCAGGAATCCTGGAGAGGGCCTTTGGACAAGGGCCTGTAGGGACAGGCCAAGGGGAATGGCTTTAACATCCTTTCCAACAAAAAGCATTTGTGATTCTATGATATAATCACAGAACATTTAGGATACTTGGTTTACATTGAACCTGGATATGGAGCTCTGAGGGTTCCCCCCCTCCTCATGCAAAACAAATTCCACTTAATTTAAGAGCGTAACAACAAATATCACAAGCTGGAAGCCTGAGATATCCCCTAAAATCCTGCTACATTGAAAGGTTTACACTGGAGGATTGAAACAAAAGCATCCAACTGGCCCTACTACTACAACTGCAAAACACCCTGCAAAGCAAATCTGCTTGCAAACCCAACCAAGCTCTTGGACCTGGCAGGACTGCAAGCTCCAGCATGAAGAACATGTCTTGTACAGTAGCACCTCCCTCAATTAGAAACGTTTGTTCTGTGCTTTAAATGGGGGTTTGGAATGAAAACTGGCAAGGCATTTGACTTATACAATACTTGAATTGGTGTTTGATCTGTGTTTTGGTGAATTAATATAATGGTAAATCCTGAAGGAGCAGCAGGATGAGGCGCCACATCCCTTGAAGCCAGTGTTCTCCACTGCTTTGTGACTGCATTTCCCTCCATTAGCCAAACACAAAGCTGGATTTAACCTCGGGACAGTTTAGACAGGAATCCTTTTATGACAGCTATAAATATATTACAAAACATGATGAAATATGAGGCTCAAGTAGCCACATTTCTCAGGAGAAAATTCTTTGGAGCAGAGAGCTAAAAACAAAAGTCTGACTAAGAAATGCATCATCGTTCCTTAACTTGGGAAACCTGAACACTTTCATGGGTATCCTGATTTTATGGGCAAAGCTGGGATATTCTTAACCTTATTGTTGTTCCAGATGGAATTTCAAGTTTATTCATATAAGGAAACATTTGGTTCCATGAGCTAATAAAATGTTCTCTAACTGCTACTGAAAAGCTTGTAAGAAATGAATTAGTGGCTCTGCAGGAAAGCGGGAATGGTACTTAGGGATCCTTTAAATTAGGAAGTATTAATACCTGCTATTGCAGCCCTTCACAGATTAAGCATTAGTTAGTGCAGAGAACAACAGAACTGGACAGCCAAAAAAGGATCATAGTTTGTTTCTGGAGAGCAGATCCTAAACATCAGCTTTATCCTGCAAACCATGAATTCCCTTTCCCCCCTAAAAATCATTTTAAAGCATTTAAAGACTCTGAATGCTTAAAAAGAGGGTGAGAAAGAATAAATACAGTCACAGAATCCCAGACTGCTTTGGGTTGAAGGGACCTTAGAGCTCATCCAGTCCCAACCCCTGCCACGGGCAGGGACACCTTCTACTGGAGCAGCTTGCTCCAAGCCCCTGTGTCCAACCTGGCCTTGAGCACTGCCAGGGATGGGGCAGCCACAGCTTCTCTGGGCACCCTGTGCCAGCGCCTCAGCACCCTCACAGGGAAGAGCTTCTTCCTTATATATAACCTGAACTTCCCCTGTTTCAGTCTGAACCCATCACCCCTTGTCCTGTCACTGCAGTCCCTGATGAAGAGTCCCTCCCCAGCATCCTTGCAGCCCCCTTCAGACACTGGAAGCTGCTCTGAGGTCTCCACGCAGCTTCTCTTCTCCAGGCTCAACAGCCTCAGCGTTCTCAGCCTGTCAAGAAAATATTCAGCAATATTTGGTGTCTATAAGTTGTAAGCATTTTCCATCTAATACTCTGCACAATCCTCAAACTGCAGAAAAATCCTGACTTAAGTTCTTCAAAACTAAGAAACCCAATAAAAATAAACTTATTCTCACCATCAGGGCAAAAAGCTGCCATGTAAAAGGAACTCTACTTTATTGCCAATCCAATGAGCAACCAAGCACCTATCTTTAACAGACCCTGGTGTTAGGGCAGTCTGCTACGAGCCTGAAGGAAAAGTCACACTCAGAAGAATTATTCCAATGGTTTCAACATACGTGATTTAACTCAAGCCACCCACAGCATCTCCTCACACTGCTGCCTGCAGCTCCTTCCATGGCTCACAGCTCCGTGTGACTAGAATGAGCCTAATCCTGGAGGGATTACAAAGGAATGTTCGTTGGGAAGGCCAAGCAGCTAGAGAAGCTCTGCAGAGGACAGCACTCTTCCTTTGAAATGTCAGGAGTTGAGAGAGCTGGGCTGGGTCAGCCTGGAGAAGAGAAGGCTCCTGAAGGGGAGACCTTAGAGCAGCTCCAGTGCCTAAAGGGGCTGCAGGAAAGCTGGAGAGGGGCTTGGGACAAGGGCCTGTAGGGCCAGGCCAAGGGGAATGGCTTGAACCTGCCCGAGGGGAGACTGAGCTGAGCTCTTAGGCAGAAGCTCTTCCCTGTGAGGGTGCTGAGGCGCTGGCACAGGGTGCCCAGAGAAGCTGTGGCTGCCCCATCCCTGGCAGTGCTCAAGGCCAGGTTGGACACAGGGGCTTGGAGCAAGCTGCTCCAGTGGAAGGGGTCCCTGCCTGTGGCAGGGGTTGGGACTGGAGGAGCTTTAAGGACCCTTCCAACACAAACCAGTCCATGGTTCTATGTTTTTTTTTGGCTATGGACATTCAGTCTAATTGCTTAGAAAGTGTAATTAAAAGAATATTACACACCTGTGCAAAGCAGCAGAAAATGTACAAAACAATATAAAATCCAAACCATCTGGAAATGTTACACTACAGAAAAGCACCTGTTTTAACTGACCTTGACCTAAGGCATTCCCAACTGCCACACTAACAAAACAAGGAGCAGGGAAATGAGCAAACAACACACTCAGCTCTACAGAGAGTGGATTTCCCACATCAGCAGAACACACAGCAACAGAACCAATGCTTTCAGTGCTATCTGACAGGTGATGAGAGGTGGGAATTTCACATACACACACTGCATGGTGATGGTAACTAAACCCATTGTTTAAACCCTTTTAATACATACTCCTGTATCCATAACAGAATCATTTTCTCAGCATCATTCAGCCAGTGTAGTTTTCTCTTTGCTTTACCAACTGTGCACATCCCCATAAGTGAAAGCCACATGAAGTGCGGCAGATCTGTAAAGCCCCAGTGCCATGAGAACAGGAACAGGGGAAAAGGAGTAGGAATTAGATAATTTTCCATTGGTTTTATGTTATGAGCTATTAAGGTAATTTCAAAATTGAGTCTAAAAATGAACTCACCCCATGAAGAATTCCTGAAGTAAATCCACTTCAGAATTGCAGAGCAGATTGTGACTGATTTTAAAGTGACTCAATCCCCCAGCACTCAAGGAGGTGAATCAGTGAATTAGGAAATATCCCAAATTTCCAGCTTCCCATAAAGCAGATCAAGAATAATTCCTGACAGCTGGAACATCTGCCAGTGGAAAATGATGACACTGCAACTCCTGCTTCTGATCTACACTGGGAGCGCACACGCTGTGTGAGGATATCCAAGCTAATACTAAACTGGTTTTCTTTATGATGGAATCAGACACTCACTCCACAACCTTCCATTAAAAACATTAAAACAGAGCTCTCATTTCTGGGAGTAATCCCAGAACACTCAAACCCCAACGTCATGTATCACAGACTGGGATTGTTCATCCTTTTTTGTCCCATTCCGAGACAAAAATCACGACTGAACAACCTAAGCCCCATTTATCTATCAGGGAATAAATGCACAGATACAGTTTAGCCCCCTCCAAAATATCCCAACCTACATTTGAAACCAAAATCTGCATGCAGCAACTTAAAATGCAGTGTTAAATATCAATTCCCCACCTCCCTCAACAGCCAAACAGATCTGAAATGGCTTTTACAGCGACGAGATGGATTTATTCTAAGCAAGGGAAAGAGATTCTAACCCATGAGCAGCAGGGGAGGCACCTGATGGTGAATGCTCACTCCTGAAATATTCATGTACAAGATGGCATTGAAATTCCCAACTGGCTGCCCCAGCCTGACCTGTTGCTCAAGGCTGGAGTGTTCCAGGGCTGGACTTGGCATTTGCCTTTGTTGACCTTCATGAGGTTCCTGCCAGCCCACGTCACCCATAGAAATCATGGAATGGTTTGTGTTGGAAAGGACCTTAAGATCATCCCATTCCAACCCCCTGCCATGGGCAGGGACACCTCACACTAGAGCAGGCTGCTCCAAGCCCCTGTGTGCAACCTGGCCTTGAACACTGCCAGGGATGGGGCAGCCACAGCTCATCCCACTTTCCCCACTAACCTGAAAATGCACCATCATGAATCTGTATCATACAAGCGAATTTCTACCTGGTTTTTAACTCCAGGACACGTATGACACTGACATAGACAGAACCCTGAATTCAGAAGCACCTTAGCTAACATCAATCATCACTGTAGCTCGGTGTAGGCCAGTGGTTAGCAATAAAAGCAGAGTTAACAGCACAGCAGCAGCTCTGTGCCTAATTAGGTACTTCAGGAACACCCATACACACAGGAACAACCTGCATTAATATTCCCTTTCCGTGTCCAGCAGAGACAAAGACAACCTACTTGGAACAATAATTCATCCACAGAAATGATCCCTCAGGACAAGACTGGCAAAGGCTGTGTGTAAGAGGCTCCTCTTTGTGTTTTCCTGTTTATCCTAAATAGAATCACCCCTAGAAAAGCGTTTTGAAAGATAAGCATAATATTCTGAGTGTCTAAAGGATGTTATTGGACAGGAAAGCGCTGATTTCTACAGTTATCCATAGACAGCCTTCAGAAGCTGGAGTACAACAAACCAGGTTAGTAAAATTAGAAACACTTGTAACAAGAAGGGGTCTCCTGTTGGCTCCTTTCCACCAGGTAAGCACACATGTGGCTCTTCAAAGGCAAGAGCAAGCAATGTGCCACTTCAAAGGGGCAATTTTAACACTACATAGATCTAACAACAGAGGCTGAGTGATCAGAAGTGATTTTCATCACAAAGCGGCCACAGCTTCAAATTCAGGGCCTGTTGCAGGTTGGGGAGTTGACATAATTACACTAAAAAATGGCTTTTCCTTTGCCAAGCACAACTCCTGTGAGTACAGAAAATGTAATAATGCAATAGCCTTGCCTGGAATGCAGTCACTGAACCATTTCACTGCCTATACGATGTAAAAACATCACCATTAGCTCTGTGGTTCAACACAAGTAGCTGACAGGCAGCTGGAAAGCTTTCGAAGCTTCCTTAGGTGTATATTAAGCTCATCAAACACGGCATTGGTAGGGAAAAAGGGAAAGGAACAGAAGCTTCCAGTATCTGAATGGGAATACAGTGATGCTGGAGAGACTCTTCTGTAGTGATAGGACAAGGGGTGATGGGTTCAAATTGAAACAGGGGAAGTTCAGGTTGGAGATAAGGCAGAAGCTCTTCCCTGTGAGGGTGCTGAGGCGCTGGCACAGGGTGCCCAGAGAAGCTGTGGCTGCCCCATCCCTGGCAGTGCTCAAGGCCAGGTTGGACACAGGGGCTTGGAGCAAGCTGCTCCAGTGGAAGGGGTCCCTGCCCAGGGCAGGGGCTGGGACTGGTGGATCTTTAAGGACCCTTCCAACTCAAACCAGCCTGGGATTCTACGACTGTGAGTCTCCTCCTCCTCACCATCCAGCTCAAGGTGAGATGAAGCAAGTTCAGTTGTTGCATTTCCAAAGTTCCACCTACAGCAAAACAGAAACGATATCCATGTCCAGTGGGAGGGGGTTAAGTGGCCTTAAGAGTCCAGAATTCACTCTATAAACAACTGAAGTGAAACCAGCATTCGTTTTTGGTTCAGGCTTTGTGCTACCACTGCAAATGGTCATGCAGTCCTTTTTCGTCTCCTCAACAGTGTATTTCCCAGCCCCTTGAGGAAACCCCAATAGTTTGTCTGCTGCAAAGTCCTCAGGCTTTTCGAATAAAGAACTGTAACTAGAAAATCCATACAGCACTGGTGGTGTTCTACAATTTGTCTTCAGGTTTATGGTACTCCTTTTATTCATAACTTCTATGAAAATCACAGTAGATCCAGCAATGAACATGAAAAAAAGAGCTATATTCAGCTGAGAGAGCTGGGTTGGTTCAGCCTGGAGAAGAGAAGGCTCCTGAAGGGGAGACCTTAGAGCAGCTCCAGTGCCTAAAGGGGCTGCAGGAAAGCTGGAGAGGGGCTTGGGACAAGGGCCTGTAGGGACAGGCCAAGGGGAATGGCTTGAACCTGCCCGAGGGGAGACTGAGCTGAGCTCTTAGGCAGAAGCTCTTCCCTGTGAGGGTGCTGAGGCGCTGGCACAGGGTGCCCAGAGAAGCTGTGGCTGCCCCATCCCTGACAGTGCTCAAGGCCAGGTTGGATGCAGGGGCTTGGAGCAAGCTGCTCCAGTGACTTTGCAACTCTACAGTAAGTTACTGCTCTGTGTTGAGCAGTTAATAGCACTGTTCAACCACAGTTCTGCTGCTTAGATTTTGGGTTGGCTTCATTTGTCTGCTCTCGAGCTCAACTTGCTGTCTCATAGATTAGCACAAGATCCTCAACCATGCCCTTTTGCATGGAGACATTTATGTGCAATTCTTCCCCCTCAGGTCTTGCAGAAATACATTCGTCAACATTCATGTCAGAGCATTATCTTGGCTCTTCTTTCCACATGCTATGTTAAACACTGAAGATTTTGGCTTCAAAGACCAAGGGGAGAAGAAATTAACGTTGAGCACTGCAATAATTTCCCTCAAGGTCATCACACATCTTTGCCTATTGCCTCTGAAAGTGTTCTGCTGCCCCCATTCCCATACTGCTCCCTGTATGGCCCTGACCAGCTGTAGGTGTAACTGATATCCTTCAGCAGTGAAGCAAAGCTTTAACACTCCTTTGCTGCCCATCATTTTCACTCACCATATCCTGTCTTTTCCCTCCTAGCTCAACCTTGAGGGGCTTCTGCTGACACTCCTCATCTTCCCACACAATGGGATGATTTGCTCCTCTCCTCCTTAGAAAATCTAAGCTAAAGCCATTAATCCAGGCATATTTCCCCTTCCTGGCTGCTTCCCAGGAGATTCTGCCCACCAACTGCATGAACAAGCTGGATTCTGCTCTCATGGCAGCATGTCCGCAGGTCCTGAAGTCAATTTGTGGTCACGGAAGCCCAAGTCTGGACAGGATTCCTAAGAGCAATCCCAGCCTTCCTCCCACGACAAGTATGGATAGTTTGCAGCTCTTACACCACAAACATCTCAATGCAGTGTGAATGTGGCCTCCAGGCCAAGGCTTTGAACAAGAGCACACTCATATAGGCCGAGCTCCATCAGCTGGGAAAGCACACAGGCCAGAAGGCCAAACTCAAAACCACCCTCCTGAGGTCACCCACAGCCTAAACTCCTGCCCACAATGGAGCTCTATGAGCCACCATGAGAAACCAGTGCCATTTCCTGCTTGTGAATCAGCTCCACGTTTGCCTGATCTCAGCAGATGTGCGAAGGGCATCTTTACAACTCTTAAAGCACAAGCATTTGTAACATCAAGAAGCTCTCTGCTTGCTGAGTCAAGAAATTCAGCTGGTTTTCCCATAGGGAAGCTCACTGCAAGTATAAAAGATGACTTTCTTGAAACCTGATTTTGATTTACAGACTCTTTGTACTATCTCTAGTCTTAAAGCAGTTCTGAATAGAGCTTCCTAAAGTTCTTGCAGAAAAGCATGGACAATTCAAACATACATCCTGCAACCTATCAGAGCTCTTCCCTCCTCTGTAAACTGCTTACTACAACACACATCATTTTCAAACTGCAGTTTTCCCCAAGGAAATAAAAGATACAATATCCTAGTGACCTACGCCAGTGATCTGGGTGATGGGATCAACTGTATCATGACACAGTTTGCCAGTGCTACCAAACTGAGTGGGGAAGGGGACACTTGGGAAGGTGAAGCCACCCTGCAGGGTGACCTGGACAGGCTGGGAAGAACCTGATGGAGCTCAACAGGACAAGTGTCAGGTTTTGCCCCCTGCAAAAACCCAATCCCGGAGCAGCACAGGCTGGGATGTGCCCGGATGGAGCAGCTCTGGGAAAGGGACCAGGAGGAACCAGCTCCATAGGAGTGAACAGTGAGCAAAGAAACCCACCAGGGTGCTGGGGAACATCAACCAGGGCATCACCACAGGGATAAAGGTGTCACTGTCCCACTGTGCTCAGTGCTGGTCAGGCCACTCCTGGAATATTGGGTTCAGTTTGGGTCCTGCTGTGGACGGGCTGGAGAGGGTCCAGAGAAGGGACCATAAGGATGATCCAAGGACTGGGCAGCAGTGAGGAAAGGCTGAGAGAGATGGGACTGTTCAGCTGGAGAAGGCTCAGGGAGACCTGATCCCCATGTGCCCAGCCCTGTGATGCCCATATGTAAAACACAGTAAAATTTATCTAATTTAAAGAAAATTGTTAATACATATGCAAAATACTCTGTGTGACAGTGCAAACCCACATGGAATCTGGAGTTGAAACAGAAGACATTTGTGGTTTGGATCAGCACAAGCTTCCAGTGAATCAAAAGCTTGTCCTTCACAAACCTCTCATAAATGACAAAGCGATTTTCTCCCAAATTTCACTTTTAAGCATATTTTTGAGGTCAGATTTTATACATCATTAAAAACACTGAGTCCACACCACCTACAATAAACTACTTCTATTGTAACCCATGAAGTACCTTTACCTGGTGCCTGAACAATGACCCTCCAGCAACGCACAGAGAAAACAATTCCAGACAACATAAACTCCCCATAAATCACAGCACTGAACAGTTTGGGATTAGGATGAGTTGCCACTAGCAACAGAGCCAAAGGGAATCAATTCTGTCACTACAGAGAGAGAACTCCTGTAACCTCAAACCTAGGCAATGTTTTCAGCTATTTGTCTCAGCAAAGTACAAGCAGTTGTGGATGTGAGCAGAGAAACATGACAACCTAACCCAAAGCAATGCTGAAACAAGGGGTTTCCATTTAGAGGAATACAAAAAGGAATCAAAACCAGGAAGCTGCAAGGGAGTGTGATTGTTTCATCGCCCCTTTCCAAACCAAAGGCATTCAATATTAAATATATCTTTATATCATTTGTCAATATGAAGATTGGGTTTGAAGCTTAAGTGTATTTAAAATGAGCACTAATCAGGTTTTGTTTTAAAATGGGAAACCAAGCAAATACAGGCACAGGGTGCCCAGAGAAGCTGTGCCTGCCCCATCCCTGGCAGTGTTCAAGGCCAGGTTGGACACAGGGGCTTGGAGCAACCTGCTGCAGTGGAAGGGGTCCCTGCCCATGGCAGGGGGTTGGAACTGGATGAGCATAAGGTCCTTTCCAACACAAACCAGTCTGGGACTCTGTGATTCTATGAGATACAACAATGGTACTTAGCCAAACCAGATGCAAAATATTCAAGGTATTTCCTATCTAGAAACACACCAGCACATGGTAATTCAAGCAGTCTACCAGGAGTATTTAGGAAACAGGAAAACAAGGAGGGTCTTTGATCCCCATTTGCTTCTGAAGAAGCCAAGACACATTCCATCATTCACACAGCTTCTTTCATCCTGGAGCTAACAAAACGGTTTGAAGCAGGAAAGAACCTCCAAGCTTTTCCCTCACTCATCTGCTGCATTTCAGGCATCTTAACAGCGACACCCAGGTTTCACCGAATAACAGACTCCCAGACTGGTTTGGGCTCGAAAGCACCTTAAATCACATCCAGCTCCAACCCCTGCCATGGGCAGGGACCCCTTCCACTAGAGCAGCTTGCTCCAAGCCCCTGTGTCCAACCTGGCCTTGAACACTGCCAGGGATGGGGCAGCCACAGCTTCTCTGGGCACCCTGTGCCAGCGCCTCAGCACCCTCACAGGGAAGAGCTTCCGCCTAAGAGCTCAGCTCAGTCTCCCCTCGGGCAGGTTCAAGCCATTCCCCTTGGCCTGGCCCTACAGACCCTTGTCCCAAGCCCCTCTCCAGCTTTCCTGCAGCCCCTTTAGGCACTGGAGCTGCTCTAAGGTCTCCCCTTCAGGAGCCTTCTCTTCTCCAGGCTGCCCCAGCCCAGCTCTCTCAGCCTGGCTCCAGAGCAGAGCTGCTCCAGCCCTCGCAGCAGCTCCATGGCCTCCTCTGGCCTCGCTCCAACAGCTCCACGTCCCTCTTGTGCTGCTGCCCCAGAGCTGGATCAGGGCTGCAGGGGGGGTCTCCCCTTCACACAGCAGAGGGGCAGGATCCCCTCCCTCAACACACCATTTACACCCCAATCACAGCACTCTGAGATCAACCCAATCCATTTGTACCTTCAGGAAAAGCTGTTGCTGGTTAAGGAACAGCTGCTGTTTGTTGCACATCTCTCCAGACACCACCACACGTCCAACAGGCAGTGGGAATGTGCCCACACCTCAGCCACTTCAGTGCAAACTCTCCTAACTGTGCCAAAGTGGGTTTAAGCTGTTTAAGGATGGTTGTCACCCCACCAGCCAGGTGAAATAACCGATCTGCTTACCTACAGCTTACTCAACACGCAGGTCTGCTAACAGGAAAGCACATTCCTGCTCTCCATAGAGCTTTCTTTAAACAATACTGCTCACAGGTTTCCTCCAAAGGATATTTCTGTACCTTGCATGCAGGAATGGGATCTGTTCATCACCTAGAACTTTGAAATACACATGTTCTCCCACCACCATCTTATCATTTCAGTGATAGAATAACTCCGTGCTACGTTGTTATGAGAGGTTGTGGTCCACATACTATAGAAAACCAAGTGGTGCCACCACCACAAACGCCTCCTCTGAACAAGCCATGGAAAGGTTGCCCCATTCCCTGGTATTCAGCTCACATATCTGATGCCCAGGACAGATGGGACTAAGACGAAGCAACAGGGGAGACACTGAAAACAGAATTAAGCTTCCTGAATCTGGTGTCCTTGAGAGAGTGAGAAAAGGAGTGAAGGCTGCTCAGTTCTCTAGGTAGAGCCTCTGCTGGGTGGAAAAAAGGAAGGAAAAGTACTCTGATATTCTCCTATTCCTGCCACTTGTCACCAGGGCACTGCCAATCCTTGAAGTGTTTCTCTCCCAGTTCAGCTCACAGAATCATACACTGGTTTCAGTTTGAAAGGACCTTAGAGCTCATCCAGCTCCAACCCCTGCCACGGGCAGGGACACCTTCCACTGGAGCAGCTTGCTCCAAGCCCCTGTGTCCAACCTGCCCTTGAACACTGCCAGGGATGGGCCAGCCACAGCTTCCTTGGGCAACCCATTCCAGTGCCTCAGCACACTCACAGGAAAGAACTTCTTCCTTATCTCCAACCTGAACTTCCCCTGTTTCACTCTGAACCCATCACCCCTTGTCCTATCACTCCAGTCCCTAACGAACAGTCCCTCTCCAGCATCCTTGCAGCCCCCTTCACACACTGGAAGCTGCTCTGAGGTCTCCATGCAGCTTCTCTTCTCCAGGCTCAACAGCCCCAATGTTCTCAGCCTGGCTCCATACAGGAGCTGCTCCAGCCCCTGCTCATCCTCGTGGCCTCCTCTGGACTTGCTCCAACAGCTCCATGTCATTCTGATGTTGAAGACACCAGAACTGCACACAGTGCTGCAGGTGAGGTCTCATAAGAGCAGAGTAGAGGGGCAGGATCACCTCCTTCAGCTTCTTCTGGAATGGTAGCATTCCTTACCTCTACCTACTTCATCTGGAAAGGTTCTTCCAGTACAACCAATCATTTCCAATTCTGCTTTGATCATTTCCTACCCCAGGGAGAGAAAACCCAGAGTCCCACATCAACCTTTTCCCAAAAAGCAGCAACTTCAGTCTACTGCCAACCAGCCTCCTGGAAAAGAGACTTGAAGGAGTATGAGAGAAGTCTTTTCTGCTTGCCACCAGCTTCTCTTGGTCTTGCTCACAACCTGCAGTAGCACCATTTGTTGCTAGCACCTTGGAACAGGAAACCCAGCAGGGGATAATCTTCCCCAAGGGCAAACACAGCTCAGCTGCTTAACTGGGAATTAAGAATCAGTTTTTAATACAACTAAATTGGAAATTCACTTATGAAAACAGCACTTTTGGAGGGGGGAGCAGAAGTGTTGTAGAGTAAGACTTATTTTTCCTGAATGAAACTAAAAGCTATAGTAAAGCAGAACACAGTTGCTGACACAGGTTGCCTCTGCCCTGGCACTTCACTAGCACAGTGAGGTGAAGATAAGGCATAACATTTCTAACATCTATCCAGCTCTGTCAGCAAAACAGAGCCCAGCCCCATCCAGCCTAACACTGAACTGACCTGCTGAACGTAGAGGGAAAAGAGGTCTAAAAATCATAGAACCCCAGACTGGTTTGGGCTGGAAGAGACCTCAAAGCTCCTCCAGTTCCAACCCCTGCCATGGGCAGGGACCCCTTCCACTGGAGCAGCTTGCTCCAAGCCCCTGTGTCTAACCTGGCCTTGAGCACTGCCAGGGATGGGGCAGCCACAGCTTCTCTGGGCACCCTGTGCCAGCGCCTCAGCACCCTCACAGGGAAGAGCTTCTGCCTAAGAGCTCAGCTCAGTCTCCCCTCGGGCAGGTTCAAGCCATTCCCCTTGCCCTGTCCCTACAGGCCCTTGTCCCAAGCCCCTCTCCAGCTTTCCTGCAGCCCCTTTAGGCACTGGAGCTGCTCTAAGATCTCCCCTTCAGGAGCCTTCTCTTCTCCAGGCTGACCCAGCCCAGCTCTCTCAGCCTGGCTCCAGAGCAGAGCTGCTCCAGCCCTCACAGCAGCTCCGTGGCCTCCTCTGGCCTTGCTCCAAGAACTCCACATCCCTCTCGTGCTGTTGCTCCAGACCTGCATCAGGACTGCAGGGGGGTTCTCCCCAGAGCACAGCAAATGGGGCAAGATCCCCTTGTTGACCTTTTCAACAGATAAATTTGTACAATACAGAGGTGTATTTGCTCATTTGAGAGCAATATTTGGATGTGCCTGGATTCATAAGAACATTCCTTTGGTGGAAAAGATCTGGTCTCAGCTATGAACTGGATGGAGCACCTCCATGGCGAAGGAGTTGGCATTCATCAGCTTCAGCAAGTAGAGAACATCAAAGCACCCCTGCTAAGGGAATCGAACTTTCTGGGAAAGATCAAAGCTCAACGTGCTCCACAATCCTGGCCTGGGGTGTTTAAAAGACTACCCCAAACCCCAGAACAAAGACCACTGTCAACAGCCGCATTCCTCTGGCACACAGAGCTCTGCGGTAACGGTGACTTGGCTGCAGGACACACAATACAAGTGGTCAGAAGTCCAAGTCTCTGCAGGAAATCAGGAATAACAACATCACCATCCTTGATGTCAAGTAAAGGAAACATATCTTCACTCCTACTCGCACTCAGGCGCATTTGTAAAGGCAAAAAGGAAGAGAGCAATCTCTCACCGAAAGAAAAGGAAGCACAAATGGGAATCACATGAAGAAGAAAGAATTAAAGATCACTTTGATCAGGCTTCAGCCACACACTAGATGATGCTCAAGATCTATCTTCCCGTAGACTTATACTATTTCTTGTGTGCCTACAGCCCAGTAGTGGCTACAGAGCAACGGAAAACATAAGACTTAATCCCCCTGCGTTAGAGATAGTGAAGTCACTTCATTCCTGCCACACGTAGGTTAAACACCAACTTTAACCAGTCTTTGGATACTGGCCTCAAAAATTCTGCAAGCTTACAGGTGAAAGACTCATGTAATAGCATGGATTATGTTCTCCTCCTCAGCAGAAAAGCCTGAGCTTCAAATCATAGAATCATGGAATGGTTTGGGTTGGAATGGACTTTGAAGATCAACCAGTCCCAACCCCTGCCATGGTCAGGAACACCTTCCACTGGAGCAGCTTGCTCCAAGCCCCTGTGTCCAACCTGGCCTTGAGCACTGCCTGGGATGGGGCAGCCACAGCTTCTCTGGGCACCAGCGCCTCAGCACCCCCACAGGGAAGAGCTTCTTCCTTATCTCCAACCTGAACTTCCCCTGTTTCACTTTGAACCCATCACCCCTTGTCCTATTGATACAGTCCCTGATGAAGAGCCCCTCTCCAGCATTCCAACACCCATACAAACATAAAAATACTGTAGCAGATCTTGTATGGAAAATGTGAACACTTGTGCCCTGCACCTCTCACACAGTTCTGTGGGCTAACAGCCTTGAGAACAGGGCAAGAAGAAGAGGAACTTCAAAAGCAGGATCTGTTTCAAGTTAGGTGTTACTAAGCAGCTATATTTGCTTGTCCTTTTCTTTAGGCAGCTTAGATCTCACAGAGATAGAAACAATCACACAAAATCGATGAAGATGAAAGAAAACTTTCTAAGAACCAATTACATTACAACAAGGTGTAAAGCAGCTGCCATCAACACCCTCTCTGACAAGCGGCAACACAGCTGGAAGGGAGCAAAGTACAGGCAGAGATAAGACTGGCTAAAACCAGGCTGGGGAGACACCACTGGTATGAAAAGCAGCTGCTGGAACTCCACACCCTCATTCTGCTTATTGCTGCTTTTATAAAGATTATGGTTAATTCACACCTCACAGAAATCCAGACTGGTTTGGGTTGGAAAGGACCTTAAAGCTCATCCAGCTTCAACCCCTGCCACAGGCACGGACCCCTTCCACTGGAGCAGCTTGCTCCAAGCCCCTGTGTCCAACCTTTCCTTGAGCACTGCCAGGGATGGGGCAGCCACAGCTTCTCTGGGCACCCTGTGCCAGCGCCTCAGCACCCTCACAGGGAAGAGCTTCTGCCTTACCTCCAACCTGAACTTCCCCTGTTTCAGTGTGAACCCATCACCCCTTGTCCTATCACTGCAGTCCCTAATGAAGAGTCCCTCTCCAGCATCCTTGCATCTCCCTTCACACGCTGGAAGCTGCTCCTTGGTCTCCACGCAGCTTCTCTTCCCCAGAGTGAACAGCCTCAAGCCATTCCAGCATCTCTCCTCTGCCTGGTTTTAGGATGGACAAACTTTGATTTTACATCCAACATGAACAGAAATTCAACATAGGGTGATGTTTCAAGGTAGGAATTCTCAATTACTAAAACAACCATTTTACTATGTTGTTAAAAGTCTGAAAAATATTTGGGCATTTGGGTCCATTTTATTTAATAAAACATTCAGGCCCTCATCACTGTCATTCTCAAGCTCTCAATTCAAACCACAGTTCTTCTGCCTTTTCTACCCTTAGAAAGTAATTCCAAGTCATTCTTCAAATTTCCAGCCTTCCCAAATACTGCCAGGAATGTCTCACGAAATGCACAAATTAATTTCTTCTTCTATTCAAACATCTTTAAAAGCCCTTTTGATCTAAGACCAGCTTAGAGTATCATACCCTCAAGAAAAAATGTGGACTGTTTGGTTCTTTGCCTTCTCCCTTTAATTCCTCCCCTCTAAACATGCAAACAGAATACAGCAGAGGCCAAAAACTAACTTCTTTATGCTCAATATTGTATGGAGGTGATCCTGCCCTCTATTCTGCTCTCCTGAGCCCCCACCTGCAGCACTGTGTGCAGTTCTGGTGTCCTCACCATAAGGACATGGAACTGTTGGAACAAGTCCAGAAGAGGCCACGAGGATGCTCAGGGGCTGGAGCAGCTCCTGTATGGAGCCAGGCTGAGAACATTGGGGCTGTTGAGCCTGGAGAAAAGAAGCTGCGTGGAGACCTCAGAGCAGCTTCCAGTGTGTGAAGGGGGCTGTAAGGATGCTGGAGAGGGACTCTTCATCAGGGACTGTATCAACAGGACAACTGGTGATGGGTTCAAACTGAAACAGAAGTTCAGGTTGGAGATAAGGCAGAAGCTCTTCCCTGTGAGGGTGCTGAGGTGCTGGCACAGGGTGCCCAGAGAAGCTGTGGCTGCCCCATCCCTGGCAGTGCTCAAGGCCAGGTTGGACACAGGGGCCTGGAGCAAGCTGCTATAGTGGAAGGTGTCCCTGCCTGTGGCAGTGGGTTAGAACTGATGAGCTTTAAGGTCCCTTCCAATCCAAACCATTCTAAGATTCTATGATTCTAAATAATTATATTTAGTGACTTTACCAGTATAAATCTTTAAAACCTCACAAATGACTGAGCTCTTCTCATCAAGCCAGACACCAACATGTTCTGTCCCCCTCATTAACAGAGGTTGTGGGAGGAAGTACACAGGGACAGAGATGCACATGAATAACCTGCTTGGAGCCACTGGAGATGGGATTTGACCATGTTCTCACAAGCACGAAGAATGGAACACTTCAGGTAACTCAATAGACTGTGACAAGGGACATCTGTGAATATTAAGAACAAGTTTAAAAACAGAATAGAATCTGCAATGCTGACAAAAGGGGAAAATTAAAATTCGATACCTTAGGCTTTAGTTACTTTTTCTCTCATTCCTCAATTATTGATTAGAAAATCTCTGTTTATTTCAGACAGAAACACAACCACTTACAAACATGAATCCAATAAAAAGCCTTTAACTTAACAGGTTCCTATAATGTGTTCTGGAAAAAAGTTATTAAAATTTTAAAGGCTGCAATAAAAAAAAATACCCAAGCAGCAAAGCACCACATTCAGCTATTACACACCACTTCTGTTTACTGCAAGTACTTGACTGGAATGACTATGGGTTGATTAGGTTTTGCCCTTTTTTAAACATATGAATGCAGAACCCCCTTTTTTTGCATTCTTCCCTAATGAAGTAAGTGCCTAAGAAGATTCAACAAGCTCACTGAGTTTAGAAGATAAAAGTACACTGGTTTGGGTTGGAAGGGAGCTTAAAGCTCCTCCAGTTCCAACCCCTGCCACGAGCAGGGACCCCTTCCACTGGAGCAGCTTGCTCCAAGCCCCTGTGTCCAACCTGGCCTTGAGCACTGCCAGGGATGGGGCACCCACAGCTTCTCTGGGCACCCTGTGCCAGCGCCTCAGCACCCTCACAGGGAAGAGCTTCCACCTAAGAGCTCAGCTCAATCAGATGCACATGGATCATAAAATGAAAATCACCAACTGTAATAGAAGATGACAGCCAGGTTAAGAGTCTAGTAGAAGCAGGAGAAACTCATCCCCACGATCAACACAGTAACACAGGTCTCTGCAGGCCAGATAACCACACTACACTGGCCTCTATAAACCCCACCCAAACCCCGTTTTACCTCTGCCTCCCCGATGAAATGTATTTACATGACCTGTGATCTGCTAATGTCCTTTCCCTCGTTTGTGAGGACAAAAATCCCACTCACCAGCATTGAAAAGGCACAAAGTTCTCAAGGTCTCCTGACGGGAGATGAGACCAGCCATCCGCTGTTGACCATGAAGCCAGACTTGACCTGAACTCAGAAAATTGGATATTAAAAGGAACTGTGCACAATGCACCATCAGAGGACTGGCCAAAGATGTCTCTAACATATATTGTGTTTCTGAAGATACCTTTTGTAAGAACAAACAGTGACAGGGCAAGGGGAATGGCTTGAACCTGCCCAAGGGGAGACTGAGCTGAGCTCTTAGGCAGAAGCTCTTCCCTGTGAGGGTGCTGAGGCGCTGGCACAGGGTGCCCAGAGAAGCTGTGGCTGCCCCATCCCTGGCAGTGCTCAAGGCCAGGTTGGACACAGGGGCTTGGAGCAAGCTGCTCCAGTGGAAGGGGTCCCTGCCTGTGGCAGGGGGTTAGAACTGATGAGCTTTAAGGTCCCTTCCAACCAAAACCAGTCTGGGATCCTGATTCTCTATGAGGTTCAAGTGACCTTTACGAGATGCAAAATACACACAGGTCTCAATTATAACATTAAAGTAAAAATATGAAAACTACTTGATACAACAACAACCATCATTTTCTCCAAGTCACATCATCTCCTATGAAGAACAGCATCTTCTTTCATATTACTATGCCTCAGAAACACCAGCCTGTGACACCACTCGCATGAGGGACCACAGACAAGTTTTTACTTCCTGATTTAACTCCAGTTCTGTGGCACAAACATCAGCATTGCCAACAGTCACTGTTCACAGCATGCCAGAGGGTATTTTCAGCACGGCATAAATGGAACTTGTTCTGAGCCAGCTTGACATGCGGTCAAGAACACTCCAGTGAAAGAAACCAGGTCTGGTGGTGTAATAGTGTCTCTGCTATCCACCACACCCTCCTCGCGGAGGCAAAAGCTGAGAATCTGTGCCCGCAAGACAGAATGTAATGGACCATGAACCAGACTAAAACAGAATCAGCTTCAATAGCAGAGGAACAGACTCGTAAAGTGCCAGACTGGTTTGGGCTGGAAGGGACCTTAAAGCTCATCAGGCTCCAACCCCAAGCTCCAGCCACCTTCCACTGGAGCAGCTTGCTCCAAGCCCCTGTGTCCAACCTGGCCTTGAGCACTGCCAGGGATGGGGCAGCCACAGCTTCTCTGGGCACCCTGTGCCAGCGCCTCAGCACCCTCACAGGGAAGAGCTTCTGCCTAAGAGCTCAGCTCAGTCTCCCCTCGGGCAGGTTCAAGCCATTCCCCTTGGCCTGGCCCTACAGGCCCTTGTCCCAAGCCCCTCTCCAGGTTTCCTGCAGCCCCTTTAGGCACTGGAGCTGCTCTAAGGTCTCCCCTTCAGGAGCCTTCTCTTCTCCAGGCTGCCCCAGCCCAGCTCTCTCAGCCTGGCTCCAGAGCAGAGCTGCTCCAGCCCTCGCAGCAGCTCCATGGCCTCCTCTGGCCTCGCTCCAACAGCTCCACGTCCCTCTTGTGTTTGGGGCCCCAGAGCTGGACACAGGACTCAGAAAACAGAATCAGAAAGAAATAAAATCCCGCACAGCTCTCTGCAGCTAAAGAATTGATTCTTAAAAAGGGAGCAGAGGCAACACTGAAAATGCAACTTTTGGCAAAGAAAGTGTGTGTTGTACTTCAAACCAGAATCCTCCTTTTCCTGCCTTCCACGACAAATGCACACCACAGCACAGTGCTCACAGCTAATGTAAGAAGCCTGAATTCTCCTGAAAGCTCCTAAAAAAAACACAAGCCCTTAAAGAAATCAGACTGCCATGGCATGTGCTGGAACTGCTTTAATAAACAAAAGCTCATTCAAATGCAAACCTTGAAGCTAAAATGGAGAGAAGAAATTCCGTTTCTTTCTGATGTGAGAAATGGTTTGTTGGGGGGTTTTTACACTATTATAAAACCTCAGAACAATCATCTTTTGATGATTTCCCCTTCATCAGTTCACCCGACACTAAAGCTACTTGGAAAGAGTGAAACAGAAGATGTATTGCATTTTATATGTCAGGGATAAAACAAATACTGAAGGAGTGTGGCCCATTTCTCAATGTCACTGTGCCAAGACAGGCCTGAAGCATTACACTGGGGCTGTGTTTATACTGAAACCTGGGTTTTTCTGCTCAAAACTTGGACTTCCACACCCAGTAGCAACAGTTTTTTTAGGTACATTCCAAGCTTCCCTCAAACAGTTCCAGTCAAAACATCCCCAGATTTTAATTCCATCAAGAATGTGAGCATCTCATTAAAGCGCTGCCTAATTATAGGTAACGTGCCCAGACCACAGAGCCTGTGGTAGCTTTATATGGAATATTATTCAGAGTAACACCACTGAGTTCTCTCCAGAGTTCTGAGATTTATATATATTTAGTGTTCTAGCAAAGAGTTATGCTCTCTGCTCAGCTATTGAACTGAGCTTTGGAGGGGGGATAAATAAGGAACTCACAATACTCACTAGTAGTGAGAAAGAACAAGCCAAGAGGGAAGAAACAGCACCAATTCCTAAGAAAATGGAAAGCTTTAAAGTAAAATATTAAACTTGTAGATCCACTGCTTGTACAAAGCCATCCTCTTCAAGCCTGACTCAAACAACATTGTACATAAGTTTCCATGAGTCTCCCTAATTCTGTTTTCCACTTTGGTAGGTTGAAGGTGTCAGAAGCTGGAAGCACACAAAAATCCCTCTGCTCCTGCTGAAATAAAGCCACCAACACCAGAGGCAAGCACTGCATCTGTGAATGGACTGAATGACCTTGAAGGAAAAAGGAACTGTGGTGATGAAGGAGGAGCTTCTGAGCAGTATAAAGGACAATGGAAGCTGCGGCTGCCTCATCCCTCTCAGTGTTTAAGGCCACATTGGATCCAGCTTGGAGCAACCTGGTCTCATGGAAAATAGGGCCCTGTCAGATACCAGCCTGAGGCAAACATGCTCTAGAGCTCAGTACAGGGTTCAAGAACATCCAAACAAACTGCATTCCCTGCAGCTGGAGGAAGAACAGGAAGAAAGGGAAACTCCTCACCACCCCTTTGCCTCAGGGCAGGAAAAGTAAAGTTTTCTCCTCAATTTTCAGCACCCTAATATGTACGGCTGTATACGTATCTAAATAAATGTTCTACAGTTTTATTTCCCAGTTACTGATCCTCCTGCAGCACTATCCATACGGTGACGAGACTATTCCCTAACACAATTACCTGTTAAGTGATCTGTGTTGTCGCTGCTCTATTAGATTTGCTGTATTTAAAACTGGAACTGCAGTTAGTTTCTACTTCAGTAGCTTGACTCACAGCCAGAGTTGCTGTAAACCTTATCACAAACCTACTAACATCATCAGTGAAGTTACAGAAGCACAGCTGAATTCCAGCAGAGAGTACAAAGTTTATTCATACCAAAAGCTTACTATTAAGTGGAGCATAACTCAATACATAAAATGACATGTTAAAACTAGCAGTAACCAGCTATCTGCAGATATATATTCATTCATACTTCTTTTTCCTTATCTATACTGTTCATTTAAGGCTTGTTATGACAGGAATGAGACACCAAGTCAGAGACGTTGAAGAAGTACTTTGTCCTCATCCTGAACACATAAGCACAAACCCCCAGTAAGTTCCTTGTTCCCTCACACACACATTTCACATCTATCCTGCTATGCCTCAGCTGAGCAAAGGGAAGTGACAGCCCAGCTGACAGGGAAACAGCCTCTGAGATCAGAGAGGGCTGAGATTGTTAAGGAAGACCCAAGAAGTTCTTCCATCTTAGAAAGTAAACTGAGGCTTAACAGCCCTAGCAAGCAGAAGTGGTACTGCTGAACATGACACACAAAAGCACCTTGGAAACAGAGGTGATGCCCAACAACTGAAGTTCACAAAGTAAGAACTGGATCAAGAAAGGATCAGGGAAGAGATTAAGTGTCTGGGAGGAAAAACAAAACAACAAGTTGACTAATCAGCAGGAGGATGCAATCATCAGAGGATGGAAGACAGAAAACACAGGCTGTGCAGAGACTGGATGGAGCAGCCCTGAGGACTTGGGGTGTTGGGCGAGAAGCTCCCCATGACCCGGCTTCAGTGTGTGCCTGAGCCCAGAACCCCCCCGTGTGCTGGGCTGCACCCCCAGAGCATGAGCAGCAGCTCAGGGAGGGGATCCTGCCCCTCTGCTGCGTGAAGGGGAGACCCCCCCTGCAGCCCTGATCCAGTTCTGGGGCAGCAGCACAAGAGGGACGTGGAGCTCTTGAATGAGTGCAGAGGAGGCCACAGAGATGTTCTGATGCATCCAGATGAGGAGCACACAAAGGTGAGGAGCTTACCATTTTGGCAGTTCCTTTTCCACTCTGAATTTTGTTGAATGTTGAAAAGCTAAATTCAGGACCCAACGAATGCAAGGACTGTACTGCTGATCCATCTCAGCCAGAAGTCACGGAATCTTCACATCTATTTTCAACACACTACACAGTCAACAGACTTAAAATAATGAAGCAACATTAGCTCAACACATCCAGACAGCAAAAAATAGCCAAGACTCAAATAAAGAGGCCTTTCCAGCTCTGTAGTTCCCAAAACAGCAGCAGGAATTGGGAGCGGGAGGCTGTGGTTACTCAGTGACTTCAATGCTACTGTACAACATTGCTTTCCCTCTCCTTCCTCACGTACTCTTCCTCGTAGCCCTCATGGTAGCAGCAGCACTTGTGCAGCCACACAGGAAGCTGGAACAGATTTATCCAAAGAATACCCCTTTTGGAGAGAAAAGTCAGGAAAGGTTTGACTTCAGGTGGGTGATCTCCCTAATCCACATGGCTCATCCATCCTTGTGCTGCTACAGGGAGACAGGAGAAACAGTTGGCAAGCAAAGCTGCCCCTTCAGCAGCAATCCAGGCTTCAGAACAGATTAAACTACACCCTCACTCTGTCTGGCAAAACATGAAAGCAAGCAAGCTTTTAAAAAGCCATTTCACAGATTCACAGACTGGTTTGGGTTGAAGGGACCTTAAAGCTCATCCAGTTCCAACCCCTGCCACGGGCAGGGACCCTTTAAACTAGAGCAGCTTGCTCCAAGCCCCTGTGTCCAACCTGGCCTTGAACACTGCCAGGGATGGGGCAGCCACAGCTTCTCTGGGCACCCTGTGCCAGGGCCTCAGCACCCTCACAGGGAAGAGCTTCTGCCTAAGATCTAATCTAAATCTAGCAAAAACTGTAAAGGCACACAAAACAGACCTTGAGATACCCTTCAAGGTAAAGCAACTACAACCTAGCAAGTTTCTAAAGTCCACGGCATATAAGAGATACAAATACATTACAGAAATACCAAATTTAATTAAAATACAGATTGTACAGCTTTAAAATATGGGCTATCTGCTTTACACTTTTGCAGACACATGCACACACCCAAAAGGAAAGCATGCCAATGTCCCAGCAAACCATGGGCAACTTCAGACTACTATGTGTGACTTACTTGCTACCATCATACAAAGCAATCTTTAAAACCAAAAGAAAACCTATGAAAAATGCCAACACCTCTGTTAAATTCAGCTATTCAGAACACAGTTTGCCCCTGGAAAAGAAATATACTGTAATAACTTGCTGCCTAAAAGCAGGCAGGTGTGGAGAGTGAAGTAGTAACTTCTAGACATAGAGAAACTTGGAAGGATTTCTGGTGGACAGCAACAAAACCTACATTTACCTTTCAGGGGGGAAAAACCTCCTTTTGCAGCACAGTTGCAGAAAGGGAACCTTGTTATAGCAATGCCAGTACATATCTGCCACATGAAAGGGGATGGGAGCTTCAGTGAGCTCCAGAAGATAAACATATGTCATGCCTAAAACGGAGCCAATGAGCCTACAAGCATCCTGAATCACTTGTTCCACAAATTCCCCAGTCACTAAGTCTGAAGCAATGTAACACCAAAAGCCAAACGGAGATCCTAGAGACAGAGATGTATTTTTAAACTGATTTGCTAACACATTTCAAAACACATTTTGTATTACAGTCTTGTCAAGTCATGAAAAGATAATTCAGCATTACTGCTACTGAGCTTCCACAAAGAAGAGAAACACAACGGAGTTTGTTAAGACCGCAATGGATATTTGTTTTTCTTTTTAAATAGATACTGTGTTGTGTCAAAAGTTGTCCAACTCCCACTAAAGCTTTCCACTCAACCAGCACACAGTTGTGTCAAGTCCCAGGTATGCTTTCCACAAGCAAAATATGTTGCCTTTTCTTCCCAGCCTCCAGGACCTACATCATAGAATCACAGACTGGTTTGGGTTGGAAAAGACATTAAGATCATCAAGTTCCAAGCTCCTGCCATGGGCAGGGACACCTCACACTAGAACATGTTGCTGAAGGCTATGTCCAACCTGGCCTTGAATACTGCCACACGTTTACCACTTCTTTGGGCAACCTGTACCAGTGCCTCAGCATCCTCACAGTAAAGAACTTCTTCCTTGTATCTAACCTAAATATTCCCTGTTACAGTTTGAACCCATCACCCTTTGTCCTATCACTGCAGTCCCTGATGAAAAGCCCCTCTCCAGCATCTTTGTAGCCCCTTTCAGACACTGGAAGCTGCTCCGAGGTCTCCATGCAGCTTCTCTTCTCCAGGCTGAACAGCCCCAACTTTCTCAGCCTGTCAAATCTACACCCTTGCATACAAAGCACTGTATTATCACTCAAAAATATGATATATTTTAAATAAACAGGGTGGTTTTGGTTATGTGCAGCCCTCGAGGCTATGAAATATCTGCAAAGGAGCTGGAGAAAAGGTAGTTACACCTATAAAGATGAGCCTTCTATGATAAGCCACAACCCTGACCAAGAAGAATCCTGTTTGGAATAAACAGTAGTTGAGTCTTCATCCTCTCCAAATGACATAGTTTAAGCCTTCAAACTACAAACATTTAAAGCAGTGCTCAGTTTTGCATAAAGATATCAAAGCTACTGGAATGGCAAGTATGCTTATGATCTGGGGGGCTGCCAAAAATCATCTGTTAATACACTACATAATGGTTGTGTTCTTCTAGGATTCATAAGAGAACTTTCTGATCTTTGCCTTGTGTCCTTTCTTTTTAGTTGTATACAAAACTGAACTAAAATGATAGAAAAAATGTAATTAAGAGTTTTAAATCCCATACAAATCATATGGTTTAAGGATTGTCTGTGTGATTTGAATACTTGCATTTATATGCTAATAAATACAGAGATTGTTTTAATTATTTACCACTTTTAAATGTGAATTTTAAATGCATACTTAACCACTAGCTTGCAAGCCACGCATTCAGACTTCCCTGCTGCCACTGCAACAGTTGAGTTTGTAGAATTCCAAACAGTACAACTGAAAGAGTATAAAGTCCTACTCCTGCAGTGCCCAAAAGCTCCAACAGTGTTATGAAAGGACCCAAATTCTCCCAAGCCTTGATAAATAAACAGTTTTCAGTTAGAATTTAATACTTTGGGATAACAGCAGGGTGCTTTCCACAAAAATCATTCTCTGTTCCAGAGACAAAAAGATCCTGTGTGTGGTTCCAGGGAGCATTGCTTTCTGGAACATTCCGGAATCACGGTGGCTGCATATTCTGAATACAGTCATAAACACACCAGTAATGGGATGATGAGGTTGACACCCAACGTCTCACACAAGTGTCACACACCAGCCAGCACAGCACCAACACCACCAAGTCCTCAAAGCCCAGCTCCCCCTTCCCAGCAAGACGCAATTAAAAGGGCTCTGCATCACAAAGCAAGTTTGCATTAATTTTAAGCAAAAATTCTCTTGTTCTCTCTTATTCTGTTATCTGATATTTGAATAAATCATTGACACAACAGAGCTGTCCTATCCTATCACATCATTCCATGTTTAAGGAATGTTTAATCTGTAAATCCAGGCAGCAATTCTACAAAGGCAGATTGCTCGCAGCAAGACTACTGGACAGACTAGGCACACTAGTGACTGTAGTAGTGAATTAAATATATTAACCCAGTTTCTTAATCCATAACATCCAAATTTATAAATTAACTGTAGAAAAATTAAATTACATGAAAGAAAACTATTTTTCAGTTGGCATTTTCACATGTTTTCCTGGCTTTGTAACCACAGGCCAATAATGCCTGTGACATCTTTCAGCAGAACACAGACTGAAGTGATTATGAGCGCCTGAAAAATAGGAAATGCCAATAAAACCTGGACTAGAACAGCAGTACCTGATCTGGATGTTCTAAAAATATGTTTCTATCCAGGGGGAAAAGAATTCCTTGGCTCAGTCTGTTACTTATTACTCAGCATTTGGTAGTTAAACACTGCACAGCCACTCATTTGAATCGAAGGAAATGAATGCTGTGATCTTGCCCAGACAAAAAAGTGTCTCAACACCCACAGAAGAAAAACAGGGGAGAGAAGGTTCAAGCCTCCACAGTGTGATTTATGAAGAGAGCACACTGGGAGAGCGAGACAAACAGCCCAGCAGCTGTCAAAGGCAACACATTTGCATTTTATATACAAATATAGAGCAAGGCATCTTGTTTAAATAAGTAATGGGTGGACTATACACTGCCAGACAGAGCAGGATGGCACAGGACTTACTGCAGAATACTCGACAGAAGAGCCATCCTAGAAATTGATTCTCCAAATGGAATGATTAAGCTTCCACATAAAGCAATACCCCAACCACTGTGTTTTCTTAAAAGCAAACTTCTAACTTCAAAAGGAGCAACCACATTAGGTAAAATGAAGACTAAAACCCTCACAATTATGTCCTGTTTCCCTACTGATCTTCACCTGGGAAGAGTTTTAAATTCTATATGGAAATATCTTCATTTGAGTTTCTTATGGCAGAAAATATAATCTATTTAAAAGTGTTGGTTAAAAGGAGACATAAATCATGAGTGGGTTTAAGATATTTCCATCATTTTAGCAGCCTCTTACAACTGGTAAATCAAAATCTGGGTCTATTTTACAGAGAAATATTACTGAAAAGACCAACGTTTTTCACATGTTGTTTGTGACAGGGGCTTTTTTTTTTTACCATTTCCCCCATTGAAGAGGAGAAAAAATGGTTTGCATTGTGTTAGCTCCAGTTATAATTTCCAGCTGTGTCAAAACTTTAACAGCCTAAAAGCAGGAAATCCAAAGAGGAAATTCCATCGTCAGTTCCTGGAGTTTTGTAACTCCAATGTTCTTCTAAAAACTGGACCTTAAAGGAATTTTTGGTAGCATTTGCTGTAACCTTACCTGATATCTTCAAGTAGCTCACATTCTGCCTGATGCTTGGCCTGAAGTTTTGTCATCTGCTCAACCTGAATGTTTTTTAGCTCCTGTGTAACTTTCACCTACAAAACAAACCACAGACCACATATATTTGCTGGAGAGTTTAAATGATTTCAACAAGAAAAAGACACAGTTTGTGCCCTCTACCTATTCTGAAATGGCACATTTCAAACACAGAGTTAAGAGCGCAGTTTAACATTCAAAAAGGCTGATTTCAAGAAGTGCTGTCACCCCAGCAGGCTTACACTGCACATGGCAAGAACCTCATGCTTAGGACCCAACCATTACCAAAAGGTGCAATTTTATTCCAAAACCTTGGAGCTTGTGTGCATTAAAAAGAGTTTTGCCCACCAAAACCAGGAAAAATAGGCCATGGGGGGGGAATTACATTATAATGTACATATTTAGCACTACAGTGCAAGTCAGGCCCATTTTGAAATGTACTGAACTGTCCTACACTTGCTATCATTTAAAGAGAGCTTAAACACCAAGCTGGATTTTGGTTGTGCATCACATCAAAAGAGCCTCTCTAAAAGGCTCCAGAAGGTCAACCTTTTGTTTTTCGTATTGGTGTCATTTCCCTTTGAACCTTGTGATCACAAAGCTAAGATTTCAGTACTTTGGGAACCAACCTGATAACTGGCAGCACCATTGGCACAGGTACAGGGAATGACTGGATTCTGGAAGGGAATCTGGGGCTTGTTTTGTTGTTGGTTTTATAGAACAAGAGGTCTTGGTGTTTAAGCCCTCTAGTGATCACAGGGAATCCATATATCGGCCTAAAAAATGACCTGAAGACATTATGCATTCGGGAGGGCAGAAATGCCAAGCAGTTACTGTAATGCAGGAAGAGGTGAAGAATTCACAGAGGAAGAAGACACAAAATTCCCTCTTTTTCAGTAGCAGGGCAAAAAGCCTTTAGATCTCATTAACCAGCAAAAGCCTCCTCAATTTTAACACTGAAAACAAGCCCCAGCAACCAGCACCCTTCAGCCAACATTATATAAAGACACATTTTTCACACGATATCAAAAATAGTTAAAAATCACATGTATGTGACTTCAAGCAGGAAAAAAAAATGTCTATTTTTAACATGAACTTTGAGCATTTGGGGGTTTTATCTGTATATGAAAAAGAAAACCCTACTCAAAATAAATAAACCCACACAAGATGACCCATGTAATGGAAATAATCTCGAATAATATAGGCAAAGAATGCCACGCATGTAGCATAAATAAGCCACCAAATGCAAACTGAAATAAAGATGAGAACTGGTTCAACAAAAGCAGAGTCCACCCGCAAAACAAGAGGTCGAGAGGGAGGAATGAGCCAAGGAGATGCTCCCTGCAGTGCCTGCCAGGGCTACTGGGGATGACAAGGGATTTCTCTATTCTCCGTCTCAAGCTTTCCTCCCTTCCCAAGCTCTCCCAGTCGCTATTATACAGGTCTCCACCCGGCAAACCCCTGCAATGCCTTCACCAAGAAACCTCAGTTTCACATCCGAGATCTCAAACAACCCCATCGAGCTACAACAAATCAGGCTGTGAATGGTTACAGCCCTTATCAGGCAGCAGAGAATATCCAACACACACCAAGCTCAGAGCCACAGAACTCCCTTCCACAGCGCCTGTAAAAGAGCAGCTTCTCCATCCTGAGACCTGCTCCTCCGGCTGCAGCTCTCCCTTTCTCCCCACACCACTGCATAACTAACCAATAAATCTCCATGGCTCAGCACTTGCACATAGCTCAAGACCCCACCACGGCTCAAGTCGCACAGAGAACAACCTGCATGCAGAGAAGCCGCACCAAATCTTACGTTCCTTCTTACATCCCTTCCCACACCAGCCCCCCATAAAGCAAAGCACCCATGGACACAAAAAAGCCCCCCCCGGTGCGTCTGCAGGTTGTTCCCATCACACAGATGTTGCCCGTTTCTGGTCGATCCTGAGCCATACCGGGATACCCCGCATCCTTGCATCAACTCCAGGCGTGACCTCCTGCACCAAGCCAACCGCCCCATCGCCGCCGTAGCACCCCAACGCAGCTGAGCCCCCCGAACACAGCCCCATAGCACCCCACAGCCGCCGGACCACCTCTGCAGTCATTGCCCCCCTTCCAGCCCTGCCCAGCCATTGCTCTCCTCCATCTGGAGCTAAAGCACCGGGTATCGGGGGTACCCCAAAACCCACTGCCCCCCCCTTTCCTCACCAGCCTTCCTCATACCCACAGAGCTCCCCTCCACACCAGACCCCCCCCCTTCCCTTTTCCAACACCCCCCCAAAGCCCCACAACCCCCAGTTCACCCCCCTTGTCCCTCCTAACACTTGTTTTCCCTCACCCGACCTCCCTCCATGCTCCACCATAGCACAGCCCAACCTGCGGCCCCCCTCCCCACCGGCGCCCTCGAACCCCCTCATCCACCCCACTTTACACCCCCAGACCCCAGCACTCTGCCCTAAACACATCCTATGGCTACCAGCACCCCCAAATCAGCCTCCAAGCCCCACTTATCCCCCCTAATACACACACAGAGCCCCCCCACACACCCCGGGAGGGCCCTCACCTTCCTCGGCGGCGGCTGCATGGTGCTGCGCTGGGTCTCCACATCAATTCCCTCCCCCCGGCAGCAGGATGCGGCCCCCGCTGCAGGAGGAGGAGAAGGAGGAGCGGGCAGCGATCGTCTCCCTGCCGGTGCAGGGCGAGTCCCGGTCGGCGGGAGGAGGGAAAAGGGGAGGGAATGGGGAGCGGGGACGGGGGGGGGGGAAAGGCCGCCTCTTCCTCACGGGCAGCGACCGAGCAGCGTCCCGAGTCCCGGCCCTCGGGAGCGGGGAGGGAAAGGAGGCGGCGGCGGGAAGGCGGGGACGAGGCTGAGGGGAGGCGAAGGAGGAGAAGGAGGAGAAGGAGCAGAGGGAGCGCGGCTCGGGAGCGCCCCGCTGAGGGAACGCGAGCCCGCCTGAGGCGAGGCCTCCAGCGCCGGGAGCGGCCACCACGGAGCGGGGCGGGGGGAGAGGAGCGGGAGGGAGGGAGGGAGGGAGGGAGGGAGGGAGGGGGGAACGCCCCCTGCAGGCTCCGCTGCGGCCGCTGGGGGGCGCCCGTGGGCAGAGCGGGAGGCGGCGCGGGAGCAAGGAGAGGGGGGTGAGGGGTGCGCAAGGGGGTGCAGGGGGGGTGTAAGGGGGGTGCGGAGGGTGTAAGGGGGTGCAGGGGGTACGCAAGAGGGTGCAGGGGGTGTATGGGGTGTACAAGGGGGTGCATGGGGGGTGTAAGGGGGTGCAGGGGGTGCGCAAGGGGGTGCATGGGGGGTGTACGGGGTGCATGGGGTGTACAAGGGGGTGCATGGGGGGTGTAAGGGGGGTGCAGGGGGTGCGCAAGTGGGTGCAGGGGGTGTATTGGGGTGTACAAGGGGGTGCATGGGGGATGTAAGGGGGGCGCAGGGGGTGCGGAAGGGGGTGCATGGGGTGGACGGGGTGCATGGGGGGTGTACAAGGGGGTGCATGGGTGGTGTAAGGGGGGTGCAAGGGGTACGCAAGGGGGTGTATGGGGGTGTACAGGGGGTGCATGGGGGGTGTAAGGGGGTGCGCAACGGGTGCATGGGGGGTGTACAAGGGGGTGCATGGGTGTGCAAGGGGGGTGCAGGGGGTACAGGGGGTGCAGTGGGTGCAAGGGGGTGCGCAAGGGGGTGCAGGAGGTGCATGGGGGGTGTATAAGGGAGTAAAGGGGGTGCATGGGGGGTGTAAGGGGGGTGCAGGGGGTGCGCAAGAGGGTGCATGTGGGTGCACAAGGGGGTGCATGGGGAGTGAGCAAGGGGGTGCATGGGGGGTGCACAAGGGGGTGCAGGGGTGCATGGGGGTGTACAGGGGGTGCATGGGGCAGGGGTGTAGGGGTGCAAGGGGTACGCAAGGGGGTGTATGGGGGTGTACAGGGGGTGCATGGGGGGTGTAAGGGGGTGCGCAACGAGGTGCAGGGGGGATGCACAAGGGAGTGCATGGGTGTGCACACGGGGGTGCACAAGGGGGTACAGGGGGCGCACAAGTGGGTGCATGGGGGTGTACAAGGGGGTGCAGGAGGGGTAAGGGGAGCACGGAGGGTGTAACAGGTGAAGGGGGTGCAGGAGGGGTAAGAGGTGCACAAGGGGGTGCACAGAGGGTACTGGGTGTACAAAGGAGGTGCGCAGGGGTTCAAGGTGCGTGCACAGGAGGGTGCAGGGGCTTGCACGGGGGTGCAGGGTGTGCGCAAGGGGGTGCACAGGGGGGTGCAAATGATGCACGGGGTGCACCAGGGTGTGCCTGGGGGGTGCAGGGGTGTTGCACGGGGGGGTGCGGGATGTACACAGAGGGGTGCAGGGGGGTGCAAGTGGAGGGTGCCGGGTTTGAATAAGGGGGTTCAGGGGTGCAAGGGATGCACAAGGGAGTGCAGGAGTGTGCTTGGAGGTGCAGCGATGTGCACAGGGTGTACGCAGGGGTGCAGTGATGTGCAGTGGGGATGCACAGGGGTTCAGGGTGCACGCACAGAGGGGTGCACAGGGGTACACAGGGAAAGTGTAGGGGGTGCACAAGGGGGTGCAAGAGGCGAGCAATGGGGAGTGCACGTCGGGGTGCAGGGTGTACAGAAAGTGGGTGCAGGGGTGTGCAAAGGAGGAGCACGGTGATGCACAGGAGGTGCACATGGAGGGTGCAGGGTTTGCATGAGGGTGTTCAGGGGTGTGCACAGGGGTGCAAGAGCTGCACAAGGGGGTGCAGGAGCATGCAAGGGGGTACAGAGGTGTGCACAGAGTGGACATGGGGGGAATAGTTTGCAAAGGAGGTGCACAGGGGTGCAGATGGTGTTCATGGGGGTGCACAAGGGGGTGCAGGGGTGTGCACAAGAGGGGTGCAGGCTGAGCACTGGGTGAGAGCAGGGGATGCACAGAACATACAGAGATGTGCAAAGGACGTCTCAGTTACATGATGTGAGCAGGGGTGTGCAAAGGATGTGCACCCTCATCCAGCTTCCAAAGCATGGGTCCACTGCAGGATCTGGCTACACACACTGGGGTGCAGGATGAAACCCGTGCTGCCATGGAGGTGCTCCCCAGCACCAGGCAGACATGGTGTTGGGAGTGCTCTGCACCAGAGGAAAAGCAGCCATCACCTTTCTTCCAGCACTTTTAAGCCTTCCCAAGCAAAGTGGAGCAGGAAGAGGTGGAGTTGAGCTGGAGTTCACGTTATAAAGGACAGTCCTCCTCATAGTCATAGAATCCAGACGGGTTTGGGTTGGAATGGACCTTAAAGCTCCTCCAGCTCCAATCCCTGCCATGGGCAGGGACCCCTTCCACTGGAGCAGCTTGCTCCAAGCCCCTGTGTCCAACCTGGCCTTGAGCACTGCCAGGGATGGGGCAGCCACAGCTTCTCTGGGCACCCTGTGCCAGCGCCTCAGCACCCTCACAGGGAAGAGCTTCTGCCTAAGAGCTCAGCTCAGTCTCCCCTCGGGCAGGTTCAAGCCATTCCCCTTGGCCTGTCCCTACAGGCCCTTGTCCCAAACCCCTCTCCAGCTTTCCTGCAGCCCCTTTAGGCACTGGAGCTGCTCTAAGGTCTCCCCTTCAGGAGCCTTCTCTTCTCCAGGCTGACCCAGCCCCAATTCTGTCCTCAGAGCCTGGAGACAGCAGCTGGAGCACCCAAATCCTGATGCACCCCAAGGCCACCCCACCAGCAGAGCACCCAAGCACACCACAACCCACGAGCCTTTTGCAGGAGGTTGCTTTTAACTAAAGATGAATAAACCAAAGCAGAACCCTTGAGCACTGCAGCCACCGGTGGGATGCAGGAGAGCCCAGGAGGCAGAAGTGATGTTCCCAGCCATGCAATGCCATGTTTTGACGGGTATGAATTAAAAGCCCTTCGTCAGACTTGCTTTTTCCTTTCCCCTCCCAGTACTTAGGTTGCTCGGCTCAGCTTATTAGATCTTCTGCAATGAGATCTTTGAGCTGTTAAGTGCATTTGGACATTTCCTTGAAGCAAATCACCGGGGCAGTTTGCAGAGCACAAGGCAATCATGGTAATTGCATTTTCCCAAGTGCTCCAGCATCGCTGCTGCTCCAGCTCCTTCATTATTGATGAACAGCTTTACTCCAGCTCCCAGAAACCGACCCGATGCCTTTAAAGATGCTTTAACCATCTTTTAACACTTGAAAACCCCTTCAAACGCAACTTGAATTCTCCTTTCTCCTCTAGCTAGTAGTTTATTTAGTGCTGGTAATTACTCCAACTCCTCCTCCGGGGAAGAGTCCATCTAAATCATTGGTTTGATGTGGTGCCTCAATGAATGATGTGAGCATCATCCATCTGCTTGAGCTACACAACCTGCAGAGCCCTGGAGGTGCTCTTGCAGGACCATGCCCTGTGCCCATTAGCAAGTTTAAACTTGCCCTGAGGTCTCCACACAGCTTCTCTTCTCCAGGCTCAACAGCCCCAATGTTCTCAGCCTGGCTCCATACAGGAGCTGCTCCAGCCCCTGAGCATCCTCGTGGCCTCCTCTGGACTTGTTCCAACAGCTCCATGTCCTTCTGATGCTGAGGACATCCATAGAGGGGGATAAATAGAGGGACACAAACAAAACACAACGGTGCCCCAGCGGTTCAGGAAACAATTTGTCATCGTCTTGATTTAAATCCTGTGGAATGTGTTTGGTAAATCTGTCTGTTTGCAAAGGTTCAGCCCATCCCTGGAACCGCTTCTGGAGGGACCGAGTCCTTGGGAGCATCCTCAGGGCATTAATATTCCATTTTTCCCTGGGATGCGCTGGTGGGAATGGGGATCTGGTTCCCTGGGGTCCACAATGGAGTGAGGAGGGGGATGGGATTTTGCAGGAGATCAGCATTGAATGAACTGAGAAAGGCAGGAGCCAGGCAGAGTAAACAGCTTCTAAAAAGATATTCATTTCATTTCACTTCCTTTCATGGGGGCCTATAAGGATGCTGGGGAGGGACCCTTCATTAGGGACTGCAGTGATAGGACAAGGGGTGATGGGTTCAGACTATAACAGGGGAAGTTTAGATTAGATCTATGGAAGAAGTTCTTCCCTGTGAGGGTGCTGAGGCACTGGAATGGGTTGCCCAGGGAGGTTGTGAATGCTCCATCCCTGGCAGTGTTCAAGGCCAGGTTGGACAGAGCCTTGGGTGCCATGGTTTAGTGTGAGGTGTCCCTGCCCATGGCAGGGGGTTGGAACTGGATGAGCTTAAGGCCCTTTCTAACCCAAACCATTCCATGATTCCATGATTTCATTTTCTTGGAATCAGAGTCCCAGGATCCCAGGTTGGATGTGCCTCAAGGATCATCTGGTCCAATCTTTCTGGGCAAAGCATGACCTAGACTAGATGGTCCAGCACCCTGTCCAGCCCAATCTTAACAGTGTCCAATTATTTATATAGTTTAGTTTAGTTTAATTTCATTCCATTTTGTTTTATTTTACCTTAATGCATCTTCATTGAATGATATTATTAATTTTTAAAACATAATTTAATGTAATTCTGTTTCATTTCCTTTCACATCTGAAAGAAGACACAAAATACCATCCCAAATTGATCTACAACACCCAGGGAACCCCAACAGAGGTGAGACATGAAGGACGAAAACCCCAAGAGCCAAATACCAGCTGATAGTAACAACCCCACCTGAAAAAAGGAGTGTATTCCCTCACCCCAAAAAAGCAGAATATGTCCATAAAAGCCAAATTTACTGATGAATCCCAAGGGATAGAGCCCCACTTGGGTCCATCTTCATGCTGCTCTCATTGTGTACACAGCGAATAGAATAGTTCCGGTTGGAAAGGACTTTAAGATGATTTAGTGCCAACCCCCATGTAAAGGCATCTGATTTAAGAGCTGGACTTGATGATCTTAAAGGTCTTTTTCAGCTTAGTTGGTTCTATGATTCTATCTCCGGAGCCAGCTCCCATGCAACCTCTTTCCCGTGTGCCTCTTTATCCTTCACATTGAACGTCATTCCTGGATGTAAAGCTCATCAAGTACAAAGAGCTCATGTTGAGTGTGGAAAACCCATTGCGTTTAAGCACTCTGGGTTGCCAGGATGCTCTTGGGATCAAAACCATGCGCGGTTTGCCCCATTGCTGCATCCCAGGGAGGTGCTGAACGCAAGAGGCAGCTCTGGCTGCGTTTCCATCAGCGGATCCAGGATGGATCAGGTTTTGCCCATGGAACTGGCAGGAGTTTCCTGGCAGAAGGATCTGCTCTCCAATAGGAACCACAGCGGGAGGGGGCTGTGACAGAGGAGCTGCTGGTCTGGGAGGCCTACCTTGGCCTTCAGAGATGATACAGGAACTGATTCCACTGGGAAGCTGGCTTGTTATATTAAATAGGGATATATAGGTGTATATATATTTATATAGAGAGAGACAGAGATATTTTTATATGGAATAGGAATGTATAAAATGTATATTTTCTATTATATAGAATCTGTTTTTTATATTAAATAGGCATATGTAATTGATGCTAAATAAGAATATATAACTTATATTAAATAGGAATATATAGAAATATATAGAATACATATATATATATCCCATCCCTGGTAGTGTTCAAGGCCAGGTTGGACACAGGGGCTTGGAGCAAGCTGCTCCAGTGGAAGGGGTCCCTGTCCATGGCAGGGGTTGGAACTGGATGAGCTTTAAGGTCCCTTCCCAACCCAAACCAGTCTGGATTCTGTAATTCTAGAATTCAATGTATTTCATATTAAATAAGAATATATAGAATACATTTTATAATAAATGGGAATATATATAGGAATATATTTTACATTAAAAAGGAATATATAGGGATATATATTTTATATTAAATGGGAATTCATAAGAAATAAAAAGCTTATGATAGATGGATAGGCAGGTAGGTAGACGAGTAGATGGGTAGTCAGACAAATAGATAAGAACTAAAGAATGAAAAAATGAATGGAAGTGTATTAAAGCAAAATAATGAAAGAACAAAATAACCCATAATAATGAACAATGATGTACTTGGGGGTGGCACAGTCTTTCCCTTCCCTACTTGTGTCTTAGCCAGTGTGGGAGCCAACTGCTTCAAGGAACAGGTAAAGCCATACATTGAGCTTGGGGTTCTCAGAGCCATGGTTTTGCTCTGAGTGTTTCTCCCAGGGCTTCAAAGGTCATGGTGCAAGAACCAGATGTTTCCAGCTTCCACATGTTGTGCCTCCAGATGTTTCCAGCTCATCCAGCCCTTGCCACTGCTCCATTAAGATGGGGACAGGTTTTTGATGCCTTTCCATGAGCACATCCCAGGCTGGGGGTATCCCAGCATCTGTTGTGGGTGCTCCTCACACCCCTTTGCTTCCTAGGATGCGGTGAAACACAAGGGATGCTGAGTCCTGGTCCCACCTTGGTTGATAAAACAGCCCATGTGCTCAAGCAATGATGCTTGCGCTGCTTTTCCATCACAAACACTGTTACCCTTGGATTTCCCCCTAATTATTGGATCTTTATGTCCACTTCTTCCTTCTTTCACCCATAAATCTCTGCACATCCATCTGAAGGAAAGTTATCAGGCTGGTGATGGAGCCTCCGGCCTTTCCCCACATGGGGGTGCCATGCGGATGCGAATGGGAATGATGCGCACGTCCTACAGCCATGGCAAGGCAAAAGGAGACACTTAAGCACGGAGATTGCTCTCATTTTTTGCCATAAAGAAAGGAAAATAAATAGATAGAGAAGAATAAGATTCACAAAGCATGAGAAAAGCAAGAAATAATGTGGATGGGGAAAAACAAGACCTAAAATAAGACCAAATAAGACCAAATAAGGTCTTATTTTTCCCCGTCCACGTTATTTCTTGCTTTTCGCATGGTTTGGCATTCCCCAGTGGAAGAAACACATCCTTTTCTGGAGCTTGTTGTAACCTGGTGTGAATTGAAGGAACCTTGAAGTAGCTCTTCAGGAGCCCAGGGGATGAATCAGCCTCCTCCAGGTTAAACATGGGCGGAAGGACTCATCCTGCACGGGGATGGCTGCAGGGGGATGGAGGTCCAGCCGAGCTGGAGGAGAGCCCATAGAGCCCTGCCACGTCCTGCTTGGGCCTGTTCCACCACATTTCGGTGCAGGCTGGTACACCCAAAGCGCTTTGTTCCCCGCGCTCTGCTGTCCTGGCCTCTCCCCATTCCTCCCTTCTCATGTTTGCCATACCTGAAGGGGTGAGACTGGGATTAATTTCCATGAGAACACGTTGAAAGAGTAAATATCTCGGAGCAGGGACGCTTGGCAGGTTCGTGGGGTTTGATTTCCTCCAAGGGTTGGCAGCTTTCCTGCTCTTTTGCTGGTTGCTCATGACCAGACGTGAGCATCAGGGGCAGTGGAAGCAGGAGGCATCTGCCCGTTTAGAGCAGGACCCACTCTTTGTCCTTTGTCCCATCCCAGCGTTGGACTGTGACTGTTCCCAACTCTACCCAAGAGGTGCTCCTTGGTGCTTTCCAATGGAGCTGGTGTAAATCAGGTGAGTCCTAGTGCAGCCTCCTCCTTCCATCGATGTTATCTCCCATCCTGCTGGGAGTACATGAGGGGATGCATGAGGGTTATGTCCAGTGATGGGTTTTAGCCCTTGGGTGGGAGTGAATGTGGTACTGCCGTGGTCTGCTGTGGGAGCAGGACCACAAACACAGCCCCATGGGGTCACATCAAACATCCATCAGTTGCTTTCCTGATGTGGAGCTGCTCCAGTACTACTGGAATAAAGGAACCATGAGAAGAGCCTCCAAAAGCCATCAGCAGTGTTCCTGAGGTTTGGGAGCATTTTGACAGCAGGCACAGCTTCATGGGTTCATGCTGTGGGATCACATCAACTGTGGGATGTGGGTACCCAGAGATGGGTGCAGGGTCTTCTGCTAAGAGCCAGGCCCACACAGTCACCATCTCTGGGCTTAAGACTAGGAACCCTCATCTGTGTTCAACCAGGAGTTGTCACTATGACTTCTGTAGAGGTGAGATGGGATGTAAGGTGCTGCTTCCACCTCCTCAATCTCCCAGCCACACATTCTTGAGCCCTCGAGTTCCTGGTCTCCAAAGCTGCTCTCAGGCACGTTGCTGTAGAACCTCTCTCAAGGTGAATATTCACCCTCTGTCCAAGAAGGACTTTTCCTTGGTTACCCTGAAAGGATCCAGGAAACCCTTCCAGCATGCCCAACCCTCCCTTATCATGATACCATATACCTACAGATAGAAATCCCCATGGTCGGAGCACGGGATGCACCCAGCCAGGGAACAGATAACGTTGGGATCACAGAAATGTGCCCCAGCGGGTTCCAAGTTACACATTAACGAGCAATGGGGGAGCGCAGCCGTGACGCAGGGATGGAGGGGAATTTACAGCAGGAATGCTCAGCTCATGCACAGGGGACAGCAGAGGGGGCAGCCCCGTCCTAGTGTGCTCCTGCACAAGGCAGGGCTGGCAGCAGCGGGTCTGTGTGAGCTGGAGACACTGAGTGTGGCCAGGACAGGAGGGCAAGCACTGCTCTGGGGATCAGATCCATGCCCATCAAGACAGAGTCAATGCAGAGCAGCAGTCTGAGACCAGCTTGTAATTCCAAGGCAGGCTTGGGAAACCCCCAAATGTGGGGAGGTTGTCATGAAGCTGATAAGGTCATGGAATCATGGAATGGGTTGGGTTGAAGGGATCTTAAAGCTCCTCCAGCTCCAACCCCTGCCATGGGCAGGGACCCCTTCCACTGGAGCAGCTTGCTCCAAGCCCCTGTGTCCAACCTGGCCTTGAGCACTGCCAGGGATGGGGCAGCCCCAGCTTCTCTGGGCACCCTGTGCCAGCGCCTCAGCACCCTCATAGGAAACCTTTCTTCTCTTTATTTGCCTGCTGTGAAGGGGAAGAGACCATTGGGTTGCTTTCTGTGCCTGTGGTGGACACAGCACCTCCAGCACTGGGTGGCTTTTAGAGCAGACACATGTTCATCAGGGTCGGTGTGGGAAGAGCTGTTGTCCCATGGGGTAGGGGGAAGGTGGAGATGCTGGCACCTTGCTGCACCCTCCCATTATCAGAGCATTGAGAGCTCTGCCCCAAGGGATTGGTGACACAGGGACCATATCAGCCCACAGCCGCACAGACATGGCCCGTTTCCAGTGTTCCCCACTTGGGCACGTCCCTGGTTATCAACACCAGCCATACCCCCAACACTGGCACTGCGTTTCTCCTGGTGCTGTTGCATGCAGACATCTCCATGCATCCCATCCAGCCTCAATTTCCCTGTTTCACTTCTTTTCCTACAGGCAGGGGCAGCTGAAGAGAGGAAGAAGCAGTGTCCTGCTGGAACATGGGTGCCCCAGAGGGACTCTTCATCAGGACTGCAGTGATAGGACAAGGGGTGATGGGTTCAAACTGAAACAGGGGAAGGTCAGGTTGGAGATAAGGCAGAAGCTCTTCCCTGTGAGGGTGCTGAGGCGCTGGCACAGGGTGCCCAGAGAAGCTGTGGCTGCCCCATCCCTGGCAGTGCTCAAGGCCAGGTTGGACACAGGGGCTTGGAGCAAGCTGCTCCAGTGGAAGGGGTCCCTGCAATGAGCAGGGGTTGGAGCTGGAGGAGCTTTGAGGTCCCTTCCAACCCAATTCATTCCATGATTCTATGGTCTTGGCTCCCACAAGCTTGCCCAAATAAGCAAAACCTCAGCATGGCTTCATCTGTGTACCACTGGATGCAATATTTGGTGTCAGGGTCTCGTCCACTTCATGGGAAAAGTGGAAATAGAGGAAAGGGGAAGGAATCGATGACATTTTCAAGAAATGAGAAGGGATGTGAGTGTGTGAGCACTGGGCTCAGAGCCAGTAGAAAAGTATATAAGCAAGAAATTCTTCTGGTCCAGCCATTGCTTCAGTGATCCGGATGGCATCATCGTGCAAAGCATAAGGCATGACAGAAAGTAGGATGGAGCTGGTGGCCACAGGGTTGGGAGCAGACTTGCCAGAGTCACCTTTTGTTTGGAGAACATGCTGGAGAAACACGCCTGCAAGGCTTCATCCAGACCCTAAGGCAAGCAATTCCCCTTGTCCTATCACTGCAGTCCCTAATGAAGAGCCCCTCCCCAGCATCCTTGTAGCCCCCTTCAGACACTGGAAGCTGCTCTGAGGTCTCCACGCAGCTTCTCTTCTCCAGGCTCAACAGTCCCAATGTTCTCAGCCTGGCTCCATACAGGAGCTGCTCCAGCCCCTGAGCATCCTCGTGGCCTCCTCTGGACTCACTCCATCAACCTTATAGGGACCTGATGGGGTCCCATCAACCTTATAGGGACCCTATGTAGGTGTCCCTATATATTGGCATCTCCCCCGGTGCCAGTAAAGGAAGGAAAACAGAGATGAAGCTCCTATGAAAACCCCATGTGGAACCATGACCTCTGTGGTGGTTCACTGGACCCTGCTTGGGAAGGAGCAGCTGGGTGGAGAGAGGAGGAGAGGATCTCAGGAGATGGATGGGTGGCCTTAGAGGTACCCATGCGTGAATGGGTGGAGGTCTTGGAGTCACCCATCCCCTGCCAAGGCTGGGACGGAAATGAAACTGGGTGCAGAGCTCAAAGTGTGGCGTCAGCCAGTTTCAGCGTGGGTTTCCCCATTCTGCATCTGGGCCTGACACGCTGCTTCAAGGGGGTGGGTTTGGGGGAGATGTGAGCTTGGACCCGGGCCTTGGCATGCGGGAGAGGAACTAAAACTTCCTGTGTGAAAGAGAAATGCTGGGGGCGATGTGCTGATGTGTCTCTATGTGATTTGTTTCCTATTAAACTCTTCTCTGTGAAGAACTGCATCTCTTCCCTGGAGACGATGCTCCATGGCCAAGCACCGTGGTCACTAAAGCAAAGTGACCGCAAAGCACCAGCCTGAGAGCAGAAGTGGCTTATCCCCGCTGTAAAGGAGGAAAAGCACAGAGATGAGCCCAGTTCCTGCCTGGCTTCCCTCTCCTGCTGCTTGGTTTTGCCAGTGAAATGATCTGATTCGGAAGGTGAGGCTCTGAGAGATGAAAACCCCAATATGTGAAAGAAAATAAACCCAATGGCTCCAGAGATATTTGCTCTCCTGGAGCACTGAGGGAAGAGGTTATGGTGGTAATTATTACATCTCATCAAAGCATTCTAACAGTAAGAAACCCCCTTATTGGTTTTATTTCTATATTTACATGCCATTATAAGGGCCTGTAGGGCCAGGCCAAGGGGAATGGCTTGAACCTGCCCGAGGGGAGACTGAGCTGAGCTCTTAGGCAGAAGCTCTTCCCTGTGAGGGTGCTGAGGCGCTGGCACAGGGTGCCCAGAGAAGCTGTGGCTGCCCCATCCCTGGCAGTGCTCAAGGCCAGGTTGGACACAGGGGCTTGGAGCAAGCTGCTCCAGTGGAAGGGGTCCCTGCCCATGGCAGGGGTTGGTGCTGGATGAGCTTTAAGGTCCCTTCAACCCAAACCAGGCTGGGATTCCATGGTTCTAATTTGACTTCTATGATCACATCCATCCTGCTGCTTTTAGTCCGAGCATCAGGAAACAGCACCAACCCCTGTATAAACACTCATTTCAGTGCTGCTTCCTCATGCATACAAAAGGCTTCACATCGCTCTCCCAAAGCTGAGTTCATTCAGCCTTAGCAGATTCCCAACACCTTCCCAGCAGCCCTCAATAAACCTGGGCTCAGGTGTGCTGGCTGGAAGGCAGCTGGGTTTATGCATCACCTGCATAAAGCATCCCCTCTGCACTAGAAAGATCTCTCTTCTACCAGAGCGAATCACTTCTGCTGCTCTGAGCACATTCCCTGTGCTCTGAGGAAGGGTTTTCTCCCCTGGGAACGGTTGACAGGTTACAGTGGCAAACACAACAGTTTTCATCTCTGAGTCATGGAGGAAGTGAAACATGAGTTTGTTTTGGTCCCGATGCCATGAAATAGCTCATCCTTTCACTCTGCCCATTTGTGAATGCAGATCCTGCATCCGGAAAGCCCCAGCATTTAGAGGCATAAACATGAGCTTAACTAAGCCTTATTCCGGCTCTCCAGCATCCAGGGGGAAGATGCACCTCTGGGAATGCATTGCTTAACAGAGCTCAAAAGGGCTACATCTGCATGAGTAACATCATGCCATGAACCCCAAGATCCCATAGGTGTGCTCATAGCATGGATGCATCTAAACCATGCAGTCGAAGGCTTTCCATCCTTGCTTGCTGCTGCTGCTGCCTTCATGGTTTTGCCGGTGCTGTTTGCTTCTCTACATGCCCAAACTGCCCAGGGTACGGCTGACTCATGTGCTGTGCTTGGTTGCTGATCATGGCAGGGCCCAACTCAGGTTGGGACATGAACAGGGAGCCCTTCAAACAGGAACACCCTGTCTCTTTAATGCCCCCAGCTCCCAGCTCTGGGATAGCATCTGGGATATCAGTAATGGTTATAGGACATGAGCAGTCGCCACGGTTGCACGAGCTGAGATGAACGTTGTAGGTACAGGGTTAGGGGATGCTCTGGCTGAGATGGATTCATTGGATGAGGTTGGGAAGAAAACAGTGCCTGGGGTGAAAGTTGCCCTTGCCAGAATGTGGGAGCATTTTTCCTCTCCTGAGCATCCCTCTTCCAGTTGCAAAAGGCATTGCCTAGGGATGGGCAGCCCCTTGGACCAACCTGTTTCTGAGCCCTAAACGCAGACTTTTGCCTTGCTCATGTGTGTCAGCCCTCCATGGCTTCCTCTTGTCCTACTCCTCCTCAGAATTCCACTCATTCCTCACTGTCTTTTGGGGACACTGCCAACAGCCCATGGGTGGCTTAGGGACATGGCTTACATGTTGTCTTCTAAGAGCAGAACTAAGTCTGGCCATATAGATGCTGGCCAGACGCCTTGAGGTGATGCCCATAAGAGCTGGATTTGAGCTGGAAGGTCCCTGTGTGTGTTTATAGGGATGGTCAAGGCTGGGGAAATCAGGACAGGGCAACCCCAAAAGGGTGAGGGGCAGTGGCCATCCCCTACCCAAGTAATGCATCTATATGGGATCTCCATTGGACACTGAAAGAAGAGGGGGTAGGGAGCATCACTTAACCCCATCCCTAACCCTCCTCCCAGCTGAACTCTAACCCCAACCATGGTGAGGGTCTGTGGGTGAATCCATGCTCCCCATACCCTTGTAGGTGCCAGAGAAGAGCTGGGTCAAACCAAGGAGCATCCATCAGCATTGTCATGGGCACTGAATCAAAGCAGCAGGACAAAACATCACCTCAACCAAAAGGATGGTTAAGTGCTGCTTGGACAGGGAATACCCAGTGCTTAAAGGAGCAGGGTTCAGGGAGTGTTTCCATGTTGGTAGAACAGGTTCAGGGCCACCATCCTGTGAAGGAGCCCCTCTGGATAAGGAGTTGGCAGCAATGAAGCATCCCCAGGTGCTGAGTTGACCCCAGAAGACCTCAGCAAACACGCATGAGCATCATGAAACGCCTCTTAAAACAAGTGTAAACTCCTGATGACTTCTCCTCTCTCTTCCCTGATGGTTGAACACCATGAACTCACTGGGAAGTGAATGGGACAACTGGAAGGAGAAGGGATGTGAAGAGTTAACCTCATTTCTGGGCTGTTGATCCCGTAGACGCAATGTCCCACTGCAGCTGCACTTCTGGTACCCTCTCATGCACGCTCCAGTGAGGGCTGGAGGACCAGGACGTGCTCAAGCATCGCTCTTGTAACCACCCAAACGGTTGCATGGAGAATGCTCAGCGAGTTGGGAACAAAACCAGGCTGTGGAGCACGGTTGACTTGTTGGAGGGACCTGGAGAGGTTCAATAGGGACAAGTGCATGGTCCTGCCCCTGGGACATGCTGGCTTTGTGCAATAGGCCAGGATGGGGTGGTTGGCTGAAGGCAGCTGGTGGCCACAAGTTGCCCCCAGATCAGAAGGGTGCATTTGCAGCAGGGAAGGTCAACCAGCCTCCAGCTGTGGTGCTGCTCTCCATCCATTACAGAGCTCATGGGCACCTTGGAGGTGGGCAGAGCTTGGTGCAGAGCTTGTGCCCTGATAGCTGGGGGTGCTGGTCCCACACTTTCAGCCCTGTCACACTGCCCAGCTGGGCTTTAGGGTTACTTTGGGAGCTGAATTTAAGAGCGGAGGACACCCATCAGCTTGGTATTAGGTCCCTCAGGTGCCCTAAACCCATGTCAATGCGAGATAACCATGCCCTACCTCCTCATGGCACATGGAAGATGACCACAGATCCCTCACCCTGCTCTTTGTGAGGGGATGCAGAGGTTGCCCTGGGCTCCAGGGCTCTGCTGAGCTGGTTAACACAAGCAGGGAGCTTTGCTCAGAGTTGCCTATTACCTTTTCCCACTGGTCCAACTGGACCATAGGGATGGGATAGGGAGCACGGAGCCAGAGTCCTATGGAGGGTCACCACTGAGCCGGGGATTCCCGTTGTTGGCCCTGGGGGACATAGGAAGAAACAAGGCATTGTATCCCAAAACAGGTCATTGTATCCCAAAATAGCTGCTTCATTCCAAAGGAAAGGTCGGTGGAGAGGCAATGTGTAGGTCTCCATGAGAGCAGGAGGGTTTCCTCCTACCACAGGAAGGTGAGTGACTCACTGCAATGGAAACTGGAGGGGCTGGGAGAGGCAATCCCTCTCCCTGGTGGCTCCCTATCAGGAGGTAAATCTCCCTCCACTTCCCTTGCAAACCCTTGCTCCTGAAAACATCTATTCCAGGGGGGTTCTTATCAGATGGTCCCTTTGCTCTGAACAGAGCCGTGCTGTGGCTCCAAGCACATCCCAAGGCTCTGCCATGGCCGCCCCAGGAATGACGCACTGAGAGGGAAAACCTGGCCAGTCCCCACGCCTGGAATCACCAGGAAGCACCTGCAAGCACTTTAGTTAAGGGAAGGGTCTCCTTGTGTTTGCTCTCCAGGAAGAGGTAGATCCCCATGACGATGCGGTGCTTTGTTGTTACTACAAGAGCCTGTGCTTCAGTTTTCAGCTACCAGCTTGAGGGTAATCACAGAATCACAGAATGCCAAGGGTTGGAAGGGACCTCAAGAGATCATCTGGTCCAACCCCCCTGCAAGAGCAGGGTAACCTAGAGTACATCACACAGGAACTTGTTCAGGCGGGCCTTGAATATCTCCAATGTGGGAGACTCCACAACCCGCCTGGGCAACCTGTTCCAGTGCTCTGGCACTCTCACAGTAAAGAAGTTCTTCCTGATGTTCACATGGAACCTCCTATGCTCCAGTTTACACCCATTGCCCCTTGTCCTATCACTGGATATCACTGAAAAAAAGCCTAGCTCCATCATCCTGACACCCACCCGTTACATATTTGTAACCACTGATGAGGTCACCCCTCAGTCTCCTCTTCTCCAAGCTGAAGAGACCCAGCTCCTTCAGCCTCTCCTCATAAGGGAGGTGTTCCACTCCCTTAAACATCTTTGTGGCTCTGCGCTGGACTCTTTCAAGCAGTTCCCTGTCCTTCTTGAACTGAGGGGCCCAGAACTGGACGCAATATTCATGTCCAGACCATGTCCTGGGTGTCCTCCAACATCCTAATGTGTGAACCCTACACTGTGCCCCCAGGCCCTGCCCAGGTTATACCACGATGGGTGGGACAAATCTTGAATGGGAGCAAAGCCATCATCTGTTTCCCATGGGTACCTTGCTCGTGGTCCATCCCGCTGTCAACCCAGAGCTTTCCCCTTGACTTGGACCAGGCTGGGCAGTGTCTGCTGGTGAACATCCTCCACCCATTCATTCTGCAGCCCAGAAAAGGCAGCTCAGCTTCTCCTTTCCAAAGAGACCTCCCTCCGTTGCTAAAAGGAAGATTAAGGATCATCGTTTCTCTTTCCCTTCCCTTTCTCTTTGTCTACACATCCTCTGCTCCTGAGGCCCAATTTCTCCTCTCATTTAGGGATTCCCCAGCCAATGACCTCTTCACCAAGCACTCAATTGCTTTCTGCTTGTATTTAGCTTGGAAAATTGTTCCTTTGGTTTCAGGACGTGTCTGGGCAAAAAGCAAGCACAGGAACAACTGAACAAAGTTGTCATAGAATCATAGAATAGTTAGGGTTGGAAAGGAGCTTAAGATCATCCAGTTCCAACCCCCCTGCCATGGGCAGGGACACCTCACACTAAACCATGGCACCCAAGGCTCTGTCCAACCTGGCCTTGAACACTGCCAGGGATGGAGCATTCACAACCTCCCTGGGCACCCATTCCAGTGCCTCACCACCCTCACAGGAAAGAATTTCCTCCTTAGATCCAATCTAAACTTCCCCTGTTCCAGTGTGAACCCATCACCCCTTGTCCTGTCACTGCAGTCCCTAATGAAGAGTCCCTCCCCAGCATCCCTATAGGCCCCCTTCAGATACTGGAAGCTGCTCTGAGGTCTCCACGCAGCTTCTCTTCTCCAGGCTGAACAGCCCCAACTTTCTCAGCCTGGCTCCATACAGGAGCTGCTCCAGCCCCTGAGCATCCTCGTGGCCTCCTCTGGACTTGTTCCAACAGCTCCATGTCCTTTTTATGTTGAGGACACCAGAACTGCACACAGTGCTCCAGGTGAGGTCTCACGAGAGCAGAACAGAGGGGCAGGATCACCTCCTTCGACCTGCTGGTCACGCTCCTTTTGATGCAGCCCAGGATACGGTTGCTTTCTGGGCTGCAAGTGCACACTGAAGCCGGCTCATGTTCATTTTCTCATCGACCAGCACCCCCAAGTCCTTCTCCGCAGGGCTGCTCTGAATCTCTTCTCTGCCAAAACGATTGCCTCCAAAGGGTGGGCTTCTCAGGGCTGCTTGGCCAGTGACTGAAAGAAGGGTTGTGAATAGAATCTGTGATTTCATGATTCGGCTTTACAAGGAAATAACCATTAGACCCAGAGGAACCGGCTTCTGTTTAGCTGAGTGGTGCTGACAGCTTGACCCCTGCTTGCTGAGGACATTGAACCTGGTGCTGGAGACCTGCTTGCTCCTGGCCAAGGGATCTTCTGCACTGGGAGAAAGCTCCTCCAGCTCCAACCCCTGGCACAGGCAGGGACCCCTTCCACTGGAGCAGCTTGCTCCAAGCCCCTGTGTCCAACCTGGCCTTGAGCACTGCCAGGGATGGGGCAGCCACAGCTTCTCTGGGCACCCTGTGCCAGCGCCTCAGCACCCTCACAGGGAAGAGCTTCTGCCTAAGAGCTCAGCTCAGTCTCCCCTCGGGCAGGTTCAAGCCATTCCCCTTGCCCTGTCCCTACAGGCCCTTGTCCCAAGCCCCTCTCCAGCTTTCCTGCAGCCCCTTTAGGCACTGGAGCTGCTCTCAGGTCTCCCCTTCAGGAGCCTTCTCTTCTCCAGGCTGCCCCAGCCCAGCTCTCTCAGCCTGGCTCCAGAGCAGAGCTGCTCCAGCCCTCGCAGCAGCTCCATGGCCTCCTCTGGCCTCGCTCCAACAGCTCCACGTCCCTCTTGTACTGGGGTCCCAGACCCGACCCAGCACTGTGATGCTCTTGATCCATGTCAGTCCATCAGTGATCCCAAGCCCAGAAGCAGGCCTGAGACACTCTAGATTAATCCCTGGAACATGACCTTTAAATGCTGGGTGCGGTGGGCCAGTTATTTTAGCTGCAGTGGCAAAGATCCAAATAAGAAACACCAGCCAGGCCCTTGATAACAATATTGGCCTCCTGACAAGGACACCAGCTGGGAGTGAGCCTTTGGGCTGGTCTGCCTCTGCAGGGCTGGGTTATCATGGGGTAGACATGGGAAAGCAAGTGCCTCCTCTGTCAGCTGGTTGGAGGTTAAATGAAGCTCATGTCCATGATGGAGCATCAACCATCAGCCTGCATTTACCCAGGGACATGGAGAAATCCATGTGGACCCAATTTCCCACCTTCCCTCCCAGTTCCAGTCGTAACCAGGGAGATGTCAGTCCCTGAGCATTGCACTCGTCAGGGTGGGCTTTTTGAGCCCAGTTTGGGTTTAATGGTGTTTTCAATGAGAAAATAAGGGAAAATGCAAGAAAATGGATGGTAGAATGGGGGGTTAAAATGGAGAAGCTGAGTTGCAGCCATCCTCTGCAGGAAGGGAAGTCATAGTCATCATCCTTGGAGGTACTCAAACAATGTGGAGATGTGGCACTTAGGGACATGGTCCAGTGGTGGTCTTGGCAGTGCTAGGTTAACAGTTGGACTCAATAATCTGAAAGGTCTTTTCCAACCTTGAGTATTCTGTGATTCTCCTTGAAGACTGAGATGGACCTGATGTTGGTCTGCTTGAAATGGGATTTGTAACCATGGGGATGCTGCTATGGGGTAAGTGACTTGGGTGTCACCAACCTACTTCCAAAGGGCAGGAGGCAGGACGGGTCCCCAAGGAGGGTTGTTGGGGTCTTGTGGAGGTGGAATGCTGCATTTCCCATCCTCACCAACCCATCAAATCAGGGTGCATGCGGTTTGGGGTCTGAGGAGGGGCTCAGTTTGACTCCTTCACCCATTTGAAACACTGATTTAGATGGACATCTCCAAGGGACCATGCACATCTTGGACACATCCTGTCATACCCTGTGTGTGTGCTCTCCTATCCCTGCCTGGGCAGTCTGGGAGCAAGTCTCTTGCTGGGCTCAACTGGATACGGAGCATCCCCACCCCATAGCATCCACAGGGAGCAGTGGCTTTCCGAGGTCCATGCATCCATCTCTATTCCCAGTGCCGTATCTTGGGTCACCTCAGCAAGAATCTCCTTGAGGACACAAAGGTTATTTTGAAGCAGGAGAGGAAGGAAGTGAGTTCAAAAGTCCCATATTAAGAACAAGTATTTTGGGGGGAACAAAGGGATTCCAGGCTGCGACCATGCACTGGTCCCCGTGGTCCTGCTGCTGGGAGCTGAGAGCAAGAATAATGACCCCAAAAGTCTTTTCCCTCATCACCAAAGGGAACTTGCTCCTGAGCTTCTGTGGCCTTTATCTGCTGGGTCCTCCATGAGGAATGGATCAAAAGGAGGAGATATGGGATGCGATGGGGGTCCTGCCACCCCATTCAAGAACCAGCCTCCAGCTGGAGGAGCCAGAGCAAAACCCACTGTGGTACAAGGCAGTGCTTCCACATTGGGCTGGACCCATGATGCAGCTGCCCATGCCCACTGTGTCCCACCTCAAGGGTTCTATCCATGGCTGGGCTCCTGCTTGCCCAGCTCTTCACCAGCAAATGGAGAAATGAAACCATTTCAGGGCAGCATCTTCCCAAGAGCCATTTTAGGCTTAGATCATTACATGGATCCCATAAACCCTTTATGCACTGGAGCTGCTCTAAGGTCTCCCCTTCAGGAGCCTTCTCTTCTCCAGGCTGCCCCAGCCCAGCTCTCTCAGCCTGGCTCCAGAGCAGAGCTGCTCAGCATCCTCTGGACTGGCCCCAACAGCTCTGCATCCCTTCTTGTGCTGTTGCCCCCATGGATGGGTCACTGCTGCTGTTTCAGCCTTGGTCTCAGGGCATGTTCTAACCTGCCCTCTTGGACACCAGGCTGAGTGCACAACCCCTTCCAGCAGCACCAACCATGCTCAGGGCAACGTCTCCTCCTGCTCGCCTTACCCAGCACCTCCTGTTGATGTAAATCCCAATCCCAGCTCTGAATAAGACCTTGCTGTGTTTGCCTGTTTAATCCCAGTCTTGTTTAGTGTTTTCTGAGCAGTCCCAGGGGAAGATGCAGAAGAGAAAGCACCAAATTTGGCAGAAAACTCAACATCTCCTATTCTAAGCCAGCCATCAGTGGGGTCAGCAGCAGCAGAGCTGACCCCACAGGGGAGGAAGGCTGACCTTGGGAGCCTATGGGGCTTCACAGCATCCTTGTGACCCCCCTTTCTCCTTCCCTTCATGGGCTGTGGTACACCACCACCACAGGCCTGCTGGCAACCGGCCTGTGCTGCCCACAGCACCCATAGCCCCAGGCAAGGGGTAATTTTAACACACCTTCCCCGCTGTGCTGGGTCTGTTTAAGGTCTTTATAGAAGCAGCACTGTTGGCCACAACAGGATCCTTGTGTGTCGGGGCCTGGCAGCTTGTTCCTGCTGCCTGGGAGGTCGTGGCAGAGCCCAAACTGGTCTTTACAAGCATCCTCCTCAGGAAGGGGGATGCTGGAGTTTGAAATGCCTCCAATAACAGGGCTATGTACGAGCGGCTCGAAGCCTGGCAGCTCCATTGCCCTCCTGCTCTGAAGCCCCATGGCTGCTGGAGGAGGAGGGTTGGGGCATCACATGTGGTCTATAGGGAGGAAATGAAAGCTGGGCTAAAAATACCCCCTCAGCCAGTGCTGGAGAGTGACAAATGGACACCCAGATGCTAGAGCTCTGTGCTGAAGCAATGGGGAGAAGATCAAGCCTTCTGCTTGCAGCTGCTCCAGTGAGCATCGTGTGCATCAGGTCTACTCCAAGTGCCCCTTCCCCAGCTGGATGTGGCCCCAGAGAGCAGCACTGCGCCCCATCTGCATCCACTTGTAGGCTCTTGTTGAAGGGTGAGTGGAAAAAGGGTGGAGGGTCCCTTTGTGTGCTCAGCACCCACCAAGCCACTTGGTTGTGGCTCTTGGGTGCTGCTCCCTCAAACACCATTAACGTCAGGAGGGCAGGAGGATGTTCATATAGAAGCGCTTGTGTATGATGGATGGACAGAGGGACACGGTGCTTTTCCAGCCCCAACTCCCAACTCCAACACCTCTTTCCCTCAGACTGAAGCAGGGGAGATTTACATTGGATATAAGGAAGCTCTTCCCTGTGAGGGTGCTGAGGTGGTGCTCAGAGAAGCTGTGGCTGCCCCATCCCTGGCAGTGCTCAAGGCCAGGTTGGACACAGGGGCTTGGAGCAAGCTGCTCCAGTGGAAGGGGTCCCTGCAATGACCAGGGTTTGGAGCTGGAGGAGCTTTAAGGTCCCTTCAACCCAAACCAGGCTGGGATTCTCTCACTCTCTGACCAGCCCTGCTTTGGAGCTTGTTTGGCTGCTGGGAAGATCCTCCCAAGTCTCCAAAGCACCCAGTGGGTACCAACCCTACCTGACCTCATCCTCTGCCCACCCTGTGAGCATCCACCCCCATGAAGAGATGCTTCATCCTCCAGCTGGATTGGGCTTTTTGATGACTTTCATACATCCTTCAGAGCTGCTGATAGTCCTGAGTTAGAGCATCCTGGAGGGAAATCGCAGCCACACTGGGAAGCTGCAATACCAGACCTGCTCCCATGGCATTTCCCTCCTTCTGTGGGATGTCCCTCCTTCTCCAATGAGATGTCCCTCCTTCTCCTGTGGGATATCCCTCCTTCTCCTGTGGGATGCCCTCCTCACATGAGATGTCCCTCCTTCTCCTGTGGGATATCCCTCCTTCTCCCATAACATGTCCCTCCTGCATGCCTGGTCACACAGGGCATATTTCTTCCTCCCATTCAAGTGGCTGAACACCTCACCAGCCAAGCAACAACGAGAAGTGACCGAACACCCATGCCCATGGGCCAGGGCATCATTTTGCACTTATCACAGAATCATAGAATAGTTTGGGTTGGAAAGGACCTTAAGATCATCAAGCTCCAACCCCCCTGCCATGGGCAGGGACACCTCACTCTAAACCATGGCACCCAAGGCCTCGTCCAACCTGGCCTTGAACACTGCCAGGGATGGAGCATTCACAGCTTCCCTGGGCAACCCATTCCAGTGCCTCAGCACCCTCACAGGAAAGAATTTCCTCCTTATCTCCAATCTAAACTTCCCCTGTTTCAGTCTGAACCCATCACCCCTTGTCCTATCACTGCAGTCCCTAATGAAGAGTCCATCCCCAGCATCCTTGCAGCCCCCTTCAGACACTGGAAGCTGCTCTGAGGTCTCCACGCAGCTTCTCTTCTCCAGGCTCAACAGCCCCAATGTTCTCAGCCTGGCTCCACACAGGAGCTGCTCCAGCCCCTGAGCATCCTCGTGGCCTCCTCTGGACTTGTTCCAACAGCTCCATGTCCTTTTTATGTTGAGGACCCCAGAACTGCACACAGTGCTCCAGGTGAGGTCTCACGAGAGCAGAATAAAGGGGCAGGATCACCTCCTTCGCCCTGCTGGTCACGCTCCTTTTGATGCAGCCCAGGATCCGGTTGCTTTCTGGGCTGCAAGCGCACACTTTCATAGGTTTAGATGAGCATTGCTAACCCTTTCCTCTCCCACCAACGTGAAGCAGCTCTGAGGGCTCAACCCAACACATACCAGCCAACTTCCCCCCTTGCTTCCAGGACGGCTTTAAAAGGAAGCAAGGAAAAGGGATGTGGTTTACCCCAGCTTGTCCCAAGCACTGCTGGGATCCCCTCCTGCACCGCGGGTTTAAGCTGTGCCCATGGATGCAGCGCCGGGCTCTGCTATCAGCCACCCCGACCTTCCCAATCCTCCCATTCCTGCCCAGCATCCCCCCCCCCCGGTGTCTCCATTCCTCCCTGCCAGGCAACGGGGAAATGTTTTGAAAGCATCTTAGAAACGCGTGGTGCTGCCAGAACAGATGGGGAATGGAGCTGAGGAGGGGCTGGGCTCCAGCTCAGCTCCATTGGGTACCTGCTGCCTCCCCTGTGCTCCTCTCGACTGGATTTAAAGCATCCGGTGCTTGTTGGAGCTGCCTGGGAGCTGGGGAATGGAGGTTGTAGGGAGAGGAGGCTCTTTGGGTCTCGTGGGCAATGGGTGACCAGCGTCAGAGCAGCTTCCAGTGTGTGAAAGGGGCTGCAAGGATGCTGGGGAGGGGCTCTTCATCAGGGACTGCAGTGATAGGACAAGGGGTGATGGGTTCAGACTGAAACAGGGGAAGTTCAGGTTGGAGATAAGGCAGAAGCTCTTCCCTGTGAGGGTGCTGAGGCGCTGGCACAGGGTGCCCAGAGAAGCTGTGGCTGCCCCATCCCTGGCAGTGCTCAAGGCCAGGTTGGACACAGGGGCTTGGAACTGGAGGAGCTTTAAGGTCCCTTCCAGCCCAAACCAGTCTGGGGTTCTGTGATTCTGTGTTTGAAGGAAATGATGAAGGTGGCTTAGGGTGGGCATCAGAAGGCAGCACCCCCCCTCCCATCTCCCTTGCACCCAGATGAGTGGACAAAGGCGAGAAAGCACAACAGAAGGGGAAGGAAAGGCTTTTCCATGCAGAGAAGCTGGGAAGCTCCTGCTTGCTGGAGGATGCTGAGACTTTAACCAGGCTTGGGATGAGAACTCTCCAGGGGAGAACTTCCCTGCCCCAAACAAGCTGTTAGGAAACCATCTCCTCTTGCTTGTGAAGCAGCCAGCACTGCGCTGCCAAGCAGCCCAAGCACCAAGCTGCAGCCTTCACTGATCACCCCTTGACACCAAAAAGCCTCCTCCTGTCTTAAGTTGCTTGGCTTCATCCTGCCGTTGAGGAGCTGCAAGGAGCAGACCTTGGAGCATCGGCTGGAGGAGACGGCTCCAGGCAATGGCTGCTGAGCAGCAGTGAGCACCCCATGGGATGGGGCTTGTGTGAGGGCAGACAATGAACCCCTGGGCATGGAATCATGGAATGGTTTGAGTGAAAGGGGCCTTAAAGCTCCTCCAGCTCCAAACCCTGCTCATTGCAGGGACCCCTTCCACTGGAGCAGCTTGCTCCAAGCCCCTGTGTCCAACCTGGCCTTGAGCACTGCCAGGGATGGGGCAGCCACAGCTTCTCTGGGCACCCTGTGCCAGCGCCTCAGCACCCTCACAGGGAAGAGCTTCTGCCTAAGAGCTCAGCCCTGTTTCAGTTTGAACCCATTACACCATCCACATCTCCATCCATCATCCCTGCACATCACCCCTCCTTCAGAGGCAGCAGGGGTGAAGGATCTGGACGGTGAAACCAGCATCTGCTTAACCCCATTCTTTGCCCTAGAAGTGTTTCCAAACCCCAAAGGAATGGCCTTAACTTGGCACCACGCTGCCACCCCAGTGGGGCACTGCTTGGCAGCTTCATCACCCTCATCCTCCCTGCTCTGCCCAGGCATCTGCCTCCCTCTGTGCAAGCAGCAAGCTTCTCCTTCCTCCCTTATCAGCCCCAAATAGCTGCGGGGTGATGTATTGTTTTCCCTCCTCAAACAAATGACATCAGAAGAAGGAAGCAGGCATTTTTGTTGTTGTTTTCTGGCATGAAGGTCCATCACCAAGATCTCTGCAGCAGTTTCCGTGCCAGATGTCCATATCCTCTTTGCACCAGTTAATGCCTCCTTAGCTGGATGCTTTTGAGTAATAGACGGCATCAGTGCCCTTCCTCTCCCCCCTGGGGCTTTATGGTCCATATCCAGGAGGCCAAAGGAGCTCCTGGGTGAAATCAGATCCGGCTGCTGGAGTAGGAGGATCTGGCTTGAGCCCATGGACACAGATGGGGAATACACAGGGGAGCGCTGAGGCTCTCGCTGTGCTTAGGGTAGTGCAAAACAACTGGGCCACCTGCACATGGGGCTCGTTCTTCAGCCCCATAGAATGATAGAATCACAGACCGGTTTAGGGTGGAAAGGACCTTAAGATCATCCAGATCCAACCCTCCACCCCGGTCCCCAGACCTGAAGGTCTTTCAGCTCAGGTGACAGCACCACAGGGGACATAGGATGAACCTGGCCAAAATCATCCTCAAGGTCCCTTTACCATCTCATGTCCCCCATCCCTCTGCTTCCCTTGGAAATGAGCCCTTGTGGTAAGGGGTGGGCTGTGGGGTATCACCTGAGGTGCATTGGTCCCTTCCCTGAGCTCAGCAGGGCACAGATTGGTGCCACCCATGGTGGGACAGTGCCCACATCAGGGTGGCTGTGGCAGGGCCCCCAAGCTGGGCTCATCCACCTGGTTCAGAGGCATTTCTGCCCCTCCAGGGATGAACCTGGCACCCCCTTGCCCCTGTGTGGCTGCTCCATGCCCCTGGTAAGGGCCTGTGGGCTCTGCTACAGGGGTGAGCTCCGGTACCAGCACCCCTGGGATGCAGGGGGGGGTCTCCAGGGTGATTCCAGGTGGATGCAGCTCTCTGGGGTCCCTGCATGGGGGGCAGTTGGGGGGTGCCTGACCTCAGTGCTGGGTGGGCAGGACCCAGGCCTGTTCCCAGTCCTCATCCCATCCATGGTACCATCCCCAGAAGAGGTGCTCCTGCCCTGCTCCTACCCATATTCCCATCCTTGGAAAGAGGGCTCCTGTCCTCATTGCACCCCTGTTCCCATCCTCGTAGGCAGTCTTCTGCCCCAATCCTGCCCATGCTTCCATCCTTGGATGGGAGCCTCGTCCTAGCCCTAATCCCGTTCTCATCCATGGCCCCATTCCCGGGGTGGGGGGGAGACAAGGGGGGGAGCGGTAGGGCTCGTGTCCTGCCCCCACCCGCGGGCAGGGTGGAGGTCTCCGGCCTCATTCCCAGCCCTGACCCCATCCACGGCTGCGGGATTCCTGCCCCAGTCCCATCCCTGGAGGACCGGGAGGGGCCGGAGGGGGGGGGCGGTTCCATCCCCGTTCCCAGCCCCGGTCAGGGCGGTGCTGTCCGGGTCCTGCCCCGTTCCCAGCCCCGGTCAGGGCGGTGCTGTCCGGGTCCTGCCCCGTTCCCAGCCCCGGTCAGGGCGGTGCCGCCCCACTCCCGGCCCCGTTCACACGCGGTGGCCGCGGCCCCGGTGGCACCGAGCCCCGAGCCCCGGGCCATGGCGCTGCCTCCGCCGCCAGCCTGAGCGGAGCGGTCGGCACGGAGCGGCCGGGGCAGGAACCGCGCGGTGAGCGGGGGGTACCAAGGGGGTTTGGGGGTGCGGGGCAGGACCTGACACCGGGACGGGAGCCGGGGTGCGGGAGCGGGAGCGCATCCCCGTGCGCACGGATGGGGGACACTAAAACTGCCCCAAAGCGCCCCAAAAGGGGGGTGTTTGAGCAGCGAGCCCCCCGCATGGGCTTGGGGCTGACTTGGAGCGCTCAAGGAAGTCTCCGGGGCTCCTCTGTTTCCTGAATGATTGGATTGTTGGTGCTTTAATCCCCAATAATCTCTTTCCCCGCTCGGTTTCTCCCTTCCCAGGGGAGTTCGCTGGTTGCTTGTCAGGGGGTTCCTGTACGCACCATGGAGCTGACTCCCTGCTTTACTCCTGCTTGTGTTTCTCCACCTCTTTGCATGCTGGGGTCCCCGTGTAACCTATTTAGGGGTGCACCGGGATCAGTGAGACGCCGGCTTCAAACCCTTTGACTCCTTTTAATAGCTCCGAACCCACCTTCTTCCCCATAGCTGCATGCTGGCTGGCATCGCCCAGGAGCAGCTTTAAGGGCAAAACGTCCCCTTTCTCTTCCTGCTCCACTTTCTCTTATCAGCTCATTGCAAAACCCATTTGGCAACCCGCTGCCTTCCTGTGCATGAGGCAGGGAGCAGCCAACCCCGCTCCTGGGGGACGGTGACCCTGGCACAAGGTTTGTCACTACCAAAATTAGGGCCTTTTGTTAACGCCTTGAGCTCCTCTTCCTCATTTATACCCCAGCAAAGGGGGTGTCAGCCTTCAGCTGATGGGATGCAGAGCACCAATGCAAAGGGGGAGCCCCTAAATAGGCTTCTGTGGCTGTACCCTGGGACTTAGTGGGTTATAAACCCCCCAAAAGGATCTCTAAGTGTGCTGGCACCAAGTGGCTTTCCCCTGTCTCTGCCCAGTGTGATTTTTATCTCTGGTTATTGACATAAAGCCAAAGCCATGAATAGTTTGCTGGCAGCGAAGCGTGCTGCCGGCCACGCCATCCCTTCCTAATGCACCGTCCCCTGGTAAAGCCTTAACAGCGACCGGTCCATGAAGCAAAGACCCCTTTGCTCCCATAGGATGCTCCTTATGGAGGATTATCCCCCGCATCATCCCCCAAAGAGCATCCTTCATGGGGTTTTATGGGGTTTGGTGCTGCTTTGGCTTCCCAGTAACTGCTGGTGCAGTGGTGGAGCCCGATAATCGCATTATCCCCGGTCTCGGATGCTGGTTATCATCTCCCTGATGGGTTTGGTTTTGTTGGGAGGATGGTGGTGTTGGTGGGTGACTCCCTTGGTTTGGGTACGAGGCTGATAGGTCTCTGTGGAAATGTTAATTGTCCCAGATATGGGGTTTATAGGGTAAAATAGTGGGTGATCGACCAGAAACTGGTCCCATGTTGTACTTTCAGTCCGATCATTGCTTCCTCTGGTGAGCACCAGGAAGTCATGGAGGGTGAAACCAGGGTCCAGTTCTTGGTATCAAAAGCAGCACAGGGCCCCTTTCTATCTCTGGGGAGCCCAAAGGATGTGAGCAATTCCCCCTGCAATAAATGAAATCAAAGTTTAGGGCATCAAATAGGATCTGTCCCCAAGCCTATGGGATGCTGCAGGGTCTCCCGAGGGGCAGGCGATGCAGGGGAAAGCACACAGGGAACATCACCTTTGCCATAGCAAGAAGGGAAATGTTACTGGGGGGATTAAATATTGGCCAGGGTGATGGTTACATCCAGCAGGATCCATCCCTGGAAATGGGCTGTGCTGGGAATCAAGTCAGGTTCAACCCAATGAAGGCAGCTCTATGAGCATGAGCACCGATGGCTTTAATGCTCTTCTCTTGTTTGCTTTAAAGCCACAGTTTGGTTAATCTGGATCGACTCTCATGGTGCAGATGAAGGCAGGAGGTTTCAGAACCAGTTGGGAAGCAGAGGGTCGAAGCGGGGTTGAATCAGGGAGGAATTTGGGGATTTTCTTGAGGGAAAACCAGAAATTCCAAGGAAAAAGCCATTTGGCTCAAAGTAAAATGTTTTGTTTGACCTGCAAAGAGTCACAAAGTTCTCTCTAAGTCATTCTCTGTCTTCTCCAGACTCCATGTCCCTTTCTGAGCCTGGCCCAAATCACTGAAAACCCTTTAAGAAACTGAATGTCTCCCATAGAAATGCCTTTAATGGGGAAAAATTCAGCTCTGCTCCTTCTCAACCTAGGGGCAGGAGGAGAAACTGAAGCACGGGGCTGCTTTATGGAGCTGCTCCATTTCTGCACCTCCAAGGAGCTCTTGTGGGGAAAAGAAGGAAAACACAGATTATTTACAAGCTTATTTTAGGAGGAATGAGGGTTTCTGGTTATTTTGGGGATGGGGAAGAGGTCAGACCCATAGGGAATGAAATAGGGATATTGTCTGGGATTCTAGGTGGGGAAATGGGTGAAGCGCCTTATGGTGCTTAAAACTTGCTTTTTGGGTATCTTGGTAATGCATAATGGATGTACTTTGCCTTGGGATCATTGAAGGGTGATGGGGATGGTGGGACCAGGACACTGGGCATGTCCTCAGCCCACGCCGGTGGCCGGAGCCAGCCTGGAGGACAAAGGCACTGAAGGTCGGGGTGGCAGAAAGGAGCCAAAGGAAAAGGGCAGCTGAAACCCAAGCTGTTTGGCCAGGCTCAAATGTCAGCCTGGTCCCATCTCACGTCTCCCAAGCAGGCGGGCTCAGCAGCATCCGAACGCGCCGCCTGTTTGCTTTGGGTTGTGGAGGGTTTCAACCACGATCCCAAAGGAGAGGAAAGCGATGCCAGGCGTTTGCTTCCCAGTGCCTCCGGTAGTTCCTGATCCAGAGGGAGGATTTTGATGAGTCTAGGGAAAGCCTATAAATTAGGGCAGGGAAAACACCCACACTCCCATCATGTTTGTTGTAAAGGAGCTGATGAGGAAGATGCAGGCACTGGATGGTGGTTTTGACCTCCAGGGTGCAGTGATGGGAGCTGTGATTGCAGTTGGAGCATGGGTTTGATTTCCCAGCGCTTCACACTGACAGGACATAGGGCTGAGTCTGTAAGGTCTTACTGGTGAATTCATCCATCCTTCTGGGGTCTTCAGCATCAGAAGGACGTGGAGCTGTTGGAACAAGTCCAGAGGAGGCCATGAGGATGAGCAGGGGCTGGAGCAGCTCCTGTATGGAGCCAGGCTGAGAACATTGGGGCTGTTGAGCCTGGAGAAGAGAAGCTGCGTGGAGACCTCAGAGCAGCTTCCAGTGTCTGAAGGGGGCTACAAGGATGCTGGAGAGGGACTCTTCATTAGGGACTGCAGTGATAGGACAAGGGGTGATGGGTTCAGACTGAAACAGGGGAAGATCAGGTTGGAGATAAGGCAGAAGCTCTTCCCTGTGAGGGTGCTGAGGCGCTGGCACAGGGTGCCCAGAGAAGCTGTGGCTGCCCCATCCCTGGCAGTGCTCAAGGCCAGGTTGGACACAGGGGCTTGGAGCAAGCTGCTCCAGTGGAAAGGGTCCCTGCCCGTGGCAGGAGTTGCAGCTGGATGGGCTTTAAGCTCCCTTCAACCCAAGCCAGGCTGGGATTCTGTGATTCTATTATTCTAACTCCCATTAATTATGGGGGAAGGTCAATTAAATCACATCAGACACTCCCCAAAGAAAAAACATATTCATCGCAGTTGTGATTTGGTTGCACTTTGCTTTCATGACTTCTGTAGCAGGCTCCCAAGCACAAACACCACGGATCAATGCTGACCACTGGGGCAGCACCAGGAATGTTGAAAATGGGGCAGAAACCAGGATTAAAGCCCTTTACTTGGAGATTCAGTGTCCAACACATGATCCCCCTGTGCTGACCCTAGGTGCTACCCATCCCTCAGCTGCCCCTGACCTTCTCTGATGACAGCCCCCTCCTTCTTCATATTGACTCATCTAAGTATTCCCGGGAGATACTGTTACAGGAGCTGTTTAGGGATGCTGGCATCACATGCACATGCCTGTGGGTATATATATTTGGGGCCATGTGGCTGCTGTGATTACAGCACTGACCTGCTTGAGCTCCTCTCATTGCAGGGCTCCTATCCCGTGCTGCTTTCATCCACTACAGCTGATGGTACCCGTTTTCTGGGGCAACCCCCTGTGTCCTATGGGGTAAACAGGCTCAAGGCCGTGCTGTAGAGAGATAGTGCAACTGATGCAGTCAGGTTCATGCAGACCCAGCTCATGGTCCAGCATGGAGGAAGCTGGTCAGGGCAATGTCCAGGTACCTGATGAAGCAGATGCAGGTGGTCCTCACTGAAGCATCATTTGGTAGTCATAGAGGGATTTATCTGCTTGGCATCCTCCGGCATCACTCTTGCTCCCTCCCTCCCCTCACTGATGCTCATGCATCACTGTAAGAGCTGTGTTTGTGCCACCCAGCCCGTAGGCAGAGGCGAGGGCAGCTGCCAGCTCTTGTGCCTTCACGTGCCTTGGCCGTGTCCTCTGCAGCTCACTCATTGCAGATGCAGCAGTGATGGGGTACGGGGGTGGATTGCAGCCACCCCGACAGACACAGCAGGTTTTGTCCAGTGATTCCAGGCAAAAATAGGGGAAAAAAAGCTAAAAAGAAAGAAAGGCTTTGGCATTTCCAGAAGGAAAAGGAGGGCGAGCACAAGGACAAGGCTGCTTTGTGAGGGGAGGGTGGTTGTCACTGGAATTACCCTGTTTGCTCTGCAGTTAGCCCTGTTTGCTCCTTGTGCTGCAGATGGAGAAGTGCATCTTGGCACATCGGTGGTCACAGCATGGCCTGGGCTACCCTGCATGCTCTACAATGTTCCCCATCCCTTATGGATGGGTTTCAAATGACTTACTGGGTTTTCTAGCTGGGGCTGCTGGTGGGCTGGATGATGGCATGATCTTGCCCCCATTGATGCCTCAGAGCATCAGGGTGATGGGTTGTCTGCAGAGGATAGGGGGAATGTAAATGTAAAGGCATGGATAAGCCACATGCAAGGCTGAAGTCTGGAGCTCCATAACTTCCCTGCACCCTTTAGGGCATCTTGTGTGGCTTCTCTTGGTCACTGTGGCCTGCATGACCTGTGTTATCATTGATGAAACCTCTGTCTCATTGGCCACAGATCTGCAAAGCTCCAAGGGAAGGAAGAAATTGAGGAGGAAAGCAGCTGGAAAGTGTTTCCTGCCCCAGCACCATCAACAGGGACAACCCCATTGCTGAGGAGTTGATGGAAGCGGGATAAAGGGTGATGGGACCAAAGCTGAACTGGGTGCAGGAAAAGCAAAGCCCTGGGCCAGGACAGGGCAAGATCAGCTCCTGGCTCCTCACGTTCATCCCAGAGAGGTTCCTAAAGATGTGTTTGGGCTTTGCAGATGCTGCAGATTAGTCAGGGCCTGAGCGTGCGTGTGGTTTCTACCCACGTCCTGTGGTCTGCCCCAAGGGGCAGAGCAGCCAAATGGGGGAAGCATCATCAGGGATCACGTCCATGACACATCTGGAGAGGTTTTCTGATCCAGTCCTTGGATCCCAATGGAGTTATCCCAATGAGATGGGCTGGAGGCGTCGCTCCACCCCTTCTCCATCACCTATGAATTGTTCAAGGTGCTTTTTAATGCCATAGTGCTTCTGTTGGGTGAGAGATCCTCCAGGTTGGCACCTTCTAGGAAACCCTCACTGCCCCCTTCCCTGCAGGATCTGAATTGGAGGTAGCTGTCTGGGTCAAAATGATGCTTGTTAGCAGGAAAGGGCATGCCCATGGCATCCCACAGTGTGGTGGCACCAGGTTAGAGCTGCACCATTTAGCTGAGAAGGCTGATATTGCTCTTTTCCACCTAAAATCATGGTGGGATTTGGGTCCCACACACTCATCCCTTTAGTCAAACCTTTTCTCCTGCAGTAGGTCCTGCTCTCCAAGTTCATGCACTGGGTTCATCCCTGTAACCGCATTCCCATGGGCTCCCTAGGACAGGGAACAGCAGTGCCATCAAGCCGGCTCCTTTGACAGGAAGGGAGGCAAATGCCCTTTAATTTGATTCCTGGCTGATGGGTTTGCTGAGCTCAGATCATGTGTCGGCTGGGTCATGGGCTGTCCCCAGTGCACAAAAGGGCCCTTGTCCCTGCTGCAGACACTGATGGACTCTGTGTGTCTGCAGAGACTCTTTCTGAGTCCATTTTTCTTGTCTCAATTGGTCATTTCCATGCATAAGCTTTGCACAAGCATGGACGGACTCACTGGTGGTGGGGATGCTGTAGAAGGCCAGGAAGCGGAACTAGTGAGGTGGCCACCATCAGCCCAACACTAAAGCTATTAAAGCCCCATCGTCATCATCATCGACAACCAACCCAGGCAGAGCCCATGCAGTGGAGAACACACTTCCTTTGGTATGAAGCCAGGCTGAGAGCACTGGGGCTGTTCAGCCTGGAGAAGAGAAGCTGCGTGGAGACTTCAGAGCAGCTTCCAGTGTCTGAAGGGGGCTACAGGGATGCTGGAGAGTGGGAAATGCTCCATCCCTGGCAGTGTTCAAGGCCAGAGCCTTGGGTGACATGGTCTAGGGTGAGGCATCCCTGCCCATGGCAAGGGATTGGAACTGGATGATCTTAAGGTCCTTTCCAACCCAGACCATTCTATGATTCATCTTTGCTCCAGATGCAAAATGAGGATAAATAAAACTCCCTTTATGTGGTTGACCATAAGTCCTTCATGCTGTCTTGGTTGTGTCAACATCCAATGCAACGAGGCCATAGCATTCATGGGTATGTGATATGCTGGCAGGAGGCACTGCTACCTCTCGAGTCATTATCACCTGCACTGAGATGGCACTGTCTGCCAGACATGCTTGCAGGTAGCTTTTGGATAGACACAGCCAAGTGTTGGTGGCCACCCTTACAGGAGAAGAAGGGAAGGGTATAGTAATAGTATACAGTAATCAGGACAGCGTGGACCACTCAATGTATTACAGTATGGTGATGCTGGGGTTTTCTAATCTAACCCACCTCTTCCATGGACTCCTTACCTCCATGTCCTTACCTCCCTACCTCCAGGTTTAGATGGAGCTGAGGACCAATTCCTGCCCCAGAGGGTGCTCAGGCATTGGAACAGGCTGCCCAGGGCAGGGCTGCAGGCACCGGCCCTACAAGGGTTCACACCCCGTGAGGACGAGGCCTCAGTGCCATGGGGCAGTGGTGGCCTTGGCACTGATGGGAATGGTTGGACTGGAGGATCTGAAAGGGCTTTTCCAACCTGGTTGATTCTGTGGTTCTCTGATTCTATGTCCTTACAGCCTCTTTGCTCCCCCGCAGGGCGATGGCGGACCTAACAACTCCTTCAGCCTGGACCAGTCTCATCAACAGCTCCTTGGACCCAAGTGTTGCAGATGACAATGTCTACAAGTGCATATTTGATGAGGACTTCAAGTACGTCCTGCTGCCCGTCTCCTATGGCATCGTGTGCGTGGTGGGGCTCTTTCTCAACCTGCTGTCCCTCTACCTCTTCATCTTCAGGATCAAGACCTGGAACGCCTCCACCACATACATGTTTAACCTGGCCATATCTGACACACTCTATGTGGTCTCCTTGCCCCTTTTGGTGTACTATTATGCCATGGGGGACAACTGGCCCTTCAGCGTGGGCTTGTGTAAGATAGTCCGCTTCTTGTTTTACACCAACCTCTACTGCAGCATCCTCTTCCTCCTCTGCATCAGCATCCATCGCTTCCTGGGCATCTGCTTCCCACTGAAGTCACTGCAGTGGGGCCACGTCCGCTACGCCCGGAGGGTGTCAGTCATTGTGTGGGTCGTGACGGTCGTGTGCCAGTCACCCGTGCTCTTCTTCGTCACCACCAGCGTGAAGCGGGACACCATCACGTGCCACGACACGTCCAGCAAAGAGCTCTTTGGCCAGTTTGTCATTTACAGTTCGGTGATGCTGGTGCTGCTCTTCTGCATCCCTTTCCTCATCATCATCATCTGCTACTGCCTCATGGCGAGGAGGCTGCTGCAGCCCACACGGGGGATGTCCCGTTTATCCCGATCCAAGAAGAAGTCGGTCAAGATGATAATTATTGTCTTGATGGTCTTCATCGTTTGTTTTCTTCCTTTCCATGTCACTCGTACCTTGTACTACTCCTTCCGGAGCTGGGACTTGAGCTGTCAGACCCTCAATGCCATCAATTTAGCCTATAAGTTGACTCGTCCCCTTGCTAGCACCAATAGCTGCTTGGACCCTATATTGTATTTCTTAGCAGGACAACGATTCATGAAGTTCGCAGGCAGCAAGATGCCAGGGAAGCCTTCGAATGAGATGGCACTGGGCATCGTGCCCAACAGTCACCTGGAAAACAGCAATGACACCGACACGTTGTCCAAGGAGGTGAAATCCTAGCTCTGCTCCAGCATAGCCAGCACCATCTCCATGGCAGAAGGGTTCATCCCAGGTGAAGGGAAGTTCAGGGCCCAAGGCTTTTGATGGTTGTGGTGCCTTGGCTTTGACACACTTCAACGTGGTCTGTGTTCAAACACACTCCTCTGCTTGTTGCTGTTCCACATGTATTCTTTCAGGAAGACGCTGCTGTGGTTGCACACACAAACCCCATATCACCCTCTTCATCCAAGCCTGCCTTTGTGTCCAACACTGAATAGCATCTCTGCACCGGTGAGGCTGGGTGACCTCTATCACGGTGGCCAAATCTGCTCAAAGATTCTCACTTCCTGAACGCCTTAGATCATTTTCTAAAGCAGAAACGCTGTGTGCAAAAGGTCCCCCCAGAGAAACCCATCTGCCTTTCTGCAGATTCCCTGGCACAGAGGCAGCAGGGAATCTGTGCCTTGGCAAAGGAGCAAAGGCTTTGGGTTGATGAAAGGAGTCAGCTGAGGTTCTGCTAAACAGGCCCATGAAGAAGTCAAGTGCAAATGCAATGGGAAAGGGTTTCTCACAGCTTCGTGCCCCTGGAGAAATGCTGTCTCAGCTTCAAGCTTTGGTTATCTGCTGGCAGAGCAGGGATGGCACTCCTAGTTCCTGTCCAAGGGCTGGCTTCCCATTGCAAAGGGTGCTGCTGGACCTTCCATCCCACTGGAGCACCATCCCACTGGAGTTTACTGGTAGCATCAAGCAGGTCCCTTGTAGGTTTCTCCAGTGGGGTCAACATCTTCCAAAAGACCCATTAGTGCTTCCCAACAGCAATATTCACCCTTGAAAAGCTTTTAGGGACCCGTAGCTTCCTTTTAGCTGCTGACTTTAATAATCATCTCCAGCTCCTAAAGATGTAGGGTGAGCTCTTCATGCCTTGTTTTTAACCCCCTTACTACTGACTCATGTTTCCAGCAAAGAAACAAAGACCGTTGGTCACCCCCTTTTGCTGATGCTGCCACATCCTTATTGCTAGAGGTGACAGCTCTCTGTGACCTTTAGCGGCTTGGTGGGACCCAAAATGCTGCCCAGATGCCGCTGTCTGTCCTCCCCATGATCCCAGTGCTCTGCTGGAGCCAGTCAGCATATCCCTTTCTGACAGGGTTGACCTTCCCTGGGTTTAGGAGCCATGCCAATAAGCATGGTGCTAAGCTTAAGCCCAGTCCTGTCTGGATTTGACCTTGCTTCCCCCATCATCGAAGTAAAAGGGAGAAAATACCCATAAAACACTTCAGCAGAAGGTCCAATTGGTTTTTCTCTCTATAATTATCACTGAATCATAGAATAGTTAGGGTTGGAAAGGATCTTGAGATCATCCCTGCCCAGGTCCATGGGTTCCTTGCCCAGCCTTGCCACGAGGATGCTGATTCCTCACCCCAGCACTGGGAATTGCTTGTTCTGCTTCTTGTAAGAGCAGCCCTGGGTCTATTTTAGGCTCAGGCAAACCTTTGATCCTGGGTTAAATCAATTCCTCAGACCTCTTCTTAGCCTCTGCCGTCTTATGAAGTGGTTTGGTGAAGATGAAGAGACACCGCAACACGACCAGAGTTCAGACAAGGGTGATTGGGACCATTGAGGGTTAATGGGGAGGTTCCTGTGGTCCCGGCTTGCTGGAGACATGGTCCCATGGAGGGCTCCCATCCCAACCAACCATGTCCCAACCACAGGAGGCAAAGGAAGGGATTATCTCAGCTCTGGGCACATCAGCAAAGTAAAATAGGACATTTGTGGTGTGATTCATCCCGTCTTTGAGAGGATAGGGCTGGGTTAAGATAGGGCTTGCACTGTGGCAGCACCTTTTATTCCCTGTGCTTGTAAAGGGAACTTTATGGGAAGGATCATGGCGAAGTCACTGAGGTGAGACATAATAGGGAGAAATGAATGCAACTGAAGCTGTGAGCTGGTACAAACATTACTCCAGGCCAGCTCTCCTGCACATACCAGAAAGCAGCATGAACACCAAGTTACGTGCTCTGAATAACTCAACTGCAATGAGCACAAAGTGCACTGCAGGCCCATCTAGGGGGTCCCTCTGTGATCCCCATCCTGCACAAGCTGGTGGCACTGTTCAGATGCAGAGCGGGTGGAGAGGTACCAACTGGAAATGTATATATATTGTTTGTTTGTCTGAAAAAGCACTAACTTATACTAAAAAGAAAGGTGGGGTTCGGGACACTGACTGTACATTTTTATTTTTGTAACATGCAAACACCTCGGATTTCTTGTAGTAAATAAATTTATTTCTACTATGAGAACTCTTCAGCCATCCCCATTGATGTGTGAAGAGAAGGGGATGCTGGGGATGGAAACTCGTTGAATGGCATAGACTTGTTTCAAGCTCCGGATGCAGCTGTCCACAGCTCAAATTCCTTCCCTTTCCTCCTGAAGCTGATTTCTGCAGCCAGTTTACACCTGATCACATGGAGTCACAGAGTGCTTTGGGTTGGAAGGGACCTTAAAGCTCCTCCAATTCCAAACCCTGCCACGGGCAGGGACCCCTTCCACTGGAGCAGCTTGCTCCAAGCCCCTGTGTCCAGCCTGGCCTTGAGCACTGCCAGGGATGGGGCAGCCACAGCTTCTCTGGGCACCCTGTGCCAGCGCCTCAGCACCCTCACAGGGAAGAGCTTCTGCCTTATCTCCAACCTGAACTTCCCCTGTTTCAGTCTGAACCCATCACCCCTTGTCCTATCACTGCAGTCCCTGATGAAGAGTCCCTCCCCAGCATCCTTGTAGCCCCCTTCAGACACTGGAAGCTGCTCTGAGGTCTCCACGCAGCTTCTCTTCTCCAGGCTCAACAGCCCCAATGTTCTCAGCCTGGCTCCATACAGGAGCTGCTCCAGCCCCTGAGCATCCTCGTGGCCTCCTCTGGACTTGTTCCAACAGCTCCGTGTCCTTCTTGTGTTGGGAACACCAGAACTGCACGTTCCCAGCCGTACCTTTAAGATGCAGACACAGTCACTGCCCATTGGCCTGTGGTGCGTGACAGAAGCACTTCACGGTCCCCTGCACCACTGATGAAAGCTCCTCTTTGGTTTCCCTATTAAAGCACTTTCTGGCTGTTACGGTGCCAAAACACAAAGATAAAGCCAAAGGAATAGCTGCAAGCCCCCAAACTCCTAAATTAGACATCCTAAATTACACTGTCTGAAAACCCCTCCTGATGCTCAGCCCAGGTTGTGGAGTCCATCCATGTGGACGAAGGACTTGCATGTGAATAGCGTTAGCTCGTGGGTGACATCCAAGCTTCCCTTGCAATGAGTCCTCTGTGGCAGCACTGACTTGTGTGAGTCACTCGATCCCAAGAATGATGATGAAGCAAGAGCAGTACCCATTGACGGGGGATGCAGGGGTTGTGCAGTTACTGCGGAGGAACAAACAAACAGACAAGAAAAACCCCAAACCCTCTTATCCTAACTATCTCTTGGCACTGGGAGCAGGAAGAGACAATCCCGAGATTGATGGTTTCCTGCCAAGCAAACGGATCTGCCACGTGGGCTGGAGGGAGGCACACTTCTGCTAGAGCTTCCCAGCATCCAAGTCCAGGCTTTGCCTTCCAGACCGAGCCTTTCTAGGCAGCAGACCCCTAAATGGGCAGAGGAAGGCAGTGGATGCTGCTGCTGGAAGCCACTTGGAATAGAATCAGAATCAAGCAGGTTGGAAAAGCCCTTTAAGCTCACCCAGTCCAACCGTTCCCAGCACTGCCAAGGCCACCACTGCCCCATGGCACTGAGGCCTCGTCTCCACGGGGTGTGAACCCTTGCAGGGCCGGTGCCTGCAGCCCTGCCCTGGGCAGCCTGTTCCAATGCCTGAGCACCCTCTGGGGCAGGAATTGGTCCTCAGCTCCATCTAACCCTGCCCTGGTGCAGCTTGAGGCCGGTTCCTCTTGTCCCATCCCTTGTTCCTTGGGAGCAGAGCCCAGCCCCTCCTGGCTCCATCCTCCTCTCAGGCACTTGGAGGCAGCCATCAGGTCCCCCCTGAGCCTTCTCTTCTCCATCTGAACCCCCCAGGTCCCTCAGCCCTTCCCCATCACACTTGGGCTCCAGGCCCTGCACCAGCTCCATTCCCTTCTCTGGCCCCGCTCCAGCCCCTCAATGTCTCTCTTGCAGTGAGGGGCCCAGAGCTGAGCACAGGATCTGAGGTGCGGCCTCACCAGTGCCCAGTGCAGGGGCACAATCCCTGCCCTGGCCCTGCTGCTGCACTGGTGCTGATCCAGGCCAGGATGCTGGGGGCTCCCTGGGAACAAGCTGCTCATGTTCAGCTCTATCCATCAGCACCACCAGCTCCTGTTCCATGGGCAGTTTCCAGCCACAATTCCCCAAGCCTGGAGCTCTCCATGGGGCTGTTGTGGCCCAAATGTCCACTTCTTTTTCCAGCAGTGAGTCCTCGCTTCATTTTTCCTCTGGTTTTCCTCCTTGGGGCTGGATTTTCTATAGAACAAGTCTGCCTGCTCCTCCGGGTCATTTCTGATCCACTTGGACAGTTCAATAGAGAGATAAAGTCTTTCCACTATTGAGTTTCATAGAAAACAGCTTACCACTGAAAGGATAAAGAGCCAAAGGACCCTCTCTCAACAGCTCAACCTTCATATTAGACAACAGAGAAACCACAACCACTTCCCCCCTGCTCTAGCCTGGGGATGGCTTGGGAAGCTGTCCGTCACACCATCAAGGATGAGCAAGGAAAGATGGTACCCCAAAATCAACCAGGAGACCGACACTGCATTCAAACAAAGGGAGGAGATACCCAAACCCCATACATTAATCATATAACCAAACCCCATACATTAATCATATTGTAGCAGAAATTCCCCAAATGGATGGGCCAAGGCAGCATTTGCTTTGGAAGCAACCAAACCAGTGGGTGCTGGAAAGGACACACCAATCACTCAGCTTTGAGAGCAGTTTATTTCAAAGCTTCCATGGGTTTAATACCAATATTTGCAGACTCTTTGGCAAATAAATGCTCGGGAAAGACAGAAAGTTGAAAATATCCTTTTCTTTTTTGATTTCTCCTCAAATCCCTGCAATTTTAAGCACTGGATAAACACCAGCATCTTGGTACGTGTTTTGGGGGAGCATTGTCACTGGGAATGCAGATATCCACATGTATAGAAGCACGTTCATGCCCACAAAGCATCCTTCCCACACTTCAGGAGAGGAGAAGGGTTTAAACCCGCATGCCTGAGCCCTGCCTGCTGCCTGCCTTCCCATTGGCATGGGAAGCATCCAAACCAGCCCTCTGCACCCCAAAGCATCCTTATTTATACAACAGCATCAATTCAGATGCTCCCAAGGAGCTGAAAGCTGCCTGGTTGGGGCTCATCACCCTTGAGCTGAGCTGCAAGGTCTCATCTTGGTGCTGGAGGCTCCAGGATGTGCTGAAGCAGCCTCCCCAAAACACATCTTGACTGGGTGGGTCTTGCAGCCCCATTGGATGCATCCCCATTTCCAGCTTCCCCCCACACTCCACATCCTGAAGGGGCTCAGAAATGCCCCCAAGCCACCAAGATCCCACCCTTGAACTGTAAAGAAAGGGGTGGGGGGGTTCCAGCTGAGATCCCAGCCAGTTTGATGCCCACTGGGAGACCTTGGAGAGGGGTAGAAGATGCATGGAGGACTGTGGTTGTGGTCCCCATAGCGCCAAACTCATCCTGCGCTGATGCTCAATAGGAAACCATTCAGCTGCATAGGTTGAACCCTGCTGCAGCAGAGTCCTCTGCTGGTGCTAAGGGGATGTGGCAGCAATGGGTCCCCATGTCTAATCCAGGGGAAAACGGGGTCCCTCATGCTGGGAACACAGCAAGGGATGGGAGCAGAGCCCCGGGATAGCGGTGGGAGCATAGGGATGCCAGAAGCAGGTCCCTGTGTCCGTGATGGGATTGCCAGCCAGGATGCTCCAGGCAGTGTCCTGCTTTCCATGGCCACCCCAGGCAGTGTCCTGCTTTCCATCCATGGGGATTTCCAGGAAAAGGAGATGTTTTCCATTTGCTTTGAAGCCTCCCTTGCGTGAGCCACAGCCTCTCCTCTCGTGACCTGTGGTTTTAAGGGTAAGGAAGGAGCCTGGTCACCATCTGTGCTTCATCCAGACGCTGCTCCAGCTCTGACCCTGCCCACACATAAAGGCTTGATCCTTCTTTAACATCCTTTACTCATCCCAACTGGAGCAAGTGCGTTGGAAACAGGATGGCCACCATTGGGGAAGGAGCACAAGTCCAAGCCCAAGTGCATGAATGGAGGTGGTGGCCATTTGATGCCCGATTTGGAAGGTCCTTGGTACGTGTCCTTCATGATGGGGATTGGCCACCATCTCTGCATTTGGAAATGGGATTAGTTTGGAAAGGTATCACTGGTCAGCCGTTCTCTTGGGCTATGAACTGCTCTGCACAGCCTCATCCATGCGTGGACTGCGGGACCAGTCATGAGGTTGGAGAAGGACTTGGGGTGCTGGGTGAGCAGAAGCTCCCCATGACCCAGCTTCAGTGAGCGCTTGAGCCCAGAACCCCCCTCATGTGCTGGGTGCACCCCCAGAGCGTGAGCAGCCAGGGAGGGGATCCTGCCCCTCTGATGTGCTATGGGGAGACCTTAGAGCAGCTCCAGTGCCTAAAGGGGCTGCAGGAAAGCTGGAGAGGGGCTTGGGACAAGGGCCTGTAGGGCCAGGCCAAGGGGAATGGCTTGAACCTGCCCGAGGGGAGACTGAGCTGAGCTCTTAGGCAGAAGCTCTTCCCTGTGAGGGTGCTGAGGCGCTGGCACAGGGTGCCCAGAGAAGCTGTGGCTGCCCCATCCCTGGCAGTGCTCAAGGCCAGGTTGGACACAGGGGCTTGGACCAAGCTGCTCCAGTGGAAGGCGTCCCTGCAATGAGCAAGGTTTGGAGCCGGATGAGCTTTAAGGTCCCTTCAACCCAAACCAGGCTGGGATTCTGATTCTATTCTGGTCCCCTGAGCACTCCTTCAATGCCATTCATGAGGCTGGGAGCCAGCACCAGGATGTGGGCTGCAAGCCAAGCGCTAGCAGGTCCCTGCAAACCTCCTCTGCGAGGATATGATGCCTTCCTTAGGACCCTTGTTAGGTGAACAGCTCCACCACCCCCAGCCGGATGCGGTTCTTCTGCTCCTGCTTCGTGACTGAGAGCATTTTGCAGGCTGGCAGCAGGAGAAGATGCTACTTGGGTGCCAGCACAGCCTGTTTGCATACAGGGTGTGGGTGCAATGCCCCAGCAGAGCAGTGGCTCCTCATGGCCTGTTGAACGGGTCCATCTAGTCCCTGAAGAGCAAACGGGCCTGAGCACCTTGGGATGGGATTGCAAAGCTGGTTCGTAACTGCTGGGGAATGGCCGGCTCTTGGGTATGACCCTGTCACTGCACATTGCAATTTGAAGGGTGCACAAAGGAAAAGGTGCTCAGGGGATGCTCACATTGGGTTAATGCTTCTGGACCTCCTCTTGCAAACGACTCAATGATCTCTACCTTCACAGTGGGAGAAAGGGATGTTTCTCTGGCTTTCATGGAGCAGTTGGGCATCCCAGACCCTACTACACATCCTTGTCCCCCTGTGTAGGACCCATGACCACAGGGAGAGGATGCATTTCCTATGGTCCATGTCCCCAGGGGTACATACCCCACCTGAGTGCACCTCCAAGCATCAGTGAAGGGCAGTAGGAGTCCAGCAGCCCCTCTGCCTGCCCTATGGGAGACCAGGCGACCTGCTCTGGCAGAGTGATGGCATTGGTGGCACCACGTTGGAGTGGCTGCCTCGAGCCCATCAAGATAGGATCAGACAGGATAGAGGGAAGGGACTCATGGAAGTCTTCAGTCCAAGTCCTGCTCAGAACAGGGCTGGTTCCAAGATCAGAGCATCCTGAGCATCCCAGAGCTGCATCCCAAGGGGGTCCATGGGTGCATGACCCAGAAATGCCTTTTCCTCTCTGTTTCTTCTCAAGAAAGCCTATCTGGCCATCTGGGAGATGTCAAATGACAGGACATGTCCCTGAAGAGCCTCCACAGCACTGCCAGGGTCCTGCTCTCACCAAGATGCTGATATTCCAATGTCTCACCCCTCCAGCATCCTCCTAGGATTACCTCATGGGGCTGAGCCTTAAAAATAACCCAGTGGGGGCAGCGGGTGGGTGGCATCGCTGTCACCACGCTGTCACTAACGTCAGCTTCCCAATCCCATCTGCACACTGGTGCCGGCCACGAATCCCATCTGGCATGCGCGAAGGCATCCGAGGAACCACACGGGGTTTGCCAAGGAAGCATCAAAAGGCCCGGAGCAACCTCTCTGCTGGTGCCTGCCCATCTGCTCTTCATTAGGCAAATGAGCTGTGGGCTCCTGGATGGGTGGTCTGGGCTTGGGGACCCCTCTGTGGTCAGCTCCTGGTGCTGGGGAAAGTGGGAATCTTGGGGATTGTGGGCTTGGATCAAGCAGCAGCCATATGGATGATGCCTCCAGCCAGGGCTGCGGGCAATGGTGAGTGCCCATGTCCCATGGCTCCAGTTCCAGCTTGTGATTAATATCCCACTGTCCTGAGCCTCATCCAGGCTTTCTGGGATCATTTCCTAGAAATTCATCATCCCTTCCCAGGCAATGCTTCCCAGATGTTGCAACCCGTCTCTGTGTTGGGCATCTGGCCTGACACCTTCTAGCATCGAAATCCCGCCCCATCTCCCATATCCTGCCATTTTCTTCCCAGTTAGCAAAGGGCTCTGAGTAACGGTCCCTCCTCAGGCAGCTCCTGATAGCAGATGGGATGAAAGGTGATGGGAAAGTTCCTTTGTAGCTGCTGTTCTTCCTTTGGTTGCCCATAGATGGAGGAAGAGAGCTTTGCCCCTTTGGGTTCCCTGCTTCAGGGATCTGTTAAGGAGGTTCTGTGATGGGTTTGGGGCTCTCCTCCTCCCTGCTTTGGATCGTCAAATGCTTGGGTTCGGTGATTTAATGCCTGTCCTAGGAAAGACATTGGCCATGACCTGCACAAGGCCCTGCTACCCGATGCTGAGTGAACCCACAAGGAAGAGATGGAAGAGCAGCAAGTGCGGCTCCAGGTTAGGGCTGCTCCATGAGACAACCCAGGACCCTGTGAGGACCTTCTTTACTGTGAGGGTGCTGAGGTGCTGGCACAGGGTGCCCAGAGAAGCTGTGGCTGCCCCATCCCTGGCAGTGCTCAAGGCCAGGTTGGACACAGGGGCTTGGAGCAAGCTGCTCCAGTGGAAGGGGTCCCTGCCCATGGCAGGGGTTGGAACTGGAGCATCCTAACACCCTTTCCAACCCAAACCATCCTATGATTGAGTCTATGACTCGTCTTCTGGGTGCACATCCCATAGGATTGCTCCTTCATCACCCTGACCTAGGTGGCCACATCCAACACACTGGTGGGCTTCCCAGAAAGGAGCTGCTTTGTGGGGCGCATGATCCAAGCCAGGCCACTGATGGCACAATGACGTTCATATCCCAGGGGCACGGATGTGGCCAACGATGTCCACGGAGGCTGGGTCAGGCCAGGGGAGCACCACAGAGAGCCAGGGGCTGATGGAGAGAAAGGATGCCCGCAAAGAGCTGTTCTGCTGCTCACACACTGATGTAAACTGAGGATGAAGACATTGAGGGGGGAGGAAAAGGAATAACCCAACTCCCAGAACACATCATCATTTTGGGAGATAGTCTTTTCTTCCAAAATGCAGTGGTTTGTTTGGGAGGTGCAGAATAATTCCCCTTCCCCACTTTCCTGATACAAAGCACTCAACTTTTCCCTTCAAAAATACACTTTTTCAATAAAAAAAACCCAACCACACTCATATTTTTTTGACAGAATCACAGAAACGGATTGGTTTGGGATGAGGAGCAGCTTGCTCCAAGCCCCTGTGTCCAACCTGGCCTTGAGCACTGCCAGGGATGGGGCAGCCACAGCTTCTCTGGGCACCCTGTGCCAGCGCCTCAGCACCCTCACAGGGAAGAGCTTCTGCCTAAGAGCTCAGCTCAGTCTCCCCTCGGGCAGGTTCAAGCCATTCCCCTTGGCCTGGCCCTACAGGCCCTTGTCCCAAGCCCCTCTCCAGCTTTCCTGCAGCCCCTTTAGGCACTGGAGCTGCTCTCAGGTCTCCCCATAGCACAGCAGAGGGGCAGGATCCCCTCCCTGAGCTGCTGCTCACGCTCTGGGGGTGCAGCCCAGCACATGGGGGGGGGTTCTGGGCTCAAGCGCTCACTGAAGCTGGGTCATGGGGAGCTTCTCCTCACCCAGCACCCCAAGTCCTTCTCCTCAAGCAGACCCAGCAAATGAAATAGTCAAGTGTTAACAAACCCAACCGAAGCTGTTCCCTTTGTCCTTCCTTTCACCAGAATCCTGCTTTCCTCCCAAATTTCGGTTCAACCACCCACTTGTGCAGTGCTCCTGCCCAAGCCCCAGCTCTCTGCTGGTTTAGTCCAGTTGTGGGTTAATGGGATGGTTGTGAAACAGGTGGACGCACGTTTGACATGGACCCTGTGTGGGAGGGGGAATGAGTTCAAACCCTTTAAAAAACCCCTTTTCCTTGGCAAAGAGCAAGACAAAGGCTTGGCTGCTTCGCTGCAGATGAGACAGTGACAAAAGCAGGGTGAGACAAACCAATCCTTATCCAGGAAGGGCAAATGTTTGCCCTGCACCATGCAAACGGAGCCCAGGTGATCTCAGGTTTAAGGACGTGGTTTAACACCATCCGAAAGAGCCTCTTTTGTGTTTTGTGTTGTCATCCGAGGAGGGGTTTCCTGTGGGTATCTGGAGATATCCTGGTGCCAGCAGTGACATTTATGACAGGCATTGTGAAACATGTGTTATATATAAATATACATCTGGGGTTTTCAGCATGTTGTCCTTATGGATATGTGTATATTTACATAAGCCCCAGTGCCTCATCGCTGGCAGAGGCCACTGTGAAAGGGACAGGGGAAAGGAATGAGTGATGTGATACCTGCTTATCCCTGTTTTGGCTGGGGTTAAAGCAAGGCACGGCTCAAAGCACGCCCTGCTTTAGTGCTGCAGGATTCCTTGAGGTGGAGGAGGGCTCCATGTGCTCCATCATCTCTCCATCAGCAGAATTCCCTGCATTGGGAATGCTCCTACTTGTATCACCTCCATGCATCTCACTGACTCCTCCATGTAGGACAGCGGGTGGGCAATGGGGCCGTTGTCACCCCCCAAGCTCCATGTCTTGGGGATGACAATCAGGGTCTTCAACAGGTCCTTTATAACCATGGGGAGCTGAATACTGCAGGAGGTCTTCATCCCACCCCTCTTGGAGCTTACAACATCTCCAACCCATCTCCCCATGGGATAGGACAGGGACAACTCAATGGAGATGCTGGCAGCTCCTCCATGCGATTCAGCACAATGAATTTCATTCAACGCCATGAAGCTCTGCAGCTCTTCACTGTGGGCTTTGGTTCCTCTCAGTTCTGTTTTCAGCTCTTAGTGAGCTGTTCCCCAAAATCTTCCATGCACACGTGAGCAGTGTTTGCACTCAGCTTGCAGTGCTCACGGCCTCCCCAGTGCCTTCCCTTTTGGACATAGCATGGACCTTCTGCAGGAGATTTCCTCTCTTCTAATGCCATTTTTCACCCTGATCTTCAGCTCTGCCTGCCCTGGGGAGCCTTTTTATGGCCTTTTTGAATGAGTGCTTTACATTTGCATCCTCAGTCGGCTTCCACTCCCTCTGCAAACATTTCATCCTGGTGTTCAGCTGCTTTATTCTGAGGAGCTTCCTCATTTCTCTGTAATTTCCCTTTCTGCAGCTCAACAATGCAGGAGGAGCTTTTTCCTGTCCCCTTTCACTGCAAATAGTTTCCAGTCATTGAACCTGCTCTGCTAAATCCATCCTACTTGCTAACAGGGCCATGCAGGGGTTTAGCCTCTGCCAACTCAAACCCATCCAGATAACACCCAAGAACGGTTAACCCTATAGTTTTGCCATACAGCATCAGGGATGGAGCACACACTGAGGGCTCGATCAGGAGGGATTTGAGGACCTGAGAGCTTTAAAGGCTTTTTCAGAGGCTGAATCATTAGATCTAAGGGAGAAGCTCTTCCCTGTGAGGGTGCTGAGGCGCTGGCACAGGGTGCCCAGAGAAGCTGTGGCTGCCCCATCCCTGGCAGTGCTCAAGGCCAGGTTGGACACAGGGGCTTGGAGCAAGCTGCTCCAGTGGAAGGGGTCCCTGCCCGTGGCAGGGGTTGGAGCTGGAGGAGCTTTAAGGTCCTTTCCAACCCAAACCACTCTGGGATTCTATGATTCTATGAATGGCTGTGAAGCTCTGCAAGGAAAAGCCCAGCGCATCCAGCAGCAGCCACATCCAATGCACCAGCTCCACTTGTCATTCCAAAAGAGATGGAATTATATTGTTTTGAAAGCAAGTATTGTTGCAGAAAACGTCCTTTTTCAGACCTACCATGATCTAGGCCGGGGTCCAGGGGATCTCACCACCACCACCATCTTCCTAGGTCAAGGCTGATGGAGATAGCGAGAGCCTGACTGATCACCCATTGGGACCCTCCCTGATGCACAGGAGGCTCTGGAACAACCAGATCCAATGGAAAACAAACGGTGTTTCCCAGTTTCCATGCTGGAGCTGGGGGTTTTGCCCTGTACACACAGTGTGGGCCAGGATGCTTGAACTTCCCAGCCCGAGCCCCGCAGTCACTGGTCAGACTGCAGCAGTGCAATAAATGCCTTGTCCTGGCTGGGTCCATCACAGCTTGGCAGCAGCACCGGGAGCTCGTGCATGGATGCTACGGAAGAGGAAAAGCTAAGGAGAAGCATCCTCAACATATGGTGGTGCTTCATCTATAAAATGACTTGGCTTGGTGGTGTATCTGCAGCCCTAAGCCACGTTATAGCCCCCTTTTCCATGGAGAATGGTGAATAACCCTTTGCTTGGCTAAAAACACATCAAGAGAGAAAAATCACCTCAAGATATCCCCATGGATAATGCTCAAGGCCAGGTTGGATGGGGTTTGGAGGAACCTGGTTTAGTGGAAGGTGTCTCCTCAGAGGCAAAGCCCTTTCCTAACCACTCAGCTTCCTGACCTCATGGAGAACAGAGGATGGGGACATCTCCTTTCTCCCCTGCATTCCATTCCCTGCCATCATCTTGCTCTGTGTGGCCTGAGGTTTGGAATGCAACCCAGAGAGAAAGCACAACTGGAAACTCCCCAGGGCACAGAGGGAAGGAGGATGGAGAGGGAATGGTTTCTGATCCCTTTGAGCTGGCTCTTATCCCCGGCTGCGGAAGCCACAGGGACCACCAGGACACAAAGCCCAGGGCAAGCTGACCCACTGGGTTGTATCTTACCAAGCTTTCCTCCTCAAGCAAGGTCATCACGGATGGAGCGGTGGAAAGGGGATGAAGTGATGTGCCTGAGGTCTTGGAGTGGCAAAGACAGGATGAGACCCTGGGTACCTGATCCAGCATCTCATGGGCAAGACCATGGGCAACCAGAGGAAGGAGAACAAGGACCGGGGGATCTCTGGCTGTGCTGGTGGGGGACAAGGGGACAGGCAGCTACTTGTCTTATGGCAAGACACAGTTCATGTGCTCCCTGTGGAGCTAGATAAGCTGGAGGCCTTATCACAAGTGGATTCCCTGATGTCTAATAGGGGTTTCTCACTGCCTTGCCCCCCATGGAGGGATCATTCAGGATCTGCCTCCTTCCTCTTCCGTGGTGGGAACATCACCATTCCCGAGTTCTCCACCTTCCTCCTGGTGTGATCAGATGACTCAGAAGGAATTCATCACACAGAAACACACTCCAGTGTGCTGATGAACATCCTGTTTCTTAGACAAGCCACTGGCAGGCCCCTCCAAAATCAAACACAGCTGCCTTCAGGAACACAAGGGCTTTCAATGCACAGTAAATATAGGGTTGTCTCTTTTTATCTTCTCCTCCTGGAGTTTTCCCAGTATTTTCTAGGCATCCCTTGTCCAGAAAGCTGGAATTTCAGCAGCCAGCACTTCCCAGTCTGCAAACTGGGACAAGCCCACAAAGCCACCAGCTCCTTTCCACCCATAGGATGGATCCCCATTGATAGAGATGCCGGTGAAGCACCAGCTCTGCTTCTTTCCCAGCTTCTTGCTGGGCACAGCAGCGATTCTTGATCCATTTCATCTCCTTTCCTCTGGCATCATGTTCCCAGTGCAAACACACTGACACGTCCCATCTCCATTGCCGCTGGCTGCAGTGAGAAGGAAGATGCTTCTCAACCATGCACATTAACACTTGGTTGAAGTAACCCATTAAAACCAGCATGGAAGAAGACGTGGTGTCCTTGGAAACATCACGAAGAGGAGTTCTATGATTCTATGATTCTATGCTCGTTGTTTGCCTCTGTTATTCGTTCCCAGCCACCCTGCTCCCCTCCAGCCTCCCTTTCCTTTGCATCTCCCCCTTCCTCTCCCCTTCATCCCAGTTTAGGACTGGGATAGCTCTGCTTTCCACAGAAGAAACCCTTCGTGGGGGAGCACGAAAGGACAAATACTTGGCTTTGCATGTGTTGTTTGCATGCCTGTGTGCTCTCTTTCCAAGGCACTGGTGGGAGGTCACTGCAATTCAGAGGTAGGCAGCAAAAGGCTCTCTATAATCCCAAGCCTTGTCCCCAGCTATTCAGAAATCGCTAGCTGAGGCCCTTTGTGGCATTAAGTGCTTGCATTGTCCTTTGAAAACAAGCTCGAGTGTTGGGTGAATGGATAAGCCAAGCAAGAACCAGGCAAATCCGCAGGGATGCTTAGACCTGCTTAGCGCACATAGACCGGGGTGCAAGGAGCAATGTCAAAGTCAAAGGAGATGGGGAGAGGAAGAGGATGTGAATGCTCTTCACAAGCAGAAGGGCCTGGGGCTGCTGACATCCAAGCCCTCAAGGAAAGGGAAAGAGCCAGCACCAAGGTTTCCCAAGGGAAAGAACACTGAGTGTGACATTGCATCCGACCACAGTGCCACGGAGGACTGGAGAAGGGACCAAAGCCTGGATCCCATAGAGGAAAGCTCAGAGCTGTACTGGTGTCTCCTGCACACATGTGCAGAGATAGGCAGAGATTCGACATCCACCTCAAATACAATGTAAGGAGATGGAGAAACGCATCCAAACAGGTCATGGACAAAGCCTTAGGTGCCATGGTTTAGTGTGAGGTGTCCCTGCCCATGGCAGGGGTTTCGAACTTGATGATCTTAAGGTCCTTTCCAACCCAAACCATTCTGTGATTCTATGGAAACCTTCTGTATGCACCGGTTGGAGCAATGACCACTTGCATCATTCTCTAGATGAGGGCAGAGGAGGTTTTTGTGGTCCAGGGATGGGCTTTTGGCCAGCCAATGCTGCCTCGTGGCTTCCTCCAGGAGTCTCCATCCCTGCAGCAATGCACTTTGCTCCAAGCTCCTCAAAATTAGTAGGACCCCTATGAGATCTGCAGTCCTTGCACCAACATGCAGGGCATGGCAGGTCCCACATGTGCTGCTTGGAAAAGCATGCAGCCCTTCTGAAGACCCCTTCTAACCTCTTCACACCACTTAATCCCAATTCCCACCACCTATTGAGTCCTGCCTGGACCAGTTACACTTCATTATAGCAGTGATTTTTAACCTCAGGAATGCAGAAGGCAGCAGAGCAAAGCAATCCGGTTTGCAAGTACATCGTTTTGGACCTAGTCCTAGAAGGACAAGATGTATCCATGCCCTCAAGGCTGGCAGAGTGCATCCCTCTCCTATCTCTGGTACAGCCCAGGGTCACTTGGCCCTGGATCCAGCTTCATGGAGCTGACACATTCCCATGCTGTGCAGCCTGGCAGGGATTTGCTGATGGTTATTCTCCTCCACGTTATCTCATCCCAGCACCCTGCGTATGTACCAGCCCTTATCTCCCTACAAACGCTCTCCCTGTGCTTATAAACTGGGATCAGTTTTGAACTGGGAGCACATTCCGTCTTTTCCAGCTGATTCTGCAGGCTGGATGAGAGCAGTGCCTTGGAGGGGCGATTTGGGGCAGGGAATATGTGGCTGTACCCCTTTTTTCCTCTGTTTTTTCATCTTTTCTCTTTGGTTCTCTAACTGGGAGCCTGCTTCCCTTACTCTGGATGCACTGGGAGGGATGGGAAATGCATGCTGGAAGAGAGGCACCTCCAGCCCCCCCATGCACAGAGCAATGTGGGGCTCAGTGCCTCTTTCCCCTTATCCATAGTGGGTGAAGGGTTCAAGGTGCCCTCGAGCCCAGCAGTCATGGAGGGAGGCGCAGGCTGGAGCCAGCCATGGGTTTGAATGGGACTGTTTGGGCTAAGGATGAGGCTGGGTAGAGCTGCTCAAGGCCCTCAGAAAGCCAACCTCATTCACAAGGGCAAAGAGCTGGAGCAAAGGGCTTGGGCATCCCAGCACAGAGGGGACAGCTCTGCTCCCATTGCTGAGGTCAAGCAGCCCTGCACCCATTTTGGCTCTGATTTCTGGAGATGGAGAGGTTTTAGGGAGTTTGTGGTTGCCTGAGACCCCCTCCAAGCCTCGGTCAGCAGTGCTGCTTGGGAGCCAGGTGGGGCTCTGCATCCCCAAAACTGCCTGGTTTGCACCCAAAGCATTGCTCGAGCACTGGTGGCACTTTGTCCCCGAGACATGGCTTGTGACCCCTCTGAACACCTGCAGGAAAGCACGAGCTCCAGCCCTTTGACTTCACCCTTCTTCATCCCATGTCCATGGTGTCACTGAGGTGTGAGATGCTCTTGTGGGACAGAAAGTAGGAAGTGGGACAGGAAGCGGGTTCCTTTTCGCGCCACAAACCATTCCCTACCCTTTTAACCACACAGGTTCTCACCGACCCCGTATTTCACTTGCTTTTTCCCCAGCTCAGACGCAACCTTGGTTCTGATCTCAGACTTTCACTTAAGCACCAGCCTCCAAACTGGAGTTATCTTGGTCCAACCAATCAATAGCAGCAGCCAAAGCATTGTCATAGGGAAGACATACCTACAAGATGATGAAGGGAGTGGAGCATCTCCCTTATGAGGACAGACTGAGGGAGCTGGGTCTCTATAGTTTGGAGAAGAGGAGACTGAGGGGTGACCTTATTAGTGTATATAAATATATAAAGGGGGAGTGTCCCGAGGATGGAGCCAGGCTCTTCTCAGTGGCAAACAATGATAGGACAAGGGGCAATGGGTACAAACTGGAACACAAGAGGTGCCACTTAAACTTCTTCTCAGTGAGGTGACAGAACACTGGACCAGGCTGCCCAGGGAGGTTGTGGAGTCTCCTTCTCTGGAGCCATTCAAAACCCGCCTGGACACGTTCCTGTGTAACCTTATCTGGGTGTTCCTGCTCTGCAGGGGGATTGGACTGGATGAGCTTTTGAGGTCCCTTCCAATCTCTAGCATACTGTGATACTGTGATACAAGCACAGCAGCATGAGAAGCATTTCTGTGCTGTGCACAGATCCGTGCACCACATCCATCCTTCCAGCTCTGATACCATCCTCGCTCTCATCTTACTTCTGATGAGTGCAAGATACTCTGAGCACATGTCCTGCAGTGGCTGTGGGAACTGGGATCTAATTCTCCCAAAAGCCTCAAGATTGATGTTTTCCACAGCCTGGAGAACAACTTTAAGGTGACTGGGATCATAGGATCCCAGCTTGGTTTGTGCTGAAGGGACCTTAAAGCTGATCCAGTTCCAACCCCTGCCACGGGCAGGGACCCCTTCCACTGGAGCAGCTTGCTCCAAGCCCCTGTGTCCAACCTGGCCTTGAGCACTGCCAGGGATGGGGCAGCCACAGCTTCTCTGGGCACCCTGTGCCAGCGCCTCAGCACCCTCACAGGGAAGAGCTTCTGCCTTATCTCCAACCTGACCTTCCCCTGTTTCAGTTTGAACCCATCACCCTTTGTCCAAACCGGTTGGAGAGGAGCCCATCTCCACATGGACCAGGTCAAGCAGCCGCTGTGTCCAGATGTTTCTCCAGCAGCAGCCCCCTCCCTCTGCTCACGAGAGCCCTGACATCCCTGCCAGCTGTGCTAACATCTGGACTTCGCTCTCCTGCCCGAGAGGACAGAAGTTCATCCGCCTCAGCCAGAGCATTTATCTCTGGTCTAATGACAAGCACATGGTGTTTATCCTCTGCAACACATCTGGAGGTTGTCTGGGATGTGCTGGGGAGGGAGGACAAGGAGGATGAGCTCACTGTGTCCTCACAAGGCCACTGCATGGGACAAAGCAGCCCGCCAGCGTTCCCAATGTGCACTGTGGCGGGTGGGAGAAAGCCTCATATAAGGGTTTGGAATATCATCATTGGAATGTCATTAGCAACCCCTCCACCTCGCAAAGGAGTAGGCAGAGTCCAGGACAGACATATCCTCATTATACCAAACTGTAGCTTCAAGGACTTTCCTGGTCATCCACTGGGCACAGGAGAGACTCCCTCCTTCCCATGCAAGTGGATAGGGTTTATTCCCTAAGGGTGCTCTCTCCTCCCTTCCCTTCCACAGAATGGATGAGGCCGGCAGGGACCTCTAGAGACCATCTAAGTCCAACCACACGCTCAAGCAGGTGTCTGACATTGGGTTGCCCAGGGCGACGTCAGGATGGGTTTTGAGCATCTCCAAGGATTGCTACTCCAACGACCCAACCTCAACAATCAACCTGTGCTAGTGCTTGGCCACCCTCACAGAAGCAATGTCTAAACAGCACTTTTTGTGTTCTAGTTTGTGCCCATCACCTCCTGTCCTATCATTGGGCACCATTCAGAAGACCCTGGCTCCGTTTTCTTCATTCTTTTCTCAATTCTGTATTATTTACACAAAATACCTTCAGGTATTTGGTAAGATCTCCCCCAAGTCTTCCCATCTTCAGTCCAGGCAGGGCTGGGCCATGGTGGGGCTGTAGACACGGTGTCTCTAGGACAGGGACTGATGGCCCTGGGTGGATGGATGGTGTGGGACGGATATGGACATGGTGTGGGTCTCTTGAAGTCATGGCTAGTGAGTGTTGGTTGCCTGTTGAAGACCGCAATAGCTGTGGCTGAAAGGGTCAAAAAGAGATTGTCCCTTCTGCTTTAGGCCATGTAAAGTTGCACAGAGGCTTTGGCTCAGTTTCTTTCTGCAGCACCAGCTCCAGCTGAGATGAGAGTGGCTCCATGCAAAGAAACATCTTGGCCTAAGGTGATGGAGGCCCCATGTCTGCTGGGGATTTTCCACTGACTTTAGACCTTTGCCTTTAGACAGGCACAAGAGGCACTTCCCCTCCTTAGCACATGGTTGGGACCCGTCTCAGCCAGGACCTTGGAGTGGTCTCACCCTGTCTGATCTCCATCCGTAACACGCGAGAGGGTTCTGGGCAGGTTACAAGGATGAAAGCAATTTGGTTCCCCATTGTCCTTGTATGGGAATTTGGATGGAAACAGGCGTGTCAGGAGCTAGCCAAAAGGAAATCCTTTGTGAGATATGTCAAAGCAAGTGTTTACAAACCAGCACCAGAGAGGGGGAATAAAGAGGGAAATAACTGTAGAAAAGGACAATTTTGCTATTTAAAACTTCTTGAATCATTCCTACCCAAAAGGTCAAACAATTCTTGCTCATTTTACTCAAAAACAGAGACTTTTGGGAATCTGCAGGACTGCATCATCCCATGCTGGAGCAAGCAAGGTGTGTGGCATGTGAAAAAGGGCTGGGATGGGCTCCATGTCCCTGTGGTACCCATGTGCCTTTCAGGGACAAGGTTTTCCTTCTCAGTAGCATCCCCCTATAAGTGGGATGTTCTGCTGACCCCATTCTGCTTGAGTAGCAGAGATCCTGAGCACCGGCAGGGGAAAGGTTTTCACCTGCTCCAAATGCATTCAGAGAGACCCATCTGGGTTTTGACACTGAGCAATTCCCAAAGCTTGGCTGAGGCCTCTGCTTTCGTGCTTGCCTTGGCACGGGGCCATGGGGTGAGTCATAAACTGCTGCTGTTTATTTAATGTACCGATTCCGGCTCCTTTGAATCTCAAAAAGGGAAGCTAATTCCTAAGCCAAATCAATATTAACTGCCTGAGGAGGAGAGGAGAAGGAGGAGGAAGTGGAGGAGAAGGAGAAACCAGCCAGTTCAATGCTACTGTCACACCAGTGAGCTCGATACTGCCCATTGCTGTGAGCACATCTTCCTCACTCAACGATCATAGGGCAATGTGACAGTCCTAGGACCTACGTGACAGTCCAAGGACCTACACAGACATCATTGTCCCCTCCAGGCCCTGCATGATACCTCCAAAGACTGTATGGGGATGTAATGGAGGAACACAACCCATCTGCTCGGAAGATGCCCAAAGGCATCAGCCTTTCTACGCACAAGCCCCAACACCTCAGAGACCAAGTTGGTGACGTCTCTGATAGCTGGGAGCTCTCCTGTGTTAATGCCAGGCAAGTGATGGGCTTGCAGAGAAGGGAGGAGCTGAAATGCTGAGCAAGGAAGAGGGAGAAGAGCCAACGGAGGAACCCATCCAGGAGCTGGGAGGGTGGGAACCAAGCCCTTGAGCTGTCCTGTGCACACGTGAGCCCTATGGAGGTGAATGCTGTCCCTGAGGTTGTGAACTCCCAACATGGGAATGGCCAAAACGGATCACTGCTGTGTCAGCCACGGTGCCTCTGAAACACCAGAGCCCAGGACCTTTGGACACTCACCCAGGAGGAGACCAAGCACACGGGATGCAGCTCAGCCCTCGCACTGGGGCTGAGCAGAGAGGCACGTTCAGGCGTGCCAAGGTGAGATGAGAGCACAAGGTGTGTCATGCCCAAAGGTCTTAGTTAGCCAAGAGCTGTTTGCACCTGCTCTTATCCCAGTGGAGAAAACCAGTGTTTCCTCCCCTGTCTGTGTTGAAAACCAGTTGTCAAGGTGCTGGGAAAAGACATTGATTCATTGCATCAGCCTGGTCGCAGCCTGTCCCCATGACCTCTAGAAGACAAGGTCCTGTTGACCATTAATATATTGTGTGTCAGGGACAGAACCCACCACAAAACATTCTACAGAGGGTCCATGGCTCTTCCTCCAACCACCCTGTTGTAATGAGCTAGTTTGGACCAAACAGATCCAAGCCCACAAGCAGCTCCATCACAGTTGTTCTTGAAGGCAACGTAGCACCTCCATCTCCCTCTCCAGTGGAAATTCAGAGCATGGCACAGCCACATCCCCATGCAGGAGTTTCTCATCACACTTCCCTGGAAGCCCAATGGCTTCATCCATCATTCCCGTTATTTTTCTGGTTTTATTTTCATCTCATGCTTGTTATTGTTCAGTTTTCCTTTGAAAACCCTGAGGATCCAAAAATAGAAGAACATGGCCGATAATAACAGGAAGGAGGTGACAATGCCTCGGATTACTGGATATATCAAAGTAAACCTATTTCACAAGGTTTTTTCTGCTTATGTTAAAGACTTGTCTGGGTCTTTAGTCCTAAACCTTATGTTAGAGCAGCTGAGACCAAGGATCTCAGATTGATGTGCATGGGAAGAGAGGAACGGAGCCACTGGCAGGTCCCAGCCTCTGTGCCTGCGTTTCCCTGAGCCTGGCACTGGGGCTGAGCCGTATGGCAGTGTGAAAAGAAAAGGATAAACTGGGATAGAATGAAGGATAATTGAATACAAGGAAATGAAATAAAACCTGGAGTATTGCGTCCAGCTCTGGGGCAAGAATGCAAGAGGGATGTGGAGCTGTTGGAGCGAGGCCAGAGGAGGCCATGGAGCTGCTGCGAGGGCTGGAGCAGCTCTGCTCTGGAGCCAGGCTGAGAGAGCTGGGCTGGGGCAGCCTGGAGAAGAGAAGGCTCCTGAAGGGGAGACCTTAGAGCAGCTCCAGTGCCTAAAGGGGCTGCAGGAAAGCTGGAGAGGGGCTTGGGACAAGGCCCTGTAGGGACAGGCCAAGGGGAATGGCTTGAACCTGCCCGAGGGGAGACTGAGCTGAGCTCTTAGGCAGAAGCTCTTCCCTGTGAGGGTGCTGAGGCGCTGGCACAGGGTGCCCAGAGAAGCTGTGGCTGCCCCATCCCTGGCAGTGCTCAAGGCCAGGTTGGACACAGGGGCTTGGAGCAAGCTGCTCCAGTGGAAGGGGTCCCTGCCCGTGGCAGGGTTGGGACTGTACGTGCATCAAGGTCCCTTCCAAGTCTTCCCCTTCCAACACACTGGTCTGGTTTTCTATGATTCTCTGAAATGAAATGAAATCAATTAAAATAAAAAACACAGTAAAATAAATGAAATAAAACTTAATGTGCAGGAAATCATTACGAAACCCACATCAGAGAGGCTGATGCCCTGCAGGAAGGGTAACACGCAGCACCCTGCAGTAGCGCTGGGAGTTAAGTCCCCGCTGCTGCCTGCCGGCACACGCAAGCGCGAGCGGAACAAGCTGGTCTTGTTTGCCATCAGCTTCCCCTCCTCCAACTCTGCCCCTGTGCACAGCTTCCCTGCTCCTTGGTTTTGCAACACATCCCCAACGGGACAGACCTGCTTGAGCATTTTCAGCTTGGGCAGGTCTCGGGTGGCCCAGGATGGGCAGGTTGGGAGCAGGAGGGCTCTGATCTAAGAGGCTTCACCTGCAGCAGACTTGGGGTATAACCCTCCATTGGAGGGTCCTGCAGTGTTTCCTAGCTGTTAGCTGGCATCTGGGCATTCACTCTTTCGTGCCACTGGGGAAACTGAGCCACAGGTTGGGATCATCGCACCATTGCACCAGGAAGTACCTGGTCCACTTCCAGCAGTGATGGGTGCAGACCTCCTTGCTTAGGATTGTCTTACAACACCCTAAGAAGAGATTACACCTAGAGAAGAGATTCAGAGCAGCCCTGTGGAGAAGGACTTGGGGGTGCTGGTCGATGAGAAAATGAACATGAGCCGGCTTCAGTGTGCACTTGCAGCCCAGAAAGCAACCGTATCCTGGGCTGCATCAAAAGGAGCGTGACCAGCAGGGCGAAGGAGGTGATCCTGCCCCTTTATTCTGCTCTCGTGAGACCTCACCTGGAGCATTGTGTGCAGTTCTGGTGTCCTCAACATAAAAAGGACATGGATCTGTTGGAACAAGTCCAGAGGAGGCCACGAGGATGCTCAGGGGCTGGAGCAGCTCCTGTATGGAGCCAGGCTGAGAACATTGGGGCTGTTGAGCCTGGAGAAGAGAAGCTGCGTGGAGACCTCAGAGCAGCTTCCAGTATCTGAAGGGAGCCTATAAGGATGCTGGGGATGGACTCTTTATTAGGGACTGCAGTGATAGGACAAGGGGTGATGGGTTCACACTGAAACAAGGGAAGTTTAGATTGGAGATAAGGAAGAAGTTTTCTACTGTGAGGGTGCTGAGGCACTGGAATGGGTGCCCAGAGAGGTTGTGAATGCTCCATCCCTGGCAGTGTTCAAGGCCAGGCTGGACAGAGCCTTGGGTGCCATGGTTTAGTGTGAGGTGCCCCTGCCCATGGCAGGTGGGTTGGAACTTGATGATCTTAAGGTCCTTTCCAACCCTAACTATTCTATGATTCTATGATTCTAAGGATGCACCTGACCTCCACATCAGCATCTTCTGGGCATCCATGAGCATCTCCTGACCATGCTTCTGTGTTGGATGGACACCCATATATCATGGAATGAACTGGGTTGAAAAGACCTTTAAGATCACCAAGTCAAACCACTACCCCAGCACTAAAAGTCCACCACTAACCCATGTCACCAAAGGCCTCACCACACTCTCTCCCTGCAGCACCCAAGACCCAAAAGCACGTGCAAACCACCACACTGAAAGAGAAGGTGCAGCAACCATGCCTGGTTTTGCCCAAACCCAGACAGTTGATGTCCAGGACCCCCCAGGATTGTATTTTCCTTGTTATATCTTCACCCCAGTGTTTGTACAAGACGTCTGGGCACCAGCTCTGCGCTGAGGTTTGTTTAGAAGATGCTGCCAAGGATAATGCTGCTCCCAGCACCATTCCTGCAAGAACTGCATCCATTCTGGGAAGTTATCCCTGTTCTTCTCCTTATCCTGGGCCCCATGCTGGCCCCAGACCCCTTATTCTTGCTTCTATATGGGCAATGTGCCTATAACCCAAAGCAGACCCTAGAATAAGCCCTGAGTGGGGTTTCTGGACCCTTAAGCCCTTCTCTGCTTGCAGAAAAGGGGTTGTGAGAGGTTTCCTGATGGATTAGGCGTGGAGAAAATGATGGGAATCATCCCCATTTGAGGATGGAGGATGTGAAACGGTCCCTCTGTAGGGATGCTCCCAGTAAAGCCTCCAGCAAGTCATTGTTCAGTCATCTCCCAGCAAACAGCATGGAATACCCGTTACCTATAAATCAAGGACTATTAATAACAGGGATAGATTAAAACTCTTCCTTTTAAGTGTTAGCATCACGTTTGCTTTAGCTGAGTAGAAACCTTAAGCACTGGCGGGGTGGTTTTGTCCACCTCTAAGTGGTGGAAAGCAAAACTCATGTCTAAATTTCTCCTTGTTTCTATAATTCTGTTTTTTTTCCAGCAAAACCAAAAAAAAAAGAAAGCATTTCCTTTTGTAGAAGGAAGAGACCAATTCTTGGAATTAGACTCAAAACACACTTGGCTTCCCTTTTCCTCCTCTTCAAGGGCATGGCGTGGTCTTCTGAGAAACAGAACCGAAAGGGAGAAGCAAGGGCATGTGAGTTGCTTCACACAGAAAACATCTGAAAACATCAACGCCAGACATAAAAGGGATGTTTTTCCCCCCAAATACATATCCTCTTTGGTTGCCTTTCCAATGGAAGGAATAGGCAATAGTTGTCATGATGTCTGAGTGTGATGGACCCATCTGCAGGCAATGGAAACACAGCCCAAGAGCTGAGTGGGTCCCTTCGTGTTCCTTGGAAGCAAATGATCCATGCTCTGAGTTTGAATTCCTGGGAAGTTCAGGTCCCTCTGGGAGATTCCTCATGCCTGGATGTTATTTTGGCTGCTCAAGAGTCCCCAAGGTCCCCGCTGCATCCTCATAGCTTTTGGCAAGGGGATGGACATCCTGAGTCAATGACATTGCATTGAATGGTGTTAAAGAGCAAAAAGAGCAGCAAAAGACTTAAAATTCCCATTGTAAACAGGTACAGACTAAGTGCAAGGACTAAAAATTCCATGTCCATCCAGCTGGGAGATTGGAGCTGTGGTGTGGAAGTCCCAAGTGAACTCAGCACACACCAAGGCCCTTATCACTTGCTCCAAGCGGAACTGAGTGTGGGGTTCCTGAAGAAGCAACATGAGGTTGCCCCAGGTAGTTTTAAATGCAAAGCATTAAATCCCTTGTGCACAAAAGTGCTGGGTTCTTGGTGATTCAAACCCAGTTGGGTGAGAAATTTGCCCATCTCCCCCTCACGATGCCTCAACCCATCCATAAGACCCAAGGGTTGGGTGGCCACCAGGCAGGTGACAACCAGAACCAGCACATGGTGACATGTTGGAATATGTGTTTGACCTGTGTTAATGGTGACAGCCCATGAGCATGGAGCCCCTTGGGTTGAGTTGTACCTGAGATGCTGGTTTGCAACCTTCAAATAGGTATTTTCACCCTATAAATGTGCCCGACTGTGTGGTCCTGCTGGGATAGTGGTACCCCAAAAGAAGGCATCTCCCTCAGTCTGTCCACCCTTTATCCCTGGTTGCAACTGGGGGCAATGGTTTCCCAAAGAGAGCTCTGCAGCTGGAGAACTCCATTCCGAGAGCCAAAGCAAACAAACTATCAAGGAAACAGCAAGGAGTCAAGGGAAGTTATTGTAAATCCTTCCTGAATGGGAAATTCCAAGGGTACCTGCACGTCTCGTGTGCTTTGACCTCTTTATTCCTCCCTGAGGACATGATCCGGAAAGTGGAGGAGCCTGGAAGTGGTGAGTCAAAGGGACCTGGTGCGCTCCACCATCACCCACTGGGCAGCTGCCAGATCCTGCAGGTCCCCATGGGCATCTGAGGTGAGTTTGGAGACACCTGGTACCTGAATCCATCCCTGGGGCTGCTGGTTGAGCCCAGTACTCCCAGTACTCAATGGTGGAGCTCCATGGTGGGTTGCACCTCTGCTCCACACCGTATTCTCCCATTGGCCTTGCAATATCTGAAGGGGGCTGCAAGGATGCTGGGGATGGACTCTTCATCAGGGACTGGAGTTATAGGACAAGGGGTAACGGGTTCAAACTGAAACAGGGGAAGGTCAGGTTGGATCTAAGGCAGAAGCTCTTCCCTGTGAGGGTGCTGAGGCGCTGGCACAGGGTGCCCAGAGAAGCTGTGGCTCCCCCATCCCTGGCAGTGTTCAAGGCCAGTTTGGACACAGAGGCTTGGAGCAAGCTGCTCCAGTGGAAGGGGTCCCTGCCCATGGCAGGGGTTGGAACTGGATGAGCTTGAAGGTCCCTTCCAACATAAACCAGTTTGGGATTCTATACCTGTGATCATGGAGGATGGGGATAACGGGTCTTGGTGAGAAGACATACATGGCCATCACGGTGCTGAGCCTCAGGAGCTCAGGGCTCTCCCAGGGAGGGAGGAGCTACTGAGGGGTGATCTGCTAGCACGGGATGGAGGGGAAGGAGCTGCAGGAGGGATTGTGGTCATCCTTGAGGTGTTTGATCTCCACTCAACCATGCAAAGTTCAGAGATGTCCCCATCCCAGACCCCAGCTCTGCCCTTGAAGTGAGAAAGTGCAGCTATTGATGAGGAAGAGGTAGTGAGAGCTGATGATCTCACTCTTTTCAGAGCCTCCTAGCAGTGGGGGTGAAGAAGACCTCTCAAAGGTGGCTAAGAAGTGTGAAGGACCACCTTGGAAACCTCCATCACAAGACCCCCTTGTGCCCTAAGCCCTGGGATTTCCTGCTGGCAAAGACCCACAGATGTGAATCCCAAATTCCCCTTTCCCAACTTGCTTGACCAACAGATGGATGAGGTGGTCTGAGGCCAGGCAACCTCCTGAAGAGTCATAGACTCATAGAACTTTCCTTCTGCTGAGGTTCTGGATCAGACTGGAGCCTAAGACACCACCCAGTCCTGGATCCTCATTCTCCACACTACTCCTTGAGGACTCCCAAGCAAAGAAAAGCATTGAGTGGAAGCTCAATGAGTCCTTGATGCTCATCAGGGTGTGATGGTGAGATGAAAGAAAGGCTCTGAAGATCAAGGTGTCAATCACCTATGCCCTGGCGAAGGAGCCCAACAATCCCTTCTTTCCCTGTTGACGTCCATGGGGCTCTAACAAAGCAGGTTGGAGAGGAAAATGAACTGAAACATGCTTCTTGAGAAACACTGCCATTGCAGTGGGTCAGCTTCCACTTGGAGCAAAGCCAGGGCTTCTTAGCCTGAATTCCCACCAAAGGCAAGGTTTCCTGGCAGTCCCATGGAGCCCTGGCTGAATGGGGGCATTGAGCTCATAGCTTGTCACTGGGAGCTCATCACCTCCAGAAGGAGGTTACGGGTCGTTGGCCAGAAAAGTAGGACTCTGACCTCAGAGCACCTTCCAGTGACTGAAGGAGGCTACAAGGATGCTGGGGATGGACTCTTCATTAGGGACTGTAGTGATAGGACAAGGGGTGATGGGTTCAGACTGAAACAGGGGAGGTTTAGATTGGATCTAAGGAAGAAGTTCTTCACTGTGAGGCACTGGAATGGGTTACCCAGGGAAGCTGTGAATGCTCCATCCCTGGCAGTGTTCAAGGCCAGGCTGGACAGAGCCTTGGGTGCCATGGTTTAGTGTGAGGTGTCCCTGCCCATGGCAGGGGGTTGGAACTGGATGATGTTAAGGTCCTTTCCAACCCAAACCATTCTATGATTCTGTGATTCTCTGATCATCATCAGTTTCTCCAACACAGACATCCAGCAGTGAGATGATTTTTTCTTCTTCTATTGGGGTTTTCACCGCAGGAAGCAGCACTGGTTTGACTGTGTTGAGCACTGATTGCAGTAAAAGTGTGGAGGCACCGGGTGAACCTCAAGAAATGAGACTTTGTCCCCCAAACACCTCCGACTCAAAGGCAGAGGCAGCAGATACCTGCACATGAGCCGTCTCCTGTCTGGTTATAAAAGAGCTGCCACCAAATGTCACGTCCTCATGAGCACGCCCAGCCAGAGCCACCACTCTGTGCCCAGAAAGACATGAGAAATTAACTCCATTTCCGTTATTAATGGCTTTTAGATGTAATGAAATTCCTCCTGCAAGGCATCTCCGGTCTGGTGAGCTGCAGCGGAGCAGGAGGGATGCAGCTTGGCATCTCTGTGCTGAGGGGGAACCTGAAAGCCCTGGAGGACCCTGCCCATGGTGACATCCATCATTTAGTGGTGGGGACACCCCATTCCTGAGGCTTCTTAAAGCTTCCACTGGAAAACACTGCCTTTCACCTCCAATGGGAATTGTGTGTCCATTGGAGGAGCACGGCCCCAGCTTCTCTCCCTGTCCTCAACCATAGATGCTCCTCTCTCCATCTGCATCATCCCAACAGCGACTGGAAAGCCGGAGCTGGGGTGGGAAGGTGCAATTACCCCAGGTAGCAGCAGCATGGGTTGCCTGCACTCAGCCTCTAGCACGATTACTGGCACCATCTGGCCGGAGGAGCAGAAACCAGGCAGCCCAATTGTCTCATGAGGCCAAATCCAGCCTCTGTGCCAAGGATTAACCCAGTCGGTGCGGCTCCAAGAGGAACCCAAGCCATTCCCTTGCCCTGATTGCTCTTCCCAGTGAGCTTCGCCTGCCTTTCGCATGGATAAAAAGAGGTGTAAGAATGATGCCTGGCTGGAAACCTCTTTCCTGGCCTTGCTGCCTCTCCCATCCCTATTCAACCCCCAAGATGTCATTTTTCCAGGCATTCCCGTTTATTCCAGGTGCTGCTGGGCCCAGTGCTCGGGCTGGAAGGCAGCCACCACTATTTTCTACCCTTTCTTTAACTCTATTTACACTGTCCCCACCAGGACACCTGGCTGCGAGGCATCCACCTTGGGGACCTGCAAGGGCATCCGCTGTGCTGGGAGGGAGGAGGACACCAGCTCCTTGTCACCCCTCTGCAGCTTGCCCTGAAGATGGAGGCAGCGCTGGAGCTGGAGGTGGGATGAGTGCTTTCACTGGCGGCTCATCGGAGGAGTGAGTTGTGTCCGTTCTCAGCTGCATTCCATGGATGCTTGTGTAGATCCTTGGGCTCCTCATTGCAGGGGTCTGTTTGCACAGGGTTTATTTTCTGCTCTATTCTAGGGAAAGATGCTTCCCCTCCACCCTGGTTTCCATCCTCCTGTGGCAGGAGAAGGGAATTTCATGAGGGCACCGAGCCATCACCAACCCAACCCCGCAAGCCTGGGCAGCCCCACAGTGAGGGTGCTGGCTCCAGCCTGGCTGTGGTTGCACATACTCACTGCTGCTCCTGCCAGAGCCCATCTCCCCTGTGGCCCCACTGCCCGGCTTGGCCATGGGCTCATGCCAGGATTGATGAAAGCCCACATTGTCCAGCATAGCGCAGGCGCCGGTGGGATCCAAAGAGGCTGCAGCACCTTGTTCCGCCTCCTCATCCCACCATGGAGCCAGACCCCTGCCCCAAACCCCTCACCTCATATTAGGTGGCAGCTCTGGGGGTGCATCACCCAATGAGGTGACACTGGAGAGCCCCATTGAGATGCTCCATCATCCGAGTGATGCCGACCAGCACCTCCTTCCCCTCCACCTCTACCGAGAGCCATCAGAAGCCCCTGGGCAGACTGGGTTTCCAGGGAAAGGAAGGACCAAGCCCGGCATCCTGAGTAATCCCAGCATCCCTGCACTGTTTATGCATCAGCTCTTTCATACCCAACACATTCCCTCAGGCTTCCTTTTCTTATTGCACTTTAATAGCTGTGCTCAGGAAGCGCCGAGGCTTGACCTCCTGGTTAATCATCACCGAAGCCACCGACCCCTTTGGCTGGGACCTGGGGGCCATGGGGAGACCCTGTCCCCATGGCCCAGTCACCCCCCGAGGGCTCAGCAGCTCCCAGTGCCCAGCCAGGACCATGCTGTTGACTGATGCATGAGCATCGCACCCTCTAAATCCCACTTTTGGGGGTGCTGGAAGCCCCCCAGCACACTCTTCAATAGAGATGTTCACCTGTGATGCCAAGCCAGCTGTTTGCATGGCAGCCCCCCGTACACTGATCGGTGCCCCCAATCCAGCTGTTCCCCCCCCAGCCTAAATCCAGATGTGACCCTTCCCTAGCCCCCCCCTCCCGCAGGTGCTGGGGCCGGAGCGGGGCGGAGCGGAGCGGCCCCGGGGCGGAGCGGGGCCGGCGGCCGGAGGCTGCGGGGCGGCCCCGGGCTCTGAGCTCCGCTGCTGCCGCCCGGGCGCATCCCGCTGCCGGTGAGTGCCGAGGATGGGGGGGACGGAACCGAGAGAACCGGGCAGGGGGGGAGCCGAGGGGGAGCGAGTGAACCGGTAAGAATGGGGCTGGACCGGGCAGGATGGGAACCAACGGGGTCGGACAGAACCGGGCAGAGGGGAGCCGAGGGGGAACGAGTGAACCGGTAAGAATGGGGCTGGACCGGGCAGGATGGGAATCAAAGGGGTCGGACAGAACCGGGCAGGATGGAGCCGAGGGGGAGCGGGTGAACCGGTAAGAATGAGGCTGGACCGGGCAGGATGGGAGCCAACGGGGTCGGACAGAACCGGGCAGGATGGAGCCGAGGGGGAGCGGGTGAACCGGTAAGAATGGGGCTGGACCGGGCAGGATGGGAACCAACGGGGTCGGACAGAACCGGGCAGGATGGAGCCGAGGGGGTCGAAGAGAACGGGAAGGATGAGAGCAGAGAGGGTCGGAATGAACAGGGCAGGATGGGGCTGGATTGGACGGAATGGGACCTGACAGTGTCAGACAAACCGGGCAGGATGGGACCCCACGGGTTGAGACGGAACCGGGCAGGATCAGACCCGAGAATGTCGGAGTGAACCGGGCAGGATGGGACCCGACAGGGTCAGACCAGACTGAGTAGGATGGGACTTGAGTGGGTCAGAGTGAAGCAAGCAGGATCAGACCCAAAAGGGTCCAATCGGACTGGGTAGGATAAGGCCAGACAGGGCAGGATTGGGCCCTAGAGTGTCAGACAAAACAGGGTTATGTTAGGGTCAGACCAAACTGGGCTGGATGAGACCCAACAGGGTCAGACTCAACTGGGAAGGATGAGACCCGAGGGGGTTAGACCACACCGGGCAGGATGAGGCCAAACAGGGTAGGATCAGACCCAAGAAGGTCCAATGGAACCAGGCAGGATGGGACCCGACAGCATCAGATCAAACTGGGCAGGGTGGGACCCGAGTGGGTCAGATCAAACTGGGCAGGCTGGGGCCAGATCAGGCAGGATAATGGGTGAGACTGAACTAGGCAGGATGGGACCCGAGCAGATCAGATCAAGCTGGGCAGGATGAGGCAGAACCGCAGAGCATGGGGTCTGATCCGACTGCATTGGTTCAAATGCAGACAGCATCAGTGCTTCAGTGATCCCGAAGCCACCCCAACGGTAGCTGCTGATCTTTGCCTTTAGGGAGCTTTAGCAGCGTTTCCAACAGAGCAAGGCTTAAAACCACACTGATCCCCATAGCAGCGCTGTGTGAGGCTCAGAGGGATGGCTTCACCCTGGTCCCTCTGCTCCCACAGCCTGGGGTGCAGCCAGGATGCTCCTGCATCTCTTGGGGCATCCATAGGGATGAGTGCTGTACTGGAGGTGGTGTCACACACAGCATCTCACATCTGTGTGAGGGACCTGGTCCTCTACGCTGCTGTGGGTGCCAGCAGCCTGTCCCTGTCTTTATATATACCTCTATATGGATTTGTGCATATACAGAGCTATAAATATATTGGTATATAAGCATGTGTGCATAGACAAGCATATAGAAGCATAAACACATCTGTAATAGAGTTATGTATACACATCTGTGTGAGCCCATGTGCTTGGAGACACATATTTGTGTAGAGAGGTATAGAAGCTTGTACATATGTGTGTGCAGAGACATGTTTCTATGTATGTGTATAGGGACATGCATGTGTCTGTGTATGTGTGTGTAGAGCCATATATGTCTGTATATAGAGGTGTATATATATATGGAGAGGTGTACATGCTTATATACATATGTTTAGGCATGTGTATGTGTGAACATATGGCTGTATATGTGCCTATGTTGGTCTATATAGATGGGTTTATACAAGCTCAGCCATGGGTCCATGTTAAGCACCCTAAAATGCCTGATGTTGTCCCAGTTTGTCCACATTATCCCACTTTCAGGCTCCAATAAATAGGGATTTCCCTTAAAACACCCAAACCTCGGTCCCCAGCTACCCCAGGGCAGATGGGACACATCTATGAGGACCTGAAGGTGTTTGGGGACCAGCCAGGAGGTGTTTGGGAGCAGGGATGCTGTGGCTTTGGCCAAGTGAGAGCACCCCCATTCATCCCCTTCGAGATCTGCTGAGCTGGGGCTTTCAGTTCTGTCCCCACCATCCCAGCCCTGACACTAAGCCACTATGATGTCCCCACCACAGTCTCACCCTAAGGAGCACCCCAACACCACGAGCATCCCTTTTTTCCCCCCTTCCAAGTCTCATTTAGGGACTGGTTTCACCTGGTGCCCATCACCGTGGTGTCAGGTCCAGGTCTCCATCATCCCGTGTTTGCTTTTAAGGGCAGCTGAGCACAGAGAGCATCCACCCCATCATCCTGTGATGGCTTTTTTGGGGTGAAAATGGGGGATTTCTGGGATAATCCACTGGGTTTGGGCACGGCAGCAGGATGAGGCCGAGCATCTTGATGTGGTTTCATTAGTTAGAAGCTATGGTGATTTATGGTGATGGCAAACTGTGACTGTGGGGTTAGGGGTGGTTGCGGGCAGTGGGTATAGTTGAGGTGGAGATTTTCTGGTGTCTAATAGAAAGGTTTTGCTCCATGCATCCTGGAACTGGATTTCTCCTAGGATTGGGAGGGATTTTCCTCCTTTCCACCAGCTCTTTCCCCCATCCCAGCCTGGTAGCACTGGGGTTCAGTGCCCTGTTTCCCTCATGGGAAACACTGGGGTGTGCACACGTGTGTCTGTGTATATAGGGGGTCCATGGATGCGTGTAGGGCATGGGTTTGTATGCACATGATGTGGAGCTGAGGTGGAGGCGCTGGCATGGGCTGGGCTGTGCCATGTCATAGCAGTGCAGTGCATGCAGTGCTCATGGTGCAGTGCCATGTCATAGCAGTGCAGTGCATGCAGTGCTCATGGTGCAGTGCCATGTCATAGCAGTGCAGTGAATGGAGTGCCCACAGTGTTGTGCCATGGAGTGCCCACGGTGCAGTGCCATGCAGTGCCCATGGTGCTGTGCCATGCAGTGCCCACGGTGCAGTGCCATGCAGTGCCCATGGCGCTGTGCCATGCAGTGCCCTGCAGTGACCATGGTGCTGTGGCATGCAGTGCCCATGGTGCTGTGCCATGCAGTGCCGTGCAAAGCCCCATAGACCCCAAATGGATGACCAAAGACCCCAAATGGGGCCACATCAGTAGGACTCGTGTGTTCCCCATCTGCCCCATGCACCCTTCCCTGCCCCAGCATGGGGACACTGCCACCCCTCTCCATCCGAGCGAGCTCATCCCCACCAGGCACTGGGGTTGGCACTGGGGTGTGCAGGGGAAGTGGGTGCTGGCCCCAAGCCACCAGCCAGGGCTGCCGGCAATGGAGGAAGCCAGAGGAGGAAGGAGAAGCAGCTCTGCCTTGTACCTGCAAGCTGCTGGGAGCACGCAGCACCCATGGGTGGCACAGCGAGTGCCAGGGCTCTCTTTGTGCTATAGGACCATGTCTTCCGCAGTAGTTCCAGCCTTTGAGTGAAGCAGACGGTCTGTTCCTCAGGTCAGAGCAGCCCAGAGGCCACGGGGATGGGCTTTTAGCCCATAAAACCCAAACCCCCTGGGACTGGAGCATCATTAGCCCCGATTCCCAGATGAAAGCAACCATGAAACATGTGTGGGTGGTGCTGGGCCCCATGCAGGTGGCATCTCCTAATGGGACAGAGGACTTAGGGGATGCAGCCCTATAGGGTGACCGGCTGTAAGGGCTTTGGCACCCCCTGCAGAGGAGCAGGAGGCCGTGCCAGTGGCTAAGAGCAGCCCGGGCTGCAAGTCCCTCTCCTGCATTGGGATGAGGGGGGTTTGGCCTTGTGCAAACCTCCCCACCGGGTGCAAGTGCTGGGGGAAGTGGAGCTGAGGTGGTGGTGACCATTGTGACCACGTTGGCCTGTGTGGTACCGCCCATTGTGGTACCGCTGTCTCCATCTTCATCTTCCTGTGGGACCCCGAAATCCATCATCGTGGTTTAGAACTGTGGAATCCTAGGCTGGTTTGGGTTGAAGGGACCTTAAAGCTCCTCCATTCCCAACCCCTGCCATGGGCAGGGACCCCTTCCACTGGAGCAGCTTGCTCCAAGCCCCTGTGTCCAACCTGGCCTTGAGCACTGCCAGGGATGGGGCACCCACAGCTTCTCTGGGCACCCTGTGCCAGCGCCTCAGCACCCTCACAGGGAAGAGCTTCTGCCTAAGAGCTCAGCTCAGTCTCCCCTCAGGCAGGTTCAAGCCATTCCCCTTGGCCTGACCCTACAGGCCCTTGTCCCAAGCCCCTCTCCAGCTTTCCTGCAGCCCCTTTAGGCACTGGAGCTGCTCTAAGGTCTCCCCTTCACACAGCAGAGGGGCAGGATCCCCTCCCTGAGCTGCTGCTCACGCTCTGGGGGTGCAGCCCAGCACACGAGGGGGTTCTGGGCTCAAGCACTCACTGAAGCCGGGTCATGGGGAGCTTCTCCTCACCCAACACCCCAAGTCCTTCTCAGGTCTGTTCTCCATCCCTCCATCCCCCAGTCTGTTTGGATAGTAAAGGTTTCCCTGACCCAGAAGCACACAGCTATGAGGTTGCACACAGCGGTCCAGGTTCATCCCCCTGTGTTGGATGTAACACCTCATGGCCAAGCCACCAACCATCTCCTTTGTCATCCTCAGGTACTGCTGAAGGGCCATCAATGGGGGACACCACCACCATGGCCAACTCGACAGCCCTTGTGGGCGCTGGGAGGAACTCATGCACCTTCCACGAGGAGTTCAAGCAGGTCCTGCTGCCCTTGGTCTACTCCGTGGTGTTCATGATGGGGTTGCCCTTGAACGCCATGGTCATCGGGCAGATCTGGGTGGCCCGTAAGGCGCTCAGCCGCAGCATGATCTATATGCTGAACCTGGCCGTGGCTGACCTGCTCTACGTCTGCTCCCTCCCTCTCCTCATCTACAACTACACCCAGAAGGATTATTGGCCTTTTGGGGACTTCACCTGCAAGTTCATCCGCTTCCAGTTCTACACCAACCTCCACGGCAGCATCCTCTTCCTCACCTGCATCAGCGTCCAGCGGTACCTGGGCATCTGCCACCCGTTGGCCTCATGGCACAAGAAGAAGGGGAAGAAGCTGACGTGGTTGGTGTGTGCTGCAGTGTGGTTCATTGTCATCGCCCAGTGCCTGCCCACCTTTGTCTTCGCTTCCACCGGTACCCAAAGGAACCGCACTGTCTGCTATGACCTGAGCCCACCGGATCGCTCCTCTGCCTACTTCCCCTATGGCATCACCCTCACGGTGACCGGCTTCCTGCTGCCCTTCATGGCCATCCTCGCCTGCTACTGCAGCATGGCCAGGATCCTGTGCCAGAAGGACGAGCTGATCGGCTTGGTGGTGCACAAGAGGAAGGACAAAGCCGTGCGGATGATCATCATCGTGGTCATCGTCTTCTCCATCAGTTTCTTCCCCTTCCACCTCACCAAGACCATCTACCTGATTGTCCGCTCCTCGCCCAGCCTGTCCTGCTCGGCTCTGCAGGCGTTTGCCACTGCCTACAAGTGCACACGTCCCTTTGCCAGCATGAACAGTGTCCTCGACCCCATCCTCTTCTACTTCACCCAGCGCAAGTTCCGTGAGAGCACCCGTTACCTCCTGGACAAGATGAGCAGCAAGTGGCGCCATGACCATTGCATTACCTATGGCTCCTAGGTGAGGACAAGGGACACCCCGGTGTCACCAGGATCAGCCATGGGGCAGTTTGGGCTTTAAGCTCCACAGAACAGAGATGGCTTCAGCTGGGGACATCCTGGAGGACAAGAGGATGGTATCTCCCAAGCTTTCAGCACTTTCATCTCCACTGCAGCAGCACAGTATTAACCCCATCATGGCACAGATCCAGTGTCCTCTGGCTTGGTTGCTCAGTTTGAGCAGCTTAGCACCATGGCTCCTTCGTGGCCAAGCCACCAATGCAATAAAAACTACTGGTGGGACCATGGAGAGCATGGTGGGACCATGGAGGACAAGCTGCTGGGGGGTGATTTCTCCCCTTTCTGATTTAAAGATTCCCTGATGGGGCCCTGTGTCTGGAGAGCATGAGGATGTGTTTTTCTCAGCTCAAGATCAGTGCCATGGACGTTTTATGGGGTAATATTGAGACATCCCTATTCTTCAGTCTCCAGAATGAGGCCACACCAATAAGAGACATGGGCTTATTGGTACCACGGGTACTGAAAAACTCTGGGAGAGCATTCCTGGCCAAACTGGGAACTGGGAAGGGGGACATAAGGGTAACTGGGACACCCCTGCTGGATTTCCCACCTCTAACCTTGGACTGGCTTAGACACAAGCCAGCAGTGTTGTCACCTGCCTGGTCACCTTCAGCATCACCTGGGTCCAGCTCCCTGCTTAGCCCAGCCTCCAAGTCATGGAATCAAACAGGTTGGAAGAGATCTTTCAGCTCATCCAGTCCAACCATTCCCATCAGTGCCAAGGCCACCACTGCCCCATGGCACTGAGGCCTCATCTCCATGCGGTGTGAACCCTTGCAGGGATGGTGACTGCAGCCCTGCCCTGGGCAGCCTGTTCCATCCTGGCATCCTTGGTTCCCTGCTGTCACCTCCTAACCAGGGTCCTCCAGAATCAAATCCAGCACACCAGGACACAATGACTAGAGATGGGAAACCCATGCCACCAAGCTACTTGGTGTTCTTTGTCATGTCACCACATGTCCCGTAGTTGGCTTGGCCTTTCTACCAGCACCGTGCTGGGCTGGGGCTTGAGCTTTGCTCCCTGCAGCCTCCATATAGAATCATAGAATGGTTTGGGTTGGAAAGGACCTTAAGGTCATCCAGTTCCAACCCCCTGCTATGGGCAGGGACACCTCACACTAAACCATGGCACCCAAGGCTCTGTCCAACCTGGCCTTGATAAGGATGGTTCTCACTCCAAGCCAGGAGTGCTTCACTTACATGGTGCGGAGTGGAGGTACCACTAATCGCTCTGTGAGTCTCCTTTAACATACAGGATGTAGAGAATAACCTTCCCTCCCTTTTCCAGATGGAATGTTCACATATGTGCACCCTCTGTAAGTACATCCATGTAACACATCCCTGCACAGGAGGGTTTGTAGCCCAGCACGAGCTCCACAGCACAGATGCTCTCCATCCTGATTAAACTCAATGTATTTACACGGTGGATATGTGCATGTATGGAGTGAGCAGCAGCTCAGGGAGGGGATCCTGCCCCTCTGCTGTGCTATGGGGAGACCTTAGAGCAGCTCCAGTGCCTAAAGGGGCTGTAGGAAAGCTGGAGAGGGGCTTGGGACAAGGGCCTGTAGGGCCAGGCCAAGGGGAATGGCTTGAACCTGCCCGAGGGGAGACTGAGCTGAGCTCTTAGGCAGAAGCTCTTCCCTGTGAGGGCTTGGAGCAGGCTGCACCAGTGGAAGGTATCCCTGCCCGTGGCAGGGGGTTGGAACTGGAGGTGTTTCAGGATCCCTTCCAACCCAAACCATTCCATGATTCTGGAGTATTCATATCCACACGTATGTAGGGATAAGTGTTTTGCTCCATTTCCTACAGGTTGTCTGTGCATAATGATCATGTCTAAGTTTATTTAAGCAATTTGCTTCAAATCTCTAGGGAGGAGCATCCCTCCAGCTTGGCTGCTTGCACCCATCCTGACTTGCTCCCTCCAAGTATATGGTGTCTTCCTCCAGTACCTTGCCACCCGAGGACCTCACCAGCATCCAGGGGTAGTGGTCCCAGCGTAGCTTCTTGCTGTTGCAAGGATGAGGAGGGTGCTCATTGCCTCTTGGATGATGCTCAGAGATCCCAGCATCACGGTGGGCTGGAATGGAGAGGGATCCTGTAGTGGTGCTAGCTCAAACCACCATATTTTGCCGGAATTATGCTGTCATGGTTTAAGCACCATAAGGCTTAATGGTGAGGACCATGCATGGTGACAATGACTTTGGGTTGAGGCACAGAATATGATGGAGAAGGCAAAGCCATCCCGGGCCCTTCCCTTGGCTGGAGCTCATCCGCACCAAAATCTCCTCTGATGTACTTTCGGGGTCCTCAATTGAAGGTCAAACTGGGGGGCTGCGAGAGCGGTGGCCGGTGGGGCAATCCCAGCCTGGTGTCCCCATCTCTTCCCATCCCAAAGGACGGGGACGGGGTGGGAGGCTCCGGGCCACGCCACCAGGACCCAGGAGAGGGCGCAAAATAGCCAGATTTGGATCAATCCGGTTGAGCCTGCGGGAGCCCACCCGGCTCCAGGAGGGATGGAGGAGAAGCCCTGCTCTATCCCACCATTCCCTGCCTGGGAAGCATCCATGGGAGGAGGTGATTGGCCAAAACTTGACCACAATAAAGCTAAAGAGCTCCCAAAACAGTGGTGGTGGCTGCAGGGACAGTGTGGGCTTGGGTGGTGACATCCAGCATCCCTGGGACACCCTTATGAGTGATGTTCTTGATGGTGGAATCACCAGTTCTGGATGGTTTTAAGGGTAGAAAGCTTACTTTTGGTCTAACCTGGCCTTGGGGTCCTGTCAGCAGCATCCTTGGTACCACCAGGCCTAGAAGCCAGGGTGATGGGCACAACAGGGTGCCTTAAAGACGGGGTGGGTGCTTCGAAACATCTCCTGTGCTTTTGAGATGCTGAACAGCAGCAGCATGAGGACCAGCTCCCACAGCACCGAGCAGGGATGAAATGCATGGCTCTTCCCAAAATCCCATCCTGAATGCCAGATGACCATGGGGATATCATCGTTACGGCCAGGAGATACCCAGCCCTTTGGGAAGCAGGGAAAGAGGGTGGAGGCAAGGAAAGGAATACATGCTGGGGTGGTGCAACTCACAGCATCTCCTGAAGCACATTTTAGGCCCTGAAAAACGCATTTATGGGGGACTTGGATTTATTTGACTCACCACCACGCTTCTGGTGCCCCTTGGCCAGAGCCAGCGATGTCCTTTATGTAACCAGGACCCCACTCCAGCCCCATCCATGCTACCGAGGCCCCAGCTCACCCACCAACCGCCCCAACCGCCTTCATTTCTCACATCCCCAGGGATAAATCTGCTGCCATGGGGGGAAAAGGGGGTTATAAGCTACAAATAGCAAGTGCTGACAAGCGATGCTAAAAACCAGGGGGAAGTCTGTTTGCGGGGCAGTGCGTCACCGTGCGAGCTCTGTGCAAGCTGGGAGCAAGGTGTTCTGCCTTTCCCAAGGGGAGCTGCAAAGCAGGGGCCGGAGAAAGCCACAGCAAAGGGAAGGAGCTCTCGCTGGCATCCGAGTTCTTGCTTATTTATCCCGTTTTCCCCTAAAAACGCACATAAAAAGCTGGGAGGAGACGGAGGGGAAAGGGGTGGATGCAGGGGGGTTTGAAGGGTGTGGGATGAAGGATAAGAGGGGGATAAGGATGCAGGGGGGGTGAACGATGCAGGGGAAGGAAGGATGCAGGAGGCTGAAGAAGAGTTGGAAAGGGTGCAGAGGGGGTATGAAGGATACAGAGGGGGATTAAAGGGGGGGCTGAAGGGTGCAGGGGAATGAAGGATAAGGGAAGTGAACAATGCAGGGGGGGTGAAGGGTACTGGGGGATATGAAGGGTGAGTGGGAGTGATGGGTAAGGGGGGATGAAGGATAAGGGAGGATGAACAGGTCGAAGGGGTTGAAGGATGGGGGGATGAAAGTTGCGGAGGGGTGAAGGGGGGTAAAGGGTATGTGGGGTATGAAGGATGCAAAGGGTAAGAATGGGGAGGCTGAAGGATGTGAGGGTGATGAAGGATAAGGGCATGACGAAGGATAAGGAGGGAGGGATGTGGGGGGTTGAAAGGTAAGAGGGATGAAGGATGCAGGGGGTGTGAAGGGTAAGTGGGAGCTGAAGGATGGGGGGGAACAAGGGAGGTAAAGGATGGAGGGGTGAAGGGTGCGAGGAGGGGCATGAAGGATACAGGGGGATGAAGGACAAGGGGAGGTGAAGGATGGTAAAGAATGGGGGTGAGTGAAGTGTTCAGCGAGGGACGAAGGATGCTTTGGGGGGGTGGTGTGAAGGATAAAGGGGGGAAGTGAAGGATAAGGGGGGGTGTGAAGGATGCAGGGGGGATTCCCGCTGGCCTGGGAGCCGGAGGGCAGCTCCGCAGCCGTTTCCCCCCCTTTTCCCCCCAAAAAGAAACCAGGAGGAAAATGAGATAAAGAATAAACCCGGGCCCAAAGTGCCACCATCCCCCTCCGCGGGAGGAAACCCCGCCCCGGGGAGGAAAGTTGATTTGAATGCAACAAATAAAGGAGCAGAGGGAGGAGGAAAAGCCCGAAATGAGGCGGAAAGAAAAAAAAAAGAAAGAAAGAAAGAAGGGAAAGAGAGAGCGCAAACAAAGCGGGAGGGATGAAGCCCGCGGTCAGCCCGGAGGAGGAGCGGGGCCGGGCGGTGCCTGCGGCGGGGCCGGGGCCGGGGCGCGGCGGGGCCGGGGGGCGGGCGGAGGCGGCGGCGGGGCCGGGGGGGGGCAGACAATGGCGGAGGGGGGCAGCGGTCGGGGGGTAGCGGCGGGTCGGTGTCTGCTGCCCGCCTCCTCCCCGCCTTCCTCCTCCTCCTCCTCCTCCTCCTCCTTCTTCTTCCCGGGTAGGAAAGTTTCGGCGTCGATCGCGGAGCACCAACCGGGCCGGGGTTTGGGCAGCCTGGCCCCATCGGTACGGCAGCTCTCGCTTCGTTTTACCGAGCCGGAGCCAACGGGCCCGGTTCATGCCGGGGCTCAGCCGCCGTCCCCGGCTCCACCGCCGCCACCACCGCCGCCGCCGCCGTCGTCGCCGCCGGGCCCGGGGTTAAACGCGGAGCCGCCGCGTTGGCCCAGCGTCCCGGCGATGCGGAAACTCTTCGGGGAGAGCTGCCGGCAAACTGCGGGGGGAACCGGGAATGGGAGCGGGATAGGGAATGGGAGCGGGACCGGGAGCGGGAGGGGAGCTCCCCCGCCGCCTCCACCCCGCAGCCGCGTCCCGCACCCGGCTCTCCGTTCTCCCCGCGGAGCTCCGCCGGAGCCCGGCCCGCATTCCTGGCATAACTCGACTCGACCGCAACCACCCTCCTCCTCCCCATCACCCCGCTCCAACGGGGAGTTTGAGGCAGCCGCATCCCGTTCTCCCCGCGCTTCCCTGGGCAGCGAAGGCGAAGGGCAAACAGGAGCCCATCGGCACCGCGCCGCACGGAAGAAGAAGCAGGAGAGCGGTGGTTGGGAGAGCCCCGCGGATGGTGGCGATGCTGAGGCCGAAGGCTGCGGGAGGGTGGTCCCTCGACATCCCGTGCCTGTGGTGGCCCGTGTCTCCAAGGTGAACATCCTGCCCTTCAGCAGCCCTGCCGGCTCACGGAGCAGCAGTCGTTATTCCAGCACGGAGACGCTGAAGGAAGAGGAACAGTTTGGGATCTGTTGGCCCAGCCAAGGACGGACTCTCCAGACGAGTTACGGCATCTATAGATCACCCAGTTTTGGGACCAGTGATGGCCTGGCGTGGGGACAACCGGCTGTCCGTGTCCGTCCCAAGCTGCCACAGGGCACAGCCAAGGTAAAACCAGACTTTGGGAGCGAGAGCCTGCACCAGCCGGGGCTGGAAGGGGACCAAGCCAAGCACCGTAAGTCTTTGTCCAACCCTGACATTGCCACCGAGACCCTGACGCTCCTCAGCTTCCTCAAATCAGACCTCTCAGAGCTGAAGGTGAAGAAGAAAGGGGTGAGGATCGGGCTTGATGCGGGCTCTGATGGATGCGCCGGCATCACCAGCCCATCCCCAGGCAGCCGTGGCACCGCTCAGCCCCACAACCGCTGGGCACCGGGCGAGCGGCCAACGCTCAAGGACCTGACGGCCACTTTACGGCGCGCCAAGTCCTTCACCTGCTCCGAAAAATCAGGGACACGGCGGCTTTTCCTACAGAGCTCCATGAAGCAGAGCTCCTCCGAGCTCCTCCTGGCCACCACCGACAGCCAGGACCAGGTAGCTGTGGATAGGGGACAGCGGGGGGAGGAGGATGCTCTGCCCATGGTCATCCAGGACCAGTACATCCAGGAGGCGAGGCAGGTCTTTGAGAAGATCAGCAGGATGGGTTCCCAGCAGGATTATGGCTTCCCGGCCGAGCAGAAGGACAGTGGAGGTGTGGAGGGCGCTGAGATGGTGGCATCGACAGGGACAACGGAGGTGACCCTTGGGGGACGGTCAGAGAGCACACTGGAGAGCACAAGGTGTTTGAAGGAAGCGGAGTTGGAGGAGAGCCTCACTCGCAGGAAATCCATGGAGGAGCTATCGGGTCACGAGTCAAGCGTGACAGACGAGGGCATCGTCACAGAGCCAGAACCCATGGGGATGCCCTTCCAAGACCTGCATGAAGCCGTGGATGCCTGGACGCTGCCCAACACGGGGCCTGCTGCCGGTGGCTCTGAGATGCCACTTCACCCTCACCCAGCCACGGCGGGGGAAGACCTTCCGACTGGCAAATCCGAGCCTCCCAGCACCCCCGGCAGCTTGCGGCGCCGCCGTAAGTTCCCCTCGGCGGGTGCCAATGGCATGGAAGGTGGCAGCGAGGGTGGCGCTGAGCCCTACCGCTCCCTAAGCGACCCCATGCCCCACCGGAGATGCTCGGTGGCGGAGGAGGCAAAGAACTTCTCTGTTGACAGCAACCTCCTGGGTTCATTGAGCGCCAAGGCGGGCATCCCCCAGCCTGCCACCATTGCAGGCAGTGCAGGCAGCGCAGGCAGCGACCTGTCCCTGGGCAGCGATGGGCCACGGGACTACAGCAGCCTCATCCAAACCATCGTCAGCCAGCCCGGCGCCATGGCTAAGCTCATCGATGAGAAGGGCAACGGCAAAACCATCAAGAAGAAGTCATTGAGTGACCCCAGCCGCCGTGGTGAGCTCCCAGCCGGCGCCTTCGAAGGTCCTGGTGAGGCCATCAGCGAGCTGGAACCCAGTATCCCCCCATCCAGCAGCGAGCCCATCCTCTCGGCACAACCAGCAGTGCCAAGCCCTGGCCACAGCTATGGCTTTGACCCCAAGCTGGCTGATGTGTTGTCCCCTCGCATCGCCCGGCGCAGCTCCAAGAAGCGCTCCAACCGTGCTGCTCACCAGGAGAACCAACCGCCCCCGGCACCCACCGTCCTCACCAAGAGCCGCCCTGCCACCAAGCACATCCGTCACACCAGCGAGCCCGCCACCTTCGTCCCCATCACCGTCCCCGAGCCGCTTGTCCCCTCCGGCCACCACAGCCACGTCCCTGCACCGGCTGCTGGGCGCTCCCCCGGCAAACCCTTCCCGAGCCCTCAGCCTCCTTCGCTGGAGGATGTCACCAAGCGGTACATGCTGTCCCTCAACTCGGGTGACGGCACCCCCAGTCCTGGGGATGGACCTCGCTCTCCACCCGCCGCCCCACCGCCTCGGCTGCCCCGCTGCCCACGGCCACCCAATGAGCATGGCCCCAGGACCAAGCCGCAGGTGGTAAGTGCCCATCCATCCTCAAAACGCCTTCATTTCATCATGGGGTGCATGATCCTCCAAAGCGCTGGTAGCTTTGGGGGTCTCTTATGTGTCCCTCGCTGGGGACAAATTCCCATCTATGGATGCACTGCCAAGAGCTTTCCCAGCCCTTCCCAGTGGTCCCAAGGGGATGAGCTCTTATTTATAGGAGTGACTTACAAAGATGACTTTTGGGGAGGGAAGAAGCACTTTTCAGGTTAAATAGCACCAAATTATAGTGGAAGGTGGGTTTATCTCCCATAAGGTCCTGCTAAATGGGGTTGCTCTTTGCTGAAGCAGAAATTGCCTTTTCCTCAGTTGGGAAGGCTTAAATGATCCTTTTTCTTGGGATTCATACCCCTTGTAAAGCAAATCTGTATTTTCCTCCCCCAAAATCACCTTCCCTCCGGACCAGGGGCTTTGCCGTGCTGGCAGCATGGGAAAAGGGGGGGGAAACCCTGAACCCATTATGCTTGGGTAAAGTTTTATCCTGCCTGTGGAAGAACTAACGCTGCTTGGGGGATGATGCCAGGGTGCTTTGATCACCCTGAAGAGCATCCGCGTGCTTTAGGGTCTCTCATGGGGAGGGGTTTGGCATTCCTGCCCCTTTGGTTGTTGTTTGAAGACACACTTGGGTTCCCATCTCCCTGGGTGTTTGTGCCGGGAAGTGCTTGGAAGCGCCACCTCCTCCTGCGGCACCACAGCAGTGCCGGCACCCACAGGGCTTTTAATAGCTCCGAAATACCCATTCCCGTGGGGGCCTGGCCGGGAGCGCAGGAATGGCGCTGGCAGGGCTCTCTCGCCCTGCTTTGGTGCTGGTTTAGGAGGATGGGCTGGACTGTTCCCTTCCAACAGCCGCCGGCAGCCAAGCGTGAAGTCCTCGGGGCTGAGCCCGGCGGTGTAACCCTTGCTGGCCGGGGCAGAGCTGCGTGGAGCCTTTGCATGCTCCCAGAATCCAGATGCCCCCAGGATGTTCTTTGGGATCCGGCATCCCCACAGTATTATTCCCCCCGAGATGATCTCCCGGGGTCTGGCATCCCCACATCATCATTCTCCCAAGATTTTCCTTTGGGATCTAGCATCTCTGCAGCATTATCCCCCCTAGATGTTCTCTGGGGGCCTGGCATCCCCCACAGCACCATTCCCCCTGAGGTACATTCATGGGGTCCAGCATTCCTGCAGCATCATTCCCCCAAGATATTCTTTTGGGGTCTGGCATCCCTGCAGCGTCATCCCCAAGATGTTCTCCTGGGATCCGGCACCTTTGCATCATCATCATTCCCCACAAATGTTCTTTTAGGGTCTGGCATCTCCACAGCATCATTGTGTCAATACATTCTCCCGGAGTGCTGCATCCCTACAGTATTATTACCCCAAAGTTATTCTTTTGGGATCTGGCATCCCCACAGCATCATTTTCCCAATATATTCTCTTGGGATCCTGCATCCCTACAGTATTATTCCCCCAAGTTATTATCTTGGGATCTGGCATCCCCGCAGCATCATTCCCCCCAAGGTATTCTCCTGGGATCCAGCACCTTTGCAGCATCATTCCCCACGGATGTTCTTTTGGGGTCTGGCATCCCCACAGCATCATTGTCCCAATATGTTCTCCTGGGGTCCTGCATTCCTGCAGCATCATTCCCCCCACGGGGCTCTCCTGTGGGGCTCTGCACCCCATTCAGCCCCTCTGGCTGTTGTCCCCATTGCCAGACACCAGCCATTGGTGGCTGAGGCCTGGAAACTCCTGGCTCCTGCATAAAACGTTATTGGAAGTGATTTTGGGTGAACTTTGCAGCATTTTGACTCGATGGACCAGTGAGGTGCTTGTCCTCCCTGGTCTCAGAATGAAAAGTGCTATTGAAGCACATCAAGCATTGCGTTTAATCTGGGTAGCAAGGAACCTCTGAGGACCACAGCTGCTGGCACCTTGGGGACATCAGCAGGTCCCCAAGGCAAAGCAGTGCACCCAGCAGCATTCCTTTAGAAAGAAACATCTCTACATTATTAACACCATAAGTTTGCATATTAGATGGTTTTATATGAGTCATTTATAAAGATCTAGTCCTTATTCAGGCAGCTCTCTGCAGTGCCCCAGGGATGGTGCCCTGTGGTGGCCCTGGTAGCAGGGATGCTCTGCTGACCCCACACCCCAATACACCCCCGACCCTGGCCACTTTAGGACCATTTTGGGTGGATTTTCACCACCTGCAGCACAAGTGGGACCCCAGTTTGGCTGAGCATCACCTCGGGGACACAGGCCACCCCATCAGGGATGCTGCCCCTCACCTTGCTTGAACCCATCAGCCTCAGCGAAGAGGGTGCGAATTTTCCCTTTTAAGGGCAACGCTGCAGCTGTATCTTCAAATCTCTCTCCTGCTTTTGAGTTTCTTTGTGCTGCAGCCATAACATAACTGAAACCAGGATTTGGAGTTCTCTCTTTGATTTATTATACAGTGGAGCTGGGATGTTTTATTTCAGATGGCACCAGCTTTGGCTGGGGAGGGGGGATGAAGGGGGACTGAGCTCTGCATGGGAGTTGCTTTAATTATAGGTGAGAGCATCAAGGACCGGATATAACTTGGCACCAGGAGGGCTGGCTGGGAGCAGAGATTTATGTGCTCCCTGACCAACAGTGGAGAAATAAGCTTTATTTTGTATTTAGTTATGTTTTTCCCCTTCCTAACTCAATGGAGAGGGCTGGCGTCGTGAGGTCGGTCATCTGCTTGGGGGTATGAGCATCGCCGCTTGGGGATTATGGGGCCTTGTGCCAGGGTGATGGTCTGGCTGACCTGGTGTCTGTCTCCAGCACATGAAGGTGTGAATGGGTTACTAATGGGGTTTGGCATGTGTGTGGCAATGGCTTCCCAAAATATGATCACCCAGGATGCTCCCCCAAGATGTTCTCTTGGGGTTGGGTATTTCGGAGAGGGGCTTGGGACAAGGGCCTGTAGGGCCAGGCCAAGGGGAATGGCTTGAACCTGCCCGAGGGGAGACTGAGCTGAGCTCTTAGGCAGAAGCTCTTCCCTGTGAGGGTGCTGAGGCGCTGGCACAGGGTGCCCAGAGAAGCTGGGGCTGCCCCATCCCTGGCAGTGCTCAAGGCCAGGTTGGACACAGGGGCTTGGAGCAAGCTGCTCCAGTGGAAGGGGTCCCTGCCCGTGGCAGGGGTTGGGACCGGAGGAGCTTTAAGCTCCCTTCAACCCAAACCAGTGTGGGATTCTCTATGATTCTATGACCCCTGCAGCATCACACCCCCCATATCGGGTGGCTTTGGTGGAGGTGAGCCCTGCAATGCCAGCTCTTTGCTGGGTCCGGCCACCCTGCACGTCCCAAGTGGGAGAGGTAACGTGCTGTTCTCCTTCAGCAGCAGGACTGTTTGTCCTGGGTGCTTTCCAGAGATCCTCCATAGCTCTGGAGCCGGCCAAGCTGTCCTGGGTGCAGAAAAGGTCCTGCTCCCTGTGTCTGACACCGGGCACGAGGCTTTGAATTCCCTGGGAGCCGTCAGCAGCACGTCCTGCTCCATGCACAGTGCAGGCACTGCAGGAGGAGGGATGCTTCCAAGAGAGCAGGAAAACCCCCCAAAACACTCAAAATAGCGAAGTTTTTCTACCTCCAGCATCCCATTAAAATCATAGAATAGTCAGGGTTGGAAAGGACCTTAAGATCATCCAGTTCCAACCCCCCTGCCATGGGCAGGGACATCTTGCTCTAAACCATGGCACCCAAGGCTCTGTCCAACCTGGCCTTGAACACTGCCAGGGATGGAGCATTCACAACCTCCTTGGGCAACCCATTCCAGTGTCTCAGCACCCTCACAGGGAAGAACTTCTTATCTTCAATCTAAACTTCCCCTGTTTCAGTTTGAACCCATCACCCCTTGTCCTATCACTGCAGTCCCTAATGAAGAGTCCATCCCCAGCATCCCTATAGGCCCCCTTCACACACTGGAAGCTGCTCTGAGGTCTCCACGCAGCTTCTCTTCTCCAGGCTCAACAGCCCCAATGTTCTCAGCCTGGCTCCATACAGGAGCTGCTCCAGCCCCTGAGCATCCTCGTGGCCTCCTCTGGACTTGTTCCAACACCTCCATGTCCTTTTTATATTGAGGACACCAGAACTGCACACAGTGCTGCAAGTGGGGTCTCACGAGGGCAGAATAAAGGGGCAGGATCACCTCCTTCGCCCTGCTGGTCACGCTCCTTTTGATGCAGCCCAGGATACGGTTGCTTTCTGGGCTGCAAGCACACACTGAAGCTGGCTCATGTTCATTTTCTCATCGCCCAGCACCCCCAAGTCCTTCTCCTTGGGCTGCTCTGAATTAGCTGCTGGGATGGGCAGCACACATTTGCACATACATGTATAGGAGCCTACCGCTGAGGAAAGGCGGATCTGGGGTTCGGCGAAGGTGTAAGCAGGATGCCAAGCTGGATCTTTGTTTCTCCTATGGGCAGATCCCGCAGGGATGGGAAAGGAGGGATGTTCCTGCCATGCTCTGTTTGTTGACTCTGCAGCACTTGGATTAAACAGGAAAATACTGATGTAAATATAGCACCTCGCTGGAGCGGAGGGGTCATGGGAACGCAGCCCCCAGCGCCCCAGCCACTGCCTTCCCCACCTGCAGCTCCCCAAGCAGGGTGGATGCACCCCAAAACAGTCATTAGGGATATAAGGAGATTCCCGGAGGGAATCGGTGGGGTCGTATTCCCAGGGATGCTTGCATTAAAACACCCTCATCCATCCTGAGCATCCTCGCTCACCCACCATGCACCGGCCATATATCCCTTAGGCAAAGTTTGGCATCTTTGGACCTATTTATCCCATCCGTTGCCTTTCCATAAATCTCCATAGAAACCAGGTTTGGGGCCAGGGCTGGGAGTTGTCTCATTTGGTGGTGTTAGTGGGAATCTATAATTAAAGCTGCTGCAGGGGGAGGATGGGGATGGGTGAATCTTGGCTTGCCTCCCCCGGTGCTTGCGCTGATGGGTTGCCTGGTTATTGAGCCCCTGGCTCTGCTGTGCTCAGTGAAAAGCTGGGGGGGGAAACTGAGGCAGGCAGGGAGCCCCCCGCTGCCCTTTGGAGGAAGGTTGGAGGTGGGATGGAGCAAGGAGAAGCTGGAGGGCATCGGGAGGACCCTATCAGCAACACAGACCCTATGGTGGGACCACAGGCATGAGGCCAAAAGCATGGGTAGGGGAGTGAATTAGCCCAAATCCCCTTAACCCTGCCCATTTTTTCCTCTTTCATTCCCCGCTCCCAATATCTCCTTAACTCTGCCCATTTTTGCCCATTTCCTTCCCCGGTTCCAAAATCCCCTTAACTCTGCCCATTTTTAACCCTTGCCTTCTCCGTTTCCAAACCACCCGTAGATCTGCCCATTTTGCCTCTTTCCATCCCAGCTCCCAGGGTTTTGGACGCCCTTGGGTGACACAGAGGACGTGTCTGTCCTTGCTCCTTGCTCTATCTTTAATTCAAAGCCTGTAATCAGTTAGCCAGCGAGCTCCAGCATAGGGGATGGTGTGGCTGGGATACACATCCTTTGGTCCCCGACACCCCGGGGCAGCACCCCACTGGTGATGGACACCAGCACCAGGGATGTGATGGGATCCAGCCCTGCAGCGAGGGGGTTAGCGCTGGCCTGAACTCAGTACCAGGGGCTGGGCCTGGCCTGCAGCCGCCTGGCCCAAAGGTCAGGCTCTTGGCAGGGTGCCGGGGCTGCAGTGAGGGTGGGAGGCTTTGGGAGCTCCACTTCCAGCCTGCAGGGAGACCCATGGCTCTGTGCCGGGTGCAGGGGTGCATGGGTTGGTCCCTGGAGCAAGGGTGCCCATGCTGGGATGCATGGATTGGTTCTTGGTGCAGGGGTGCCCATGCAGGGGGGGGGTGTGGGGTGTTGGGGGTTGGGGGGGTGTGGGGTGTGGTTGGTTTTGGTGGGGGTGTGGGGTGTGGTTGGTTGGTGGGGGTGTGGGGTGTTGGTTGGTTGGTGTGGGTGTGGGGTGTGTTTGTTGGTTGGGGTGTGGGGTTTGGGTTTGGTGGGGGTGCATGGACTGGTCCCTGGTGCAAAGGTGCCCATGAAGGGATGCATGGATTGGTCCTTGGTGCAGGGGTGCACATGCAGGGATGCATGGATTGGTTCTTGGTGGGGGTGTGTGGTTGTTGGGGGTTGGTGGGGGTGTGGTTGTTTGGTGGGGGTGTGTGGGTGTGGTTGGTTTGGTGGGGGTGTGTGGTTGTTGGGGGTTGGTGGGGGTGTGGTTGGTTGGTGGGGGTGTGGTGGTCCTGGTGCAAGGGTGCCCATGCAGGGATGCATGGATTGGTCCTTGGTGCAGGGGTGCCCATGCAGGGTGTATGGAGAGGTCCCTGGTGCAGGGGTGCCCCTGCAGGGGTGCATGGATTGGTTCTTGGTGCAGGGGTGCCCATGAAGGGATGCATGGATTGGATCTTGGTACAGGGGTGCCCATGCAGGGGTGCATGGATTGGTCCCTGGTTCAGGGGTACACATGCAGGGGTGTATGGAGAGGTCCCCGGTGCAGGGATGTACAAGGAGGTCCCTTTTGCAGGGGTGCCCATGAAGGGGTGCACGAGGAGGTCCCAGGTGCAGGATTGCACAGGGAAATCCCTGGTGCTGGTGTCCATGTGCATCCCTGCTCAGGGAGGTTTGCAGTGCTGGGGTGTATGGCAAGGTCCTTGGTGCAGGGGTTCTTGTGCAGGGGTGCACACAGTGATTGTTGGTGCAGGGCTGCCTATGCGAGGGTGCATAGGATGGTCCCTAGTGCAAGGGGTGCACATGAAGAGATCCCTGGTCCAGGGGTGGATGTGCAAGGGGGCACAGAGAGGTTCTTGGTGCAGGGCTGCACATGCAAGAGGACACTGATGCAGGTTGAGCATGCAGGGGTGCACAGGGAAATCCCTGGTGCTGGTGTCCATGTGCATCCCTGTACAGGGAAATCCCTGGTGCTGGTGTCCATGTGCATCCCTCTGCAGGGAAATCCCTGGTGCTGGTATCCATGTGCATCCCTGTACAGGGAAATCCCTGGTGCTGGTGTCCATGTGCATCCCTGTACAGGGAAATCCCTGGTGCTGGTGTCCATGTGCATCCCTGTACAGGGAAATCCCTGGTGCTGGTGTCCATGTGCATCCCTGTACAGGGAAATCCCTGGTGCTGGTGTCCATGTGCATCCCTGTACAGGGAAATCCCTGGTGCTGGTGTCCATGTGCATCCCTGTACAGGGAAATCCCTGGTGCTGGTGTCCATGTGCATCCCTGTACAGGGAAATCCCTGGTGCTGGTATCCATGTGCATCCCTGTACAGGGAAATCCCTGGTGCTGGTGTCCATGTGCATCCCTGTACAGGGAAATCCCTGGTGCTGGTGTCCATGTGCATCCCTGTACAGGGAAATCCCTGGTGCTGGTGTCCATGTGCATCCCTGTACAGGGAAATCCCTGGTGCTGGTGTCCATGTGCATCCCTGTACAGGGAAATCCCTGGTGCTGGTGTCCATGTGCATCCCTGTACAGGGAAATCCCTGGTGCTGGTGTCCATGTGCATCCCTGTACAGGGAAATCCCTGGTGCTGGTGTCCATGTGCATCCCTGTACAGGGAAATCCCTGGTGCTGGTGTCCATGTGCATCCCTGTACAGGGAAATCCCTGGTGCTGGTGTCCATGTGCATCCCTGTACAGGGAAATCCCTGGTGCTGGTGTCCATGTGCATCCCTGTACAGGGAAATCCCTGGTGCTGGTGTCCATGTGCATCCCTGTACAGGGAAATCCCTGGTGCTGGTGTCCATGTGCATCCCTGTACAGGGAAATCCCTGGTGCTGGTGTCCATGTGCATCCCTGTACAGGGAAATCCCTGGTGCTGGTGTCCATGTGCATCCCTGCAAGGGGAGGTCTGCAGTGCTGGAGTGCATGGGAAGGTCTTTGGCACAGGGGTTCTTGTGCAAGGGTGCACAGGAAGGTACCTGGTGATGGGGTACATGTGTAGGAGGGGTGCATAGAGAGGTCCTGGGTGCAGGAGTGCATGTGTAAAGGTGTATGGAGATGTCCCTGGTCCATGGGTGCCCGTACAGGGGTACACAATGAGGACCCTGATGCAGGGTGCACATGTAGGGGTGCACGTGCAAAGGGACATAGGGACATCAAGGTCCTGCTATCTATGCGTATCTCTGTACAGGGAAATCCCTGGAGATCAGCAGTGCCACTGTGCACCTGCATCCCTGCATGAGGAGATGTGCACATGCATCATATATAGGGGCTATAGGGGGCTATAGGGATGCTGGGGATGGACTGTTCATTAGGGACTGCAGTGATAGGACAAGGGGTAATGGGTTCAAAATGAAACAGGGGAAGTTCAGGTTGGAGATAAGGCAGAAGTTCTTTCCTGTGAGGGTGGTGAGGCACTGGAATGGGTTGCCCAGGGAGGTTGTGAATGCTCCATCCCTGGCAGTGTTCAAGGCCAGGTTGGACAGAGCCTTGGATGCCATGGTTTAGTGTGAGGTGTCCCTGCCCATGGCAGTGGGTTGGAACTGGATGATGTTAAGGTCCTTTCCAACCCTAACTATTCTATGATTTTATCATTGGTACCCTCCTGTGAAAATCAGCTGGGATGGAGCCTCAAAGCTTCCCAGGTCTTGTTGCTGTGGTGTTAGTTCATCACTGCAAGGGGGTTACGGGATTCAGAAGCTTTCCCAGGGATGTTTCCCAAGTGGGAGGCTTCCTGCGGATGCTGATCCCTATGTGATATGAGATGGACCACAGAGGTGAGTGCTGAGGTCTCCCCTTGCTGCAGCTTCATTGCTGGGCTCTGTCACCTTTGTGGTGCAGGGGGGTCCCAATGGGGCAGTTCCCACAGCTTTGGAGCTGCAGCATGGACTTCTAAATTCAGGATGGAGAAGGTGCTGTCACATGAAGGGAAGATAGAGTTGGGCAGCACTGGGGTCTGGTCTGTATGGAGTTTCTTCTCCTTCTCCCAGGTCTTTCCCTTGGAAAGCAGGGGAAGAGAATCCCTTCCTCACATCCATCCATCCGTCCATCCATCCATCCATCCATCTCCATCCATCCACTTCCATTCATATATGCATCTCTATTCACCTCCAACCACTCATCCATCGACCTCCATCCACCTATCTCCACCCACCTCCACCATCCATCTCCATCCGTCCATCCATCCATCCATCTCCATCCATCCATCTCCATCCATCCATCCATCCATCCATCCATCCATCCATCCATCCATCCATCCATTCTCCATTCATTTATCCATCTCCATCCACCCATTTCCATTCATACATACATCTCTATCTGCCCATCTCCAACTACTCATCCATCCATCTCCATCCATCCATCTTTATCCTTCTCCACTCCATATCCGTCTGGCCATCCATCTATCCATCCATCCATCCATCCATCCATCCATCCATCCATCCATCCATCCATCTCTACCCACCTCCATCCGTGTGCATCCATCTCCATCCATCTCCATCCATCTCTTCCCATCTCCATCCATCTCCATACACCCATCCAGCCATCCCCTCCACCTCTCTCCACCACCCATCCAAAACAAGAGTCCCCACTAGCCATACACACATGCTTTCCAGGGTGGACATGGTCCGTCTTCCAGGCCATCTCCTCTTGAAGGCATCAAGCCCAACTTGCACAGACAGAACCCCCTAAACCAAGTGTGCTGAGATTTCCACCATGGTGTTTCCAGGCCAGGATGTGTCCGGAGAAGCAAAATCAGCCACTTCCACCCCCTCTCCCTCAACGTGGCTCTTTTAAAGCTCTGATGGTTGGTCCCAGTGGGGCTGTTTCTCCGGGCTCCCTCGGTTTCCATGGAGAGGATGGGTGAGGAATTTCAAAGGGAATGGCTCCAGTAAATGAACTCTTCTCTAAAAATAGCATGTTTGCTTTTGGGTCTTTGGGAACTGTGGCCCGGCCAATGGGAGGGAGAACAAAAATCAGCATCTGGGGAAAGATATTCCAGTAACTTGCTCTTGGTGCAGGCTCCTCTTGGAGCTGCTCAGCTTCCGGGGGACTGGTCCCAGTCTGCCCAGTTCCTGCCTGCGTGGGGACCAGTTGCTCTGTGACCACCTCTTCTGGGTGCAGACAGGGTTGTCCCCAGGCTGCGTGTCCCCCTGTGCCTTATATAGCTTATAGTGAGTTGAATCTCTTTAGTTTGAGGGGTAGAAGGGTTGAGGGTAGGAGCATGTTGGGCTTGTGTGCCCCCATGTCCTGTGATGTCCCAGAGCCCCTGGGCATGCCCCTTCTTGGGAATGGCCACCCCACTGGTGACATTCAAAACACCAACAAATCCCATTCGGACATCCCTGCATGGGTATGCTGGGAAAAGGACATCTGTGGTAGCATCCACCTCTGAAAGAGCCACTGGGACATGTTTCCAACACGGGAACTGCCACCACCACATCCCACCTGGAGAAGCCACCATCCCAGTTGGGGGGAACAGCCACCACGGGGGCCCTTCAGGAGAAGCCCCCATCGTGACGTGGGGACACCAGCATCCTCGCATGGGCCTGCAGAGCGGTTCCTTGGCGTTGCAATGGAGTTGCTATTTGTGACTGCCTGTTCCCGAGCCCTCCGGTGCTCTCCAAAGAAAACAAGAAGGGAGTTGTTTGCATGGGAAGATTGGCATCTCCGAGCCCGGGATATGGTTTCCTGCTTTTTATAGCTGGAGTAGCAGCAGACTCGTCGGCCTGCCCTGATTTGGCATCCTTCTTCTTGCTTTTTTTTTGGGGGTTGGAAGGGTTTCATCCTGACCCCTCAGCAGAAACACCGTCTCTAGCAGTAGGGGATCGGGTTTGCTCCTTCTGGCTTTTTGGTTGCCCAAAACCTTGGTGAGATGGGATGTAGATGGCTCAGAGCCTCAGTAAGCGGAGAGGGGACTCGTCCCTTGGTCATCCGAACCCAGAGCAGGTCAGTAGATGCTGAAACACCCTTTCCTTTTCCCCCTTCTCCCGCTCACCCTGGGGTGCTGCTGTGACGATGACATGGCAGGGAAGGGGTCACCTCTCGCCTTGTTCTGATGTGACGTGGGATGTGGGCGTTCCTGGAGAGGTCCATGGTGTCCCCCCCCAGCGCCCTGCTGCCCCGTTTGCAGCCGTGCTGGGTGAGGGGACCCTGAACATGGGGTGCTGCAGGACTGGGTGTCCATGGAGCATGGGTGATGCTGGGGATGGAGGTTGCTGTGGGCTCAGCAGGGGGTTTCTCATGGTGGTTGCATCCAGGCTGCTGCCAAGGTGATGGATACATGCAGGGGGGGCATGAGAAGAGCCAGAGCAGGGGCATGGAGTGGGCTGTGTGGGGTTCCTGGGTGCCCATCAGTTCCTGGGTGCCCATCAGCTCCTGCATGCTTGAGGATTTGTGGGTGCCCATGGGTTCCTTGTTGGCATGTGGATGTCCATCAGCTCCTGGGTGCCCATTAGTTCCTGAGTACCCATTGATGTTCCTGTTTGCGCATGGACTGCTGTGTGTACCTGGGTGCCCATCAGCTTCTGGGTACCCATTAGCTCCTGGCTGCTCAGGGACTTCTGGGTACCTGTTGGATCCTGGGTGCCCATCAGTTCCTGGGTGCTCATCAGTTCCTGGGTGCTTGTGAATTCATGGGTGTCCATGGACTTCTAGTACCTGTTGGATCCTAAGCATCCATCTGTCAGTTCCTGGCTGTCCATCATCTCCTGGTTATTTGTGCATTTCTGGGTGCCCATGGACTCCTGGTACCTGTTGGATCCCTGGTGCCCATCAGCTCATGGGTTCTTGTCATTGTGTGGTTTCTTGTGGATTTGTGCGTGTCCATGAACTTCTGGTACCTCTTGGATCATGGGAATCCATCCATTCCTGCATCCCTGTGCCCTCTGGATGCCCATTGTCTTCTGGGTATCCGTGGAGTCCTGGGTACCTGTTAGCTCCTGGGTGCCCATCACCTCCTGGGTGTCTCACAGCTCTTGGTTGCGTGTGGGTTCATGGGTGCCCATGGACTCCTGGGTACCTGCTGGATGCTGGACATCCATCAGTTCTTGGGTGCCCATGGACTCTGGGTGCCCCTAAGCTCATGGGTGACTGTTAGCTCCTGGGTGTCCATGAACTGCTTCGTGCTTGTTGACTCATGGGTGCCTGTGGACTCCTGGTACCTATTGGAACCTGGGCACCCATCAGCTCCTGAGTGCCCATGGGATGTCCATTGGCTTCTTAGTGCCCATGGATTCCTGATACCCATTGGATCTTGGGAACCTGTCAGCTCCTGGGTACCTATGGGTTGCCCATTGGCTTCTGGATACCCATGGACTCCTGGTTTCCTGTTGGCTTCTCAGTACCCAACAGCTCCTGGGCGCCAGTAAGCTCTTTGGTTGCCAGGTCCTGGTGCCCATCAGCTCCTGGGTGCCCATGGGCTCCAGGGTAGCTGCTGTGCATCCACCAGCTTCTGAGCATCCATCAGCTCTTGGATGCTCTTTGGCTCCTGGATATCTCTTAGGTTTTGGTGCCCCTGGAATTATGGGCCCAAATGGGCACATGGGTGCCCATCAGCTCCTGATGCCCAGCAGCTCCTGGTGCCCAATGGATCCGTATGCCCATTTGCACCCCGGTGCCCATGAGTTCCTGGATTCCCTTTGGCCCTCAGGTGCCCATTGTCCTGGTGCCCATCAGCTCCTGGATGCCCATCAGCACCCGGTGACCATTGGCTCCTGCTTCCCATCGGCTTCAGGTGCCCATCAGCTCCTGATGCCCTTTGGTTCTTGGGTGCCCATCAGCTCCTGGTGCCCAGTGAATCCTGGTGCCCATCATCTTGTGGGTACCAATCCCTTTCTGATGCCCAATGGCTCCTGGAGCAATTGGCTTCTGGATGCCCATCACCTCCTGGTGTCCATCATCTGTTGCCCATCACCCCCGGGGTGCCAAACCAGTGCCCTCCTGGGTACCCCAAGTTTTCTTGTACTCCCTTCACCTGGATCCACACCACAGGGGCATCTCATACCCCCATGTGCCAGACTGGTACCCAGCAGAGCTGCTGAGGGATGCCATCATCAGTCACCCTTCTCCTTGGCTTCCCTCTCCTCCCCCCCCAGTTCCAGTAAGTATTGCTTTTTAGGTGCTTTTGGAGGATGCTGGTGAGGATCCAGGGATGCTGATGAGTCAGGGGGTAGCATTGCAGGGCCCAGCACTTAGGGAAGGCAGCAGAGAAGGAGGAGGAGGAGGAGGAGGAGGAGGAGGGGGAGAGAAGAGCAGGGCTGACCTCAGCATCTGGAAAGCTGCACTCTTGGGCCGTGGCCTGCGTGCCGAAAACCGGAGGCCAAAAAAATCCTTCCATATTTGGTGAAAGCTGCTCCAGGGCTCGGGAAAGGCTCCATGCAAAGGGGGGGCTGGGAAGCCCCCCCTGCGCCCTGGACCACGGCAACACGGGTTCTGCAAGGGGATGGATGGTAGGGATGTGTGTGTAAGGTGGGGTGAGCATCATAGGTGGGGTGAGAGTGGGACGTGGGGAGGGGGGATCCATGGGATGCTGCCAGCAGCACAGGGAGGATGCTCTGAGATGCACCAGCGTGAATCTGTGCCTTGTATTGGGAGGGGAAGAGGAGAGAGAACCCCTCACACCCCAGCACTGGTGATGCAAACCCTAATTTGAAGTGAAAACCCCATGGGAAAAGCCCCACAATGCATTTAGAGGATGAGTTTTTGTTGCTGTGGGAAATGAGGCTCCTGCCATCTCCCTGTTCCCCATCCTACCGGCACCGGTCCCAGCACTGCCGGTCACCAGGATGGCACCGGGATTCCCAGCATCCTTCCACCCCACCCTGCAAAGATTGCTCCAACTCCTTTATTTGCTATTCCTGTTTTTTTCTCACACTTAAAAAGCAGAATTGCAGCCAGGCCGTGTCCTCTGGGATGAATCACGGCAGCCGAGAAGTCAAAGAAGGGAAAACAACTCAATTCTCAGCGCATCCGTTTGGGGCTGAAGCCACCCTCCTCCTCCTCCTCCTCTTTCTCTTTCTCCTCCTCTTCCTCCCTGTCCTGGAGGCGGTTGTGGTGCTGGGTTTCTCCATGGGAGCATCCCTGAACAAATCAAGGCTCCTCTGTGAGCTGGGAGCCTGGGAAAAACCACGACCGAGGGAAAAGCAAACATCTCCAGCCCCAGGACTGCGAATAAACAGGGGAATATTATTAGTAACTGAAGTGGAGCTGAATCAGAGCTGCTGATTTATGCTCTTCATTGCTTTCAAGAAGTTACGCTTTGGAAAGCGGCTCCAGCTTTTCTTACCCGTGGGAGAGCTGAGTGGCTGGGCTGGGAAGGGATGCAGCCCCGGATGTGATGCTCTACAGCATCACCCTACCTCGAACACGGGTCCTGGTGCTTCCCTGGGATGTGGAGAGTGGTTTCTGCAGGACATGGGGCCTCGTGGGTCCAGGGATGGAGGTGGCTTGTACTGAAGGGATGGTCATGATTGGTGTCCAGGGATGATCGTGACTGGTGCCCAGGAATGGCAGTGGCCAATACAAGGGATGGGTTTGCTGGTAGCCAAGGATGGAGGTGGCTGGTGCCAAAGGATGGTCGTGGCTGGTGCCAAGGGATGGTCCTGACTGGTGCCCAGGGATGGGGTGACTTGTAACTAAGGATGGCAGTGGCTGATACCAGGGATGGATGTGGCTGGTACCCAAGAACTGAGGTAGCTGGTAACCAGGAGATATTCATTAATGGTTCCCAAGGATGGAGGTGGCTGGTGCCAAGGGATGGTCGTGGCTGGTGCCAAGGGATGGTCGTGGCTGGTACCAAGGGATGGAGGTGGCTGGTGCCTAGGGATGGGGAGACTTGTACCCATGGATGGCAGTGGGTGATACCAGGGATGGATGTGGCTGGTACCCAAGAACTGAGTTAGCTGGTAACTAGGAGATATTCATGAATGGTTCCCAAGGATGGAGGTGGCTGGTGCCAAGGGATAGTCATGACTAGTGCCCAGGAATGGAGGTGACTGGTAGTCAGGAATGGCAGTGGCTGGATGGAGGTTCCTTGAGATACCCAGGGTTTGAGGTAGCTGGTAACCGGGAGATATTTGTGACTGGTCCCCAAGGATGGAAGTGGCTTGTACCCACAGATGGTGGGGGCTCCTATCAGTGGTGGAGATTACGGGTACTCAGGGATGGGTTGACTGGTACCCAAAGATGACAGTGACTGAGACAAGGGATGGATGTGCTGGTAACCAGGAATGGAGGTATCTGGTGCCTAAGGATGGAAGTGGATGGTACCAGGGACGGAGGTGATTGGTACCCAGGGATGGGGTGACATATCCTGGAAAAAAAATGATTGTATCCAGGGATGGAGGGACTTGTACCCAGGGATAGAGTGACATTGGCAGGGATGCAGAAACTGGTACTCAGGGATGAGGAGGACTAGTACCAGGGATAGGTGGCTTGTATCAGGAACGGAGTTTACTGTTGCCTAGGGATGGAGGTGACTGGTACCCAAGGTACCATCCAGGGGCTTTTCCAGCTGTGCGAGCGAGTTTTATGTGTTGGGATGATGCTCTTTGCTGTTTGTCACCTTGGGATGGATGGAAGCAGCTCTGGTTTTGTTTCCAAATCTTTTATTTCCAGGAGTTTGATCAAAATTAAGCTAAGGGTGCATTAAGCTTGAGCATTCATTATGTACTGCATGCTCCCTGGGGCAGAGGACTAGCCCCATGGGCCAGTGGCTCCCACTACATCCCAGCTATATCCCAGCTCCCTCTAGTGGGATCTACCCTGGGAAGAAGCGTCCAGGGAAAGAGAAGGTGCAGAAATTCCACTTCCCTCCAATTCCTTCCAAACTGGGAATGGGGGACTCGAGGTGCTGAGATTCAGGCTGCTCCTAGCACAACCCTACTACGAGACACTAGAGAATCCCCCCTCCCCCATCTAGTAGTGCAGAGCATCAGGAGCTGACTGGGGGAGAAGCAACTTGTATTTATTTATTCTTCCCATTTTGGCACTCTTTGGAGGGCTGGGAATAGTTCTGCTTGAAGCAGGATTAGCTCCTCCTTCAGCAGCTGTGGGAAGGCCCCAAGTGGCAAGTCCCACTACCCAAAATGGCCCAAAATGGCCCAAAACGGCCCAAAACACTCCAGGTTTTCTGTAAAGCAGGAGATTTTTGCCCCAAAACGAGGTCTCAAAGTCAAACTCCCCTGTGGCTGAGCCCTGGCACAACTCATCACACCAATGGCCTCAGAGAGATGCTGCGTGCTGCAGGTCCAGGAAGGGGATCTGGGGTGAAACTGTGTCTCCAACAGATAAGGAGATTCCCCCTTCCCTTGGGATGTGATTTTAGCATCGCAGACTGGGTGATGACAGCATGTGTGACACCCTCCTGCGCTTCCCTGCCTCCAGTGACCCAGTTCCCATCGCATCATTACTTGCACTGATGTGTGCATGGTCTCAGCCTGGCCTCAAAGGCTGATGTTGCTGCGTTGGCTGGGATTCCTCATGGATGCACATCCCTGCTCTCCTTTTACCCCCCCAATTCAATTTTTCTTCAAAAATTAAGGGTTTGGGACTTTTTTTTCTCTATTGATGCCTCTTTGTTTGGAGGGGATGGGAGCAGGACACAATTCCCAGGTCCTGTTTTTAACCCTTTAAGATGCTTTCAAATCCCTAGGGATGCTCAAACTCCTCCTGCATCACCGTGCCCAGGCAGGGAAAATGAAGATGATGGATTTGCACCCAGAGGCTTATTAAGAAATAATACAAGCCAGCTGGGAGAGCTTCTTCAGGAGGCCAAGCAGGGCGGTATTCCCAATGCCAGATGGAAAAGCTGGGGGAAACCCTCCTTTCTGAGCCCCCTATCCCAGGTTTGGGGTGCTGCTGAACCCCCAGTTCCCCAGTGCTGGACCAGGTTTTCAGGAGCATCCTCGCGATGCTGCCACATCCTTTGGGATGGGGGTGTGAGCCCTTTGGCTCCATCCCAAGGGATCGGGATGCTTTCGCTAGGAGGGTTTGGGTGGTTTGGGGTGGGGTGGTGGGGAGGGGAGGAAACACCCAGGTTGCCGAAACCAAAAGGCTGGTCCGAAAGGAAACCTAAAGGTGTTTACAAAGAGCCGCGGGGCTAAAAATAACCCGCTCGTATTTTAGACGGCCCTAAAAATAGGCAGCGCTGTTGGAGCGGCCAAACACTCCCAGGAATTTCCTGTGGGCTGCGGGCCGCGTGTAGGGGGGGTCCGGGCTGGGCGGCCAACGGGAATGGCCGGCATCGCTCCGGCTTTTCCTTTCCTGGGTGATGCGGGATGGTGTCCGTCGGGCCCCTCGGTGCAGGCAGCGGTGGATTTAACCCTTCTCCATCCATCCTTTCCCCCTCCAATAGCCTCCGAAGAGGGTGGGTGGGTTTGGGAGAGGTTTTTAAATCCATCGGGAGAAAGCTCAACCTTAATAGTAGACAGCAGAGAATCTACTCGCGATGCCACCGCGGGAAGATGCGGTGTGAAACGAAAGGATCCATTCAAAGGTGGTGTTTGGGGGAGTGGGAAGGACCCTGTGCAGAGGGAGGGATCCCCCTGCTCGCCCCGGGGACAGGCATTCCCATGGGAATGCTGGAGGGCGTTGCTGCAGGCGGAGCAGCCAGTCACCATTGCAGCAGCGTCACAGCGACGCAGGGGCCAGGGCTGCGGTTTGAATGAGGCAGGGATTGCAATGGGAATGGGATGGGGATTGCAGCCTAGATGGGTCAGGGATTGCAATGCAGATGGACCCAGGTTTGCAACCCTGATGGGTCGGGGATTGCAATGCAGATGGACCCAGGTTTGCAACCCTGATGGGTCAGGGATTGCAATGGTGGGTTTGTGTGGGTGGGGTTGTGGGTGGGTGGGGTTGGTGGTGGGTGGGTTGTGGTGGGGTTTGTGTGGGTGGGGTTGGTGGGGGTTGTGATGGGGATTGCAATGGGAATGGGATGGGGATTGCAGCCTAGGTGGGTCAGGGATTGCAATGCAGATGGACCCAGGTTTGCAACCCTGATGGGTCGGGGATTGCAATGGGAATGAGTCTGGGACTGCAACCCAAATGGATCAGGGGTTGCAACACACATGGTCTGAGGATTCCAAACCAAGTGCATCTGGGATTGCAATGCGTATGAGCCATGGACTGCAATACAAACGGCCCCAGGGTTGCAAACCAAGGGGGTCTGGGATTGCAGTGCAGATGGGCCTGGGGTTGCAACCTCAGTGGGTCTGGGTTTGCAACAGGAATGGGTTTGGGATTGCAACCCAAATGGCTCTGGGGTTACAGCCCAAATCAGTCCAGAACTACAGCTCACATGGGTCCAGGACTGCAGCCAGACAGGTCTGGGATTGGAGCCCAGATGACACTGGGATTGCAATGCAAATGGATCCAGGATTGAAATCCTGATGGATCTGGGTTGCAGTGCAGATGAGCCTGGGGTTGCAACTGGAATGGGTTTGGGATTGCAGATACATGGGTCTGGGATTGCAATGTAGACAGACCCAGGCTTCCAAACCAAGTAGGTCTGGGATTGAAACCCAGATTGCTCTGGGGTTACAGGCCAAATGGGTCCAGAACTGCAGCCCAGGTGGGTTTGGGATTGCAGCCAGATTGCTGGGTCTGGGATTGGAATCTAAATGAGCCCAGTATAACACCACTGATGGACCCAGGATTGTGAATCAAGTGGGTCTGGGGTTCCAACCCAGAACAGCCCAGGATTACAACCCAAATGCATCAGGGTTGCAACCCAGATGGGTCCAGAACTGCAACAGAAATGGGTCTGGGGATGGCAACACAGCTGGGCTTGGGGTTCAATCCAAATGGGAGTGGGAATGGAAAACATGGGCCCCAGATTGCAGCCTAAATGAGTCCAAGGCTGCAGCCCACATGGACCCAGGTTTGAAACCCATTCAGCTCTGGGACTGGAGAATAGATGGGTCCAGGACTGGAACCCAGATGAGCTTGGGGTTTCAGTTCAAACACACATGGGATTGCCAACCAGGTGGGACTGGGATTGGAATCCAAATGGGCTCAGGTTTGCAACCCAGCTGGCTCTGGGACTGCAACAGAAACGGGTCTGGGACTGGATCCCAGAAGAGCCCAGGATTGCAACACAATTGGGTCTAAGATTGCAACACAGGTGGGCCTGGGGTTGCAATTGGAATGAGTTTGGGATTGCAGCCCAAATAGGTCTGGGATTGGAACCCAGAACATCCTGGGATTGCCACCCAGATGGGTCTGGGATTGACCCAAGCTTGCAGCTCATTGCAACCTACATGGGCCTGGGATTACAACAGGCATGTGTTTGGGACTGGATCCCAGAGAAGTTTAGGATTGCAATGCAAATGGATTTGGGATTGCAGCCTAGACAGGTCTGGGACTGCAGCAGAAATGGTTCTGGGATGACCATGGTGATGCAGAAGAAGTTGCAGGAGCCTCTGCTTTGCAAACAGCTCATTACCCCTAATGCAATTAGCTGTACCGGGTGCACTGCAGGCACCCATCCTGCCCACACCGGGTGCTGCGGGACCCTCCTCCCTGATCCCAGTGCCAGAGTGTATGTAAGGCTGCTGCAGCTCCCCTCCCATTCTATGCACTGAGTTGAACGTCCTCGGCCATGGAGGGTGCCGGGGGGATGCCAGATGGTGGCACAGCATTGCGCCCATGGATGGGTGCACTCTCGCCGGGGTGAGATGCTCCTCATCCTCATTACCGAGAGGAAATGTACTGGCTGCAACGGGAGGAAGCAGCCCTGCTGCACGCCGTTGCTGTGGCAACGGGCTGAGCGGCTAATTGCATTTAATTAACCAAGCCGGAGGGGAGCGGTACAAATGGATCCGGGCAGGGTGCATCATCCCGCAGGCAGGGATGTGGGTGCTGCGGTGATGATGTGGGGAGAAGCAGGCTTCCCTGTTTGCAATGTTGGGGGAGGGGGGCACGGTACCCAGGGACCCCTCCATTGATGGGGATGGAGACCCCCAAGGATGCTGAGCACCCCAACTCAGTGTGATCTCTGCATCCCCCTCAACCCCAAAATCCCACGCCCCAAGAAAGCATCGCTCCCCCCACCTCAGTGCAACATCTTCCTCCATCAAAGCCTCTCCAACAGCATCTTCCCAGCAGGATCCGGCCCTGCCTGCATCCATGCGCGTGTGTGGGCACGGCTCAGCCTCCGTCTCCCATTGCTCCTTTCTGCCCGTGCCTCGGTAACACCCGGGGCCGGGGACCCGCGTGCGGCCACGGGCGCATCCTGCTGCCGCTCTGCGGGAGGGCTTTGGATACCTCTATTTCCCTATATATATGTACATGCACACAGAACCCTATTGATATAAATAGCTCCTCTGCTTTATCCCCTTCCTTGCTGCATCCCGGCGTTCCAGCTCCTAAAAGGGGAGATCTGTGTGTGTGTGTATATATCTCTTCGATATCTTTCATTCCTTGGGCCGCGTGGGACGGACCGACCCCGGGACCCGCATGCTGCAGATGGTGAGGACTCTGGCGCAGTTCACCATCGCGCTGGAGGACATGCGAGACATCGGGGACGGCATCGACGCGGCCTTCGCCTCCTCCGGGCTCGGAGGAGCAGCCGAGGAGCTGCCGGACAAGGGTTGTGGCGGTCGTGGTGGTACTGAGGTGATGGGGAAAGGGATGGGGAATGGGGAATGGGGGGGGTCTAGGGATGGAGAGGAAAAGGGGGGGATGTGGGATTGGGGGGGGGGGGTGTATGGACGGTGCATGGATGCGTCATGTTTGGACACGTGTGCGCCCAGCAGAACCTGGTACCTGCAGGGTCTGGACCGCGATTGCCATGGCAACGGTGGCTCCATCCTCATCCTCAGCCTGACGCCCCCGGGGTTTGCAGGGATGCTCCCACCCGGAGAGGGTGATGGAGGGGCTGAAGCCATCGCTGCCACCCCCCCCTCGATGCTGATTTACACCATGGAGGCGTTGGATGGTGGGGAATGCCCCGATTCCCATCGTGATCCTGAGGGTGCTGAGCATCTTGGGGGAGGCAGGATGAGGCCGGGGTGCAGCAGGGGTGTCCCCATGGAGAACGGATGGAGACTAAAGCAACATCAGCCCCACAGGATGAGGTTTTGCTGGGGTAATGGATGCAGTGGGGTGCATCCTGCCTGCACCTGGGTACCACTTTGCCCTGACAGGATGCTGCATTACCTCCAGCTTCTCGTCCCACTGGGGATTTCCCCTGCTGGAATAATACCACTGCTGTAACAGGGGAACAAATCCCCTTGCCAACAGTTGGGCCTCATCCTGCATCTCCCCACTGCTGCTGGTGCAGTGTGCGGTGCTGAGCCTGTTCAGCTCATCAATCTGTCGCTTTGCTTTGGTCCTGAGCTGGGATGGCTCTGGAAGATGCCGGGAGCATCATATTGAGATGGGGAGCTACAGGTTGTGAGAGGGCTGAGGAAACTGAGGCAGGATGGGGGTGGCAGATGCTCTGTACCCCTAAAGCCCATCCATCATAGGAGCCCTTCAGGCCATGCTTACAACAGATGAACCCAGCAGTGAGAGTGCTCATAAACCCTAGTGTGTAATGAAGTGGGGAGGTCTCAGCCGGTGTCCCCAAGGGCTCCAGCAGTGTTGTGGCTTGTGGGGGGGGGCAGAATTCCTGAAGGAATTTGGACCCATCACCATAATGTTTGGCTCTAAACAGTGGTTTCCTCCTTGCTTGGATGAAATTACCAATACTGGTCCCAATGTGCTGTGGTGGCCTGGTGGGACAGCTCTGCACCCAGGGCTGTTGGGGTGCCCAAGCACCTTGGACCTATACAGAGTCCTTGTTGGCAGCGCTTTAGCAGCATCCCTGCATCTACAACACTTGGGGTACCCCAATATCCATGGCCTTTGGGGGTGTCCTGGTTAATGGGATCCTTTGAGTGTGCCCAGGTCCATCGGAGCATCTCCATGTTCAGGGCTTTTGGAGCATCATTGCAGTCAAAATCTTTGGGGTGTCCCTGCACCCACAGTTTGGGGTGTCTCTGCTCTTTAAATGGTCTCCAGGAACAGGACCATTGCAGTCTCCATACCCCGTATCCTTGGAGCATCTCCTTTCCTAGGGCCAGCAGATGGTCTCTGCACCCAAAACACTTGGGGTGTCGCACACCCAGGGTCTCAGCAGAGTCTGCTCACGCAGAACTTTCGGGGTATCTGCACCAAGGACACATGGAGCATCCCTGCATCAAAAACCTTCGGGGTATCTCTGCACCCAATGTCTCTGGAGCACCTCCACATGCAAAACTTTTGGGGTATCTCTAAACCCAGGCCCTTGGAGCATTTCTACACCCAAAAGTTTCGGGGTATCTCTGCCCTCAGGGTCTCTGGAGCATCTCTGCACCCAAGACATTTGGGGTATCACTGCACCAAGGTCCTTGCAGCATCTTCTACCCAAACCTTTTGGGGTGTCTCCCACTCTGGGCTCTGGAGCATCTCCGCATCCAGGACTTTTGGGGTGTCTGCACTCAGAGCCTATGGAGCATCTCTGCACCCAAACCTTTCGGGGTGTCTCCCACCCTGGGCTCTGGAGCATCTCCGCATCCAGGACTTTTGGGGTGTCTCTGCACTCAGAGCCTATGGAGCATCTCTGCACCAAACCTTTTGGGGTGTCTCTGCACTCAGAGCCTATGGAGCATCTCTGCACCCAAACCTTTTGGGGTGTCTCCCACCCTGGGCTCTGGAGCATCTCCGCATCCAGGACTTTTGGGGTGTCTCTGCACCCAGAGCCTATGGAGCATCTCTGCACCCAAACCTTTTGGGGTGTCTCCCACTCTGGGCTCTGGAGCATCTCCGCATCCAGGACTTTTGGGGTGTCTCTGCACTCAGAGCCTATGGAGCATCTCTGCACCCAAACCTTTTGGGGTGTCTCTGCACTCAGAGCCTGTGGAGCATCTCTGCACCCAAACCTTTTGGGGTGTCTCTGCGCTCAGAGCCTATGGAGCACCCCTGTACCCAAACCTTTTGGGGTGTCTCTGCACTCAGAGCCTGTGGAGCATCTCTGCACCCAAACCTTTTGGGGTGTCTCCCACCCTGGGCTCTGGAGCATCTCCACATCCAGGACTTTTGGGGTGTCTCTGCACTCAGAGCCTTTGGAGCACCTTGCCCCGATGCTGAGCTCCAGGGGTGCGCACAAGGAGGGTCTCCAAGCCCCACAGCCAAGAAGCCCCCAACCCATTTGCTTCCCGAGCCTGGCAGCCCATCCCACACCACCACCTCCCCATTCCCCCCCCCATGCCCCATTAACCCCCCCTTCTTGTAGCACCACAACCCAGCTCCCGGGTAGAGAATTCCTACGGGACCACTGGGAGCGGAGCCGCCGGAGAGCGCCGGGACCGACCCATGTAGGGCTGTGAGATCCAGGGCGGAAACCAGGCGTCTCTGTGCGCTCCGTGTCATGTACTTCCTAATCCTCCTGGATTCCTCCAGCGGGGTGGAGAGGGAGCTGGACACCAGCCGGGCTCCTCCGGCTCTCAGCCTCCCCACCGGGCCCCAGCACGCAGCTCCCCTGCCCCGTGGCACCCCAAAACTCACCCTCTCTTTCTTCCCACGCGGGGCAGGACATGAGGAAACACGTCATCATGACGCTGCTGGACACGGAGCAGTCCTACGTGGAGTCCTTGCGCACCTTGATGCAGGTACGGACCCGCGTCGTGGGGTCACCGGCCCTGGGAGCCCAAGTTGGACCCTGGTTTCACCCCTATGGGGAGTTGGGGTGGATTGGGCGCGGGTGGCAGTGGGGATGTTGGGGACAGAGGTGGGAGCAGCGTGGCAACGGAGTCAAGAACGGGGTATGGGGGTCACCTCTGTCCCCTAAATCAAGCCCATAGTGTTCCTGGTGCATTGTCACCTTGCAGGTGTTGTGTCCCCAACCTTTTCCTGTGCTTACCCCCCAAAAGCTCTTCCTTGTGTTGCCCCCCATCTCCTGGGCTGTTGCTGGTGGTTGTCCCATGACGGGGGACCCCTTACACCCCCCATTCCCTTTCCTGCCCTTGTCTGCTCAGTGCCATTACCAGCAGCCATGGGGCAAAGGGGTTTTCTCTGTCCTTTTCTCACTGAGCTGGTTCCAACCCCCCTGGCCGCAGGGTCCACCCCACGTTTCAGATGTTAATGAAGGTTAATGGTGGTCAACGCCCTGGAGACTGAGTCAGGCTGGTGTGGGTTGTCCAACCGCATGGCTGCAGGTGGGAGCACCTAAAGCTCAGAGCTCTGCTCTGCTCAATGTGAAGCAGTGCCTATAGGACAAGGGCATGTCCACGAGGGCATGGGGCACCCATCACCCCTGCACCCAGCCAGGCTCTGCCCATAAATCCCCCTAAAGACCCAGATGTTACTACAGGAGGGAAGGACCTCCTTCTAGTACAGATGTTACCTTGGAAGGGTGAAAGGACCCTGTCTCTGGGGAAGCTGTATGGGGTTTGGAGTTGGGTGATGTCCCCCTGGTCTTGGCATGGATGGGACCATCCCATGGTCTGTGTCATCCTCTGAGGCTGGTTTGAGAGGACACAGTGCTGGGCCTCACCAGTTCCCCACTGGACGGACTGGTTGAACATGGGTGGGAGCCATGGGATGCGGATGCCTGAGCTCTTGCCCATCCTGACATGGTGCAAGCAGGGAGACCTGCTTTTTGGGATGGAGTCCCAGGGCTCCAGATGCTCCCAGCTCCCCATCTCAGCTGGGACAAGGTGCTTAGACCCATGACATGGCCTGGTGACACATAGCATGGTGGCTACCAGGACAAGGACCACCTTGGAGCATCATCTTCCAGCCAGCATAGAGGGTGCATGGGCAAGCCCTGCCTGCTCTCCCTGTGAACCAGCATGGGGGCTTGTCTTCATCCCTATATTTTCCTTGCCCCCCCAGTCTCATGGCAGGTGGGATGCATGGCACAGCCCAGCTCCCACTGGGTGTGTTGGCCACAGTAGGGCAGGTGATGTGGGTTAGGACCCTCGGGAAGGATTTAGCCCTTCTAACTTGGGTCTCCACAAGATACCCACCATCAGCTTGAGGAACCTCTTCATGGGGATGATTCCTCCTTTGCCAGACTGGATGGAGATGTCTGAAGCCACTCAAGGTGGGTCTTGTCCTCAAGACAAGAGCTCCGTGGTCCTCCCACCGTCCTGGAGGATGCTATCACCCCAAACCAGTCAAGCAGAGGCGACAGCAAGGCTTGAGAAGACCTTCCCCACCCTGCATCCATTGCAAATCCAGCTCTTCCATTCCTGCCCCTCTCCTCTCCCTTGGCACCAGTCGTGACCATCCCTTGGTACCATCCACCTCCATCCTTGGGTACCAGCTCTGCCCCACAGCAGGAGGAAAGGGCTTGCATAGCCTTCCAGATCCATGCCTGCCCTGAGAGTTCCTCATTGGCCATTGCCCAGAAGAGGCTGCTGGGTGCAATGGTCCAGGGCTTGATCCACCACCAGCCCTTCCTGGTCTCAAACACCCTAAATCCCATCAGGAACACATCAGCTTTTGGATCCCATGGTTGTGTTGCCATGAGTTCCCAGCAAGGTCAGGCTCTGTTGCAGATGGAGGTGACCAGGGCTCATGAGAGCAAAGACTTGGAGCCTCTCAAGGCCATGGCAGAGGGACAGAGGACACCTTCATGCAGACCTGTCCCAGTCCCCACACTGCAATGGGGATGCACTGGGTGGGATGGGACTCAGGGAAGATGAGGTGCCAAACCTGCTTGGAACTGGCGCTGTCTGGTCCTTCTGGTGCCTCCAACAACCCGGAGCTCACTGGGGGCCCCCCCTGCTGCAGGATGCCACCAATCCCCATATTGAGCATCCCCATTCTTCAACAGGGGGTGGAAAATTCCTACTGGGAGAGGTGGGAAAAGCAACCTATGGGGACCCCAGTGCCTTTGCTTCCCCATAGGGTTACATGAAGCCGCTGAAGCAACCGGAGAACTCGCTGCTGTGTGACCCATCGCTGGTGGACGAGATCTTTGACCAGATCCCCGAGCTGCTGGAGCACCACGAGCAGTTCCTGGAGCAGATCCACGACTGTGTGCAGAACTGGCACGAGAAGCAGAAAGTGGGCGACCTCCTGGTGCAGTCGGTAGGTGCTCGTGGGGTGGATTTCCCTGGAGGACCCCAGCTCCAGCAGGAGAAGTTTGGGATCTAGAGGCAGGGGAGTGATTACAGCACAGGCCAAACAGGCCTGGGATGGAGAACAGGAGATAATCTCCAGGCCTGCTGTCTGCTTAGCGTAATGTGAAAAACCAAGGGGGGTGGATGGGGGGTGAACCCTCCCCACTGCAGCCCTGAGCCAGTTTAACCCTTGGGGCAGCTTCTTCCAGGCTTATCCAGGATGTCCATGCTGGATCTATCCCCCTTTTCCCCTCCCAGTTCTCCAAGGACGTGCTGGTGAACATCTACTCTGCCTACATCGATAACTTCCTCAATGCCAAGGATGCTGTCCGGATTGCCAAGGAAGCCCGGCCGGCATTCATGAAGTTCCTGGAGGTGGGTCCTGATTCTTCTCCCCATGGATGGTCCAGAGCCACTTGCAAGGCTGCTGGTGGGGTGGGATGGGGGTTAATGGGAGCAAACTGGTAATCTATGGTCAGACTGGGGTATTTCCCCCCATATTCTTCTTGGGTCTGTTGCAAAGAGGCAAAGTTGGGATGAACCAGTGTCACTGCGGGTGGTGTAAAACACAGTCACCCTGGCACCAAATGGGTGCTGTTCCCGATCCTGGGCTGGTGGGACACAGCAGGGACCCCGTGTCCAACCTAACGGGCCCATCCTTGTCCCCCATGGGTGTTTTGCAGCAAAGCATGCGGGAGAACAAGGAGAAGCAGGCTCTGTCTGACCTGATGATCAAGCCGGTGCAGAGGATCCCACGCTACGAGCTGCTGGTGAAGGTGGGTGCAGGCAGGAGGGTGCCTGTGCCATGCCAGGACCTGGGGGCACCACTGCTCCTCCTTACCCCTGTTAACAGGAGCTTTTAGGGCTCTCAGGTCTCTCCTGGCCTCTTTTCCCATCCCTTGACACGGAGCTGGTGTCCCCAGGCATGCACATGGCTCTGTCCTCCTGGGGATGGTCACCCTGAGGATGTCACCCTGCTGTCCCCACTAACATGGCTGTGATGTCCCCTTCCCCTCTACCTTTCTGCTGCAAGGTTGGACATTGCAGCACCATTTGGGCCTCAGTTTCCCTGTGCCAGGGGCATTCTTCCTGGTGATGAGTGGTGCTTCCATAGGGTCACAGAATGGTTTGGGTTGAAGGGACCTTAAAGCCCATCCAGCTCCAACCCCTACTATGGGCAGGGACACCTTCCACTGGAGCAGCTTGCTCCAAGCCCCATTCCAACCTCACTTTGAACACTTCCAGTGAGGAATTTCAGCCATCCACACAAGGTGATGATGTGCTCTCAGGAGCTGGTGGCCTCTTTAGTGGGGAGCATAAACCAGGCTGGTGGTGGCCAAAGCTCAAAGCCTTGCTTCGTTCCTGCATGGGGCTGGTTTCCATCCCCAGCAGCCAGAGCAGTGTGGTGGGGACTTCTGCTTGTTGGTGTCATGGCATCGCTGATGACTTTGCCTGTGGTGACATCCCCATGGTAGGACCTGCTGAAGCACACGCCTGAGGACCACCCCGACCACCCTTTCCTCATCGATGCCCAGCGCAACATCAAGCAAGTGGCCGAGAGGATCAACAAGGGCATGAAGAGCGCGGAGGAGGTGGAGAGGAACGCACGGATCGTGCAGGAGATCGAGTCCCACATTGAAGGGATGGAGGACGTACGTACGGGGGTCTCACACAGGGTCAGTCTTACCTTGTCCCCAAAATGAGCCAGTTCTGCTCTTTCTGGGCCATCCCAGGCTCGGCTGCTTGGTTTCTCCTCTGGGTTCTGCTTTACCCATCATCACTTGGCCTTGGTGGGTTCATGGGGGGTTTGGAAAGCTCTGGGGTGCCTGTTCTGAGCCAGGGGGCTGCAAAGGAAGGGAGAAAGCCCATGATGGTCCCCCCCTGGGGTTCCACACTCATGAGCCTCCTTGTCCCCACAGCTCCAGGCCCCACTTCGCAGGTTCCTGCGCCAGGAGATGGTCGTGGAAGTGGTAAGAACTGAATGGTCCCTTGATGCTATCAGGGCCATGGGACCACACACTGGATGGGACAGTGGGAGGCTGTGACTGCAAGTCATGGGATGACTGTGTGCCCACGGGAGGCTACAGGTGGACGGGTGGATGGATGGATGGATGGATGGATGGATGGATGGATGGGTGGGTGGATGGATGGATGGATGGATGGATGGATGGATGGATGGGTGGGTGGGTGGGTGGGTGGGTGGGTGGATGGATGGATGGATGGATGGATGGATGGATGGATGGATGGATGGGTGGGTGGGTGGATGGAGGGATGGATGGATGGATGGATGGGTGGGTGGGTGGATGGATGGATGGATGGATGGATGGATGGGTGGGTGGATGGGTGGGAGGGTGGGTGGATGGATGGTTGGATGGAGGAATGGATGGATGGAGGAATGGATGGATGGATGGATGGATGGATGGATGGATGGATGGATGAATGGGCGGATGGATGGATGGATGGGGGGTGGTGGTGGGGTGTGGTGGAGGATGGATGGATGGATGGATGGATGGATGGATGGATGGATGGATGGATGGATGGGTGGGTGGATGGATGGATGGATGGATGGAATGATGGATGGTGGTGGTTGGAGATGGATAGATTGGATAGGATGGATGGTGTGGTGGAGGGATGGATGGAGGGATGGATGGATGGAGGATGGATGGATGGGGTGGATGGAGGATGGATGGAGGATGGATGGATGGTGGTGGATGATGGGGATGGATGGATGGATGGATGGATGGTGGGGTGGTGGTGGGGTGATGGATGATGGATGGATGATGGATGATGGATGGTGGATGGGTGGTGGGTGGAGGAGGATGGATGGATGGATGGAGGTGGTGGTGGAGGATGATGGATGGATGGATGGAGGTGGATGGGTGGGTGGTGGATGGATGGATGGATGGTGGTGGTGGTGGTGGTGGATGGATGGGTGGGTGGGTGGATGGACGAACGGACGGATGGACGGACGGATGGGTGGATGGATGGATGGGGGGATGGGTGGGTGGGTGGGTGGGTGGATGGATGGATAGTTGGATGGATGGATGGAAGCTGCATCAGGGGAAGTCCAGATTGCCATTAGGTAAAGGTTCCTTGTTGAGAGAGTTGCCGGTCACTGGAACAGCCTCCCCAGGTGGTCATGACACAAAGCCTGTGAGAGTTCAAGGAATGTCTGGGTGATGTTCTTAGTCATATAGTTTAGTGTTGGTAGTCCTGCAAGGAACAGGGAGTTGGATTTGATCATCCTTATGGGTCCCTTCCAATTTGAGATACTATATGATTGTATAAGGATGGATGGGTAGGTGGATGGATGGATGGATGGGTAGGTGGATGGATGGATGGATGGATGGATGGATGGATGGATGGATGGATGGGTGGATGGATGGATGGGTGGATGGATGGATGGATGGATAGATGGATGGGTGGATGGATAATCAATGACAGATTGATGGGGACGATATCAAATTCCCCAAGTGTGGGGGATAACAAAATGGGTTTGGGAGCAGGCAGGAGGCTGGAGATGGAGACCATGAGGCTCTTGGTGAGCCCATGGCTGGTGTTCCCATGGTGCTGGTGCTTCCTCATGAGTGAGACCCTATGGGTTTGCCCACACGGCCATTGCACCATTGCCTCCATTCACCATCACAAGGACATATAGCAGGTCCCATGCGGATGGTTGTGTGGGACCCATCATACCCTGCAGCCTCCTTATACCAAAGCAGCACATGGGGAAACTGAGGCAGGGAGCGCTCCCTGCTTCAGTTTGGCATTAATTATGTTGGCCATTAATTATGTTTAGCATTAATTATGTTGGCCATTAATTATGTTGGCCATATTAATCATGTTGGCCATTAACCCCTTGGTGTTCCCACTGCTCCATAGAAGGCAGTGGGTGGGAAGAAGGACCGCTCCTTCTTCCTCTTCTCGGACCTGCTGGTGTGCACCACATTGAAGCGCAAGTCAGGCTCCCTCCGCCGTAGCTCCATGAGCCTGTGAGTACCACCACTGGGATTAACCCATGGGAGGGTTGTCCCCACTGGGCTGACCTGGCTTTAGGGTGCTGGGGATATGGGTGCAGCTCCACCATCCCTTCCACCCTCACAAGGTACACGGCGGCCAGCGTGATCGACACTGCCAGCAAGTACAAACTGCTCTGGAAGCTGCCACTGGAGGATGTGGACATCGTCAAAGGTCTGGTGGAGTGCCCCATCCCATCCCATAACCCATTGCTCACCTCTGGCTGGTGGGCAGAAGGGGTTGATGCCATACATGTGCCCCCACACAGGCGCCTCTCAAGCCACCAACCGGGAGAGCATCCAGAAGAGCATCTGCCGCCTGGATGAAGACCTCAGCACACTGGGGCAAGTCAGCAAGTTATCAGAGACCCTCAGCTTCCCCCACCAGGTATGGGGATGGTGGCCCTGGAGCTGTCCCTTGGATGAACATATTCCCAATGGGACCACTTGGGATGTCCTTGGTGGGAAGGAGAGCCTCTGGAAGGGTTGGTGGCCATGAGTGTCCTCAGAGAACCCAGATGCCACCAGCTCTAAAGCCACAGGGAGGGTTGGGGCAGCTCCTAACGGATGCCTGGGGACAGATGAGGAGCAGCATCAGCCACATGGCTGGTGGTGGCCCATCCATGAGCTTTGTCCCCATACCTGAGCATTGTCCCCATACCCAGGGCCTGGATGATGTGATCAAGGACCTGATGGCCGCCATCCACCGGGAGCTGGCGGAGAAGCAATCCCTGTCCTTCAGCATGGCCTTCCCCCCCAACAAGGTGGAGCTCAGCACCACCAAAGCTGATGGCACCGAGAACTTCATCTTTGAGTTCCCCAACCCCGACGCCCGGCTCGGCTTTGAGCAAGCCTTTGAGGATGCCAAGAAAAAGCTGGGTAACAGCAGGGACCGGGGGGGTGGATGTGGTGGTGGGCTCAGCATCACCTCCTGCTTTGATAGACCCCGTTCCTCCATCACTTCTTCATCCTTCACTTTGATTTTCCCAGCTTCCAGCAAGAACTGCCTGGACCCAGAGTTCCTCAAGGCCATCCCCATCATGAAGACACGGAGCGGGATGCAGGTATTCAGAGGTTGCGTTCGAGCATCCCATTGGAGCCTGTGGTCCTCTCCATCCCGGTGTGCTTGTTGCTGGGTGCGAGAGCTCCCGCATCATTCCCAAGCGACCCAGCTCATCCCATCCTTTCCTCCCTTGCAGTTCTCCTGTGCTTCTCCCAGCCACGGCAGCCCGGAGAGCTCCCATGAAGTGTGGGTTTGCAACAGCGATGGCTACGTGGGGCAGGTCTGTTTGCTCAGCATCCGTAAGGAACCCACCGTGGAAGCCTGCATCGCCGTCTGCTCCGCACGGATCCTCTGCATCGCCTCGGTGCCCGGCCTCAAGCGGGTCTATAGGTAGGACATTCCCACCGGCACCACGGAGCCGGAGGGAAGGGGTGATGCTGGAGCTGGTTCTTTCCCCCCCCCTCAATCCCACTGTGGTGGCAGGGAGCCCGTGGGCAGCCCCTCCTCGGAGCTGGTGCCGGTGCAGCCGGAGGATGCGGGGCCGCAGCCCTGCCTGCACATCTCCATCTCGGGCTCGTCGCTGGAGCTCTCGGAGCCGGTCGATGGTGGCAACAGGGAGCTGGTGCCCTTTGATAGTGATGACACGGATGATGAGTCCTCACCCAGTCCATCAGGGACGCTGCAGAGCCAAGCCAGCCACTCCACCATCTCCTCCAGCTTCGGCAGTGAGTCCTCCCCAGCTCCTCCTTAGCAAAAACCCCCCTTTTTTTGACCCAAAGTTGCGAGCATCTCCATTGGTTTGGCTTGGATTCCATGGGGACATCTGCAGGTGGAGGCCTTTGAGGCAAGATCTTGGGAAAAGAGGTGTTGGGGGGTATCTGCAACACCATAGAACCATAGAATAGTTTGGGTTGGAAAGGACCTTAAGATCATCAAGTTCCAACCCCCCTGCCATGGGCAGGGACACCTCGCTCTAAACCATATTACCATGGGTGGCTTTGGGTAAAACCTGGGTTTGGGGGCTCAGCATCCCTATGTCCTCCCCGGAGTTTGACCAAGGGGACCTATGGTCTCTTCCCCATCACTTTGGTGGGTATCCAATGGTCCTGCTCTGACCCATTCCTTCCTCCTCCTCCTCCTCCTCCACAGATGAAGAGATCCCAAGCTGCAAGGAGGCAGCAGTGGAGACAACGAGCTCAGAGGAAGAGCAAGAACCCGGCTTCATGCCCATCACTGGCACCTACGGCCCGGCCCGGCACGGCGAGAGCCCCACGGATGGACGAGCCCTGCGCCGCTCCAGCCGCGGCTCCTTCACCCGCGGCAGCCTCGAGGACCTCCTCAGCCTTGACCCTGAAGCCCATCAGAGCTCCATGTGGTTGGGCACTGAGGATGGCTGGTACGTCCGTGGGGCGGGCAGGATCCCTGCCTATGGGGCCCCCATTGAGGTGAGCTCAAGCTTTGCTCTCCTGCAGCATCCATGTGTACCAGTCCTCGGATAACATCCGGAACAGGAAGAACAGCATGAAGATGCAACACGCTGCTGCTGTCATGTGCATCCTGTAAGCACCCCAGGGGGATTTGCACCCCCAGGCTGGCCCTAGCAGCGTGGTTTTGGGGTGGATGAGCAGGGTTTGACAAAGGGGTTTTCCCCTCACAGGTACCTGGATAACCAGGTGCTCGTGTCGTTGGCCAATGGGGAGCTTGTTGCGTACCAGCGGGAGGCAGGTGAGGATGGATTTGGGACATCAAAAGGCACTGGTGGGGTTAAATGAAGGCCCAAAGGGGGTGGTTCTTGGATGGGTGGCTTGGGCAGCCCCTGGAGAGATGCTCTCAGTGCTGGTGGCTTCCCTGCCTCTATGGGAAGGGAAATCACACTGAGGGATGCTGGAGACCCCAAAAGCATCCTCCTCATGGTCCTTGGCTGCTTCTGGCATCCCCTGGGGAGCTCAGCTCATGTGCCCCCTAATGGGGAACCTGGAGACAGGCATCTGCAGCCACAACCTCCCACCAAGCCAGGTCAAGGTGGTGTTTTCTGGGGGTGCTTTGACTCCTCACCCCCCTCCTGCTCCTCACAGGCCGCTTCTGGGACCCCCAAGCCTCCAAGTCGGTGTCGCTGGGCTCACCAGGGAGCCCCATCACCAAGATGGTGGCGGTGGCAGGGAAGCTCTGGTGCGGCTGCCAAAACCGGGTCATGGTCCTCAACACCTCCACGTTGGCACAAGAGGTGCGAGGGGCGGCGGTGGCGGGGAGGCGCGAGGGGACGGTGATGGGCACCGGCGGCACCGTCCTCTCGCCGCGGCTCGGTGTCCCTTGCAGCACGCGCTCCAGGTGGGGCAGGACAGCGGGCGCAGCGTCACGTGCATGGTGAGCTCGGGCACGGGCGTGTGGGTCGCGCTGCAGAGCAGTGCCCAGGTCCGGCTCTACCACGCCACCAGCTACGAGCAGTTGGCTGAGGTCGATATCACCCCTCCGGTGCACAAGATGCTGGCGGGTAAGCGCCACCAGTGGGTACCATCCCCGTCACCATCACCAGTGGCCATTGTCTGCCATGGAGACGGGATGCTCTGCAGCATCCAGGGGTGGGAAATGTGGTACCTCCTGCATCCCGACCCATGGGGTAATAGGGCAAGGCCTGGGTGGCTGCATAATCCCATGTAGGAAGAGGGCAAGCCCTGGGTATCAGCGTAATCTCAGAGGGTATTAGGGGATCCCATGGGTGGCTTCATAATCCCACACAGGAGCAGGGCACCCTTGGATACGTGCGTAATCCAGTGCAGAAATAGGGCAACCCCTGGGCATCAGTATAATGCCATAGGGTAATAGGGAATCTGCTGTATGGCTTCATAATACCATAAGGTAATAGGGAGTCCCCTGGATGGATTCATAATGCCATAGGATAATAGGGAATCACCTGGATGGATTCATAATGCCATAGGGTAATAGGGAATCCTCTGGATGGCTTCATAATGCCATAGGGTAATAGGGAATCCCTTGGATGGCTTCATAATGCCATAGGGTAATAGGGAATCACCTGGATGGATTCATAATGCCATAGGGTAATAGGGAATCCTCTGGATGGCTTCATAATGCCATAGGATAATAGGGAATCACCTGGATGGCTTCATAATGCCATAAGGTAATAGGGAATCCTCTGGATGGCTTCATAACGCCACAGGGTAATAGGGAATCACCTTGGATAGATTCATAATGCCATAGGGTAATAGGGAATCCTCTGGATGGCTTCATAATGCCATAGGATAATAGGGAATCACCTGGATGGCTTCATAATGCCATAAGGTAATAGGGAATCCTCTGGATGGGTTCATAACGCCACAGGGTAATATAATAGGGAATCCCCTGGATGGCTTCATAATGCCATAGGGTAATAGGGAATCCCTTGAATGGCTTCATAATGCCATAGGGTAATAGGGAATCCCCTGGATGACATGTGAATAGCCCCACACTGGAATCAAGCAGTCTCTGGGCATCTCCATATTCCCACATGGACACAGGGCAGCCCCTGAGCCTGTGCATGATCCCATGTGGAGAACCAGATCCCTGGGCATCTTCATAGTCCCACAGGACAATGAAGTGTCCGCACAGGCCCATCACCATCCTACAGCACCCTGGGGTTCCTGATGTCCCTTCCCTACGTCCCACACACCACAGGGATGCCGGGATGGGATGCTGGGATGGGATGCTGGGATGGGATGCTGGGATGCTGGGATGGGATGCTGTGATGGTGGGATGGGATGCTGTGATGGTGGGATGGGATGCTGGGATGGGATGCTGGGATGGGATGCTGGGATGCTGGGATGGGATGTTGGGATGGGATGCTGGGATGCTGGGATGGGATGCCGGGATGGGATGCCGGGATGGGATGCTGGGATGCTGGGATGGGATGCTGGGATGCTGGGATGGGATGTTGGGATGGGATGCTGGGATGCTGGGATGGGATGCCGGGATGGGATGCCGGGATGGGATGCTGGGATGCCGGGATGGGATGCTGGGATGCTGGGATGGGATGTTGGGATGGGATGCTGGGATGCTGGGATGGGATGCCGATGGGATGCCGGGATGGGATGCTGGGATGCCGGGATGGGATGCTGGGATGCTGGGATGGGATGTTGGGATGGGATGCTGGGATGCTGGGATGGGATGCCGGGATGGGATGCTGGGATGGGATGCTGGGATGCCGGGATGGGATGCTGGGATGCTGGGATGGGATGCTGGGATGCGGGATGGGATGCTGGGATGCTGGGATGGGATGCTGGGATGCTGGGATGGGATGCTGGGATGGGATGCTGGGATGGGATGCCGGGATGGGATGATGGGAGGCTGGGATGGGATGCCAGAATGGGATGCCGGGATGGGATGCCGGGATGGGATGCTGGGATGGGATGCCGGGATGGGATGCCGGGATGGGATGCTGGGATGGGATGCCGGGATGGGATGCTGGGATGGGATGGGATGGGATGTGGGGGATGGGATGCCGGGATGGGATGCTGGGATGGGATGCCGGGATGGGATGCCGGGATGGGATGCTGGGATGGGATGCCGGGATGGGATGCTGGGATGGGATGCCGGGATGGGATGCTGGGATGGGATGCTGGGATGCTGGGATGGGATGCTGGGATGCTGGGATGGGATGCTGGGATGGGATGTTGGGATGGGATGCTGGGATGCTGGGATGGGATGCTGGGATGGGATGCGGATGGGATGCGGGGGGATGGGTGGGTGTGGGATGGGATGCCGGGATGGGATGCCGGGATGGGATGCTGGGATGCTGGGATGGGATGCCGGGATGGGATGCTGGGATGGGATGATGGGATGGGATGCTGGGATGGGATGCCGGGATGGGATGCTGGGATGCTGGGATGCTGGGATGCAGGTCAGGGTGGGATGCTGACGGCCGGGTGCTCCGCAGGCTCGGATGCCATCATCCGGCAGCACAAGGCCGCCTGCCTGCGGATCACGGCTCTGCTGGCGTGCAAGGATTTGCTATGGATCGGGACCAGCGCCGGCGTGGTGCTGACCCTGTCCGTGTCGGCCAAGGCAGCTCCGGCGCTGGTGGGGCTGGCCCAGGGCCACACCGGCCACGTCCGCTTCCTCACCGCCATCGAGCTGCCCGATGGCTTCGATGTCCTCTTCCCGTTGCCAAGGGAGACCGGTAGGTGGGATAATGGGGGGGGATGGACACGGGACAATCCTGACCCAGTCCAAGGCAATGGAATGCTGATGGATAACCCTGGAATGTGGCCACCAGAGTGCCCGCTCCGTCCTTGTGTTAGAGTCCAAGGAGGAAAATGGGAAGGGAGGGAATTGGGTGTTCAGCTGCTCCTCCAGGGTTTGGGGATGGCTTGAGTGACCCCAGGTTTCCCTGGGAGACCCTGATTCTTATGGGGGAAAGCCACCAGAGTGTCACCATCTCTGAGGGGTGGGATGGGGAGATGGAGGCAATGAAGGGGGAATGAGGTGATTCGGGTGGGAATGGTTAATGTGGGTGGGAGGGGATAATTTGGGGATGGGAGGAGATTTTGGGGGACCAAGGGATGGCACCTGGGAAAGTGGTGGTGACATTCAGAGGATGCTGGTGGGAGGATGCTGGGAAGATGATGCTGGGATGGTGCTGGTGGGATGCTGGTAGCATGATGCCAGTGGGAGGATGCTGGGATGTTGCTAGTGGGATGCTAGTGGTGGGATGCTAGTGGTGGAATGATGCTGCGGAGGCTGATGTTAGGATAGTGATGGTGGAACGATGCTGGTGGGGTGGTGCTGGTGGGAGGATGCTGGGCTGCTGCTGGTGGGATGCTAATGGTGGGATGATGCTGGGATGATGCTAGGAGGCTGATGCTAGGATAGTGCTGGTGGGATGCTGGTGAGGCAGTGCTGGTGGGATGATACTGGTGGGAGGATGCTGGGATCATGCTGCTGGAATGATGTTGCTGGGATGATTCTGGGATGGTGTTGGTGGGATGGTGGTGGGATGGTGCTGGTAGGAGGATGGTGGTGGGCTGCTGGTGGGATGGTGCTGGTAGAATGATGCTGGTGGGGTACTGGTGGGATGGCGCTGGTAGGAGGATGGTGGGATGATGCTGGTGTGATGATGCTGGTAGAATGATGCTGGTGGGATACTGGTGGGATGGTGCTGGTAGGAGGATGGTGGGATGGTGCTGGTGGGATGATGCAGGTAGGAGGCTGCTGGTGGGATGCTGGTGGGATGGTGCTGGTAGAATGATGCTGGTGGGATACTGGTGGGATGGCACTGGTATGAGGATGGTGGGATGATGCTGGTGGGATGATGCTGGTGGGATGCTGCTGGTAGGAGGCTGCTGGTGGGATGCTGGTGGGATGGTGCTGGTAGAATGATGCTGGTGGGATACTGGTGGGATACTGGTGGGATGGTGCTGGTAGGAGGATGGTGGGATGATGCTGGTGGGATACTGGTGGGATGGCGCTGGTAGGAGGATGGTGGGATGATGCTGGTGGGATACTGGTGGGATGGCGCTGGTAGGAGGATGGTGTGATGATGCTGGTGGGATACTGGTGGGATGGTGCTGGTAGAATGATGCTGGTGGGATACTGGTGGGATGGTGCTGGTAGGAGGATGGTGGGATGATGCTGGTGGGATACTGGTGGGATGGCGCTGATAGGAGGATGCTGGGATGACGCTGGTGGGGCAGTGCCAGTGGGATGGTACTAACGGGATGCTGCTGCTGCGATGCTGCTGGGAACATGGACACCGCGAGGGCCCATCCATCAGCACCCATCGGTGCTCTCCACACGGCAGGGGCCGAGAAGCCAGGCGAGGCAGAGAAACGAGACCCATCCCGTCCCCGTGCCCCTGCCCTGGCTCTCTCCAAGCCCAAGATGCTGGTGATCAGTGGCGGGGACGGGTACGAGGATTTCCGCCTGACCAGCAGCAGCGAGACGGTGGGAAGGGACGACAGCACCAACCACCTCCTCCTCTGGAGAGCATGAACAGCCACAGCCCCCCAGGGCCGGCCCGGCGAGGAAGGGGGGTGCTGCCCCCCCTTTATGCAGAGGATGGGGGTCCTGACCCCCCCTCCCCGCCACCCCCAGCCCCAGCGCCTCTCATCTCCAACCCGGCTGCTCTCCGTGTGCTCGGGGTTGGGGGGGATGAGCCCCGGTCCCCCCCTATTGTCCCGTGTGTGTCCCCCCCCTCCGGCCACCACACGGGACTGGGGAGGGGCTGTGGGACACGAAGCAATGTGGGGGTGTGGAGAAGATGGGGAGGGGGATGAGATGAGCCCACTTGGGAAGGCGTCAAGGAGCATCCCTGGGGACCGGCCGGAGGATGCTGTGTACAGCCAGGAGCCTGCCTTGCTCTCCGGTTGTGTGTGTGCCTGCTTTGGGGAGTTAGGGGGAGCAGGGGGGGTCACAACCCTGTCACATCCCCCCCTCACCCTTCCCCTTTTCCCCTGGGACCCCCGGCCATGCCATGGGACCATCCCAGGGTCAATCTGCCCGTGGTGTCCCCCCTCGGCCCGGGCCTCTCGCTAACCCGCTCGCTCCATCGCAGCACCCAGATAGCTCTGTTTGTCTGTCTGTTTGTTTTAAATATATATATATTATATATAGAAACATCCTCGTTTATTGGGGGGGGCATTGGGGGGGTCAGGAGCATCATCACAGTGCTGCTGCTCCCTCTGTTTTGGAGATGGGGGGGGTAAAACCTTGCTGGTGCCCTGAGGTAGAGCTGGACCGCACTGGTGGAGCTGGACCGTGCAGGGAGGGGAGGACTGATGGAGAGGGGGAATTGAGGGGTCCCCCATTCCAAGCTCTGTGATGCCCATCACAGCTTTGGAGCGGGATGAAGGCACCAATGGTGCTCGAAGCATCTTGTGGATGAGGACAAGGATCTTCGCATCCCTGTGCCAGGAGCCAGGATGCTCTCCTGCACCCCTAAATCATGGTGATAGAAGTTGGGGCGCTAAAAATGACTTTTTTTGGACAAAATTCACCCCATTTGCCCTTTTTTCCTCCCATTTTCCTGCTTTCACCCCAGGGTCCAGGTGAGGCCCAGCCCTCTTGTCCTCATGGGAGAAGTGATAACGGCGGTGGCAGGGATGAATCGGGGTGACCCCATCCCCATGAAGCCCTGCGTGAGTGACAGGGATGCTGCTGCCCCATGCCCATCCCTCCATCCAGGATGGAGTTAACACTGGGATGGTGAGGACATTTTGGGAAGGAGGGAGCAGGAATTTGGTCACCTGGGGGCTGTTTCGTCATTAAAGGTCACCTGTGCCAGAATGAAGGCTCGTCCTTTTCCTTGCGGGGGGGGTCATTCCCTCCTGGATAACCCCCTCCCGCACTGGGATGCATCCCAGTCCCTTGCAGTGCCCTGGGAATGATGGAAGGACAAACAGCCAGGACAGGGGTCACTGGGAGCCCTGGTGTCCCAGCGTCGAAACCTGTCCCCTGGGGAAGGGGACGAGTCCAGGTTGGGGTGCACTATAAGGCACACAGGAAAGCAGGGTGCAGCACCCATGGGTGCTCCCCTACAGTGCCCATATGGGTCAAAACCCTCTTATTTCTTTAAAACCTTCTTGTTTCACATGTAAACCCCTTGTTTTTCCCTTTTCCCCCCCAAAACCCCTCCTCCTTTAGGATGAAGCCAAACACCCCCAAATCCCCCCCCTCCATCCCCCTTCCCCCCGCTGCTCCCTCCGCGCCCGGCAGGGGGCGCTACCGGAGGCAAGGGCGGGGCTAAGTGCTGGGAGGGTGGGCGGAGCTTCGCGGCGTGACGTCATGGAAAAGGGGCGGGGCGAGCCGGAGCAGCGCGCCCGCGGGTTCATTCATAAAGAGCCGGAGGGGAGCGCGGCGGGGGCAGGTAAGGGGCAGCCCCGGGACCCCCCTTGGCGCTGTGGGGGGGCTCGTCCATAGGGGGTCACCCCCTTGAATGGGTTAAATACCCCTTGGGGGGGGGTTGGGGGTGCTGCAGCTTCGGGCTGTGTGAAGGGGGTGCTTTGAGGAGGGGGGGGGTATACCGTGACCTTATCCTTAAGGAGACACGGGGGGAGCATCGCCTGAAGTGGGATGCGGTGATTTGGAGCTCCCCCGCCCCAATCCCCGGTGCTGTCTTCCGCTGCCGCAGCGCGAATGTGGGTTAGGATAAAGGGTGGGGAAGGGGAGAAGTAGGTTAAGGGAAAACTCCGCATCCGCTGCCTGGGAAACGGGATGGGAACGGCGGCAGGGCTGGAAAATCCCAGGCAAGCCCCTGCAGCGGGCGCGATGCCGCGGTGAGGGGCTGGGGGATGCCGCTGCCACCGTTTGCCTTTAAGATGCGTTTCTGTGATGGTTTCGTTGTCCCTATGGGGCACGGGGGGATGCGATAGCGCTGAGTTAACCGGTAATTCCCCCCCTTCCTTGTCCCATGCTGCCTCCGAGAGCCGTTCCCAAAGTGTTCCCGAGCGGCGGCTCCCTTTTTAGCCCCTTTATCTGCAGGAGCCATCGGCTGAAACCCGGCTCCCCCATGGGGAGGGGAAGCCCTCGCTGGAATCCCAGTGGGCAGGTTTGGGTTACAGGCTCTATTAAAGGCGGGCTGGGAATAAAAGGCTTACGTGATCCAGTGGGAACGGGGGAATTCCAGACCCCGGTTGCCTTCCGCGGTGTGTTCGCATTGATGCGAGTGGGGTTTGGAGCTGGTGGAGGTTGGGGTGGCCCCAGGGAGCAGCCACTGGTGGGGTTATTTCTGGTTCCTTCTGGCTCTTGGCAAGTAAATTGCACTGGGTTTAGTTTCCCTATGGGAGATTCAGGGCTTCCCCACTGTGCTGAGCATCCCCCCGTGTAGGGGATGGGTTTGTGCCTGCATCCCCCATCCCCAACTGCGGTGTCTCCGAGATGCCCCCCCTCAAGCTCCATTGATGGAGCCCTCTGGTCCAGGGAGCTCCTGCATCCCCATGGCACGGTCGTGGTCATCCAAGGGATGCTCTTAATCCTTGGGTATTAAGCTTGGCCTCAAACCTTTTACTTGGGGCCAGCGCTGGTTTTGGTGGGGTTTAAACCCATTTGTCTTGAACCAGAGAGCCAGGATGGGGCTTGGAGCAAGCTGCTCCAGTGGAAGGGGTCCCTGCCCGTGGCAGGGGTTGGGAATGGAGGAGCTTTAAGGTCCCTTCCAACCCAAACCACTCTGTGGTTCTGTGATACAGGCTCTGCTGGCCCATGGCATCACTTACCCACAGCTCATGGTCCCACAGTGGGACCTGCTCATCCCCTTCCAAGGCCATCGCTGCTCCTTTCCTGGCACAGCAGCATCCCGAACATCTCAGGGTGTCCCTAAGGTGTTGCTATTGAACACCCAAATCCCCCCCCACCCCAAAGGATTAATAAGCTTGATGTTAGGCTTCACCCTTAAGCTCAGGTTTGAGTAGTGCTGGTTCACAGCATGGAGGCTTTGCCCCAGTTTCATCCTCCCTCCACAACCAACGGGCGCATCCCAAGTCCAAGGTGTCCCCATGGAATGCCATTGCACTGGGATGATGCCCAGAGGGGAGGTGGCACATGATGGGGTGATGGTGACAGTGGACTCAGCCCCCCCAGAATCACAGGGTCCTTGGTTGGCATAGGTGTTGCTGGTGCAGATAGGGCTTGGTGGCTCTTAGCTTGGGATGCAGCTCCCAGGAAGGCTCCATGCTGGGTGCTCCCTTACTGGGAGGAACTGGAGCACAGAGGATGCTCATTCTCATATGGGCACCGTAGAGGGGCACCCATGGGTGCTGCACCCTGCTTTCCTATGTGCCTTATAGTGCACCCCAACCTGGACTCGTCCCCTTCCACAGGGGACAGGTTTCGACGCTGGGACACCAGGGCTCCCAGTGACCCCTGTCGTGGCTGTTTGTCCTTCCATCATTCCCAGGGGACTGCAAGGGACTGGGATACATCCCAGTGCGGGAAGGGGTTATCCAGGAGGGAATGACCCCCCCCGCAAGGAAAAGGACGAGCCTTCATTCTGGCCCAGGTGACCTTTAATGACGAAACAGCCCCCAGGTGACCAAATTCCTGCTCCCTCCTTCCCAAAATGTCCTCACCATCCCAGTGTTAACTCCATCCTGGATGGAGGGATGGGCATGGGGCAGCAGCATCCCTGTCACTCACTCAGGGCTTCATGGGGATGGGGTCACCCCGATTCATCCCTGCCACCGCCGTTATCACTTCTCTCATGAGGACAAGAGGGCTGGGCCTCACCTGGTCCCCGGGGTGAAAGCAGGAAAATGGGAGGAAAAAAGGGCAAATGGGGTGAATTTTGTCCAAAAAAAGTCATTTTTAGCACCCCAACTTCTGTCACCACGATTTAGGGGTGCAGGAGAGCATCCTGGCTCCTGGCATCCCAACCCATGTGCTGTCATTGCCCAGCTCTGCCCCATTCACCCCCAGCACCCCCCTCCCGTGGGTCATTGGCTGCATCTCCCATGGGTGATGCCAAGCAGTGACTGGGAGCAGCGGAGGCTGTAACGAGGCTCTGGGGTGGCCACAGGACCGTGACAACCGGGGCAGTTTCCATGCGGGCGCAGAGGCTGGATCCGCCTTTGGGCTGTCATTGACTCCTGCCTTCCCTTCCCAGTGCTGTCCGCATGGGTTGATTCAGCCATTCCTTAAGGGATTACAACCCAAAGGGGGGATGAGCCTGTGGGAACCACGTTTCATTGCACTGGATTTTAATACTTCTTATTCAGTGACTTCGTTTCCATGCGCAAGAGCCACCCCCAGAGCAGGAAAACCTTCATATAAAGGGGTTCACCCTCCCCTGCTCCTTCCCTTGCTCCTTGTATAGTTCCCTTGTTGGTTCAGATGGAGTTGGGGTCTGCAAGGGAAGGAGATGATGCTGAGCATCCCATAAACCCCCTAACAAAGCTTTGTGGGGGTGGTGGAAGCCGCTGCTGCAGGGGTATCCAGGCAGATGCCTTGGAGCATCCCAGTGGAGGGGAACAGGGATCCACAAGCCGCTTCCCCACTGGGATTTCCCCTGGATGGTGACCCTGATGCTTCCCCCCGGGCAGGTCTCCCCAGTGATGAAGAGCAGTGGGATGCACTGGTGGCTTGTCACTGTCCTGGGGGTGAGTACGGCCTCATCCATCCCATCCCATCCCATCCCATCCCATCCCATCCCATCCCATCCCATCCCATCCCATCCCATCCCATCCTCCTACATCCCTCCTTCTGCCTCCTCTGATGCCAGAGCCCGGTCCAGCATCACCACCCCACAGCCACAATAGGGCAACCCAATACATTCCCCACCTGGAAGCTGGCTCAGCCCTGGGGAGATGCTGGGTTTGGGTTGAGGTTCCCCTTTTCCCCCCCACATTCTTCCTCCTCTTCTCTTCTGCTGAAGCTTCTGTTTGGGAACGTGGCTTCTTCCTCGCTGCTCCTGCTGGGACCATTGTGTTGTCCCATGTCCCTTGAGATGCTCTTGGGATGGGCCATAGAGGTACCTCAGGAGCTGGGGCTGCTCCTTGGGGTGCCTTGGCCTGAGCAAGGCTCATGGTGGGTTTTATCAGCCACAGTCAGTTTATCAGCACCACGTCACTGGGGATGGGTTTGCATCCATCATGGTCTGGGTGATGGGGTGGCATCTATCACGTTGCTGGTGATGTGCATGCATGCAATGGGATTGCATCTGTCACATCATAGAATCATAGAATGGTTAGGGTTGGAAAGGACCTTAAGCTCATCCAGTTCCAACCCCCTGCCATGGGCAGGGACACTTTGCTCTAAACCATGGCACCCAAGGCCTCCTCCAACCTGGCCTTGAACACTGCCAGGGATGGAGCATTCACAACCTCCCTGGGCACCCATTCCAGTGCCTCAGCACCCTCACAGGGAAGAACTTCTTCCTTATATCCAATCCCTTGGGACAGGTTGGGGTCACTGTGATGCGTGCAGTGCCTTGGGCTCCATCATGTCGCTGGTGATGGTTTGTGTCCATCATGTCAGTAGTGATGGGTTTGCATCCACCACGATGCACGCAATGGGTTTGTAGCCATCACATCGCGTTTGGACAAGGGTCTGTAGGGCCAGGCCAAGGGGAATGGCTTGAACCTGCCCGAGGGGAGACTGAGCTGAGCTCTTAGGCAGAAGCTCTTCCCTGTGAGGGTGCTGAGGCGCTGGCACAGGGTGCCCAGAGAAGCTGTGGCTGCCCCATCCCTGGCAGTGCTCAAGGCCAGGTTGGACACAGGGGCTTGGAGCAAGCTGCTCCAGTGGAAGGGGTCCCTGCCCATTGCAGGGGTTGGGGTTGGATGAGCTTTAAGGTCCCTTCATCCCAACCCAGGCTGGGATTCCATGATAATCCCCCTGCTCCATGCCCATCACTTGTGACGGGTTCACCTCTGCATCCCCACCAGCACAGCCCGGGCAGCAGCAGGATTCTCACCGCACCCGGTGCTGAGCCCTTCTCTTTGCTTCTCCTGCAGGTGCTGAGCAGCCCTGGTGCAGGGGCCGGGAGCTGCGGTCCCCAGGAGCAGGGGACACCGGGATGCGCCCCCGGAGAGGAGCCCATTGGGGTAAGCCACGGTGCATGCACCCGGGGGGAAGGTGCTGGCTCCGTCCATCGCTCACCTCCCTCTCCCTGCGTGCAGGAATGTGGCTCAGGGGGGCTGTGCCGAGCTTGCCCCCCCGGCACCTTCTCACGGGGGGACACATCCTGCTCCGCTCACACCCGCTGCCGCGATGGGAACAGGATCCTGGTGGCTCCGGGCACCGCGGGCACCGACAGCCGATGCGGATCCTGCCTGCCGGGGTGAGCCCTGCTGCGGCCCCACAGCCCCGGTGCCGCTCGTGGGCCACGTCCTGACCCTCCCGTCCCACCCCGCAGGTTTTACAGCCCTGAAGGGGAGAAGGAGCCCCGGGGTCGGTGCCTGCCCTGCGCCAGCGCTCCCCGCAGCACCCCGGGGTGCCGAGGTGGGTGCTGATGGAGCAGGGATGCTGGGATGTGCCCGCTCCTCACATGAGTGGTTTCTGCCTCCCTAAGGGCAGCAGAGCTCTTGGGAAAACGGGATTTGATCCCAATAAACTCCTCCCTGAGGCTGATCCGGTGCTTTCCATCCCCAGGCCGGCGGCGAGGCCGCAGCCCGGAAGCACTGGAGCAGCCAGTGGGGACCAATGGGACATGGGTGGCTCTGATGGGTGAGGAAGAGGAGGAGGAGGCAGCAGCAGCACAAGCGGCTGTGCTGACCATCGTCCCGGTCTTCTGTGCCATGGGGCTGCTGGGCATCCTGGTCTGCAACCTGCTCAAGAGGAAGGGTTACTACTGCACCACCAGCAAGGAGCCCCAGCCTGGAGCCACCGGTGAGCCCTGGATGTGCCACATCCATCATCCCGCATCCATCATCCCACACCCATCATCCCGCACCCATCATCCCGCATCCCTCATCCCACATCCATCATCCCACATCCATCATCCCACATCCCGCATCCCTCTCCATCATCCCGCATGCATCATCCCACATCCATCATCCCGCATCCCTCATCCCGGATCCATCATCCTGCATCCATCATCCTGCATCCATCATCCCGCATCCATCATCCCGCATCCACCATCTCACATCCATCATCCCGCATCCATCATCCCGCATCCATCATCCCGCATCCATCATCCCGCATCCATCATCTCGCATCCATCATCCCGCATCCATCATCCCGCATCCATCATCCCGCATCCATCATCCCTCATCCATCATCCCGCATCCATCATCCCGCATCCATCATCCCGCATCCATCATCCCGCATCCATCATCCCTCTCCATCATCCCGCATCCATCATCTCGCATCCATCATCCCGCATCCATCATCCCGCATCCCTCATCCCGCATCCATCATCCCGCATCCATCATCCCGCATCCATCATCTCGCATCCATCATCCCGCATCCATCATCCCGCATCCCTCATCCCGCATCCCTCATCCCACATCCATCATCCCGCATCCATCATCCCACATCCCTCATCCGTCATCCTGGATCCGTCATCCCACATCCATCATCCCGCATCCCGCATCCATCATCTCGGATCTGTCATCCCAGATCCATCATCCCGCATCCATCATCTCGCATCCCTCATCCTGCATCCCTCATCCCGCATCCCTCATCCCGCATCCCTCATCCCGCATCCATCATCCCGCATCCCTCATCCCGCATCCATCATCCCGTATCCCTCTCCCTCATCCCGCATCCATCATCTCGCATCCATCATCCCGCATCCATCATCCCGCATCCATCTCCTCTCATCCAACCCATCCCCATGGCTTCTGGTCCTCACTGACCCAGGGCATCCTATTCATCCATGGCGGGGTTTATCCCCCAACCACTGAACCCCCCTTTACTTCCACCTCCAGGTCCCAGCTCCATTTACCAGCTGGAGGATGCCAATGAGGACACCATCGGGGTGCTGGTGCGGTTGATCACTGAGAAGAAAGGTCGGGGGGGGGGGGGGGAGCCCCTGGGTAGGGGGTGACATGGGCTGGACCCCCCCATGACCCCCTTTTGGTGTCCCCCCCACAGAAAACGCAGCAGCGCTGGAGGAGCTGCTGAAGGAGCATCACAGCCAACAGCCACAGGGCTGCACCCCCCCAGATAAGTAAGGACCCCCCCCAAGGCTGCACCCACGGTAGGAGCAACCCCCCCCCATTGACTCCATCTCCCCCTCCTCCCCAGGCTGCACCTCCTGCCTCAGTTTCCCCCCTCCTGCCAGCACCAGCAGCACCTCCACACAGTGCAGGGCCCAGCCCCGTGCGCCCGCTGCAGCCAGAAGTGGCCGGAGGTGCTGCCACTGCCCAGGGCCACCAAGGGCCCCAAACCGGGGGCTCGGCCCGCTGAGGTCACCATCCTCTCTGTGGGCAGGTGAGTGGGGACCCCCCCTCCGTGTCCCCCTCTCTGCAGGGTGGGGAGAAGCTGATGCGATGCCCCCCCCCCCCAACAGGTTCCGGGTGTCCCGCATCCCGGAGGTGAGGAGCAATGCTGGGGGTGAGCCCCACCATGGAGCCCTGCCCACCGGGAGTGGGATGTGGGTGAGGAGCACTGATGGCCCCCCCAAGGTAAGGGGAGGGGGGGTGATGGGAGGCTGGGGGGAGCCTCTGGGGGTCCATCATGGGGGAAGATGGGGCTGCAGGAAGCTGGAGGGGAGAGCGTGAACTCTGGAGCCTACTGAGTGCATCTGGTGATGGCCAGGATGGAGCAGGCCAAGGCCCCTGAGCCTATGCATGAGCACATGCATAAATGCACATGCAAACCCACATGCACTGATGTACATACACACGCATGTATGCGGTCACACACACATGTATGCAGTCACACACATGTATGCGGTTATACACGCATGTATGCAATCACACACACATGTATGCAGTCATACACACATGTACGCAGTTGCGTATGCATGTATGCAGTCGCACACACACGTATGCAGTCACACACACACGTATGCAGTCACACACACACATATGCAGTCACACACACATGCAGTCGCACACATGTATGTGGTCATATACACATGTATGCAGTCACACACACACGTATGCAGTCATACACATGTATGGGGTCACATACACATGTATGCAGTCGCGCATACACGTATGCAGTCGCACACACGTATGCGGTCACATACACATGTATGCGGTCATACACACATGTATGCAGTCACACATGTATGCAGTCGCACACACACGTATGCAGTCACACACACATGTATGCGGTCACACACACATGTATGCAGTCGCACACACATGTATGCGGTCACACACACATGTATGCGGTCACACACACATGTATGCAGTCACACACATGTATGCAGTCACACACACGTATGCGGTCACATACACATGTATGCGGTCATACATGTATGCAGTTGCGCACGCATGTATGCGGTCATACACACATGTATGAAGTCACACATGTATGCAGTCGCACACACACGTATGCAGTCACACACACGTATGCAGTCATATACACATGTATGCAGTCACACACACGTATGCAGTCACACACATGTATGGGGTCACATACACATGTATGCAGTCGCACATACACGTATGCAGTTGCACACACGTATGTGGTCACATACACATGTATGCGGTCATACACACATGTACGCAGTTGCGCACACATGTATGTAGTCACCCACACGTGTATGCAGTCGCACACACATGTATGCAGTCACACACATGTATGCAGTCGCACATACACGTATGCAGTCACACACGTATGCGGTCACACACACATGTATGCAGTCACACACATGTATGTAGTTGCACACACATGTATGCGGTCACACACACACATATGCAGTCGCACATACATGCAGTCACACACACATGTATGCAGTCACACACACGTATGCAGTCACACACATGCAAACCAACCCTTGCACATGGAGCTTTGTGCGTGTGCACACACAGAGACGGGCACCATTCACACACCACTGCACACGCACACGTATGCATGGGCAAACATGCACATGGAAACCCCTTATGCACGCACACACATGTGCACACGTTCAGTCACACATGCAGACACACATGTGCATGTGGAGCTCTATAAGAGCATCCTGGACACCGTGTCCCCTCCAGCTCCTGTCACCCCAGGTTCCCCCCCCACATATTTGGGGTCACCTTGACCCTGCTGAGCCCATGGCCAAGTCCTGCAGGGCCTCAGCATCCTTATGGGGGGGCACCGGTGATGTGGGGAGAACCTGGGTGGCTGCTTTAGGAGGTGTCCCCTCCAACAGGGATGTCCCTGGGTAGCAACAGGCCCCATGGATACTGGTCTAGGGAGTGACACAGGTGGCCCCGGGCACTGGGGTGGTGCAGAGGGCCCAATCCAGCCTCATTCATGGTCCATCCCTTGTCCTTCACAGCTGGCAGCAGGCCTGGGGGCTGCCTCGGGGGGACGGTGACACCCACAGAGACCCCATGGAGGGGGCAGAGGATGCTGGGCGCCGTGTGAAGACCAGTCCTGTGTGGAGCCGTGAAGTGCTGGAGGCGGCAGCTTGGCTTCTCCTCCTGCCACCAAGGTGTCCATCAGGAGCATGGCAAATCCATCGTCGGGCCCAGCTGGTGAGAAGGATTCCCTGTCCCCAAGGACTGGTGGTGGCCATGGCATGGTGGGCTGGTGGAGAGCATCTCCTGGAGCTGCAGCACCAGTGGTGATGGTCACATCGTGGTCCCCTGATGGAGAGCATCTCCTGGAGCTGCAGCACTGGTGGTGGTGGCCATATCGTGGTCCTCTGATGGAGAGCATCTCCTGGAGCTGCAGCACCGGTGGTGATGGTCATATCGTGGTCCTCTGATGGAGAGCATCTCCTGGAGCTGCAGCACCAGTGGTGGTGGTCATATTGTGGTCCTCTGATGGAGAGCATCTCCTGGAGCTGCAGCACTGGTGGTGGTGGCCACATCGTGGTCCCCTGATGGAGAGCATCTCCTGGAGCTGCAGCACCAGTGGTGATGGTCATATTGTGGTCCCCTGATGGAGAGCATCTCCTGGAGCTGCAGCACCAGTGGTGATGGTCATATTGTGGTCCCCTGATGGAGAGCATCTCCTGGAGCTGCAGCACTGGTGGTGGTGGCCACATCGTGGTCCCCTGATGGAGAGCATCTCTGGGAGCCATGATGCTGGTGATGGTGGCCACATCGTGGTGCCCTGATGGACAGCATCTCCTGGAGCTGCAGCACTGCTGATGGTGGACTGATGGAGAGCATCTCTGGGAGCCATGATGCTGGTGATGGTGGCCACATCATGGTGCCCTGATGGATAACACCTCTGGAAAGCCATGATGCCAGAGCACAGCTCCATTGGAGACAGACACCATGCAGTGGAGGATGTCATGCAGCTGGGATGCCATTTCACAGTCACCTTCTTGCTCTGTTGAACTGAAGCCTCTCCAGGCACATCATGAGCTCTTGACTTCCCTCCATCACGAGGTACCAGCACTGCACTGGTACTGCACACTGCAGTTTAATGACAGCCTGTGGATCACAGAACAGCTCTCACCTTACAACAACCCACCCAGAGCATGGGTTGAGCTGGCCAAAGCTGGTCTCCTGCATGGACATCTCTATCCAAGGCCTCAATCAGCCCAGGAGATCCACTCTGCTCACCACGAAGCTCACACACTCCTCCTATAGGATCACACTGACCTCCTCAATGGCCACGTTGGGCTCAGCGGAACAACCCACCCAAGGTTGAGTTGGTGCCCACCAAGCTCCACATCCAGCCTAGAAATGGGTTTATGGCTGCTCCCATTCACTTCTCCATCCCCTCAGCACCAAAAAAACCAACCACAGCCCCCCTCTTGGGCTCTTTTATTTATTTTTTCTCTCTTTTTTGTTTTTGGAAACATGTTCATAGGTCTCCAATGGTCTACATCTTACAGGAAATATGGGACAGTTACAAACTCGGGGATGGGGGGGGAGACCACGACCTGATCTTCAGAACCAAAACCAGAACAAACCCCAAAACCAGGGAACTAAACCCAAATGGACACTTTCAGATGGACAAACCGAGGCTGGGGAGGGGGACGGGGGCTCTCCAGGGCATCACTTCAAGGCCATGTTCCCTCCACACCTTTGAGACTTGGAAGACATGGTTACTCCTGGGTTTCGTCTTGATTTCTCTTACTTTTTGGTATTTATGTATTTATTTTTTTGCTAAAGAGGTCAAATACTATTTAAAAATGAGTTGATTTGGGGGGAAAAATGGGATTAAAAACCTTATTCCATAGAAAGAAGGGTAAAACCCAACGTGGGTTTGCTCAGTGCTATGGGAACGGGAGGGTTTGGGTGCTATCCTGCACCCCACTGGCTCAGTTCTGCTTCCTTCCCATGCTTCCCGACCTCTCTGATCCCAAACCTCCTTCACCCTGGGAAACCCCAGCTCCATCCCTTGCAGGGAGCTGCAGCGATGCTGCAGGTGGCTGTATTGCATCAATAGGCTTTTCCCTACAAACAGCACAACTGAGCGTTTCCAACTGGGAATTGCTGCTGTTGAAGCATGGATTTTGCTACTCCTGCTTTGCCAACATCCCTGTACCAGGCTGTTTTGCCTGGTTACAGGTAAATCCCGAAGTGCCACGGTGCAACATGCTGGGAAAACACCTTTTCCAAGCTCTCTTCCCTCTCAGGCTCCCAGCAGGCTTTGTTTTCCTTATTTCCCTATGGGAATGCTAGTGCATGGCAGAGAAACCATCTGGAGCTCCATCCTACTGGCAGCCCAATGGGCTCAGGACAAAGTGAAAGGAAGATGGGCAGAGGGTCACTGTGTTTTGGGAGTGATGGATGGAGGGCCTGGAAATACTGACAATTAATAAAAACTAACCCAAAAGCCCTGGATTTATGGATATCCAGCAGCTCTTATTGCTATTGTCGGCTGGTTGGGTTTCCCTATGGAAAATTCTCCTTCAAATGTGGGTTTCCTCAAAACATCCTCAAATGTGTATCCCTCTAAGAAAGCCAACCCCTATTTCACACCCTCTGGCCAAGGGACCACATCATCCCATATCCCTGCATCCACTGGGATGGAGGAGGGGAGGGAGAGGATGGCAAACAGAGAGGGCTTCGGGAAGGGATGCTGGTGGATGGGGAGAAAACGGATACCCTAAACCATCCATCCTTCAAACCAAGCCCTTCAATAACACTTCATGGTAAGTACAACTGCAAAAGCTGACCTGGGTTATTGTTATTCATTAAATACAAGAGCAAATGGTCACCTGGAGGGTTCAACCCCTTGGAGGGGTGATGGATACAGAAGCTCACTCTGGTTGGGGGTCACCACCACTCTCCATTTGCCTTTTTGCCTCCCCACATCTTGGGTTACAGCTCGTGTTTTCAAGCAGAGATAATGACAGGGATGGGTTCATGGTTGTAACAGTGGTTTCAGAGTGCTTTTCCTTCCTCTGTAGTGGCAATATCAATCTCTGAGATACTTGAGAGGTTCCTAAGGATGGTTTAGCCCCTCCTGCTCCTCCTTGCTAATGCCCAGTGTGATCCTCCACCACAGGAAACCCTTTTGCTTAACTAACATCAGCAAAGCTTTGACGTAGTGAAGTATCTGAGAAGCTGGTGGCCACCATCAGTGCTGCAACCTCCCCAGGACCTTCACTTAAGCCATGACTTGGCCAAGGAAAGGGCTTGGGATCATGGGCTTTCCTCTCATCATTCCGTCTACCCCAAACCCCATACCCCTCCATGGGGAAGGGGACAGGGCTGCAGGTCACTGCTGGCATGAGCTGAGAGGCATCAAGCCCTACATCCCCATTCAGCAGCAGGGAGCATCTCACCACCATCATGGACCCATGAAGACACCTTGGGAAGGAGCTGCCCAATCCTGGAGCCATGCACTGGCCCTGGAGCCATGCAGTGTCCAAGCCTAAACCCCACCACCAGTTTCCAAACGTGCTCACTAGAGCCTCTCACCTGACAGCAGTGAATGCTTCACCTCTCCACACCCTGCTTGAGTGAATGGGCATTTCTGCCTGGGCATAACAGGATGAGGAGCATCAGATCTGCTGCTGGTCCAAGGGAAGGAGTTAAACCTAAACCACCCCTGTCACATCTCAGTAGGGGTAACACTGGGTGATCCTCCTGGAGCTTTCTACCCTACCTTTAGTGTTCTCTTTCCTTTCACCAGCAACCCTGGCAGCTCCTTCCTGGCCATGGACCCAAGTATTGGCATCCATTCCTAAAGCAGCTGAGGGTGAAGGGTGCCTAGGTCTGCTGGGCAGGACCTCCTCTGTAGGACCTAGGCTGTGATAACACTGAACCCTGCAAGTCACAGTGCCATTACTCTGGCTGGAGCTTACCCTACCCTATGTGTTTCCATGCTGACAGACAGCTCCTAACACATAGCACAAAGTCAACATGAGAGGAAAGAAGGGTATTGAGAGGTCTTCAAGTCCTGTGATCTACTGGGTGGTTTCCCACCCAGGTTTAACTGCTACAAACAGTGGAAGGGTGATGCAGTAACATTGGTTCCAAATGTCCTGGTGCTCTTCATGTGCTAATCCTTGGCTTGGCCAAAGTGAACCCTCAGGTTTTGGGGGGGGGTTTCCTTCTCTTTTCCATTTATACAAACCCAAAGTGCAATCCCAAGTACCACACAGGAGAAATCCACCTTCCCACCCCACACTGCTGTTCAGTCTTCCCCCACTCTGCTCCCCTCAACGTTGGGAAGGTCAACCAGAGCTTTGCTAGATCTCCTTTAAAACCCCCATGACCAACTAAATGACCCCCATACAGAAGTGCTGCTTCCACCACCCAACCTGACAAACCACCCAGGACCAAGAAGTCCTCTTGGGTCCCTAAGTTTGTTTCTCCTCATTTGGACCATGCTCATAGGAAGGAGCTCCATAACTGCTCCCAGTGGCAGCAGAAGCCAAGCTGGAGACACAACCAAGAGCAAGGTCTCCCCCTGGGACCAACAACTGCTCACGTTGCTCTTCTGAAAGCCCCTCCAGTCTGATGTCTACACCACTGTATCCCAGTCAAGGTGACCCTCCAGTGCTGCTCTCCACTGCCCTCACCTCCATATGGAGATAGGCATATCCAAAGCAGAGCGACCAACAGACAGGGCACTGACTCAACACCATGCATGGGTCAGAAATCCATGACAGGCGATGCCAGGAGGGATTCCCACCCACATCTCCTAACCTCACTGCTTTAAAGGCTCTGGATTTGGTCCATTGTGACAACCTTGAAGCCCAAGAGATGCGAGATGCGAACACACTGCTGGTGCACGTAACTCTTTTGGCACACTTGAGGGAAAACTCAAAACCCAACAGTGGTTTTGTCTTAGGAAACACCAAACAGAAGAAAAACCTTGTTTCTACTCAGGGTTTAGTGATAAGGGCTTAAAGATAAACTGGCCTCAAGTACCGGCTGCAAAACCTCTCTCTACTGCCCTCCATACAACTTATTGCTCCACTCGGATACCCCAAGGTGGGATGTCACCGGCCACACTTGGCCTCACATCTTCATGCCCTTGGGAAAGCCAAAACCCCCTGAAATTACCCCAATGCCCACAGCCTCTGCATGCCCATTGTATCCCAGCCTGGTCCCTGTCAACTGTGGATCACCTTCCCTGCTCTCGCCTCTCCTCGGGTGCCTTCCCATGAGGAAGGTGACACGTTTATTGCTATTGCTTCCTCTTCCCCTCCGCTTCTCCCCAAAGGCCAAGCAGAGCAGCGCTCTCATCCCCCTCTCCTGCCTTTCTCTCTGGTGCCAGGATTTGTGCTTGGATGAGCATTTCTCCTGGAAGTCTCAGCTGGAACCCAAAGAATGAGGGGGGCACCTTGACTGCCACGGAGGAATCAGTTTGGTTTCAGCCCTGCCAATGACACAGGTGAAAGGTGAAGCCACCCATCTTCCCCCTTGCCCTACCTCAAAGACTCTTCTCCACCTATCAGCTCTCCTCCTTTCCCACACTGTGAGACTCTAGAGAAGCTCTTCAAACCAAGCCTTGGACCTAGAGAAGCTCTTCAGATCAACCCTTGGACCTGGAGAATCTCTTCAAACCAAACCCTGGACCTGGAGAAGCTCTTCAGACCAACCCTTGAACATCTCCTTGCTTCCTTCAACAGCCACCCAGCCCATCTCTGCCTGCAAACAGCAGCCACGCAGGGAAGGAGCTGCCTTCTCTCTCATGCAGCCCCAGGACGTGGCCGATGGGGAGCATCCCATTTACCCAAGAGGTGCAAGATGCTACCAGGGCACGTGTGTCTCTGCTGCTCTCTTCCCATCACACAAGACCCATTTGCCCAGTTGGAAAAAGCAGCCCAAAGACCTGATGGTGCCCATTCCTCATACTTCCTAAGACAAGTGTGTTACGTCGCTAATGATACTTATATTCTCTTAACTCCTACAAAAGAAGGGATGAGTTCAGAACTTCACTGCAGGTAATGCATTTATAATCTATCACAACAGCTATCTGGAAGACACCAAGTGTTTTTTTTTTGTTTTCTTGTAATATGTTATGGAAGATTAAATAATTTATATTCTTCAACTAAAAAGACCCAAACCAAAATGGGAAGAAGAAGCCTGCCTACCAGCGCTGTGCTTTTCACGTAGTACCCTGAACATCAACCACTCTTACTAGCCAAAGGAAATCTAGGCTCTTGTCAACAACAACAACAACAGAAAGGTCATGAAAAGAACCCAAAACGAACAAGAAGTGGGGGGATCTTTGCACCACTCAGCTGGGCAATGCTGGAAAAACAAAACAGTGGAATATTCTGAGCTTGCCAATGACAGGACTCCAAAGAGAACTCGACTATTGCTCAGTGTCAGTACGTGTGTTACACAATGGATGTGGGGTGGGGAGGAGGAAAGGGGAGAGGAGAAAACAATAAAATAAAAGGGAGGCAGAAGATTAGAAAAAGCAGCTTTTACAAAACCACTAAAGAATGCATAAAGTGACCCTTGCACTTTTGTTGGTTTTCTTTTGTTCTTGCAAACAGACGAGGTGCTGCAGGACAGCGGCCACAGCACCGATGTAAGACTTGTGTAGTTGCATACAATGTTTGACTCTGGATCTGGAAGAGAGCAGACATAGTGCAAACAAGGAGTTAGGAGCAAGTGGTGCAGGGTAGGAAGGTTCTAAAGAGCAGTCTGGACAGGCTGGATAATTGGGCTGTGGCAAAGTGCTGGGTCCTGCACCTGGGTCACAACAACCCCATGCAAAGCTCCAGGCTTGGGAATTGTGGCTGGAAACTGCCCATGGAACAGGACCTGGTGGATGGAGCTGAACATGAGCAGCTTGTGCCCAGGGAGCCCCCAGCATCCTGGCCTGGATCAGCACCAGTGCGGCAGCAGGGCCAGGGCAGGGATTGTGCCCCTGCACTGGGCACTGGGGAGGCCACACCTCGGATCCTGTGCTCAGCTCTGGGCCCCTCACTGCAAGAGAGACATTGAGGGGCTGGAGCGGGGCCAGAGAAGGGAATGGAGCTGGTGCAGGGCCTGGAGCCCAAGTGTGATGGGGAAGGGCTGAGGGACCTGGGGGGTTCAGATGGAGAAGAGAAGGCTCAGGGGGGACCTGATGGCTGCCTCCAAGTGCCTGAGAGGAGGATGGAGCCAGGAGGGGCTGGGCTCTGCTCCCAAGGAACAAGGGATGGGAGAAGAGGAACCGGCCTCAAGCTGCACCAGGGCAGGTTTAGATGGAGCTGAGGACCAATTCCTGCCCCAGAGGGTGCTCAGGCATTGGAACAGGCTGCCCAGGGCAGGGCTGCAGGCACCGGCCCTGCAAGGGTTCACACCCCATGGAGACGAGGCCTCAGTGCCATGGGGCAGTGGTGGCCTTGGCAGGGCTGGGAATGGTTGGACTGGATGAGCTTAAAGGGCTTTTCCAACCTGGTTGACTCTGTGATTCTATGATCAGAGCTGTTCTCCTCTCCTCTGCACCCCTATAGCAGCACCTATAGCTGATGTACATGGGATTTAACCACCCCTCGTGCCACTGTGAGCACAATTTCTTGGGCAGGGAGCTGAGGAAGCAGCAGCTCGGTGGTGGTATCTATTGCAGAGGATTAAAAATGTGCAGATGAGATCCTCTCTGCTAATTGCACAACGATTTGTCATGGGAAGGATTAGCTCAGTGTAATGTATGCAGCAAGGAGAGATTTCAGATAGCCCCCAGGGCTGGTTGATCCCTGCTGCCTCCCCGTGCAGCATCATGTGTTCCCATCAGCTGCGTTCCCTGTTAATTGGGCATGAAGGACCAAGAGCTCCATCAACACAGGAGGGTGTTTAAATGAGCAGCTGGGACTTGGGGGATCCTGAGCATGAGAGGAACCTGCAGCTGGTTGCAGGCAGCTGCACACAAGGCCCATGATAACAAACAGGATGTTTTAGAAGGCTCCTGAAGGGGAGACCTGAGAGCAGCTCCAGTGCCTAAAGGGGCTGCAGGGAACCTGGAGAGGGGCTTGGGACAAGGGCCTGTAGGGCCAGGCCAAGGGGAATGGCTTGAACCTGCCCGAGGGGAGACTGAGCTGAGCTCTTAGGCAGAAGCTCTTCCCTGTGAGGGTGCTGAGGCGCTGGCACAGGGTGCCCAGAGAAGCTGTGGCTGCCCCATCCCTGGCAGTGCTCAAGGCCAGGTTGGACACAGGGGCTTGGAGCAAGCTGCTCCAGTGGAAGGGGTCCCTGCCCGTGGCAGGAGTTGGGACTGGATGAGCTTTAAGGTCCCTTTAACCCAGACTACTCTGGGATTCTATGTAAGGTCAAGGTACACTATGCTTTGCTAAAACCTTCTGTAGCCCCATGACAGAGCACCATGCAGACATCCCTACTAGGGAGCAGTGCTAAAAGGCTCTTCTGGAGACAAAAGCATCACCTTGAGAAAGGGATTCAGCAGCTTTGCAGGAAGCAGAGCAGCAATAGCAGTGCTTGGTGGTTAACTAATCAACAAGAGCAGAGCAAGGCCTGCCAAGGCAGCACTTACATGAATTGGCCAGTGGGTTTACCAGTGTGGAGGTACGTAGCTGTAGGTGGGGGTTCCTTGAGCCCTGTACGTTGGCACGGAAACTGGATGTGCTCCAATGGCAGTGTGTTGTGGGGTGGTCAACAAGGTTCCTGCAACGGCACGGAGAAACAGGGAGGAGAAGAGCTCTGTTAGGAGAGGTTAGACAAGATTAGGACCAATTCCTGCCCCAGAGTGCTCAGGCATTGGAACAGGCTGCCCAGGGCAGGGCTGCAGGCACCGGCCCTGGGTTCACACACCATGGAGATGAGGCCTCAGTGCCATGGGGCAGTGGTGGCCTTGGCAGTGCTGGGAATGGTTGGACTGGGTGAGCTTAAAGGGCTTTTCCAACCTGGTTGATTCTGATTCTAAGGGGCAGGCACAGCTTTAGCTGCTTTTTTCCCCCCTTCTTCAATTCTCCCACATATTATTGGCCTGTGAGACCTGAATCAAAGGTGTTTGAGTCGTGTGGTTGGTACCAGCCAACACCACGAACAGAATAAACCCACCTGAAGCTCCAGCATATTTTCCGTGCTGTTTTTGGCCTCAACTCATCTTTTTCTAATTTCCCTTGTCCCTGAAGACTAGAAGTAGCCAGAAATCTGCTGGTATCTTCCACCTGCTAAAGGCACTGGGCTCAGCTGCAACAGCAAATCACTGCAGTGATCTCAAACATCTAAGGACCAAACTGCATGGGATGAGGATTGTAAAAGGAGATGAGAAAAAGCCAAGAACTTCCAGGGAAAATAAATACGAGCTTTGCCATTCATCTCCCAAGGGAAGGGGAGCTCTTTTGGTTCATTTAAACCCCCAGAGCTGAGAGCCTTGGGATGCAGCAGGAACGATCTGCTCTAGCCGCAAAGCAGGGGAGCTACCCCATGCATCCTCTTTTCTTTCAGTCTTCAGCTGATGCACAGAGGGATTTTAGGTGGGAATTTGCACAGTGCCTTCAGCAGATGTGGGGAGGGAGGGTACAGCCCTAAACTACTCTGCTCTGGGAGTAACAGGGTGCTAGAAACAGCTTCTCAGTTCCTGGCTACTGCAAATGCTACTACAGAGAATGTAAAGCATCCCACGTGCATCTCCCCACTCTCAGTATAAGCAGCAGTAAATCTCTGAGAGGTCCTTGTCAAGCCCAGGCTGCAGTATCTCTGCTTGCAACAAGTGCTGTGGCCCATAACAGAGCCCTGTCTCACAGCTCATGCAGATGCAGAAGGATGAATGAGGTGTTTCTTGGCATAATTCAATACACAATCCTAGGAATTGTTAATGAGAAAAATACAGGCTTTGGGAAAACTAAACCCAGCCCATATCCGTACTTAATGTGCTGTCAATAAAAGCAACCCTGCACATAAACTCCAAAGGATTTGGGATGCAGAAACCAAGGTTAATGTTCACTTTATCAAATGAAAGTAAGACCATTTAAGTGTCCTAAAAAAGGAACCTGATGATAGAAATACTGAAGATGGACAAACCTGGTTATACCTCTGATTATGGACCAGATGGAGGAAGGATAATGTATTTAAGGATGCAAGAGTTCATGTCTCTATAGAACCAAACACAAGGTCTCTCTGCTAACCTAAAAGCTGGGTTACATCAGTATCAGGAGCATTTTTGCCTGCAAAGGAGAGGTGGCAGCAAGCAAAACCAGCAATTCACTGTGTTCAGAGTGCTTCAGGAGCCACATCCAGATACACCCTGCAGGCGGCACAGAGAGTTCTTCATCCAGGATACATCTCTGGCACAGGTTGTTTGGATACAGCCCAAACAAGAGATGAAACTGTGGCTCAGACCAAGGGGAGATTTGCCTTCTTACCTGCTGACATTGCCATGGTGGTCCCAGCGACCATGCCCATGGCCACACCGTTGGTCCTGGGCGCAGCGACCGGGGCCGGGTAGATGGCCGATGGGATGCTGTTGGGCTGAACCACGGTGGTGTGATGGATAACGTGAGGCTGTGCCGCGTACACTGGCTGGGTATAATAAGCTCCCTGTTGGAGAAGGGATAAAAACCACCATTGTCTTTGTCATTGGATTGACAGCACAAGGCAAAGCAGTGGATTTGAAGGCCAGTATTTTATGTAGAGGTAAAGACCAGCTCTGTGTGCAGGGGGTGTCAGCTGGGCAGGGAGATACTGTAGGTCCTGCTATGGGGTGAGCAGTGATGCAGCATCACAGTCCCACATTTACCCCCTGCAGAGATGGGACACAGGATACTCCCAAATGCAGCCTGTATCGTGAGCCCAAAGTGACCCCACTGTGACAGTCCTTCACCCTGAGACTGCAAGCATTTAGCTCCTCTAGATCTGCTGCACAAGCAGCCTTCAACACAAGGCTCTTCATTTGGGTTGGGGCAATCCCCAGCACAAACCCAGGCTGGGGGAGACCGGATGGAGCTGCCTGAGGAGAAGGACTTGGGGTGCTGGGTGAGGAGCTGCTGCGAGGGCTGGAGCAGCTCTGCTCTGGAGCCAGGCTGAGAGAGCTGGGCTGGGGCAGCCTGGAGAAGAGAAGGCTCCTGAAGGGGAGACCTGAGAGCAGCTCCAGTGCCTAAAGGGGCTGCAGGAAAGCTGGAGAGGGGCTTGGGACAAGGGCCTGTAGGGACAGGCCAAGGGGAATGGCTTGAACCTGCCCGAGGGGAGACTGAGCTGAGCTCTTAGGCAGAAGCTCTTCCCTGTGAGGGTGCTGAGGCGCTGGCACAGGGTGCCCAGAGAAGCTGTGGCTGCCCCATCCCTGGCAGTGTTCAAGGCCAGGTTGGACACAGGGGCTTGGAGCAAGCTGCTCCAGTGGAAGGGGTCCCTGCCCATGGCAGGGGTTGGAGCTGGAGGAGCTTTGAGGTCCCTTCAACCCAAAGCAGTCTGTGAAGATTCTATAATGAAGACAAGCTGGTGTCATGTGTAGCTGCTGGTACAAAGAGCTGCCCACAGAACACCATTTGAGCAGTGCCAAAGGGCTGGTCCTTCCCATGAGCCAGCTCCTTCTGCCTGGAGACATGGATAAGGAAGAATGAAAGTGAACCTGAGGACATGTGGGGTGCTCTCTGGAATGCAGAGAGGCAATGGGGAGGGAGTGGAACACCATCCTGACCTGGAAAGTCAGGTTGCTGGGGGAAAAGCCATGGAGGCTGTAGGGCCAGATACCCCTGAGGAGCTTGTGATCTTCAGTGGGAAGGGGCACAGAGGTGATTTTCAGAGGACATCTGCTCTAAACGACATCCCTGTGGAGGATCTTGGCCCCAGCACATAGCTGGAGGTGGTGGCAATGCAGGAGCAGAGAAGATGGCACTGGAAAACCATCCAGGTGCTGCTCTGTGAGGACACAAATCTGGGTCATGCCTGAAGTAGCTTGTGCTGGTGAAGGAGACACAAAGGTTTTCCAAGGGAGCTGGCAGGAGGGTGATGCAAGTCAATGAGATGCCAACAGCCAACCAGCAAATGGAGCTTGGGGTACCCCAGACTCATTTGTGGCCTTTGGGAAGAGCAACACTGAGCACTGGGGAAGGTGGGGAGAGGTGTGTGCAGGGACTATGCTGGAGCCATGGGGCCCCAGCATGGGATTTTGGAGGAAGGGACCTGATCCCCAACCTCATCAAGACACTGTGTTGACTCCACTACATACCAACGACCATGTAAGACCATGTCTCATTGGGAGGATCCAACTGAGGAGTCAAGAGAGAGACCCCCAGCATCCCACAGACCCACCAAACCCCACCATGAGCACTTCCATCCTACCAGGACGTGGGTGCTCAGCCCTGAACAGCCTGTAGGAACCTCAGGCTGTGTTTGCATGCTGTGGAGAGAGGTGGTGGGTGAGGAGGCTCCTACCTGGGTGTACAGGTTCTGCTGTGGATAGGCACTTCTGATGGGGTACATAGCGGTTTGGTACGGGTTGGGAGACGGCGAGTAGGGAGGAGGTGCGTTGTTACTCTGGGTCGGTGGGACCTTGTAGGGAGTCCCCGCAGTGTACCCTGCCAAAGAGAAGAGGAGTCCAAGTGAGGGAGAGGATTTACAGCTGCAGAGCTGGCCCATGGAGAGCACGAGCAACCCAAGCTGCTGGTCATGATGCACTGGATGCTTGCTGGGCATCACTCAGCATGGAGGAGACACCGAGCTGGATGAGCATCTCCTGATGTGCCATGAAACCCACCAAGCTGAGACCTGAGTCCAGCATCCAGCCCCTGGCTGATCAATCACAGCAGCCAGCCCTGCATCCTCTACCCAGCCCAGCAGTGGCTCTTCCCAAAACCAGTGGTCCAAACCAGTGCATTCAGCTCTGGGTCCCCCAGCACAAGAGGGATGTGGAGCTATTGGAGCGAGGCCAGAGGAGGCCATGGAGCTGCTGTGAGGGCTGGAGCAGCTCTGCTCTGGAGCCAGGCTGAGAGAGCTGGGCTGGGGCAGCCTGGAGAAGAGAAGGCTCCTGAAGGGGAGACCTTAGAGCAGCTCCAGTGCCTAAAGGGGCTGCAGGAAAGCTGGAGAGGGGCTTGGGACAATGGGCCTGTAGGGCCAGGCCAAGGGGAATGGCTTGAACCTGCCCGAGGGGAGACTGAGCTGAGCTCTTAGGCAGAAGCTCTTCCCTGTGAGGGTGCTGAGGCGCTGGCACAGGGTGCCCAGAGAAGCTGTGGCTGCCCCATCCCTGGCAGTGCTCAAGGCCAGGTTGGACACAGGGGCTTGCAAGCTGCTCCAGTGGAAGGGGTCCCTGCCTGTGGCAGGGGTTGGGGCTGGAGGAGCTTTAAGGTCCCTTCAACCCAAACCATTCCATGATTCTATGGTTAATATTTAGGTGAAAACAATGGATACCTTTAAGTATTCCATGAAGTTGGATAGTTTTGAGCAATTTCCTCTCCTGCAAAGGAGGACTGTGGCCATCAGCTCACTCTCCAGTCTGGAGAAGCAACCCCAGGTGATGCTCAAGCATCTCTCCTGCTCCCCTCAGGCTATTTGCATTAGCAACAGAAGCAGCAAATCTGCTTTACTGCCATTAAGAAAAGCCATTTCTCTGCTCCATCAACAGGCACAGCAGGTTGCTGCCAAGCCAGGAGGAGCAGAGAGGCTTGGGAGGACAGGGGGGTGGCAGGCACAGGCAACAGGACCAAAACTCATCACAGTATTCCATGGGCAGCCTGACCAGCACTGAGCACAGTGGGAGAGTGACACCTTTATCCCTGTGGTGATGCCCTTGTTGATGTTCCCCAGCACCCTGGTGGGTTTCTTTGCTCACTGTTCACTCCTATGGAGCTGGTTCCTCCTGGTCCCTTTCCCAGAGCTGCTCCAGTCAGGCACATCCCAGCCTGTGCTGCTCCAGGATTGGGTTTGCCCAGGGGGCAAAACCTGACACTTGTCCTGTTGAGCTCCATCAGGTTCTTCCCAGCCTGTCCAGCTCATCCTGCTGGGTGGCTTCACCTTCTCAAGTGTCCCCTTCCCCATTCAGTTTGGTGCCATCAGCAAACTTCATCAGGGAGCTCTTGATCCCATCACCCAGATCACTTATGAAGACATCAAGCAGTGCTGGGCCCAGTATCTACCCCACCAGTGACAGGTCCCCAGTTGGAAAAGGAACATGGGGTGTCAAGGGTTCACCACCACCTTTGGGCAGTAGTTTCCCACCCACCACACACAGCACTTGTCTAGACCATAAAGTAGTGGTTTCCCCAGTCTACTCCTAATCTAATCCTCAGGAATACCTGAAGTTGTGCTTTAAGGGGCTTTCTTTTAAGGTAGACTAAAAGCTGAGCTGCTGCCATGGGATGCCCCAGGCTGCACCAAGTGTGCCATGAAGGCATCAAGGTGCTGCTCACAGCTTAATAATGAACAAGTAAAATAGGAATGGTAAGAAATCTGCTCCCACAAGCAGGGAAAACCATGTACAATGGGATGGCTGCTGGGAAATGGGACTGGGAGAAACCAACCTTAGAGCAAACAGGCTCCAAAGACTGTGTAGGATGGAGAGGAGAAGCCGAGGCTCAGCCCAGCAGTAAGATACCCAAGCACTCAAACATAATGAAGTAATTTACTCAAGCACTATTCAGAGCATCAATTAATGAAGGCAAAGACTGCAAGGCTGCTAATAGCCCACATTATCCGCCCAGCACTGCAAGGGCGTGAAGAAAACAAGCTTTCTAGGAACTCCCAAACAGCATCTCACCGCCTCCTGCTTGCTGCACGTTGGATCCAATGTGTTAATTAAACAGCAGAAGAGCTGTGACCTCTTATTCTGACTCACATTAGCAGGAGAACAATGATTTAGATGAGGGGATTGAGTGTACTATCAGCAAGTTTGCTGATGACACTAAGCTGGGAGGGGTGGCCGACACGCCAGAAGGCTGTGCTGCCATCCAGAGGGACCTGGACAGGCTGGAGGGTTGGGCGGGGAGTAACTTGATGAAATATAACAAGGGAAAGTGTAGAGTCCTGCATCTGGGCAGGAACAACCCCAGGTTCCAGTATAGGTTGGGGAACGACCTGTTAGAGAGCAGTGTAGGGGAGAGGGACCTGGGGGTCCTAGTGGACGACAGGGTGACCATGAGCCGACACTGTGCCCTTGTGGCCAAGAAGGCCAATGGCATCCTGGGGTGTATTAGAAGGGGGGTGGTTAGTAGGTCGAGAGAGGTCCTCCTTCCCCTCTACTCTGCCCTGGTGAGACCCCATCTGGAATATTGTGTCCAGTTCTGGGCCCCTCAGTTCAAGAAGGACAGGGACCTGCTGGAGAGAGTCCAGCGCAGGGCAACTGAGATGATGAAGGGAGTGGAGCATCTCCCTTATGAGGAGAGACTGAGGGAGCTGGGTCTCTATAGTTTGGAGAAGAGGAGACTGAGGGGTGACCTTATTAGTGTATATAAATATATAAAGGGGGAGTGTCCCGAGGATGGAGCCAGGCTCTTCTCAGTGGCAAACAATGATAGGACAAGGGGCAATGGGTACAAACTGGAACACAAGAGGTGCCACTTAAACTTCTTCTCAGTGAGGTGACAGAACACTGGACCAGGCTGCCCAGGGAGGTTGTGGAGTCTCCTTCTCTGGAGCCATTCAAAACCCGCCTGGACACGTTCCTGTGTAACCTTATCTAGGTGTTCCTGCTCTGCAGGGGGATTGGACTGGATGAGCTTTTGAGGTCCCTTCCAATCTCTAACATACTGTGATACTGTGATACTGTGAGAGCAAGTATCTTTAAAGGAGAGATGGAACTGCAGGTTCTGAATGGCTGTACTCACCATAGGGACATCATGAGCTCCTCCAGGAAGCCAACAACGTCACCTACAGAGCCACCAAGCTCCTGTTCAACTTTACCCATTTTCTTCTCTTCTGACCTCCTTTCTTTAAGCAAAGACGTCGGATGCCAGCTCTCAGCATCACACTTCATCGAGGCCCAGCTCAAGGCTGTGTGGTTTCACCACCTGAATGTTAAACCTTGATGTGGTTTCCCAATTGCTGAATCATGGACAATTTATCTCTGCTATTAAAAAGGGTATTAAGCGTAACAGCCCATGGAAGATGGAATCTGCCATGTTTTCCTGTGAGCATTCAAGGTCAGGTTGGATGGAGCTTGGAGCAACGTGACCTACTTGAAGATATCCCTGATCACTGCAGGGGGATCTAGGGTTGGGCTAAATGAGCTTTAAAAGTCCCTTCCAACCCAAACCATTCTATGAATGGAATTCCATGATTCTCTTTGAAAAGGGACGTCCCTACCATTCATTGGGTTAGGGACATCGCCCCTCACATGGTGCAGGAGCTTTGCATGACATTTAACGTCATATCAGATGGGATCTGACCACGTTTTAAGTGTGTGGAAACTTTCAGCTTGGAATTAATAGAAATCTAGATACTATTTGGCAAAATTCCCTTTTAATTTAACCCATGCATGTGCTTTCTCCTCCCCACTGCACCTCCAGGCTGCTGCAGGGGAGATTCCTCCTTCCAAATCAGAGAAGGCAAGAGATGCCATGGTAGAAATGGGTTTGGGGGCAAAATCTGCCTGTGGCCACCAGTGTGTGGTCACTGGGCAGCCCCACGCAGGCTGGTCTCATTGCCAGAGAACTGGCTTGGGCACATTGAATTGGGAAATCAACTTGAAGACATAAAGCCCTGAGATTTCAGAGAGGCTTCACCCATCGCTGTGGTGCCTTTGCCAGATCTCTGCTGGAAGATGCTGCCTTAAGCACAGGCTCTGAATAATCAGAAGCATTTCAGGTTGGGCGTCCCAAACTGGATCTGTCCTTTGGCTCCATCTCAGCATGCTCCCAGGGTGCTAACATCTAAACTTATCTCCAACCTGACCTTCCCCTGTTTCAGTGTGAACCCATCACCCCTTGTCCTATCACTGCAGTCCCTGATGAAGAGTCCATCCCCAGCATCCCTATAGGCCCCCTTCAGACACTGGAAGCTGCTCTGAGATCTCCACGCAGCTTCTCTTCTCCAGGCTCAACAGCCCCAATGTTCTCAGCCTGGCTCCATACAGGAGCTGCTCCAGCCCCTTAGAACCTAGGAGCGGTCCCACCTCATGCTTGCAGCACGCCCCATGCCCCAGCTTTAACAGGCAACATGAGGGCAAGAGCAGGCAAGAGCAGTTGGGCAGGGGCCAGGGGACACCCCACACAGCAGGGGAAGCACCAGGGGCCTTATCTGGGAGCTTATCACCCTTCCTGGAGGCACTGTTGGGCCTCTTAGGGGATGAGATTCCAAGGCTTCAGCTGGAAAAGCCTGTTTAACCACGATCCATAAGCAGCATCTCCTCCCCCTGCCTCTGCGCAGCCAGTTTGAGTTAAAAGGTGGGAATTTCATCCTGGATTCCTTGAAAATCAGCCTGGAGTTTGGAATTCTCTGTTCTAAGGGAATAGGAAATAATCTCCCTTTGTTTTTATTACATATACCGTTCTGCTCAACCACAGAGCATCATCACTGCAGTATACACCTGAAATCAAGCCCAGGTTGGTCCTTGGGACCAAACACTTGGCTGAAAGAGGGCTTCACCCTTCTTCATTTGACTTGTTCCTCTGAAGGAGCACTGGGAGGGTCGGTGCTCTCCTCTTCATGCTCCTTCATGGTTTGAACACATGAATAAAGGATGCTACCTTGTTTTGAGTGGAAAAAACACAACATTTCACCCCAGAAGGGAACTGCAGCTCCCACTGGATGTCTCAGGCAGAAGGTGATGGATCTGTTACATGGTGCAGAGCGAGCAACACTAGGATGTGCAGCATCCTCACTGTGTCAGCACACAGGCAGGACACACAGACACGAATGGTCCCATCCATTTCAAACAGGCTGATCCCAAATAACCCCATCCCAGAAGGGAACTGCAGCTCCCACTGGACATCTCAGGCAGAAGGTGATGGATCTGTTACATGGTGCAGAGTGAGCAACCCTAGGATGTGCAGCATCCTCACTGTGTCAGCACACAGGCAGGACACACAGACAATGGTCCCATCCTTTTCAAACAGGCTGATCCCAAATAACCCCATCCCAGAAGGGAACTGCAGCTCCCACTGGACATCTCAGGCAGAAGGTGATGGATCTGTTACATGGTGCAGAGCGAGCAACCCTAGGATGTGCAGCATCCTCACTGTGTCAGCACACAGGAAGGACACAGACACGAATGGTCCCATTCATTTCAAACAGGCTGATCCCAAATAACCCCATCCCAGAAGGGAACTGCAGCTCCCACTGGACATCTCAGGCAGAAGGTGATGGATCTGTTACATGGTGCAGAGCGAGCAACCCCAGGATGTGCAGCATCCTCACTGTGTCAGCACACAGGAAGGACACAGACACGAATGGTCCCATTCATTTCAAACAGGCTGATCCCAAATAACCCCATCCCAGAAGGGAACTGCAGCTCCCACTGGACATCTCAGGCAGAAGGTGATGGATCTGTTACATGGTGCAGAGCGAGCAACCCTAGGATGTGCAGCATCCTCGCTGTGTCAGCACACAGGCAGGACACACAGACACGAATGGTCCCATCCATTTCAAACAGGCTGATCCCAAATAACCCCACCCCAAAGTAATCCCCAAGAGGGGAGGGAAAGGGGCACAAAGCAACCAAGGAAAACCCCAGAAGAAAAGGTTTATTTACTGAATGCTGCAGAAGAAGCCTGGTAAGTTCTGTTCTCGGTGCCGGTGTCCACTGGGAGGTGGAAGGTGCCCTCTGTGGCACAGGAGGAGGAGGTCTGTGGCCAGGCTTGCTTCATCAGAAGTGTAGCTGGATGGAGACAGAGAAGGGGTGTCACACACAGCAATGAACAAACTGCCCATGCTTAGGTCACCTCTGGACCACTGTGCTGCTCTCTTCCTTTCCCCTCCCTCCTTTTAAGGACAAATATCCATAGGAATGTCGCACCATGGCTCCTCTTCTCCCACCTCATCCCCATGGAGGGATGGTTTGCAGCAAACCAGTTACTTGGTTTCCTGAGCTAAGAGACCTGCATGAAGATCTACACCTGCTAGCAAAGCCACCAGCCCTCCCCAGCTACCACTGGTCACCTCTGTGCATATGAACCAGTAATGGTTGTCCTTGTCCTTTCCCAGCTGGAAAACAGGTTGAGCTGGGTGTGCAAGGCATTTTATTCCCAGTAAGACCCTTTGAGATGCTTGCATGGTAGATGCCACCAGTGGACAAGGTACTGGTTGCTGTGACTGTCCCATCACAGCTTTGGAAAGGTCAGTGAGCAGAAGCAGTGGCTTTGGGCAGGTCACTATGTATCCCAGTTTATGGAAAGTGATTTATGAAGCCAAGAAAGATAACCCAGAAGAACATCAAGAGTCAAATCCTGTGGGATTTGAGACACAACCAACAGCATTCAATGAACCAGCACTGGCTATACCCTTATAGAATCATAGAACCATGGTTTGGGTTGGAAGGGACTTTAAAGCTCATCCAATTCCAACCTCCTGCCATGGGCAGGGACCCCTTCCACTGGAGCAGCTTGCTCCAAGCCCCTGTGTCCAACCGGGCCTTGAGCACTGCCAGGGATGGGGCAGCCACAGCTCCTCTGGGCTGTGTTATCCTACATCCACACTGCCAATGCTTGTCTAAGAACTGCCATTACACCACAGGCTTTTGGTGCACATCTATGGAGAAGGCAGATCACCAACAGAAGCCTACAACCAGGCTCCTTCCCAAAGGTGATGCTTCCAGGAAGGGTTTACCAGGTCTCTTTCTGCTTCTCTTTTTTGCTTCCCCCCTCTGAAACTATGGATATGCCCCAACTCCTTGTGCCAGGCTCATCCCAAAGAATGAACCATCCCTGGTTGAAACCCCACCACCTCCCAACGGAGCTCATCCATCTTCTGAAGGCCTCATCCAGTTCTTCCAGTTCACTGCTCACCACAAGCTGCTCAGGACATCAGGATAAAAGCTCCAGGTTTCCCATGTACCACAAGGTGCATTTCACACCCCCAGCTACCAACGAAGGAAAACCCAAGCGAGGGTTGATCAATCCTCAACAAGGCACTTAGTGATCAGAGCTCGCTGTGAAGTTGTGGATCCACCAACTCAAGAGACTTCAGGAGTCAAAACAAAGGACTTTTGGGCAAGAAAGGGGAAACACAGCAATTCTGTAGGAAGGGAACCATTTCTGACAGCAGAACCAGCCAAGGTTAAAGCAGAAAGAGGAGCTCTTTGGAGAGACACCATGGCCTAAAGGAGGAGGTGGCTCCATGAAGACTTCATAACTCCTTCTCCCAAGCACATTCCTACCCTGAGGAGTTCAGTGCTAAGCCCCAAAGAAGGGACTCTATGACTTGGTCAGGGCCTGTAAACCTTTCTGCATCCCAAAGGCAAGAGCAATGATGTTTCAACCCCCCCCAACAGCTCTGTGTCTGCTCAGACTCCAAACCAACCCTCTCTGAAGATGACAGTGCAGTGCACAGGGCTGGAAGTAGGGCACAACTGAGGAGGCCAAGGAGGAATCAGTGCTGGTGCTACAGCCCATACCAACAGCAACACGGGTCCTAATGGTCGGACACCACAGAGACAGCAAAGAAGCACTGCTGCAGGTCTGTTGGTCCACTCATGAGCCCACTCTCCTAATGTGGGACAGAAATAGAGGAGCATTGAGGACACCAGCAGTGATGTCTTCCTGGACAGCATGGCAATCATCCGCTGTGTGGAGATGGTCACGGGTGCATGACCTGGATGATGCTCTGCTGCTTTCTCCTCATCTTGAAGAGAAAACAGGAGGTTTTGGAGAGATTTAAAGCACAGTTTCTCCTCCATTTAAGCACTGAGCATGTTCTGATCCAAGCATGCACCCTTTCCCAGAGGTTTATGAGTTATTAAGGATTTCCAACCCGCCTTCCTTAGTTTTCCATGGTACACTGCACTCCCAAACATCACACTGGAGGATTAAGGATTTGATCTTAAGGTCCTTTCCAACCCTAACTATTCTATGATTCTATGATTAACTCCCAGCACTGAGACAGAACCGCTCTTTCATTCAGGCTTTTCTTCAAGATCTGATTCATTTTTGCCTCTGCATTTCACAAAGGTTTTAATATCCAGGACTAACGAGACCATTTATTTAGGTGTTCTATGGATCCTTCCTCTGTGGTTTCTCCACATCAGAGCTACCAAAAAATCACAGCAATTTGGGCCTGAGATGGCCGGGAGCTTGCATTAAATCATGGATCCTTGGAGAATCCATCACTTAAAGCTACACAGAAGGTGAAGCAAGGAGGCTTTTAGGAACAGTAATATCTCCTGGTCCTTTGCAAAAGCAACTATTCAGAGGTAACAATCCAGCCATGACTATCTAGTATCATAAATATCAGATAACTGTGTGCAGTTCTGGTGTCCTCAGCATCAGAAGGACATGGAGCTGCTGGAGCAAGTCCAGAGGAGGCCACGAGGATGCGCAGGGGCTGGAGCAGCTCCTGTATGGAGCCAGGCTGAGAACATTGGGGCTGTTGAGCCTGGAGAAGAGAAGCTGCATGGAGACCTCAGAGCAGCTTCCAGTGTCTGAAGGGGGCTGCAAAGATGCTGGAGAGGGACTCTTCATCAGGGACTGCAGTGATAGGACAAGGGGTGATGGGTTCAGACTGAAACAGGGGAAGGTCAGGTTGGAGATGAGGCAGAAGCTCTTCCCTGTGAGGGTGCTGAGGCGCTGGCACAGGGTGCCCAGAGAAGCTGTGGCTGCCCCATCCCTGGCAGTGCTCAAGGCCAGGTTGGACACAGGGGCTTGGAGCAAGCTGCTCCAGTGGAAGGGGTCCCTGCCCGTGGCAGGGTTTGGAGCTGGAGGAGCTTTAAGGTCCTTTCAACCCAAACCAGGCTGGGATTCTATTTGTGATGGATACAGCCATGAGCCTCCCACAAAGTTTGCAATAAGCTTAATTCCCCAGGCAGCCCCATTACTGTGTTCTTGAGTGCCTCAAACTGGTGGGACCATTTGTTCTTAGAAAGCTTTTCAGGCTCTACAGGATATTCACCCCCTCACACCTCAAGATACCCCCCTTAGGGGACCTATTGATGTCTCTAAACAGCCAATGGGCACCTACAGAGAACAGCTCAAAGCACTTATGTGGGGAAAGATGATGCCTACGCTTTCCCCCTGCAGAACAACGTTTCCTCCAGGGAGGACCTAGAAGCAGGAATGGGGGTTTAAAGCCTCCATCCTGCCCCACAACATCCCCATGGCCACCCCTAATTCCCTCGGTCTGATTTTAGCAATATCTATTCAGCTCTGTGAGGACAGTGGAGTGATGGATGAGAAGCGTTATTCTTCCCTGCATTATTAATAAATGCAGTTGGAGCATGAGCCAGCCTCCATGTGAGATGTGTGTGTCCTACTTTCAGGGAAAGAAAAAGGCTTATTTTTAATGAAGGAACTTAAACCAGCTCAGAAAGACGGAATGCTTGGGAGGGAACATGCTCCAGGCTTAATGAACTTTTAAACTGGAATGCCTCGTGTCTCTGCAGCCCTGATTTGAGGCATTCATTTTTATATGCTCCAAAGGGATTGTGCTTCAATAACACTGGCCTAAATAAGCAGGCTCATTGCAAGCAGCTTTATGCAATGCTGGTGTTTTGCAGTGATCTTGGAGCTTCCCTTGTGTCTCTCCCTCTCAAAAATGTGGAGGAACACAACAGGAGGACCACATAAGGGAGAAAGGGGTTTCAATGTGGATGGGAAGAAGTTCATTCCTTTGCTTGACACAGGGCACCTTTGGCTGAGCTGTTATCTACACCTTGGGAATGCTCACTTGGAAATATCCTACTGAAGAATTTACCATCCCTTTGGTGCTCAAACCTTAGCAGATGTTCACCAGGTACCTGACACATCTTCAGGTCCTTTCCAACCCAAACCATTCTGATTCTATGACACTGAGAATGGGAGGAATCAAGACTGGGTCCAGTTACCATCCTCCTTTCCTCACTGCTGCTGGACCTGCAGGGACCAAAAGGTCTCTGTAGACTTCTCCAAGCTCCTCTCCATGTCTCCTTATGCTTCAAGGGCAGCTTGGACGGGGCTTGGAGCAACCTGTTTTAGTTGAAGGTGTCCCTGCCCATAGCAGCAGGTTGGATCAGATGATCTTAAGGTCCTTTCCAACCCAAACCAGGCTGTGGTTGAGGCAACTGAAAAGTTCAGACTGCTAAATCATTACATTTTCCATGTAGATCCCAAGGTCTTGGGAACCATAAGGTCAACAGAAGAGGATGAGCATCACCAGCTTCTAGCATGGCATCAGGGACTGCAGTGTGTGTGTCTGGAGGCCCTCAAGGATGGAAGCAGATGGCACAATAAGTAGCAGCTATTTGAAAACCAGGCATTGAAAACTAACCACCACCAGTGTCCTTCCCTTTGGGTGAACCACAGCAAGGGCAGGAGCAGAGGGCAGCATTCACCTTCACTTGGTGGTTCATCTCTTGATATGATTTTGCATGGAAGCCAAGCAAAACTCATGGGGTTTGGGGCAAGAGACACCCAACTCAGAGAGAATTCAGCTGAGAAACACCTTTAGGATGGACCAGAGGGGATGATCGAGCTTGTCCAGAACAGCTTCTTTCAAGGCTGACAGCTCACTTCCAGCTTCATCCCACAAGATCATCAGTCACAAGCAAAGGATGCTCTTCCCACCCTTTTCAACCTCTATTCCAAGTACTATTAAGAGGCACATCTGCCCAGTTAACCTACACAGGGAGAATCAGCTACCCCAACAGATGAAACTTGGGTTTGCGACTGCTTTTATAGGGATCCTGAGGGATTTCTGAGAGTAGACACCAATCCCCACCCGGCCTGGAGGGTTGAAACAGAACTTTGGTGGTGGCTGAGAGGCTTTTGAAGAGCATCTCCTTCTGCAGTGAGGCAGCTGCAGGTTCAACATCTAAACTCCCATTTAAATACACGTCAGAATTAGTCTGCCCTTTCTGAACCCAACATTTTCAATACAAAGCTGATCCCCTCTGAGTTGCAGTGGGTTTGATATGGGGCAGGAACCCCAGCAGCAAGTTCTTCTCAATGGTAGAGTTATTCCCAGCCTCCTGTATGACAGCAGCTGATTCAATCTGAGTCAATGCTCTCCGCATCGATACAGACAACTGGGTTTAACTCAGCCACTGAACCAGAGTATGACTTCAACTCCGTTCCATTTAACACAGTTGAGGATGCTGCCCGCTCTGCTGCATGTACCCACTGCTGGAAGGATTTATGGAGCTTATTTTAGAATCATGGAACGGTTTGGGTTGGAAATGACCTTAACATCATCCAGCTCCAACCCCTGCCACGGGCAGGGACCCCTTCCACTGGAGCAGCTTGCTCCAAGCCCCTGTGTCCAACCTGGCCTTGAGCACTGCCAGGGATGGGGCAGCCACAGCTTCTCTGGGCACCCTGTGCCAGCGCCTCAGCACCCTCACAGGGAAGAGCTTCTGCCTAAGAGCTCAGCTCAGTCTCCCCTCGGGCAGCTTCAAGCCATTCCTCAGTGGATCTGCTTCCCAGAGCTGGAACGCAGCTTCTCCCTGCGGCAGAATCAGGATCTTAAACCCCATAACTCAATAAAAACAGGGAGATGCAAGCAGCTTGACAAAGCCTCTACATTTAAGCAAGGTCTGAACCTGGATTGCCTCTGTAGCCTTTGCTCTGCCTCTGAAGATAACACTCATGGACGCTGTCCTCACTCCCAGCATCACCCACAAAACAGCATGCATGAAAGCATCTTTTCTCCTGGCTGCACACAAACAAGCTGAAGGCTCTGAACCATGCCTCCAATGGGATAAATCTCCAACGAGTGGGGGAAACCCCCCTGCCCTGATATTAAATTGCACTGATTTCGAGAGCTGTGTCATTATTTATGGCGAAGAAGGAAGTTTCTGCACAAGGAGTTGGGTTGAGGAGCACCAAGATCAATCTTCTCCATTTCCTCACTTATTTAGTGCTTAGCTACATGGGGTTATGCACTGGAAGAGTGTCAGTTTGGATGCACAACGACCTGTCAGCCTGCTGGAAATAAGGAGGTTTCTAACATAGAAACTATTAAAAGCATTTGTTAAGACCCACAAACAGCGATGAAATGTAAATGTCAAGGTGCTTCCTGGCTTGAGTATTAAGCAATGTACCAAAAAGATCTGGTGAGGAGGGCACATATAAATGACGAGAGGCTTTTCCTTGAGAGAAAGCAAGTGGGTTAAGATTAGGCTTGTACTTCAGAAAGGGAGTGAATAAAAGGCTGGCTGGCACAAAGCAGATTGACCAGGGCTTTCCTTTCCCCTTTCACATCATGCAAATGTAAAGCAACAGAGAATGATTTGCATTGCTTTAAAGAAAGGAACACGGGAGGAACAGGAGCTTTAATTAATCTGCAGGCATTGCTTGCTGCAAAGTGTTGTAGTGATAAAATATAGCAAGGATCAAAGCACGGGGGAGGTGAAGCATCTTTAATGAAGGAGAGGACACTCATGGCCACAGCCACCAGGACAAAGGTAGGGGAAAATCAAAGTCTTTGTGGGGTTGTGCTTATAAGAGCGGTTGACTACGAAGGTTTGGGGTGGATTATTGCATACTGAACAATGTGAGGAATCTTCTGAAGGCAAATGTGGCTGGATGCAGGGAGGGCAGACCAAGGAGGATGGAAAACATGCTCCTTGCTGAGTGTGGGGGCTCCTTTCTGCTGGGTGGAGGATACAGGTTGTAGATGCCATAGCAGGAATGATGGGGATCAAAAAGAATCATAGAATCACAGAATGGTTTGAATTGGAAAGGACCGTAACATCATCCAGTTCCAACCCCCTGCCATGGGCAGGGACACCTCACACTAAACCATGGCACCCAAGGCTCTGTCCAACCTGGCCTTGAACACTGCCAGGGATGGAGCATTCACAACCTCCCTGGACAACCCATTCCAGTGCCTCAGCACCCTCACAGGAAAGAATTTCTTCCTTAGATCCAATCTAAACTTCCCCTGTTTCAGTTTGAACCCGTTACCCCTTGTCCTGTCACTACAGACAGGGGTAAAGAGCTTCCCAAGGGCTCACTGCTGCTCACCTGAGTGATCCCCAACCACCAGGGTTCTCCTTGTGTTTCCTTGTTCTTAGTCTTCTTGCCCGTTTCTTTGCTGCCTGCCATGGGACATTCTTTCTTGCCCTTCTTGTGAGTGCAAGCAACTCCTCTGTTCAGTAGAAGGAGGCTTGTCCTCCAGCCCACCCCAGAACTACACTTCACACACCATCCAGGTCCCATTTCTCAATGAATTCATAGAATCATAGAATGGTTTGGGTTGGAAAGGACCTTAAGATCATCAAGTTCCAACCCCCTGCCATGGGCAGGGACACCTCACATTAAACCATGGCACCCAAGGCTCTGTCCAACCTGGCCTTGAACACTGCCAGGGATGGAGCATTCACAACCTCCCTGGGCAACCCATTCCAGTGCCTCAGCACCCTCACAGGGAAGAGCTTCTTCCTTATCTCCAACCTGAACTTCCCCTGTTTCAGTTTGAACCCATCACCCCTTGTCCTATCACTGCAGTCCCTAATGAAGAGTCCATCCCCAGCATCCCTATAGGCCCCCTACTATCCTAACTATTCCTACTATCCTAACCCATGCCAAGAAAACACCCCCATAAAACATCATCCTAAAGGTCTCCTTATCTGGGGTATCTTGATTATGTATCAGAGTTACCTGAGAAAGTATCTACAACCCCCCTTGGGTTCCTGTTCCTCATGAGCATGATGGACATCCAGGCAGGACACAACTCAAGCTCTCCTGGTAGGAAAGACAGGAACCCATGGAGAGGCTGAACCTCCTCTATAGGGAGGTCTCTATTTCTCTCCACTGAATACAGAACGAGCTGGGCTCGAAGGGTTAGAGACCTAAGGTCTACAGAGCTGAAGGGAACCAAATATTCCCAAATGTGGCAAAATGCTGCAAGGTTTCCTACTTGGGTTTTTTCCTTCTTAGTTTTAATTTGGAAAATCAAACCAAGCTGAAATGAAATCTTTCCAGGGGAATGTGTGGATTCCATCAAGGTTTTGCAACGAGAAGTATTTTGTTTGGAGAGCAACACATCATTCCTGAGGACTGTTTCCACACGGTGTCCAACTGGAGCTCCAGCCTCCCAAGGATGGTGCTGGAGATGTACAAGGAGCAATACAGACCCCCCCCGAATTCCATGTCCTGCAGCGATTTGGTGCTTCCCATCACTTGGGTGTCCCTTTGGGCATCTCCTCACTCAGTGGTGGAGCTGCTGCCTGCATGAGTGGCTGGGGACAAGAATTACCCAGAGAAGCTGTGGCTGCCCCACCCCTGGCAGTGCTCAAGGCCAGGCTGGACACAGGGGCTTGGAGCAAGCTGCTCTATGGAAGGTGTCCCTGGCCATGGAAGGGGTTGGAGCTGGAGGAGCTTTAAGGTCCCTTCATCCCAACCCAGTGTGGGATTCTAAGCCCAGGCCCACATGCAGGAATGGTGCAGGATTTACACCCCTGGCTGAGCAGGAAGGATGTTCCCAGCCTCTGGCAGGACAAGCTACTATTAAATGTGTGGGGTTTTTAATGCTAGGGAGCTCTTTTCACTTCACTCATTCAGTGTTATATCCCTCCAGGGGAGGAAAACTTGTTTCATGTTACCCATTAATGGGAAGAAATCACAGAATCATAGAATGGTTTGGGTTGGAAAGGACCTTAAAGATCATCCAGTTCCAACCCCCTGCCATGGGCAACGCACCTGAAGACCCTACCAGAAGCCAATAAACCCAAGTAAAACCCAAGAGATCCCTCATGGAGTCATCTGCAGGAAATGGCTTGATTCAGTAACCTTGCAAAGTAAAACTGCATTGAAACTGTGATGGGGAGAAGACAGCACCAAAAGGTTTCAGCAATGAAGCCCTCATTCCTGCTTCATCAGCTTGGAAAGCTCCAGAGCCTCGAGTCCATGGATTTTTATGACAAGTGGGAGACTGAAAACTTGGCAATGGAGAGGAGAAAGGGATTAGCAAGACGGACACAAGGTCCAGCTTTGTGCTCCTTATGCAAGCGGCTATCTCGCTCCAATGACTACTGAACACTCAGCTGAAAGAGGCTTTATTCAGGAGGCTGCAAATCCCACAGCTCTTCTGAGGTGAAGCCTTCACAATAAATATCTCGACCAACTAAAGAGCCACAAAGTCAAAGCGAAGGGGGAGATATTGTCTTTCAGCTCCAATGTGTGAAATGGCTGAGAAAGAGAGTTTCAGAGGCCTTTTTCATGAGAAACATGTAAAAAGTCATGATTTACAATCCCAGAATGGGTTGGGCTGGAAGGGACCTTAAGGCTCCTCCAGCTCCAACCCCTGCCACAGGCAGGGACCCCTTCCACTGGAGCAGCTTGCTCCAAGCCCCTGTGTCCAACCTGGCCTTGAGCACTGCCAGGGATGGGGCAGCCACAGCTTCTCTGGGCAACAAAACCGCTCTTCAATAGGAGATTTCGTTTTCTTCTACTCCTTTTCACTTCATTCTGGATAAGAAATACGTTTTGAAACTGCTACTTAGCCCTTGGGTTTTTCCCACCCTTTGTCATGCCAAGAGCTTCCACAGAATCATGGAATCATAGAATAGTTTGGGTTGGAAAGGACCTTAAGATCATCCAGTTCCAACCCCCTCCCATGGGCAGGGACACCTCGCTCTAAACCACGGCACCCAAGGCTCTGTCCAACCTGGCCTTGAACACTGCCAGGGATGGAGCATTCACAACCTCCCTGGGCAACCCATTCCAGTGCCTCAGCACCCTCACAGGGAAGAATTTCCTCCTTATATCCAATCTAAACTTCCTCTATTTCAGTTTGAACCCATCACCCCTTGTCCTGTCACTACAGTCCCTAATGAAGAGTCCCTCCCCAGCATCCCTATAGGCCCCCTTCAGATACTGGAAGCTGCTCTGAGGTCCCCCAGGGAATTTGTCTGAAAGCAGAGAACCTAAACCAGGCTTCAAAAACTCCAAGTAACTTGGTCCTTCTCAAGGGCTGGTTTCAGCAAAGTGCTCACATGTGGCTTTGACTTCAGTCATTTCCTGAGTGGAGGCCTACCAGAAGTCTTCAGTTCCAAAAAGGAAAGGACTCCTGTAAAGGTTTCCAAATTCTGGCTCAAAAGCACAAGAAAGCAACGGATTGTTTTAGCAGAGGAACTCAAATATTCCTTATTAAGCACAGACCATGGGTCCGTGCTGTGGTGAAGACAACTCCTTTTGGAAAGGTGGGAATTACTCCATGAATCCTGCTTTGAAGCAACTGCTCTGACTTCAAAACCGTGGGAGGTTCAGATCTGGAATAAGAAGCGTCCTTGAAGTTATCTGACAGCAGCTTCTGTGGTCCATTTAGATCCTGTCCTAACCTACATCAACCTCCTACCATTGGCAGTCCTTGGCTACAAGCATTTTCCCTGTCTCTCCACCTCATTCAGATGAGGTGTTCAACCCCAAAGTGATGGACAGGGCATCACTGGGTTTGCCACCCAGAAGCTTTGATGGCTTTTGCCTCTCCAGCTCTCTCCATCCAGGCAGGAAGGTTGTGGATGTGTGAGTGTCCTTCCCCATCCAGACCTTTCTTTGCATCCATAGGGCAACCAGAGCCATGGGCTGGGTACGTATTTGGCCAAGACAGAACAGCAGAAACCAGTCAGAAGGGAGGAGTGGAGAAAAGGTGCTCAGCACGGAAGGGAAGGAGCTTGGCAGTCTTGTTATGGCCTTTTGTTAATAAAAACCATGGCTAATAGAGGAATTCAAGTGAAAAATGGCTTTGTGGGTGACAGGAGAAGCCTCCTTCCAAGGAGAGGAGCAGAGGAACAAGGGAGACACTTGTTTGGGAAGAGGTGAAGAGGACAGACATTGTTGGCTGAGCCAAAAGAGCTGTAAGGCTCCAGACACCAAGAATGAATGGACTGGACATTGCTTCTCTAAGTAAGGACAAGTAGCCTGTGCTAGATATGAGCAAGAGGGAGCAAAGAGGGGGATGTGAGGCATCCCAGCCCATGCAGAGGGTTGGAACTGGGAGATCTTAAGGTCCTTTCCAACCCAAACCATTCCATGATTCTATTCTGTGACACAGTTAAAGCAGTGGATGGGGGAGATCAGTTTTGTACCAGCTCTCCAGAAGGATGGAGGAGAATTTGCCAAGGCTGGAGATGGCAGAAAGCAGAGTGCCATGGTAGGGCTGAGCTATGGAGGATGGACACGTTACCCATCAGCCTGGCTGGTAGGGTGGTTCATTGGAAAGCTGAGAGAGGCAGATGACAAGTACCTCCCAATGGACACACTGCAATAGAGACAGGAAACAAGTGGCTAAGCTTGGAATGCCAAGGGAAAACAAGATCTTATGGGAAGAGTGCAGCTGGTGCTGTCAGAGATACCCAGCACAGCAAGGCCAAGGCAGAAGGGTAACCAAGTCTGGCCAGGAAGAGCTTGCTGCCTCTTTGGAAGAGCCGTTTTGGGGCGGTGTGAAGGGTGGGAGCTGGACAGAAGATGACCCTAGGACAAACTAGGGTCTGCCAGGAAAAGATGGGACAGTAAAGACACAACATGGGAGATCCAGACACCAAACAGGACATGGTTGCTACCATTTCTGCATCTATGACATGGAAGGAGGAGCGAAGGATGAGCAGAGGGAAGGTGAAGGCAATCCTGGGGAGACACCAGGCAGTATTCAGATGTTAAAAGCCATCAGTGTGCAGGTATCACAGTGATGAGGACTGTATAATCCCCAGGATTAGTATCAGGATACAATTCCTGGCTCAAAAATACGTTGCAACACAAATATTCCCAGTGCAGGGCATGAAGTTCATGACAGAGTTAGGAAGGGAAGAGCTCAACGCAAGCCCCTTCCCTGGGAAGTATTTGCTGTCAAACACATGGAGCTGATGGATTCTGACCAATGAGCAGCAAAAGGGAAATCCTCCTGGACCCTTCAACAACATTCCCAGTCTTATCTTTGTACATAGATCCTTACCTGGGGCGTAGCCGGGGCTGCTGGTTGGATACATGTTTGGGTTGTAGGCTGGAGCAGCGGTGGGATAGCCTGTCGGATAACCTGCAGTGAGAAAGAAGGAGAAATTATGGTCACATAATACAGAGAGAAGAGGACAGCATCCTTGGGGAGCAGCAAACAACCTGTGCGTGCAACGGAAGGACTCTGAATGTGCTCCATAGGCTTACATCAATATTTCACCTCTGTTCCTCTAGAAAAGGAGGGCAATAACCAGAAATCACAGAATCCCAGACTGGTTTGGGTTGGAAAGGACAACTAAGGGCAACTAAGATGATGAAGGGAGTGGAGCATCTCCCTTATGAGGAAAGACTGAGGGAGCTGGGTCTCTATAGTTTGGAGAAGAGGAGATTGAGGGGTGACCTTATTAGTGTATATAAATATATAAAGGGGGAGTGTCCCGAGGATGGAGCCAGGCTCTTCTCAGTGGCAAACAATGATAGGACAAGGGGCAATGGGTACAAACTGGAACACAAGAGGTTCCACTTAAACTTCTTCTCAGTGAGGGTGACGGAACACTGGACCAGGCTGCCCAGGGAGGTTGTGGAGTCTCCTTCTCTGGAGACATTCAAAACCCGCCTGGACACGTTCCTGTGTAACCTTATCTAGGTGTTCCTGCTCCGGCAGGGGGATTGGACTGGATGAGCTTTTGAGGTCCCTTCCAGTCTCTAACATACTGTGATGCTGTGAATGCAGAACACAGGGAAGCTCCATGCGCTCTGCAGAAAACCACGGAGGGAATCCCCACACTGAATGCAGAATGGAGCACAGCTCTGTCTGAAAGGCTCCCCTTGGCTGCTCGCAGCCATCGCAGTTTGCTGGAGCATTCACAGAGCTCAGCACCCTTGAGTCCTCAGCGCTCAGCACTTGCATTAACCAGAGCCTCTTGCTAAAGGGAAGGTAAAGACGCTGCATGAGAAGCTGCCAGCCCCAATATTCACTCATGGCTGCACAAGTGCCAGCCTGGGAGGGACACGATTACCTGCCAGGCCACCTGGAAGGAACACACACGGCAGCTCCTACCCTTTGAAGCCACAGGAGGCTTTAATGGGCACTTCAGGAAAGGTTGCAGAGCACCTTCAGTTCTCATCATCCTCACTCGCTTCGGTCATAGGGAGGTCAGGGGAAATCATCAAAGCACTCAGACACATGCAGGCTTGGAAACCACTGCAGAGGCAAGGAACTACGTGCAGCCATGCACAGTGCAGATGTCCTGCACTGAACTAGTTCTTGTCCTCCACGATGGCAGCGGGGTTGGAGCTGGATGATCTTATGGCCCTTTCCAACCCAAAGCATTCTATGATTCTAAGACCACAGACACCAACCTCCACACCTCAGTGTGCTCCGGTTTCCTTTTGTTTACTGCTTTACTTCCATTTCTTGGAAGTCTTCCCAACTGGAAACGGCAACACTCGGATAACTCCATCCCTTCTTACGTGCTCCTGCGTAACTCCCTCTGCCACACCGAATGGAACACGGTTGTCTACTGGCAGAGCCTGCCTCTGCTGGGCTTCCCCGCCACGGCCACTGCCCTGCTTTATCTGTGCATCTCGTTGGCCACCATCCCAGAGCACAACCAACCCCACGGCAGACAAAAGGACCCTTGGGAGAGGCTTTCCACGCCAAGCTCCACTGATGCTGCCAGCAAAGGCTGCAAAGCGGCAATTAGCACCCATTCACACCCATCGCCTTGATTCTGCTCTATTAAACACAAGCAGGGGTGGGTCTTTCCTCCCCCTTTCCGAGCAGGAAGATGAAACCCGTCTCCATCCCTCCCTCCCATGGCCCAAAGCTCATTTGCTCCTTAGCAAGGTGCAGATTCCTCAAACCTGGCAGCCGGCACAGAGCCGGTTCCTGCGGCAAAGTGTGGAGGTTCATTTGAATGAATCTAATGCACCACTCCTGACCACTGGACTGGAATAAATGACTGTGTTCTACCCTCTCATTTTCATCACTGATATATTTGGCTTCTAAATCAGGTTAATTAAAAATTGCTGTAGTTAATGTTGGATAAGCAGCAGTTTAACAGACTTTCTGTTTGGCTTTTTTAGGCTACATAAAACCATGTTGGCATCGGAGGCAGGCACATACACAGCAATCAAGAAGCTCCGTGCACAGTTATTTGCAGATCCTGTGATTGCAAGCAGAACATTAATGAGGAAGATCTTAAATCAGAAACATCCCTGCCTCCTCGCTGCTTCATTAGAAGATAACCCTTTCTTTTCCAGTATATCCAGTGCTCTGAGGTTGCCTCTCAAGCTCAATGATCCCACTTTGCCTCCTGACCAGTCTGGCTGGGGGTGTTAAACCAACTCCAACTCCCTTCTTGACCATAAAAGTGGTCAATTATATTCCCTGTAATTCTCTCAACTCTGTTTCAACACCGGGTTTTACCTCCTCAGGACACTTAGGTGCTGATAGCTTTGCGTGCGTGCCATGGTGGTGGGAAGTCCCTTGCTCATCATCTAGGGATAGGATCTAGATGAGAACTTCTTGGGGCATCAAGAGGTTCTTCTGCTGTTTGCTGCTGGTAAACCCACTCAAAGAACTCCTGAATCCCATAAACTACTCCAGAATCATAGAATGGTCTGGGTTGGAAAGGACCTTAAGATCACCCAGTTCCAACTCCTTGCCATGGGGTTGCAACTTGGTGTAGAGTTGTCACTCTATTCTGCTCTTGTGAGACCCCACTTGCAGCACTGGGTGCAGTTCTAGGGTCCTCAACATCAGAAGGACATGGAACTGTTGGAACAAGTCCAGAGGAGGCCACGAGGATGCTCAGGGGCTGGAGCAGCTCCTGTATGGAGCCAGGCTGAGAACATTGGGGCTGTTGAGCCTGGAGAAGAGAAGCTGCGTGGAGACCTCAGAGCAGCTTCCAGTGTGTGAAGGGGGCTGCAAGGATGCTGGAGAGGGACTCTTCATTAGGGACTGCAGTGATAGGACAAGGGGTGATGGGTTCAGACTGAAACAGGGGAAGCTTAGATTGGATATAAGGAAGAATTTCAGGCAGAGGGTAACTGTGTACTTAGGTCTTCTTTCTCTTTGTTTTAGGTTTAACTTCTGCTTGGTAGGAGTGCATCCTGCTTATTGGGGCATCTTTTGTTGTTCTGAAAGCAAGTGATGGCCTTTTTCAGGATAATTTCATTCCAGATAAATACCACTTCTATCAAGGAAGCTTTAATAGCTTCAGAGGTGGAAAGATGCAGCCAGCCCTGCTCTGCTCTATCTTCCTCTCTGATCTCATAACCTTTAGGAAGTGCTGATCTCCACCAAGAAAACTTGTCCTTTCTATTTTAAGGGGAAATGGAGATGGGAAAAGGGCAGGGAAATTACTGGTGATTTGCTGCTTTGGGGAGATACTGGAAGATAAGAGAGAAGCAGAATCTGTGACAATGTGTGCCAGGCGAAATAGGCTTGAGAACTGCCAGCACTCAAACCCCTGGGTTTAAAACCTCAACACTGGGTTTAGAAATACAGGAGGTATTTCTACACCTTACTGGTTTTTCAATAGGATTTAGGTTTGTTGGCTCTTCTTCATCCCCCAAATGACCACAAACAAGCTGCAATCCCCCCATGGTGGTCCCCATGTCAAACATCCCATGGTGCATAAGACAAAGCCTGGGTCCACTGCTTATGGATGAGCCAGGAGAGTGGCAGCACCAAAGCATCTGGCATCTTCCTCTGATTTTCCCCATGGATACTCTATGGGCCCTCCTGCAAATCCCTGTTGTTCCTGCTGACCCCATTCCCCTCCAGCCATGCCCATGTTGCCTCTTGGGTGAACTTGATGATCTCAAAGGTCTTTTCCAACCTAGCTGATTCTATGGTTCTCTTCACTTTGCATCAGAGATAACAGGAAGCAGGTAAAACCCACTCGTTTCATGTTGAGAGCTGCTAATCTTCATGGGCTTCCTGCTGGAGACACGGATAAATCAGGGGCACAAAGAAGATATCCTTTATTTTCTACCCATATGGATCTGCACATGATGGAACCATGCCTCTCCTGAGGCTTGGGGCCCGATTACAGCCATGATGCAGAAGGAAAGCAAATGAGATGAAACCCCACTGAATAAAATCCATTGGATTTCCTCACCAAAGAACTCAGGAGCTGGTTTCTTGCTTTAGTTTAATTTAATCTCATGCCCACGATCAATAGGAGCAGCAAAGCCAGTGTTCGTTTTGTGTTCTCCCCAAGGGATACCCAGAGCACCCCGCTCTGAGCAGCACTAACTGAACTGCTTCAGGAATTACGACTCAGTAACGCAGGGAAGAGCCCCTGGGGCTGCAGCAAGCAGGGATTTTAAAGCCTCCTTTAATTCTCCATGTATCTCTAAACACTTTTAGCCCATTCCTTGCAGCTCTGCTCAGCCCTGTCCTCTTTGGTGCAATGCTGCTGCTGATGAATGGCTTTTAGGTTACGGGTCCCAGCTACCACGCACAGCTTTAGGGATGCACTAGGAAAGGAGTCCATGAAATACATTCAACATGAGCAGCATCTACAGCCTTAAAATGGGTTTAAGCACAGTCTTTGTTTCCTTCATAATCAGACTCAGAATACCCATAATAAAGCAGTTAGCTTATACTTCCAGCCATATATATTTTACTGCCTACATGCAACACAGAGGCATGTGGAACCGTCTACACAAGCTCAGCACGGACCTCTTCTGCACAAGAGATGCGTGGATGGGGCATTTAAGAATGTTCTTTTCAGCCTTTTGGGATAGCTTATTCCTGATGGAATAAGGAATTCCTTATGGAATACTCTCCTGTGGTTGTTCTGTAGAGCAAAACAGCTGAATTACAGGGGAGGAATGAGAAGGCAGGAGGGCAAACCAGACATCAGCAGGCAAAGGGCTGCCCTTGGAGGAAAGGCTGACAGCAGGGCAGGGAGGATTAAAGGATTGAAGAGGCAGTGATACAGGGGAAGGGTCCATTTGGGCTCGTTGGAGGATTAGATTGGTTATTCCCTTTGGCAGCTGAAATGCCAGGCACTCGGACCCAGCCCCAGGTACAAACCAGCTCCAGCTTTTCCTGCCTCGTGACACCCTGGAGGTCACTGCTAGGGACAGGAGGAGCACGCACAAGGGACAAAGTAACCTTAAACCCTGCTGCAAGGGCACCTCTGGCAAGTTTAGAGAGGGATTTGTAATTCAGAGGTCTCCTCCCCATCTGTTTGCATCCTTTAAATGAGACTTTAACATAAACAGCCCATCCTCGCTGTAAATGAGCAGCCTGCACCCACAGACTCAGTGAATCCCAGACTGGTTTGGGTTGAAGGGAGCTTAAAGCTCATCCAGTTCCAACCCATGCTATGGGCAGGGACCCCTTCCACTGGAGCAGCTTGCTCCAAGCCCCTGTGTCCAACCTGGCCTTGAGCACTGCCAGGGATGGGGCAGCCACAGCTTCTCTGGGCACCCTGTGCCAGCGCCTCAGCACCCTCACAGGGAAGAGCTTCTGCCTAAGAGCTCAGCTCAGTCTCCCCTCGGGCAGGTTCAAGCCATTCCCCTTGGCCTGGCCCTACAGGCCCTTGTCCCAAGCCCCTCTCCAGCTTTCCTGCAGCCCCTTTAGGCACTGGAGCTGCTCTGAGGTCTCCCTTTCACACAGCAGAGGGGCAGGATCCCCTCCCTGAGCTGCTGCTCACGCTCTGGGGGTGCAGCCCAGCATCTCAGCCTCTCATTTCTTCCCTCCTGTCCTGCTGAAATGGAGACAACTCTTGTCCACACACCCAGGGCTCACAGACATTAAAAACCAGAGCAAAGCACTTGGTAATACTTAGAAAAGGGATCAGTGCAATCATCTGACCCTGTTATACTGACCTGCTCTGTTCATCATAGAATCATAGAATGGTTTGGGTTGGAAAGGACCTTAAGATCATCGAGTTCCAACCCCTGCCATGGGCAGGGACACCTCACACTAAACCATGGCACCCAAGGCTCTGTCCAACCTGGCCTTGAACACTGCCAGGGATGGAGCATTCACAACCTCCCTGGGCAACCCATTCCAGTGCCTCACCACCCTCACAGGAAAGAATTTCCTCCTTATATCCAATCTAAACTTCCCCTGTTTCAGTTTTAACCCATTACCCCTTGTCCTGTCACTACAGTCCCTAATGAAGAGTCCCTCCCCAGCATCCCTATAGGCCCCCTTCAGACACTGGAAGCTGCTCTGAGGTCTCCACGCAGCTTCTCTTCTCCAGGCTCAACAGCCCCAATGTTCTCAGCCTGGCTCCATACAGGAGCTGCTCCAGCCCCTGAGCATCCTCGTGGCCTCCTCTGGACTTGTTCCAACAGCTCCATGTCCTTTTTATGTTGAGCACACCAGAACTGCACACAATGCTCCAAGTAAGGTCTCACGAGAGCAGAGCAGAGGGGCAGGATCACCTCCTTCGACCTGCTGGTCACGCTCCTTTTGATGCAGCCCAGGATACCAAAGTCCTCCTCAAAAGGAGCTCGCTGGTTTTGAGCAGCCCAAACTCAACACCTTCACCCAGGATCTGGCATCTACCAGCAGCATCAACCACAACCGGTCCACCCTCGATTTCACACTACGTGTGGGTGCGCTTCCAGCCTCAGATCCCAAGCCAAGCTGAGAGCAGCATCTCAATAACACAGCAGCCTTTGCAGCAGTGAAGACCCACAAGTGCTGGCTCTCATCAGGCCTTAGGTACCCTTGAAACTCTTGGAAAAGGCCTTGTTTCTCTTCAGTTAGGGAGCTCAGGTGGTTTGGCCCCAGTTTGAGCCTTGCACCAGTGATGCTGTGAGCGAATTGTCACTTCCAACACTGATTTCCACGTGTGCCATTGAATGTGTCAGCAGTAGCTTCTGCTGGCCATTATCTGATCAGAGCTTAAATTGCTACGAGCAGCCTGAATTAATCTGCAAGGCAAAATAGCCTCCTGCATGCTTATTCCCAGCAAGTGTGGAGCTGCAATACTCGATCAGAGTGGTCAGATCACAAGGACTTTCCTAGGGAAGGACAACCAAGTCCCTTATCTAAGGGCAGGCCAAGGCACTATAAAGCCACACATGAACCCATTGAACCACTGCTACTGAGGGCTCTTCTCACTGATGCTCAGGCACTTCTTGACTACAACATTCTGCCCATGGCAGGGGTTGGAAGTGGAGGAGCTTTCAGCTCCTTCCAACCCAAACCATTCGTGACTCTGTGATTTCAAACCCCTAAAACACGATTCCCTTCTGCTGACAGAGAGCTTTGAAGCTCCAACAGGTCAGGAACAGTTTGCCTTTACAATGACCTCTTTAGTCACATGAACCCAGTGTCTGAAGGGAGCCTATAGGGATGCTGGGGAGGGACTCTTCATTAGGGACTGTAGTGACAGGACAAGGGGTAATGGGTTAAAACTGAAACAGGGGAAGTTTAGATTGGATATAAGGAGGAAATTCTTTCCTGTGAGGGTGCTGAGGCACTGGAATGGGTTGTCCAGGGAGGTTGTGAATGCTCCATCCCTGGCAGTGTTCAAGGCCAGGTTGGACAGAGCCTTGGGTGCCATGGTTTAGTGTGAGGTGTCCCTGCCCATGGCAGGGGGTTGGAACTGGATGATCTTAAGGTCCTTTCCAACCCAAACCATTCTGTGATTCTATGATTCTGTAAGTCTAGAAGCAGCCTCCAGCTCAGGAGGACAGAGCTGAGTCCCTCCTAAACTCATTTCTGGGGTGGTTTACACTTAACGTGTTAAACGCTATGAACCTGAGAGACTCCTGCTTTGCCAGCTCACAAATACAACTTCAGCAGGAAGGATGGCATAACCTTTCCCTTCTTCCCTAATCACTGAGAACCATTTAACACTGGAACCAAGCATGGTGCTTGCACACCTTTCCATGGCAAGCTCTACCCAAACCTCTCCCATGTGCTGTTCCTTGGGCGTTACCAAGGCTGAACACCCAGATCTGCAAATGGACCTTGATGCTGCAGGAGCCCAGGTTTCATTTGATATGGATCATCCCACATTACCACTGGTATCCCAGCATTCGCCTTGCCATGGGACTATTCCAGCCCACTCATGCTAAATGGAGGTAAAAATAGAGAACAAGCTGAAGGCAAGGGTGGAACCGCTCTGAAGAGCACATTAATGGTTGGGTGAGGAGCCAGCATCCCTGAAGTCTCTGGGGGTAACAAACACATTCATTCCCATGAAGAACTGCCACCTCCTGATTACTGCTTCAAGCCTCATCAGCCCAAGAGTAGAGCAGCCAAATGGAGATGCATTCACCAGACACAGGAACTGATTAAAGAAAGCTCTGCTCCACCTTCCTGGAGACCTTCTGCAGCTGGTTCTTTGTTCACCTGAAAAGTCCTTTCCTTTATCTGAGCAGCAAAACTTACTTCTTGCTCATCACCCATGGCCATGCAAAACCAGCTTTCATGGGGACTGTAGAGGCACCCACAGTGGTGGTGGGGTGGGATCTGTGGGCGTATATTGAAGGCTGCAGGCCTCTGGCTGGAGAGGAGTATGGCCTTCCCATCAATACAAAGTGCCTTGTGCTGTCTCCCTTCATGGGGCATTCATAGAATGATAGGATGGTTTGGGTTGGAAAGGACCTTAAGCTCCTCCAGCTCCAACCCCTGCCATAGGCAGGGACCCCTTCCACTGGAGCAGCTTGCTCCAAGCCCCTGTGTCCAACCTGGCCTTGAGCACTGCCAGGGATGGGGCAGCCACAAATTCCAACAGCCTGTTCTACCACCCTCATTGTAAAAACTTCTTCCCTATGTTCCTACCCTTGCCCAGTCACTACAAACCTTGGTAAGAGCTCTCTCCATCTTTCTTATAAGCACCATTTATATATTGAAAGCCTTCAAGAAGGACTCCCCTTCAGGAGCCTTCTCTTCTCCAGGCTGCCCCAGCCCAGCTCTCTCAGCCTGGCTCCAGAGCAGAGCTGCTCCAGTCCTCGCAGCAGCTCCATGGCCTCCTCTGGACCTGCTCTAATAGCTCATAGAATCATAGAACCATAGAACAGTTTGGGTTGGAAAGGACCTTAAGCTCATCCAGTTCCACCCCCCTGCCATGGGCAGGGACACCTCACACCAAACCATGGCACCCAAGGCTCTGTCTAAGTCCATGTCTGTCTTGTACTGGGAACTCACAATACTCTCAGTGCAGTGGCACGAGTGCGGAGTAAAGGGGGATATTCACCTCCCTTAACCTGCATATTGTATCCTCAAGCAGGACATCATTGGTTTTTGGGCTGCAAGCACACATTGCCAGCTCAGCTCTAAAGTTTGTGTGAAACAAGGGAGTAACGGAGCCTCCCTGCTTCCCGAGTCCCTCTGGCTTCACTGCAGCTCCTCATTTCCAGGACTGTGAAGATGTTACACAGGAGTAGGAGGCAGTTCTGGGTCTGCACAGTAGAAGATGCTCAAGGCCAGGTTGGACACAGGGGCTTGGAGCAAGCTGTTCTAGTGGAAGGGGTCCCTGCCTGTGGTTGGAGCTGGAGGAGCTTTGAGGTCCTTTCCAACACAAACCAGGCTGGGATGCTATGATTCATTCCATGAGGAAGGATGAGTGCACATCAACCAGAATGATAACTTCTGTTAACTCCTTCCCTCTCCTTCCTCTCCCTCATGGGATCACAGCTTGACCCAAAGGGGGGTGAATTCCACCCTCTTTGAAGAAGGGAGTTTTTCTTATGGGTCATCAACATCTTACATGGTAAGCACAAAGCCTGGAGACTACACACACAGGAGCTCTACAGGCGTCACAGACAACACCACTGTGCCTCTGCAACCTTCAGTATAAACTCAGCCCCCCAAAAAAGTGACAAAAATGACACTAATCTGCAAAAAATAGCTTCTTTTTAGGACCATTTCCTTTATCTTGTGCTGACTTAGAAGCAAGCACCACTAAAAGGCATGGCAGTGGCAGAGATGACTTTGACATGAAAGGTGATGGAGAGACGCCCTTCAGTTGGTGGCATGATGGCATGGCCATGTGGTGTGGTCCATTCTCTCCCTTTCACTGGGTCACAATGCTGACACAACGTGGTCCAGCCTACCTGCAGGAGACCTTCCCAAGTGGAGGGAGATCAATGGCAGTGGATGGCTGCTGGGGCCTCCCTGCCCTGTGGTTTCCCTGCTTTCCTGGCAGTTAGGCAGGAATAGCACAGAGCAATTCCATGGGACCTTCTGGCTGGACAATGCAATGGGTCAGCTTGAAGCTGTCGCCTTCATCAAGCCAGGGAACTGAGGGACTTCACAAGGCCAAATGGGTATTAGGGAATGACGAAAGCACTGTTTTGGCCATTTGTTGCCTTTCTTTTTCTCTTGCTTGCAGGCCTATATGAAGGTTCAATATAGTTGCAAGCTGTTGGCCAAAAGAGATTATCCCCATTTACCTTCTTATTTTAGTTCCACCTCAGTTTTACTTCCCATCTACCCAACAGAAACCTCCCAGGCCTTACTGCAGGATGCATCCGTATGAGCAAAACTCATCCTGAAAACCAGGAGCAACTGCCCAAGAACATTAGTGGCATAGTTTGATTAGTTAAGGCACATTTAAGCTATAAATAAAGCACAGGGACAGGACCTGACAGACTGTCAATCACCACCACTTGTAGGCAAGAGACATGTGTCACATCCTTCCCTACACTTGCCAACCCAGTTGATTCTATGACTCTATGAGACAAGTCTCTATGGGAAAGATGCTCTAGAAAACCATTTAAGTCACATAATATTAATGCTCCATTCACTTATTTACTGCATTTTGTATTTGACTAATCCAAAGCAAGACACGAATAGTTTCAAATGAGAGAATAAACTTGTTTGTTGCTCCAAAGTGGGAGCCCTTGATAAAGAAACCATTATAATCTGCCTTAAACACCGAGCTGTGGATCCACCTTATCCTATCGTGTTCCCCAGGGGACTATTTAGCTATAAGGATTAAGATAAGTTACAATAGCAGAAGATTGCTAAACCTGAAGCAGCCCAAGTGGTATTTCTTCTATTCACCCTAAAATCAGCCCTGAAGAATAATGATTTTCATTCTTCCTCAAAGGAATCCTTGTTGTGGTGGAAACCAACTTAGAATCATAGAATCCCAGAATGGTTTGGGTTGGAAAGGACCTTAAGATGACCCAGTTCCAACCCCCCTGCCATGGGCAGGGACACCTCACACTAAACCATGGCACCCAAGGCCTCGTCCAACCTGGCTTTGAACACTGCCAGGGATGGAGCATTCACAACCTCCCTGGGCAACCCATTCCAGTGCCTCAGCACCCTCACAGGAAAGAATTTCCTCCTTAGATCCAGTCTAAACTTCCCCTGTTTCAGTCTGAACCCTTCACCCCTTGTCCTATCCCTGCAGTCCCTAATGAAGAGTCCCTCCCCAGCATCCTTACAGCCCCCCCATGGCAGGGGGTTGGAACTGGATGAGCTTAAGGTCCTTTCCAACCCAAACCATTCTATGATTCTAACTTCACGTTCATCATCCCTCATCTTCTCTTGCCTTGAGTAATTTAAGATCAGCAGCTCTCAGCATTCCTTCCCTTTTCCAGGTCCCCTTCACCCAAAGAGCCTGTTACTGACTCCAATCCCCCCTTTTTACCTTTAATGAATTACTTATTCTGGAAAGGACCTTCCCCTTGCCCCCATGATCCTTAGTTTCTCTATGGATCTTTGCTGAAGAACCTCAATGAACCACTTCCATCCCGTTGATGTCACTGGTGAACAGCAGCAGGTTTGCGAGGCTTTGGCACCTAAGACTAAGCCTTAGGACTAAGCTACTTCTTCCCTTCTTAATCTTTGCTATTTCAGTATCATTCCAATGATATTGATGATGATATGAATGAAACATGATATACAATGAAATTATATTCAAAAGGCAATGAAATAAGCTTTTCCTTAGTGCAGAGCAATGAGGATGAGGCACAACTTCATCAGGCCCTTAGCCAATATCTTAAAGAAGAAAAAGAGAGCAACTGCTCCTCTTCCTGCACACAGTGAGTGCACAGAACTCATTCTTCATCCTGTCCACGGGTCTCTCCCTCTGTCTTGAGTGTGATGGAACACGTTTTCCAGGGCTGTTAGAACAATTGGAAGGTCAGCATGGCAAGTGAGGGGATGCCACAGGAGGGCTTCTGAGCTGGCAGCTGAACTGATCCAGAATGACAGACCAAAGGGAGGTTACGCTCACAAAAGTGATGGGGTGGCCTTTATTTCACTGAAAAGCTGTTTTCCTTGTGCATTCAGAGTCACATCTGCTCATTTCACCACCAGGAATCACCTCCTGCTCTCACTGATAGGATGTGGCTTGGGGAAAATGAGATAGAGCCCTGCTCAGTTCAGGTACCTCTAATGGAATAATTACTGATATTCTCATTAGTGCATATGCATTTCTTCATCTAAACTGAAATCTGCACTGAAGTGAAGAGACTGGGAGGAACCTGAAGTGCAAGAACCTGAGCTTTGGGGAGATACACATGAACAGAAGGAAGATGAGGACATCATGTGTTCACACTGTGCTCTGGAGCCAGGCTGAGAGAGCTGGGCTGGGGCAGCCTGGAGAAGAGAAGGCTCCTGAAGGGGAGACCTTAGAGCAGCTCCAGTGCCTAAAGGGGCTGCAGGAAAGCTGGAGAGGGGCTTGGGACAAGGGCCTGTAGGGCCAGGCCAAGGGGAGTGGCTTGAACCTGCCCGAGGGGAGACTGAGCTGAGCTCTTAGGCAGAAGCTCTTCCCTGTGAGGGTGCTGAGGCGCTGGCACAGGGTGCCCAGAGAAGCTGTGGCTGCCCCATCCCTGGCAGTGTTCAAGGCCAGGTTGGACACAGGGGCTTGGAGCAAGCTGCTCCAGTGGAAGGGGTCCCTGCCCGTGGCAGGGGTTGGGGCTGGATGAGCTTTAAGGTCCCTTCCAACCCAACCCAGGCTGGGATTCTGTGATCATGTTTCTGGTCCTGCTTTTCCCCCTTCAAGTGAAGGTTTCCTGGTGCACCTCCACCAAGGCTCCACCACGGTGAATTTTAAGCATCGGCTCTTCCTTGAGTTCCTTTTCTAGCCAAGGAGGAGACAGGAGCATCCTTCTGGCCACACAGACATTCCTTTTCCTCTGCTAATCTGGACTCTATCCCACAGACACCCTCAAGTGGCTCCAGTTTCATACATGACGATACAGAAGCGCAAACCCTTTCCCATCTGGAATTTGCTCATCCCTGCAGCCTTGTGGATGTGAGGAGAGCCTCACACTTCCAGAAGCCGGTGCTCCCGGTCTCCTTCTGCTCTGGCAGAGTTTCTATGGCAACACCGGATGGGTCTTGAAGGGAGTGTATCTGGTTGGCTCTTTCTGGAGCAGTTTGTAATGTAAATGCAGGCAGGCAGGAGAGCAAGGCCAGGCTCTCCGTGCCCTCAGGTTATGGGTTATGGCAGGGCATTTACAATAAACTGCTCAGAAAAGAGCCCTTTGTGATTTCCAAATGCACTTGTTCATCTGGTTCATTTCCAATTCAGCCTTTTCAGCTCTGCTGCTGAGCCAGGAGGAATGAAAGAATCATTGCAAGCTCTGCTGTGTTGCTCCAGATCTAATCCCTGCTCCGTGACAGACAAAGCAGAGCATGCAAGACCTCTGTACTATGGAAAGGGAACAACTTCAGTGTGAATATCTGATGCCTTTTTAGACTCTGGAACTGGGAACTTGCTCCTGTTTCATATCTGTTATAATTCCTTCCTTCTGGCCTGGCTGGTGTCTGCAAGAACCAGGTCCAAAATATGCCTTGTTTCAATGAACAGCAGCATCTGGAAAGGGCTTCCCATGTGCTAGGTACCTGCAGATACGTGTCTAAAATCATCTCCAGCATCCCTGTAGCCCCCTTCAGACACTGGAAGCTGCTCTGAGGTCTCCACGTAGCTTCTCTTCTCCAGGCTCAACAGCCCCAGTGTTCTCAGCCTGGCTCCATACAGGAGCTGCTCCAGGCCCTGAGCATCCTTGTGTTGGACCTGCATTAGAAGTGTTATTCCAGGTATCCTGCCAAAGCCAATGTCCCCAGTGCTGCCATTGTGGCATCCTCAGACCATGATCAAGGATTAACAGAACAAAACTGCCCAGGAATTAAGTCTCTCCTATAGCACAAGCCTTGACCTGCTTCCTACCTCTAACATATTCCCCTTTAACATTAGCAGCATTCTCCTCATTTTACCAGACCTATTCTTGATTCACACCCTTAAACAAGACCTCTGGGGACACCAAATTTCCTATTTCAGCTAATTCTAGCAATTGGCAATTCCAGGATGATCACAACAGTGTTACAGGATCAAATGATTGCCCAAAAGAACCGGTTTTAAAGGATAGATCCAACATTTTTCATTTGTGAGGTTAGGAAAGAGACAAATTCCCAATGATAAACTATTTGGGGTTGTAAGAATAGGCCAAGCTTGAGGGAAACTTGGGAAGACCGAGGGTTTAGGGATCACAACTGAGATCCTGACTGTTAAAATGCTAATTGACTTTAAAATGTCCATATGGCATGTTGGACAGTCTGGACTTGGACCAGGCAAGTGAATTGCTCTCAAAGACATCAGCTTTGGACAAACAGAGCAGCAGATGGAGCACACACAGAGTATTAGCAAAACCAGGGTTTGGGTGTTAAAAGGCTTAGTGGGGCTCTTGGATGTATTTGGGCCAGGAGATGAGGCTCAAATTGTGCTTGGGGGAAGCTGGGAATACCCCAAATCTGACCTGGCAAAACTCCCCAGTGGGGTTTCAAAAAGGGGTCCTGTGAATCTAAAACCTGATTTCACCAGCTCAAAAGGGCAAAGATTCCCTTGGGAAGAGAGGAGAAACACAGAGATGCCACAAAACCAAACCCATATCCCAAGGTGTTTGCTACTCATCTTCCAGCAAAGAGATGGGATGAGATCCCCGACTGCTACACCAGAGCCTAAAGAAACCCAACAGCAAACGCAGCTCCTGCCCAATTCACCAAGAGCCAGGAAGGAAGAACAACAGTCCTGAAATCACAGAATCCCAGACTGGTTTGGGTTGGAAAGGACAACTAAGGGCAACTAAGATGATGAAGGGAGTGGAGCATCTCCCTTATGAGGAAAGACTGAGGGAGCTGGGTCTCTATAGTTTGGAGAAGAGGAGATTGAGGGGTGACCTTATTAGTGTATATAAATATATAAAGGGGGAGTGTCCCGAGGATGGAGCCAGGCTCTTCTCAGTGGCAAACAATGATAGGACAAGGGGTAATGGGTACAAACTGGAACACAAGAGGTGCCACTTAAACTGGAGAAGAAACTTCTTCTCAGTGAGGGTGACAGAACACTGGACCAGGCTGCCCAGGGAGGTTGTGGGGTCTCCTTCTCTGGAGACATTCAAAACCCGCCTGGACACGTTCCTGTGTAACCTTATCTAGGTGTTCCTGCTCTGCAGGGGGATTGGACTGGATGAGCTTTTGAGGTCCCTTCCAATCTCTAACATACTGTGATGCTGTGACCTCAAGATCGTTCAGATCCAAGCCCCTGCCATGGGTAAGGACACCTTCTACCAGCATGCCTGTAGGGCCAGGCCAAGGGGAATGGCTTGAACCTGCCCGAGGGGAGACTGAGCTGAGCTCTTAGGCAGAAGCTCTTCCCTGTGAGGGTGCTGAGGCGCTGGCACAGGGTGCCCAGAGAAGCTGTGGCTGCCCCATCCCTGGCAGTGCTCAAGGCCAGGTTGGACACAGGGGCTTGGAGCAAGCTGCTCCAGTGGAAGGGGTCCCTGCCCATGGCAGGGGTTGGAGCTGGATGAGCTTTAAGCTCCCTTCAACCCAAACCAGGCTGCGGTAGCTCAGGAAGACACAGAAGTGTGGACACCTCTCTGAGTTGGGAGGAAATCAGAAAAGCATCCCAAGAGCACTTCCCACCGCATTCATCTCAATGCCCCAACACAGCTGACTTCCCTCTCCGTTTCCTACAAGCACTCACTGCAGAGCAACCAGAGCTCTACCAAAGAAGAAATTCCAGAACACACGAAATATTTCAGCCTTCAGGCTTAGATTTCCAGAAAAGGTATAAAAACGGAAGGAACATTATTGTGCTCCCCAATAAACCACCCTGCCTAAGGCATTGCTTTTCCCCTACAAATCCAGGACAACCCCCATCATTCCCTCTGCCCCAATGTGAAGACAAGGTCCTTGGGTCACTCTATGCCCCCTAATTTTACACGGGGAGATGGTTGTGTTGAGTTTAGGGAAGATGTTATGACTGTAACAACCTTCAAGGATTTGGGGATTTTATGCTGTGCTCCAAGCATCCCCTCAAGGATTAAATCCCGAAGTCAACTGCTATGGAAAACCAGAGAGGACTTCAAATCCATAATGAGTCATTGTGCTTCAGGTAGTGAAACCGGCTCAAAACTAACACATCCACCAGCGTGCCTGGGAAACAGGATAAAGAGTCACCAGTTCCCTCCAGGAATAGCAAATTCTAGTAATGGGCTGGGATGCAAAAGGGAAGGGAAAAAGGGAAAACCTCCAAAGTTGGAGGAGCCAACGGCATTATGTCAAGCAAAATAAAAGTCAGATGGTTCATGTCAGCCTCCTCCTGCACTGTGAGCTCCTGAGTGGATGAATTAGCTGAAGAGGAGGAGGAGTACTTATGGTTTGGGGTTCAAAATAGCAGCATGTTACAGATTTACCAGCAGAGCCTGAGGGGTTTAAGTGAGGAGCAGAGGGAAGGAGAGGAGATGTCCAGAGGCGTCTCTTGCATGGGATTGTTACCCAAAAAGAAATTGTCACCAAACAGCCAGCAGCAGAAAACTGTCACGAATTCATCACATCCAAATACCTTCATGAGAGGTAATCTGAGGCTCTGGAACCTGGAAAAATAGCATTTTATTTGCATAATTATAGAGATAATTATATTTTTCCTACACTATTTCATATGAGAAAGGTCTCTTCCTACAAAAGAGAGTCACAGACTCACAGACTGGTTTGGGTTGGAAGGGGCCTTAAAGCTCATCCAGTCCCAACCCCTTGCATGGACAGGGACCCCTTCCACTGGAGCAGCTTGCTCCAAGCCCCTGTGTCCAACCTGGCCTTGAGCACTGCCAGGGATGGGGCAGCCACAGCTCCTCTGGGCACCCTGTACATGCAGGCAGGATGGGTTTATCCTGCCATGGCTTTCCAGGATCAACACAAGCGGCAGAGCGTGCGCTCCCGCTCCAAGGTTCAGCAGGAAATGATGCTCCTCTCTCTTTGGATCTCCTCAAATCCTCCTCTGCCTCCCACTCCATCTCAGCACGCCAAAGACCTCCCGTCATCCACAAGGCCCTGGTCTACTTCCAAGCAGGGCAGATATATAACACCAGTTTTATTGGATATGGTTATTTTTAAAGCTATATCCCAAGAACATATTTAAATCACTGGAAAGCTTCAGTGATACAAAATACTGAGGGGATCCTTCTTCATCTCCCTGAGCTCCTGATGGATTCACACATTGCAAAAAGGAGCTAGGCTGGCTCCTGACCTCTGTGATGTGAGATTATGGATATAGGGGTCCAGACTGAAGGATAAAAGGGCCTGAAGGGGGAAGGATGGAGCAGAAAAGTAGGGTTGAGATGTGGCATCGGGCTGTTGGGTTATTTAGCAGTGAGGGGTCAGATGGGACAAGGTACAATGGTCCATCAAAAGATGATGGACACAAGGGGAAGAGGTTCCAGGTATCTCCTACAGTAGGTGCAAGGGAGCAGAGAAATGGGTTAATAGAAGCCTTCACCTCTTGAAGCCTTCAGTTCTTCAGTCACTTCTGCTCTTCATCCACTGAAATTCTTCAGTCACCTTCTCCACTGAAGAACTGAAGGCATCAAGTCCCCACAGGGGAGGACTGCCCCAATGGGACCAACATGAGTTACAGGGGGTTCTGTTGCATGGGATGACCTTTATCTGGTCCACCAGCAGAGACACAAAGGGGCCAGCAAGTTTTAGGCCAAGGGCTAAAGAAGGTCTCCCTGGAGGACCTGTTCTCCATATAGAACACTGCGAGGAGGTGTTAATCATTTCATCTTCACTTCAGCTCTAAAAGATGTGAGATATTTAATATCTACCTATAAAAATAAGTATGCATCAAGCTAGAAATTCCTCTCACAAGGGATGCAATTTCTTTCTCACATGGTTGGAAATTGCATATTAAAAATACCTTCATGTTAAATTATTTCCCCTGCAATATTTTAGCAAGCATCATTACACAAAGCAGTTGCTATTTATCATGGGACTGACTACAGGAATGATGGCATGCATTAGCATTCTTCTCACCAAGCATAGCTGAGATCATCCTCTTAGTTACCAAATGAATGAAGTCAAGGTTTGCAGAGGCTGTTCCTTCGACCCAAAAGGGACATTTCTTCATTAAAACTCATCAGAAATGAACTGTTTGAGCAGCATCAGCTGAAACAAAACCCAAGACCCATCACCTGACAATGGGCTTTTGTGTGATGGCAAAGAAGGGCTCTGAGGAAGTATTTCCATGTACACTGTGCCCTAAAGAAATCAACCACCAGCATTCCTATAGGAAGCTGATTTTACCCTAGAATCCACTAGGTTGGAAAAGACCTTCAAGACCAAGTCCAGCCTTAACCCCAGGCTGGTTTGAGGTGGAGCATCCTTATGGAACACTCTTCAAGACATTTTACTCCTTCTTTTAAGCACAAGGAGGTGCCAATTCCAGGCCACGGCATCGAGTCACAGGCAGAGGCTGCTCTTGGTGCACGGTGACATCTCCCATCTCCTTACTGGCACAAGCAGACTAAAGCTTGGTCAGATACGCACCAAGCCCGGGGTCAGCCGGTGGCCCTGCAGTCCTGCTCAATACTAATGAACTTCTGCCGATTTACAAGGAGAAAATCAATGCAGAACCATTCATTTTCTACTGAGTCACTGTCTTCGCAGGGTCTCCCTGCAGGAAGCAATTGCAGGGAAAACCACAGCTTCATTTCCCAGGTGGAACTCGAAGGTGTAATACTCATCCCCTGCCTCCTCATGTCCCCAGTGAGCCAAATCTAAGCTTTTGTCCCAGGATAAGGTAAAATGAGATCTTAAAACACAGAGAAAAGCTCTGAGATCCAAAGTACAGCTGCAGTTAAGAGGAGCCCTATCATTGCTATCAATAGCTGGGCTTTGTGCCCCTGCTTGAGCTAAGACTGGTACAAGCGACCTCCTATAAAAGCCAAGTGGTGAACCCTTCAAAGTCAGGCTGTAACTGGATATCCATCTTCCTAGCACCAGCATCTGCAGGGAGCTGTGACCCTTCCTATATGTGAATCAAGGGTTTGTGTCAACCCCGAATCCACCCCTGCTTCAAAGGACTGTGTAACTGTGGTGCCACTCAATGCTTCCCTCTACTGCAGCCTCTGGATGCCTCAGAGAAACAGGGCATCACTGGGGCCTGCATGAGCACAGCTGTGGGTACCCTCAAAAATCAGGTCTTTTAGGTGGAAAAATAATGGTGAATGAAAGGTCCCCAAACTGAGAGTTGGTTCCTTCTCTCTGCTCTAAATATCATAAATCATAGAATCATGGAATGGTTTGGGTTGGAAAGGACCTTAACATCATCCAGTTCCAACCCCCTGCCATGGGCAGGGACACCTCACACTAAACCATGGCACCCAAGGCTCTGTCCAACCTGGTCTTGAACACTGCCAGGGATGGAGCATTCACAACCTCCCTGGGCAACCCATTCCAGTGCCTCACCACCCTCACAGGGAAGAGCTTCTTTCTATATCCAGCCTAAACTTCCCCTGTTAAGTCTGAACCCATCACCCCTTGTCCTATCACTGCAGTCCCTAATAAAGAGTCCCTCCCCAGCATCCTTGCAGCCCCCTTCAGACACCGGAAGCTGCTCTGAGGTCTCCATGCAGCTTCTCTTCTCCAGGCTCAACAGCCCCAATGTTCTCAGCCTGGCTCCATACAGGAGCTGCTCCAGCCCCTGAGCATCCTCGTGGCCTCCTCTGGACTTGTTCCAACAGCTCCATGTCCTCCTTATGTTGAGGACACCAGAAAATGATATCAAATGGTATCTTCAGCACTTGCCATGTCAGGTACTACATTAAATACAAGATAAATTCAATGTATCCTCTCCAATACCCTGGAAAACTGGACAATAAAAGACATTATGGGAACAGCTACAGGAAACTCCTCTCTTCTCAATGATCAAGGGCAACAACGCGACCCTGAGAAGATCCATCTCATACACACAGAGTCCATACTGCACGGTATAGGTACGTGCTCCTTTGCCACTTCCAAGTTTACAGCTTCCACAGGGCTTCCAAGGAGTCTCTTGCAGCTTTCTCTTCTCAGCTTCTAAACCTTTCCCTTGTTCAACCTGATCTCGCAGTGCAGATGTGGGTACCACCCCTGTGCAAACTCCTATGGTCTGTCCACAGAATACCCTCAATATACCCAAATAGCTGACACCCCATAGACGATCAGGCCACCAAGTCAAACGTGGCTCCACCTCACCTCCACAAAAGCCATTCCTACATCTTCCTATTACTCTGCATGCTCTTCCCATTCCCATTCCCATTCCCCTCAGCTAGGACAGATTCTGCTCCTCCAAACTCTTGTTTAGCACCTCTAAAGCACAGCCTTTGCCACCCAGCTACATAGGCACGTGCTTCCTCTTCCACCTTCACTGCTGCAACCCCTCTTCACTTTGCTGACCACTGCAGTCTCACCCTACTGCCATGCATTCAGTTTGCCACTGCCAGGTTCACCTTCTCAGCTCATCATTAAGATCAGTGGATATAAATCCATGCAGACAGAGCTATAAATAGTCATTTTCCTCCCTAACTGCAAATTCAGGCTCTCTGCAGCCAATCCTCACCCTCCTTAAAACATCTCATCACTTATAACCCTCAAATACCTGCATTTTAATCCCTGAATATTAAAGACTTCTCTATCAGGAACTTCAAAAGCGAAGGAGTCAATAAGCAACAAACCCATCTGAGGTCAGGGTATTTCCCTGCTCGGCTCAGGGAATAAAGAGGTGATGCTCCTTCCCCTCTCGATTCTCATGTGTGAATTGTAATTGCTTTTCTGCCCTCTCCAGGATGTAATCTCCTCCCTGTGTTGGCTCTGGGATTAGGGCAGGGCGAAGGTAAAGCTAGGTTTGATTTATATGGAAATCAGAAATGGCTTTTGAGAGAAAACTGGGGACTGCTCCTAATGCTACTTTATCTCGGGGGAATTACAGATCTGAAGGTATCGAGAGTGAGCTGGCAGCTCACTAAGGCTTCCAACGTGGGACAAAGAAGATGCTTAGCAACATCTAAATCTATTCCGAAGGAAAGATGAGCTTAATATAGTTAAAACAGGGCTCAAGCTGAGACAAAGAGAGTGAAACCCCCACAGAAGGGTGAACATCAGTTTATCTGGGAAAAAAAAAAAGGGGAATTAGCCCATATGGTGCAAGGATACCTTCCAAGGTCCGGGCCTATAGGGATGCTGGGGATGGACTCTTCATTAGGGACTGTAGTGACAGGACAAGGGGTGATGGGTTCAAACTGAAACAGGGGAAGTTTAGATTGGATATAAGGCAGAAGTTCTTTCCTGTGAGGGTGCTGAGGCACTGGAATGGGTTGCCCAGGGAGGTTGTGAATGCTCCATCCATGGCAGTGTTCAAGGCCAGGTTGGACAGAGCCTTGGGTGCCATGGTTTAGTGTGAGGTGTCCCTGCCCATGGCAGGGGGTTGGAACTGGATGATCTTAAGGTCCTTTCCAACCCAAACCATTCCAGGATTCTATGATTCTATGGTTGAAATGTTTCCAACTCAGAGAACCACAGAATCAGACTGGTTTGGGTTGGAAGGGAGCTTAAAGCTCCTCCAGCTCCAACCCCTGCTCATTGCAAGGACCTCTTCCACTGGAGCAGCTTGCTCCAAGCCCCTGTGTCCAACCTGGCCTTGAGCACTGCCAGGGATGGGGCAGCCACAGCTTCTCTGGGCACCCTGTGCCAGCGCCTCAGCACCCTCACAGGGAAGAGCTTCTGCCTTATCTCCAACCTGACCTTCCCCTGTTCCAGTCTGAACCCATCACCCCTTGTCCTATCACTGCAGTCCCTAATAAAGAGTCCCTCCCAGCATCCTTGCAGCCCCCTTCAGACACTGGAAGCTGCTCTGGGGTCTCCACACAGCTTCTCTTCTCCAGGCTCAACAGCCCCAGTGTTCTCAGCCTGGCTCCATACAGGAGCTGCTCCAGCCCCTGCTCATCCTCATGGCCTCCTCTGGCCTCGCTCCAACAGCTCCATGTCCTTCTCCTGTCGGGAACACCAGATTCTCCATCAGTTTTCCCAGTTCCCACTCCAGCCTCACCCCCTGCATTCTCCCAGAGGAACACAAGTGCTGTAACTCTCATTGCTGTCACAGTTGGCTCTGGTGACATTTCCTGCTGCTGGGTGCCCCTGCCCCTGCCAGGCTGGATTAACAAAGCTCACCAGTTTGTTTGGCTAGGGAGCAGCTTAAGGGCACTGCCTCCTCCTCCTATTAAAAGCCCTGCAGAACTCAGCCACATTTTCCTGTTGATGTGAGCTGTGATGATAAATGGAGCCCTCCTCATTCCTTCAGGGAGAGAGAGGAGATGTTTTTAGGACGGGAAACCAATTTCCTTCCCATGTTCTGGAGCTCCACACAGTAGTTAACTTCTCAAAGGTATTAAGGTCATTTTGTTCTCCTTCCCTTGGGCACTGCCTGATGCCTTGTATCAGCCTTCAGGAATCACGATGGGAACACTTCAGTTCCACAGGCAAATTCCTATGGATCATGCGCTCCAGTGGTGAGGGTACAGGCAGTACATACCCAGTGACAGTGATGAAACACATCTGAATGCAGAGAGCTCAGAACAATTACTGCTGAGCAGCCCTCGGCACACCACGAGCCAGAGAAAGCAGAGGAAAAGACAAGCCTGGAACTATCTTTGGAAAGATGAACAATACTTCTTGTTATCAACACTTCAGTTGGGATCTGACTTGCCTAAACCCAATTACAGCCAGAAAAGGCAACTCTGAATGAAGAGGATCAGAGCGACCCTGGAGAATGGGACAAGATAAAACAGCCGCTTGGGAAGTGATGAAGGGATTTGGCATTCATCAGGCGCTCAGTAATGAGTAAACACAGATTTTGGATCTAAATTCATGTCAAATGCTGCTGGATAAAATTAACACAGAGCATATTTCACAACAGCCATTCCAAGCATCACCGCTGGGCTCTCCATCCCCTGCCAGCAGAGCACCCTCCTCTTCCATAGCTCCTCGTGCTCCTCATAGGATCCCAGACTGGTTTGTGCTGGAAGGGACCTTAAAGCTCCTCCAGCTCCAACCCCTTCCACTGGAGCAGCTTGCTCCAAGCCCCTGTGTCCAACCTGGCCTTGAGCACTGCCAGGGATGGGGCAGCCACAGCTTCTCTGGGCACCCTGTGCCAGTGCCTCAGCACCTTCACAGGGAAGAGCTTCTGCCTGATCCCCAACCTGACCTTCCCCTGTTCCAGTTGGAACCCACATCCTTCAAGGCACAGTGGAGGCCATTTCACAGGGGTCTGCTGCAGCAGGAGATGCAATCCCTGGGTAAACATGGCCAGGAAGCTCCCTGCCTCCCATGGCCCCTATTTGCAGATGTGCACATGCAGAAGTCAAGGGAAACTCCAGCAGTCCACTACAAAACCACAACATCACCCTGCAACATGCGAGATACCGGTGGCAGGAGCTCTTACCAATGTAAAGGTGCATCACGGTACGGGCAAATACTAAAGAACAGCGTTTGTATTTGAACAGCATCTGGCTTCTACTCAACAGAAAATTCCCTTCCATTAACTCTTGTGCTGGGAAAAGCTTGGGGAAAAAACCCAACAAACTTAGAAAGCACTGGGAGGAAGGGATTATAGGGACAAAATCCACTCAGTGGAGAAGGACTTGGGGGTGCTGGTCGATGAGAAAATGAACATGAGCTGGCTTCAGTGTGCGCTTGCAGCCCAGAAAGGAACCATATCCTGGGCTGCATCAAAAGGAGCGTGACCAGCAGGTCCAAGGAGGTGATCCTGCCCCTTTATTCTGCTCTCGTGAGACCTCACCTGGAGCACTGTGTGCAGTTCTGGTGTCCTCAACATAAAAAGGACATGGAGCTGTTGGAACAAGTCCAGAGGAGGCCACGAGGATGCTCAGGGGCTGGAGCAGCTCCTGTATGGAGCCAGGCTGAGAACATTGGGGCTGTTGAGCCTGGAGAATAGAAGCTGCGTGGAGACCTCAGAGCAGCTTCCAGTGTCTGAAGGGGGCCTATAGGGATGCTGGGGAGGGACTCTTCATTAGGGACTGTAGTGATAGGACAAGGGGTGATGGGTTCAGACTGAAACAGGGGAGGTTTAGACTGGATATAAGGAGGAAATTCTTTCCTGTGAGGGTGCTGAGGCACTGGAATGGGTTGCCCAGGGATGTTGTGAATGCTCCATCCCTGGCAGTGTTCAAGGCCAGGTTGGATGAGGCCTTGGGTGCCATGGTTTAGTGTGAGGTGTCCCTGCCCATGGCAGGGGGGTTGGAACTTGATGATCTTGAGGTCCTTTCCAACCCAAACTATTCTATGATTCTATGATTCTATAAGTGCTGGAGACAGCCCTCAAACCGAGCAGCTCCTCAGTACCTCCAAGGGAAGCCTCAGAGCCCTTGTTTCATGCTGCTCTGTACAATTTAACTGCTTTCTGACCTTCAGGACCTTCGGAGCTGGGGGTAATGCAGCCGTGGTGAGAGCTCCTATTCCTTGATGAAGCATCTGAAGCTGCTGTGCTGTTTGTCGATGGATCTGTTCATGTATCCGTGCGCGAAGCAGAAGCTGCTGCTGCTTCCTTTTCCTCCTGAAGATGAAGGGCACCCAATGGACACCAGGCAGAGACCGGGCAAGCTTCAAAGCAACTGCTCTGCTAAAAGCAGACAACAAAGGCGGTTTCTCTCTATGCTGAGATGTCTGTCTCCTGACTGCTGTCCTGTGGGCAGCCAGGCTCCTGCTCTGTCAGAAGTGGCTATGGCTGCCTGCTCCAGCCTCAACCGCTCTTGAAAGGGAGTTTAAAGCTCTTCACTTGGAGCTGCTGCGAGGGCTGGAGCAGCTCTGCTCTGGAGCCAGGCTGAGAGAGCTGGGCTGGGGCAGCCTGGAGAAGAGAAGGCTCCTGAAGGGGAGACCTGAGAGCAGCTCCAGTGCCTAAAGGGGCTGCAGGAAAGCTGGAGAGGGGCTTGGGACAAGGGCCTGTAGGGCCAGGCCAAGGGGAATGGCTTGAACCTGCCCGAGGGGAGACTGAGATCAGCTCCTAGGCAGAAGCTCTTCCCTGTGAGGGTGCTGAGGCGCTGGCACAGGGTGCCCAGAGAAGCTGTGGCTGCCCCATCCCTGGCAGTGCTCAAGGCCAGGTTGGACACAGGGGCTTGGAGCAAGCTGCTCCAGTGGAAGGGGTCCCTGCAATGAGCAGGGGTTGGAGCTGGAGAAGCTTTAAGGTCCCTTCAACCCAAACCATTCTAAGATCTGCACTTAGCTCCTGAGAACCCAACGTCTCTTGGTTGGAAATCTGCTTGTTAAACAGCATGTGGCCTGTTTGGGCATTTGCTCATGTGACGAGTAGATCTTTGAGTAATTCAAGTGCAGTCTTTGTGCTTGTCTCCTCCTATCCCCAGGTCTAACTGTGCTGCTGAACAGAAGCTTTGGTTTCTACCAGTACTAAGACTTACAACAGTGGCAATAAGCAGCTGCTCATCCAAAAACCCAACAAGTGATAAAAAGCCCCATTTTGCAAGCACAGAGTGTGTGTTGCCTTCAGGTTGCTACAGGCACCATCACTTCTCAGGGGCTCAGAACATCCCTGTGAGTCAAACATCATTTAAGTCCTCACATTGAAGGTTTGGAGGGATAAAGTGATCTGCAAAGGAACATTCAGCAGCTGCAAACAAAGCCCTGAGGAGAACCTTAGTCGAGCATCCACCATCCCCTGCTCCAAATGACATCCTCTTATCACCAAGGCCTTTTAGTACCTAAACTAAAAGCAGTTATTTCATCTCCCAGCCTCAACCCACTGAAGCAAAAGCACTATTCCATCATGTATGAACAACATCCAGGAGGAAGCACCCCTGAGATCCTTCTGCTTGGATGTGAGTGGGGGGACCTCTTGTTCACCGATGCCCAGGAGGAAGCTGGGGTCAGGTCCACGAGCGCCACAACAACCCCAGGACAAAAGTAAAGAGCAGAGAAGTAGGTCAAGCAATTGACAGCAGCTGAGAAGGACAAAGAACACTGCAGCTTTTTCATTACCTTATGCAAGTGCTACCAAATATCTGCGGCCTCCTTTTTATCTGATTCAAATCCCGCATGAGTAATCCGTGATTAGATTTAGTGGGTGTGAAATTTCATTAGGTCATTCAATTTTCAGCCGATTGGATAATGAAGTTCCTGCGTCCTTCAGGATTAAGGGAAGACAAAATTAACAGTGTAATTTTTATCTCTGGTCCAGCCTTCCCCTGTCTGTGAGATTATTCTCATGCATGTAAGACAGCAGCGTCGTACAGCTCCATCTTTGATGCACGTGACCTTCCCTATGGACAGAGGTGAACTGCTTGTAAGTGCTGATGGGCAGCAAAGAGCCTGTGTGCACCTCCTGACTGCTCTGTCAGAGGCTGAAACCAAACCAGGCTTCACCCAATGCTTCTTGTGCCCAACACAAGAGGGACGTGGAGCTGTTGGAGCGAGGCCAGAGGAGGCCGTGGAGCTGCTGTGAGGGCTGGAGCAGCTCTGCTCTGGAGCCAGGCTGAGAGAGCTGGGCTGGGGCAGCCTGGAGAAGAGAAGGCTCCTGAAGGGGAGACCTTAGAGCAGCTCCAGTGCCTAAAGGGGCTGCAGGAAAAGCTGGAGAGGGGCTTGGGACAAGGGCCTGTAGGGACAGGCCAAGGGGAATGGCTTGAACCTGCCCGAGGGGAGACTGAGCTGAGCTCTTAGGCAGAAGCTCTTCCCTGTGAGGGTGCTGAGGCGCTGGCACAGGGTGCCCAGAGAAGCTGTGGCTGCCCCATCCCTGGCAGTGCTCAAGGCCAGGTTGGACACAGGGGCTTGGAGCAAGCTGCTCCAGTGGAAGGGGTCCCTGCCCGTGGCAGGGGTTGGAGCTGGAGGAGCTTTAAGGTCCTTTCAGCCCAAACCATTCCATGATCCTTTAGGATAACTATGGTTCGGAAACGCAGATGTTCCTGAAACAAAGACACGGAGAAGCCCTGGTCCATCTTACAGGCTCCAGGAGGGATGCATTCCAGAAGATCATCCCTTCTCAGAGGAACCTCCGCACTAATCCAATCCCATTACACACGCTCATATTTCTGTTGGAATGGGAAAAGACGTTAACAGGCAGCAGATGCCACATGAAGTCTTAATTTGCCACTCGGAAGAACCAGGGAATCCAGAGAGAAGCCACCAGCTTCCTTCATAGGGAAAGGCTCCTTGTGAAGACAAAACAAGGGGGTTGGAGCTTTCCTTGGGTTTTAAAACCCGCTTTTCCCCAAAGACTGCTTTGAATTCATGTTTTGTTGAATGGAAACGCTGCCAGGATATTACAGGACGAGTAGTTCAATGATGCTGAGTGGCCTCTGCAAGCCAACAGAAGTCATTTAACCACACTTTGTCTTGCATTCTCCAAGTAGGGCCATTAAACTGCTTATTTCCCTCCCCTACATCAATTATACAATTGAACTTCCCAATTGAACTGTATAAGCCTTGGAGGAGCCCAGCTGAGGAAGAGTTAAACAACAGCCATGATTCATCTTGGATCTCCAAGGCATTTAGCAAAGCAGATGAAGCCACTCCAGGCCAGCACAAATAAATCCCATCTATATCCACATCAGCACAATGCCTGCTCATCTCAGTGTCATTCACCAAAGCACGGTGATAAATAAGTGCTGGTGACCCAGGAGGTGTCAATTCTGCCTTAATCATGTGTTTGCTTTCAGTCTTGAGAGAAGCTGCAGCCTTCCTCCCAGCCTCCTAAATGGCTACAAGCTGCTTGCACTAAATGAACTGAGTACAGCAGACACCATTCTGCCTTCTGTGGTGGTCTGTGCTCTACTGAGGGATGCTTTTCTCATGGGAGAAGGAAAAAAACCCACCCCAAAATCAGTGAAGAAGCTGAAGCTTTGCATATTCAGTGACATAACAAGGAAGAGAGCACATCTGGAGAGATTTTACTGAATGGCACAAGACCGATTGCATAGAATCATAGAATCATAGAATGGTTTGGGTTGGAAACGACCTTAAGATCATCCAGTTCCAACCCCCTGCCATGGCCGGGGACACCTCACACTAAACCATGGCACCCAAGGCTCTGTCCAACCTGGCCTTGAACACTGCCAGGGATGGAGCATTCGCAACTTCCTTGGACAACCCATTCCAGTGCCTCTCCACCCTCACAGTAAAGAACTTCTTCCTTAGATCCAATCTAAACATCCCCTGTTTCAGTCTGAACCCTTCACCCCTTGTCCTATCACTGCAGTCCCTAATGAAGAGTCCCTCCCCAGCATCCTTGCAGCCCCCTTCAGACACTGGAAGCTGCTCTGAGGTCTCCACGCAGCTTCTCTTCTCCAGGCTCAACAGCCCCAATGTTCTCAGCCTGGCTCCATACAGGAGCTGCTCCAGCCCCTGAGCATCCTCGTGGCCTCCTCTGGCCTCGCTCCAACAGCTCCACGTCCCTCTTGTGCTGCTGCCCCAGACCTAGATCAGGGCTGCAGGGGGGGGTCTCCCCAGAGCACAGCAGAGGGGCAGGATCCCCTCCCTCTCTATGTGTCAGTCTTGACACTTATTAAACACATTCCCCACTATCACACATCTCTGTTAAGCAAACCCTGTAGGAATTCACTTCAGAGTCTCCCAGAGTAGGAGTTGCGAGACATCAGTCAGGCATCCACAGCAAAACAAATCAACCACCACCACAACAAGAAGCCAACCTGTAGCTTTAAATAGCCCCAACGAGCTTTTTCTGGCGAGAGCTGTTTTCTGGCCAAGCTCCCTCCCATCCTCCTTCAACTTCACCCAAACCTGCATCTTTTCACATCACTAAAAGCCTCAGCCAAACCTGCATCAGTTTAATCCCCAGCCAAGGCTGAATCAGTTTAATCCTCAGCTCGTCTATCCCTCAGCCAGTTTCACACACATTCCCTTCATCCGTCTTGCCTTCCTGCTTATCTTGGATGCTTTTCCCAATCTCCTCTCCCATGGGACTCAAGACCTTCACCAGCCACCTTATTGGGTGTCTTGAGAGTCGCAAGGGTAAAACACAGACACTATAGGGAGCAGGAAAGCCACCCTATGACCCCAAGTAGCACAGATGGGCCCACATCAGTGCTTTACCTTGGGTCAGGAGTGCACTTCCCATCTCACTTTAATGTCTCAGGGTGGTGGTACATGCAGGACCTGGAGGAGAACACGAAGGAGAACCAGGAAAGTGAAGTTTCTCAGTGATGGAGGCAATGATACAGGACTGACCATAGAGAAAAGCAGGAATGCAAAGATAAGGAAGAAGGTAAAGTATGACTAAGTAGATATATGGGAATTTATTCATGAATGCACTTTGGCTGGGTCCAAAAGGAGACCCCTTTTGGGTCAGTGGATCCCATGGGTCAGGGATCCCATGGAAAGCTGTCCTTAGAGGGTCTATGAGTGTTGGCAGAAGATCCAATGCTTTGCTGGTGTTGACACTGCCAAGAAGGGCAACAAGAAGGCCTTTTGCTGATACACTGGCAACAAAAGGAGAAGCAAGGGGAACAAGGGTCCACTGGAGAAGGAGGCAAAGGACCTAACAGCAAAGGACACAACAACGAGTGAGGTAATTCAGCTCCTCCTTTGCTTTGTCTTTCTCACCTCCTCTGCTCCCCTGTGCCCTCGAGCAGGCTGCCTTGGCAGAGCCTACAGGGGTGAAGCACAGGAGTTGATAGAGGACAGATGAGTTATGGACCACTTAAGCAACGTGGCCATAGACAAGTCCCTAGTGCCAGACAAGATGTATCTGAGGGTGCCAAGGGAGCTGGCTGATGTCACTGCCACTCTCTGCCACCTCTGAGCGGTCGTGGTGATGGGGAAAGGTCCCTGATGACTGGAGGAAGGGCAGCATCAGACCCACCTTCAGCGAGGGCAAAGAGGGCACAGAGGGGAATGTGAGCCCAGTCAGCTGCAGCTCCATACACACAAGTTCAGGAAGCAAATCCCTCTGGAAACCACAATCAGACACATGAAGGGTCAGAAGGTGGTTGGGAAGAGCCAGCATGGATTTGTGAAGCACAGATCACACCCAGCTACTCTCATGGCTTTTATTACTAGGATAAGTGGCTCAGCAGCAGATAGGAAAGCTGTGGATGCGGCTCACCCCAACCACAGCATGTCCCTGCATGGTCTCCCCCAGAACCAGGGAATTAATGACTGGATAGGTGAAGAACTGCCTGGATCATCAGACTGGAAGGGTAAGAGTCAGTGGTTTGTAGTTAAACTGGTATTCCAAAGGCCTGGAGCATAGGAAGTGTGAGGGGAGGATGGGAGCTGGGTTTGCTCAGCCAGAAGAGAAGGCAAGCTGGAGACCTTAATGCAATCTGCAGTTCCCCGCTGGGGAGGGGGGGGGTGTTGAAGATGGAAGCATGGCCTTGGAGGTGCACAGCAAAGGGATGATGTGCAACGAGCACAAGTTGCTGCAGGAAAACTTCAGCTCAATACTGGGAGAAAAGAAAGCCACAGGGAAGGAGGAACTGAGGCCCAGAGATGGGGATGAAATGATTCTTTCTTGGCGACGTTGGAAACTCGATTGGCTATGACTGCATCCAGCTTTGAAGTTGGCTTTGATTTGAGCCAGGGGCTCTGCAGAGAGCCCTTCCAAATGGAATTATTCTGGGATTTATATTAGCCAGAGAGTTCCTGACAGAATTATTTAATAATTGCTATTTTATGCTTTCCCTATCCCTTGCCTGCATTTCAGTTCCTGCTTCTTCTGTCTCCTCCCCCTTAGAAGGTTATCTTTCTATTCCATACTTGCAATTACAAGCATGGCTTTACGTATGGGAGATAGCAGTTCTATTTTGCACCTGAATTTGGATGCTGAAAGGTGCTGGATTCATCCTGGGCACTGCAATCTAAGTGGTGTCAAGTACCTTCTGTTATTAGAAGCAACTCTGGCAATGGAGAGTGTGGTGGAGGGAGAGCACAAAGTCAGTGTGTGCTCATTTGTCTGCTAATGGGTGATAAATCAGATGATGGTAATGGCTTTAATCATTCCTGCTGAAGCTAATTTACTCTTCATTTTGGATATGTGGGCAGTTCTACACCTCAGCTTAATGAAAAGGGTAAATAAACCAGTGTGGAGTAATGACATACACTGAGCCATCAACCAGAAACACAGCTTCTGGATTGTTTGCTAATGATTTATGGGAAAGAGCTGCCGTGGACCCAAGGATCCACAAACATCATTCCCACAGTGAATTACCTGTGCCAGAAAATGACACAAAACAGAGCTTTATGATTCAATGCAAGAATAAAGAATCAGACTTCTCCTCCCTGGCCAAGAAGCTGCACATCCTCTGGAAAATGAACTGTACATCACTGGCAGGAAGAAAAAGAGAAAGGGAGTGAAAGGAGAATGCATTTCCCTTAATCCTTTGGCAGGGGATAAAGGACAGACAGGCAAAACAAGGGGACAAGAGTTAAGACTCCAAAGTGATGAATACTCAGCGCGCAGACGAGCATCTGCCATCTGTAGCATCCTCACCCCCTCCCATAGACCCAGCCACCAAATGTTCCTGCACACGTGCTGCTGCTATCAGTGGGCACTTCAACTACAAGATAGCAGCTCAGTGCTGGTTTAAACAAGGGGGGGAAAGGCTCGTTGCCTGGACTGACCCGGTTCCATGTCCTGGACAGGGTGTACTTTGTGTGCCCCACTGGAACTGATTTGTGCTGCTGCTGTGATAAAGGGCTTGCTAACAAGGGGCAATGCTCAACAGCCAAGAAAGGCCGTTTGGTCTCATCCTGATCCAGTGATAGGAGCCAGAGAGCACGGGGGAGGCTGCAGCCTTCAGAAAAGCCACTGATGATGCTCATTAAAATGGACACGTTGCCCTGTGGCCATAGACCAACGCTGGCTCTGAGCTTGGGGAAGGTAAAAATATCCCCAACCACATCCTTTGGCTCGCGGAGGAGGGTCTATAATTTATTATGTATTAATCCACCGCAGCACCAGACCTTTGTCATTTACAGAAGTAAACCAGAAAGCCGTTGCAATGTGCAATGCATGCATTGGTAATGGAAAGAGAGCAGTAGGAAAGACAAACCTGAGAGGAAAATGTATTAACAGCAGTGGCCCCATCAGTGAGGAACACAGGGGATTTAATGGGGGGAAAAACACCCAGTACAAAGCCTGGTGCTGGAATGAGGTCAGAGGAGGGCACGGAGCTGCTGCGAGGGCTGGAGCAGCTCTGCTCTGGAGCCAGGCTGAGAGAGCTGGGCTGGGGCAGCCTGGAGAAGAGAAGGCTCCTGAAGGGGAGACCTTAGAGCAGCTCCAGTGCCTAAAGGGGCTGCAGGAAAGCTGGAGAGGGGCTTGGGACAAGGGCCTGTAGGGCCAGGCCAAGGGGAATGGCTTGAACCTGCCCGAGGGGAGACTGAGCTGAGCTCTTAGGCAGAAGCTCTTCCCTGGGAGGGCCTGGAGCAAGCTGCTCCAGTGGAAGGGGTCCCTGACTGTGGCAGGGGTTGGAACTGGAGGAGCTTTGAGGTCCCTTCATCCCAAACCAGTCTGAGATTTTATAAATGAGTAAATGACAACCAAAATTATCCACCGCAGATGAATTAAAGTAATACATATTGGGGAAAAAAGAACCCATCCAAAGTATGACAGGAACTACATCCACTCACAAAAGGGGCGGCTGCAATAGTGGCAGGAGGAAGAGAAACATCAGCTCGATGAGCAGCAGGGGTCCAGGACAGCCAGTAAGATCTTACACCCCATAACGAAGGGCAGGAGAACTCATCTCCATTAATCAGAGCCTGGCTCTGCTCTGGATGCTCCATATGGTGCCAAGCAGGAGGATTGCAAAACTAATGGGGATTAGGGAAGGGCAGCTCATTTGAGGAAGCAGATGAGAAAGAAAGAACAGAAAGGAAATTTAAGCAATGGCCTATGGAGGGGAGGGATGGGCAGGAGGAGGGAGCAACTGGCTGGGAAATTTGGTCTGGCACAAAAGGAACAAGCCAGCATATAGTGAAAATAACAGGTATAAGAAACACTTGTGGAAGTCCATCAGAGGATGACATGATAACAAATACATAGTACTCATCTAACACATGGAACCATCATGGAATCCCAGACTGGTTTGGGATGAAGGGACCTTAAAGCTCCTCCAGCTCCAAACCCTGGGGCCCCCTTCCACTGGAGCAGCTTGCTCCAAGCCCCTGTGTCCAACCTGGCCTTGAGCACTGCCAGGGATGGGGCAGCCACAGCTTCTCTGGGCACCCTGTGCCAGCGCCTCAGCACCCTCACAGGGAAGAGCTTCTGCCTAAGAGCTCAGCTCAGTCTCCCCTCGGGCAGGTTCAAGCCATTCCCCTTGGCCTGGCCCTACAGGCCCTTGTCCCAAGCCCCTCTCCAGCTTTCCTGCAGCCCCTTTAGGTATGGGATACTTCTAATGTCTCCTCTGAGTCTTCAAATCCAGGACAATACTTAGCACCGAATACATCCATCATGGAAGGAGTTAGGAGATATCGCAGCAGAGAGCTTAACCCAAAATCACAGCTCCGGATGGGGCTTAACATCCATGTGCCTGCAGAAGGGAAAGGAGGATTCCTCCATGTCTTCCTGCTATGGAGCTTTCCTGCCTGTCTGCAGCATCTGGGCCTACCATGGAGAGAAGGAAGCAGATGGACCATGAGGACCTGCCTCAGACTGGCAGCTCTCAGGTTCTCAGCATGTCTCACACCTAAAGACCAATGATTATAATAACGTAGGAGATGAAATGAGGAAGACATCTAAGGCGATGAAGCTGGGATTCAAGCAGGGGGCAATAAACAGGGCAGCTTCTTTTTATGGTTTCAGAGAGCTTTTCTTGGTGTTGCTCCATCGAAAGCTAAAGAGATTATGAAAAAGAAGATGAAAGTGAGGATCTGAAGAGCTCCAGCACAATCAAAACGTCCTCCTAAAGCTATTGCAGCAGCACAGTTTGCCTAAGGGCACAAAAAGACCTCATGTGGGTCTTTGTAATTTCAGTGCTTTATGATGCTACCAAACTTCCACCTCACACGATGCTTGCCATGGTTCATGTGCCTGGCAATGCTCTTGCACACAGAGCTGGAGAACACACAGAATCATAGGATCATGGAATGGTTTGGGTTGGAAAGGACCTGAAGATCATCCAGTTCCAACCCCCTGCCATGGGCAGGGACACCTCACACTAAACCATGGCACCCAAGGCTCTGTCCAACCTGGCCTTGAACACTGCCAGGGATGGAGCATTCACAACCTCCCTGGGCAACCCATTCCAGTGCCTCAGCACCCTCACAGTGAAGAGCTTCTGCCTTAGATCCAGTCTAAACTCCCCCTGTTTCAGCTTGAACCCATCACCCCTTGTCCAAATCAATGCAAGCAGTGCAGCGCTTGGCTGCTTCATCACACATGAACCTTCCTGTCTTGCTGTCTGCTTCAGTACATGTTCCTCACACACACACATGAAATCACCTTTGACCACGATTAGAAACATGACTCTGAACACTACCACTGAGCCTTTGGTCTTTATATTTTTGTCTAAATTTCTTCCTCTCTGTCTCTCATCATTACAGCATTAAATGTGACATCATTCAATACATGTACTTAATGCTGTAGCTGGCTCTCTTCACCCCCAAACTACCTGCACCACCTTTTTCCACGTTCCCACTTGGCAGCCTGATACGTCTTAGGATTTTCATCCCACGTTGCTCCAAGCCCCTGTGTCCAACCTGGCCTTGAGCACTGCCAGGGATGGGGCAGCCACAGCTTCTCTGGGCACCCTGTGCCAGCGCCTCAGCACCCTCACAGGGAAGAGCTTCTGCCTAAGAGCTCAGCTCAGTCTCTCCTCAGGCAGGTTCAAGCCATTCCCCTTGGCCTGGCCCTACAGGCCCTTGTCCCAAGCCCCTCTCCAGCTTTCCTGCAGCCCCTTTAGGCACTGGAGCTGCTCTAAGGTCTCCCCTTCAGGAGCCTTCTCTTCTCCAGGCTGAACAACCCCAACAGTGACACTCAATACTCCAAACCAAGCTAGTTCAGTATTTCATCTCCGTACTGAGCCTCTTATTTCAGCTGACGTGTCTCAGGAGCACCAGGTATTTACATCCTGCTTACACACAGACCAACCATGGGGCAACCTGCAGGTGACACCAGCTCCTTGCATGGCATTTATCCTTTCCTAGCACAAAGAACCATCTTTTTTCAGTAGAAAACCCCAACTGCTGTGCCTGGTAACCATGTCTTGGAAGCAGATACTATACATTGTGTGGGTTAGTTTAAAGAGCCACTGGTAGAAGAGGAGATGCTCTGCATGTAGTTGAGGGCACCAACTGGCAATGAAGCTGCATCTCAGCATCATTACATCTCGGCTGAGCAAGGAGTTACTCTCATGATTAAAGGCATCAAAAATGCTTATAGCTTAACATTCTCCCTCATAAGAGTGAAAGAGAAGAAAGCTCTGTGCTTCCTACAGTATCTGTCTCCTACAACTATATATAACCTGTGTAACTCAATAACCGCTTTTAGTGGAGTGTATAACACAATCAGTGTCAGTGCTGAATTCATTTTCCATGACAGCAAAATCTTGCCTGAAGAAGCTGGAGAAAGGGCATTTTTAGTCCAAATCCCAACATGCACCAATCCCCCCACAACCACTGTGTCTTCTGTGCATCTTTCAGTAGGTTCTGTGGGTTATTTTTAATTCTTGCTTGTTAAAATTAGCGCTGAGAAACAGGTTTGCCACCTTAAATATCATCATACAGAGAGAGAGGTCTCCAATCCTCTTCTCCAGGCTGAACAACAAACCCACAACAGAAGAGAAACCCAATCTGTGCTACTGGATTAAAACTAACCCTAAAGAGCATCACCATATGTTTTACTTTAAAGCCACAGAGTAAAACCCTGAAGTTTAGAAAAGGAAGTGATGGCACCATTCATTTTTATTACCATCCGTCTCTCATCACTACAACTTCCATAAGACACATTTGCTTTTGAGATCCTTCCTCCAGCTCAACTGTATTTGCTTTATGTGTAACAAGAGACCATAGAATCCCAGACTGGTTTGGGCTGAAGGGACCTTAAAGCTCACCCAGTTCCAACCCCTGCCATGGGCAGGGACCCCTTCCACTGGAGCAGCTTGCTCCGAGCCCCTGTGTCCAACCTGGCCTTGAAATGCATTTGATCCTATTAAATATGGTGTTAGGGATGTGTAGGGAACACCCCCTCCATGTTTCACACAGGAATTAAAAGGAATGAGCTCCAAAAGATGAGTAAAGCTGGCATCTCACCTGTCTGCAAATGCTTTCAAGCAAGTTCCCAAACAGCCTTTTGGTGTTTTGGAACTGATGAAGGAGATTAAAGGATGCTGGAGAGGGACTGCAGTGATAGGACAAGGGGTGACGGGTTCAAACTGGAACAGGGGAAGTTCAGGTAGGAGATACGGCAGAAGCTCTTCCCTGTGAGGGTGCTGAGGCGCTGGCACAGGGTGCCCAGAGAAGCTGTGGCTGCCCCATCCCTGGCAGTGCTCAAGGCCAGGATGGACACAGGGGCTTGGAGCAAGCTGCTCCAGTGGAAGGGGTCCCTGCCCATGGCAGGGGTTGGAGCTGGAGGAGCTTCAAGGTCCTTTCCAGCCCAAACCATCCCATGATTCTATGAAATGTAGATGCAGGTTCCTTTCAAAGGAAGCAGAAATGGGCTAAAACTGATTTTTAGCAGTCAAGGGTGTAGCACAACCAAGGGAGACTTCAGACTGAGGATTTTTCCAAGAGATTTTGGGAAGAGGCACTGCAATTCCTGTCACTGCAATCAGCCCCTCCGGTGAGGAAGTGTATGCTGTCAGATGGCTTCATTTACATCCTGGAGGAGGTCAGGAGGGATTAAGAAGGTAAATACGTCACCTGATTAGGTATGCAAGTTCAGGATGCTAGAAGGACTCACTCGATGAATATTCAAAGAGGTCTTTGCTTCCCAAAGGTTGAGCTGCATGCAGCAATGAATTCAATACATAGCAGAAGAATGGTCAGAAAGCTGAACACCCCTGCAGTGTGCATCAGAATCCACTCGTTCCAGGCTGAAATCAGGCTTTTCCATTATTACCTTTTTCATTTCATCCTGTGAAATAAAGAATGAAGGAGGATGCACACAGATAAGGAAGGAAGAACTGTGACCTGACAGGGACAGGTTCACTACTCACTGTATGTGCAGCTATAACAGAAGCAGGTGGCACCTTCCATTCACAGCATCACAGAAGAGTTCGGGGTGAAGGGACCTTAAAGCTCCTCCAGCTCCAACCCCTGCTCATCGTAGGGACCCCTTCCACTGGAGCAGCTTGCTCCAAGCCCCTGTGTCCAACCTGGCCTTGAGCACTGCCAGGGATGGGGCAGCCACAGCTTCTCTGGGCACCCTGTGCCAGCGCCTCAGCACCCTCACAGGGAAGAGCTTCTGCCTAAGAGCTCAGCTCAGTCTCCCATCAGGCAGGTTCAAGCCATTCCCCCCCAGTCGATGTGGTCATCATCTGCTTTCTTTGGTTCACACCTTGTTTCCTATGAAGAAGATCATTTAATGAGGAGATTCAAGTCCAGGTGAGCCCAACTGCAAGACCAAGCCGGTTTGTCAGGATGAAAACGGGGCTGAATTTTTGCTAACTGATACCTCTTCACTCTCAGAACCATAAAATGTGCCTTTTAGGAGTTAACTTAGGAAAAACACTGGAAATGGTCTCATGAGAAATCAGCTGGAAAGCAAAGATGGGTCCCAACACAGAAGAGCTGAGATACCGATAGGAAAACCTCCTGCTTTACTCGCCTTCCCTCAGCTGTTATCCTCTCATCCTGCTATAAAAGAAACTGTGCAAGCACCAGCCTTTTCTATCTCCAGTAACTGCACATTCTAGGAAAACAAAACAATGGAATGTTCATCACACGTAACGTGCAGCATCCCAAAGCATGAATAGGGATGTGTTCGGGATGAGGCAGCACCGCTCCTCCTTTCCTGTTCTGCCAAGTGACTCATCATCCTGAATTTGGGAGGATGTGGAAACCCATTGACAAAGCAGCACCAGCTGCAAAAGCTTTGTGTGCACAGAGCCTGGAAAGTTTGGGGGGAATAAAACCCAACAGAACACAAGGATGTAAATGGAGAAACCCAGTGTTCAAGCCGATACTCACAGGAACACGGACTGGTGGAGGCTGAAACCTCTGAGCAAGGCCAGAGCAGGCCATGGAGATGCTGTGAGGGCTGGAGCAGCTCTGCTCTGGAGCCAGGCTGAGAGAGCTGGGCTGGGGCAGCCTGGAGAAGAGAAGGCTCCTGAAGGGGAGACCTGAGAGCAGCTCCAGTGCCTAAAGGGGCTGCAGGAAAGCTGGAGAGGGGCTTGGGACAAGGGCCTGTAGGGACAGGCCAAGGGGAATGGCTTGAACCTGCCCGAGGGGAGACTGAGCTGAGCTCTTAGGCAGAAGCTCTTCCCTGGGAGGGCTTGGAGCAAGCTGCTCCAGTGGAAGGGGTCCCTGCCCGTGGCAGGGGTTGGAGCTGGGGGAGCTTTAAGATCCCTTCCAACACAAGTTAGCCTGTGGCTCTATGGTTCTATATAATAGTCTATTCCGTTCTAATGAAGTATTTGAGCTGCCAGGGTATCAAGTCGGCACTAAGAATCATCTAAACCAATCCACACAGGTAAGAGCTTAGAGAACACTGCTGCAATGCACTCCCAAGGGAAGAGTCTCCAGGCAGGCTCAAGCCCAGAAGCGTTGGCTCATCTTGGCCATATGTACCCCACTCTCCAGCTTAGCACAGAGTCAGGGAGCAGTTTGGGCTGGAAGGGACCTTCAGAGCTCATCTCATCCAAGCCCTTGCAATGGGATATGAAAGTGTATGCATCCCCACTGGAGCACTGAGCTTCCCTGGTCTACTTGTTCCCCTTCAACTACACTCATTCGAGGCTCTGTCATCTTTCCAGCCTCCAGGAGCGAGTGCTTTACAACACCCTGGATCCTCTGCAGCTCCTGTCCTTTCCCAGCCTGGCACCAGAGGCAGGAGAACTTGCAAACCTGCCAATGCATGTGGCTTCCATAAGTCAAAAGCATTTCATCCACTTACATCAACTGGATACGGCCCTGAGCAACATGACTCAAGCTGGACCTGATGATGTCCACAGGGTCCATTCCAACCTCGCTTATTAAGGACCCTCCTTCAAATTTAGGGGATATTTTCAACAGGAAAAATACAGTGAGCACTGAAGCCACTGGATATCCATCCGGACACTGGTCCCATTCTGGTCTTAACACAAAATGGAGCAGGGTTCTAAATAACTAGGAAAAGCATCCCAAAATGTCCTTAAACCTTGAAAGTTCACCCTTCTCAGACAGAACTAAAGCCACTTCTTCCATATCCCTTAAGATCCTAACCCTGGGACTAGCGGGATGAAAGGGTACATCAGCATCTCTCCTCACTCTTTGTTGCCTTTAATTTCTCATAAATGACTGAAATGAAACGTTTTGGGGTGGATTAAATGCTTTGTGTCAGAAGGAACCAGAGAGGCTGGCAGGAAAACGGGGTGTTTGGGGAAGGATAAATATTAATCATTATCCAAACTGAGTGGACTTATTTCTGTGCTTTGCGTTTGTTTGATAAATTGAACAGAATCTGCCTGCCACAGCCTGGGCTGGAGAGGCTGGAAAAGACCTAGGAAGAGCTGGGAATAAAGAATGGGGACAAAATGGGGTGATGGAGGAAACTAAGCCTGGAGCCAAGACCTTGAGGAAGCGCTGGGAAAGCTGCTGAGGTGCTCTAGGAGTGATGGAGAGGGATTTTGCTGTGTTCAAAACAGGATGGACACAGGGGCTTGGAGCAAGCTGCTCTACTGGAAAGGGTCCCGGCCCGTGGCAGGGGTTGGGGCTGGAGGAGCTTTAAGGTCCTTTCCAAACCAAACCAATCCAAACCATTGCAGTGTGCGCTCACAGCCCAGAAAGCAACCGTATCCTGGGCTGCATCCAAAGGAGCGTGAGCAGCAGGGTGAAGGAGGTGATCCTGACCCTCTGCTCTGCTCTGGTGAGACCTCACCTGCAGCACTGTGTGCAGTTCTGGTGTCCTCAATGTAAGGAGGACATGGAGCTGTTGGAACAAGTCCAGAGGAGGCCACGAGGATGCTCAGGGGCTGGAGCAGCTCCTGTATGGAGCCAGGCTGAGAACATTGGGGCTGTTGAGCCTGGAGAAGAGAAGCTGCGTGGAGACCTCAGAGCAGCTTCCAGTGTGTGAAGGGGGCTACAAGGATGCTGGAGAGGGACTCTTCATTGGGGACTGTAGTGACAGGACAAGGGGTGATGGGTTCAGACTGAAACAAGGGAAGTTTAGATTGGAGATAAGGAGGAAATTCTTTCCTGTGAGGGTGCTGAGGCACTGGAATGGGTTGTCCAGGGAGGTTGTGAATGCTCCATCCCTGGCAGTGTTCAAGGCCAGGTTGGACAGAGCCTTGGGTGCCGTGGTTTAGTGTGAGGTGTCCCTGCCCATGGCAGGGGAGTTGGAACTGGATGATCTTCAGGTCCTTTCCAACCCAAACTATTCTATGTTTCTATTCCATGACTCTGTAACGCCTCCATCCAGACACTGGCTACCCAAGTCCCAAACTGGAAGAAACCCACCTTTATCTGCCCCAATAAAATCATCTTTTCTATCCAAAATCATTGTGACTGGAAAGATTTCTCTTTCTTTTTTACACTATGGTGCATTTTCCTAGTTTCTGCCCATCCTGCTGAGTACACCTGAAATGTTTTTAAGGGAAGAAAGCCAATCTGTAACGCTCTATTTCATTTGTGAGACGATGTCATGTCCTGTTCTTTATCCTGACGATTTGTTCCCACAGAACAAATACAGTGTTTTATAAAACATTATAAAGGCTCATGGAAATACATAAGAAGGGGGGGGGGGGGGAAAGCAGTTTATGGGATTAAAAGAGAAGGAGGCTGCTGATCTTCTGTACAGGTATGACACTGGAGGGAATATCTGCAAGCTGGAAGGCACCTCTAAAAGGAGGTGCTCAGCCCCTGAAACTGCCTTATAGGTGCTATAGGAAGGGATCAAAGTGTGTCCAGCTCTGGGGCAGCAGCACAAGAGGGACGTGGAGCTGTTGGAGAGAGGCCAAAGGAGGCCATGGAGCTGCTGCGAGGGCTGGAGCAGCTCTGCTCTGGAGCCAGGCTGAGAGACCTGGGCTGGGGCAGCCTGGAGAAGAGAAGGCTCCTGAAGGGGAGACCTTAGAGCAGCTCCAGTGCCTAAAGGGGCTGCAGGAAAGCTGGAGAGGGGCTTGGGACAAGGGCCTGTAGGGCCTGTCTGCAGGATAGGTTATTATGGCATGCACAGAAAAGCCTGGAACATCCCATAGGTGCCACTCTTGGAGAGGTTATCAGGTGCTTTTGTCAGCCTGTGCCCTGCAAGGTCCCTCCTCCTAACAACAATACCTATGTCCAACCACCATGAGTCCCTTATCTTACTTCAGCAGCATCCCTCCATGAGATGAGTCAAGCATCCCAGGGTCATGTTTTATCTCTAATGCCTTGGGTCAACCATAGCATGTGTCCAGCCCAGAAAGCCAGGTTTATTCCCACCAAACAGAGATCTATGAACATTTCATTGTGTATTATAGGCACTATGTTCCAAGCCTGCTTTAAATCCAATATGCTTCCAACATCTACTTAAGGTTCCGCTATAAATCAGACAATGATTAAAAGAAGAGGAAAACACTTAAAAGTCAGGTGAATGTTGCCTGAAAGTGACTTGATATGATTCATATGTAAGAGAAATATGGAGTTTCAGTCAAAAAGTCCAACACTGAATTGTATAGGGCACAAATTCATCACAGTGCTTTGATCTGGTCCACTACCCAGTCCTGGAGCACCAAAAGCAAGAACTACTAAGCAGGATGAGGCTTTCAAAGCATGGTTTTAACCATAAGACATGGGGTTCATACCTGATGATACACAAGCCTTGAGGCAACCCTCCCCAGCTTCAAAACCCCACCACAACCATATTCATCCACCAGCAGCAAGGAGCTGCTGCATCAAGGCAAAGGATGTTATTGCAACAGCAAACCCCTGGCAAAGCTCATCAAATAAATAACTATTAAGTACCTTTTAATGTCCTTTTGATGGGAGAGACGTGGCAAAACAGCCAAGACAGGTTGAATAAGCAAAAGGTTTGTGGATTCTCAAGGGGATTCTACGTAAGTACAGAGGAATAAAGTATAGATATATAAAAACCCCTCTCTATAAAGGGCTCTTTATTGCAACACATTCAATGAGCATGTATCTGAAGGGGGCCTATAAGGATGCTGGGGAGGGACTCTTCATTAGGGACTGCAGTGATAGGACAAGGGGTAATGGGTTAAAACTGAAACAGGGGAAGTTTAGATTGGATATAAGGAGGAAATTCCTGTTAGGGTGCTGAGGCACTGGAATGGGTTGCCCAGGGAGGTTGTGAATGCTCCATCCCTGGCAGTGTTCAAGGCCAGGTTGGACAGAGCCTTGGGTGCCATGGTTTAGTGTGAGGTGTCCCTGCCCATGGCAAGGGGTTGGAACTGGATGAGCTTAAGGTCCTTTCCAACCCTAACTATTCTATGGTTCTATGATTCTCTTCTGCCACGACTGGTACAGAGCAGCTAATAGAAGTCCCTGGGCCACCACGTTACTCATAAAAGAGCACAATGTTATGAATGCTTTATGAGGAAGTCTTGCCCAGATCAACACACGACACAGCCAGCACCAGCTTCTTTTTTTTACCTAAGAAAATGATAAAGGAAAGAAAAGAATAAAGAAAAATGCATTGGGAATGCCCCATCCCTGGCAGTGCTCAAGGCCAGGTTGGACACAGGGGCTTGGAGCAAGCTGCTCCAGTGGAAGGGGTCCCTGCCCATGGCAGGGGCTGGTGCTGGAGGAGCTTTAAGGTCCCTTCAACCCAAACCATTCCATAATTGTATAAATTCAGGGACAGGATGGATGCACCTCGGATGGGATCTAAGTGGGGATGGGGATGAGAAGCCCCAGTTGCCTTGCTGGTATCCTGAAGGAACCCTCCTGGCTGGTGATGGAAACAGAACGTGTTGACAAGAGGGAGCAGAGAAGCTGCAGCATAGCCAAGAGCTGCATTCAGGGAGGGATCTTGTTCCCATAAAGGCAGCGTGGATGAGCAGACCATGACCAAAATGTAATCTATATGAAGATGTTCTGAATTTCTTCCAGCCACTCCAAAGCCAGTAATGCAGAACAGCCCCACGCTGCTTGTGCACTGAGCTTGCTTCTCATTACAGGCCAGCATTTCGAATCAATCACGGTGATAGCCCACGTTCAGGTGCGCTGTGCAATTCCATTATCACGCTCCTGGCTTGGTCCATAGCATCCTCTTCAACCTGCAGCCTATGGAGTTTCCATCCTGGCAGGAGGTGGTTAACAAACATCTATTTTGGGGGTAATGCTTTGGGGTTGGTTTGTGGGGTTTGGGGTTTCTTTAATATGACTTCAACTGTCAGAAGCTACAGTTGGTGTGGTACCACTTCTACCTGCACATGTGATGTAGATGTAGATGGCTGGGATATACCTAAGAGGAGATGGTTACATGAAATAGAGCATCCAAAACTGATGCTATGAACTCACTGTCTCCATCCAGGCTGAGCAAGGAGATGCAGCACCACTGGGGCATAGTGGAGTGGGGACAACTTGGCTCCTGCTGCATCTTCAGTCATGAAATCATCCTATGAGTGTGGGGTCTAACAATGGTGGTAATGAGAAAGCAAGGGGCAAAATGAAGAGCCACTTCTCCAAACCCCTTCTCTGAGTGTGAGAGTTGCCCCAGTAGACTTCCCTATTGGAATTAACCTTATTTAAATCAGTGCAGATGCAAATGAAGTCTTCAGTTCATTGAGTAATATGAGGAAGGAAGCTCTTCTGTATCAAAGGGTATTGTCATCGGAAGCCAGGGCTGATGAGACAGTGAAAGACCTCAAACTGGCAGCAGAGTTCACCTGCACCAGAACAGGGTCAGGGCAGGAGTTTGGGTTCAGGCCACCTGAGATAAGAGCAATGAGGAATCTCTTGTAGGGTAGATCCAGACTAAATATAAGGAACAGACAGTTTGTGATGAGGGTGCTGAGGCGCTGGCACAGGGTGCCCAGAGAAGCTGTGGCTGCCCTATCCCTGCCAGTGTTCAAGGCCAGGTTGGACACAGGGGCTTGGAGCAAGCTGCTCCAGTGGAAGGGGTCCCTGCCTGTGACAGGGGTTGGAGCTGGAGGAGCTTTAAGGTCCCTTCCAACCAAACCAGGCTGGGATGGCTGGGATTCGATGATACGAACCTTAGGGAAAGGTGGTGGGTTTTGCAGTCATGTGTGTCCTTGCCTTTCAGATCACTGGAATCCCAACTGAAAAGGGCACAGTAAATCTCAATAAATATGCAAATAACTTCAAAAGGAGCTTGAAAGCCTTTGTCCTGTTTATGTAACTAATGAGTTTATGTGTTCATACCAAAAAGGACATCGGCCTCCCTTACTTTAACCAGTCCTTGAAGGTCGTTTCTACTCAGCCTTTCTTTTTAAGACCTCAGAACTCGTTATGCAAAAAGGAGAGAGCTGCACATATGGCCTGTGGCTGGTTTGAATTAACTCACCTGTATCAACGGTGTCTCATCAATACACACTGCCATAGTAACTGCTTCCTTGGCTGGAATGCTAATTCCTGCCCTCTGCTTCCAGGAATAAGAGCATTAGACCTAGAAAAACGATTCCTTTCTCCTCCTCTCATTAACCAGTTCCCCTTGCTCAGCACATGAAAGCAGAGCTAAGAATGATTACACAGGGGCAGCAAATGAGCTGCAGAAATCTGCTTCCTGTGCACATGAGCCATGGGGGCACAGGCACAAGGGTGATGCTGGAAGGAAACCCAGAGCTCCTCATGTTGGGTACCACATGGAACAGCATCATCCTAACCCCAGGCAGCCAAGGCAGGGACTAAACCTGAACTGAGGCTGAGCAAGCTGCTCTAGTGGAAGGGGTCCCTGCCCATGGCAAGGGGCTGGGACTGGAGGAGCTTTAAGGTCCCTTCAACCCAAACCAGTCTGGGATTCTGTAATCCTACAGCAAGGACATCGATGTGACAGAGCCCCTATGCATGTAGGTACATACAAGTATCTGGAGACACCTCCCTACAAAGCCTTTGGATTTACATCAGGAGCAAGGGGAAAACAAGCAAAAGACTTCAAAATAAGGGATCAAACATAATAATGTAACATTCCTCCATTCTATGCAACTTGTCCCCTTGGACAGCAACACCAGAAGTCATGCCAGATCCACCAGATCTCTCCATCCAGGAGAATGGCCGAGTGCTCCTGCTTGGCAAGGCTGGATACAGAGATGCAGGATGCCTGCCTTGACTTTTGAGGATGCCCAACTTTGCATTTTCTTTGGAGAGCTGCTTTTAATGCATACACCAGAAGCTTTAACATCCAAGTTCCTTAGGACCACACATCACTCTTCCTAACTATATATGAGCATCATCCCTAAGGATGATGTATGCTCCCACTTCTTCCTGCGCATGACAACGAAGTCATGCACCATTTTGCAGCAGAAGCCATTGACACGGAGGAGCTGCTGGGAGCTGCAGCATCTTGCTTCATTCCTTAACCACTTCTGAAAGCAAGGATTTTGGGATATGCTTCCCAGGGGAAGCGGGAGAGGTTTCTCCAAGGCCAAAGCGGGACCAGATGGGTTCAAGTTGGTGCCAGATGGACCTGCAGAGAACCACCTGGACCACTTTGAGCAGGGCAATCAGTCAAGGAAGCCCCAGGGACTTCCAGGGATGGTTTAACCATTGGTTAATGTGAGAGCTGGGAGGCAAACAAGTGGGGCTGGGGATAACCAATCTCTGGGTCAGTGGCTGCAGCATTTCATGCGGAGCTTAAAGCAAATGCCTCCGGAATTGCCCTTTGCTTGCTTCATCCTGGTCTCACACACCGGTTCCCTTTGCTCTTTTCTACCAGACTACAACATGAATGCTTTTCTTTACGTGAATAAAGGGTCTTTTCCTGGTTTAGCACAAGAACTTGAAGCTCCAACACCACCCGCTCAGTTCACACAGGCCAACAACCACTTGTCTGATGATCCTTGTGTCCCAGCCATTGCCTGGATGGAAGCTCGACTGATGCTGGAGAGCTGAAAAGCTCCATTGCCCATCATTACTCTTGTATCTATTGCCCCAACGCTGTTTTGTGAATAAGCCCCCAGTGCTGTGCTAGCTGCCCTCACTCATCTCATCAAACTACTACACTGAGAAGAGCACACATTGAGAACAGTCCCAGCCAATGCAGGGGCTAAACCTGAACTGAGTCTAGTGGAAGGTGTCCCTGTCCATGGAAGAGGGTTGGAACGGGATGAGCTTTAAGGTCTCTTCAACCCAACCCACTCTGTGGCTCTATGATGATTCTATGACTCAAAATGCACCCTGATAACACATCTTCTTTTCAGAGACCAATAAAACGCCCTTACACAGACAGGACCTAAAACTGACACTGCTGAGAAGCAGCCAAGAACCCATCCAGCAGCAGAATTAGGCCACAGTTACATGAAATCCTCACGTTATCACAAGGTTACTGTAAGAAATAGCAGCAATGCTTTGAGGGGTATGAACAACATCATATTCCCTAAGTTACTGTCTACATTTCTGCTTGCTCCTTGATCTCAAGGCTTCCAAGATGTGTTTGTTACAGGAGAAAGCAATATTTAAGGACAGATTCCTGTTTGGGATGATTTCTTTGGTATCCAATGCAACAATGCACCAGCTGCCTGGAGCTGTTTGCCATTCTTATGGAGAGAATGAAGCTCTTGCATGTTACTTGAGGTTTCGGGGTGTTTTAAACAAAACCTATTGGAAACAGCTGCAGGTAGCGTCTGTATCTACCAAACCTTTACCAGCCCGTTCTTCACATCACTGCTGGTGATTTTTGGGGTGTAATCACAGAGACAAAACGCCCTGGAGATGTAAGGATTTTACACAGCTTCTTTTTACCTCTCAGTCTTTGTTTACTCCAGAAGTCATTGGAGTAGAATCTGCATTATGAAGAAATATTTGAATTCCAAATGGGTTTGGGCTGAAGGGACCTTAAAGCTCATCCAGTTCCAACCCCTGCCACGGGCAGGGACCCCTTCCACTGGAGCAGCTTGCTCCAAGCCCCTGTGTCCAACCTGGCCTTGAGCACTGCCAGGGATGGGGCAGCCACAGCTTCTCTGGGCACCCTGTGCCAGCGCCTCAGCACCCTCACAGGGAAGAGCTTCTGCCTAAGAGCTCAGCTCAGTCTCCCCTCGGGCAGGTTCAAGCCATTCCCCTTGGCCTGTCCCTACAGGCCCTTGTCCCAAGCCCCTCTCCAGCTTTCCTGCAGCCCCTTTAGGCACTGGAGCTGCTCTCAGGTCTCCCCTTCAGGAGCCTTCTCTTCTCCAGGCTGCCCCAGCCCAGCTCTCTCAGCCTGGCTCCAGAGCAGAGCTGCTCCAGCCCTCGCAGCACCGAAGACAAAGGGAAAACATCATTTCTGAGCAGTTTCTTTCCCCCCAGAACAACTACAAAGCAACCGAAACCAAAATCACCACTTTATGTGTCCCGTTTACGGTCTCCTTTTAGTTTTTCTTCTCCCCTTGTAGATACTTTTCCAGTGTCCTTTGCAGCTCTGAAGCTTTCAGACAGAATTTAAGGCATAAAGCAGGGGCAGACACAAAGACCAGAAGTGCTCGGGCACTACAGCTACTGTAAATGTTAAATGTCACACAAGAGAGGGTAATAACAACCAGAGGAGAAGTGCACACAGAACAACAAAGCAGCAGAAACCCCCACTGCAGAGCCCATTCTTGCAAGGGGCTGCTGGAGGGACCAGTTGACCTCAGCGGTCTCTGCCGTTACTGACTTACACACTTGTGTGAGGCTCATTAAAGGCTCCCAGCACAAAGCATCAAACACTGCCAGGGAAAGGCTGTCTCCATGGGAATAGAGGGCACACTAAAAATAACGAGGGGACGATGTTTGAACAGTTCTGCAAGAGATTGTCATGGCAATGAGGACAAGCTGTAACCTGTTGTCATGATAACCAACGGTTTCAACTAATGGGAAAGCATTCCCCTTCCATCTTTATGCAGAACTGGGTCTAACATCCACCATGGGAGAATTCCACGTTAGTGCCTTTAAGGAAGCAGGCAGCTGGGGAGAAGCAGGGGAGGGATAATGCACTGTCTAGGTCAAAAAGAGCTTTAAAACGCTCCCCAGCTAAATTGAACCAGTGAAAGGATGGAAAAGAGCCCAGAGATGAGAACACATAGAATCATAGAATGGTTTGGGTTGGAAAGGACCCTAAGATGATCCAGTTCCAACCCCCTAACATGGGGAGGGACACCTCACACTAAACCATGGCACCCAAGGCTCTGTCCAACCTGGCCTTGAACACCGCCAGGGATGAAGCATTCACAGCTTTCCTGGGCAACCCATTCCAGTGCCTCACCACCCTCACAGTAAAGAACTTCTGCCTTAGATCCAATCTAACCTTCCCCTGTTTCAGTTTGAACCTGTTATTCCTTGGGGAGATGTGTGATGCTTTGCCAAGGGCGATGCTCTCCTCTGCCCTTCAGTCCTTAGATAACGTTGTCTTTACTCTGGGACAAGCTGGCAGGGAGCAAGCAGGTCACTTGTGTCAACCACTTTGGCAGAAGCACTTCCAGAGAAGCAGCAACTTGAATGACATTGTTTTAATGAAGACAAATTAACTGCATCAAGCCCGTGTGGCCATGCTGAAGCCAAGTCCATCCTCTTTATCCGGGGTCCTTGTGTTTTGGCTGCGGCATTTTGGCATGGGAACACTGGGTGAGCTGGAAAGGGAACTCCTTGCGATGGGAGTGGGAACACAACGGGTGTTCTCCTTCACATGTTCCCATCACCAGGCACTGGTTTTTACACCATTTACTTTCATTAGTTTCAGCATAACGTGAAACCTCTAAGACTGTGTTTTCTCTCAATTCAGGCATTCCCATGGATGCCAGAGAGAATAACACAGCTCTTGGTTGAAGAAATGGCAGAAGAATGGCTAAGAGAAGGTCATTCACATCACAGCACATTAAAAATCCCTGTATGACCAGTTCCTCAAGACACCCAAACAGGGGGAGAAAAGGAACAGAGCCATAAGACCTCCAGCTAGAGAGGAAAAGGGGCAGTAAGCAAATCAGTGATGCCAACTAAAGACTGACAAGAGGGGATGATGGGGAGAAAGATCTCAATGAGCATCAACTCCTAAAGGGCACAAACGGCACATCTAAAAGCCAGCTGGTCTTTGGCAGCCAAGGGGGACCCAGGAGATGCAATGAGGACTTGAGAGCTTCACACCTTCTCCATCCAGCCTGCACGTGGTCCTGGCAGACTCTGCAAATCCATTTGTCTCAGTGGTGTAAGCATGTGAGTGTCACAATAAGCAAGAGGGAGATGATGGATGCATGGGGATTTTTCCAGGTCACCTTCCCCTTATATATATTTCACTTGCATTTTGCAGGATGCAACGAGCTGCATGACATGAACAACACTCACCACCTGGTATCAGTCAAATAGAGACATGGACCTTCTTGTAGCCTCCATCACTTAGGTAGCAGCACTGACCTTCACGTGTTTGCTTGGACACAGAAGCAGGAATGCGTTCCTCCTCTCTCCATCCCATTAGACAGAGAGACATCAACCACTGTATTTTATGGTTTAACTCTCTGCATGTTGGGATCAGGGGCTGGAGGAGAAGAAACAAACTTCCCAGGTTCAAAGGCATGTACCAAAGGTCAAGCTCCAAACTGATGTCCCTGCAGGAAAAGTGCTGTTATCCTGACCTCTCAAGCCACTAGAAAGAGGCGAGTAATTACAAAGAATGACCCCCCCATCTAAGCTCTCAATTTGTCTCAAATGGATAGAAGAGACCTCAGAGTCCCCAACCTGCTGCTCTTCCATTCATCAAGGAGATGCTGTAGGTGCACGCTGTGACTCCAGAAGTCCCAGAACCTGAATTATAAGGAAGAGATCAAAGCCAACCAAGCCTTGTCTATAGACTGTATAACCTTTATGATGCCTCTGCTTATGAAACATTGCTCCATTTCCTCTGGAATTACTTTACCCATGCCTTCAACACAGCACAAAAGGGTCTTCACCTCAAGAAACAGCTGCTAATTGGAAATAAGAAGGAACTGGGGGTAAAAAGAAGTTAGATGGATACACACTCATATCACTGTCAGGGCCTTGAGCAAGATGCTCTAATGGAAGGGGTCCCTGCCCATGGCAGGGGGTTGGAACTGGATGAGCTTTAGGGTCCCTTCCAACCCAAACCACTGTGATTCCAACACATCTGTTGAAGAGGTGAGAAGTGCCCCCAGCATTTCAGACAAGCAGTGAACAGCGAGCAGCTCTGCCCACCTAATGCACCTCTCATGTCTCTCTCTGCTCACAGGACACTGATAGCCTCCACTCAATGCATTCCTTCAGCTGGTGCCATGAGGAGCATCATTAGAACCAACACCAGCAGCAAGCAGAGGCAGCTTATCTGTAAGCACTGGGATTAGCTCCTTTATGCTCTATTTTACATCACAAGCAGAGAAGGGCAAGCCCACAGCAATGCTATGTCAGTGAGGACTCAAAGGGCACAGCAACACCAACAGCAGAGATGACCCGAACCCAACCCCTGCAGTGGAGGAGCAGTGACCACAGTGACACTGACTGTTCTCGTTGCCACCCTCTGAAGGAGGAAAAACCTGCTTTGAGAAGTAAATCACCTCTCCAGCAGCACATGCAAGAGCAGAGAACGTGGTGACAGATAACCCATAACTCACTGAGCCTTGACCTCGGGGACCGTTATTTCCTCCCACCTAAACAAAGATTTATGGGATACAATAAGCTCAATAGAAAAAACACGTTTTCCAAGGACCCTCGAAACCTACAGTGGTAAAACAGCCCTCAAGAGGGCCCAGCTCTGAGATGCAATGACCCCCAGCAGCGTGCCACCCCTGACAGGTCATACAAGCATGGAATAATGGCTCGGAAGGGACCTCACGGATCATCTGGTCCAGTCTTTGCAGTGCTGCATACAGATCTGGTGTCCTCAGCACAAGGAAGACATGGAGCTGTTGGAGCAAGTTCAGAGGAGGCCATGAGGATGCTCAGGGGCTGAAGCAGCTCCTGTATGGAGCCAGGCTGAGAACATTGGGGCTGTTGAGCCTGGAGAAGAGAAGCTGCATGGAGAGCTCAGAGCAGCTTCCAGTGTCTGAAGGGGGCTGCAAGGATGCTGGGGATGGACTCTTCATCAGGGACTGCAGTGATAGGACAAGGGGTGATGGGTTCAGACTGAAACAGGGGAAGGTCAGGTTGGAGATAAGGCAGAAGCTCTTCCCTGTGAGGGTGCTGAGGCGCTGGCACAGGGTGCCCAGAGAAGCTGTGGCTGCCCCATCCCTGGCAGTGCTCAAGGCCAGGTTGGACACAGGGGCTTGGAGCAAGCTGCTCCAGTGGAAGGGGTCCCTGCCCGTGGCAGGGGTTGGAGCTGGAGGAGCTTTAAGCTCCCTTCCAACCCAAACCAGTGTTGGATTCTACGCTGAGCATAGAGCTGATGGCCCTACACCCGCAACAAGGACCACAGGGACACCCTCCCCATGCACTACAATGCTCCAGCATCGCCAGTTCACCACCAGGAGCCCAACCTCGCACACAAAAGCTTCATTTTCCCCCGACTTGAGGATTCCATCTCCTTCTTGGCCTGCAAGCAACCACGAGGATTCCAAGGGTTTTATGAGACGAGCCTGTTGACAAATGTGTTTATGGGAGAAGGCCCCAGAGACGGCAATTCCTGCAAGGAAACCAGCACTTCCCAACCATCAGCAGAAAGCGAGGGCTCGAGGACGAGGGAAGGGGAAGGCAGAAAGAGGCTGCAACACTGAGGACTCTTTCAGGACTCATTTATTTGAGCAGTGCCAAGCCAGCTCACTGATGCAATATTTTCTTCCTGCACTCCAAGCCAGGGCTTTGGGATCTCATAAATCATTGCTGGCCACAGAGACATTAAAATTCTAACCCAGTCCTGCATTAGATGAAATGAGGCCGAGTGCCAGCAAGCACAGGGAGAGGGGAAGGCACTTCCAAATCAGCCTGCGAACGTGTTTGCATCTAAGTCAGTCTTGGGTTTGGTTTCAGAGGAGGCTAAATCTAACACAAAGAACAACAACAGATTCACAAGCCAGAGCTCAACCGCATCACTTTGGGCAAGCTGATGCCCATTAAATCAGAACTGAGGCATTAGGCAGCAAGCACAGTAGAAAAAGAGACTTAAAGATGTTGTACAAACCAAGCAACCCTTTCTGATGCTTATAAAAGGCTTTTATGAGCCTGGACCACATTATGTTGGTGTATGTAGAGACCCCTGCGCTGTATCGCATCAACGGCACATGTGAAAGCTCAGAGTGCACCAGGAGAGGAGAGAAACTCCATATTTAACCTACAAGCCCATTTCTAGAAGCCAAGGCACTAAATGTGACTTTGTCCCCTTCACACTGCACAAACAGAACCCGAATCTTAGCCCTGATTTGCTGTGGCAGAGAAAAAGAGGGGGAAAAGGGGAGGGAAGGCAGGGAATATTAAGTGTTTTCATCACAAGGCAGCACTGGAGCTTGTTTCCAATCATTTAATTGGAGCACCTGGAGAGTTTGGAGGTACTGCATGTGGTGTGCAGGAACGCACAGAGAAACAGCAGCAAGGGCAGGAATGCACCTGCAAAGGGCAGGAAAAACAGGCAGGAAAAGGCACTTTTCAGAGTGGGTGAGATTTTAAGTTACAACCACGTTACAACGGAGAGATTCAGAGCAGGAATAGGGGTGGCAGTGCTGGGAGACATTCCCACTTCATCCTATGAACATCCCCCATCTCCAATCCACACAATGACAAGGTCACACTCCAGCTCCACGGTGCCCATGGCAGAGGCTCCCAAAGTGCTCTCAGGAGAAGCACTGACCCATTTAGAGCTGGCTGATGGACTCTGCCGGCCCATGCTGGTGCTGATGCTCTGCACCTCCAGAAACGGGGATTTCATAGAATCATAGGATCACAGAACAGTTTGGGTTGGAAAGGACCTTAAGATCATCCAATTCCAACCCCTTGCCATGGGCAGGGACACCTCACACTAAACCATGCCACCCAAGGCTCTGTCCAACCTGGCCTTGAGCACTGCCAGGGATGGGGCAGCCACAGCTTCTCTGGGCACCCTGTGCCAGTGCCTCAGCACCCTCACAGGGAAGAGCTTCTGCCTTATCTCTAACCTGAACTTCCCCTGTTTCAGTTTGAACCCATTACCCCTTGTCCTATCCCTGCAGTCCCTGATGAAGAGTCCCTCTCCAGCATCCTTGTAGCCCCATTCAGACACTGGAAGGCTGCTATGGAATTCCCATTATGTGCCAATACTTTCCAGAAGTCACCAACATACAAGAAAATTCTCCATTCACCTTTTATTTCTTTTAAATGGAGTTGCTTCCCCTTCAAAGCATGTTTTTCAGGCATCTCTTCTTTCCATCTACGTGTTCTTTCTCTTCCCTGCATTATACACTTTTCCTCCAGCTCTCTTCAGCCCCAGTCACTTAATCCTTTCATTTCTTTCTGCACTATAGGGAAAAACAGAATCAATATTGCAGCCAAGAAATGAGGCAAGAGCATAAACCAGCTCCACGTCCTCCCCGAGCACGTAGGGCACACAATGGGGGCATTCAGGAGCACATAACATGGGGTTTGTTTAAGATCTGAGGCTCTTGTGTTTATTTACAACCCAAGGGAGCTCAAAAGCGTGTCAAACCTTCTACAAACAGTTGCAAAACAAGGGGTGAAGGCTGTTCCCTATGGAACTCCTTGGAAGGTTGACATCAGTTGGACCAAACTCCAAAGCAGCTGAGCCTATGAGCATCCGTAAGGAGATGGTATAGATTATTTTCTTTAAAGGAGCTTTATGTGCCTCCATTTCTAACACTGAAAGGCTTCAAAACACATCTTGGAACACAGGTAGATGCCACCCACACTTCTGTCTACCAAGACCTATTCTGCACCATCACCACCATCCATCCATAGGTGAGCAAAGGGAGGTGACCTTGATGCCCATCATCCAACCATGCTGCTGTTGGCAAGAGAACCTCCTAAATACAGCCTAGAGCTATTGAACACACTCATGAATAACCCTGATCTTGAGTGACCTTGTCTAGTGGAAGGTGTCCCTGCCCATGGCAAAGGGGTTGGAACTGGATGAGCTTTCCAACCCAAACCATTCTATGAATCTCACCCAAAGCTCCTCTGCTTCATTCTCCTTCACTACCCCAAAAAAGAAAATTCATCCTTGTTTCCTTAGGGATTTTCTGCTTTTTTAGAACATCAAGGAAGTCCATGAATTCATTTGTTAGGGAGACGGTGAATTATCCATCATTGATCAGCCAAGCAGAGCGCTGAAACTCCAAGAGCTTCCAACACTGAGGAACTCAGCAAGTTGGTTGGACGGATTCCTGGATGAAAATGATGCATTTAAACATAGAAATAACAAGAGTTTACACAGTCAGAGCTCGCTCTTCCCCCAGTCAAGTAGGATCTGCCTGCCTGCTCCATACACACTGATTAATAAACATGAAGAAACGCCAGAGGGAAAATATTCCCTGCACCCACTTCATCCATTTTGCAGCAGCCTGAAATCAATTCCACACCCTCAGCACGGTTTAAAAGTCCTGGTTTACACAACTGATAAGCAATGGAGCACCTCATTCAATCCACAAGTGGCATTTCCCAGTACATGGAAGGAGTAGGCACACGTGAAGGTCTTACAAGCACAAGTGAGGAGGAAGCACCACAACCCTGCCTGCTTTGGCATCAAAGGCATAAATACACTGAGGGTTTCCCTGTCCAAAGAACTGTTGTGAAAGGCTCAGCCTTTGCAGAGAGTAATGCAGCAAAGTTTTCATTTCAAGTTAATGAGAAAGGCTGAAATCAAGGCTGGAATTATTTTTGCCCACAAAGAACACGCCAAGGAGGATTAAAAGCTGACTGCAGAAACCCTATTGGAGCATCCTTCTGTCTTCTACAAAATGGGAGGGTACCAGCTTCCAACACAACATTGAATTAAATGAAGAGGCAAGTGCAAATCAGGTCACTTGTGTTGAGGTCCACCAATGAATACCAATGACAGAGATTAGGATGGAAACACATGTGAGGATCTCGCATCTCGTGTCCCGACAACAAAGCCAATGACCGGAGGGCAGATGATGCCAATTCCCTCTGTTAACCATTATGTCCAAACAAATGTTGTGGGTTCACCTTTGGGGAAAGAAAAAAATGACAAAACTTGGGAGTCTGCAGCTTGGGAATGCAGGAAACAGCCCTAAGGGATGCATCTTGCTCTTCTGGAGCATAGAGGTCCTATACAGAGGACCCAAATCACAAGTGGGAGAGCTTGATGTGCTGGAGGTAGAACTGGAACTTTCCTTGTCATAGAATCATGGAATGGTTTGGATTGGAAAGGACCTTAAAGCCCGTCCAGCTCCAACCCCTGCCACGGGCAGGGACCCCTTCCACTGGAGCAGCTTGCTCCAAGCCCCTGTGTCCAACCTGGCCTTGAGCACTGCCAGGGATGGGGCATGTCCAAAGAGGGCAGAGCAGGGCTCACTCACACAATAGTAAAGATACAGAGGTTGGGAGAGGAAACCCATCCTCAGGAAGCAGAACTGGTCAATGCAGAGCCCAGAGAACAGCTCTGACCATGACCACATTCCTGTTCTCCATCTTTCTACAAGGATTTATACAGAATTATGCTCTGATGCCTACACAAATTTGGCTTCAGCCTTGCTCAGCCTGCCAATGTGGCTCACAAACATGAAAGCATCGGCTCACACAAACCCTTAACCCTTTTGGGATTCCTTCCAAAAGATCTCCAAGGTTTCAGACCCCCAAGGAGAATATCGAACCAATGCTTCCCACCAACATAAAGCAACAGTGATTAATACACAGTGGGGCATTGGCACAGGGTGCCCAGAGAAGCTGTGGCTGCCCCATCCCTGGCAGTGCTCAAGGCCAGGTTGGACACAGGAGCTTGGAGCAAGCTGCTCCAGTGGAAGGGGTCCCTGCCCGTGGCAAGGGGTGGAACTGGATGGGATTTAAGGTCCCTTCATCCCAAACCAGTCTGGGATTCCATGACTCAGCTACTTCCCTACCAGCCTCTCCTATCCTCTATCACAGAATCCTGTAGCTCTAACCCCACACGTGCATTATCCCATCAGATAAAATGACATTACTCTCATACCTTTCTCGATGCTCTCAAGAGCCCCACAGAGAACTTGCCATTGAAAAGAAGCAGGAAAAGCAATTAAATGGGAAAGCTAATGAACCCAGACCTTGCAGACAGTGTAACACAGGGTGACAAGTGACACAGGGAGGCACCAGACTTCACATACAAATGACCAAGCTTTTCCCCAGGACTTCCCCTTAAATCATCAGAAATAAGACTATTTTATGCTTTCAGCTGAAGGTGACACACTCATTACTTGAGGAAGAAGGCACTGGGTCTTGCAGGACCATCAGTGATGAATTGTAAATGTGATTCCAAGTTTTCCTTGCTTTAGGCTCCTCTGCTTCCCAGAATACTTCCCAGAAACTTGCCAAGCCCCTCCCCATGAACAGTTATTACATTTATGTGCTGCAGAGGTTCCCTACAAGCACCCCTGGGCAATCCACATTAATCCACTTGAGAATGGCAGCTAAACAGACCCCCGTCACACAAAGCCCTTTTGTTAAAAGGCATCAGGTTCCTCCTGGTGAAATGAATCCAGCTCTCCCGGGCCTGCCAAGTGTTTGCCAGCTGGGTCAGGCTGCAAGAGGGAAGGGAAAAGAGCTGGGATGGAGCAAGAGACTCCAGGGAATGAGAGATGCAAGAAGGCGAAGGACCAGGAGAGCAGCAGATGGGCTTGCCTGAGAAGCCTTCCTATAAAGGCAGGGAAGGAGGTGCTGGAGGGTGCTACCTTCCAGCCTTTTCCATAGCAAAAAACAAGTGGAGAAGCAACAGAAGATCCATGGCACAACCCTGAATCCATGATAGATACAAGAGAGAAAAAGGAACTGAGTAAAAGAGACAAGGTTGAGCAGCAAAGGAGACAAGGGAATTCCTGCTGCAATGACATGGGGAGCACCAGGAAAAGCCCTGGGAGAAGGAATGAGGGTATCCATCACATTCACACAATGCCATTGGGATTCCCAGGCTTTGCATCCTACCACTTATCTGGGCACCCTGTGCCAGAGCATCAGCACCCTCACAGGGAAGAGCTTCGGCCTAAGAGCTCAGCTCAGTCTCCCTCTGGCAGGTTAAAGCCATTCCCCCTTCTCAAGCTGGGGAACATTCCTTGGAGACTTCCTACCCTGCTTCCCATCTCTGCCTCTGGGATTTCAGTATCATTTATTACTCAGTAACAGATGACAGCTCCAGAGCCAGCCTACTGAAGGTTCATCAATCACAGCAGCTCATCTGCATATTAATCACCTTCTGGTAGGGAAAATAACAGTCTGAGCTGTAACAAACACTTGTAGAGCTTCATGCTTGAAGTCAAACAAGCTACAGGGCAGGCTGATTCTTCATCCCTGATTCCACACCATCGAGCCGATCTATCTGCTGCAGGACTGATGCCTAAATAAAAAGGGGCACAAGGAGAACATTGAAAGGAAAAGCAGGAGGTTCAGGAGCTCACATTTGGGACAGGTAAAGGGAATTGTACCAGTAAGGAAAAAACAAATGAGAGTCCTTAAACTCAATTGAAATGACAGTTTACAGAAGCTCCACGTTAATTACAGTCTGGTCTAATTAAACAGCAAATAACACTCACACACTGCTTGCTGCTGATGGTCTAAAATACACTGAAGTAGCGAAGTGGAAGCAGTCGCCAGCCGAGCACAAGGAACCAGGACTTATCTGGAGCACAAACCTGGTGCTGGACACATGGAGCTCCACCTGCAGGGAGATTATTCTCTCCATGTCATAGAACCACAAACTGGTTTGGGTTGGAAGGGACTTAAAGCTCATCCAGTTCCAACCCCTGCCATGGGCAGGGACCCCTTCCACTGGAGCAGCTTGCTCCAAGCCCCTGTGTCCAACCTGGCCTTGAACACTGCCAGGGATGGGGCAGCCACAGCTTCTCTGGGCACCCTGTGCCAGCGCCTCAGCACCCTCACAGGGAAGAGCTTCTGCCTAAGAGCTCAGCTCAGTCTCCCCTTGGGCAGGTTCAAGCCATTCCCAAAAGCAGTTTTCAAAGCAATCTGAGGTGGAAGCATCTACCAATCCTGAACTTTATGCTTCTCCTGCGACAGGTTTGTTTTATTTGCCTCCATGTGTTTAATTTTATCCTCCAGAACAGCTCGTGGCTACATCAGAAACTGATCCAAAGCTGAACGACACAAGTTGAAGCAATAGAAATGAAGCACAGAAAGCAAGAATTAGGTAGACAGAGCCTGGCACTTGTCATGCAGGAGATGCAGCAACCTTCTTTCAATAACTTCAAAGGAGGAGTTGCCTCTTTTCTCTACAAATAAAAAAACTTATATCGCAAAAGAAAGGGAGAAAATACCACTTTAGGTGTTTTGTTAAGTATTCCAACAAATTCCTATTTAAATGCTTTTGTAATACTATTTGCCTAGCAAGGAAAATAGTTCTTTGTTTAAACACTTCTTAACCTATTCTCTACTTTGGGACTTAACTGCAGGAATTCAGCTCCCTGACTCACAGTATCACAGTATGTTAGAGATTGGAAGGGACCTCAAAAGCTCATCCAGTCCAATCCCCCTGCAGAGCAGGAACACCTAGATAAGGTTACACAGGAACGTGTCCAGGCGGGTTTTGAATGGCTCCAGAGAAGGAGATTCCACAACCTCCCTGGGCAGCCTGGTCCAGTGTTCTGTCACCTCACTGAGAAGAAGTTTCTTCTCCAGTTTAAGTGGAACCTCTTGTGCTCCAATTTGTACCCATTACCCCTTGTCCTTTCATTGTTTGCCACTGAGAAGAGCCTGGCTCCATCCTCGTCACACTCCCCCTTTATATATTTATATACACTAATAAGGTCACCCCTCAGTCTCCTCTTCTCCAAACTATAGAGACCCAGCTCCCTCAGTCTCTCCTCATAAGGGAGATGCTCCACTCCCTTCATCATCTCAGTTGCCCTGCGCTGGACTCTCTCCAGCAGGTCCCTGTCCTTCTTGAACTGAGGGGCCCAGAACTGGACCCAATATTCCAGATGAGGTCTCACCAGGGCTGAGTAGAGGGGAAGGAGGACCTCTCTCGACCTACTAACCACCCCCCTTCTAATACACCCCAGGATGCCATTGGCCTTCTTGGCCACAAGGGCACAGTGTCGGCTCATGGTCACCCTGTCGTCCACCAGGACCCCCAGGTCCCTCTCCCCTACACTGCTCTCTAACAGGTCGTTCCCCAACCTATACTGGAACCTGGGGTTGTTCCTGCCCAGATGCAGGACTCTACACTTTCCCTTGTTATATTTCAAGTTATTCCCATCAAGTTACTCCTTACCTTAAACCTGTGCAATGGGAAAACCCAGTATTAACATGATTCAATTCCTGCTTCGATGTCCTATGTTCAAGCAGCCTCTTGACTCTTCCCTCTTGGATTTCCACTGACATAACTAAGGACCTTCTTATAGATTTTCCAGCCTCATCTGCCTCCAGCTTTATTCCTCCAAGCTCCTCCTGCACATCTGCCCTGATTCCTCTTCATACACCACAACCTCTGGAAGACAAATGCCTCAAGTCCAATGGTTTGGGGTGAAACCCGTCTCATGGGGGCCACCTCACCATGATCACTACCAGAGGTGGCACAAGCTGGCCAAGGAGGACAGTAGCTTCATGCCTTGAAGTGCACAGTATAATGTTGATGGCGACTGACCAACACGTTATTTTAGAAGATAACATCCTATTAATGTTGCCATTCAACTTGGAATAGAATCATGGAATCAGGGAGGTTGGAAAAGCCCTTTCAGCTCATCCAGTCCAACCATTCCCAGCCCTGCCAAGGCCACCACTGCCCCATGGCACTGAGGCCTCGTCTCCACGGGGTGTGAACCCTTGCAGGGCCGGTGCCTGCAGCCCTGCCCTGGGCAGCCTGTTCCAATGCCTGAGCACCCTCTGGGGCAGGAATTGCTCCTCAGCTCCATCTAAACCTGCCCTGGTGCAGCTTGAGGCCGCTTCCTCTTGTCCCATCCCTTGTTCCTTGGGAGCAGAGCCCAGCCCCTCCTGCCTCCATCCTCCTCTCAGGCACTTGGAGGCAGCCATCAGGTCCCCCCTGAGCCTTCTCTTCTCCATCTGAACCCCCCAGGTCCCTCAGCCCTTCCCCATCACACTTGGGCTCCAGGCCCTGCACCAGCTCCATTCCCTTCTCTGGCCCCGCTCCAGCCCCTTTATGTCTCTCTTGAAGTGAGGGGCCATGACTTGAGAATGCAGTCGTGTGGAATTCGTTCATCTAAACCTGAGATCACCCTCTGAAATGCTCCTTCCAGAAGGCTCAAGGTACAAACTCCATCCAAACCCACACCTCAATACTGAAACAGAATTGTCTTAGCAAGTGCCAGAAAGCAGCTTCTTAAACATTCACTTTAGTATGAAAGCACATAGAGAAAATCTACTCTGAGTGGATATTAAGGAGGAGTTTTGAGCACACACCAAAAGGAAAAGTGGGAGAGGAGCAGACTCTTGTCCAAACCCTCCTTGTGCTGAGAAGCACAAAACTGCTTTTACTTCTAGTGGAGGAAAGTAACTGTGCGCTCCTGAGCTCCTTCTACCGCTCAAACACTGCTGGAGCCTGCGGTCCTCTCACAATGGGGATGGTTTTGAAGAGACTATTACTCACAGAGACATTCTCTTTTGCAAGCCTCTTGTGTTTTGACTGTGAGACCAAAGGCCCCTCAAGCTCCTGTATCTGCAACAAAGCAGCATGCCTAAACTCGATGGGGGAAAAGAAAGGGTGAATAAGAACAGGGCAAACACCTTTGAGGAACTCTGCTCCCCAGGGTCTCAGACAGGTCTCCTCACAGCCCTACTGATGTACCAGCTGAAAGAGCCACCTAAGTCAATGAGGATATATTGCAAATGAAGTAGCTGAGAGCATTTGATGTTGATTTCCCTTGGCTGTTGACCATCCTCCTTCACAAAAGCCCATTCCCAAGCGATTTCACACGTTAGGTAGAAGCCAACATATGCAACTGGCAATGCAAAGGTAAGACTTAGCACAACATGACACTTAATAGCTAATTACATTCCACAAAGTGTTAGAAGGAGTCTCCCAAGGCTGGTTTAGTAGGGAGTTGACAAGGTCAGAAGAAGGCATGATGAATATAATCCATAGGGAAAACCACAGATACACCTAAGCTGAGGTTTTCTTCTTCTGAAGCATTGTTTCTCTCTGAGCTCAATTCTTTCCACATCAATACACTTTGGTTCCCCACTAGTAACATAATTATGGGAAACATATTTCAATGTCCTTTTCAAGTGTTCAAAATGACATACAGACAACTCGGTTCTGAAGATGGATTTGAACCAGACCTCAGCTTTGCTGACCAACAGAAGATGAACTCAAGCAAAGCATAATGTGAAGGCAAAACAAGATCAGTAATCATGTCACTTAAATCACCACCTGTAACGATAATATATCCCAGTGTCCATGGGACCTGCACCACCACAGCACACACTCACACTCAGTTCAGGTCCATACACAAGACCTCCAGCAACTCCTTGTGTGTTTCGTTGGTCTAAAGAAATCCCCTTTTGACCCTTTTCTTTAGGATTTCCAGGACATCCTCACCTTATGAATTCCGATCCATTTCTCCTCACTAACCTCTACTGCACTGGCTTTGCTGAAGAGCTTTCCCTACAAGCCACATTCCCATCTGGCTCCCTATGGGAACACTTTCTCCCTTCATTAAGGGATTAAGCACTTATTAATAATCATCTGCTCCCACCACTGAATACAGACGTAGATGGAAGAGTCATTGGACACTGGTCCTACCTGTGTATGCCATGTTCTTCGGGTTTCCATAGGGAGCCCCAGGTTGGACGGGGCTGTAAACAGGGTTCATGATGGAAGACTGGGAACTCTGAGGACAAAAGAAAAGCAGAGGTGAGATGATTGCTTTACGTTAGCTCCAAAGGCATCTTCTTGCACAGAGTCTCCTGCTACATGATCGAATCAGTGTGTTATAATTCAGGACACAGAGAGCTGCGAAGGGAAGGATTTACAGTGAGACATTACAACCACACAGCACATTTAATAATTCAGGTTATGGAGCTCTCAGTTACTTCCCCAAACTTCTTCACTGCTGCATATTCTGCCTACAAACGTACCCAGAGCAGATTCATTTTACACATCCCTGCCTTCAGGGGGTCTGGACTCATGACCCCACTTCTGGCTTGAGATGAACAAAGGGGAGAAGGCAGAGATTCAGGCAAGAAATTCTCCCTATTTAGAATCATAGAATAGTTTGGGTTGGAAAGGACCTTAAGATCATCCAGTTCCAACCCCCTGCCATGGGCAGGGACACCTCACACTAAACCATGGCACCCAAGGCTCTGTCCAACCTGGCCCTGAACACTGCCAGGGATGGAGCATTCACAACCTCCCTGGGCAACCCATTCCAGTGCCTCAGCACCTTAACAGGAAAGAATTTCCTCCTTATATCCAATCTAAGCTTCCCCTGTTTCAGTTTTAACCCATCACCCCTTGTCCTATCACTGCAGTCCCTAATGAAGAGTCCATCCCCAGCATCCTTGTAGCCCCCTTCAGACACTGGAAGCTGCTCTGAGGTCTCCACACAGCTTCTCTTCTCCAGGCTCAACAGCCCCAGTGTTCTCAGCCTGGCTCCATACAGGAGCTGCTCCAGCCCCTGAGCATCCTCATGGCCTCCTCTGGACTTGTTCCAACAGCTCCATGTCCTTCTGATGTTGAGGACACCAGAACTGCACATAATACTCCAAGCTTGAGGAGCTCGTCATTGCTGGGTGACAAAAACAACCCCAGTGCAGACCTGACCTTCCAGATAAAGACCATTTGCTGCTGGCGAGATGGAGCGCGGCACACACGTGTGAGCTCTCAGTGTGAGCTGGCTCCAATGAGCTCGAGCCCAAGGCTGAGCAGGGTGCCCAGTGCCCCCATCACACCCCTCCACTAGAGTCCACATCCCATGTCCCAGACGGGGAGATGCAGTCACAGATCAAATGCAGGCATAGAACCACAGAATCCCAGCCTGGTTTGGGTTGGAAGGGATCTTAAAGCTCCTTCAGCTCCAACCCCTGCCATGGGCAGGGACCCCTTCCACTGGAGCAGCTTGCTCCAAGCCCCTGTGTCCAACCTGGCCTTGAGCACTGCCAGGGATGGGGCAGCCACAGCTTCTCTGGGCAGGCTGTTCCTGTTCCAATAAAGAGCTTCTTCCTTAGATCCAGCCTAAATCTCCCCTGTGTCTGTTTGAACCCATTCTCCCTTACCCTACCATTACAGTCCCTGTTAAAGAGTCCCTCTCCAGCATCCCTGTAGCCCCCTTCAGACACTGGAAGCTGCTCTGAGGAGCAATGAGATTTTAACAGCCCTTGTGTTACTCCTCCAGTACCAATGATGAGGCAGGGCTGGGTTTGCTCCTTGTTTTATTTAGAGGAAAGTCAGGAACTTGGGAATTCGCATCTCCTCACTGTCAGCGAAGCAAGCAGCTCAGTTAATTACCTTAATGAAGCACATTCTCAGTTCTGATGAATGGGAAAATCAGTCATTAAGCTTTATTAGGCCCCCCATTTGTCTCCACCGCCATCGAGTGACAACTTCACACAAGAACCTCAGCGCTCTTGCTGCAGAACGTGAGGGGTTTGTCTCTAAATGTGTTATTTTACACTTCCCACATAAACCCATTCTTCCCAAGCAAGCCTCTCCTGATGGAGGAGCAATTTGTTAGTTCATTTCCTCCTTCCTCTTTACCTCAGGATAGGAAAGGAGTCAAATGGTGAACGCTGGCACCAAGTGACTTGACAACAATTACTGCTAAATGAATTGGCCATCCCTCCACCCCCAAGTTAGCACAGAAGGAGCAATTCCCAAAGCAAAAGGAACCACAGGGATAAAATGTGCTGGAAGAGGACGTGGATTGCATGAGTACATCACTAACGTAAGATCAAGAGGAAAATGAACACAAAACTTTACATCCATGAGACATCAGAGTTGGGATTTACGTTCCAGGATAAGGATTTTATGGCCATTTGGTCCTCATGTCAGCAGGCAGTGCTGTGAGCCAGCCCCTGGCAAATGGATCTTTGCTTTATGGCTTCAGTTCTCCTTTACAGGGTAAAACCCAATGTCATCTGTCTCTGAGATGGGCAGCATGCATTTTGTGATACCTGCATATCACTGCTTACAACAAATTACATCTTCTTAGAATCCCAGCCTGGTTTAGGTTGGAAGGGACCTTAAAGCTGCTCCAGCTCCAACCCCTGCCAGGGACAGGGACCCCTTCCACTGGAGCAGCTTGCTCCAAGCCCCTGTGTCCAACCTGGCCTTGAACATTGCCAGGGATGGTGCATTCACAACCTCCTTGGGCAACCCATTCCAGTGCCTCAGCACCCTAACAGGAAAGAATTTCCTCCTTATATCCAATCTAAACTTCCCCTGTTTAAGTTTTAACCCATTACCCCTTGTCCTACCACTACAGTCCCTAATGAAGAGTCCATCCCCAGCATCTCTATATGCCCCCTTCAGATACTGGAAGGCTGCTATGAGGTCTTTACGTAGCCTTCTCTTCAGTTCTGAAGTGGAACACTGGGAATACACATAGCCCAGGGTTACTACTAGTCAAGATGCTTCAAGTAATGGATGCCACAAATAGGACTTGAGAGACAAAGGTGTTAGAGGGTTGCAGAGATTTCCTGGCTGTAATTAACTGTTAAATCACTACTAGGACTCTTCAAGCCCAGACAAGAAATGCCCACTGGGACAGGGAATGTGACAGGCATTTATAGACACTAAACCACAGATGCCCTGGGGAAGGTGGAGGGGCAGCAATCACACACTCCTCCTAACCCAAGCAAGTGGAGGCATTGGAAGAAGTAAGGGTGTTGTAGGTTCACAGCAAGCTGCTTGCCTCAGTGTGTCCCTTGCTGCCAAGACGGTGGCATTTGGAAAGCATCTCAAGGGACAGAACAATTCCTCCTCTTGCCCAGACACCCTTCCAGACAGGCTTTCAGGCAGCAAGGACCTTTAACCACCCAGCCATCCTTGTGTTCCCAGGAGGAAAATCAATATCCAGGCTCAATTTTCATGGCCTGGACATCCAACTAGGAGTATGATGCCTGACACTGGGCTATGCTCCCAACAAATGTGCCTGTGGCGCTCTATGCCTGGGAACACTGGGAGATGCCCACACTAGTACTGAATGTATCATTAAATCATGGAACCCCAGACTGGTTTGGGTTGAAGGGAGCTTAAAGCTCCTCCAGCTCCAACCCCTGCCATGGGCAGGGACCCCTTCCACTGGAGCAGCTTGCTCCAAGCCCCTGTGTCCAACCTGGCCTTGAGCACTGCCAGGGATGGGGCAGCCACAGCTTCTCTGGGCACCCTGTGCCAGCGCCTCAGCACCCTCACAGGGAAGAGCTTCTGCCTAAGAGCTCAGCTCAGTCTCCCCTCGGGCAGGTTCAAGCCATTCCCCTTGGCCTGGCCCTACAGGCCCTTGTCCCAAGCCCTTCTCCAGCTTTCCTGCAGTCCCTTTGGGCACTGGAAGGCCGATGCAGCCCAGATGAGGTGATACCAGCACTGAACAAGGCACCTGAGCAATGCAGCTGTGACACCATTTCAGATCTTTAAGGTCCCTTCCAACCAAAACCATTCCATGATTCTGTGATTTTCTGGGTGTCAAGAGTACAAATAAATCATAATTTGGTGAGAACTATTGCATCCATCTGGCTTGCTTTAGGTAAATGGTAAAACACTCTTAGTGAGAAGGAAGAAAGAAAATGCTTTTTAGCTAGGATACAAAAATCATCATCATTACAGGGGTTTGAGTGCATTGTGAGGAAGAAGCTGGTGCTTCGTCCCTGCTTGGTATGCAGGGTGTTATCTCCAGCCAGCACGAAGGAGTTCATGCAAACAGCATTTCAGATGGATGCTTTTCTTTCTTTCCAGCATCTAGTATTAAAGCACATTTAGATGAGCTTCCAATATATCCTGCAAGACAATATCATCCCAAAATCCATTTAAAAGTCATTACAGGCACCGCATTGTGCCATTTGAAAAGCTACAATGGAATGGGAATAAAAAAGGATTAGCAAAATTAAACCTCCTTCACCCCAATAACTTGCAGCACTTGCTTGTGGCCATGAATACACAACAAAAAGACCAACAGAAATTCATTATAAACAGGCAAACACCAGTATTTCTCTATTGCACAGAGCTTCCCCTGCATCCTAATCCCCACAACAGTGATGCTCACAAGCTGCTGAGGCTCCAGCAAGGAGCTGAAGGAGGAACTCCAGTAGGAATGCCATGGGAATAAGCTGTTAGCAAACAGTCTCGGGATACTTTCTGCCTGTAACCTGGTTACATTTTCATCTCTTTTCTCTTCCCTATGCAAGTGCATGACATGCTCCCACTGCACTAGGAAATGACTTGATGAAGGGTAAACAGCAATACAAGAGAGGTCGGTGGTCCATGAGCAGGCCAATGTGCCACTCAAAGCATGTTTGCACAGTACAAGAAGGGAAATGAAAATGCTTGTGCTGGGATGAGCTTTAAGGTCCTTCCAACCCAAACCATTCCATGATTCTATGATGCTCTTCCTAGAGGAGCACTCGGAGCACTCAATGACCAGCACAGGTTTCACCACCACCTTCCACCTACTGCAGACTCAACTCAAAAGGAACACCTTGGTTACTGTTAGGTTACTTCATGCCATTGGAAACACCGTGACCACCTTGGCTGCTTCTCAAAGACATTCACACCTTCAAATACTGGTGGGTACCAGTGAATCTGAACATATAAACAAGCTTTAACCCAAGTATTTCTATGCACACATTGGTGGATCTTGCATCTTACACCCCCCTCCCACTCTGATATATACAGAAATATAGGTGTTTCCCACTACTACCATGCAGAGGCAAAGAAACATGACACTGAAGATGTAAAAACTCCTAAAGGAATAGAGCTGGCACGCAGGATTCAGCAGGTTTTTGCAGTTATTCTCCTTTTCCCTTCAGACTAAGCAAATAAAATCATCCTAATAATAAAATATATTTAACTGGGTTCTTAGAACAGTGACACTGTCAGACCATAGAATCCAGCCTGGTTTGGGTTGAAGGGACCTCAAAGCTCCTCCAGTTTCAACCCTTGCCATGGGCAGGGACCCCTTCCACTGGAGCAGCTTGCTCCAAGCCCCTGTGTCCAACCTGGCCTTGAGCACTGCCAGGGATGGGGCAGCCACAGCTTCTCTGAGCACCCTGTGCCAGCGCCTCAGCACCCTCACAGGGAAGAGCTTCTGCCTTATCTCCAACCTGACCTTCCCCTGTTTCAGTCGGAACCCATCACCCCTTGTCCTATCACTGCTGTCCCTATGAAGAGTCCCTCCCCAGCATCCCTATAGACCCCCTTCAGACACTGGAAGCTGCTCTGAGGTCTCCACGCAGCTTCTCTTCTCCAGGCTCAGAAGCCCCAATGTTCTCAGCCTGTGTCTTTCTGGTTCTCAAACAATAACAGTGAATCTAAACTTCAGTCCAGAGCCAAAGAAAAGAGTAAGCAATGCAGATGTGAGATTTCCTGGATGACAGACACGTCTGCATCCTCTTCCATGTCACTCCTTGTGGGAAGATGATTTGCCCTTTAACTTCCAATATCATAGAATCATAGAATAGTTAGGGTTGGAAAGGACCTTAAGATCATCAGGCTCCAACCCTCCTGCCATGGGCAGGGACACCTCGCTCTAAACCATATTACCCAAGGCCTCATCCAACCTGGCCTTGAACACTGCCAGGGATGAAGCATATCATTTAGGTTGTGATTTGTCCCAGCTATTTGTGAAACTGGGATGTAAGAGCTGTTGAAAGACCCGTTCCCTACACTTTTCTTTGGAAAGAGAAGGGTATTTCCTCCTCCGAGAGAAAACGTATGTACCAGAAATCCCTTATTTCACATAGAACAGCACAGAACCAAAGATGAGAGACTGTGAAGAGAGAAAAAGGCAAAGCAAAAAGCTATGAACCCCTCTTGATGTGCACATGGCCTCCTGAAAGTCATTTTATACAAATCACATGCTAATGGCATGCAGGCAAAGCCTCCCTGAACACGGCCAGACCTCCTGCCCTTACACTGCATCCAAATTCCAGTCGTTTTCCAAGAGGTTTTCAGTTAAGTCATTTGAAGCTTGACTCTCACTTGGGATCCACTAAACAGTAATTAAATTAAGTTCCAATTCATCTGCTAAAGGTTAGTTTTTGCAAGCAACAAGGTTATGTCATAGAATCACAGAATCCCAGAATGGTTTGGGTTGGAAGGGACCTCAAAGCTCCTCCAGCTCCAACCCCTACCACGGGCAGGGACCCCTTCCACTGGAGCAGCTTGCTCCAAGCCCCTGTGTCCAACCTGGCCTTGAGCACTGCCAGGGATGGGGCAGCCACAGCTTCTCTGGGCACCCTGTGCCAGCGCCTCAGCACCCTCACAGGGAAGAGCTTCTGCCTAAGAGCTCAGCTCAGTCTCCCCTCGGGCAGGTTCAAGCCATTCCCCTTGGCCTGGCCCTACAGGCCCTTGTCCCAAGCCCCTCTCCAGCTTTCCTGCAGCCCCTTTAGGCACTGGAGCTGCTCTAAGGTCTCCCCTTCACACAGCAGAGGGGCAGGATCCCCTCCCTGAGCTGCTGCTCACGCTCTGGGGGTGCAGCCCAGCACACGGGGGGGTTCTGGGCTCAAGCGCTCACTGAAGCCAGGTCATGGGGAGCTGCTCCTCACCCAGCACCCCAAGTCCTTCTCCTCAGGCTGCTCTCAATGTGTTCTCTGTAGCTGCAGCTGTGCCTGGGATTGCCCCGATGCAGGTGCAGGACCTCGCACTTGGCTTTGTTGAACCTCATGAGGTTGGCACTTGCCACCTCTCAGGTGGTGGATCCATTCCATTCCCTCCAGCTTATGTCCCTTCTTTCCCCCTCAAAGGGTAAGCACGAGCCATAACACAAAGTGATGTCCCAGAATTAACACCTCCTCATTAATTCCCTCCTTTTTCAGCTAAGCCATGCCTAGAATGTGAGTGAACAAATCCCATCTGAAGGAAAACGTTTGACCTTTGCAGACCTTGTTCAAGAGCCAGGTCAAAGCTGACACAATTATAGGTCCGCTTTTATTAATACAATAAAACACCCTTTAAAACCAAACCAATTCCAAGAGGGAAAGCAATACAAAGCCAAACTCCACAAGAAATCTGAGGTTTCCATTAGCAGTGAATTATTAATGGCTCCTCTTGTTTGTACCGTATCATATTCACTTCTACCTCTTCCACTCTGCTTCAGCTTTACCTTGATGTTCATAGCAATCGATGCAGGGCATCATTCCAGAGCCTGAATATTGCTTTTTTTCCTGCAGTTCTCCTAGGTTTCCACTTTCAAAGGTAATTTCAGCTCTTTTCCAGCCTTGTTTTACCTAAATCACTGCAAACTCTGTACCACAAACTCCAGCTCCCCAGAACCTGCAGCACTCCATAAACTCACACAGCCGGAGCAGAAGGGTCACCCTGGTCCTCAAACCATCCTGTGGATGCATCTATCAATAGTCATATATTGACATCCCCAATTATACAGCTACCATGCAGTGGCACCTAGCAGCAAAAGCCAGGCAAGCAGCTTTGCTTCTATCCTAAGAAAACACTGGCTATTTCAGACAGGGTTTCTACACTTGATTTCAGGCTTGTTCTCCAGCTCCCAGTCATGGCCTGGAGCCCTGTTTTGTTTTTCTGGGAGCATTCCCAGTGGAAATGAAGCTGTGCAGAGAAGCAGCAGTTTGGGAACGCTTTAGCAGTCGTTACTGCACGCAGGCGTGTCTGCACTGATGTGAACCAGATCTGGGATGCACGTCTGCATCCATCTGTGATTGCCCCATCCCTGGCAGTGTTCAAGGCCAGGTTGGACACAGGGGCTTGGAGCAAGCTGCGCCAGTGGAAGGGGTCCCTGCCTGTGGCACGGGTTGGAGCTGGAGGAGCTTTAAGGTCCCTTGAACCCAAACCACTCTGGGATCCTATGGCTGTAATGCAGCTGGTGATGAACACACCATCATTTGTGCACAGTCTTTCATGGGGCTCTGAACGTGACTTAATGGCATTACTCATGACTTACACTGACGCTGTATTATCTTCATAGATGCTCTGCGTCACGCAGCAGTGGAAGGCAAACACATACACACATAGCCAGGGCTTCAGCAATGAGCTGCTGTCCCCTGCTGTCCCCTCCGCCAGGGATGTCACCAGTGAGGACTACATCAACAGGAGAGAGGAGATGGGAATGGTAAGACCATAGAATCATGGAATGGTTTGGGCTGGAAGGGACCTTAAAGCCCATCCAGCTCCCATCTCCTGCATGGGCAGGGGCACTTTCTATTAGAGCAGCTTGCTCCATGCTCTGTCCAGCCTGGCCTTGATGACCAGCAGCAGTACAGTGCTCACCAGATGAAACTCAAGCTGTTCAGCTGAAGCTGACCCTGATGGAAGGAAAGAATTAAACCAACTGGAAATGCCATAGAGAGAGGGATTCCAGCCCAGCACTTGACATACCCAATGTCGAAGACCAGCAAAAGGAAAACACAAATGAGCTGGACCATTTATAGTCCTCTAGCATCCCACTCCAAACCCAGGCTGTAGCACCCATCTATTCACTGAGGAGACGCAGGAGGGTGGCATGGGCCAACTGGGAACACCTAGCCAAGCCCTTTTGGAGCCACATTCCCATCACCTATTGCCTCCTGTAAGAGAAATAACTAAATAACCTTTCATTGGAGAGAAGTTATTCATCTATAACAGGAACCAGCCCTCGTGTCCTCGCTGTATGACAAATCAAGTGGGTAATTTATAAGCACGAAGCAGCTCTTGACTTTGGAATGTGCTGATCTCAGCCCACCCAACACCAAATGCTGAGGCAGGCAAAAACCTTGACCTTTCTTTTGCTGATGTTTATGATTTACTTAAAAACCAGAGGATCCAAAAGGTAACGATGGATGATGTCAAACAGCACGTTACAAAACAGGGAAGGAAATCCTTATCCTAGCCTGAGAAAGGCAGAGACAGGCAAGGAAGACAAGGAGCACCTGGAGCCTGAACATGGCATATATTAAACATATCTATTGTATTATTTGAATTGGGCAGAGCTTATAGAAACACTTTTATGGGCCTCAGAATATGAGAAACCAATTCAGCAATGAGAAAACCTGATGCCAGCACACTGATGGTCTATGGGCCTATTTCCAAAGCAGGAAATATCTGTATATAGATGGATCCTGGGCTTTGTAGCTATAAGACTGATGGGTTCCACCAGCAAGGAACCAATACACAGAGGTATTCTTTATGCATCTAACAGACCTGTCCCTGTGTGTCCAAACCCATTCTCAGCTCTCAAATGACTTCCTTGGTATATTCCTATTAACTTCTTTAACATGAGGCCTTGCTGACTCTCCCTTTTGAAATGAACCTGCTCTAGCTTCAGGGCTCTTGTTCTCTCCAACTGAGCACATCCTCCTCCAGCTGATTATCCCAATTCTTTCATCTTCCCAATCCCACTTCATTGCATTTGACTGAAATGACAGGACACAGTCTGAAGGCTCCACAAATGATGCCTTGGGGGATTCAGGTTGGCCATTAGGAAAAGCCTTTTGGTTACGTGGGTGCTGTGCCACTGGACCAGGGTGACCAAAGATCTGCTGGAGGTTGGACAAGGCTTTCACCAGCACCAGGTTGGGTCAGTTATGACCCGGATCAAACCAGTTAGCACAGAATCCCAGACTGGTTTGTGTTGGAAGGGACCTCAAAGCTCATCCAGCTCCAACCCCTACCACAGGCAGGGACCCCTTCCACTGGAGCAGCTTGCTCCAAGCCCCTGTGTCCAACCTGGCCTTGAGCACTGCCAGGGATGGGGCAGCCGCAGCTTCTCTGGGCACCCTGTGCCAGCGCCTCAGCACCCTCACAGGGAAGAGCTTCTGCCTAAGAGCTCAGCTCAGTCTCCCCTCGGGCAGGTTCAAGCCATTCCCCTTGGCCTGGCCCTACAGGCCCTTGTCCCAAGCCCCTCTCCAGGTCTCCTGCAGCCCCTTTAGGCACTGGAGCTGCTCTCAGGTCTCCCCATAGCAGAGCAGAGGGGCAGGATCCCCTCCCTGAGCTGCTGCTCACACTCTGGGGGTGCAGCCCAGCACACAGGGGGGTTCTGGGCTCAAGCGCTCACTGAAGCCGGGTCATGGGGAGCTTCTCCTCACCCAGCACCCCAAGTCCTTCTCCTCAGGGCTGCTCCATCCAGTCTCCCCCAACCTGGGTTTGTGCTTGATTCCTGAGGTCCCTTCCATCCTGTGTTCTATGACACCATTATACCAAGCTGAAGATGTGAACAGTGCATCGAAATCACGGCGCTGCACAAACTCCTGTTTTCATTTTGTTTTCCACTGGGTCAATTGAAACTGCATCAACCAATTTCTAACAGGAGAAACTCTCAACAGCAGAAAAGGCCCCGTTACCCTCAAAGCCAGGCTTTAATTTATGCTTTGCTCCATAATTTCCAACCGCCACCACTAATGACCCTCCTTCTCTGTTTGTAATTAGAACCCTCAGTATGGGAGAATCAGTTCCCAACCATATCCCGAATATTGGAAACATCACTCCTTCCCACGCACTGCAATGGGAGGAAGAGCTAAATCTGTCTCAGAGTGGGCTATGCCATATAAAGGCAGCACACCACAAATACAGTACTGCTGGAATTCAAATCAGATGAGAGCAGAGATGTGCTTTTTACTTACACACGGGTCAGAAGCCTCTTGGCTCAAGTTGGTCAAACCCACCACGCTGTAGGTTTTGAGTGTGATTTATGACTTCCAGTCATGGTTGGTCCTCTGACCACCTCCTCCCTGCTCCTACAGGCTTTTGTCTGTGGTCCAGAGTGGAAACCCAGGCTGGGTTCGGGAGCAGGAGGATGATGGAGCCATTCTCCACTCCAACCCCATTCTCCTGCCAAGCAGCACCACAAATCCCTCCCTGCCATCTCTTTTCCCTTACTCACATTGATGCAGGAACAAAGATGGGATATAGACACTGGGGAAATGAGGATGCACAGTGCAAATGGAGGGGACGAATCCTCTCCAGTAGGCCCCTCCTCCTTAAGTATTGTGCAATCTCTGTTGTAAAACAAAGCTGCACGGGAAGATGAAGGAGAGCGCAGGCTGAAGCTGTGAGTGGAAAGGGAGCTTTGGCAAGAGGTCTGTTTATCATCCCCTTTCTGTAGTTCCGTGTTGGCAAGAGGAACTGCATTAAGAGCCCAGGAGACGGAAAGCGTTTCCTACCCACAGGACAGGCACACACTGGAACTGTTCTCTCTGCTTGGAAATCAATCCATCTACATGGAACTGCAGACCCCAGATTTATGGAATCCCAGCCTGGTTTGGGCTGAAGGGAGCTTAAAGCTCCTCCAGCTCCAACCCCTGCTCATTGCAGGGACCCCTTCCACTGGAGCAGCTTGCTCCAAGCCCCTGTGTCCAACCTGGCCTTGAGCACTGCCAGGGATGGGGCAGCCACAGCTTCTCTGGGCACCCTGTGCCACTGTGAAGGAGCCAACCTCCAGCATCCTCCCTCCCTGTCATGGAGGCACTATCTCTATCCCCATCCTCCCTCCCTCTGCACATATGCCCTACTGTTTTAGTACGTATCCAACTCTCATCATATCTAGACTCTTTACTACTCAATATTTCTTCTATGCACTCTGAGCCTCTATAGTTTGATGCTGCAAAAATAGATGATAAAACGAGCTGTAACAGCATAAGAGAAAGGAAGCTTGCATCAGATGGCCATGATCAACCACTTGACATCTTCAAATGATGGCTACATGGTTATAAAGCTGTAGCAGGTCTTGAACACAAGTCAAACATTCAAAACAGGACCTATGCAAGGCTAGTAGCAGCCTCTACACCAGAGACAGGAGACCAAGGCTGCTGATGCATGCTATGACCCTGTAACAGCTGCAGTATACATTCAATTTGTGTATTTGTTTCACAATCACTGCAAAAGCCAGGAATTCTTGTCCAGCCTGCCATTCCCAAGGATACTGCAGTGCTTTCATTCACCTACACTCAGTCAGGTTTCCAGTGAGTATCCCCAGCCCAGGAGGCCAGACCCAGGAATGCTTTTGCAGCACACACAAAGCAAAGGGCTGAAAGGCCACAGCAAGTCAACAATCCACACTTTGCATGGATTTCCGGACTCTCCTCCCCAAACTAAAGAGTGGGAAGAGATTCAATGGAGTCTGAAGGAGTTTACAGCTGGCAGTTTGTATCAGCAGAAAGGAACTGCTAAATTCCAAGACCATGACTTAGACCGGTCAGACCCAGCTTCACTTTCTTGTTTCCCATCCATGGGGATAAGGCCAGTTTGGGGGTTGAATGGTACTCAAAGCAGAGTAGTTATTCACTCCTTCCTTCAAATAACAGCGTTTGGTGACATTAAAAACCACCTAAAAAAGGTCTTTTGGGTCTTTGGGAGATGTTTAAAAGGCAAAGCTGACTCTGATGCAGCTCAGCAAATATTGGTCTTCATACATGAACATTTCTATTCACTTCAAATTGATTTCTCCCGCTGTAAGGTCAAGGATACATAGGGCTACGTGAACAACCAGAGCTCCTGCATCCATGCACGGGAAAAACACCAGTCCTTGCTTAAAACAGTCACAGGTTGGTAAGGAAATCCACAACAAGATGATGCTCTCAGTGGCTAAGAGTGAAGCTGGGTTTCCAATCATAACCAGTATCTATGATAAAAGCAATAGCAAATCAGTGAACATGTGTAGAGGAGGCCCTCAGTGCCATGGGGCAGTGGTGGCCTTGGCAGTGCTGGGCAATGGTTGGACTGGATGAGTTTAAAGGGCTTTTCCAACCTGGTTGATTCCATGGTTCTATGTTCACCTGTCAAAGGATATTGTGCAGTGTTGAAACTCAAGAGAGCATGCAGCAGTTTAATTCACTAATCTATCAATCATGTTTGCTTTGCCTTGGTGCCTCCACACCAACAGCCACAACACCTTCAACACAGCAGGATAAGAACCCTCTTTTCTATCAATCCGTGTCCCATTGATGCTACAACTCCATCGCCAGCACAACAAAAACGTCTTGAAGTTTCCATTTGCCACAAAATGCCTTCGTTTCAGGTTAATTCCTATTAGAAGGAACCAATTTTGAAGTTCAAAGGAAGCAGGGAATTTCTGGCTTTTAAATATCACCTACGGACAAGAGGTTAGCCCAGATTTTACACTCGTTCCATCACAACTCAAGCATGAGTCTAAAAGTCTGCTCAATGATCAGCCTGCCTCAGCTTTCTGCATGTGTAAGATCATTTTAGTAGTATTATAAGTACAAACACAAAAGTTGCATTGAGACAGAACACATATGTTCAGGCAATGGCCTTCTCCAAACCCACTGAAATTAAACTCTACCATCTACCTACATCTTTGCACCATAAATAACGTAACAGAAGACACCAAAACGTGCACTTGCTGCTGCCTTGTGCCAAAGCCAACAGCAAACCAAGAGCTTGTGCATGTTCAAACAGATAATGAGGGAGGTATCAGACAGCAGCTCTGCTGTGCTCTGGGGAGAGCCCCCCTGCAGCCCTGATCCAGCTCTGGGGCAGCAGCACAAGAGGGACGTGGAGCTGTTGGAGCGAGGCCAGAGGAGGCCATGGAGCTGCTGCGAGGGCTGGAGCAGCTCTGCTCTGGAGCCAGGCTGAGAGAGCTGGGCTGGGGCAGCCTGGAGAAGAGAAGGCTCCTGAAGGGGAGACCTGAGAGCAGCTCCAGTGCCTAAAGGGGCTGCAGGAAACCTGGAGAGGGGCTTGGGACAAGGGCCTGTAGGGCCAGGCCAAGGGGAATGGCTTGAACCTGCCCGAGGGGAGACTGAGCTGAGCTCTTAGGCAGAAGCTCTTCCCTGTGAGGGTGCTGAGGCGCTGGCACAGGGTGCCCAGAGAAGCTGTGGCTGCCCCATCCCTGGCAGTGCTCAAGGCCAGGTTGGACACAGGGGCTTGGAGCAAGCTGCTCCAGTGGAAGGGGTCCCTGCCCATGGCAGGGGTTGGAGCTGGGTGAGCTTTAAGGTCCCTTCAACCCAACCCAGGCTGGGATTCTGTGATTACCCATGATCAATAATTGAACTGTTCTTAGGTTTCAGTGCTATTTCACAACACACTCAGGTGTAGGCATCCCTGTGTCTGAAGCCTCACAGCTTTACCTTCTAAGCTCTACAGAACAAAGTCTTTTGTACGCTCCACAAAGACCCCAGCATCCATTAGACAGTAATTACAGGATTTACAGATGCACACCCCTTATTTATGCATTTGGAAAAAGCAACAGGAAGAAAATCATGCCTTTGATTTGCAACCAATTTGTGCCACGTTTATTTTCATGCTGATAAGCATCATCTCTGCACGTAATAACCCTCCTGCCATCATTTCTTCATAACAATTCAATTCACTTCTCAAATTAGCTCCATCAATCATACAACAGGTACACACCACCTCCTCAAGAGAGTCCCTTTCTCTCAGTCTTTGCTCTGCTCTGACAATGCCCAAATTGATGTTACCTGTGATGACAGACACAGCCTGGCAGGGGCCTCATCTCGGTAAGATGCCCTCAAATGAATTCCTAAGTCTGGCTTGACATGCCTGGAAAGAAACTCATTCCCAGGGTGCCATAAAATATTGGGTGGAAACACAGAAAGGAGGATGGAGCCAGGAGGGGCTGGGCTCTGCTCCCAAGGAACAAGGGATGGGACAAGAGGAACCGGCCTCAAGCTGCACCAGGGCAGGTTTAGATGGAGCTAAGGACCAATTCCTGCCCCAGAGGGTGCTCAGGCATTGGAACAGGCTGCCCAGGGCAGGGCTGCAGGCACCGGCCCTGCAAGGGTTCACACCCCATGGAGACGAAGCCTCAGTGCCATGGGGCAGTGGTGGCCTTGGCAGTGCTGGGAATGGTTGGACTGGGTGAGCTTAAAGGGCTTTTCTGACCTGGCTGATTCCGTGATTCTATGAAACAGAGTTCCCGGTTTCCACTGAATGATTAATTCAGTTGTAAGAGATGATTCCAACACGGAATAAGGATGCCTGAGATCTAGAAAGAGTTAAATACACAGTTAGGGTTGTAAATCCCTACAGCCCTTCAGGCTGGATGTGCATCCTCTGGAAGAGCAGCGCTAAGACACTCGACAATGTGACAGGCACAGAAAACAGAGGGAGAGCACAGGGCAGGACCCAAGTGATCTTCACATCAATTGCCAGGCAACACAAGGGAGAAAAATGCCCTTGGTGGAAAGAAGAGGAGGACGAATTGTGAGAGTAATCATGACCTCCATGACCAGGAGAGCCTGGGAACATACATTAGATACAGACAGAGCATTTGTTCAAGGTACCTCCTTCTTTCTTTCATCCCCTCCCCAAATAGACTTATTTCAAATAATCTGGTTATTGCTTTTCAATTCATGATACACATTAAATGTTGTCATTAGATATTAATGTTATATTTCAATTTCTTTATGTATATGAATGCACTTAGACAGAATGGTGCATGTCCCTGCTCACTGCAAGGGAGGATGGACTAGATGACCTTTAAAGGTCCCTTCCAACCCCAAACCATTCTATGAGTCTGTGTGTTTAGAAGCAAGAGTGCAGTGAATGACACCCCATAAAGCATCTCAATACACTTCCATGTGTTACCAGGGCTGGGATTCCCTCACCAGCATCCTTCAGTGTGCACAACGCTCCTAATCCAATCCCAGAGGAAGACCCTCGACACAGAGAGAGGAAGATGCGCTTCACACTTCCCTGTTTTCTGCAGGAATAATAACCCCACAGTGTGTAGATTGAGACAGTAGCACACCAGCATCACACCCTTCCTCCTAATGTGGCTGAAGTCTACGGCAATGGAATTGGAAAGCTTGCTAGGAGTGGCATTTTAATTTCACCCTTAGGCAAGCTGTTTGCCACAGGCAAGCAATTAAGGGAATGTACCTTCAGGGTTTGAAGCCCTGAGCAGGGGAAGCCCACGTTTCCCCCAGGTAGCAGTATGTGGTTTCAGCTTAACACAGCACTACACTGAGCACATACAAAACCCCGTGTTCTTCAGGCTGATGGATGAGTTGGGCCTTTCTCCTCCCTTGGCAAAGCTGCTGTTGATACTCACTGGTCTCCCATCTTTGTTCAGAGCAGCCTAAATGGAAAGCAGCCATAGACAGATGAAGCATATGCCTGCACCTCTACTGTTTTTCATCTGATGCAAAATACTTACTCAAGGCTGAAAGAGGAAGAAAGGCAGGATACCGAGGAAGAGGAATGACATTTAGAAGGATTTGATTCCACAGAGAGAGGTGAAACCACCAAGCATTCCATAAGAGAACACAAAACCTTGGTAGAGCCACAACATCTGTAAGGCAGCCTTGTAGAAGGACCAGAGCTGAACACTGGAGGGGCCAAGGTCAGCACCCTCTGCTCCCCCTCATCCCTTCCAGCATCACCCGCTCCATAGCTATGCTCCCGAGCTCTTGCTATCGCTGACCCAGGACTTGTAATCTCCTTGTGCTGGTGAGTGTTTGATATGGGTGTTAATCCTCCTGATTTGCAATTCAGTGCTGCCAGCTGATTCTGAAACTCTTCTCCAAGCACTGAAGGGGGAAAGCAGAAAGCCAACAGTGAGAGAGAACTGCTAAGCCTGTGCTGCCAGCACACTAGGAAGGAAGAGGCAAGGAGAAATACTTATTGGTGCCTGTATCATCCTCCAAATCTGAGCTAACACCACTGACATGCTGCACCCCAACGTCCCTCTGCATCACCTTACATCCAGCCTGCTCATGTCCATCTCATGGCTATTGAATCCAGGTTGTTCAGCCTGGAGAAGGCTCCTGAATGGGAGACCTGAGAGTGGCTCCAGTGCCTAAAGGGGCTGCAGGAAAGCTGGAGAGGGGCTTGGGACAAGGGCCTGTAGGGCCAGGCCAAGGGGAATGGCTTGAACCTGCCCGAGGGGAGACTGAGCTGAGCTCTTAGGCAGAAGCTCTTCCCTGTGAGGGTGCTGAGGCGCTGGCACAGGGTGCCCAGAGAAGCTGTGGCTGCCCCATCCCTGGCAGTGCTCAAGGCCAGGTTGGACACAGGGGCTTGGAGCAAGCTGCTCCAGTGGAAGGGGTCCCTGCCCGTGGCAGGGGTTGGAATTGGAGGAGCTTTGAGATCCCTTCAACACAAACCAGTCTGGGATTCGATGATTCCATGATCAATAGGAAAGCCATTTAAACTGCAGAGTGCTCCTTGAGGAATGCAAGAGGATCAGATTAGAAATGAAGAGGGAAATTACAGAGGCGGAGGGAAGTGCTATGAAATGCAAAAGCAGGCAGAGCATCTCCAAGTCCAAAGGCAGGCACAGCGGAGGCTGAGTCACAGCAGCTATATTTGGTACAAATCCAGAAGAACCATTCCTAAAGTAGGTTAACAACATACAAAGAAGAAGGAAATTCCATCATGAATATAGAGAGGAAAACTTCATCTCCGAGAGTTTAATGTGCTAACGGAGAGCTCTGAGGTCACCAGCATCCAAAGCTGATGGAACACTGGTGGAGCTGAAGAGGATCTTTGTTAAACATAATCCTGGAATTACAAAAGAACCACATAAAACCACGACTCCATTTCCAGTCTTGTAATCCAGTATTACCACTTGCTTTCAATAGAAAAATCCTCCTGGTTTGGGTTTTTTTTTTAAGGCTGTTTCATGGTTTTCAAACAGCAGCAGCACAAACTCTGGTGTTCAACCCTTCCCAGGGGTAATGATACCATGGAAGTACGTGCAGCCCAGGAAAGGTTTGGGAATTCTCAGTATTCCCCAAAAGATGGGGCTCACAGCTGCTGCAGGGTGGCCTTTGGAGCTAGCAGGAGCTGCTGTGTAACAGCCCACAAGCCCAGAGAGTTGCCTGCACACATCCTTCACCGTATGCTCTCCGTTCGCATCCCGCTTCGCATCCTGCCTGCCTTTGGCACATCACTGTATTCTGGCTGCTCATTCAGGCCACAGGTCCCTTCTGCCTCAGCAGCAGGCTCTCTGCAGTTCCACGTCTTATTCTGGGGCAGCTTTGTTAAGCTGAGGCCTACAGCCACGTCCTGCTTCCCATGGGAGGGCTGGAAGTTGAGCTGCAGCTCGGGTGGGTTTAGCTCCGTCCCCACCACTTGAGGTGATCTGGTTAATGAGGGGATCTGCTGCTCCATGCCCTATATAGCCTACATATATCCCTGACATAGAATCATGGAATGGTTTGGGTTGGAAGGGACCTTAAAGCCCATCCAGCTCCAACCCCTGCCATGGGCAGGGACCCCTTCCACTGGAGCAGCTTGATCCAATCTCCTATGTCCAACCTGGCCTTGAACACTGCCAGGGAGGAAGGCTGGAGGCTTCACATGCGCCTGTGTCATTTCCTGACAGACCCATCACCAATCACTCCAAAGACACCAACCCCCAGAGGTTTTGGCTAATCCAAAGGTGCTCCATGTCATTAAACTAACCCCAGTTCCTGACCCGTGTCATGAATCCTTTATCATAGAATCACAGAACAGTTTGGGTTGGAAAGGACCTTAAGATCATCCAGTTCCAACCCCCCTGCCATGGGCAGGGTCACCTCGCTCTAAACCATATCACCCAAGTCCTCGTCCAACCTGGCCTTGAACACTGCCAGGGATGGAGCATTCACAACCTCCCTGGGCACCCATTCCAGTGCCTCAGCACCCTCACAGGAAAGAATTTCCTCCTTAGATCCAATCTAAACTTCCCCTGTTTCAGTTTGAACCCATCACCCCTTGTCCTATCACTCAGTCCCTAATGAAGAGTCATCCCCAGCATCCTTATACCCCTTCAGACACTGGAAGCTGCTCTGAGGTCTCCACGCAGCTTCTCTTCTCCAGGCTCAACAGCCCCAATGTTCTCAGCCTGGCTCCATACAGGAGCTGCTCCAGCCCCTGAGCATCCTCGTGGCCTCCTCTGGACTTGCTCCAACAGCTCCATGTCCTTCTGATGTTGAGGACCCCAGAACTGCACCCAGTGCTGCAGGTGGGGTCTCATAAGAGCAGAGTAGATTCTTCAATGAAGCATGAACAGAAACCCCCCCAGAGTGAAGTCTGCATCAGCAGAATGCTCTCCATCCCAGCACCGGAGCTCTGGGCCAGCTGTCACACACCAACCACCCACCTGCTTTACGGGATACAGGAGCTGAGACTAAACCAAGTTGGCTCTGGGGAGCACAACTGATGCTTGTCACCGTGCACTGGTACCCTGCTAGCATCACAGCGAGGAGACATGTCCAAGGAGCAAAGGTAGCAGTCAGGATGCTCTACCTGGCCAGCCAAATGGTGAAGGAGGAGGAGGAAAAGAGCAAGTGGAGGTGGGCAATGGCCTTTCCTCCAGAATGAGAAACACGGAGGGCAAAGACAGGCTGCAAAGGGCTTATGTGTGAGAAGTCTGTGGAGGGCAGGCAGCGGGGGGATGGCAGTGGAGCAATGACTTGGTCAAAGAACAACCAAAGAATGGTTTCTGTGGTGCAAAGGGTAGGTAGAACCTTACAGAGTCCTCAGAATGGAGCAACAGGAAACCTGGAGAGGGGCTTGGGACATGGGCCTGTAGGGCCAGGCCAAGGGGAATGGCTTGAACCTGCCCGAGGGGAGACTGAGCTGAGCTCTTAGGCAGAAGCTCTTCCCTGTGAGGGTGCTGAGGCGCTGGCACAGGGTGCCCAGAGAAGCTGTGGCTGCCCCATCCCTGGCAGTGCTCAAGGCCAGGTTGGACACAGGGGCTTGGAGCAAGCTGCTCCAGTGGAAGGGGTCCCTGCCCGTGGCAGGGGTTGGAGCTCGACGAGCGTTGAGGTCCCTTCCAACCCAAATGAGTCTGGGATTCTGGGATTCCAACAACACAGTATGGCTGGGTGCCTGCGAAGCTGAGCAACCTCTTTCCAAAGCAGAGATTGGATCAAAGAGTATTTGTGGAGCAGTTTGCAACCCAAGTTCCTCAGGCAATAGAGGAAGGCATTCACTAAAACACAGAATCACAGAACCATAGAACGGTTTGGGCTGGAAGGGACTTCAAAGATTATCCAGTTCCAACCCCCTGCAATGGAGGGGGACAGGAAACACAATATCCCGAGGGATCTTTTCCATGCTACTGAGCTCTCCCCCAGCAAGGCACGGATTAGGTAGTCCATACCTCCACCAAAAGAAGCCTTCAGAAGCACAGGATGCCACTGTAGGAAGCACAGCAGCAGGAACCCACCCTGAGGACAACACACCAGCCTTGTTCTACCTGCTACCTCCTTCCCCAAGCAACGGGAGACACCCTTCAGAACCAGCAGCAGCTTCTGCTGTGGGTCTCCCCCAGGCTTCCTGTGGAATCAGGACTGCTTTTAGCCCGTTGCTTACAACATGTGGTGCTGTGCGAGCAATAGGGAGCCTTGTTCAGAGGTCAGTCAACAAGTTCTATTGATCACCTCTTCCAGCACCCAAAGCTCCACTCAACACTGCACAATACAGCTAAAAATAGCCCTGAGCTTTGTCCCCAGATGAAGGGAAGCACAAACACTGTGCAGCAAGGAGCAACAGCCCCAGGGCAAGGTTGTCCCCACGCAGCAGATGAGTGACCCTGGTGCCACCAGCTTCACCCTCTCCTTCCCTCCACTGCTTCAAGGCAGGAAACGCAAAGAGCTTTTGTTCCCCCTCCTCATGTGCAGTAAGAGCAGAGCCTGCCAAGAGCCTGTCCCTAGACAGAAAGTTGCAGACAGATGTGAGGCTGCTCTCTGCTGATGCTCAAACCACTCACGCTGCGGGTGCAGTGCCTGGTCCCACCGCACTGATTGCTCCCAGGACAGCACTAAAGGCACTGGTGGGCTTTTGGTCAGCTCTGAGCATGGACAGGGCAAACTCCTGCTGGGTTAGGGGCTGTGTAGTCCTGTGTGATGGAAAAACATAGGGCTGGGGGAATGAGTGAGTGCACAGGGCTCTATCCCTGCTCGTGTGTCTTCTTGCCACCCATCCCCTAAAGAGGGGCACTGAATGATGGCTCTTACCTCTTACTGAGACAGCTTCAGAGTGGCACACCAACACTCAGCCTCCTCACCAGCCCGGTTCCTTCGATGCGCTGAGCTGTTTGGGCTGAGTGAGCAATGAGAGTGGAAGAAAAGAGATGGATGCATTTGGCAACCCCTTTGAAAGCGTCATTCTGAGAGTAGGCAGGTCACACCACAACGAAAGCACTCCACGTGAACTGCTTGCAGGTGACCAGTAAGAGATGAAACTATCTGGGCAGCAACCTAAGATGGCCAAACTGGACAGCTACCACCATATTTTAGCATTAATAGGATCACAGAACCATCAACTGGAAGGGCTGGTTGGAAGGGATCTTTTAAGGATCATAGCAGAAAAGATGCCCATTTGACAAGAGTGCATCCATTTTTCTTCTTTATTCAAAATCCCACAGTTTTTCCACATACAGAGAAAGACCCCTCATCTAAAATGCCTTTGGGACTAATTGGGATGCTACTGGACAGCAGCACCACACAGCGACCCCAGCAGAGGATGGAGGATATGGATCACATCCTCATGTATGAAAACCTTAGTTGCTGGTATAAGCCCAATTTGCAACCCAAAGCCAAGGTGCTCGTTCATCCCTGTTCATCAGTTCTTCCATCCCTGTCCATCAGTTCTTCCATCCCTGTTCATCAGTTCTTCCATCCCTGTTCATCAGTTCTTCCATCCCTGTCCATCAGTTCTTCCACCCCTGTCCATCAGTTCTTCCACCCCTGTCCATCAGTTCTTCCATCCCTGTCCATCAGTTCTTCCACCCCTGTCCATCAGTTCTTCCACCCCTGTCCATCAGTTCTTCCATCCCTGTCCATCAGTTCTTCCATCCCTGTCCATCAGTTCTTCCATCCCTGTCCATCAGTTCTTCCCTGTGAGGGTACTGAGGCGCTGGCACAGGGTGCCCAGAGAAGCTGTGGCTGCCCCATCCCTGGCAGTGCTCAAGGCCAGGTTGGACACAGGGGCTTGGAGCAAGCTGCTCCAGTGGAAGGGGTCCCTGCCCGTGGCAGGGGTTGGAGCTGGATGAGCTTTAAGGTCCCTTCCAACCCAAACCACTCTGGGATTCTATGACACACATGTTCACAGTCAACAGAGATTCTAAGGGCAAATTCCAGCTATCTCCATCTCCAACTTCTTTGTTGAGAAGCAATCAAGAGCAGCTTAGTGAATAATTCCATTGGGATCACAGAACCACAGGATAATTCAGGTTGGAAGGGACCATCTCTTCCAACCGCCAGCTCCAAGTAGAGACAACTCCAAAGCTGTGTTAGGTTGCTTGCTGGCTATGCAACCAGAGTTTTAGCATCTCTGAGGACAGAGACTTTAGGGCACAACATTAATACAATGGTTATACAATGAATTCTTGTTCTTTTCAGAGTGGTTTTGGTTGAGAGTAGAAAAGCAAGAAGAAAACATGCTAAATTAAGCTAATATAATACGAAGAGAAATTCAGCCAACAGCATCACTCTCGTTCCAAATGTCAGAAACCAGCTACATTGGGGATGTCAAAGCTTTGCTGGAATTTACTCTGCCTGATCCCTATTACCTAAAATGTCTACATTACATCCAAGGCATCATCTTGGGCAGTATAATGTGCCTTTGTGCTTCACTGAGATGTCAGTTTGGGATGGCTCCAGTGTGACCCCCCACTGCTGCAGCCCCCAGCCAGGCTGCAAGATCCCCCCTACCTCAGTCATCTTTCAGACAGCGGTTTGAGCTAATGAACACTCCATGTTTTCCTTATTTTCCATGTTTTCCAGGATGAAACCAGCTCCAATGACAAGTAAACACCGCGTTTTCAAACCGCTGCCAACATATGATTTCAATGTCCAATGTGAAACCAACGAGTACAATCTGAACATGCAGCAACACAAAACACACGAAGGAATTCGAAGCCGGTGGGGTTTTATGGGGTTTTATGGGCGGTAGTTGCCTGTCTCATAAAAATCAACAGGAAAAGAGACAATGCTTCCCAAATCCATCTTTCATTTGCTCATCTGTAGGAGGGGACCATAAACCCAGGATGAACTTCAGAGCCAACGCTGCTATTTGCAGTTCAGATGAGAGTCTGGCAAAGACACGTTCTTCAACTCAAAAAGCATGAATCCTCCTCCTGCATTTGTTTCATCACAGGGAGATCCAGATCAGGAAGGAGTAATTCATTTCTTCTGAAAGACAGTAACTGGAGCCCAAGTGTGATGGGGAAGGGCTGAGGGACCTGGGGGGTTCAGATGGAGAAGAGAAGGCTTGGGGGGACCTGATGGCTGCCTCCAAGTGCCTGAGAGGAGGATGGAGCCAGGAGGGGCTGGGCTCTGCTCCCAAGGAACAAGGGATGGGACAAGAGGAACCGGCCTCAAGCTGCACCAGGGCAGGTTTAGATGGAGCTGAGGAGCAATTCCTGCCCCAGAGGGTGCTCAGGCATTGGAACAGGCTGCCCAGGGCAGGGCTGCAGGCACCAGACCTGCAAGGGTTCACACCCCATGGAGACGAGGCCTCAGTGCCATGGGGCAGGGGTGGCCTTGGCACTGACGGGAACGGTTGGACTGGATGATCTTAAAGGGCTTTTCCAACCTGCTTGATTCCATGATTCTATGATTCAACTGCATCCTGTGCAAAGTTTTAATGTTAATGTTTTAAAACCACCACTAGGTTTAGGCTACGTGTGTAAATGAAGCCTGCAGTTCAGCAATGCCACCTCGGAGGCTCTTTCCTACCTCACCCATCACCACCAGGTCACGTCTGCCAGCTTGTTGTATGCAGAACTAGAAGAAAACCAGACTCTTTAACCCGGATTTAACTATTCATAATCCGTTAAAGATGAAAACTGCCTAAGCCCATTTTCACATGTGATTTCAATCATGTATTCACTTATCCCTTTTCCACTCTTCCAGCTGTCCAAGGTTAGTGCTTGCTGGGTCCCTACACCAGGAGCACATCCTGCAGGGTCTTAGCAAGAAATCCCAAGGGATTTCTAGTTATCAACAGAGTCCTATGGAAAGAAAACCTGATCCAACAGTGCCTGTAGGAAGCTTCTCTGAAACACAGAAGTACGAGCTGGGAGTTGATCTGGGATAGGGATTTAATGGTGCTGGGGTAAAAGGAGACCCCAAAGGCATTCTATTAATAAATTATTACTATTTTTAATGTATAGATGTGCTATTTCTATAGCTGGAGACCAACTGGCATCATTCTGGTCCTTCATGCGGCCTAATGGCATCAGTAGCTTCGAGTCATTAGATTAGCCTTAACACTGCCAATGGACCATCACTTTGTGTGGCTTGTGAAACCACGATACTCCAGGGAAAATCAGGTTTCATCTACATGTTTGGAAGTTTTCTACCACTTTAACAGGGAAAAAGAGGACTCAGGCATTTACAAACAGCTGCAGACCACCCAAATGACTGAGTCTTTTCCAAGTTCCATATTAGCAAGGAGAGATACAGTTTGGGTTTGGTGCATCTGATGCTCTGAAGCGACATTAGCTCTTTGTAGTTTGACTTAAAGACCTCTTTCTCCAATAATACCTCTTTAAACAACAATTACAAGAATGAACACTGACAGAGTTACAGAAAGCACTGTGACATCCCAATAACTCAGTATTTTACCAGCAGGAAGGGACTTGTCAGCCCAAAGCAAACCTGTTCACGCAACACCACTCACCTACTGCCATCAGCGAGCCCTGGCACCGTTTTCCTTAGTTATCCTCATCATGTTACCCCCAAAACGAGGAATTCTCAGGCTAAGCCAGAGACACAGCTCAATGCTTTGAGTTACTTCCAGCATTCCTTTCCTTCCTCTGATTTCCCCTGGATATCTTTCACTGTTTCCTCTCTTAGCCAAGAGCAGCAAATAGAAACCCGCTCCACATCCATAGGAGATAATGGTCTAATATACATGGAAGCTATTTCCTATAGTAGAAGAAAACAGCCATCAACAAGACAAATGGGTGGAATTCCTCATTTCTAAGTGTTTCCGGATGAGTAGGAGAAGGAAATAGGAATGTTCTGGCTCTCTCTGAAATGCATCTGCAAGATCTCACTTGTCCCATACCCCAGAATCAAAGCAACCCCCATGAAAAGCCACATGTGCTGTTCCTAACTTGGGAATATTGCACATTCCCTGGGTTTGGGGTTCTTTTTATGGATTTCTTATATATTATTCAATAGGAGGAACCAGCTTTAACATGAGGCCTGGGAGGACCGAGCATGCTGTCAGTCATCCGTGAATTCTGCTACCAAACAGCACTTCAGATCCCTGCTGCCAGGAATAAAAGCTTTTTTGGGATAGGGAAAATTGTGATTGAAGCTGTTGCCAAGGACTTTCTGCTGGGAGTGACATCGTTACATCATATGACAGAACTTGTCTGCTGCTATCTTGAATATCTGCTCCATTATTCCTATTACAGAGCCACCTCACGAGTCAAATTCTGACCCCCACAACTCAATGCTTGTGCATGTGGGATTTTAGGGGTGTGAGGAAGTATAAAATGAAACCATTTTCATAGAATCCCAGACTGGTTTGGGTTGGAAGGGACCTCAAAGCTCATCCAGTTCCTGCCACGGGCAGGGACCCCTTCCACTGGAGCAGCTTGCTCCAAGCCCCTGTGTCCAACCTGGCCTTGAGCACTGCCAGGGATGGGGCAGCCACAGCTTCTCTGGGCACCCTGTGCCAGCGCCTCAGCACCCTCACAGGGAAGAGCTTCTGCCTAAGAGCTCAGCTCAGTCTCCCCTCGGGCAGGTTCAAGCCATTCCCCTTGGCCTGGCCCTACAGGCCCTTGTCCCAAGCCCCTCTCCAGCTTTCCTGCAGCCCCTTTAGGCACTGGAGCTGCTCTAAGGGCTCCCCATAGCACAGCAGAGGGGAAGGATCCCCTCCCTGAGCTGCTGCTCACGCTCTGGGGGTGCACCCAGCACACGGGGGGGTTCTGGGCTCAAGTGCTCACTGAAGCTGGGTCATGGGGAGCTGCTCCTCACCCAGCACCCCAAGTCCTTCTCCTCAGGGCTGCCCTCAATGCTTTCTCCATAAGATACTTACTGGGAAAGGAACTGCTCAGGGTTGGGGAATAGGCACTGGTTGACACGTGAGGATGTAAACGGTTTCAGTTGTCACAGCAAAGCTCAGAGAAGCAATTTCTTCCTTCAAGATTTCATCTTCAAACCCTTATTTCTGTTGCATTTAAGAACTGAGGCTCCTTTCATCAAATGCCCAATACAACAGAACTAACAAGGCTGTGTGTGAAAAGAACTGCTGTGGTTACCAAGTACCAACAGTCACAGAGTCATGGAAGTCAGGATTTCCAAGCCCAAATGAGCACAGTGACATGGAAACGTCATGCGTTTCTTTCCAGGAGGACTTTAACATAAGACAAAAGTATGCAAGGGAAAAGGTGAGGAAATTAACAACAAAAGATTCTGCCTGAGGAGATGCACCAGAACCTCCAATGGGAAGAGATGGAGAAAGGTGCTCAGGACACAAGATTAATGGGAGCAAATGAGCCAAAGTCCAAAGCAAGAGCAGCACATGCAGAACACCACAAACTACCTACAAAATGTTTCTGTCACTCACAGATCTACTCCATGGGTCCTGTTTTCCAAGTATAGAAAACTCAGGCACTTCCAGAGAGCTCCTAGAGGGATACAAGGTGGAAGAAAAACTAAATACATAGTAAAGCCTACAAAGCCAAAGGTTCTTTCCTTCAGGAAAAGCTTGGAATGACCCGTTCATGATGTTTTCATAAATCCACTGTTCTATTCAGATTGCTCATTACAGAGCAGCAGGAGATTGTACTTATCATTAATAAGTGTATTAAGGATTATCATAGAATTACCCAATGTCTCATTTCACATGAAGGGAACTGGCTGGACTGATGCATTGCCCCACAATGCTCAGATAAACACACACAGCACGAGAAGCAAAAGAACTCAGGCTAAATCCTCTGCTTGTGGCTATACAGTAATGCCTAAAAGGCTCAAAACTGGGGGGAGGACCTCAAAAAGCTATTAATAAAAGCCTTATCAAGACACTATTAAAACACCAGAGTTTGAAGATAAGAGGAAAAGGGACTGTCAGGGATTAGAGAGCAGCTAAGCTGTAGGAAACAGCCTAGTATTAAGCACTGGGGTTTGAGGCTCCCAAAAGGGTCACAGGAAGGTGCTCCACGCTCCTTTACAAGGCCCAGCAGTACTTCATGTACGGTGCTGAAAGTGGGAAAGAGTGAAAGGGATACAGTGATGTTTGCAGAGATGAAGTTACCCATAACAATCACCATGAGGTTGGGAGCTTCAGAGAGCCCTGATGGACGGGCAGCCACTAAGATCTGCTCGGAGATGCAGTATCCGATGGGATAGGCAGTAGGAAGCTCTTCCCTGTGAGGGTGCTGAGGCGCTGGCACAGGGTGCCCAGAGAAGCTGTGGCTGCCCCATCCCTGGCAGTGCTCAAGGCCAGGTTGGACACAGGGGCTTGGAGCAAGCTGCTCCAGTGGAAGGGGTCCCTGCCCATGGCAGGGGTTGGTACTTGATAAGCTTTAAGCTCCCTTCAGCCCAAACCAGGCTGGGATTCTGTGATTTCACAGGTGGGATTGAAAGAAATAAAAGCAGATGCACACAAAAGATGCCAATGAGGATGGGAGCTGAAGGTTCAGCTCCGTGTCTGCCTTTCAAAGGGAAAAGCAGAATCAAAACAGCAGAAAGGAGGAGGAACTCTTTAACAAATACATTGCTGAAGGCAGAGCCATAAGGAATCCTGCAACATTCCCCTTGCACCCATGGGATGAAAACAAGAGGAACAAAGGTGTGTGGGTAATAGTTTCCTGTCATTTTCCCAGTACAGATATTCCTAAATATAAATTCTATATTCCTAAATTCAATATTCCTAAATATGAATGGATTTGCTTGAATGATCAGGAGAAAAGGAATGACTTTACTGTTGCTCACACTATTTATGCTACTGCCCATCCATCCCCTTTTGGTGAGGCAGCACACCACAACTGCTCCTCTGACCACTACTGGAGTGATAACCTGTGCCCAAGCAGTCCTGTTTTAAATCAACATTCCCATTCCTATATGGCATTCAGCTGGGATGCTGCAGACACGAGACCTTCATCCCAAAAAAAGGCATTTTTTTCCCCAACAAGTTATTCCAAGGCAACAAAAGGAATAATTTTGGTTTTCCCTTCAAGCAAGTTTCTGTTTGAGGAGGAAAATGGAAAGCACATTTCCTCTCGTGTGGAAAACACTCTGATTGCTCTACAGAGACCTACATTGTGCTGATAGACTTCCAGTGCAAAAGAACTCCAGAAAATGAATTTTGCAAGCCATAAAAGACATTGAAACATGGACAGGAACACTTGGGAATACCTCCCACACTCTGTAATCCCTAGGGATAAACCCCAACAAATCCAGAGGCTTGTTAATGAGCTCCCATTGCCTGTACAGGGAAAACCGAACTCCCCTCCCGCTGCCGCGATGGGAATCTGCAGTCAGGATGCGTTCAGCATGGGATCAGCTGCAGCCAGCGCTGGCTCCGGCAGCAATGGAACGCTTGGCAGCATTCCTCAACCTGCTGCTGCTGAGAAGCACAGTGCAGCAGCCTGCTGGAGCCCGGCGTGACAATCAGAGCCGTGATTCCCCATGGAACTGGAGCGAAAGGCACGGGAAGGCAGCGAGTGGAGAACTTGCCATTGCTCCCGTGCTGGGAGCAGGGGGAAGGGAGAGTGAGGATGCTCCAGGCACATACTGGCATCATCATTCTGCATGGAGAGACTGGTAACAGGAGGGGAGGCAGCAGAGGAAGGAAGTGATGGTGAAGAAGCTGAAGTGGTTTTCTTACCCAGCATCATTACACTCAACCTGCCCCTCTGCTGTGTGAAGAGGAGACCCCCCTTGCAGCCTTGATCCAGCTCTGGGGCAGCAGCACAAGAGGGACGTGGAGCTGTTGGAGTGAGTCCAGAGGAGGCCACGGAGCTGCTGCGAGGGCTGGAGCAGCTCTGCTCTGGAGCCAGGCTGAGAGAGTTGGGCTGTTGAGCCTGGAGAAGAGAAGGCTCCTGAAGGGGAAACCTTAGAGCAGCTCCAGTGCCTAAAGGGGCTGCAGGAAAGCTGGAGAGGGGCTTGGGACAAGGGCCTGTAGGGACAGGCCAAGGGGAATGGCTTGAACCTGCCCGAGGGGAGACTGAGCTGAGCTCTTAGGCAGAAGCTCTTCCCTGTGAGGGTGCTGAGGCGCTGGCACAGGGTGCCCAGAGAAGCTGTGGCTGCCCCATCCCTGGCAGTGCTCAAGGCCAGGTTGGACACAGGGGCTTGGAGCTGAATTAGTTTTAAGGTCCCTTCCAACCCAAACCACTCTGGGATTCCATGATGACTTTCCGGAGTCTGCAAGCTTTCTACCTATAATCCCTTTTAAATGAACAAGAGAATTGCTTACCAATCCTGAAATCCCTGTTATTTGAACATTAAATACAACATATTTATGAACCCCAAACCAAGTCCACCCGAGCAACTGAAGCTATCAGCTTATAAATCCCCATTAAAACTTTTAATGAACTGACAAACAGAATCCTGAGGCAGCACCTGTGAAATAACCCTCACAGCCCATTGACGCACTGGTTTATTGCTACCCAGTGATGCATAGCAAAGGGGTCAGTCCTTTTCCAGGCCTTTGTGCTGAAGAAATTCCTCTCAAAACTGACTTATCCATGGACAAGGCACCTCTGTGAATGCAGAGTGTTGCCATGCTCCTTCCCAAAGTGCCTGCATTGAAGCCCCTTCAGAAGCAGGACTGAAGCTTACACTGTGCTAATAGATGTGTCTTGTATTCTGGAGGGTCATGCATTGAAGTTGTCCCCTTGACCGGTTTTCCTTCCCTGAACAAGATATAATCATAGAATCATAGAATAGTTAGGGTTGGAAAGGACCTTAAGATCATCCAGTTCCAACCCCCTGCCATGGGCAGGGACACCTCACACTAAACCATGGCACCCAAGGCTCTGTCCAACCCGGCCTTGAACACTGCCAGGGATGGAGCATTCACAACCTCCCTGGGCACCCATTCCAGTGCCTCAGCACCCTCACAGGAAAGAATTTCCTCCTTAGATCCAATCTAAACTTCCCCTGTTTCAGTTTTAACCCGTTACCCCTTGTCCTATCACTACAGTCCCTAATGAAGAGTCCATCCCCAGCATCCCTATAGGTCCCCTTCAGAGAGTGGAAGCTGCTCTGAGGTCTCCACGCAGCTTCTCTTCTCCAGGCTCAACAGCCCCAACTTTCTCAGCCTATCTTCATATGGGAGGTGCTCCAGTGCCATCAGTGCCTCCTTTAAGAAAAGGTAAATAGGATACTGGCCACCCAACATTGCTTCAAAGCCTTTTATAGAGGCACAGAAGGGTTTGGGTTCGAAGGGACCTTAAAGCTCATCCCGCTCCAACCCTATGCAATGAGCAGGGACACCTTCAGCTAGACCAGGATGCCCAGAACCACATCCAGCCTGGCCCTGGCTTTCTCCAGGAATGGGGCAAGCACCATGTCTCTGGGCAACCTGTGCCAGTGCCTCACCACCCTTAGTGCACAAATCCTCCATCCTCACATCAATGTACAATCCCCAGATAGATCACTTCATCTGCAACACCAGGTTTAGGTTCCTATAAAGGACACTAGTTTTCATTACATACCTTCAATAAGCACATGTGTATATCCAGTAATAGCCACCAATATAGGCATTTTTCCCAGTGAGAACAAGCAACCATTGGAATGATCTCCCAAGGGCAGTGGTGACTCCCCAGTGTTGGACACTGTTAGGATTGGGCTGCACAGGGTGCTGGGCATCCAGTCTAGGTCATGCTGTGCCTGGAGAGGTTGGAGCAGATGATCCTTGAGGTCCCTCCAACCTGGGATTCAATGATCCTATGATTTCCACACTTTAATACAAAACAATGAAACTAAATATGTGCATGGAACCCATCTCCAAAATGAGGAGGACACTGGGCAAAAAGAACTTGGCACAATGTTCTGAAGGCAGCTTGTGCTCCCCTACCAATCTGTCCCAGCGTTTTTGTACCTGACCTTCTCTTCATCACGCAACTACACCACATCCAAGGGTACATGGGATCCTAATGGTCTCTCACGAGCTGACCTTCCCAGTAGAACACTTCCAAAGAAAAAGAAGGTCAAACCTTGCCCTCAGTAGAAGGGAAACTTCAAAGGAGCAGGAAACCAGCTGAGCTGATACCGTTTCCTGCTCAGAATGTAGAGCTTGCAAGGATCAAAAGGAGCGTGACCAGCAGGTCAAAGGAGGTGATCCTGCCCCTCTGTTCTGCTCTCCTGAGACCTCACTTGGAGCATTGTGTGCAGTTCTGGTGTCCTCAACATAAAAAGGACACGGATCTGTTGGAACAAGTCCAGAGGAGGCCATGAGGATGCTCAGGGGCTGGAGCAGCTCCTGTATGGAGCCAGGCTGAGAACATTGGGGCTGTTGAGCCTGGAGAAGAGAAGCTGCGTGGAGACCTCAAAGCAGCTTCCAGTGTGTGAAGGGGGCCTATAGGGATGCTGGGGAGGGACTCTTCATTAGGGACTGTAGTGATAGGACAAGGGGTGATGGGTTCAAACTGAAACAGGGGAAGTTTAGATTGGAGATAAGGAGGAAATTCTTTCCTGTTAAGGTGCTGAGGCACTGGAATGGGTTGCCCAAGGAGGTTTGTATGCTCCATCCCTGGCAGTGTTCAAGGCCACGTTGGACAGAGCCTTGGGTGCCATGGTTTAGTGTGAGGTGTCCCTGCCCATGGCAGGGGGCTTAGAACTGGATGATCTTAAGGTCCTTTCCAACCCTAACTGTTCTATGATTCTATGATCCACTCCCCCATGCAAAAGCTCTGCAGCATGGACCCAAGGAAAGGCTGCTGAATTTAAAGCCATAAAAGAAGTGGATAAGGTTAAAGGGAGCTGCTGTGCTCTATTTCGTGCCTGAATACAGCATTGGATGTGAAAACTAAGATGAGATTTTAAAACCAAGGGCCACCAGCCAGAACTCACTCATCTTCTTTTATAGACTCCACTCCCAAAGGACACTGGCCACATACTCCCAAATCATCCTCTTCTGTCCCAAATGGCCTGTGGGATTTCATGCGTTGAGCAATGGGAGATTGAGAGGCTTTGGCAAGTGTTTTGTGGGATGAAAAGGGGAAAGAGGGAACCCTCAGCCTTGAACTAACACATGGGAAAAGGGAATTAAACCTTCCCAACCCCGATGTCTAGACACTGGCAGCGCCTTTGTCTTTGGGAAGGGGAATTAGGACAATCTGGCTGCGCTGCTCCTGGTTTGACATGAAAGCTGGGAGACTCTTTGGACAAAAAGCCTGGCCTGGTTCCAGACACTACTTTGTTCTGAAGGAACTGAAGCAAAGGAGCTCTGTGAGATAGGAGAGCAGATTCCTGCCCAGCAGTCACAGCAATTAAGTGAGCTGCCTGGATAAAGAGCTAAAAACCATTGGAATAGACCCCAAAGGCTCAAAAGAGCAGGAGGAAGTCATTGTGAGAGTAGGTCAAGGCTCCAGGGGGATTACCTCTTCAGTTTGAGGCTTAATGCTAGAGACAGCCTTCGAAAAGCTGACCAGGAAGATGTTGCTGATGGCAGGGATGACCCCATCACATCGGGATGCTCAAGCACGGGTCAGGAATTAAAAGTGAATGCTGAAAACCATGACAGTTAGGATCAAAAATGGCACAAATAAATGTGCCTTTTTCTTCCTTCCCCTTGTCTTAAATACGTATCTATTGAAAACACAGCTCATTATTTGCATACCTGGCATTATCAGGTCATTCAACTCCTCAACAGGAAAACAGCAACCATAGAATCATCATAAAGTCACAGAATGGGTTGGATTGAAGGGAGCTTAAAACACCCAGCTCGAACCCCTGCCACGGACAGGGACCCCTTCCACTGGAGCAGCCTGCTCCAAGCTCATTCTTATCCCTACATCCCTTGCCCCAAGCCCCTCTCCCCTTTCCTGCAGCCCCTTTAGGCACTGGAACCGCTCTCAGGTCTCCCCTTCACACAGCAGAGGGGCAGGATCCCCTCCCTGAGCTGCTGCTCACGCTCTGGGGGTGCAGCCCAGCACACGGGAGGGTTCTGGGCTCAAGCGCTCACTGAAGCCAAGTCATGGGGAGCTTCAAATCCTAAGCTCAGTTCTAAGCACAGACCTCTAAAAGGAGGCCAGAGTGGCCTTTATATAGATTTCAGGACACAGGGCCCCTCCTCTATTAGATTCAATTGCACTGTAGCTTGAACTTGTTTTATTAGCCACCAGTATGATCCCACTCCCTCAATTACTGCTCTACCTGAGCAGGTAATAGCCTCCAAATTGAAGGAGAGGCTTCTTATACTTGTTGGAGCTGCAATTGCTGGTGAGGTTCTCCCAAACTAAATCCCTGCTATGAGACTGCTGGGGAAAAGTGCTCTAATCGAATCCCAGATCATAGGAGAAACTTCAAAGATTCACTTCAAAGTGCTACTTCAGCAAACAAAGCTGTTGAGTCAATGTAATGCTTCTCCTACTGGAAAAAGCCACTTCCTTCAAGTGGGGAAGGAAAACAAACGATGGCAAATCAAAGACTGAACCATTTGTGGTAGCTGTGAAGAGCCATCCTCAGGCTGTGGCTGTGAAGAGGTGATGGGCTCACACTTCCCTGGCTGTCCCAGCACATGGCACAATGGTCCCTGTGCACTGGTGGTCCCAACACGTTGGGTTTATTTCTGAGGATGTGCTGACTGAGAGTGGAAACCAAAATAACACCATAGAAGGGTTTGTTTTGGAAAGGACCTTAAAGCTCCTCCAGCCCCAACCCCTGCCACGGGCAGGGACCCCTTCCACTGGAGCAGCTTGCTCCAAGCCCCTGTGTCCAACCTGGCCTTGAGCACTGCCAGGGATGGAGCAGCCACAGCTTCTCTGGGCAACCCATTCCAGTGCCTCAGCACCCTCACAGGGGAGAGCTTCTGCCTTATCTCCAACCTGAACTTCCCCTGTTTCAGTCTGAACCCATCACCCCTTGTCCTATCACTCCAGTCCCTAATGAAGAGTCCCTCTCCAGCATCCTTGCAGCCCCCTTCAGACACTGGAAGCTGCTCTGAGGTCTCCATGCAGCTTCTCTTCTCCAGGCTCAACGGCCCCAATGTTCTCAGCCTGGCTCCATACAGGAGCTGCTCCAGCCCCTGAGCATCCTCATGGCCTCCTCTGGACTTGCTCCAACAGTTCCATGTCCTTATGTTGAGGACCCCAGCACTGCACCCAGTGCTGCAAGTGGGGCCTCACCAGAGCAGAGGGGCAGGATCACCTCCCTCAACCTGCTGCTCACGCTCCTTTGGATGCAGCCCAGCACACAGTTGGTTTCTGGGCTGTGAGTGCACACTGAAGCCAGCTCATGTTCTGTTTCTCATGGACCGACATCTTTCCAAGTCTAAGTAAACCCATTAAAAACAACTCTGGGAATTCTGTTTCCGCTCCCCCTTCCTGAGAAATGCCCCAGCAGCAGGTCTCTGTTGGGGCTTCTGCAGGAATGGAGATAGCAAACACCTATTTTAAGGTTTCTTGGAGAGTGCATTGTGAACAGATAAACCACTTCTGAAACAACATGCAACTGCTCCACTTTCAGCCTGGCCCTCATAACAATAACTCATCCCTCAATATATCCTTTTACCTTCTCTAGGGAAACAATCTTGGGACAGATTTGAACTGATTCAATGACACAGAAACTCCCAAAGAAAACAGAAAATAAGGAGCAACCTGAACACTGGTTTCCCAAGGAGCTGTTTCTTATGTCAAGTGATGCTGATCAAGTGGAAGCCAAAGCTTCTCCCATGATCAGGGCATCACTGAAGATTTGCTGGCCCCTTCTGTGCTATTTCACCCACTAAGAACTCTTGTTCCTTTAACTCATGAAGCCCAGAAGAACTGAATCACCTCCAAGACCTCTCCTTCCCTTCCCAGCCTTCCGGAGCTGCCAAGATGGAACTGCTCACAGAGAGCATGAGCCTCACTGAAATACCAGGGGTTAGGAAATGGTTAAGTCCTACTCATTGCTTTACCTCTACCTCCTGATTCTAAACGGATCTCAGACTAAGCTCCCTGCAGAATTGCTCTGCTTTCCCCACCACCAAGCTCTCCGATGTATTTGAGGAAAGTAGGTTAGCAACGCTGACAAGGCTCATGAAAATCAAAGCATCCTCCTGCAAGACTCAGTCCCAGGTCCTATTCATGTTCTTCTGCCCATATCCTCTACCTGCCCTGTCCACACAGTCCTCCTCTGACTGAGCACATTCCCCAAGCCCTGTTAAGGGCTGGTTTTAATCCCAAACTCTAATAAACCAATGATTCAAGGCCAGGTTGGACACAGGCTTGGAGCATGCTGCTCTAGTGGAAGGTGTCCCTGCCTGTGGCAGCAGGTAGGGACTGGGTGAGCTTCAAGGCCCCTTTCAATACAAACCATTCTTTGACTCGATGAAATGAGCCCAGATTCCTAGCTCACCTCTTCTACTCTAGGTTACAAGCTTCCCAGGAAAGGGGAAACTTCCCCTGCAGAGTCCCCATCCCATAGCACACGCCTTGGGCCACACTGAGAGCCATAAAGCAGAAGCAAATGCTTTAAACTCTTTCTGAAAAGCAAGTATTGCAGAGATGACCAATTATCATTAATCATAATGCAACCGAGCAAGCAAGGAGAAACCATTCGTATTCTAAAAGTCAGCCCACCTCACAAAAAACAGCTTTTCAGATGTTACTGATCTCTTTTGCCATTACCTGAGAGCAGGGAAGGAAGGGACCATTAGAAAATGCTTATATTATGGCAGAAAAAGGCCAAGAAAGAAGGAACACCGATGATAACAAGCGAGAGGATGATACTCAGCAGGGAAGTGCACACAAAAATCATGGAAACATGGCATGGTTTGAGTTGAAGGGACCTTAAAGCTCAACCAGCTCCAACCCCTGCTCATTGCATTGAATCTCCTTCCTGATTAAACAGGACAGGGACCCCTTCCACTGGAGCAGCTTGCTCCAAGCCCCTGTGTCCAACCTGGCCTTGAGCACTGCCAGGGATGGGGCAGCCACAGCTTCTCTGGGCACCCTGTGCCAGCGCCTCAGCACCCTCACAGGGAAGAGCTTCTGCCTAAGAGCTCAGCTCAGTCTCCCCTCGGGCAGGTTCAAGCCATTCCCCTTGGCCTGGCCCTACACGCTCACCAATGCATCCCATCCAGATGTGAATAAGAGTATTTCTCTATTAAAATACATATAAATTTCTGGGAAAATGCCTTTATAACTTTATTGTTTCTGAGTGCCCACGGCTCTTGCTCTTCAAGCCCAATCACTGTATCTCACTCTGAACTCTTGATTATACAATCTCCAGTACAAATAAACCACAGATACAGACCCTGGAACCAGCTTAGGCAAAAATCCAATGCTCACAAAGGGCTAGATCAAAAGTTGGCTCACACCAACTCTGTTCTTTGTGCAGGCAACCAAGAGCAATTAATGCCTTTAATGTCAGTTTACCCCTTTTGGCTCTATAAATTTGAATAGGCAGCTTTTATGAGTTAACAAAGGATCTATGCAAGGTGCAGCTTAACCAGACCCACAAATTCAACTGCACTTCGTCAGAAACAGGTATATTTAGGAGCACTGCACTCCATGAGCAGAATTATCTGCAGGGTGTACACAGAGAACATGCATTTATCAATACAAACAAGGCTGGCACACCAGGAGGAGGTGATAAATTATACATCTGAAAGAAAGGCCACTGCTTCCAGTGGCTTTGTGAGAGTGGAAATGTGGAGCAAACACTGCAGGGAGGCAGTAAGGGTGTAGGGAACATACTGGATGCTTCGCTCTAATCTCATCCCAGCTACAGAGACTGCAAGAACTGAGCACACTTCTATTGCACTTGTTCAGTAGGAATAGAAAACCATTCCTCAAGTGTATCTCCTGCCATCACCCACTCGGATGGGCCCTTCAGGAGCATCTCTGTGGTGTGTCACACCCTCTCCCATGCAGCACAGAATCCCAAACTCATTTGGGTTGGAAGGGGCCTTAAAGCTCCTCCAGCTCCAACCCCAACACCTTCCACTGGAGCAGCTTGCTCCAAGCTTGCTCCAAGGGCAGGTTCAAGCCATTCCCCTTGGCCTGGCCCTACATCCCTTGTCCCAAGCCCCTCTCCAGCTTTCCTGCAGCCCCTTTAGGCACTGGAAGCTGCTCTAAGGTCTCCCCTTCAGGAGCCTTCTCTTCTCCAGGCTGCCCCAGCCCAGCTCTCTCAGCCTGGCTCCAGAGCAGAGCTGCTCCAGCCCTTGCAGCAGCTCCATGGCCTCCTCTGGATCCATTCCAACACACCCATGTCTTTCTTGTATTGGTGACCCCAGAGCTGGGTGCTGCACATAACTTGTCTTGGCAGGGATCACCTTCCGTATCCCATGTTCTCTGAAAGCAGATCTATTCTCTAAAACATAGCTGGCAACTGAGCAAAACATAAGATCTGTGGACAAGACATTTGTTCATGCCCTACAAACATCCCCCAGTGTACCCAAGCTCCAACAGCAAAGAGATGCTCATCAGCTATTGTTAAGATGCTTCCCTTGAGCTCTGGATTTGGTGCATTCCCAACCATTGAAGACCACCAAATGGACCCCACCAACCCAGTATAAATGATCAGGAGACTAAACATATGGAATTTTCCATATGGGTTAAGAAACACCGAGGTGAATGAAGCAGGAGTATAAAGTCCAGGCTCAGGTATCCACTCATGTCACAGGCACTCCATAAACCCACCCTAATATAAAAGCTGATTTAGAAATGCTCACATCAACCCAAACCACTCCACAGATAAGGAGGTATTTTTAGATACATGTGGATGTTACACACACACAGTGATTAAGTATTTAATAGCTGGGATTCCACTTTGGATTTGGGGAAGTGGGGTACTTCCCAAGCAGGAAATAAGCTAACCAAATAAACTAAGTGAAGAGGATGGGCTCACACCCACAGTCAAAGAGTTTACCTCAATGGGATTTCTGAACCCTGCTCAGCATCATGAGTCTAAAAGGAGGAAGTTCAATCCAAGATAAAGACACATCGAAAGTAAATGTCTGAAGTGGCTGATGGAGATCCCAAGCAAGACAGCCAGAGCCTGCAGAGCAACCCTGATGTGCCTGAAGAGGACAACCAGAAGCTGGTTGGCCTGATCTCGGCAGGCTCCATCAAGGCTCAAGGCTCTTGAGGTCTCCATGGAGCAGGCCGGGAGCTCACAAACCAGCACACACAAACCTGTATTTCTTAATCTGGAGCTGAATCATAGAATGGTTTGGGTTGGGAAGGACCTTAAAAGCTTCTAGATCCAACCTCTGTTTGGAGCAGGAGCCCTTTGAACTTTCTGTCCCATCCACCCAAGATGGGTTCAGTTGCTGAGGTGGGATGAGGAAGAAACAACAGTGATAAGTCTGTTTTGTCCATAACCGAAGAGCAGCACCTAATCAGGGCAGGGTTGTTCCCAGAGCAGGGCTGGAGGGCTTCTGTGGGCTAAAATACTGGGAGAAACATAGAATTCCAGAATGGTTTGTGTTGGAAGGGACCTTAAAGCTCATCCAGTTCCAACCCCTGTCACGGGCAGGGACCCCTTCCACTGGAGCAGCTTGCCCCAAGCTCATTCTTATCCCTACAGGCCCTTGTCCCAAGCCCCTCTCCAGCTTTCCTGCAGCCCCTTTAGGCACTGGAGCTGCTCTAAGGTCTCCCCTTCAGGAGCCTTCTCTTCTCCAGGCTGCCCCAGCCCAGCTCTCTCAGCCTGGCTCCAGAGCAGAGCTGCTCCAGCCCTCGCAGCAGCTCCATGGCCTCCTCTGGACTCAAGGATGAGGAGCACAGGATACCTAAATGTTCCATCCCAGTGCAGTGCAGTGGATCACGGAGCAGAGAGCACCCCTTCAGCACTGCTGTTACCTGTCTGCAACTGGTTTCCAGCAAATCTGCCTTGAGTGGGAGCAGAGCATTCAGTGGGTATCCTGGCTGCTGACATTTAAAGTTCATGTGACTAAGCAGAAAGCAAATCATGTAAAAGTCAACCCTGTTTTCCCCATCCTCCTGCTCAGGAGCAGCTGGATTGGGTCAGTGACACTTTGGCTATCCCAGAGTCTTCTCTGCAGCAAGCGTTCATACCTAGGGGAAAAGTTAAGCCCAGAGCAGCAATACAGTGCCATTTGCTGAGCAAACTCTCCAGCCCATAACTGTGTGCAGCACAGGGATTTCCTCAAGTGCATGTTCATTTTTAACCATCAGCTGCATGGCTTGAACCTGCCCGAGGGGAGACTGAGCTGAGCTCTTAGGCAGAAGCTCTTCCCTGTGAGGGTGCTGAGGCGCTGGCACAGGGTGCCCAGAGAAGCTGTGGCTGCCCCATCCCTGGCAGTGCTCAAGGCCAGGTTGGACACAGGGGCTTGGAGCAAGCTGCTCCAGTGGAAGGGGTCCCTGTCCATGGCAGGGGTTGGGACTGGAAGAGCTTTACGTTCCCTTCAACACAAACCAGGCTGGGATTCTGGGATTCCATGATTTTACACCACTACATTAAGGTATTTTATTGTTTTCTATATAAATGCTTTCACATCTTACAACACTAGACACCATACAGAGAAATAAACGGCTAAGGTAGAATCAGCTCAGACCGTTCTGCAGAGCACAACACACTGAAAAACCTGTATTTAAAGAAAAACTGACTCTATTTTTCCTTTACAAAAGGCTATTTGGAAACAATTTGCCTGTCCATAGGCACACAGCACAAACTCATGCCACAGCAGGGATTCTGACCCAGGCAGTGAACACAACGGTGCTCCTCACCTTCTTCTTACTACAAACCAAGACTAAACTATTCACTAAGGAGATACTGAGACTCATAAACACTTAAAAGCCCCTTCACTCTCACAGCTCCTTATGGGAGCAGCACATTCCTGCTTCATCCTCCACTCCAGCCTGCTGAGCACCTCAGCTTCATTAACTTCAGTAATCAACGCAATGCAACACACTGCTACTGGATCATCACTTTATGCATTTCTTGACCCCAAAATCACTTGCTGCTTTTAAAACATAATGTGATCCTGTACCAAAGGTCATTTAATATAAAGAAGGGTCCAACCCACAGCAAAGACCAACACTTCAGAATCACCATTTGAACCTCCACAGCATCCAAAGCTTTGCTGCCTGTGGAGAGAAAAAGGGGTTTGGAGAAGTATCTAAACCCAAATGAACAGCGCACATAACACAGGGATTGATACCTCTTGGATCTGAGCTTCCTTTGGATGGAGATAATCCGGAGAGGAGCGTGCCTAGGGCTGAAGGGCAGAGTCTTCACAGCATTCCACAGCTCTGCAGGAGACACAAGAGGAAGAGAACACCGTGAGGATCCAAAGCCAAACCTGTCAGATGGAAACCACAGCTCCTGGAGCAATGAGAGGTCTTTATCTCCACCAGAGCAGAAGGAGCAATGGGCACATGTAAGAAGAGCAGTCAGAAAAGGAGGAGCAATGGAGATGAAGGATAAGAGGAAGAGAGGGAAGGGATTCCGGAGCTGGCAACCAGCCCTGCAGTTGGACAAAGACAGCATGATTGATGTGAGCGGTCTGCAGCTCCTGTTTCCTACCTGCTGTCATTAAACACAGATACACAAACACACTGCACCTCTCCTGCAAACAAATACCTCCATTTCCCTTCCTGCTCTAGTGGAAGGTGTCCCTGCCCATGGCAGGGGTTGCAACTGGATGAGCTTTAAGCTTCCTTCAACCCAAACCACCCTGGGGTTCTATGAGATTCAAGATGAGTACCTTCAAATCACGACACACAATCCTCCTCCAGCTCAGTGACGCCGGGTGCAACACTCACCCATGCATCCTGCACAGTCTACACCACCTATGCTTTGCCTACACTCTGCTGAAGAACGGAGTAGAAACCAGCAGCAGAGAGCATCAGAAGGGGATGAAATCAGAACAAGGGTCCCCTTAGCTTTCAAAAGGGAGAAAACAAAGTTCAAGCTTCCATTTACCTACTCGTTAATGAGGATCTGGGATAGAACAGGATTTAGCCCAAGTTTTACACATCCCTCCTCCACCTCCCTTCCCAGCTGACATAAAAGCTCAAAGGACTGAAAACAAACACCTCGGGATAAGTACAGCACAAAAAAAGCTCTTGAGCAGCTCCACATGCTTTATGCATTATAGAGAGGAACAGAAACCCCACTGTTCACAAGGCAGGACCACTGCTCCTTCTAACAGTCGGTTATTTTAACCAACCTGCTACCAAAAGGTTTACATTAAATATATATCCCATTCCTTCTGACCACAGACCCAGTGTTGGTGTTCCCCCAGAAACACCCCTGGGGAGAACACAGGACACAGAAAACCACAGAATCATAGAAGGGCTTGGGTGGAAGGGACCTTAAAGCCCATCCAGTTCCAACCCCTGCCACGGGCAGGGACCCCTTCCACTGGAGCAGCTTGCTCCAAGCCCCTGTGTCCAACCTGGCCTTGAGCACTGCCAGGGATGGGGCAGCCACAGCTTCTCTGGGCACCCTGTGCCAGCGCCTCAGCACCCTCACAGGGAAGAGCTTCTGCCTAAGAGCTCAGCTCAGTCTCCCCTCGGGCAGGTTCAAGCCATTCCCCTTGGCCTGTCCCTACAGGCCCTTGTCCCAAGCCCCTCTCCAGCTTTCCTGCAGCCCCTTTAGGCACTGGAGCTGCTCTCAGGTCTCCCCTTCAGGAGCCTTCTCTTCTCCAGGCTGCCCCAGCCCAGCTCTCTCAGCCTGGCTCCAGAGCAGAGCTGCTCCAGCCCTCGCAGCAGCTCCATGGCTCTCCTTTGGTTGCATGTCAATGAAAACGCTGAGCTCCTTTGGGAATGCTGACCCATTCCACCTTTCCCTGTAACAGAACATCAAGAGAGAGGCTCCTCAAGCCCAGTAAATGAAACAGCATGAAATAAAAAATTAATGAAAGGATAAATCTTCATTTTTACTGAAGTTTCTCGAATCTCCTGCTGCAGGAAACCACCACCTGAGGTGGCATCCTTGCGGAGAAACAGGAACTTACTACACTGATGCTCCAAAGTCCGACTAATCCCAACGCTTGCTATGAAGAGTGTGAATGCACTCAGGGAAACAGCTCAGCAACATTCCCACCTGTAGCAAAGCTGCTTGACTTCTGTATTTCCACCTTATAAAAAGCATGTTCAGTACTTACAATTCCACAGAACCATGGAATGGTTTGGGTTGGAAGGGAGCTTAAAGCTCATCCAGTTCCAATCCCCTGCCATGGGCATGGACACCTTCCACTAGAGCAGCTTGCTCCAAGCTCTGTATTTTACCCTGTTTTTAGGCCTTTGACTCCCCTTTCTGGTCCCTACCACAAAGACATGCCTAGGAGAGAGAGGAAAGAGAATTCCAGCAGAAACAAGGACTTGACAGATCCCATCACATCAAGCTCTGCAGTGGCAAATTAGTGTCTCTTTGAGCACATTCTGTACTCCAAAGTAGCCTCGGTGCTTCGAGAGGTACCAAATATAACCCAGCCCCATTTTAACTCCCTTCCAGGAATACACACAGCCAGCTCTCGAGGATACGTGGGCTGCAGTTTCACTTCCAAAAGCTTCAGTAACATTTGATGTAATCAAACAAATGGCTCCTTCTGTGGCAAGAAAGGAGAAAATAACCTGGGGTCAAGGAAAAGAGGGAGAAAACCACCTCCTCCAGGTCTTCCTCCACCTTTAGTGACCTTGGATAAGCACCATGTGCAGCTACCCCAGACTCGGCATCAAGCACGGCATCGATGATACTCCCTCCACTGCTTTCACAGCCCCAATGCATTTACCGTTATGATTTCATTCAGCAGAGCAGCTTTGACAGCTCCATTTGCTTCTCAAGTCCAAGTTTTGGAACGTTTTTACATCTTTACACTTGGAAGGAAGTCAATAAAATCAGCTTAGCAAATAGTAAAGGTTCCCTGGATGCTTCTAACAGTGCTACATGGGATGAATATGTGAGGGTTTCAAGGCACCACCTCAATTTAGCAGGAGGACAGCATAAAACAACCTTAATGCCATGGGATTATCAGGAAGTTCACCTTTGGTTCATCTCTAGCTGCTGAAGAGACAGAGGGAAGTATTGTACCAGCTCCCATTAACCTTGTCAGTGGGATCATTCTTTAGCTGCAATAGCATCAACAGCTTCTTGTATTGTGCTGCCATGCAGACGCGCAGTAAAATCACCCTTTTGGAGGTGGGGTTTGGTCCCTTTTCTGCTTTAGCTTGACCAGGACTCAAAATGATTAGGTACATAATGACTGGACTGCAGAGAGAAGCTGCTTTGAGCTGCCCTCCATCACCATTCAAAACCCAGTCATAAATGGTCAGGATTGAAGGGAAATGATTCAAATGGGTACTAACACAACAGAAATGCCCCATCCCTGGCAGTGTTCAAGGACAGGTTGGACACAGGGGCTTGGAGCAAGCTGCTCCAGTGGAAGGTGTTGGGAAGGGGGTTGGAACTGGATGAGCTTTAAGGTCCCTTCCAACACAAATCATTCCATGATGCCATGAAATTCAGTTTCAAGTGGAATTTCCACTTCAGTGTGCGAGAAGATGCAGGATGCAGATCTAACCGCCGCCATCACCATGCTCTCCTTCATGCTGGACCCCCATCTCCTACCTCTCTTCAGCTGCAGCCCTGGACTGCCATGTTCTCTGACCACAGTGATGCCAAACACCACGAAATTGAGATGGGTTGGGAGAAACACAGCTACACCCAAGCAAGGCCTTTGAGCAGGAGTACAGACATTCATTAGAGAATGAGGAAAACCAAACACATGTTACATAGGGAAAACAGGAGGAAGCATCAGACTGGGAAATTTAGGGAAATACCATACTGGGAGGTTCTGCTGGCACCACCACGTTCATGGAACCATAGAATCCCAGACTGGTTTGTGTTGGAAGGGAGCTTAAAGCTCATCCAACCCCAAGCCCTGCCACAGGCAGGGACCCCTTCCACTGGAGCAGCTTGTTCCAAGCCCCTGTGTCCAACCTGGCCTTGAGCACTGCCAGGGATGGGGCAGCCACAGCTTCTCTGGGCACCCTGTGCCAGCGCCTCAGCACCCTCACAGGGAAGAGCTTCTGCCTTATCTCCAACCTAAAGCTGTTTGAATTTCAACCCATTATCACCATTACTCTTCTGTAATTCCCCTTTTTTATCCATGACTTCTGTTCTCTCCACACAATGGGCTCCAGTGGTAGGAGCTGGGTACACACATTATAAAATAGATTAAGAATTCATTAGAATGTGGTGATTAAAGTCCTGCCTCCTAGATTGCAGATGGCTCTGATACAGCAGTGTTAGCAGAATTCAATACAAATACACTACACAACTACTTATCAAAAGGAGATAAAAGTGTTTCCTAAGTGTCTGACATGCTGGAGAGTAAAACTAAACCTGATCCACTGAGCAAACAACTTGATTCAGTTGCAAAACTTTCCTATGGGCTGATTTTCTATCTCAAAAGCCTTCTGTACCGCCTGAGTCCCTCGAATGGCACAGCCATCCATCAGGACACTCACTCATACTGGGACTTGTAAGGAAGAAAAAACATTAGGAGTTAAAATCCAACAGGACAAGGTCCAGTGATGCTTGTCTGGAGCCAGGCACTTTCCTTTGTATCTTATTCCACAGCATTTTGAGCTTAACCCTTCGAATATCTAAACCCAGCAACATGGAAAGGGATCTTGTGGGCTCCAATAAATACAATTGAATTGGCTGAGACTGGAGATAAAATGTCCCTTGGGGTAACAGGGAGGGATGACACTGAGCTTGTGTAGCCTCATACAGGGGGCTTGTCCTTGTATCCGCATGTTCCTCTGGATGCCAGATAAAGCACAGAATCCCAGACTGGTTTGGGTTGGAGGGGACTTTAAAGCTCACCCAACCCCAACCCCTGCCATGGGCAGGGACCCCTTCCACTGGAGCAGCTTGCTCCAAGCCCCTGTGTCCAACCTGGCCTTGAGCACTGCCAGGGATGGGGCAGCCACAGCTTCTCTGGGCACTGTCACAGTAAAGAACTTCTTCCTTATCTCCAATCTGAGCTTCCCCTGTTTCAGTCTGAACCCATCACCCCTTGTCCTATCACTACAGTCCCTGATAAAGAGTCCCTCTGCAGCATCCTTGCAGCCCCCTTCAGACACTGGAAGCTGCTCTGAGGTCTCCACGCAGCTTCTCTTCTCCAGGCTCAACAGCCCCAATGTTCTCAGCCTGGCTCCATACAGGAGCTGCTCCAGCCCCTGAGCATCCTCGTGGCCTCCTCTGGACTCGCTCCAACAGCTCCATGTCCTCCTTATGCTGAGGACCCCAGAACTGCACTCAGTGCTGCAAGTGGGGCCTCATCAGAGCAGAGCAGAAGGGGAGAATCATCTCCCTCGACCTCCTGCTCATGCTCCTTCTGATGCAGCTCGCTTTGTTTCCAATTCCAGCAGGAGAAATCCTTCAGAAGTAGGTGTTGAAGTTATTCACCTCCAGCTTCATCCACTTTTCAGTGCCAGCTCCTCAAGTATTGATTCTGGATTAGTTATCCTCACTTGAGCAATTCATTTATTAGCAGACACGTGGAGGTTTCCAAGTCACAGATGACTTTGCAGTCAAAAGAAAACAATTCCATTATCTAAGATCAGCGCTGATAGAAGGAAACAATTTACTGCACTAGTGACAATACGGAACCTTCAGAAAGTTTTAGTGTTAAAAAATGATGTGCAGCCATCATCTTAAGAATAAAAATTCACCTTTCATTGACAGCAGCCTCAGTTTGACCTTTATGTCTATATAAAAACTAAATCTAAGACAAACACTCCAACACAAACCTTCACAGCATCACAAAAGAGGGATTTCAGGTGAAGCCAGGCTGAGAACATTGGGGCTGTTGAGCCTGGAGAAGAGAAGCTGCGTGGAGACCTCAGAGCAGCTTCCAGTGTCTGAAGGGAGCTGCAAGGATGCTGGGGAGGGACTCTTCATAGGGACAGCAGTGATAGGACAAGGGGTGATGGGTTCAGACTGAAACAGGGGAAGTTCAGGTTGGAGATAAGGCAGAAGCTCTTCCCTGTGAGGGTGCTGAGGCGCTGGCACAGGGTGCCCAGAGAAGCTGTGGCTGCCCCATCCCTGGCAGTGCTCAAGGCCAGGTTGGACACAGGGGCTTGGAGCAAGCTGCTCCAGTGGAAGGGGTCCCTGCCCATGGCAGGGGTTGGAGCTGGAGGAGCCTGAAGGTCTTTTCTAACCCAAACCAGTCTGGGATTCTATGATCAATAAGAACATGACAGAGAATCTATTTAGACATTAGGAAAAGCACTGGCAGTGCTTCACTCAGACACCTTTACTCACGCAGCGAATATCATTAAAGCACTCTAACATAAAGGCAAGAATTAACCACGTGGTATTGAGCTGGGAACAAGGAGATACCACAGAGAGACTGCCAGAGCCATTTGTCACAGAGCCTAACACATTCTGCATCTAAATTAAGGTAGAATAGGGCAAAATATTCATGAACAGACAGAGATAATCCAGAACGGAGCCAAGTTCAGTTCTAAGGGCACGTTCAACTAAAACCCAAACCCTGAGAACCCAGAGGCATGGGCAAAAGAACTACCAGATGAGATCCACACGGAGGGACTGGAAGCCAAAACATCTGTGAAAACACCTAGAAGGAAATAAAGGCATGGAAAGAAATCATTTTGGAAGGCAGCAAACGCTGCAGGAAACCACAGGGACATTTCTGGCTGGAAGCACGTTCCCATCCTTCCTCCCCTCCATTGCCAGTTGCCTTTGTACCAACAGGACTGCTATGGAGCTGTGCAGGGAAGCAGCTTTGTGATGGGATCTGGGTTAAAAATAACCTTGGTTTAGCTGCTCTGGTTCACCATCTGGCCCCTCACAGTTGTACCAGCAGAGTTAAAGGAGCCCAGGATGGGAATAGGCAGCAGAGGAGGAGTGAAACTCCCAGGACAAATGCTTCAGCCTGAAGGAAGGAAAGACAAGATGCAGCCAAGAGAATCTGCACTGAGTGAAAAGGGCAGAACAAGAAATTCACCCCTGGTCTTTGCAAACCCTGCAGCACGTTGGGGATCTTCAGGAGAGAAAGGCTGCCAGGACCAGATGTTAATGATGGTTTGATAGGCCAAGGGGAATGAATGGCTTGAACCTGCCCGAGGGGAGACTGAGCTGAGCTCTTAGGCAGAAGCTCTTCCCTGTGAGGGTGCTGAGGCGCTGGCACAAGGTCCCTTCCAACACAAACCAGTCTGGGATTCCATGATAATCACTTTTCTGCTTGAAGGATGCTGTGTCAAGGCTAGAAGGGCAGGGCAAGATGAGGAAAAGCAGGAAATCCCATCAATATTTCCACTTACTGACCAGTTCCTGAGTTGAGCTCTAGATTTCAACACTGGAGAGGATTCACATACAGAGTTGGGAGCTGACACAGCAGCAGGGTGGGTGGATTCAAGATACTGAAGTCAGCCACTGCAATTTGAACTCACATCAGCAGATAAAGACTCAGAGTGCGATTTGGTTTGCTTTGATATTTACATCTATTTTCAAAAGAGTAATTCTTGTAAGGTCCATCTTTCCAATGTGCCAGTTTACAAGGAAATGCTGCTACATCCACATCTGTTCCAGGTCCGGAGTTTGTAATAGAATCATACAACAAGGGATGGGACAAGAGGAACCGGCCTCAAGCTGCACCAGGGCAGGTTTAGATGGAGCTGAGGACCAATTCCTGCCCCAGAGGGTGCTCAGGCATTGGAACAGGCTGCCCAGGGCAGGGCTGCAGGCACCGGCCCTGCAAGGGTTCACACCCCGTGGAGATGAGGCTTCAGTGCCATGGGGCAGTGGTGGCATTGGCAGTGCTGGGAATGGTTGGACTGGATGAGCTGAAAGGGCTTTTCCAACCCACTTGATGCTATGATTCTGTATTACAGCAGCAACCCCAGTGCAAAAGCTAGCCAAAACTCAGAGCAATATCCAGCAATTCTTACAGTGATCACACTGCAGATGGATCGAGAAATTCTGTGTAATATTAGAGAGAAACAAAACACTTCCTTCCAGCCCTGTAACAGCTTCTGGCAAGGACTTTAATCATTTACTGTTCCACTACTGGCCAATCACAGCAAAAGCTAGGCCTAAGAGCACTCTCATCCTCGCTCCACACATCCCATGTCTTGCAATCACGTCAGCGCACTAAGCAGGCCAGAAATTAGATGTTAGTAATTGTATAGTAACTGGAGAGTGTGGAGTTTCCCAGTTTTGACAATGCATTTCATGGAATCAGGAAATGGGTTGGGTTGGAAGAGACCTTAAAGCTCCTCCAGCTCCAACCCCTGTCACAGGCAGGGACACCTTCCACTGGAGCAGCTTGCTCCAAGCCCCATCCAACCTGGATGAAGTTCCTGTTTCTGGTGAGTCCTGGTTCTCCTGAACTTCCACATCAACTCTAATACACACTCTCATTCCAAGTCACTGCAGGTTGCTCTCAGCAGCTCTGCCATACCAACACCTCCACTGCAATTGCTTTTCCATCCCACTCGTGACCCCTTCTCCACCCTACACCTTCCACCTCCTCCTCTGTTTTCTGCCGTGTTCATTCCTGATTTGAAAACTACTCTTCCTTGCACAAAAAATCCTGGACTTTCCTCTAAAGAATTACTAAAAATACATTTTTCACCCACTTCCCTTTCCACAACATCCAGTGCTTCCACTCTCCCATTTTCTTCTCATTATTGGAATCTCTTCGTCCATTCCAAATGCCACTTGCAAAGGGCCACATCCCATTCTGTGCAAAGCACACAGCGACATTAAGCTACATGACAGATATTTCCCTCTCCACTCACCAAAGTGAGACATAATCCAAAGCAACAGCATGGAATAGCCACCACCAAAGCTCATCATCTTCTGCTCAAGCATCCTTGATGCACCCTCTCTCACAGAAGCTCCAATTCATCTTCAAACAGGCCTGAAAACGTGCCTGGAGAACCTGTTGTGAGCCAAGACCATCACTCTGCCCAGAGCTGTGCAATTGAGATACCTCTGACCACAGAAAGGAATAGCTCAAGTGTTTTCCTTTAGAACATCTCGCCAAGAGAGAAGAGGAGCTGTTTCCCTCTTGCAGAGATAAGAAACAACCCATATTACATAGACACGAGTCTAATCCCTCAAAGAGATTGAGGAGATCAACTCCCACTGGAGCAATGTTGTTAAATTCCCACATTCCTCTGCAGATCTGGGCAATGAAACACAATTATTCCCCCTGAGCTGGTATTTCACATTCAATTGCACATTCTGGAGAGCCTCCAAATGGGCCAATGCCCCCAAAGATGCCACAACCACGCAACCTTTGCTTCCAAAACCTCTTGGCTGTGATCATGGCAATTCCAGTTCCTGCAGTCTGGTTGGGGTGAACGTTTCCATTTTATGCTTTCAGAACTCAAAACTCCACTTCAGTTTGTGCACTGCAAGTTTTGCCTTGAGTTTGGCAGCTTTTGATCCCATGTAATAACAGTTAACTCCCTTCAGCATCATTTATATGAATCATTGATTTAATACAGATAGCAAGAGAAAAGAAAGACCTATAAAGTCATCGGCATGACCCAAGCATCAGTGCTGGGCTGTTCCAGCAGCACGTTTTCCATGCCTGTTTTAAATGTGCTTGCCACAGGAGTATAAAAAGCATCCACAAAGCAGGGACATGTTTCACTAACATATGCTTGTAGTCAACACGGTGTTGGAAATCGTCAATTTAGGACTAAATGTGGCACTGCACTTTTATTCCTCCAAAGAGACTCGAATGTTTCTTAAGGGAGTGAAAAGGGGTCGTTTGTGTTGCACTGAGCAGCAAAACTGGGCAGCAAAACCTTCCTCAGTGATGTTCACGTTGATTCCAACAAGCTGGGACATGAACTGTACCAGTGCCCATCTCAGGGACTATTTATAAGAGCAAATAGGAACAGGGCAAGGGGAATGAATGGCTTGAACCTGCCCGAGGGGAGACTGAGCTGAGCTCTTAGGCAGAAGCTCTTCCCTGTGAGGGTGCTGAGGCGCTGGCACAGGGTGCCCAGAGAAGCTGTGGCTGCCCCATCCCTGGCAGTGCTCAAGGCCAGGTTGGACACAGGGGCTTGGAGCAAGCTGCTCCAGTGGAAGGGGTCCCTGCCCATGGCAGGGGTTGGATCTGGAGGAGCTTTAAGGTCCCTTCCAACCCAAACCGGTCTGGGATTCTATATATGATCCTATAAGATATGAATGGACTGCAAGAGGATGCCTACTTTTAGCAGTACACATAATACACACACAAAACCTACTTCTAGGATAGCTTTTGTTGGAAATGGGGTTTTTTTTCTTTACCTTTGTAAGAAGAGAAGGTGACACTTCCCTCACAAAGTCCCAGAGGCAAAGCAAGAACAATACTGGATCTATTCCTGGCTTTCTAATCTCCATCTTTCTGATGGGGATTCCCATGTTTCCTCAGGCAGTAGTTGAGGGTGTGGGGTTGTTTTTCCTCCCCCACCACATGTAACCCAAATCCAACCGGTGTCTGTTGCCTCTTATCACTCCACACCTCTGAGAACCAGGCACCACCACCTCCCCTGTGATCTCCCCTTTGCACAGATGAAGGTAACGGCCACAGTGAGGTTTTCCCTGCACCTTCTCCGGGTTGAGCAGACCCAGCTCATCACTTCAGCCATCTCACAGCCATAGAATCATAGAATCCCATACTGGTTTGGGATGAAGTGACCTTAAAGCTCCTCCAGTCCCAACCCCTGCCATGGGCAGGGACCCCTTCCACTGGAGCAGCTTGCTCCAAGCCCCTGTGATCACCCTGGCCTTGAACACTGCCAGGGATGGGGCAGCCACAGCTTCATTGAGCAGCCTGTTCCACTGTTCAAAACACATTAAACCACTGGCATTTGCAACCAGTTTTCCACCCATCCTGTAGCCTACTGCTCCCCAGTACGGCCACAAAGACATGAGAGCCTTGGTAAATGTAAGTTAATGACATCCACTGTGCCCTCATCATCTGCAGAGACGGTCATCCCCCTACCAGAGGCAACCCAGGAGCTATCATGAGTACAGTGATAAGAGAGGTGTCTGCACGAAGCACCTCTCCACAATAGCAAACTTCTTGACAAGCATCAAACGGCTCTGCACATCAGCATCTCCCCACTGCCTTCCTTAGCATCCTCAGATCATGACCACCACCACACTGACAGCTCCTTGGGCATCCTATTCTCTTAGATGCTATCAGATTGCTTTCATTCCATCATTAATGCAACTACCACCATGTGTCCTGCTGCAGGTTATTATTTCTGTCCCAAAACAAGAAGCAAAAGGTCACAACTCATTATGGTAAATAACCTGCTTACACAGTGGTGACCCTGAGAGACAGAAATAGTTGGTGTCCTGAATATAAATCATTGCCCTTGCCACGATCCTGACCATTTCCATATCATGATGCGCAGGAATTACCTCTACAAAGTGTCTGCACTATCAATCTGAACACTGAAAACAAATATATCCCTAAGAACCTCTCCACTCAGCTCCAATAAAGAAGACAACAGAGAGAAAAACACTTGTATGAGTAATAGGAGAGATGTTTAGTGCTACAGAGAATGCATCAACAATTCTCCTCCAACCCTTTCCACAACCTAAAATGAGTAATTATGTGCCAGGAGATATCATCTACTGCACAAATCAAGTCACTGAGACTACAGACTAAAAAGGGTGCTTTACAAAGTCAATTTATTAGAGCTGACTGTGCAGGCAGACACGAGTGCTCTTGTGGACTTGCTGCATTAACAGCCTCTCAAAGCCACAGGAAAAGGCAAATCAATAGTGTGTATTTTTTCCCTCATCAATTTATCTAGGGCTGAAAAGAAATCAGCAGCTTCTGCATGGGTTATGGAATCAGAACTCAGAGCAGCACACAAGGGTTTGGGTTGGAAGAGAGCTTAAAGCTTATCCAGTTCCACAGGCAGGGACACCTTCCACTAGAGCAGCTTGCTCCAGTCCCCATCTAGATGAGGTTTAAGGTCCCTTCCAACCTAACCCATTCCATGATGCTATGAAACTGGGAGGGGAGTGGTTGCAGAGCAGCCCTGCAGAGGGGGATCTGGGGATACTGGGTGACAGCAGACTCAACAGAGGCAGCACTGAGGGCAAAGCACATCCTGGGGTGCCTCAAGCACAGCAACACCAGCAGGTCTAAAGAGGTGATTATCCTGCTGCATTCAGTGTTGATGTGGCTCACCCTGAATCCCGTGTGCAATGCTGGGCCTCACCATTTGAGAAGGATGGGAAGGTCCTTGAATGCACCCAGAAGAGGGCAACAAAGGTGCTGGAAGGGCTGGAGGGAATGGCCAATGAGAAGTGCCTAAGGACCTTGGCTTGTCTACTTTGGAGAGGAGGCTGAGGGAAGACCTCATGGATATCTCCATCCCTGGCAGTGTTCAAGGCCAGGCTGGAGGAGGCCTTGGGTGCCATGGTTTAGTGTGAGGTGTCCCTGCCCATGGCAGGGGGGTTGGAACTGGATGATCTTAAGGTCCTTTCCAACCCTAACTATTCTATGATTCTATGAAGTGATCTTATCTCTTCTCCCAGGGATCCAATGATAGGATACATGGGAATGGCTCAAAGCTACATCAGGGGAGGTTTATACTGGACATTAAGAAGCATTTCTTTACCAAGAGGACAGTCAAACAGTGGAACAGGCTTCTTAGAGAGGCGGTTGACAACCCAAACCCATCAGTGTTTAAGAGCCACTTGGACAATGCCCTTAAAAACATGCTTTAACCTTTGGTCAGTCCTGAAATAATCAGGCCTAGGTGATCATTGCAGTTCCATTCCAACTGACATAGGCTATTCTAAAGCAGCAGAGAAAACACAGAATCACAGAATGGTTTGGGTTGGAAAGGACCTTAAGATCATCCAGTTCCAACCCCTGCCATGGGCAGGGACACCTCACACTAAACCATGGCACCCAAGGCTCTGTCCAACCTGGCCTTGGACACTGCCAGGGATGGAGCATTCACAGCTTCCTTGGGCAACCCATTCCAGTGCCTCAGCACCCTTAAGGAACTTCTTCCTTATATCCAATCTACAAACATGAGGACTCAAGCTGAGAAGCTCTGCTGAACTTCATCACCTTCACTTCTGTGCTCAACCACCATGGTTGACATGGAGCTGCTGGCTGATACTCTTCTCCCAGTGCCACTTGCTGCCTCTCTTGGACCCTCCCACAACCTGCACAGCCAGCAGGACTAATCCTGCCCAAAGCCAGGCTACTCACATCAAAGCAGCTTTGCGGGATGGGAGGAATGACTCACAGCACAAAGAGGCTTCCCCACTGCTGCATCACCAAGCTTCTCTTCCTGATCTAAACTCCAGAGAACATGGCCAAGTTTCCTAAGTAGAATCATAGAAAGGGTTGGAAGGGGCCTTGAGATCATCCAGCTCCAACCCCTGCCATGGACAGGGACACCTTCCATAGAGCAGCTTGCTCCAAGCCCCTGTGTCCAACCTGGCCTTGAGCACTGCCAGGGATGGGGCAGCCACAGCTTCTCTGGGCATCCTGTGCCAGCGCCTCAGCACCCTCACAGCAAAGAGCTTCTCCCTTAGAATTAACAGTGATCCACAAATGCTCATCCTAGCACACGGGGAGGTGGGAACAGAGCACGAGACAGCTCCTTCTTGTGGAAGCCTAGGTGGTGACACAGAAAAGGCCACTTTTTGAGCCAGGGAGCTACTGCAACCTGGTTTTCCCCATCATTTTAATTCTCTACCCCAACAGCAGCATCACAGTTCATCCATGTGTGAGGCACAGAGCTCTCCACCTCTCCTGCTCCCCTGCACTGCAATACCCCCATGCACTGCAAGACCTACTAAGTCAAACTAGTGTTGACTTAACCCCCCTGCTGTGTCCCACTGCCAGTGCCTGCGGTCCAGCAGTCAGAGATCCCTGCTGAGCTCAATGCTCTTTCCCCCTTGTCACCATCCAGCGAACACCAAAACCCGGAGCAAACCTCATGCTTTCATCAATATTTGGCTAAAGTTGCTCCGTGCACTCTCAACCTGTGAGGAAGCAGCAGGCAAACAGATGTTCCTGCAGCACAAACCTCCTTTCTTTAGGAAGCCAGGCTAAAAACAGAACCTGCCATCATCAACATCATCTATGTTTAGATCCAACATTCCAAACAATTCCTTCCTTTGCAGTTTGCTTTTTCCCCTGGAACTCTGTTTGGCAGAAGAACGAAACAGCTGCCACCAAGAGCAGGAATTGAGTTGAAAGATGAAGAAATCCATCTCCTTTGCTGGCAGCAATGGAGACACAGCAGCTGGATGCCTTCCAGGTCACTGCAGCATCCCAAAGAGGACAACTCAGAGCTCAGCAGCACGCACTTGGCTTTTTATTCCCCCATGGATGCATGGATAATTCCTATACAGGTAAATATTTCATGCTGTAAGCTATGCAATTCACTTTAAACAAGATCTGCCAATCTGATTACTATGTTCAAGCTAAAAGGGGGAAAAGAACCCCATACCGAAAGAGTTTTCATGGGGAAAACATTCCACTTGAGGTTTGACTTGTCTTCCTGCGCCAAGTTGGCAGGAAAACGGTGTGTAATTCCAGTGCTTCTGCAAACAGCATTAATTTATTGCAAGCCTGTACATGGTCACGATTCCAACCAGGTATTTGATGGAGAAGGGAAAGAAAGGATGTCAGGGGTTTACTCCAACCTACAGTTAAACGAGTGTCCCAGAAAAGTAGGATTTTGAAGTAAAAATCCCTGTGTGTTACCATGGACCATACACCCCTCTTAGGTTCTGAAAGACAATCTTCATAGAGCCACAAAGAACAGGGACAACATCACCCAGCACTGTGCCTACACAGGGAGTGGGATGCAGGATGCCAGGACTGCCATCAAGACACAATATACAGATGTGGAGATGGATGAACGGATATTATGTATGCTGTTAAGCATAAGATGCTGCGGGTTTAAGTGTCTGACCAGGAGACCCAACCTCAGGATGCATCATTTCTTAGACTAAAATAAAGCAACACTCAGGTATCATGATTATCCATTACACAAAAAAGCCACGCTGTATAAAGAATCATGGAACCCCAGATTGGTTTGGGTAGAAGGGACCTTAAAGCTCCTCCAGCTCCAACCCCTGCCAGGGCAGGGTCCCCTCCCACTGGAGCAGCTTGCTCCAAGCCCCTGTGTCCAACCTGGCCTTGAGCACTGCCAGGGATGGGGCAGCCACAGCTTCTCTGGGCACCCTGTGCCAGCGCCTCAGCACCCTCACAGGGAAGAGCTTCTGCCTAAGAGCTCAGCTCAGTCTCCCCTCGGGCAGGTTCAAGCCATTCCCCTTGGCCTGTCCCTACAGGCCCTTGTCCCAAGCCCCTCTCCAGCTTTCCTGCAGCCCCTTTAGGCACTGGAGCTGCTCTAAGGTCTCCCCTTCAGGAGCCTTCTCTTCTCCAGGCTGCCCCAGCCCAGCTCTCTCAGCCTGGCTCCAGAGCAGAGCTGCTCCAGCCCTCGCAGCAGCTCCATGGCCTCCTCTGGCCTCTCTCCAACAGCTCCACGTCCCTCTTGTGCTGCTGCCCCAGAGCTGGATCAGGGCTGCAGGTCCTGCAGTACTCCACGTAAAAGAAGACATTGAAGGTTTATTTCCCTTTGTTTTAGCAGCACATCAGCTCCATTGAGACACAGCCAGTTCCAAGAATCCTCTGCTGCCTTCACTAATGTTCATTCTGCAGCTCCTAATTTTCAGTTGTTTTCCCTGTCACATTCAATACATCCCGCATTCATAAATTATGGACTTGCCTGGTTTCCTGACATCACCCAAGAGCCTACAGTAATGCAGGAACCCAGCAGAGGCTGGAGAGATCCACACGCTGGATGCTGAGGCTTTTTAAGATGCTAAGGGTACATGCTGGGACTTTATTAAGGATGCTAACAGACTAAGGACCTAATTCCCCCCAGACCATGCTGGCCACCTTCCCTTCCCTCATTGTCCCCTCAAAATCCAACCTGCAGCGATTTCCAGGTGAGGTGCTGAAGAGATGAAGACCCACACGTGTGGTCCCTGCAGCTCTGGTGTAGGATCACAGCTCTTTATGCTCCAGCATTGTGCCAAACGACTTCCCTACATCAAACCACCCAGATTCCCTGTTTCCAGGTGACATGAGACACATCCCAATTCACTGGAGAGTCACAAGGCAGATGCTTTGTGAACACAAGGTGAGATCTATCATTTCAGCAGCTCCTCTGTATGACCTGGTTTAGTGTGAGGTGTCCCTGCCCATGGCAGGGGGGTGGAACTGGATGAGCTTAAGGTCCTTTCCAACCATAACTATTCTGTGATCCTATGATTCTATGACCATAACTGTGATCACTGGAGAACATACCAGCTCAGTGACTTTTTAGTTGGCAGATAAGCAGATATGCTTCTCATGTGTGAATTCCTTCCAAACCCTCATATTAATTTCAGTATCAGTTTGGACACTTTAATGCTACAAATTCGGCTGTCACTGATAGCTACAAATGCCGAAAACACTCCACTTCTCTCTTCACATATGTGACAGGCCTGTCACCTGCACAGCAATTAACACACGTGGTGAGGTAAATATGGTAAATGTGAATCAAAGCCCAGCACAAACACAGGCTGGGGAAGACCGGATGGAGCAGCCCTGAGGACAAGGACTTCAGGGTGCTGGGTCCAGAGGAGCTGCTGCGAGGGCTGGAGCAGCTCTGCTCTGGAGCCAGGCTGAGAGAGCTGGGCTGGGGCAGCCTGGAGAAGAGAAGGCTCCTGAAGGGGAGACCTTAGAGCAGCTCCAGTGCCTAAAGGGGCTGCAGGAAACCTGGAGAGGGGCTTGGGACAAGGGCCTGTAGGGACAGGCCAAGGGGAATGGCTTGAACCTGCCCGAGGGGAGACTGAGCTGAGCTCTTAGGCAGAAGCTCTTCCCTGTGAGGGTGCTGAGGCGCTGGCACAGGGTGCCCAGAGAAGCTGCGGCTGCCCCATCCCTGGCAGTGCTCAAGGCCAGGTTGGACACAGGGGCTTGGAGCAAGCTGCTCCAGTGGAAGGGGTCCCTGTCCATGGTAGGGGTTGGAGCTGGATGAGTCTTAAGCTTCCTTCAACCCAAACCAGTCTATGCTTGTGACAGAGCCACACAGCACAAGCTTCACAGATACAGCACTGACAAGCTTCTACCCAACTATTCATGTTCTTTTACCACTGCTAAGAGGCTTTGTTTGAATCGTTTTGAGGGCTTTTAACTCATCTTACATATACTTCCTTAGCAGCTCTCTTAGGGGCTACTATCTTAAACCCCCCTATCTTTAAGAGGGTTTTAATCTGCAGAGCACTACACACATTTCCCACTCCACAGGAAGAACAATCTGCTGTTGTTCCTACATTAATCCTGGCAAGCACTTGAAGGGCAGATACACAATGGGGTGAAATCGTTACAGCAGCCTCAGGGTTATTCCAATACTTGAACAACTGGAATAACAGGGGGCAATTCAAAACAGGAACCCCAAGTGTAGGAATCAGGCTTCAAAATCAGATCACAGTGCTCCAGAAGAGGATCATGAAAGCACTGAAGAGGAGACAGTTGTAGGTATTAAAACCAAGCCCTGTAGAAGCATTTGGTAGCCCAGACAAGAACCCATCCATCCTTTCCCACTGTAAAAGTAATGATCAGGAGGCAAATTATCTTTGTTCCATGTGGACAAGGAAGATTTCCCAAGGTTACTGAAGAGAACACCCTAGAACTCCATGATGGAAGAGAGATCATCTAATAAGCCTTTTCTATCTAACTTTCAGCATCCTGATGAAAAATGACCTGAATAAGTGAAGTTCTTTGCCCTTGTCCTCTTTGTTCAGATTGAATGTAGTCATAAGGGAGATCCCAGGATGTTTTACTCAATTTGCTATGCTTTGTGATGGCTCTGTAAAAGATGAGATACAGGACAGAAAAGGTTATGGGGGTTTGGGGTGGGGGTTTTGTGCAATGGATGAAGAAGGGAAACCTCAGTGCTTGTAGGAGGGAAAATCAAGACACAGGAACTGCTTAAACTGTCTGTGGAGAGCATTGGTCTGTCGGTCCCTGTGCAGAGCATCACATTAAACCGAAATGGGGAGGGATTTTAACACAAACAGTAACTGAGGATGGGACAAACAGTCTTTTGTAAAATCCTGGTTTCGAGCAGGTCACAGACAATGCTGGTGTCAGAAGCTCCATCTACCTAATGCACAGGCTCCATGATGGTGAGAAACTGAGGCTTTCCTTTGAAGGAATCACAGAATCAACCAGGCTGGAAAAGCCCTTTAAGCTCATCCAGTCCAACCATTGCCCAGCACTGCCGAGGCCACCACTGCCCCATGGCACTGAGGCCTCGTCTCCACAGGGTGTGAACCCTTGCAGGGCCGGTGCCTGCAGCCCTGCCCTGGGCAGCCTGTTCCAATGCCTGAGCACCCTCTGGGGCAGGAATTGCTCCTCAGCTCCATCTAAACCTGCCCTGGTGCAGCTTGAGGCCGGTTCCTCTTGTCCCATCCCTTGTTCCTTGGGAGCAGAGCCCAGCCCCTCCTGGCTCCATCCTCCTCTCAGGCACTTGGAGGCAGCCATCAGGTCCCCCCTGAGCCTTCTCTTCTCCATCTGAACCCCCCAGGTCCCTCAGCCCTTCCCCATCACACTTGGGCTCCAGGCCCTGCACCAGCTCCATTCCCTTCTCTGGCCCCGCTCCAGCCCCTCAATGTCTCTCTTGCAGTGAGGGGCCCAGAGCTGAGCACAGGATCCGAGGTGCAGCCTCACCAGTGCCCAGTGCAGGGGCACAATCCCTGCCCTGGCCCTGCTGCCGCACTGGTGCTGATCCAGGCCAGGATGCTGGGGGCCTCCTTCGTACAGCCTGCTACTGTTAGCACAGCAAAACACAATACTGATACTGTACCTACCCTTACCTCATGCTGTGAGGCTCCTTTGCACACATCACCCATTAAATACATCCCAAGCCTCACCATATGGGCAGACAAAACTTGGGTCACGCACAGTGCAGACTGTGCCCCATAAATAACAGGCAGAGAATGCTGGTACAACCCAGGTGCAGCCGCTCCCAAGCACCACTGATCAATAGGTTTGGACTCAAACCACACTTGTGAGTTGTTTCTGTAATGGTCCCAATGCAAAGCATAATGATGTTAAACCATGGGAACACATTCCCTGCACACCCCGCTCCATGTGCACGTGGTGTTATGAGATTCCTGGAAGAGGTTTTGATGTTTCTCTCTCTCCCCATTCAATGCTACCCCCAAAAACAAGAGTCTGGGAACCAGCAGCTGCACGGGATTGTAAGAAGTGGAGTCAAAAATGCCAAGCAAATGAGTAACACATGTGTGGGAAGCAGAACCTTTTCCTGAGCTGACCTCTGAGCTCAACGGCTGCCCCTTTCCTGACAAAAGGATTGCAGGGAATAAAGCATCCCGACTGCAGCTATGTAACCACGTGGGAAACAGCCTGCATCCCTTTGGCGTAAGGAATGTACATCATGTGGTGGGGATAAGATGAGATCCAACTGCGGCAAGCACAGCTCAGGCCCTTAAGTACACCCATTTCTCCTTAGAAGGTCAATGGATTCCCATGGAGCAGGTCCCTGTTACCTCACAAGCAGGCTTTTTATTTCTCTTTTTAATGGGGGATTTGCTAAATCACTGCTGCCATGGTATTCCCTATGGATACTGGGACACAAATACCTCCAGATTTCATAGAATTATGCAAAAGTTAGGGCTGAAAAGGACCTTAAAGCTCCTCCAGCTCCAACCCCTGCCACAGGCATGGACCCCTTCCACTGGAGCAGCTTGCTCCAAGCCCCTGTGTCCAACCTGGCCTTGAGCACTGCCAGGGATGGGGCAGCCACAGCTTCTCTGGGCACCCTGTGCCAGCGCCTCAGCACCCTCACAGGGAAGAGCTTCTGCCTTATCTCCAACCTGACCTTCCCCTGTTTCAGTTTGAACCCATCACCCCTTGTCCCATCACTATCGTTTCTGGAGGCTGGGTTTTGCTGTCACTGAGGGGACGGACGTGCTCCTCTCCATCCACGTGAAACACAAGCAGCAGAAGACCTTGTAACTCTACAAGTTCCTCCTGACCCTTTACTTTGGACTAAATGACACCATTTACTAAACCTAATTCTCTCAGACACATCCCAGTTACAAACCTAATTATACTTCACTAACTGTTGCCTGATCCACTCAGGCTGAAATCAATCCATGCCTTTGTCTTTTAGTCCATATTAAATCGGTCTCAAAGGCTCTCCTGCAGTGCTGGAAGGTTCACAAGCAGATAACACAGGAGTATCTGAGGACTCAGCAGATAAAAGGCTGAGCCAACACAGAAGAGCTTCCCAAGTGGACATCAGAAGGACCTGTCAAGATTTAATGAAGCTTGGACCGTGCTACCCTCCCCAGGAGCAGGCAGGAGGGACCAGGCTGAAGGCATGCACCTTTCTCCCCTCTCCTCTACATGAAACTTGGCTTGGTGCAGAGCCCTGGCAGCTTGGCTGCCTTCCCCTTGCAATGATGGACCCCCACATAGCTCCTCACTCATCTCAGAGCCACTCACATTTCCTCTCCTCCCTTCCCACCCCTTTAGTCAGCTTCAGACCCTATCCCACTTCCCACCCAGTATTTATCAGCATCAGGCTCTGCCTTGTGCCTCCACCTCGGTTCAATTCAAGTGAAAGCTCCTTTCCTGCTGATCTCCTGCCTGAAAGACAACTGCAAAGCCTCCTCTTGTTTCAGACCTGCCAGAAGCTGTTTCCTCTCCTTTATGGGGACCTCCTTAAAAAGAAGAGGCAGAGAAACTAAATCCTGCAACTGCATCAAAAGGAGTGTGACCAGCAGGTCCAAGGAGGTGATCCTGCCCCTCTATTCTGCTCTCGTGAGACCTCACCTGGAGCATTGTGTGCAGTTCTGGTGTCCTCAACATGAAAAGGACATGGAACTGTTGGAGCAAGTCCAGAGGAGGCCACAAGGATGCTCATGGTTGGGACTGGAGGAGCTTTAAGGTCTCTTCCAGCCCTAACTATTCTGATTCAATGAACTACCACCCTTTTCTCTCCCATCACTTCCTTGTGTCAGAGTTTAGCCCATAAGGACTGACTGTGTGTATTTAGTTTACTACTCAGAGCTTGCACCACCCAATTTACACACATAACTAGCACAGATGATATAATTTTCCTTTCTGACCTTAATTTCCACAAACCCCATCAAGTTAATTCTTCTTTTGGATATGCACACACACTACAAAAGCTCAAGCCATTACAATTCCTACCTGGTTCCGTGCTGGTGTAAATGACAGAATCAGCCCCTTAAATTCCCAACAAGCTTGTATAAGTAGTGTTGCATTAATGAACCTCCTGGAACAAGCCCGTTGTGTGAAGAAGAATGTCAGCCACTTGTACAACAGCCTTTGAAGCATCTCCCCACAGAGGAAACAAGCCATCAGCATAGACAAACTCACCGGCTGCGTTTTGATGTATCACAAGACAAACAGATCTGGAGGCTGCATCTCAGACAGATGCTGGAATTGCATTCTACTTTGACTCCCAGGACTTACTGGTGTCAATAAAGTGGAACAGCAATGCTATTTTGCCTTCCTTAGCTGTCATTATTGCTGCTGTGTAAGAAATATACCTTCTGACAAAGCATGGGGCTTTAATCCGGCCTTGTGTTCCTACCTCAGTCCTACTGCTGTGCTGCTCAGCTCTCCACTCACACAGCCTGCTATATAAACCTTAACATGAGTACAGGCATACTTGGGGATGCAAAATCCAAGCGCAAAGAACACTTACACATCTGAAGAGAACAGAGAGAAAGAAGCATCATTCATTTGAGTGAGTGATGCTTATCTTCTACAGCAAACAAGCTGAGACCTGTTGAGGCTTTTACGTACCCTTTAGATCTCTAAAACAGTGCAATTATTGAAGGTATCATCTGCCTAATGATGAGGGAGAAAAGGCCTATTTACAGGATCTGGGGACTCCAAACACTTGGATATCAGCATCATATCCTGCTTCTGCTTACCCACAGGATCTTCTTAAACAAGGCTCAAGACAGACTTCTCACTGGGACTCGCTGTTTCCCCGCGTCTGCATTGTACAGAATTCACATGGATGAATCACAGAATCCCAGAGCACTTTGGATTGAAGGGAGCTTAAAACTCCTCCAGCTCCAACCCCTGCCACGGGCAGGGACCCCTTCCACTGGAGCAGCTTGCTCCAAGCCCCTGTGTCCAACCTGGCCTTGAACACTGCCAGGGATGGGGCAGCCACAGCTTCTCTGGGCACCCTGTGCCAGCGCCTCAGCACCCTCACAGGGAAGAGCTTCTGCCTAAGAGCTCAGCTCAGTCTCCCCTCGGGCAGGTTCAAGCCATTCCCCTTGGCCTGGCCCTACAGGCCCTTGTCCCAAGCCCCTCTCCAGCTTTCCCGGAGACCCTTTAGGCACTGGAGCTGCTCTAGGGTCTCCCCTTCACACAGCAGAGGGGCAGGATCCCCTCCCTGAGCTGCTGCTCATGCTCTGGGTGTGCATCCCAGCACACAGGTGAAGCAGTGAGCATGAGGATGCTGAACCTATGAGCAGTCACAGGATGGAGCTGAGATCTTCCCTTGCCCCTGGGGATGAGGCAGGGCAGCAAAGGGACAGCACCACACAATCACTTTGAAAATCCAGTGACAGGAACCACCCTGTCAATTGATACCTGTTGTTCACATCACATCTGCTCTGGGAAAGGTCTGTTGTTTCACTCGGGAATCCATGCCAGGTAGCTCTATTAAGACATCCCACACTGTATTAAACTGAGTTGCAGTTTCCAAGGGAAGTTTGACATCAGTTCAAGTCATCACTGAAATGTACCTATCTCTATTTCCTACATCATAAAATATTAAAGACTCTCACATTACTGATTAGATGTCACTCATAAGCGTGCACAGCAGCAATGGCCACAACAAAGGAGTTCTCATTGTAATGAAAAGGCAACAATTGAGGACTAATATCAGAAGGGTTGTACCAAGATTGTTAAAACTTTTAGGGAAGCAGGAGCAGAAAGAATAAACCCAAGTTAACAACCAAGTGTTTGCAATCAGTGACCTAAGATCCTTGGCTTAAATACAATTAAAATCAGCAATAACATCAGCTTGATTCAGTCTAATGGGATTAGTGAATAGGTGCACTCTCAGCTTCCCAGGTCATGCTCCTCAGCTCAGACAAACCTTTTGCTGTTTATATTGGATATAAGGAGGAAATTCTTCCCTGTGAGGGTGCTGAGGCTCTGGAATGGGTTGCCCAGGGAGGTTGTGAATGCTCCATCCCTGGCAGTGTTCAAGGCCAGGTTGGACAGAGCCTTGGGTGCCATGGTTTAGTGTGAGGTGTCCCTGCCCACGGCAGGGGTTGGAACTGGGTGACCTTAAGGTCCTTTCCAACCCAAACCATTCTATGATTCTATGTGACTTGTTTGAACACCAGGAAAGCTCTGGAAGGGATGAAATGGAGACCTCTATCTGCAGGCTCAGGCTGACAGCACCACAGCCGTGGCTCACACTGGCACAGAGGGTTTTCAGGGATACTACAAATTCTTCCCCTGTTTTAAATACAAACCAAGAAGATTCAATACAAAGATGCTGCAGCACTTCCCTTGGAATTCCTGCCCATCACAAACCACCTGCTTCAGTGGGACACAAGAGGAGGCCATGGAGATGCTGCAGAAGCTGGTGGTCCAGAGAAGCTGTGGCTGCCCTATCCCTGGCAGTGCTCAAGGCCAGGTTGGACACAGGGGCTTGGAGCAAGCTGCTCCACTGGAAGGGGTCCCTGGCCTGTGGCAGGGGTTGGAACTGGATGAGCTTTAAGGTCCCTTCAACCCAAACCCGTCTGAGATTCTATGAAGTATTGCATTCACATCCAAGAACAATCTGTGGGCACTAAATAAACACATGGCTACACCAAATCAAGCCTAAATGTTATAGGGATCTTGGTCTTCTTTTCTAACAGTTGTTCTTGTTATAGCCAACACCTCAACACAACAGAAGCTGCACCCTGCCCTGTTGGTACCTCCTTAGCTAGAAGATGAACCATGGTCCTTCCAAAGCCCCAGTGTGTGTTTCCAGCTCTGCTCTGCACTAACAGCCCTTGTTCCACTCTCACATGGGTTATTTGTACATCGTGACAGGCACACTCCTTGCTTCCTGCAGCCATCTCACAGGTGCAGCCTATTTTTGAGCCAAAACCCCATCATATTCTTCAATTACCAGCAGAACTAATCTCTCTCCAGGAACGACTGAAGATGCTTCTGATTCTGAAGGGAAGATGAAGGCATCAATGAAATGGCAAGCTTGATATATACAGAACCCCTCTATAAAAGTGGATAAGGGAGGACAGGCAACAAGAATCACTCCCATTCCCACAGACAAGGCTCCAAGATCCCTTTTGCCAAATGAATAGGAAATGTTAAGAGAAATTTAATATTTAAAGTACAGTCTGCCTAGTGCAGCCCTTACTTGTATATAATAGTCCTAAAAATAGAAGCGGTCGAGCTGCCCTGACAAGGTTATTACTTCAGTATTTGCACAACCATTTTCCATCTTTGATGGATTTTGCTAGGAGGAAGAATAACTTGTACCCTTCCCAAAGGAGCAGCATCACTGAGGAGCATCCCCTGGAGAGGGGATGCAGAGGAAGGTCCGTGGCTGCTCAATCCTTAAGGAGATTTGTAACTCCTGCCTGTGTCGGTAATAGTGGAAAGGGACACATGGGATGGAAAAGAGAAGGTATTCCAGTGAGACTTCTTGGTTTTTGACTCCCACAGCTACATCCTCTTGCATCTTAGGCTTGTGGCTTCACACTCATTCAGCAGTTTCAAATATCAAGCTGTGCATCACAGGAAAAGAAGAGGGATCAGCCAAAGGATCCCACCACAGCAATCGCTATGTTCTAAGAATATATCAAAATACAGCCAGACATGGACTTAAAGCAACACAGACAACTCAGAGCAGATAGCAATTTCCTATTTTCCAGCAGTTCTCCATTTCTCCTGACTAGAAAGCACATTTCAACATCAGACAATTGGCTGGGAAAGCAAATCTGAGCATATATATATATATATATGGAGAGGGAGGGAGAGATAGACTGAGTTGAGCTCTTAGGCAGAAGCTCTTCCCTGTGAGGGTGCTGAGGCGCTGGCACAGGGTGCCCAGAGAAGCTGTGGCTGCCCCATCCCTGGCAGTGCTCAAGGCCAGGTTGGACACAGGGGCTTGGAGCAAGCTGCTCCAGTGGAAGGGGTCCCTGCCCATTGCAGGGGTTGGAGCTGGAGGAGCTTTAAAGTCCCTTCCAACCCAAAGCACTGTGTGATTCTATGACATGAAACATGTGGCTAAAGCAGCTGAGCAGGTAAGTGGGTCTTTTGACTAAAGCATCATTCCCTGCACCCTATAAGCACAGACACCATCTCGCACACAAGCCCCTGGCTGGCAACTGCCCTCACCCACACGCACACACTCACAAAAAGCAAGTTTTCCATACAATTTTATCAGTTAAAGATAATCATTCACCTTTGCAGCTCCTGAGGAAACATCCACCTCCCTCCTCCGAAACATAAACCAGCAGTCAAGATCATCCAGATGTTCCAATTCTACGTTGCCAACCTTAGAAATCACCTTCAAGAAGTCTGATAAATGGGGAATGTTGACTATAGGTAAGAAAAGGGCTTCATTAACACTATCCTAAGTGAAGCAGCTACATTTCCTTACTGAGCAATCCCTCTTACTGTTAGGAGGTGATAACAACCTGGGGGTCATGCCATGGTATATTCCAGTAGGTGATGTAGCAGGCATTTAGTCTGTCTGCAATTAGAAGCATTTCATTGTCTCCTCAGGTTCCTTGTGACACCCAACTGAGCACCACCACATGCAAAGTGCTCTTAATTACTGAGGCAAACCCTCCCAAAGCAACCCACAGGTGTGTGAAGCTCAAGCACAGCCTGAAATGGTTGAACAGATCATTTAATCTTTATTAAAAACACACACTTGAATTTGGATGTCATTAACTCAAGAGCAGGATCCTTCTTGATTTCTTCCAAGGGGGTTATATTCTTGGTCCTATTCAACAAGCAAGTGGTTTCTAAAGGATTACAACTGACACTTGGAGTGAAGGAGAGGTTCCAAGTGATCACAATTTGCACACTGTTATTCCCATCTTCACAAATGGGTTTAAATCACCTTGGTTTTCCAAAGCCAATCCCTCATATTGGTATGGAATGAGTACACCTGTATTTATTCCTAAGCAGATGCTTTTCAGTGTATTTTAGAACATTATCTCGATCAACTAAAACAAAGCAATGTAAGACCATATTTCACATCTGCTGTCTCTGATCTATGTAGCTACAGGACTGTAGTGATGGACAGTAAGGAGTCAGACGAAGTGAAGCTGTCCCATCTTTCACATCTGACTGCATCTGGAGACAGAAGAGAGACTGTACCCAATAATCTCCTCCAAACATATGGACAGATGAGTTAATCTGGTGCCAGCAAAGCCTAAGAGCTCAGCTCAATCTCTCCTCTGGCAGGTTAAAGCCATTCCCCTTGGCCTGTCCCTACAGGCCCTTGTCCCAAGCCCCTCTCCAGCTTTCATGGAGCCCCTTTAGGCACTGGAGCTGCTCTAAGGTCTGCCCTTAAGGAGCCTTCCTTCTTCTCATCCTTCCTTCTCCTAATGACCTTCATCACTATTGCACCATCACTTGCTGTAGGGAACACTAAAACATGGGGAATTTTAAATGTCCTCTGCTGACTTGAGCATCAGGGGTGGAAACAAACACTTCAATTCCTACTTCAGGGGCAGGAATTGCAGAGAACTGGTATTTGCAGTAGACGGTGGAAAGGCAGGGAGGGAGGCACAGGAAAATCTGCTCTTCCCACTCTTCCCAGGCTCCTCAAGCACATTCACATCCCCTTGACCACCAACCTTCCACATCTTCATCTCTTGTATCCCCACATGGCAAAGCAGACCAGCTTTCTAGAAACTCCTATCTTCTTTATAGCACATTAAAGGGTTTTGACTAAAACATCCAGGCTACAGCAGCCTCTCCAAAGTCTTCCACAGCCAATCCCTACAGGAAAATGTAGGTAAAGAGGACAGAGTTGTCAACCTGCACTTTCACAACCTCCCACCCCAGTTTCTTGCATCACTCAGGTTCTTCCCTATGCCCTAAATCTCTCACCTCAGCTGCTCATATTCAGCTTTAGGTACAAAGAAGCACAGAGCCAGTTCTTACTTCCTTTGATCAATCCTGTCCCTCTGTACAGACAACAGCTTAAAAAACCATTAGTCTTGCTTATGTTATCCAAACGCTTGTGAGGATCTCATCTTTCCTGTCATTTATTTAGCTCTGAATCCCTTGACAATACATCTAAAGTATTCTTAGATCACATCAAACATCACTCCAGCCAGCAGTGAGTGAGGCAGAACTGGCAGAAGCAGGTTTCAGATGCAGACAAAGCCTGATCAATGCATGTGGCACATGTTCTGAAAGCTGCTATGAATAGAGTCTGAGTCATATGTGGGCTTCAGTGACCACAACAGATCATCTGGAGGCATCCGGATACCACAATACATCACCTGGAGCCAGAGGATTTCAACAGGGTCTTTGTCCTGCAGCTCACACACCTTTCAGTATCCTCGTTGCATCATTTCAGCTGACATGCACATCCAAATCCATTTTATAAAGGTTTCTGAATTAGGTTGTAAAGGCAGAACAGTCCCAGGTAAACGCTCAGGATGAGATCAGTTTGGGGAGAAAGGGAGTTTACAGATGGTTTGTAAATAGTAATTATACAGGTGGTTGCACTTCATAAATCCATCCCTCAACTGATACTAAACTGAGATCACATCCACTGCCCTGTGAGCATCGTCAGATTTCACACAACCATGGACTGGTTTGGGTTGGTAGGGATCTTAAAGCTCATCCAGCTGCTCCATCCAGTCTCCCCCAGCCTGGGTTTGTGGTGGGGATTGCCCTGACCCAGGGGCAGGACCTTGTTCTTGGCCTTATTGAACTCCATGAGGTTCATACAGTCCCACCTCTCCAGCCTGTCCAGGTCCCTCTGGATCCCATCCCTTCCCTCCAGTGTCACTGCACCACACAGCTTGGTGTCATCAGCAAACCTCTTGAGGGTGCTCGATCCCACTGTCCATGGCACCAGTAGCTCACCTCAAAGCAGACCACATTGCCACGTGTGTCTTACAGCTTTTAGAGACGCTACACTATAAATAAATACCAGACTTTTAACCTTAACTCTCAGCAACACAATTCCATTCCCATGGCCACCATGTGCGCGACAACATTTTTAGGGCTAGTCTTCTGCTTGCAGTTAATTTGAGCTGCCCTTCCCAGTGTGCCATCCTGCACGGGGATTTTTAATGGAATGAAGTACTAATTTTAACCATAGAATCATAGAACCAATCAGGCTGGAAAAGACCTTTCAGCTCATCCAGCCCAACCGCTGCCCATCTGTGCCAAGGCCACCACTGCCCCATGGCACTGAGGCCTCGTCTCCATGGGGTGTGAACCCTTGCAGGGCCGGTGCCTGCAGCCCTGCCCTGGGCAGCCTGTTTCAATGCCTGAGCACCCTCTGGGGCAGGAATTGGTCCTCAGCTCCATCTAAACCTGCCCTGGTGCAGCTTGAGGCCGGTTCCTCTTGTCCCATCCCTTGTTCCTTGGGAGCAGAGCCCAGCCCCTCCTGGCTCCATCCTCCTCTCAGGCACTTGGAGGCAGCCATCAGGTCCCCCCTGAGTCTTCTCCAGCCTGAACCCCCCAGGTCCCTCAGCCCTTCCCCATCACACTTGGGCTCCAGACCCTGCACCAGCTCCATTTACCTAAAGCAAAAGTTGACCCATTAAGTAAAAACTGGTGCTCCAATTGAACTCCATCTCCTCCTATCACATCCCCTGTGATACAGCCACAGGTTAATGGTGCCTGGGGCCTTTCCGTGATTCTTCCTGCCTGAGCAGAAAAGATTTTTCATGGTTTCATCAATGTAAAGGCCAAAACAATACCACAAATGCACTGAAATTCCCCTTCTCTTACCACGTGCTGTTAAATAGCACCCACAAACTGAACCTAATACTCAACAAGAACATACCCTCTGTGTTGGCCTCCACAGTTCTAAAAGAAAATGATCAAATAGGGGGATTTCTAGTGATGGAAAGTGCTATTATTTCCTCTGATCATTCATGACAAGGGGTGCTCCACCTCCCTAATAATGCCTCACTTCCTCTGCCCTGTCCAACTTTCCCTTTAAAACACTGATTTTAGGTACAACTTCCTTGGAAGAACACTCAGTGCCTGGAATCTTCACTCCATGATGCTACTGCAGTCAAGCACTCCCTCTGATAAGCAAACCTGATCGCGCTCTGAGCTTCTCTCTGTGTGTTTCTTCTTGTCCTCAGCCTATTTTTGTGTCTCTTCTGTTCCCCTACGACTTACCCAAGAGCTATTTCAAGCCATGGAACTCGTACACAATCTTCCCATATGAAAGTCACGAGTTCCAAATACAGGAATGGGATTTGGTCTCTTCTAAATATTTCCTTGCTCATAAAGTTAACAAAGATCAAAACTATGTGTTTGCATTTTTGCTATGGCGTCAACCCTCGTGTTCACACAAACCTGCTTTGCACACCACTGTCATCCCTTTGAGCATGACTACTCACAACAGTAATGCCACTCTTACCTCCAGCAGCATTGCCTCATGTCTATTCTAGTTTCCTTTCTGAATGCAGCCCAAATCAAACACAAAGATGACAAGCCCAAGGTACCAAGCTATGGGAACCTGCCCTTGATGAGCACGTCTAAAGGGGAGAGATAAACAGTCTCCACATCATGGAATCATAGAATCAGAATCCCAGGTTGAAGGGACATCAAGGATCATCTGCTACAACCTTTCTAGACACAGCATCACCTAGATTGGATGCCCAGCACCCTGTGCAGCCCAGTCTTAACAGTGTCCAACACTGGGGAGTCACCACTGCCCTGGGGACATTATTCCAATGGCTGCTTGTTCTCATTGAGAAAAGTTTTCCTCTTGTGTCCATTGGGAATCTCCCAGCAGTAACTTGTGCCCATCACCCCTGGGCTTTCCCATGGGACTCCTTGTCCAAAGGGAGTCTCCATCTTCCCTGCAGCCCCCCTTTACCTCTGGCACATGGATCAGGTCTCCCTGCGCCTTCTCTTCTCCAGCTGAACAGTCCCAGCTCTCTCAGCCTTTCCTCACTGCTGCCCAGCCCTTGGAGCATCCTTGTGGCTCTTCTCTAGACCCTCTCCAGCCCAGTCACAGCTTTGTTGTACAGCAGGACCCAACCTAACCCCATGGTCCAGGGGTGGCCTGCCCATCACCCAGCAGAGTGGGACAATGACACCTTTATCCCCATGGTAATGCACTTGCTGATGTTCCCCAGCACCCTGTTGGGCTTCTTACAAGAGCACATTGCACTGTCCCTCCAGGCTGAGCAGCTGGGGACCAGGAGACACCAGGGTGTCCATCAGCTGCTCTATTTCATGGGCCATCCCTTACTGCTCTGCCCCTCTGTGTGACATGTCATCTGTGCTGGTGACTAATAAATACACTGTTGGTCCACAGCTGGCTCACTGAAACCCTTCCAAACTCAATCTGCTTGCCCATGACAACCGCCTGGTTTTAATCTGATTAATACCATCTTTCTCCAAACACACACTGCCAGTTTGCTTTATCAAAGCATCACTTGGTATTACAACAGCTCAGAAATCACAGTTCCATGGGACACAGTTCAAAGAGCAGCTTCATTTGTTGATACATCCCCTGTGGTCTCAGCACAGCACCAGGTCTGCAGATGCTGCAGGGCTGAGGTTTCTTCTCGGCGCTGCTGCTCTCCTCTGAGCTACTCATCTGAAAACAGCAATTCGAGCCCAGTCAACCCTATTTAATTTCCTAGAGAGAAAATAAACCTATTTAGGCATTATTAACTTAACTTCATATAAACTTGACAATAAGTCATAGTGTAGATGAGCTCTAACAAGACAGAGTTCAAGACTTTAAGTGCTATTGTATTGTCTGAGGTTTGGCTGTGTTTCAATGTTCTTATACAAAGGTATTTTTAAGGGGTGGTTGTTGCATGCCATGGGATACAAGGCAGAATCCCAAACAGGTAAATTGATAATAACCATGGAAAAGTGGGATTTCCAGAACTTTCCTATCTATGGCTTTTAATAGATGTAAGTTTAGAGAAACTAAAGAGCCTGAAGCGAAAATAGTGGTGTCTTTAACATTTCATGATGGATTCTCACCCATTTTGTGTGCTTCTGCAAAGACCAACGAGTTACCTAGTGACCAAACTGATCACCCAGTGCTACTGAAGGAGCAAGTCCAGCACCACCAAGAATGAAGGAATGGTTTGGGATGAAGGGACCTTAAAGCTCTTCCAGCTCCAACCCTCTGCCATGGGCAGGGACACCTTCCACTAGAGCAGCTTGCTCCATGCCCTGTCCAACCTGGCCCTGAACACACACAACACACACACAGCAGACAACCTGCCACCAAAATCCACCACAAACATCCTGCAAGTCCAAATACATGTCGTTATTTCTATGAGAATCAAATCACAGCAATCTGAGTCCTGCAAACTACACTGTTACTGAGACAAACATCTTATCTGAACTATCAGATAAATACTATCTATGGAGTTTGCTTGCAGGTTTTATCAGGGGAGTGCAGCTACCATAGGCACTTGATGGATGAAAAGAATGTATTCTTTTTTCCTGTGAGGGTGCTGAGGCACTGGCACAGGGTGCCCCATCCCTGGCAGTGCTCAAGGCCAGGTTGGACACAGGGGCTTGGAGCAAGCTGCTCCAGTGGAAGGGGTCCCTGCCCATGGCAGGGGTTGGCACTGGATGAGCTTTAAGGTCCTTTCCAACCCAAATCATTCCATGGTGATTCTATGATTCCATGCTTCTAGTCCAAGAACGTGTGACTCTGTGCTGTATCACTTCATGAATTGAGTGCAATCATATCACTTGTAAGAGCTGAGGACTCAGGAACTAAGAACATAATGCACTATAGTTGCCTTTAAGATAGCCACCCAGATGAAAATCAGCATTAAGATAAACTCAGGTCTGATACAGTAGAGATAGTGCACTCATTCTGAAAACAAACAGTGAGTTAAGGAAACTTAGAGGTAAATTTTAGGATTCAAGCTATACTTAGGGTATGAAACTAAAGATTACAGCACAGAGCCTTTCCTGCCGTGGCAACAAACATGTTTAGAGCTGAGATATTTTTGTGTCTGTCATCCCAGATTAGCTATTTATTTTTGAATAAAGCCTTTTCATTTTCCTCTCCTGTTTAGTAAGTGGCAACAGAATCCTGAGGGTTTGTTAGTAATGTGTATTACGGTGTCAAACAGAAAGATATTTGCCCTGAAAACCAGTATTTCTAAGTCTAAATGGTGAAGAAGCATCACTTTGTGTGGTTAAGCTCCTGGAAAACAGAACTGGTTTTAAAAATCAGGTACCTGCAGCCTGTTATCTCCTGAAATTAGAGGGATACAGTTATCTTCAAAACCTATCTTTAAAGGCTCCCAGCTATCAAACATCCCTGCCTTATCTGAGAGCAGTTTGGCTTCCTTTCCTGGTTTTAACTGTTCTTGTTTCTTCACTCTTGTGTGGTGCCTACAAATACAGAATGAATCCAAACGGGAAAAAATCCTCAGGGTTAATTATAGGGAAGGAACAAAGAAATCCTGAGTGGAATTTCTGACAGCAATGGATTGTTCTCCTCTCTCTAAATAGGAGAAAACAACCCCAAAAGGTGATGCTAGGAACGAGTCCCCATTGATTCAGGTACTTTTGAATACACTGGGTATTTTTGTGGGTTCTCACTGTACTGCTTGCAATGGATGGAAATGCCTGAGGGGTTTACCAGCTCTCATGCTACTGATCACCGTCTACTGTTACCACTGTGGCAGGAAGCACAGCTCCAACTGAAGCAGATTTCCCCTCTCAGTATCAGGAATAGACTCAGGATACTCCCCAATAATCTTAAAATGGATAGTCCCATTCAGTTATTTCACTATAAAAAGATTTGCAGGGGCTACTGATCTGCAACAAAGCATCAGGGTTTCATTTTGAGAGCACATCTTAAGCAAATTATCTCTCTTGATGTTTTTTCTGACCCTTTTTTACTAAATGGAAAGAACCCCAAGAGCACAAAAAAACTGAGTCAGCTCCTGGTATCTTCTCAAGCCAACAAAAGAAACACTTCAAAACTAACTAACTAAATAAAAGGGAGTTCTCCTGTTCAAATCGTAGAATCACTTGCGATGGAAAAGACCTTTAACATCCCCTGAAGTCCAACCATTGCCCAGCCCTGCCAAGGCCACCACTGCCCCATGGCACTAAGGCCTCATCTCCATGGGGTGTGAACCCTTGCAGGGCCGGTGCCTGCAGCCCTGCCCTGGGCAGCCTGTTCCAATGCCTGAGCACCCTCTGGGGCAGGAATTGCTCCTCAGCTCCATCTAAACCTGCCCTGGTGCAGCTTGAGGCCGCTTCCTCTTGTCCCATCCCTTGTTCCTTGGGAGCAGAGCCCAGCCCCTCCTGGCTCCATCCTCCTCTCAGGCACTTGGAGGCAGCCATCAGGTACCCCCCTGAGCCTTCTCTTCTCCATCTGAACCCCCCAGGTCCCTCAGCCCTTCCCCATCACCCTTGGGCTCCAGGCCCTGCACCAGCTCCATTCCCTTCTCTGGCCCCGCTCCAGCCCCTCAATGTCTGTCTTGCAGTGAGGGGCCCAGCGCTGAGCACAGGATTGAAGGTGCAGCTTCTAGAAGTCCTAGAAGATCACAGAATCCCAGACTGGTTTGGGTTGGAAGGGACCTTAAAGATCATCCAGTTCCAACCCCTGCCTTGGGCAGGGACACCTTCCACTAGAGCAGCTTGCTCCAACCTGGCCAGACACGATCCCTGAACTCATTCTTCCTCTTCCAACTCATGCTTTGCAAGGTTTCCATGTTGGTTATTTTCCTGCCACCTCAGCACACAGGGAAGCATCACAGACAGAGTAGCAAAGTGTCTTATTCCCTTACACCAAGCACATGGTGAAACTACACCTCCAGGATGTTGTTTCAGTTTCCAAAGCCGAATTTAAGCTCATTTAAGTCAATAAATTCATGGTATTATCAGAAGGTGAGGTCTCACCTCTCCTCCCTTCTCCTTCGCCATGTGTCTCCAAATATCATGATGGAAACATCACTGGGCATCTCCAGGAAGGTATCAGCACCATCAGCACCTCCTGAAAGGATGCCTTTGACACAAGATACATTAGTGTACAGCAGGGAGGAGGGCAGAACGGCAGCTTTCATACACCAAAGACTTGCACCCACCTAAACCAGCAATAAAACCAGGTTCTCAGCCCATCTGGTGCACATTTAACAGAGGAGGAACAGGTTTAAATGATACTTCTCTACCTCTAAAAGCACTGTTGTGTTAACTACAGAAGTGAGAAGGAAGCCATAAACGCAATTCAGGTGGTTTTAATACATAGTCTAAATGCTCTATCATTAAATACTATCTGCTGACACTTGGCTCTCAGCCCCTTTAGAACACACTGTATTCCCCAGGAGGCAAGAGAAAGCCTTCAGTGTGTGCTGTATCAAGGGGATGAGCTAAAATTACTGCAAGACACCTACACAGAACCTCTTGCCTTCAAAGAACAGCCTCAGGACTGCTGGAGTTGGGATACTGGATTCCCTTCAGGAACCTGAAGTCATGAAATACAACCATGATTCTTATTCTGCTGAGATGTAGATGCAGATCACAGCAAAGGGTACCTTTGTCTTCAAGTGTCTTTTGCACTGGAGGATCTCAGAGCTTGGGGTTGTATCTTTTGGCATCAACAGGATTGTTTTAGCATCAACAAGAACTTACGGGCAGCTCTTCAGGGAACAGTTAGTGCTTGAGATGTTATATGGCTGCTGGGAAGGAAATAAACACCTTACGTCCACTGGATGCTTCTGACTTATGTAGAAAGAATCCTATGGATGTACCAGAGCCAGAAGTAACAGTAATGGGCATAATTCAAACTTTCTAGATCATAGAATCACAGAATCCCATGCTGAAGGGACCTCAAAGTTCATCTGCTACAACCTTTCCAGGCAAAGCATGACCTAGACTGGATGGCTCAGCACCCTGTACAGCCCAATCTTAACATTGTTCAGTGCTGGGGAGTCACCTCTTCCCTGGGGAGATTATTCCCTTTTGTGTCCAGTGGGAATCTCCCCAAGAGTAAAGATGACTTTGGGAGTGGCAAGGCCATGGCACAGGGTGCCCAGAGAAGCTGTGGTGCACCATCTCTGGCAGTGTTCAAGGCCAGGTTGGACACAGGGGCTTGAAGCAACCTGCTTCCAAGTGGAAGGTGTCCCTGCCCATGGCAGGGGGTTTCAACTGGATGAGCTTTAAGGTCCCTTCTCCAGCATCTCAGGAGGGCACAACCCAAAAGCCAAAGGATACGGGATTGTTTTCCTCAACGTTTCCCCCACTATCTTTTGATTAACACAAACACACACACAGAAAGCAAGAAATATGAAATAATAATAAAAAGGTAAAATCACAGGAAGGTCAGATAAAACCCAAACCCACCAAAGACACACACAACCTCCTCCAGCTGATGCTGTAGGAAGAAAACTCCGTGATTCATAAGCTCTGCAGCTTATCTTGATAGCCAGAAAATCCCGATAACACCAAGAAAAACATATTCCAGAATCAATGTTCCTCCCTGCCCCAGGAGAAAGCTGTGCTGAAAGTCCTCTCAGATTTAAAACCAAGATTGTCAACAGAGTAAAGCCCAACTAATCCTGGCTGCCAGCATGGGCCTGGGGACAGAGCCTCGCAAGGAGATAAGATTCAAATCAGGAGTTTCACAGATCAAAGGCACCAGCCTCAAGTGAGAACTGAAACAAGTGAAGCACCAGAACAGTCTCTGCAGCAATTTCTGGGAGAGCCATTTCCATGGAATAATTTGGTGCTGAAAAACTCCTTATAGAATCATAGTCATAGAATGGCTTGGGTTGAAGGGACCTTAAAGCTCATCCAGTTCCAGTCCCCTTCCATGGGAACAGACACCTTCCACTGGAGCAGCTTGCTCCAAGCCCCTGTTGTCCAACCTGGCCTTGAGCACTGCCAGGGATGGGGCAGCCACAGCTTCTCTGGGCACCCTGTGCCAGCGCCTCAGCACCCTCACAGGGAAGAGCTTCTGCCTAATTGCTCATAGGTATCTACCAACCTTTACTGTTATGAGTGGTATTTTGCTAGTGATGAAGGATGATCTCATGGTCAGATCATGGGAGACCAGAATCCGGTTCTTCTCATGCCCACAATTTCCCTACCTCGGTTTCCCCCTTGGAATATGGCAAAAAGGCTTGGTAATTCCTGTACTTCCCAAAATAGATTAAACATTGGGAGATGCCACAGCTCCCTTCAACCCAAACCAGGCTGGGATTCCATGGTTTGGGTTCTCCATCAGGAAGATCTCCTCTGAGGTGAAAGCACAAGGCTGAACCAGGTTATGAATCCATTCCCAAGCAATCACCATTGAAGACAATTCGGTTACATGGAGTTTTGGATGAAGAGGCTGGTCACAAATTGGCCTAAAGCAGATGTGAGTAAAACAAACTTCCCAAGGGCTGAGCACAAAAACAGAGCACCCAGCTTTGTTTTGGGAGAAGGGGATACTATATCAATCACCGATAACAGGACATACACACACTGGCGAGTACTGACAGAACCAGAATGTCCATGAAGAGCATCAGGAAAGCAGAAGAAAGTCAAGGACAGGCAGAGAAACCCCCATGGTGTAAGTCACACACATACATGTGCATGGATTTCGTGTTGGCAGGAAAGAACGACCTTGGAATCCTGAGCAGACCTGTCTCCTGCTGTTTGCTTCAGCCTGCGCTGGGGAAAAGCAGCCTCTGCAAACATGCTCTGGGAATCAGCACAACTGCCTCTAAGGAATACCTGCCTGGCATCGATTTCCTCTTTCAACACATGATCACAAATACTGGCTATACTCTGGTCACAAGCAACCACACAGACCAGGAGCAGCGATTCGGCATCAGCTGGAGCTAAGCAGATGAGGAAAGATTTCAGGGATCCTGGAAAAGAACTGAAAGGGAAAGGCTAAGTGAGGTTTTGGCAGCCTTTGTATGGTGCCATGCCAGGCTTCTTCTTCCCCGTGCTTGAGTGTACTAAGAGGAAGCTCCGAGGATCTGGCAGAAGCTGCCTCTGAAACAGGCAGGGATCTGCCAGTCAATGGGATCTTCTACACGAGACAGTGGCTTTGGCTGAGTGCAGAGCTCAGGGAGAGCCAGAAAGTGCAGTTGAGTGCCTCAAAACACCAATGTTCTTAGCCCTGCACCCCATCATAGCCTGACTGTACGTCCATAGGCAGCTGAACCCCAAGCTGTAACACACATCCAGCACTTGATGCAATAGAAGGCACAAAAAGGTCATTGAACTGAACAAGGCTGCACGACTGATGAGATATTTGGATTTGAGTGATGGAATGATACTGCAGGGAATAGAGAGAGCAGGAATTGCAAAGGCAGCATCTTTCCAACTAATAAGACACCTTCCCAGCTGAAACTGCTGATGCAGCCAGGAAAGGAATAAGCTAAACACAAGAGAAGGACACTTAGAAGGGGAAATGAGGTTCAAAGTCAGACAAGAGCATCCATGGAGAAAATGGATGCTCTGTTGCTATCTAGGGATGTGAGGAGGCTGAATTACAACAGGAATAAATCAAATCCTTACCAGCAAGGAGGAGGAAAATCTGATGTGATGAGCAAGTAGACTTTAAAACCATTAGTTCAATGGTGCTCAGAAATGAAAGGGAAGTGATGGCTGCAACGTGGCCCTATATAAAGGGGGGGAAAAGGCTCAACTCTGTCAGTTATCAGCACTGCAGAGGAACTGGATTTTCAGGGGAACTTAGAATCATAGAATGGTTTGGTTGGAAATGAACTTAAGTTCATTCAGTTCCAATCCCCTGCCATGGGCAGGAACATCATCCACTAGACAAGGAGCTGGGTATGTGACTCCATAGGGAGAAAAAAAGAGGGTGTATGGAAGACATGGGGAAGACACAGGATGGGTACAGAAACTCTGAGGAGCAAGTGATGACAGGGGATTAGTTTCCTAAAATCATAGGGGACAAGTAAAAACACAAAGTAACTTCTATGGACATTATAACCAGTAAAACTGTGGCAATCACTGGACTGGAAGCATAGACAGCAGAGAGAAAGAACAGACTCACATTTAAATATATCTAGGTCTAGTAATTCAACCAGGATTGCAAAATGCCTTGATTTGAATAACTGATTTTAACTTGTGTGATGTTTGTACTTTTTAATTATCATCTTAATGAAATATCAGCAGCATCACAGAATCATTGAGGCTGGAAAAGGCGTTTAAGATAATCAAGTCTGACCGTAATGAAAATAGGCATCACTTGAGATGCTGGTTTCTCACAAATATGACTTAGCAGAGGGAAAAAATTAAGGAATTTGCATACAGATGATCCACTTGTATTCACCACAAAGTTTCAAAGTGCTTTTCGTGATCATAAAGGAAAGAGCTACAGAGCAGAGTTTGGAAAAGCTTCTAAAGTAAATGAGAGCTTTAACTCCCTCTGTAAACAATGGGCAGATACAAGGACAAATCCCAGACTGGTTTGGGTTAAAGGGACCTTAAAGCTCATGCAGTTCCAGCCCCCTGCCACAGAAACTAATTCAAATTAGACCTCAATTTTTAATCAGAGAGCATAATTAATTGCTGAAAATATAACAAGAAAAGTGGTGGCCTCTTAATGACTTGAGATCTTCGAATTCAAACTCACTGTCCTGGTAGAAGGTAAAGAGTATCCAAACTAAACAGTCATTGGGCTCCTTTACCAGGGGAAATCTAAGTGCATGTGGTTTCCAGATGCAGCCTTAAGTTCTAGGAACTCTCCTCTAAGTCCATACAGAAAGCCACCAACGCAGCATCATCCCAACAGCATACAAAGTAAATCTCCCGGCCTCCACAAGGGGAGAAGCAGGACAGCATCTGACCCAACCTTCTGTGCAATGGCAGGAAAAGGTCTCCAGGCTCCGTATTTCCATGGTGAAAACAGAGTTAGCACATCTACACACAAGGATCTTACAAGGCTTAACCTAGGGAGGTCTCCAAAGACCTTCCAAGAAGCTCGGACAGAAGTAGCCTCAATGGTACATACACAGCTACAGGTCCCTGGGATAGAGGCAGCATCACAAAGGGAAGAGGTAATCTCTTGGTTGACCTTGGCAGTGGTGTTGTGGAAGAGGAGGAGAGGACAACATGAGCTGTGCTGGACACTTTGCTAAACAGCGATGCGACAGCAACCAGGAGCTCTGAGGGATTTATGCCTTCTCTGTAGAAGTTGTTTCTACCATCAAAGGAGGAGTCACAACGACAAAACCTCCAGATGACAGCCATCTGCTGGAAAACACACAACAGCATCTTCACAGAGTCACCCAATGGCTGAGGCTGGGGATCATCTCATCCAAGCTCCCTGCTCCAGCTGGGTCACCCACAGCACAGTGCTCAGGACTGTGTCCAGGCAGCTTCTGAATACCTACAGTGAAGGAAATTCCACAGCCTCTCTGGAGAAGCTCTAATGCTTAGACACCCACATGGTAAACATGTTCTTGCTCATGTTCAGGTGGAACTTCTGTGGTTTAGTTTGTGCCCATTGCCTCTCACCCCATTGCTGGCACCACTGAGGAGAGTCTGGCTCCATCCTCTTGACACCCTCCCTTCAGGTACTTGTACACATTGACCACATTCCCCCAGAGCCTTCTCCAGGCTGAACAGGCCCAGCTTCTGCAGCCTTTCCTCATAGGAGGGATGCTCCAGACCCTTCATCATTCTCACAGCCCTTCACTGGGCTTGTTCCAAGAGCTCCAGGTCTCTCATACCGGGGAGCCCAGAGCTGGACACAGTGCTCCAAGGGAGGCCTCACCAGGGCTAAGCAGAGGGAGGATCAGCTCCCTCCACCTGCCAGCAATGCTCTTCCTGATGCAGCCCAAGACACCGTTGACCACCTTGGTCCCAATGTCCATTGCTGGCTCATGGACAACCTGGTGTCCATCAGGTCCCCCCATTACCTCTCCACAGAGCTGCTTTCCAGCAGGTCAGCCCCCAGCCTGTGCTGGTGTGTAGGGTTGTTCCTCCCCAGGGCCAGGACCCTGCACTTGCCTTTTGTGTTACAAAGCCTAAAGCACTTTAAGACATCATTTCTTGATGGTGAATGCCAACAAACACATATGTGAAATCCAACTCCAGGAATTGCACAAGGAAAGCTTAAGCTCAGATGAGAACAGATGATGATACCACATTTATCTCCTGAGCCCACAACATAAGGCTACTATCACAGGAGTAGCCAACTCGAACCAAGTATCTTCTCTACAACTTCCATTTGCATGTGTGTGCGTTACGCACTGACAGGGAAAGAAATGAGATCAGTCCATATGCAGGAACTCGGCTACCCAGGAAAGTTCAGCATTTGGGCTTCAGATGCTACAATAAAGACAAAGAAACCATTTCTCAGATTCCTGGCACTGCATTTTAAGACTTCAAAAACCCTGTTGTGAATCTAAGTTGAATCAAGAGCAAGCTTGAGCTTTAACCTGCTCTAGGAAGAGTAGGGGGTGTGTAAGACAATAACCTGAATAACCACATAAACCCCCTTGTCCATTCAAGAAGCGAGCTGTCATCACCCACAAATCCAAGTATAAAGCACCAAAAGGAAAACTGGGGAATAGCAAACTGTGCTCAGAACACTCACTTGTCTCCAAGATAGATCTCCAACATCAAATTCCACACGTTATCAAATTGAGAGAGCTGAGTATCTAACACCAAAGAAAGGAAAAGCTCAAACACTGCTTTAATTCGTGGCAGATAAACTAAAGTGTCTGATGCCATAAAAGAGGCAGATCTTCTATATTAAGCTCCACATTAATTTAGAAGCAACAAAAAACCCTGCAGAACCCAAGATGTGCTGCTGTAGTTTAACTTTTGCTGCTGTCTGCAATCCTTATCCATGCTATCAGAGAATTAGACATGCCCAGCAGGCACGATGGCATCTAGGCTTGCTTTTTTTTGCCAATCTAGTACTTTTTCTCTCACAAAACACTCTAAGCTTGTCTTTCATAATCCTCCCAAAGCCAAGGCAAGAAAGGCAAAAACATTCAGCCTACAAATACACTTCAGCATTAATCTTTCTATTGGGGAAGTTATTGTCTGAATTCTATGATAAACCCCATTTTTCTGCTCTCACTTTCCATTTTCCCACCTTCCAGTTTTCCATGTGACTGTTTCACTCACAGAGAGGAAGGGAAGACAGGGGAAAGTACAGCCAAATACAACCCAGCATCTCCAAATCCTCTCACGATTGCCTCCTAAATGGTTTGCTGGAGAGAGTCCACAGAGCCACATTTTGTTCCTCACAGAAAGCACACAGTCACTTGAAATTCCTTTGCAGTGCACAGGGGTTCCAGCACATCCATAGTAAACAACTCAGAGGAACTCTTAAAAGTATTCAAGTATTACTCACACTGTGAGGAAACCAAACATGTCTCAAAGGAACCTCTTTGCTTCTACGTTTCACTGAAAAGTACAGTATTATGCCATGAATATCATCCTCATCATCACTTCCCTACAGGGTTCCAACAGGAAAAAGGGATGAAATACAAGGTTTAGCTCAATACAAGCACAATGAACTGTGTCATCCACTTCCAGACTGAGAAAGAGATTCTAGAAAGAGATAAAGAACAAAATGCTCACAATTACAAATGTACCTGGAAATGAATCAGATTTGTGTGTTCATGTTCCTGTTCGGTGCCCAGCCCAAGTCTCAAAAGAACTCTGGTTCCTAAAAGCTGCTTCATACTCAAGAGCTTCCATAAATTTCAGATGATGTGCAAATGCCTTTCAGATGATGTGCAAATACCTCAAGAACTGGACATTCCCTGATGGGATCTTAACTTTGGCTCTGGGATTCTTGCTCCAGACCCCCATCACAAAGCACCTGCCTCTCAACAACAGAAAACCCTGAAAATACACTTCTTCTGTTGCCACAAACTAAGTCAATAATCATAAAATCCCACATCAAAAGAATGCCCACAACAAAGAAAAGCATTAGTGTATCAGAACATAACACAAAACAGCCCTGGAGACATTCAAGGCCAGGTTGGAAGGGGCTTGGAGCAAGCTGCTCTAGTGGAAGGTGTCCCTGCCCATGGCAGGGGTTGGGACTGGATGAGCTTTAAGGTCCCTTGCAACACAAAACACTCTGTGATTCTATGAAAATACATACACCCTGCTCCAAAATCAGCAAGACAAGCATTTACTTCACATCAGGTTTTACACAAAGGCCATCAACAACCACTCACAAACACTTCCAAGCTCTTCCCCACCCACTCAAAACTTCTCCCAAACTCCATCCTACAACCCCTTTCTCTTAGTCTGGCAAAGGACCACACACAGAATACACAGAATGGTTTGGATTGGAAAGGATCATCCAGTTGCAACCTCCTGCCATGGGCAGGGACCCCTTCCACTGGAGCAGCTTGCTCCAAGGCCGTGTCCAACCTGGCCTTGAGCACTGCCAGGGATGGGGCAGCCACAGCTTCTCTGGGCACCCTGTGCCAGCGCCTCAGCACCCTCACAGGGAAGAGCTTCTGCCTTATCTCCAACCTGACCTTCCCCTGTTTCAGTTTGAACCCATCACCCCTTGTCCTATCACTGCAGTCCCTAATGAAGAGTCCCTCTCCAGCATCCTTGCAGCCTCCTTCACACACTGGAAACTGCTCTGAGGTCTCCACGCAGCTTCTCTTCTCCAGGCTCAACAGCCCCAATGTTCTCAGCCTGGCTCCATACGGGAGCTTCTCCAGCCTCTGAGCATCCTTGTGGCCTCCTATGGACTTGCTCCAACAGCTCCATGTCCTTCTTATGTTGGGGACACCATCTGCCTCCCATATTTAGTGATGTCAATGTTTTAAACCCCAAAATAGGAACGTTATGCCTTAGTGGAGTGGAAGGAACAAAAAGGTAACATCATTTGATGCCTCTGCACAGCGGCATCCATGTGACTGGCAGGTAGTCAAGCCATGTGGAAATAACTCTTGAAGATTTATTCCTAGTTCTAAAAAGTGGCAGATTAAGAGGCAATATTTTTTAATTCAAAGAGCTAAAAGACTGTCAAAAGGCAAAAAATTGAGAGGTGGACTTTATTTATTGTCACCAAAGCAAAAATCTTCATCTGTTTACTGAAGAGACGCATGAGAGCACACAAGAATCCAGGATTGTCAGAGGGGACTGATCCATTTCACTTTGAAATCAGCAATAAAATGCTGGTTACATAGTTTGGGAAATTCTTTAGAATAAAATAAGAACACTTTTTTCAGTCACTCCTTTTGCATCCACTATTTCTATGGACTGAACACAGAATCCCAGACTGGTTTGGGTTGAAAGGGACCTTAAAGCTCATCCAGTTCCAACCCCTGCCATGGGCAGGGACCCCTTCCACTGGAGCAGCTTGCTCCAAGCCCCTGTGTCCAACCTGGCCTTGAGCACTGCCAGGGATGGGGCAGCCACAGTTTCTCTGGGCACCCTGTGCCAGCGCCTCAGCACCCTCACAGGGAAGAGCTTCTGCCTTACCTCCGGCCTGAACTTCCCCTGTTTCAGACTGAACCCATCATCCCTTGTCCTATCACTGATGAAAAGGTTCCCTCTCCAGCATCCTCGAAGCCCACCCTTCATATACTGAAGCTGCCCATGGTGACTTGGAGATTTTAAGCAACAAAATTGAGTCTAATTAATTAGGAAGATCACAGTACATTAACAAACAAAACCATGCTTGGTTATGAACCTCCACTTCTCACCCAGCTTCTTCTCAGATCTCACACAATCCCACCAGCAGATAAATCAGAGCTGGTGCTGTACAAAAATGACCTCACTTGCACTTTTAGAGCGAGGCAAGTGTCCCTGCTCCCTGAGCACACTGCTTAAGAACACAGTTCTCATGGGGATGCTTCAAGTACTTCGGATTCAGCCCAGCACTGGGAGGAGGTTGGCAGCACTTTGCACGTCTGTCACCTCATGACAAGGGTCACCCAGCACCTCCACAGCGTGGGGAGATGGTGTTCAACCCTCCACAGACACCCGAGGAGAAGCCAAGCAAGCAGAGCATCATCCAGCCAGCACAAAGGGAGCTCATTCGGGCCTGAAATGCACAGTTAGAACGTGGTGGTTTAAGGAGAGTTTATGAATTGCAGAGGAAACAGAAAGTACATGGAGCACTTGTGCTGCGGAAAGGGAAATCGGGGCCTCTGCAGATCGAGCCCAAAAGGCATCAGTGGAAGACAAATGGAGATCATAACCCGGACTGAAGGGAGGAGTGAGCTCAGAAAGGAAGATATAAAAGTTGTGTTTCCCTTCTGACAGCCTCATCAACCACCTGAGAGCTGCAAGTCAGCTGAGAGCTCTGGGTGGAAACAGGAGGTTTCCAACTACCAGGGAAGAAAGGTCTGAACCGCTCCTGCACCACAGGCAGCAGCAGAAACCCACCTGGCTTTAAACCAGGCCTGAATCCTGTTTATGCCACAGTTGCTGGCGTTTATGGTGATCCAGGAGCTCCATCCCAGCTGTGAATGTCCCACTTCCCAGAAAAGGAGATCTGTGCTGTTCTGACCGCGGTTGCCTTTGAAGGCTTCCCAAAAGCAGATGCTCTCCTGGATCAAACACCCACTTCCCTCACTGAAGTGGCTGCATTTGCACCTACACTCCTAAAGTGAGGTTCAGAAGCTCTTCTGGACAGATCACCTAATGAAATTTAGACCAAATTTCATTATAATAATGCAGAATTGCTTCTCCGAAGCATTTTCCCTTGTCTGGGAAACGCTTTCAGGAACACCAAGAGCAGCATCACCTTTCTTTCCTGTTCTTCCCCATTACGCATGTGGTGGGTTCCATAGGGGAGCACAAAAACTTCACTGCCAAGCTTTTAAACATGCTTAATAGTTCACCTACTGCAATGCAGACTTAGCATTGAACTTGACAATGAGTATCACCCAAGATCACAAAGGACCTCTCCAAGATGATCTCCCTAAGGGACCGTATCCCATAATTATTTTGCATTCATTTGGACACCATGTGGGTGCTTCATTTTGGTTCCTCACTCCCATTACAACAAATTCAAACCACCTTCATAGCACGGAATCAGGTTGCTTCTGATCCCTTTGTTCCAAAGGGAAAGGGTTATATATGTACCTCTCCAAAAGTGCCCTTCCTAACAGCCAGGGATTTTAATCAACTAAAGAGTACGAAAACACCCCCATAAATCTGACCAGTAACATCTGAACCACTCAGCACACATTCACTAAAGCCAAAGGCCACTGTAAGGACATCATGTGGGAGAGATTCCTTCTGATAAATGGGAACATTTACTTCAGCAAGACTAAAATAACATAACAGTTAAGATGCATAAGTAGCTAAGTTCATATTTGCAACTTCCAGCACCAAAGTTAATCAGATTTAATACAGATTTCAACCAAAAAATATAGATTGCAACCAAAAAACACACTGCTAAGTGATACCAGTCCTTCTAATGGCTACACGCATGTAGAAAGAAGAAATAACCAGACCATAGGTGTTGTTTGGGGTGGGTTTTTAATGTACCCAACCAAAAAGGCCAGGAGAAGCCAAGAAACAGTTAAAAACCCAAACTGGCAAGCAAAAAGGATTAAAAAAACCATCATAAAATAAAGCATTTGGCTGCCAAGTGCTAATTCCCCTTTCCTTTACATTGCTCCATATCACTCCTCAATTGGAGTTCTCCTCCAGAACCACTTCATAGTCCACATTCCATGCAATAACGCAGTCGATGCAATCAAGTCCAGCAAACCGTCTCCCTAAAGATGCTTCCATCGCTCCCATTCCTTAGGGAAAATAAACCTCTCGCTTCCTCCCATCCCGATTTGAACAGCAAGAACAAACACAGCCCTGCATCTTCAATCATATCTGGATTAAAAGAGGGACACAAGCACTGGGGGTTTCTCTGGGCTTAGCACAACATGCCTTTGTCCAGGAGAAGGGGAAAAAAAAAAGCCTCCTTCAACCTGCTCGTTTTTCTGCATTTGACAGAATTCAGCACTGAACAAACGCCTTTTGAATGAAATTCCAGCTATGGAAAGCCAAGCCATAACCTGAGAGCTTATCACGACGTCCAGGGAGGGGGGGAAATCCAACCCCCCCCCCCCCCAAACCCAACACAGCACAAACCCTTTAATTGAGGTTGAGTATTTATTCCACTACTTGAGGGCTCCTCAGCTTCCCATAAAGGCACCTTTTGGGGTATTACGAACCCGCTGTAACAGCGACGGACTTCGCTGCCCTGAAAAGCACCACGCCAAAGTATTCAAAGCAATTCTTAGGGAAGGAAAAGGGAAGAAAACAAGCAGCCCTTTGATGCAAAGGCACAGCACCCACTATTTCATAGCGGCAGGGAGGACAACGCCGCCTCCCGTCTCAGCACCTTGCGCTCTCTGCTTTCAGGCTGCCGATGTTGCACCCCGACATCATCCCCCCCTCTCTCGCTCCGCAAACCTGGGCCATTTTAAACCCGCTCCAAAGGGAGCGGGGATGAGGGACACGGATGCAACTCGGCCTTTCCCACCCTATAAAGTTACTGTCGGGCTCCTCAATATTCTCTTCTGTCGCTCTCATCATCATCACCATCATCATCATCCCCACGTGCCCCTCTCGCTGCTCGCAGTGGGGATGGGGTGAAGCGGTGCCCCCCCCACCTTGGGGTGCCCCCCCATACCCACACCGGCGTCTCCCGAGGGCTCAGAGCAGGAGGGGAAAGCGCGGTCGCTCCATTGCCCTTCTTCCACACAGCCAGAACTTGCCTTGACCACGATGAAGGGGGGGGGTCTTCAGCGGGCTCCCCCCCCCCCCCGGCGCCAAGCAAAGGGGGGCTGAGGTGAACCGAGCCCCAGTGCCCATCACAGCGAACCCAAATCCCGCCACTAATGCTAAGGGGGGGGGAACAGGCTCTTTGGTGGGAGGCACAAGCATTGGGGCCGGGGCTCGCCCCCCCAGGGCGGTGGTCTCCCCCACAGCGCTGACAGGATGCTCCCTCTCCACCGCCGCCATCGCAGCCCAGGCCCCGTGCCCCCGGCGGGGGGGGTCTCACAACCACCACCACACCCCCCCGGCTGTCACCCGCAGCCCCCCCTCAGCGCCCTCCGGGGGTGTCGTTATCCCCCCCTCACCTGCGGCTGTTCGGGCGGCGGTGTCCCCTCAGCCGGTGCGGCGGCGGCAGCGCTCCCGCTCGCCCTCCGCCCGCTCCGCGGCTCCTGCCTCTGCCCGCAGCCGCTGAGGGAAGGGGGGGGGGGGGGGGTGTACCACCAGCGGGACCGTTACAGCCGCTGCCAGAACTACAGCTCCCGGCATGCCCCGCGCGCAGCCGCCGCGGCTCGGCGCTGGCCGCCCTCCGCTGGGCACGCTGGGTAATGTAGTTCGAGCGGCGGGCGGGGAGGGAGACAGGGCCCGTGTGGCCGCGGGGTACCATGGGAGATGTAGTGCGGCGGGCCAGAGTGGAGCGTGATGGGAGCTGTAGTACCGCGGGGCATGCTGGGAGTTGTAGTCCGCGCTGGCCGAGGGGAACGCGGAGGCCGCAGCCGCGATCCCCACGGGGATGAACCCAGCGCGGCTCCGGCGGTCCCCGCGGCCTGGCCCCGGCTTTCGGACATTGCCCTGGGGCCGGCCGGTGAGCTCCGGCAGCAGCCGTGTCCACGGCGGGATGCGCGGCCTCGGGGCCAGGCCTTCCCCCCCCAGCCCGGCCTGCTCCTCACAGCGGGGCCAGGCCCCGTTCCTCTCCCCGCACCCCAAACCGGCCCTCGTCCTAAAAGAACCCCAATTTCCCTGCCAAAGCCCTCGTCCAACGTTCGGGGAGGGGAAAAACCCCCTCAGTGCTTGGGGAAAGGGCTGCTGGCCCCCATAGGCCGGGGGGACGGGAAAGGGCCCTTCTCTGGGAGCACGAACGAGTGGTGTACGTTTTAATTTAGGAACATTTATCACAGGTGTGATAAACCCAAATGGAGCTTTCCGGAGGGTTGAGCAGCACCTGCGGGTGCACACAGCTCCAAGGGGGGTGCAAACTGCGTCCCCGCAGCTCAGTGCCCCGGTTTGGGGAGAGAAATGAGTGTTTCTGGGAAGTGCTGGTGTCTGGGAGGAAGAACTGCAATGGGATTCACCCAGGGACTGACCCCATCGGGCGCTGCACCTCGGATCCTGTGCTCAGCACTGGGCCCCTCACTGCAAGAGAGACATTGAGGGGCTGGAGCGGGGCCAGAGAAGGGAATGGAGCTGGTGCAGGGCCTGGAGCCCAAGTGTGATGGGGAAGGGCTGAGGGACCTGGGGGGTTCAGATGGAGAAGAGAAGGCTCAGGGGGGACCTGATGGCTGCCTCCAAGTGCCTGAGAGGAGGATGGAGCCAGGAGGGGCTGGGCTCTGCTCCCAAGGAACAAGGGATGGGACAAGAGGAACCGGCCTCAAGCTGCACCAGGGCAGGTTTAGATGGAGCTGAGGAGCAATTCCTGCCCCAGAGGGTGCTCAGGCATTGGAACAGGCTGCCCAGGGCAGGGCTGCAGGCACCGGCCCTGCAAGGGTTCACACCCCATGGAGATGAGGCCTCAGTGCCACGGGGCAGTGGTGGCCTTGGCACTGATGGGACCAGTTGCACTGGATGAGATTTTAAAGGGCTTTCCCAACCTCACTGATTCTATCCCATGTCCCCTCCTCACTCCCTCACAACACTTGGTGCCCTTTGAAGCCAGTTGCTTTTCATCAAGGTTCACTCTTGTTTCCCAAGCAATGGGAGCACCCCCCGGGGAACCAGCGAGTTGGTACAGGAGGGTCCCAGGGTTAGCAAAGGCTGTACCCGAGCTGCTCACTTCATTCCTCACTGCTTGACATACTGATAGGAAGAGGTTGTTGTGAAAACCATGTCAAATAATCCACATCCATGCCCATGGCAGGGGGTTGGAACTGGCTGATCTTCAGGTCCTTTCCAACCCAAACCATTCTATGATGGCCAATGTTGTACAGTAAGGGAAACTTCCAGCACGATCTGGGGTCTCTTTAGCAGCCCACATTGGTGGTGTATCGCCCCTGCAACCCAAGTACCAAGCTGTCCCACCAGCAAACGTGTATTAGTAAGAGAAAGAGCAGTTGATGGCATGTCCTCACCTGCAGCTCACCCCAGATTGAAGCATCTGAACCCCTAGGGCTTCACCCATCTGCCTCCACAGCAAAAGGACAGAGGGGAGCCCCACCAGCGTCCTGCATCATGTGAGACGTGGGAAGACTTCCCAAATTCCTTGGTTTCCTACACAAAACCCAAAGCTTTGGCTACAACCAAAGTTCTCCACCGCTGCTTGGTGACAGCTCCTTCCTATGGCAGCCACCTGGGTGAGACAAGGACAGAGCCCGGCTGGAAGAAAACCAAGGTGGAAGTTTCAACTCCATCTCTTGCTGAGCAGCACCCAGTTGCTGTGGGAGCTGCCCAGAGAAGCTGTGGCTGCCCCATCCCTGGTAGTGCTCAAGGCCAGGTTGGACACAGGGGCTTGGAGCAAGCTGCTCCAGTGGAAGGGGTCCCTGCTCATGGCAGGGAGCTGGAGGAGCTTTAAGGTCCCTTCACCCCAAACCAGGCTGGGATTCTATGGTTCCAAGTAAACACTGGGAAACCCATGATTTGGCTCCCCCAGGTGAGGAGCTGAGCCTGTTCCCATGTTGCATCCTCTGCCTTCTCCCACTTGCACAGCTTTGCTAGCTGGAAATAACCTCCTACGTCTGCAGCTCACCATTTTCCCCCGGTGAGCCCCAAATATCTCCCATCTAACTCCCCAAAAACCCCAGTTTACACAACATAAATAAACCAAGTCCCAGATCCCACCGTTGTCTCCTCCAGAGGAAAGCAGAGTGATGCTGCGATGCTTTACTGCTTTGGTTTGCAATGCCCAGCACCTCCATTCCACCCTGTCCCTCAGAAGCACGTGGCTGCCTCAGTGTTTGTTCCCTGGTGGGTTTATTTCTGCTCTTTTATTGCAGTAGCTGCTGTTTCCCTCCTCTCCTCCTTGTCCTAAGCTCAGTGTCTTCTCTGCAAGCAACCAAGGGCTGCAGCCAAGCAGAACCCATTAGTGCAGAGCTGTAGGTTTTCCACCCCATGAAAATGTGCTGCTGTTTGGAACAGAGCATCTCTTTCTTCCCCTCTGCAGTGTGTCCTTTTGCTGCCAAGGAGACAAATTATGCAGGTCCTGTGGCAGAGCTCATGACAAGGTGGCAGAAAAGCTTCAAGAACGATTTGTACCGAACTATGGCATGCATCTACCTGCAGAGGGGAGGCCCGATACCAGTGAGTAACCCAAATTTCAGCCCAAATCCTTTCCTAAGGGAACTTTAATATTACCTCATTGCAGAACAAACTCTGTGCCCTGGCCCCTGACTGCAAAATGTGTGGCTCTGAAATGTTTAGGATGTTCTGTAGCTTGATAACGAGTGTGGAGGGATGCACAGAGCTGTGTGAGTGTGCCCTGACTGATGGGTACTTGCAGCTTAACTCCTGTGTAATCAATCTGTGTGCAGCTGGGGGAATTTAATTCACAGACTGTAGAATCTTAGGCTGGTTTGGGCTGAAGGGACCTTGAAGCTCCTCCAGCTCCAACCCCTGCCACGGGCAGGGACCCCTTCCACTGGAGCAGCTTGCTCCAAGCCCCTGTGTCCAACCTGGCCTTGAGCACTGCCAGGGATGGGGCAGCCACAGCTTCTCTGCTGCCATATGCTATAAATAACCTGAGGTGTACTTTAAGCAGTGTAACACCAGCCAGCACCAGCTCCCAAAGTTGTCTCAGCCCTGACTGGTTCCGGTGCTCATGTGGATCTGTGGGAAATGTGCCATTTCCTTCCCTGCGCAGCAAAAACAGCTTTGAGAGAGGCTCTGGGCTCCCACCTCAGGTTTATCTCAATGGGAACAATGCACAGTGCTGCACAGTGCCCTCTGCGTGCCCCACATCTGTGTATGGAGAGCTCTAAAATAGCTGTGCCTTGCTGGCCCTTATTTTCATAGAATCATAGAATCACAGACCGGTTTGGGTTGGAAGGGACCTTAAAGCTCCTCCAGCTCCAACCCCTGCCACAGGCAGGGACCCCTTCCACTGGAGCAGCTTGCTCCAAGCCCCTGTGTCCAACCTGGCCTTGAGCACTGCCAGGGATGGGGCAGCCACAGCTTCTCTGGGCACCCTGTGCCAGCGCCTCAGCACCCTCACAGGGAAGAGCTTCTGCCTTATCTCCAACCTGAACTTCCCCTGTTTCAGTCTGAACCCATCACCCCTTGTCCTATCACTGCAGTCCCCGATGAAGAGTCCCTCCCCAGCATCCCTATAGGCCCCCTTCACACACTGGAAGCTGCTCTGAGGTCTCCACGCAGCTTCTCTTCTCCAGGCTCAACAGCCCCAATGTTCTCAGCCTGGCTCCATACAGGAGCTGCTCCAGCCCCTGAGCATCCTCTTGGCCTCCTCTGGACGTGCTCCAACAGCTCCATGTCCTTCTGATGTTGAGGACCCCAGAACTGCACACAGTGCTGCAAGTGGGGTCTCAGCAGAGCAGAGATACAGAATCACTTCCTTTGATGCAATGCTCACACTTCTTCATTTGGTGGAAGAAGAGCAGTGGATACGAGGGGATGGATGGTTCTTGGCTCTTGATGTCCCTGGATAATTCACTCTTGTGTTTTCCTCCCAGGCTGTGACTTCCAGATCTGCCTGAGGCTGGCAGCAGACACAGGGATGTATCCCAGGCTCTCCTCCACTCCTAACTTCCCCTTGGTTTCTCTCCGAGCAGGTTTACCCATCTCTGTCAGGGTGAAGGGTTCCTGTCATGTGCAGCCACAGCTCCAGCCACTTTTCCAGCCCTGTGTCCTTTGAGCACGTGTGACATGAGCCCATCCATGTCCACAGCCAGGGGTAGTTTTGCTTTTAACTCCAGCAGGAGCCAGGTCAAAGCTTGATTTGATCCCAAAGGAAAACTCACTCCACTCAGAAACTCAGGTCAGGTGAGCATTTACCTGGTTAAAATTGGGGTTGTTCCTTATTTATACTCCTGCCAGTGATACACTCCTGATGCTAGATCCAGCAAGAGCCCATTGGGATATTAAACAGCTCCTCAGAACTGCTCCCAGCACCACCTGAGGGTCATGGAATCAGAGACTGGTTTGCATTGGACGGGACCTTAGAGCTCCTCCAGCTCCAACCCCTACCACGGACAGGGACCCCTTCCACTGGAGCAGCTTGCTCCAAGCCCCTGTGTCCAACCTGATCCTGTATCCCCCAAGCATCTCATATCCCTGGTCCCTCTCCTGTGTGGAGCAGGAAACCCCATGGCACCCCTTCACCTCCCCGTGCATGGCTCTGGGGCTCCTGTTTGGGCTGAGCCCTCCCAAAGCTTCTGCCTCCACCGTGTGGCTTAATTGCAGCCCCCATAGTCCCGCTTCATCCCTCGGCTTCTCCCAACCGCGCTCCATCTCCGGAGGAAAAGGGGGGCTCAGGGGGCTTGGAGGCGCTGCATCCTCAGCGGGTCAGGTCTGCACCAACCGGGGCCATCACCAGCCCGGCCGCGGGTGCACGGGGCATCGCTTTTTGGGGATGAATGGGTGAAAAGCGCCATTTCCCTCTGGCCGGCACCTGGGGATGCTTCCACCGCCTCTGCCGGTACCGGACTACAGCTCCCGGCGCGCAGTGCGGGCGGGCAGCGCCGGGCAGCGGGAGCGGAGCTCAGCGCAGCGCTGCCCGCAACGGGAGCTGCCGAGCCGCTTCCTCCCGGTGAGGATCCGGGGCTGGGGGGGTCCCGGGCGAGCACTGGGAACGGTGGGGAAAGGGATGGGGGGTACGGGGATGGGGGTACCGGGATGGGGGTACTTGGGGAGTGAGGGTACCGGGGAGTACCAGAGGGATGGAGAAAGGGGGTCGCCCAAAACGTGGGTATAAGGCAGGGGGGTACCAGGGGATGTGGGTACCACGGGATGTGGGACAAGGGGATATGGGTACCAGGGGATGTGGGACATGGGGATGTGGGATAAGGGCACTAAATGGGGATACCATATCTGCAAATACAGGGGGATGCAGGTGCCAGGGGAATGTGGGTGCTGAGGGATGGGGATACCAAGGGATGGGGTACCTGGGGGGTGTGAGGACAGGAGGGTGATGGTGCCAGGGGATGGGGGTACCCAGAGGCCATAATTTTGGGAGGACATGGGTACCAGGGGCATATGAGATGCAGGTACCAGGGCTGAGGATGCCAGGGGAACATGTGTATCCAAGGAGCTGGGTGCTGGGTAACACAGGTACAGAGGCACTTGGTGGGGGGGGGGGGATGTCTGAGCCTTGTTGTGCGCCCTAAACCAGGAGGGGACCCAGCCAGGCAGTGCTGGATCGATCCTGGGATGCCAGGGTGCTGGGGTCCCTGGTTTATGGGTGCCATGTCCAGGGGACAGCACCCTGGGGTGCTGGCTCTGCTTGGGGACCCGGGGCCATGGTTTGCCATGGAAAGTTACTGGGGCTGTGGGGAGTTGCAGCCTGTTTCATACATGGCCTGGATTTCCCCCTTTACCTCCACGGGATGATAATCCCTAAATCCCAATGAGATTAATGACAGAGAGAAAGGTGCTGGAGTTCCTCCCCCCCACACACACATCTCCCGCAGGATGAAATCCCACGTCTGTCCCTAACCCCGATTAACCCATGGCACAGCTCATCCCCCCCCAAAACCCAGGAGCACCATGGAGCTGTGGGGAGGGGAAAGAAGGGAAAGGAGCTGGAGCTGAACAGGGAGCTGCTGTTCTAACCCCATTATTTCTCCTATAGCAGCAGGTCCGGAAACTCCTCCCGCAGCCATGGCGCTGGTGAAGAGCGGTTGGCTTTGGCGGCAGAGTGAGTACAACCCTTGAGCATCCCATGTTGGGAGCCCCCCATGTAACACCTGGAGAGGTTTGGGCTATGGAATGCCAGGAGGAAGGATGTAGGGGGGGGACAACACCCCCCATCCCTGGTGCTTAATCCACAGCAGCGAGGGAATCATGGCTCAGCCGCCTGGGGGTTTATGTAAGCGCAGAGCGGGGCCGTCTGCCATGCAAACAGATGCTCAGCTCCATGGCCAGGGCTGGATCTGCTCCCGCACACAGTGGGGCAGCACCAGGACATCCTGATGGCTCTTCCTGGCAGCCCCATCTCACTTAAAGCCACCTGGTCACACTGCCCCAGCTCCTGGTGCCAGGGATGGGTGTCCTGCGGGATGCAGCGGCTCTTGGATGGGGTGCTGGCATCCAACCGCAGATGAAGGGGATGGTGTTGGGCCTCACGGGGGTCTTTTCCCTCTTATCCCCCTGTTTAGAGGTGCTGGAGAGGGGAATATCTTGGTTCAGTGAAGTCTTCCTACAGTTTTTTCAGCTGCCTAACCCAGTGGAGTGCTACACGATTCAATAGGGTAACCTGAGATGCCTTTAAAAAGAGGTTGCATCAACTTGAGACATTACTGAATTCAACTAGTGCAAAATACTAAGGAGGCATGTAGGTGGTAGTGAGTTTGTCCTATGCTCTTCAAATATTTGCTATTGTACCCTCTTGAAAGCCTGTTTTATTTGTATTAAACATCCAAATGCCATAACTTTTATATATGGCCACACTCAGAGAGTTGTGGTCAATGGTCAGTGTCCGAGTGGAAGCCTCAGGGACTGGTATTGGGACCGGTGCTGTTCAGCTTGATCTAGTTCAAGATGTCCCTGCTCATTGCAGGGGGTTTGGACTAGAGGACCTTTGAAGGTCCCTTCCAGCCCAAGCTATTCTATGATTCCCCATCCCTCCAGGCTCCATCCTGCGCCGCTGGAAGAGGAACTGGTTCGTGCTGTACCTGGATGGCAGCTTGGTGTACTACCATGATGAGACACAGCGTGACATGGACGGACGGATCCACATCAAGTACAGCTGCAGGGACGTGAGGACCGGCCGGGAGTGCAGGGGTGAGCAGAGACCCAAGGTCCTCAAACCCACCCCATGGAGGGGTCTCCGTGGAGCTGCAACCATTTAAATGATGCTCTGATTGTACTTGCACACGTCCTAACAATCCAGGCTGCCTCATTCGCCCCTTGCTAGCTCCCAGCCAGCACCAGAAAGATGCACATTGCATCTTCTGTTGTGTTTCCATGGGGAATCATGGAATGGGTTGGGTGGAAGGGACCTTAAAGCTCCTCCAGCTCCAACCCATGCCATGAGCAGGGACCCCTTCCACTGGAGCAGCTTGCTCCAAGCCCCTGTGTCCAACCTGGCCTTGAGCACTGCCAGGGATGGGGCAGCCACAGCTTCTTTGGGCATCTCAGCACCCTCCCAAGGAAGAGCTTCATCCTAGTGAAGAAGAAGAAGAAGGAAGGAAGGAAGGAAGGAAAGGGAACCTCTCCTCCTGGTTTGTGCCTGTTCTGAGCACCATCCCACAGCCCTCCCATCGCTGTCTAGCACAAACAAGCAGAACAAAGCAGCAGCTCAGCTCAGCCTCAGCAGCCCACAGCCTGCTCACAAAGCGCCTTTCATGGGCTGTGAGTGGCAGTGGCAGCTCTGGGATGCAGCACTGGGAGCAGGCACCCAAAGGGTCCCACTCTCCAGAGGGTCCCACTGAGCTTTGGGAATGGGGGAAGACGAAGAAACCTCATAGTTCTATGCAATTGGGATGCTTGCACACTCAGAGGGAGCACAGCTCAGCCTCCTGGCCTCCGATTTGGGGCAATTATCTGCATTTCCATTTGCTTTCTGCTATGGGGGTGGAGGTTTCTGCTTGTCAGCTCTGAGCTCCTGTTGGCTTTTAACCATTGAGATCCCAGCTGGGATCACAATCACTTTGAGATTGCCTTGCAAGTGGAGCTGGAGCCTGAATTAAACCCGAGTTATAAGGGTGGTCCAGAATGGTTCCAACCTTTAGCAGCACACAGAGGGGTGATTTGGAGCCCGGCCTCTCCCGAGGGGTGGATGGGGAGGGACTTGGGTACCTCTCTTATCACTGAGGCTGGATCCTGCCCCGTCCCTTTCCAGACGTGCAGCCGCCCGAGGGGAAGAGCCGCGACTGCCTCCTGATGGTTGTGCTGCGGGACGGCTCCAAGACCACGCTGTGCGCAGAGAGCGAGGACGATGCTGTGTAAGCACTGAAACCCCTTCAGTGGCTTTGGCATCGGAGTCAGAGTCACAGACTGGTGTGGGCTGAAGGGACCTGAAAGCTCCTCCAGTTCCAAACCCACTGCCATGGGCAGGGACCCCTTCCACTGGAGCAGCTTGCTCCAAGCCCCTGTGTCCAACCTGGCCTTGAGCACTGCCAGGGATGGGGCAGCCACAGCTTCTCTGGGCACCATGTGCCAGCGCCTCAGCACCCTCACAGGGAAGAGCTTCTGCCTAAGAGCTCAGCTCAGTCTCCCCTCGGGCAGGTTCAAGCCATTCCCCTTGGCCTGGCCCTACAGGCCCTTGTCCCAAGCCCCTCTCCAGCTTTCCTGCAGCCCCTTTAGGCACTGGAGCTGCTCTAAGGTCTCCCCTTCACACAGCAGAGGGGCAGGATCCCCTCCCTGAGCTGCTGCTCACGCTCTGGGGGTGCAGCCCAGCACAGGGGGGGGTTCTGGGCTCAAGCACACTAAAGCTGGACCATATCCAATCTTTCATCCCTTCAATCCAAGCATGGAAAGGGCCCCATCCCAATCCCACCCCAGGGGTGAATCCACACGAGCCCCTGTTCTCTCGCACATCCACATTCACTGACAGGGCAATGGGCACAGACTGGGGGCTGTTGGGTTTCCCACTGAATGACTTAGAGCCACGCTGGGTATTGTGAAGCCCTTGGCCTCCTGCAGAGTGGGTTTTCCTCATGGATCAGCAGTCACCTCTTGGCCAGGTTGAGGATCACTGGGGAGGGGGTTTCATTGGCATTTGGTGATCAACAGTGTGAATGTGATGTCCTCATGGGCTGCAGGCTGTGCCCAGGAGGGGGAAAGAGCTACTTTTAGCACCGTTCCCCTTCCATTCCTGTCTACAAAGCTTCATTTCTATTCATTTCTATACAAATGAAGCGTTTTTGATAAAAATAGATTTAAATTTATATATGAAAATACAGAAAATAAAGGAGGAAGCTTTCAGCTGAACTTAGATAGAGGGAGATGTTCAGCTGTGGCCAAGCTGAGCTTAATCAATTGAGCTTGATCCCAGTTGAATGGAAAATCATCCATTTCCCACTTTTCCCCTCAATTTAGGTGTCACATTCCCACCTGCCCTTGTTCCAGGGACAGGGTTTAACCCTGTGCCCATCCCCGTGGTGTTGGGTAGTGGGGAGACCTCAGAGCAGCTTCCAGCGTGTGAAGGGGGCTATAGGGATGCTGGGGATAGACTCTTCATTAGGGACTGCAGTGATGGGACAAGGGGTGATGGGTTCAGACTGAAACAGGGGGAGTTCAGGTTGGAGATAAGGAAGAAGCTGCTGGGACTGGATGAGCTCTGAGGTCCTTTCCAACCCAAACCCCACTGTGATCCTGTTCTCTCATTCTAACCCCAGCCCCTCTGTTCCATTCACAGTGCCTGGAAGATGGCCGTGCTGGAGGCTAAATCCACCCCGGTGAGGCTCCATCCCAGCCTGGGCTCCGGGCAGGATGTGGGAGAGGATCCCAGCCAATCCCAGCATCCCCTCCCCGAGCCCCTGTGCCTGTGGGGCATCCTCAGGGAATCCCACAGAGCCAGGCAGGAAAAGCAGGTGGCAGCACTGGTGACCTTGGCCTCCTTAAGATGCTCAGGGGTGATGTGCAGGGACAAGGTGACAAACAGGGCACAACGCAAGGGGACAGGGGCAGGGTTAAGGGGAATGGGGGCAAAGCTACAGGGACAGCAGGCCCAGAGGGGTGTGGGGACACAGAGTGCTGAGGGGGCACAGCTGAGGTGACAGGGGAGGGGTAGGGGATGGGGCAGAGCTACAGGAATGGGAGCAGAGTTAAGGGAATGGGGGCACAGGCTCATGGGGACACAAGGTGCTGGGAGATACAGCGAAGGGGATAGGGACAGGATTTAAAGTGCCAGGGGTAGGGTTAAGCCAATGGAGGCAGGGTTAAGGTTCCAGGGGCAGGGTTAAGGTGTAAGGAGCAGGGTTAAGGTGCCAGGGGCAGGGTTAAGGTGCCAGAGGCAGGGTTAAGGTACCAGGGGCAGGGTTAAGGTGCCAGAGGCAGGGTTAAGCCGATGGAGGCAGGGTTAAGGTACCAGGGGCAGGGTTAAGGTACCAGGAGCAGGGTTAAGGTGTCAGGGGCAGGGTTAAGGTACCAGGGGCAGGGTTAAGGTACCAGGAGCAGGGTTAAGGTGTCAGGGGCAGGGTTAAGGTACCAGGGGCAGGGTTAAGGTACCAGGAGCAGGGTTAAGGTGTCAGGGGCAGGGTTAAGGTACCAGGGGCAGGGTTAAGCAGACGGAGGCAGGGTTAAGGTACCAGGGGCAGGGTTAAGGTGCCAGGGGCAGGGTTAAGGTACCAGGGGCAGGGTTAAGGTGCCAGGGGCAGGGTTAAGCCAATGGAGGCAGGGTTAAGGTGCCAGGGGCAGGGTTAAGGTGCCAGAGGCAGGGTTAAGCCGATGGAGGCAGGGTTAAGGTACCAGGAGCAAGGTTAAGGTGTAAGGGGCAGGGTTAAGGTGTCAGGGGCAGGGTTAAGGTACCAGGGGCAGGGTTAAGGTGCCAGGGGCAGGGTTAAGGTGTCAGGGGCAGGGTTAAGGTACCAGGAGCAGGGTTAAGGTGCCAGGGGCAGGGTTAAGGTACCAGGGGCAGGGTTAAGGTACCAGATGCAGGGTTAAGGTGCCAGGTGCAGGGTTAAGGTGCCAGGCACCCACACAAGTGATTCAGGTGCCTGAGCCATTTCAGATGCTCCAGGGCCCCAGTTCAGGACCCCACACACACACTGATGGGGGAAACTGAGGCAGTGACAGGGGCAGAGGCCCCCCTACCCCTCATTCCCCTCTCCAGGTTCACGTCTATGACCCCTATGATGATGACTACTACCAGACCGTGCCCCTCGACTCCCACCAGGCCGCCTACATCAGCTCCGGCCACTACGGCCCCCAGCACGGAGGTGGGTACCCCCATCCCCATCCCACCATAGCCTCCCATTGAGGCTTCATTGGGGTGGCCCAGAACGGGGCCTCCCCATCCCCATCCCCACCCCAGTGGCACCATGGGGAGGGCCGGTGGGGTGATGTCCCCCTCTTGCCTTGCAGCTCCGGGGGTGACCCACGTCATCGTGCGCGAGGATCCCTACCGGGTCTCTGGGGACCAGATGGCGCTGGGGCTGCTGGCGGGGGCCGCCACCGGCGCTGCCCTGGGCTCCTTCATGTGGATGCCCTGCTGGTTTTAGCAGCCTCCCCCCGCAGGGTGTGACCCCCAGCAGGTCCCTCTGGCACCTCCCCAGCCTGGTTTAACTCCCCCCTGCCTTGGGGCCCACCTGGAGCAGCCTGCGCGAACCCCTGACCTGCTGGGGACAGAGCTCCAAACCCAGCCCATATCCTGGCCCCAAACCCATCCCATTCCCAACCCCAAACCCATGCCATATCCCAGCCCCAAACCCATCCCATATCCCAACCCCAAACCCATGCCATATCCCAGCCCCAAACCCATCCCATATCCCATTCCCAAACCCATCCCATATCCCATTCCCAAACCCATTCCGTATCCCGTTCCCAACCCCAAACCCATCCCATTCCCCGCCCCAAACCTATCCCATATCCCATTCTCAAACCCATCCCATATCCCATTCCCAAACCCATCCCATATCCCATTCCCAACCCCAAACCCATCCCATATCCCATTCCCCAACCCATCCCATATCCCATTCCCATTCCCAAACCCATCCCATATCCCATTCCCATTCCCAAACCCATCCCATATCCCATTCCCAACCCCAAACCCATCCTATATCCCATTCCCGGCACTAAACCTATCCCATATCCCATTCCCAGCCCCAACCCCCCCCATATCCCTCTCCCAGTCCCAACCCCATCCTGTATCCCGCTTCCAGCCCCACGCCCATCCCACATCCTGCTCCCAGCTCCAGCTTGTGCATTAAACAACCCCCGTGTGCTGCAGAACCCCCACCCCAGGACCCCACAGCGCCCGGTTCCCATTGCCAAGGGCACGGGGGGGGGGGGGGCACAGAATGTGTCCCAACCCCCACAGAACGGGCTCAGTTCCGCACCCAAACCCTGCAGGGAGCGGGAGGGGGAAAGAGCGCGAGCAGCAGGGCGAAGGAGGTGATCCTGCCCCTCTGCTCTGCTCTCGTGAGACCTCACCTGCAGCACTGGGTGCAGTTCTGGGGTCCTCAACATAAGGAGGACATGGAGCTGTTGGAACAAGTAAAGAGGAGGCCACGAGGATGCTCAGGGGCTGGAGCAGCTCCTGTATGGAGCCAGGCTGAGAACATTGGGGCTGTTGAGCCTGGAGAAGAGAAGCTGCGTGGAGACCTCAGAGCAGCTTCCGGTGTGTGAAGGGGGCTGCAAGGATGCTGGGGATGGACTCTTCATTAGGGACTGCAGTGATAGGACAAGGGGTGATGGGTTCAGACTGAAACAGGGGAAGGTCAGGTTGGATCTAAGGAGGAAATTTTTCCCTGTGAGGGTGCTGAGGCACTGGAATGGGTGCCCAGGGAGGTTGTGAATGCTCCATCCCTGGCAGTGTTCAAGGCCAGGTTGGACAGAGCCTTGGGTGCCATGGTTTAGTGTGAGGTGTCCCTGCCCATGGCAGGGGGTTGGAACTGGATGATCTCCAGGTCCTTTCCAGCCCAAACCATTCCATGATTCTATGATTTGGAGCCAGGGAGGTACCTGGGAAGGGGATGTGGGTTCAGCAGCCCCAGCTGGGCCCAGCAAAGCCAATGGCCCAGCAGGGAACTGGGGCTGTGCTGGGGAGGGAGCCGGCACTGGAGTGGGAACTGGCAGGAGAGGCAGCCCCTGGGCTGCTCAAGGTGGGAATTGTGGCTGAATCCTGGGGAATGGGGGTTGAACCCTTGGGAACTGGGGCCAAACCCTTGGGAGTGGGAGTTAAAACCTTGGGAACTGGGGCCAAACCCTTGGGATTTGGGGTTGAACCCTTGGGAATGGGAGTTAAACCCTTGGGAATGGGGGCTAAACCCTTGGGAATTGGGGTTAAAACCTTGAGAATTGGGGCTAAACCCTTGGGAATTGGGGTTAAACCCTTGGGAATTGGGGATAAACCCTTGGGAATGGGAGTTAAAACCTTGAGAATTGGGGCTAAACCCTTGGGAATTGGGGATAAACCCTTGAGAATAGGAGTTAAACTCTTGGGAACTGGGGCCGAACCCTTGGGAATTGGGGTTGAACCCTTGGGAATGGGAGTTAAACCCTTGGGAATTAGGGCCAAACCCTTGGGAATTAGGGCCAAACCCTTGGGAATAGGAGTTAAACCCTTGGGAATTGGGGTTGAACCCTTGGGAATGGGAGTTAAGCCCTTGGGAAGTGGGGCCAAATCCTTGGGAATAGGAGTTAAACCCTTGGGAATTAGGGCCAAACACTTGGGAATGGGAGTTAAACCCTTGGGAATTGGGGTTAAACCCTTGGGAATTGGGACTATACCCCTGGGAATGGGGGCTAAAGCCCTGGAAACTGGAGCTAAGCCTATGGGAATGGGGGGTAAACCCTTAGGAATAGGGTTGGGAAGGGCCCATGGAACACGGGAGCTTCCCAAGCAGTTGCTGCGGGAGGGACAGGCAGGATCCCAGCCTCTGTTCATCCTGGGGGTGGGAGGGGAAGGAATCCCTGGGGACAAGAGCGGTTTCCTTGGGACCCTTCCCGGCAGCCGGGCCGGGATCAGGGGTTTGGGAAGCAGGGATTTGGGATGGAGGGGCGGTACAGAGTCCCTCGGGGTGGCTGGAGGGGAGAGGGACGTGCAGTGGGAATCAGTGCAGTGGGAATCAGTGCAGTGGGAATCGGTGCAGTGGGAATCGATGCATTGGGAACTGGGAATCGGTGCATTGGGAATCGATGCATTGGGAATTGGGAATTGGTGCATTGGGAATCAGTGCATTGGGAATTGGGAATCAGTGCAGTGGGAATCGGTGCATTGGGAATCGGTGCAGTGGGAATTGGGAATCAGTGCAGTGGGAATCAGTGCAGTGGGAATCAGTTCATTGGGAATCGCATTGGGAATCGGTGCGTCAGGAATCAGTGCAGTGGGAATCGGTCCATTGGGAATCGGGAATCAGTGCATTGGGAATCGGTCCATTGGGAATCAGTGCATCGGGAATTGGGAATCGGTGCATCAGGAATCAGTTCCCTGGGAATCAGTGGGTGGAGGGGGCAGAGGCCCCGCTGCCGGCATCACCTCCGAGCCAGGATTTCATCCATCGATTCCAAACATCAGGAATTCCAATGAAACCCCATGGGAATTCCATTGGAAACCCCAACAAACCCCAGTGACGGCAGCGCCCGGCCCGCTCTCACCATCACAGCCCAGATGGGTTCATCCCAGCGCTGGTGTGGGATCCGGGTATCCCAAACTCCATCCTCATCCTCATCCCGCTCCCTGCAGCCCCGTTTGGAGAGGGAAAACGTGGAAAACCAAAGCTCTGCACGTTAATAAAGGCAGCAGAAAAGGAGCCCCGGTCAATGGGTGAGGGAGGATGGGGCAGGCGCTTCCCAAGGGATCTCCGGGCTTGGTCCCGCTCCCCATTGGAGCTGTGCGGGTGTCCCCAGCTCCCATCCCCTTCTCCTCCCTCCCTGTCCATCGGGAGCAGCTCCAGGGCAGGGATGAGCCCCTGGAAGCCTCAAAGCCACCCAAAGAGGGCCCTGATGGGATGGAGCAGGGGGGAACCCCTGGTGCTGCAGACCCAGGGAGAGCGGCTCCTTCCCTTCCAATCCCAAATCCAGACCCCGTGGGATGAGCCGGCCCCGTTCGGGAAGGGACCGGTGTGTGGGGGCCCCTGCAGGTTCGGGTGGCTCAAGAGCATCCCCACGGCCTCGTCACTTCCATCTGTGCTCCACCATCAGCTCCACCCAAACGTGTCCCTCAGGAGCAGGGGGCTCCTTGCAGGATGGTCCCAGCCCTGGTCCCAATGGAGCTACAGCTGCTCCCTGCGTGTGGCTGGGGACTTGTGAGGGCATTGGGGTGGATGGAGGATGGAGGGAGGGATGGATGGATGGATGGATGGATGGATGGACGGAGGGATGGAAGGAGGGAGAGACGGAAGGAGAGATGTAAGGATGAATGGAGGGATGAATGGAGGAGAGGGGGGGTGAATGGAGGAAGGAATGGATGGATGGATGGAGGGAGAGATGGAGGGAGGGAGGAGGGAGGGAGGGAGGGAGGGAGGGAAGGAGGGATGGAGGGATGAATGGAGGATGGAAGGAGGATGGAGGGGATGGAGGAGAGATGAAGGGAGGGATGGAGGGAGGGATGAAGGGATGGAGGGAGAGATGAAGGGAGGGATGGAGGGAGGGATGCAGGAAGGGATGGAGGGAGGGATGCAGGGAGGGATGGAGGGAGGGAGGGAAGGAGGGATGGAGGGAGGGATGCAGGGAGGGATGGAAGGAAGGATGGAGGGAGAGATGAAGGGAGTGATGGAGGGAGGGAGGGATGGAGGGAGGGATGGAGGGAGGGAGGAATGAAGGGATGGCATCCATCACCTTCCATGACCAAGCAGCCCTCTCGGTTGATACGGGTGTGTTGGCCGTTGTCCATCCGGATTTCTCCAAGGTTTTCCATCTGGTTTCCTACAGCCTCATCCTAGGGACATGGATGTGCCATGGCCTTGACGAGTGGTCCATGCAGTGGTGTGGGGGGGGAGGGAACTGGCCAATCAGCAGCACCCTGACTGGGACCTGGCACTGCTGGGGTGCGCCAGGGCCCAACCCTGTTCAAGGTCTCCCATGAGTGACCTGGGTGATGGGATCAAGCGTTCCCTATGGGGTCTGCCGATGGCACCAAACCGAGTGGGGACGTGCTCAGGACACAGGGGCTTGGAGCAATGGTGTTGGGAACCGGAGGAGCTTCAAGCTGCCTTCATCCCAACCCATTCCATCATTCCATGCTCTGGGAAAAGCCGGAGTTTTCCCTGCACAAGCCCATCTCCGGCACCCGGGCCACCAGCACCATTCCCCACACTGCAGATCCCAAAGGGGAGATGGAAACACTGGGATCGTTCACCTGGATGCTGCAGTGCTCCCGTGCCACATCCAGCCGCTGGCCTTCAGGAGCCCCATTCCCCCCTTGCTCCCCATCCCTGTGGTACCTGCACATCCCAGGGCTGGTCCCACCACGTGGGGCTGTGCTGGTCCCTTGAGGAGCCAGGGCCCCCAAGCGATGGGGTAAGGGCAGGAGGAGGGCAGCCAGACCCCCCTTCACTGTGAGGAAGCCAAAGGAAGCAGTGATAACGCATTCAAACCAATGTGGGGGCGCAGAAACCAGCACCCCCCAAAGCACCCGGCTCGGGGTCTGCTCCACTCAGGCCTTCACCCAATGGAGGCTTCCCGGCAGCTCCCGGTGCTGATGGGAATGATGCTGAGTGGGAGCGGAGCAATGGGATGAGCCAAGGAACAGCAACTATGGGGGAGCTGCTCCATTCCCAACTCTGAGACCCAACAGCATCCTCCTCTCCCAGTGCTGAAGGCCCAAACGCTGCTCAAATCCCAGCACAGCTCCAAAGCAAGGAATAACGCGGTGGGATCCGCGTCAAGGAGGAGGCACAAGCGGTTACGGCCCCACAAACAGCCCTAGGGCATCAACCCTCGTGTGTCAGAGCAAAGGAAGCAGCTGGAGCGGCCGGAATCAAACCCTGCTCGTCTGGAAGTGAAGCATCACGGGTCATGGAGCACCAGGAATGTCGGGATCGAGCCTTGAGCTCCCTCCCATACCCTCTTCCCGAGGCCGGGTGAACATGGAGAAGGTCAGCGCTGGGAGCATCCATCCCTCCATCCATCCCTCCCTCCATCCATCCATCCATCCCTCCATCCATCCCTCCATCCACCCATCCATCCATCCCTCCATCCACCCACCCATCCATCCATCCATCCATCCATCCACCCATCCATCCCTCCATCCATTCCACCATCCATCCATCCATCCATCCCTCCATCCATTCCACCATCCATCCATCCATCCATCCCTCCCTCCATCCATCCATCCCTCCATCCCTCCATCCATCCCTCCATCCACCCATCCATCCATCCCTCCATCCACCCACCCATCCATCCATCCATCCATCCACCCATCCATCCCTCCATCCATTCCACCATCCATCCATCCATCCCTCCATCCATCCATCCATCCCTCCATCCACTCACCCATCCACCCCTCCATCCATCCATCCACACCGCTTCCTCCCTCCTGCAGCCCGGGTCTGAGGATAGGCAGCACCGTGGATGCTCTGGCAGAGGGGATGGAGGGTGATTTGAGGCTTTAATTCGCATTAACTTTGAACTAACTTGGGAACAGGTTGGAAAGGGTGGAAAATCCACCGGGAAATCGCATCCCTCCTCACCCAGCTGCTGCCGTCAGCCCTGCCCCTGCTCCTCACGGAGTCATGGAAGGGTTTGGGTTGGAAAAGACCCCAAGCTCATCCAGTTCCGACCTCATCCTGCAGGGAGCAGCTCTCGCCCCTGATTCAGCTCCTGAGGCCCCCGAGCATCCTCGGAGCCGTTGTCACATCCCCGCTACAGGAGGATCCCAAACACCTTCCGAAAGCCACGTTCCACCTTGGCACACGCTCCGGGGTGGGAGAAGGGGTGGAAAGGAGGGGAACAGAACGGATCCCTTCAGGGATCGATGCAAAGCCAGGCGCAGGCACTGCCAGGAGGAGGAGGAGCAGCACCGCGGAGGGAAGAGGCTGCTCCCAACCACCGCAGGCAGCACAGGGACAGGATCCCTGCTCATCGCGGCCGGCTCATGCCCAGCCTGGGAAAGGAGCTGCTGCAGCACCCTCAGCCCTCTTGCTGGGTGTTTGCTGGAGGCAAGGATGGATGCGGTGCAGGCAGAGGATGGTGCTGGGGCTGCAGCAGCGCTGCGAATGCTGCTCTAGGAGGATGCTGCTCTAGGAGGATGCTGCGGGTGCTGCTCTAGGAGGATGCTGTGGGTGCTGCCCTAGGAGGATGCTGCGGGTGCTGCTCTAGGAGGATGCTGCGGGTGCTGCTCTAGGAGGATGCTGCGGGTGCTGCTCTAGGAGGATGCTGCGGGTGCTGCTCTAGGAGGATGCTGCGGGTGCTGCTCTAGGAGGATGCTGCTCTAGGAGGATGCTCTAGGAGGATGCTGCGGGTGCTGCTCTAGGAGGATGCTGCGGGTGCTGCTCTAGGAGGATGCTGCTCTAGGAGGATGCTGCGGGTGCTGCTCTAGGAGGATGCTGCTCTAGGAGGGTGCTGCGGGTGCTGCTCTAGGAGGATGCTGCTCTAGGAGGATGCTGCTCTAGGAGGATGCTGCGGGTGCTGCTCTAGGAGGATGCCGTAGGTGCTGCTCTAAGGAGGATGCTGTAGGTGCTGCTCTAGGAGGATGCTGCTCTAGGAGGATGCTGCTCTAGGAGGATGCTGTAGGTGCTGCTCTAGGAGGATGCTGCTCTAGGAGGATGCTGCGGGTGCTGCTCTAGGAGGATGCCGTAGGTGCTGCTCTAAGGAGGATGCTGTGGGTGCTGCTCTAGGAGGATGCTGCTCTAGGAGGATGCTGCTCTAGGAGGATGCTGCTCTAGGAGGATGCTGTGGATGCGGCTCCTCCAGCACAGCAGGATCCGGGATTGATCCCCCCAGTGGGGCAAGCCCCAGCACGAGGCAGGCTCTAATCCTGATGCTCCCTGTCTGGCTTTGGAGCTCAGCACAACCCAGGAAGGCTGGGAGCAGAGCTGGACCCATGGGCACCCTCCTGATAGGGGTCCTCAGCCTGAGCCTTGCTCAGCAGCTTCCCCACGGCTCAATCCAACCCCTTTTACAGGTGGGCTATTGGGATTCCTGTCTGTGAGGTGACAGCACTGAGGTTAATACCACAGCAACAGGGAGCAGGGAGGAGGAACCGAGACCATCACATTCCAGTGCTCCCCAGGGACACTAAGCCAGGTTGGACACAGGGGCTTGGAGCAAGCTGCTCCAGTGGAAGGGGTCCCTGCCCGTGGCAGGGGTTGGAGCTGGAGGAGCTTTAAGGTCCCTTCAACCCAAACCAGTTGGGATTCCATGGTTCCAACAGATCCACCCACAGCCAGGGGTGCAGGTGGTGTTTGCAGTGCTCCCATCTCCCAGGCACGAGCAATGGGAGGTCCTTGTGGTGACAGAACCCTTCTCCAAGTGAGCTCTCACCATCCAACTGCTCCCGTGCCACCAACTCCAGCACATCCCCAACGCTGCACGAGGATGCTCCAAGTTCCTTGCCTGTCAATTTTCCCAACCCAACCAGGTTGGAAAAGCCCTTCAGGATCATCCAGTCCAACCATTCCCATCAGTGCCAAGGCCACCACTGCCCCATGGCACTGAGGTCTCCATGGGGTGTGAACCCTTGCAGGGCCGGTGCCTGCAGCCCTGCCCTGGGCAGCCTGTTCCAATGCCTGAGCACCCTCTGGGGCAGGAATTGGTCCTCAGCTCCATCTAAACCTGCCCTGGTGCAGCTTGAGGCCGGTTCCTCTTGTCCCATCCCTTGTTCCTTGGGAGCAGAGCCCAGCCCCTCCTGGCTCCATCCTCCTCTCAGGCACTTGGAGGCAGCCATCAGGTCCCCCCTGAGCCTTCTCCATGGCCTTGATGGTCCTTGCAAGAGGAGAGCTTCAACAAGTGACAGACGTTAAGCTGCTGGTGTCACCAAACCAGAACCAGTTCATTCCCTTAGGGCAACACTGGGTAAGTCCACCAAAGAGCATCTGCTCCTGGTACTCACCTCCCTGTCCCTGCCATCTCCACTGGGATGGAGGCTTAAGGAGGATGCTCCTCAAGGCAGATGGGGCTGGTCCAGAAGCCAAGGCAGTGGTGAGGCTGCACCGCTTCCCTTAGTGAAAGGGAAGGGAGGAAGCAGCTGGATTGAGGAGCGAGCTCTCCATCCTCATCCTCATCCTCGGCCCCGCTCAGCGGGCGCTGGCAGCAATGGTGGAGCCGCTGTATGGAGCTGTCGGAACAAGCACACGACCCCATCACATCCCTCCCTTTGTCCTTAAAGCCTCCTCCTGCAGCACCCTGACCCCCAGAGCAGAGCAAGCAGCAGGAAGGTGATGCCCTGGGCCCTGCCAAGCTTGGATGGACTTAAAGAGGCAGAGCTTCCAATGAGACAGGTATGGACTGAGTCCAAGTGCTAAGGAACTGGGGTGGTGTTGTCATCAAACAGAGCCGAGGTACCAGTGATACCCCACTGTGAACAGAAGGAACCTCCCTTTTCCCCCTTAGACAATGCCTTCAATGACTTGTTACCATCACACAAAGGGGATGTCATAGAATCATAGAATAGTTAGGGCTGGAAAGGACCTTAAGCTCACCCAGTTACAACCCCCTGCCATGGGCAGGGACACCTCACACTAAACCATGGCACCCAAGGCTCTGTCCAACCTGGCCTTGAACACTGCCAGGGATGGAGCATTCACAGCCTCCCTGGGCACCCATTCCAGTGCCCCAGCACCCTAACAGGAAAGAATTTCCTCCTTAGATCCAATCTAAACTTCCCCTGTTTCAGTTTTAAGCCATTACCCCGTGTCCTATCACTGCAATCCCTGATGAAGAGTCCCTCACCAGCATCCCTATAGGCCCCCTTCAGACACTGGAAGCTGCTCTGAGGTCTCCATGCAGTCCATGGAGCCAAACTCCAGGTGTGAAACACCACCAACCGGGCCGAGCTGCTCCTGTGCCCATGTTGGAAGTGGGTTTCCCCCTGGAGAGGATGGAGGTCTGCTGTCACGTTAAGGATGCAAGGCAGCAAGGACGGTGCTGGACGTACCTGTGGGTCTCTGGGGTCTCGGTTCATCCTTGTTCCCAGGCTGAACACGGGCTCGTGGCCACGGCTCCTTCATGGAATCACAGCCTCAAGAGGCCTTTGGATGGGACAGGCCCATTGGACAAACCTGCTCCTGGCCACGCAGGCTGCAGGGTCCTCAAGCAGCTCCAGGAGCTTAGCACTGGGATGCGCTAAGCCGGCTCCTTGCAAATCCAATGGGAAGGATGGCAAACGGAGGGGGTCAGAACCAAACCCAAGGATGCGCTCGTGGGGAACGAGGACCAAAGGGGAAATAACCCCCCAAAGGGAACCAAAGTGGGAAAGCAGCGAAAGGAAGGGGTTTGGCACCGCGGAGACCAGCACGGTGCAGGGAAAGTCCTTGGCAAAGAAAGAATGCTCCTCGGTCACAGATCATCGATGTTTATTTCAAGACATGCCACGTCAAAAAGAAAACCTCGCCTTTAATATTGCATTAGAAAAGCACTTTACATCTCCATTCTGCCTTTTGCTGTAAGTGATCGGTGTGCAGAGCCCGGCATTCCCATCAGGAATGAAGAATTCCACATTTCCTACCCCGTGCCCTGGTGACAAGTGGTGGTGAGGACGATTCCCTTCTCTCTTTCCCCACTGGGTTATCTTTAAGCTGCTTTAAAGGGGTAGAAGAGACCAAAGACGGAGCCTGCCTATTCACTTGCCATCACGACACCTTTCCTGCACTTATAACTCAGCCAGCCTGGCCCCAGCAAACAAATGTATTTACAGTTGTGGGGTTAGTAACTTACACAGCAACTTCACAATGACGAGGGGACATTACAAGGGTGCACTTCTAGTGGGTGTCGGGCTCCGTGGTGCCGGGGTAGCTACGTCTCGCAAACATCAGCAAAGCTCTAGAACGGGTTCCTCGGTGGAACGAGACAAGGGGGGGAAAGAAAAGAGTATAAAATGAAGCAAAGAAATAAATACCCAAGGGATGGAAAAGGGTTATTTGGGAGCCTAAGGAAACAGAAGATGGTAGTGGGAAGTATTGAAGCAAACTATACAGCTCTAATGAACCGAACGAAAGGAAACTTGGGAGATTGAATGTAAAAAAAAGAGCTACAAAATTCAAGGCATAAATCTGGATAATCAGAAGTTGGTTTCCATCCTAGTCAACTCCTTTCCCTTCCATCTAAGAGCTCTCCACTAGATAGCCATAGGAAATGCCCCTTCCCCTGCTGACCTATCATAATCCTATGGGAAAGGGGTGCAGTAATCCCCCCTTCTGCCTGCTGGGGACTGGTCTGTCCCCGCAGCCTCTCTGCTGTGTGATCCGCCTGCTCCTTCCTCATTCCTGCTAAATGGAAAAGGTTTCACCCACCCCAGCAGTGCCAGTCCTCAATTCACTTCCTATTCCCCCTAAACCGAAAAGGACCAAAGAACTCCCAACGCCTCCTCCTGCAGCCTGAACCGCTCCGTTCCCATCTCTCGCGCAGCGCTATGCCAGCAGCATCCTATTGCCAAAAGGAAACCAGACTGCTCTTTCAGCTCATCCTGCACTCCAAATAGGATTCCCCTGTTTCCTGCAAGTGTTTTGCTAATGCACATCCACCCTTTCCACACCCCCCCAAAAAAGGACCTCCAGAAGCCATTGAGCCCGTTCCCAAAGACGCTCTGTGTGTGCTCCTTGGAGCTGTGGTCACGTTGCCTCTGCGAGAGCTCAAAAATCCTTTGGTGGTGTTGAAACCCCCCTTTAAGGTTGGCTCCCAATTGGGAGGGGGTTTGAAAACCAGTCAATGTCTGCTTAAAAGATTTAAGAGCTTGGGTTTAATGCTTTTATTCTTCTTATTGTAAGGATAAGGATTTAACCCTCCTCTTGCGTTCCTGACTGCTCGCTAAGTCCTTGCCAGGTTATTAAAGAGAAACCAAACGGGTTTGAGATTCCCACACGTTCTTCTGCACGCACATCTCCTCTAAGTCCAATGCCAAACTTCCTCAGTTGCCATCATTTCAAAGTGCAATATCATAACATATTAAAAAAAGGAACAAATATTAAGAAATTGTACCTATTTTTTGTGGTTTTTTTTTTTAAGTTATAACTAGAATATGCTGGAATATTTTGGCTTTTTTTTTTGTTTTTTCTTATAAATAATGAAGACACTGACATTTTCCTGTGTGTGTGTGTGTGCTTGTGAAGCTAAGAGATCATCTCCACGAGACAGCCAGCGACGATGAACTGCAATACGTTATTACTGAAAGGGGAAGGTTCAAGCCAATATTCACACTGCAGTCAATGAAGAGTAAAGGGAGGGAAAGCAGTGATGTTCTGGAGCAAGGAAGAAGCCACATGGTATTAGCAGGAGCAGCCTCCTTCACTGACAGGCTGCTCTTGAGGCTTTTCCAGTTTGATGTCAATCACTGGAGGAGGTAAGTTAAGGAAAACAGATGCCCAATGGTCTCCAGACCAAGCTCAGGTGGAGCAGGATGGGAATGGGAATGCTCAGTTTGTGTTTCCCACTGAAACCAGTCACTGAGTGGTTTGTGTTCAAAGGGACCTTAAAGCTCATCCAGCTCCAACCCCTGCCACGGGCAGGGACCCCTTCCACTGGAGCAGCTTGCTCCAAGCCCCTGTGTCCAACCTGGCCTTGAGCACTGCCAGGGATGGGGCAGCCACAGCTTCTTTGTGCAAACACTTTGCAAGTATTCATATACCTGCACAGGGCTTTAAGAGGCTCTTAAACAAAACAGCTTCAAGCTGAAGTAAAGGTACAGGGGGCTCAGAAGCCCCTTTTGCCTTGACATGTTCTTAAGTAAGAAGCAGAAACAGTGTCAGACCCCAAATGTGGAGGGGAGATCTGGAGAGGGGCTTGGGACAAGGGCCTGTAGGGCCAGGCCAAGGGGAATGGCTTGAACCTGCCCGAGGGGAGACTGAGCTGAGCTCTTAGGCAGAAGCTCTTCCCTGTGAGGGTGCTGAGGCGCTGGCACAGGGTGCCCAGAGAAGCTGTGGCTGCCCCATCCCTGGCAGTGCTCAAGGCCAGGTTGGACACAGGGGCTTGGAGCAAGCTGCTCCAGTGGAAGGGGTCCCTGCCCGTGGCAGGGGTTGGGGCTGGAGGAGCTTTAAGTCACTTCCAACCCAAACCAGGCTGGGGTTCTATGCCTCTAACCAGAGCCTGCTCTTCCCAGTGACCACCAGCAATCTCCTTTTGTTCCATACCAGTGTCTAATGACCATTTTCAGAGGGAACCAGTAACAGCTTGGGAGCCCCCAGGTTCACATCAACGCTCCATTCAGCCTGCCAGCACAGCCAGCATTACCCACAGCTGGAAGGCACCCATGGAGGGATCCACCTGGACAATGAAGAACAATGAAGCCAACAATGGAGACAGCAGGAGGCCAGAGGAGCCCAGGGAAGGCCAAACTCCTGCTCCTCTCTACTTCACATCCAACTGGCAAGCGCATCCCTCTCACTCCATGTCCGCACTCAGCTTTAATGCAGGCTGCTGATAAGCTACTCCCTTTGGCACTCGAATTCCCAGTGGATGCCCTACAGTTCCAACACTTCCATAGCCTTTCACAGGAGGAGCTTGGAACTCTAATCCCCAAACGTGACTCATGGGTTTAGCACAAGTCTCAAGCCTTTCTCTTATCAGTTAACACAGAGGCAAAAGCACCATGCAGCTGATACTTCCAAATTATGTCTTTAGGGGTTGAAGGTGCTTCTGTGGAAATCAGGAGGGAATAAACACAAAAAGGGAAACAAAAGATCAATAATTCATCTTGAATATTTGGTCCATTTGCCTGATCTAAACCCCACTCTATTATTTAAGTCAAGTGATGCTCAAAGTGAGCCTCGCCAGCTTCATCAGTGTGCACGAGCAGTTCAAGATCCTTGAACCCTCAGTGATGTGCAAAGAAGCCTATGGAAAATCCCCCCCATTAATCCTGCACAGCTGCCTGGGAGACAATCCTATTGAGTTCCTGCTATCTCCAGTCTGCAGGGAGTCAAACACAAAGTGCCCTTGTTGCAGTCCCATTTAGAGACCGGTGATCAAAGGCCCTGATACGGGAACTGCATGGCCCAGTGCTGGTGCATTCTGACACCATCCTCATTAATAAAGATTGTTGTTCATTAACCTTTTGGTGACCTGCATAAGGAAACTGTTTGGCTCCATCAAGTCCATAATGCACAAAGCTTGTGCTTTAGTTGCAATCCACAGCTTCCCAAATGCTCCTTGCCTCTGTGTAGTCAGACACCCTACAGGACATGCAGTTCTAGCACCAGGCTCGTCCTCCTCCTCCAGCTCCTGCTGCAGCCTTTCTCCAAAGCATCATTTCTCCTCCCTTTCCCAGCTGGCAGCTACGTGATCCCTGCTGCAAATGAACTGACAGCCCTGAAGAAGTTCAATGACTCAAAAAAGCTCACCCAGCTCTAGCACAGAATCATAGAATCCCAGACTGGTTTAGGTTGAAGGGACCTTAAAACTCATCCAGTTTCAATTCCTGCCACAGGCAGGGACACCTTCCACCATAGCAGGTCCAGCAGGGTTGGAGAAGGGAACTACAGAGATCCCTTCCAACCTGGCTCATTGCAGGATTCTGCAACTCAAGATCTACAAGAGCCACAGTGGGGTTTTTCCAGGCATCTTTGCCACTGTTTTCTCCCACTCCAGTCTCCCCCTCCCTCCCTACATCCAATTGGCTCCAACACCACATGAAGAATCCTTCTGGATGTGTTTGACTGCATCTTTCTGCACCTTCCTGTTGTTCTCCTTCAGCTTTCCTTCAGTTGCCTTTATGTTTATGGCCTCAATCCATAGCCCTGAGCATCCCTACTTCACAGGAGAGCCCTCCATCCTTACCACTCCTAGTCCCAGCCTTCTATCACCCCAAGCTTTCCTCCTCAGTACTTCAAGCTTGAAGGTTACTTGCCCCTATTCCCCCTCTCAATCCTCACTTTGGGATGTCCAGAAGCTGATCAAGACCTGCAGGAGAGATATTACTCCTCCTTTCTTCAGCCTTGTTATTCAGAGCCTGCATTTTCCTCGTCCAGGGTAATGCCTGGCAGCACTGTGCCACCACTGAGGCTCAGCTCAGACACATAAAGGATACTGTCTTCTCTACTTTTGTCTTGTGTGCTTTCCATTCCAGGCAAGGCAGCTGCCACACGTCGGAAAAGCTGCAAGGAAACAGGGAACAGATCAAAACAATCCCACTTGAAAGAGTGCACTCGGTTGATACAGTTCAAACAACGATTCAATCCATCCTCTGGGGCTATTGACACCAAAAGCCTGACACCAAATATAACCTTTATTCTCAGGCAATGGCAAACCATGTTTTTGTTGTGAGTGAAGACATCAATGTGCCTGGATATGAGCAGCAAACCTTCCACCACCTTCTCTGCTAATATCCTCTGTTTGGAATGCAGCGTTTCCACCTCATGGATGTGCACAGACCCCAAAGCCTCCCCAGGATCAGGTGGGAACTCGACCTTCCCACCTCCATAGGGTATTGGTTACACAGGAGCATGGACACACCAAGTCAAACACAGCATCCAGGAGTTGTGTTAACACCTGCATTGAACCAGGTGGCACATACAGAAGAGCATCAGAAAAGGGGATGTGTGTAATGACATCCCCTAAGCATCTTCTTCCAGGCTTTACCTCTCTATGGCTCAGGCTTCCTATGAACCAGAGAAAGGATCTTCCTTTCAGGAACTTCCCAGTCCTTTTCTGAGTGTCCTTGACTTTTGATACCTGCTCCATCACCATGATGGTGGTCAGAACAGGAGCCTGCAATCCCAAAGGAGTTGTTCCTCCTCTCACTCGAACACTGTCTCCAGTTTCCCAGCAAGACCTCAGCTCCAGCATCTCTTCACAGTTTTATTCCATCAAGAAGTGAGACTGAACAGGACCAATTCCCTCTCCTGCCTTCCCTACCTTAGCCCCAAGGCTCAGACTCCTGGTTCCCATCAGCTCTCTGGGTGACAGCCTACAGATGTGCCCACTATTAATGTGTGAGCATTCACTTGGCTCTCCTGAGCCCACAAAGGTCTGCCTCCTCCTGCACAGAACAGCCCAGTTAAGGAATGTCCTTCAGCTCAGTGACTTCTCTGACACCCTGCCATGCTACTTGGTAAGAACCACACAGATTTCAATGCCAACGTTCTCCTTTTCATGTGTCTCAGCACAAAAGGATGGACAGAATGGATCAGACAGATGGAAGGATGCATTGTGCCTTTACTATTCACCAAGGTTTTCAACTGACCACCTAATTGTTCCCTACCTTTGAAGAACCCCAGTAGAGTTTGATCCATACCCAGAAATGAACATCTGACATACACTGCATTCATATTTTTACACCACCACAGACATTGTCACTACCATGTACTTCCTGTCTGCATATAATCCAGGACACTAGATGTTTCCATGCACTCAGCATCTTCATCCAGTGTTCTGGTGCCTAAAGGGGGTACAAGAAACCTGGAGAGGGGCTTTGGACGAGGGCCTGTAGGGACAGGACAAGAGGAATGGCTTGAACCTGTCAGAGGGGAGATTGAGATGAGCTCTTAGGCAGAGGATTGGAACTGGATGAGTTTTAAGGGCCCTTCCAACCCAAACCACTCTGGATTCTGTGATTTGAATCCACAAGCTCTTTGCAGCCTCGATGTTTTCTTTGCCTTTAACAGTCTTCAATATAAATCCTGACTCGACCATGTCTGGGAACAGAAGGTCCTGACTCTCCTTCTTTACTGACCTTTGTCCCTAGAATTACTTTTGCTCTCCCAATATTCAGTATCAAGTGAGCTTTGTGACTTCTGGGAGGCAAAAAAACACAGGAAAAAGGGATCAGAGAACCAGGCTGCACTGGAGAATACCCAAATACCATCAACAGTTAGGCTTTCAGAAGGCCTGATATGTTGTCAGTGCATACATAGGTGCTATGGTACGGTAAACCCTGCTCCTCTGTGGTGCATCACTACATCAATCCCTATTAGCTCCGGAGGGGAAGATCTGTTCAACCTCTCATCCTTTCAACACACATTTTCCTGCTGATAGTTAGATAATAAGTTAGAGGATGGAGTAAATCTGCTTCTCTACCCTTCAATACATGGCTTTTTCTGCTCATACACTACACTTCTGAAGAATCATTTTGCCCCAGTTCTTGACCCAGAAGGTTTGGGGGAGAGAAAAATCCCTCCCCATCACTTTTAAGGCTGGATGTGCAAGAGTTTGGCATAATCCTACCACATCTTGCCTAAATTAGGCTGGTTGCCACCTTTGCTCCAATATGAAGATGGAAAAGCATCAATTCATATAGCTCTTTGCTAGCATCATGCATTTGGAGATCCTACATGGAATAAGCATTAAAAAACCCCCAATGGTTTTAAACTGTGGACAGATTAACCATGTATTTCCCCCTTGTATAATAGTAGGAAGTGAGGGATGCAGTTTATAGAGGGGAGGGGTGGGGAGCCTTAAAAACCTCAGCTGCTGGGAACCCACTGGAATTACTGCATTTAAACCAAGCTGCTGACAGAAAGGCTAAGTGTTGAAAATACCATAATCCTTCCTTTACAGTGAGCCCAGGCATAAAATCCTGCCTTTAGCAGTATTTCTCCTCAACGCTTTTAGCAGTATTTCTCCTCTAAATGATTTGACTAAAAAAAGGAATTTGGCAACTAAGAAAATCAACTTTCTTCCTTATTAACCTTCTGCTTATCAGCCACAACATAGGTGCACAAATCCAATTAGGGAAACTTCATGATGCTCAGAAAGGAGCCTTCAACACAGGGGCTCAGTGTTGCACAGTGCCTGCAGCACCTCAGTCAGAAGGCTTAGCTCACCACAAATGTGGAAGGAGGTTGCAGAGATATATATATATACATCTATAATATAATGTATATAGGTGTGTTAAAAAGGTGTCTGCTCTCCTTCTGCTGCGCTCTGTTAGATCCCCCCTGCAGCCCTGATCCAGCTCTGGGGCAGCAGCACAAGAGGGACGTGGAGCTGTTGGAGCGAGGCCAGAGGAGGCCATGGAGCTGCTGCGAGGGCTGGAGCAGCTCTGTTCTGGAGCCAGGCTGAGAGAGCTGGGCTGGGGCAGCCTGGAGAAGAGAAGGCTCCTGAAGGGGAGACCTTAGAGCAGCTCCAGTGCCTAAAGGGGCTGCAGGAAAGCTGGAGAGGGGCTTGGGACAAGGGCCTGTAGGGCCAAGCCAAGGGGAATGGCTTGAACCTGCCAGAGGGGAGACTGAGCTGAGCTCTTAGGCAGAAGCTCTTCCCTGTGAGGGTGCTGAGGCGCTGGCACAGGGTGCCCAGAGAAGCTGTGGCTGCCCCATCCCTGGCAGTGCTCAAGGCCAGGTTGGACACAGGGGCTTGGAGCAAGCTGCTCCAGTGGAAGGGGTCCCTGTCCTGTTTAATTAGGAAGGAGATTCAGGACCCAGTTGGAACTGGATGAGCTTTAAGGTCTCTTCCAACACAAACCATTCCAGGATTCCATGTCTGAGTATCAGTGTGTGTGTGTGTGTGTGTGTGTGTGTATAAAAACACATCTATTGGTGAGCATTCAGGACTTTTTTCCCAAGGCAGCTGTTAAACCCCAGAATCCCAGACTGGTTTGGGTTTGGAAGTGACCTTAAAGTTCACCCAGTTCCAACCCCCTGCCACAGGCAGGGACAAAATGCAGCCGTGTGAATGAATAAGAGCCACACAAAGTCTCTTTCAGCACTGAATCCTGAATCTCCTTCCTGATTAAACCCTGATAAAGAAGACAATCCCTCATCCCTCACCATTGGATTTCACTCATTTGCAGTCTGTGCCTTTCCTCCTCCTCCAGCTACTAAATCCCCACCAGATCACTGTCACAAACTGGAGGCCTAACCCAGTCCTCACTGTACCACTCCTGCAGCAGCATGGGAAGGACAGGAGGATCACTGCCCATGTGGAAAAGCCAGGCAAGAAACCTGCTCCCTAATGCAAAGCAAGCAAACCCCTTCCCCTCATTCCCATTCTCCGAGGGGAGCAGTGCAACTGGAGTAATTCCTGCCCATCAGATAGACAGGAATCAACACACAAGAGGATAAAGAGCCAAGCAGGGGGATGCAGCCAGCTCTGTGAGAACAGGGTTACTCCAGAGGCCTTTAGCTGCTGCCATGAGAAAGTCTGGCTGCCAAATCCCATATTGAGCCTGCATGGAGTGTGCCAGGTACTGCTCTAAGGAGGTCTTCAGGGCTCTCCCTCCTCTCTCCAGGACAGCAAAAGGAAGGCTGACACATTCTGGGCATGCAGTGCAGAGCCTAACAATGAGATTGCCTCAAATACAGACTGCTGAGGGAGAGCATGAATCTTAAAGGCTTGTAAAGCTTATTCAGGGCTGACAAATGAAATGAATCAGAGTCTAGGAGTCTCTGCATTAAACGAAGCAAGTTATCTACTTCTCTCCTCAGTCTTAGGGCTCCCTTGGCAATCAGTCTGCTGGAACATGCAGGACCCCAAAGCCAGTATTCTTCCCCTCTACTGCATCAATTTAACCCCTGAATAACACTTTCAGCAGCATTTGTATTCTGGAATACCATCCACTCGTTTTTCCTTCAACATCCTCTCCCCAAAGTAAGAAGAACAGGGAGTGTGTAGGACTCAGTAAGAGATCCAGCTGTGTGCTACAACCTGCTCTGACAGTGGGCAGCTCCAAGAGATGAGGCTCATCCCAACAGCAACTCAGCTCAGTTGTTGGGGTAAAGAAATGCCAGAGAAGTCATAAACTGAGAGCCTGCCCCATCCCTGGCAGTGCTCAAGGCCAGGATGGACACAGGGGCTTGGAGCAAGCTGCTCCAGTGGAAGGGGTCCCTGCCCATGGCAGGGGTTGGAGCTGGAGGAGCTTTAAGGTCCCTTCATCCCAAACCATTCCATGCTTACAGGAAGACTGTGAGATGATGTCATTCCTCCACGTCTCATCACAACTGGATTGAGGTCATGGCACTGCCTGGAACCCCATGGCATCCCTGGGCTGCCTCTGCTCCTGCTAACCCTGCCTGGCAGCCAGCCCTAGGGCTGTGAAGGCAAGTGTGCTCCCAGTGACATCTCCAGATCATGCCTGCACACAAGTGAGGCTGGAATTCACATCTCTGAGCTGAAAGATAACATGGAAAGAAAGCCAGGAAGCTCTGGTGGGCCAGACATGAGGCATTAGTTAAAGCAGAGCTCACTCTGGCGTTGTTAACACCAAAGTCTACAGCAGACACTGCACAGAAACCAAAACCTCAATGAGAAGGGGGTGGAAATGTAAAGAAGCCAACAGTGAAGGATGGAGGGTTCAGCTTCATCCCAAGTCTCTTTCTGTGTTAGCTTGTGTCATTCCCTACCATTAACCCAGAGCATGGGATTTACATCCAGCAGAAGGATTTTGTGCTGGGAACAGCAGTGTTGTGTCAGCAGTTTTGGACTCAGTATCAAAGCTGCTAAAGTCAATGCTAAGCCTGAACTTATCCCCTGATGGACAAGTCAATGACTTGACAACTAGCCCAAGACTCACTTTGACATTAGCATTCCCTATCTGGCAGAAGGTAACGTTAATTTTTACATCAGTGTGCTTCATTAGATGTAGTCAAAAGCTGGAATTGGTATCTAAAATAATCTGATCATTTTAAACTTGATTATAATAATTTGATTAATTAAACACAGGAGTTTTCATTTGGAATTCAAACTCCTGTGTGAAAATTAACTCAGACAGTAATTGCCCTGCAGCATCAGAATTGATTGTGGATAGAAGATATCAGTATGGGGAAGGTCAAATTTGCCTTCAGCTTATTAAAGAGACATTTTATACAGGTTATGGGAAGGTTATGTATAGAATCACAGAATGGTTTGGGCTGAAGGAAGCTTAAAGCTCCTCCAGTTCCAACCCCTGCCACAGGCAGGGACCCCTTCCACTGGAGCAGCTTGCTCCAAGCCCCTGTGTCCAACCTGGCCTTGAACACTGCCAGGGATGGGGCAGCCACAGCTTCTCTGGGCACCCTGTGCCAGCGCCTCAGCACCCTCACAGGGAAGAGCTTCTGCCTTATAATCAACCTAAATCTCCCCTGTTTCAGTCTGAACCCATCACCCCTTGTCCTATCACTGCAGTCCCTACTGAAGAGTCCCTCCCCAGCATCCTTGCAGCCCCCTTCACACACTGGAAGCTGCTCTGAGGTCTCCACGCAGCTTCTCTTCTCCAGGCTCAACAGCCCCAATGTTCTCAGCCTGGCTCCATACAGGAGCTGCTCCAGCCCCTGAGCATCCTCGTGGCCTCCTCTGGACTTGCTCCAACAGCTCCATGTCCTCCTTATGTTGAGGACCCCAGACCTGCACATGGTGCTGCAGGTGGGGTCTCACCACAGCAGAGTGATGGAGTTGCTCCCATTTCACTAGGCAAGAATTCATGACAAGTTAGTAACATAAACTCAGACCAAATAGAGAAGCTGCAAGGAAACAGAACTAGGAAATAATGGTATTAAAAGTCTTCTCCTTTGGGAACTGTTTCAACAGTTACTTATGAAACTAATTGAAAGTGAGAGCTCCAAATGTTCTGCAGCACAAGGGAGCTTTGAAGTTCCTACAAATCCCAATCCCTGCCTGCAACACAGGATCAAGACTGAGCAGAAAAATCCATTTTTAGCTCTTATTCAACCACCCCTCGGGTCTTTGTGGTTCAATATTGTGCACAGAGAATGAGGTCACTTAAAACCTGTCCTCTTGTCCCATTCTGACAAGATTTCACATTATATCAAGTACCCACTTGAAATATGATGCAGGTTTTAGATATTCCTATTTCTTAATGTTAACAAAGAACAAGTTTTATGTCTCCCAACACCAAATCTTCTATTTCATAGCAGGAATTAGCATCCAGCTTCCCACCACCACCCTGTTTCGCTTGGAGCTGCATTACCTACCCTATTTTCTCACAGCAGCAAGTCTTGCAGCATGTAACCTGGCAATTAAAATCAGAGGCATGATTTGTCTAGACCTCCATTACCCAACCAAGAGTTGTCCCTAGAGAGCGAGCAAGTGAGGCCACAGCTACAGAAATGGCTTTCTGCTTTCACAATCTCATTAGGAAAATCCCCCAATGGCTGCAGCATAAAACACAGGAAGGCAAAGTTAGTTCCTTCACCGTGGATTAAAGGGAGCTCCCATCCCTCTTGATGGAGGCTGTGGTGGCTTTCCAAAGCACGTAAATGACAGTATCTACTGCCACAATGGGCCACAGGCACAGGAATACAAGATGTGGCCTCTCTTCCCCTCTGTCCTGGAGCCAGGCTGAGAGAGCTGGGCTGGGGCAGCCTGGAGAAGAGAAGGCTCCTGAAGGGGAGACCTTAGAGCAGCTCCAGTGCCTAAAGGGGCTGCAGGAAAGCTGGAGAGGGGCTTGGGACAAGGGCCTGTAGGGCCAGGCCAAGGGGAATGGCTTGAACCTGCCCGAGGGGAGACTGAGCTGAGCTCTTAGGCAGAAGCTCTTCCCTGTGAGGGTGCTGAGGCGCTGGCACAGGGTGCCCAGAGAAGCTGTGGCTGCCCCATCCCTGGCAGTGCTCAAGGCCAGGTTGGACACAGGGGCTTGGAGCAAGCTGCTCCAGTGGAAGGGGTCCCTGCCCATGGCAGGGGCTGGAGCTGGAGGAGCTTTAAGGTCCCTTCAACCCAACCCATACTGGGATCTGTAAATCATTCCCCTCAGCCAGGCCACTGCTCTCAAGTTCACTCCCTGCAGTCTCAGTAGACATTAAGAATTCCAGCATGGGATCCAAGCCTTAATTACAAACCAGCCTCTGTGTTGTGGCAGGATAATTGGGGACCCTGGGACCAAACACTTTCATGCTCACTAATGCACCAGAATACAGCACTGAGTTAACACATCTCATTATTCCATTATGTAAGGAATAATGCTGCTCCTAATATACAAAGTCAAGAGACATTTTAATAACAGACCTTTAGTCCTGGCTACAAAGTACAAAGTCATTTATAAGCCTGTTTTAGCAACTGATACGATTCTGCACACAAACTGTGTGTAACTACACAGGCACAAACCACGTGGGATTGTGTATATACACGTGTGTGCATCTGTTTGCTGTGTGGGGATGTCTTCTACCTCTTGCACTGCTGCTTTTCCTCCTACCATAAGAGCAAATAATGTAAGGGCCATGACTCCATGTAAGAAACTGCTACATCAAGGAAGCAGCAGTATCCCACTGTGCACTGAGTCAGGAGGGATGGACACCACTCGCTCTCAATTCATGATGTGCTAGAATCTTGCCTCTAGCTCTCTTGCCTCTTGTTAGGAATGCTTGGCTCTAAACTGGGAGAGACATGGATCTGATGGATGGACCACGGTGTGGATAAGAAATAGGCTGGATAATTGCTCTCAGAGAGTTGGGGTCACCAGCTCGATGTTCAAGTGAAGACCAGTGATGAGTGGTGCTCCTCAAGGGTCGGTGCTGGGATCAGCACTGTTCAGCATCTTTGCTGGTGACACTGACAGTGGGATCCAGCACCCTCAGCACATCTGCTGATGCCACCGAGCTGTGTGGAGCAGTGACACTGGAGGGAAGGGATGGGGTCCAGAGGGACCTGGACAGGCTGGAGAGGTGGGACTGTATGAACCTCATGGAGCTCAACCAGACCAAGGGCAAGGTCCTGCCCCTGGGTCAGGGCAATCCCAGCACAAACCCAGGCTGGGGGAGCCTGGATGGAGCAGCCTGAGGAGAAGGACTTGGGGTGCTGGGTGAGGAGAAGCTCCCCATGACCTGGCCCAGAACCCCCCCCCATGTGCTGGGCTGCACCCCCAGAGCGTGAGCAGCAGCTCAGGGAGGGGATCCTGCCCCTCTGCTGTGTGAAAGGGAGACCCCCCCTGCAGCCCTGATCCAGCTCTGGGGCAGCAGCACAAGAGGGACTTGGAGTTGTTGGAGCCAGTCCAGAGGAGGTCATGGAGCTGCTGTGAGGGCTGGAGCAGCTCTGCTCTGGTCCCTCCCAATTGAAAACAGTGACTGTGATTCCTGACAGCCTATTTGTGATCACAACATTTCTTCTCTGTCAACACCAGGCCAGTTCCTCAGTGTTTACTACTCTCACCCGTTCACCGTTTGCCAAGTGATTTATCTTCATTAACACAAGTGCTAAAGCCTCATTTACCATGTCACAATGCAAAAGGTCTCAGCTCATCCCACAGCATGAAACCTAATTTTGTTGCAGTTGCATCAGCTCAACAGACCTCTCCCTGCTTTCCCCAATTCAAAAGCAACTCATCACCTACCAAAAGTAAAGAGCTTTGGCTCTCCAAGAACATTGACTCACACTTTCAGGGCCTTCTGGAGTGGAAACACCAGTTTACACTGTCTCACTGTACAACGGAAGCACCACTGTACATTTAAGCCATCACATTCTTCCTTGACTGGTGTGCCCATCTGGACCATGTTCATTCACTGAACTGGCACCAGAAACAATCCTAGGACCTCTATTTCCCCAACTGTTTGGCTCATGCTTTAATCCCTTCAATCTAAACACCAAATCTGAATGATCAGAAATCCAGGAAGGATTTCTCTTCCACAGCTCCTCTCTTCTAAGGGCAAAGAGATTGCAAGCCCTTTGCTGCAAGGTCAGGGATCCTCTTCTGAACCTCAGCCAACAGTTCAACTCTGAGATGTTGTCTGTGGCATGTGGACTACAAATGTCCCCCCAAGACCCTCTGCAAAGGCTTTCCAATGCCCAGAGAAGTTCTGTTTCCACAGTGGTGCATTAACACAAGTATTCTTGTGCCTGCTGTGGTTACTCACCTGTTTTACGTTGTATCCTGCTTTTGCACTAGTTTCGATGAACATTACATTCAGCTCTTTGGCTTTTCTTTCTCCTTCCTCAATGGACACTTGTCTGGGAAGATAACACAGAATTAGGAATAAAAAACACAGACAAACACCTTGAAAATACAGATTCTTGTCTTCAACCCCAAAAGGTGACTGCATCAGTGCAGTTCTGAAAGCATTTCATGGTTTTAAATTCAAGTTCAGCTGGACACCAGCACAGGGTGCCCAGAGAAGCTGTGGCTGCCCCATCCCTGGCAGTGTTCAAGGCCAGGTTGGACACAGGGGCATGGAGCAAGCTGCTCTAGGGGAAGGTGTCCCTGCCCATAGCAGCAGTTGGAACTGGAGGAGCTTTAAGGTCCCCTCCAACCCCAAATTATTCTATGATTCTATGAATACTACAAACCCAAAAGCAGCAGCAAAAGCCGAAGATGCCCAACTTGTAGGAAAATGCTTAAGTTTTCCAACTTATGTAAACCCCTGAAGGGTTTCAAAAGGGAGGACCAGTTGCACCTATCATTAATAGCTGAGCAAATGTATTAAGTAGGAATATCTGTCATCATAGAATAGAATCATAGAATAGTTAGGGTTGGAAAGGACCTCAAGATCATCCAGTTCCAACCCCCCACCATGGGCAGGGACACCTCACACTAAACCATGGCACCCAAGGCTCTGTCCAACCTGGCCTTGAACACTGCCAGGGATGGAGCATTCCATAATTCCATAATGATTTTAGGTCACTCACGTGCTGACCCAGGCTGTGGCTGACATTCCATCCTGTCACCTGAACAAGCTGGTGACAGTTGCTCTGCTCCTTCACTGGCAACTTGTGCTTAACCAAATGAAAGACTCCTAATTAAGATGTCTCTCATCACATTTCCCATCTCCAGCACAATCAAAACAAGCTTCAGCATTTAGGAACTAATACAAACACCAATGCTCTTTTTACAATAGCTGTCTAGGAGCAAAGAGCAGCAGGTTCACAACAGCACTTGGAAGATGAGGGATTCCTCCGTACCTCTTATCTGCTAGATCTGTTTTATTTCCCACCAGCATGATGATGACGTCGCTGCCCCTTTCCGTTCTCACATCATCAATCCATTTTGTTGTTTGCTGGAACGAGTTTACATCTAATAGAGAACATGGAGAGGATTTGTCACTGCAGGAATTGCTCACAGATCCCTGGTAAACCCATCTCTAAAGCCCAAATGAAAGCTTCATAGTCTCTGGAATTGGCGTAACAGGGTGATGAAGAATCAGCAAGTGAAACCCTAAGACTCCCACACTGAATGATACAAAAGCTTTGGTGTTCATTTCAAATGGGCTTCAAATCCACCTCACTACAGGTGAATTCAAAGCCAGGGAGCTGAGTCGAGCTAGAGCTTGGTTTTGCCACTGTCTATACTGAGATGAGCATCACTGGGGTTTAAACCAGTTCCCCTCTTCTTTAGTTCAACGTAAAATAGTTTATAGAGAGAAAGGGGATTGAGGTGATAGTGCATTCTACACTGCTTGTGACTTGTGCAGCTACAGCAAGAGGTTCCTACAAGTTCATGGCTTCTCTAGAGTACCTAATACCAGCTACAGGTTTTCTACTGATTCATCACATTTACCGTGCATGGTTCAGGATGCTCTCTAGGGTGTATCAGGGTTATACAACACACTAACAACTCCTGTACCACTGAATGCTCCAAATAGTTCCCAAATCATTTGTACAGAACCAGAAATACAAACTTAACCTATGCACAGACACGCTTTCTGCATACTTTACAAGGGTCTGTAGGGCCAGGCCAAGGGGAATGGCTTGAACCTCCCCGAGGGGAGACTGAGCTGAGCTCTTAGGCAGAAGCTCTTCCCTGTGAGGGTGCTGAGGCGCTGGCACAGGGTGCCCAGAGAAGCTGTGGCTGCCCCATCCCTGGCAGTGCTCAAGGCCAGGTTGGACACAGGGGCTTGGAGCAAGCTGCTCCAGTGGAAGGGGTCCCTGCCCGTGGCAGGGGTTGGAACTGGATGAGCTTTAAGGTCCCTTCACCCCAAACCAGTCTGGGATTCTATGATTTCTCCTTAAAAGCTGCAACACAAGAATTTCAGGAAGCTCAAATGACCCAATGAGACAGTTTATTGTTGGAAATGTTGCATCCCACAAGGAAAAACCAGCTGTATAGAAGCCATGTGGAGCTCAGCATCTGCCAGGGAGTGAGGCGAAATACAGTTGAACTGCCAAAGTAGTTCTCAGTACTTAAAGAGGGGGAGGCTCTGCAGCAGTTCCCGAGGAGTATTGATTGGTTTAATGGCTTCTACTGCATAGCAATATATTGTGTGCTCCACAGCCAAGATGTGATCACTTCCCAGTGGCTGAATTCTTTCTGCTGCTTGGCAATACCCAATTTGCCAGGTCAGTACAAATATATCCAAGTCCACAGCTAACCTGTGCTTCCAGCTCAAATAAAGGTACTCTTTTTAACAATTAAAGCTTTAATAGGTAAACCCCACATTCCTGCTGTAACCTTCCAGTATCTATACATCAAAGGACAAGCATTTTGCATTTAGATAGAATCAGGCCATTGTTCGTGGCTGATTCTGGTTTAGAATGAAAGTGGCTGAAGGTTTAATTCTCCTAAATCAGTGTTTGTGAATGCAGGAGGCTGGTAAGTTAAGGGGGCTCCGGACTGAGGGGAGGGATAGAAAGAGAAGGCTTGAAAAAAGCACTAATATTTTAGTTCACAAAAATGTACATACCTTAGTAAGAAATGAAAGAGCAATTGTTAAAAGATAAGGGCTTAGTGGTGAAGTTTTCCATACTGCAGAATGGGAAAGCAACTGATTCAAAATGGAAGTGTGATGTTAATGCATTCCCCCCTCCAGCCCATGCCCAGATTGTTTGGGGGGGGGGGGAGAGAGGGTAAATGGAGTGAAGCAAGCTACAGCTATCAGTGCAAAGTCTCTCATTTCAGAATCCAGTTATTTATGAACATGATTCAGGTGGTTGAGATCAAAAGTCATAGTGATATTATGATCAAAAAAGCAGATGAAAGAGGGGAGAGGGCAACAAGACCAGCCAGGATTCAAGAATGTGATAGGAAAAGGTTACAAACTGATGGTTGGAAGACAGTTTATACATTACAACAGCAGCAATCAGGTGGCCAGCCTAAAACTGGACTGGAGTGAAAGAAAACACCTTGGTTTGTCATGCCAGAATGAAGGACAAGCAGATGGCTGCGACAGGACATGCAAAGCTAAGCTAAAGGATGAAAAGGGGCAGAGGATTAGAAATGCAGAATTCCCCCCACTCACTTGTGATATCATAAACAACAACTGCAACAGTGGAGTCACGAATGTAGCTAGGAATCAAGCTCCTGAACCGCTCTTGACCTGCTGTGTCCCATAATTGCAACCGTACCTAACAAAATCAGTCAAACAAGCAAGAAAAATAAGAACAAAGGTCAAAGCCAGTGCCAAAATACCTACTTGTGATATCGTAAACTACTACAGCAGCAGCAGAGTCACGGATGTAACTGGGAATGAGGCTACGGAAACGTTCCTGACCCGCAGTATCCCACAGCTGCAACCTGATCTGTGGGTGGGAGAAAATGAAAAAAAGCCAAACTGCCACGAAAAATGAAAGGTGAAGAAAGAAATTTTACTTTTGAAAAGAAGAAAAAAAAAGGAAACAAACAAAAAAAAAGCTAAATAAAAATGATAATCATGCAGGAGATGATTGGGAGCTTCCCGAGGAGCGCTCCCGAGCGCCAGCAGGAGCCAAAGGGGTGGATGTGCAGCTATCCTGGGTTTCTGCTATGTAAAAAAAGACTTCCAGAGGGGAGGAATAAACCTGCTCAGCTTTGAAACTGAGAGCACCAACAGGAAAACTTCACATTCACCTGTGGTTCTGCCTCCTCAAGGTTTTCCTGCTCTGCTGTCATCCTCACCCAGGGAACCTCCAGCAACTTGGAGGATGGTTGGTGGTGGAAAAATCAGACTCCATCCATCATCCATTTCTAATGGAAGAGCCTTTCACTGCTGTCAAAGCACTGGAAAAGCTTCTAACGTGCCTTTTTTATCGAGGAGGATAAAATGTTATCACTCTCTATTTATGCCTTAGCCACACTGCAAAGTAACATGCACATAATGAGGCTGAATGTCTCTTACCATCAAGGTTCTGAAAGAAAAGGCAGGATATATTGAAAGCAACACACATGGCAAGATGGGCAAGGAAAGAACATCTCATTGCTCAAGCACTTTCAATGCAATCACATTGATTGGGGGTTTCTACAAGCCCAGGAGCTTTTGCAGCTCTGCACAATTTGCTTCTGCAAATAGCACAACTCTGAATGCCTTCATTAAGAATCTGAGCTCATTGAAACCACAGGCTTGCTTCCACACAGGAGTCATTTCATTGGGGAGCTAGAACTGCACCAAGCTGACAAACAAGCAGTGTTTGTGGATTATTATTAAAGGCAACCTTCTTTTTAAACCAGTAACATTAATATTGAGCTATTAACTAGAAACATCTGTATTTTATCCTCCTGTCTTTTGACATCAGAACCTGAAGGGGATAAGCATGGTCCCCTCCTCCACATTCCCATCATTATGCACCCCTCGAACCATCCAGCTCTCTTGTTCCAAAGAGGATGACACTGCAGCACCTTCTGCCACGTGTCAATGGCACTCATGAACCAAGAGGTGATTTCCCATTGCCCCAAACAGAGCAGGGAGCTGTCGCCACAGCCCTTGTCAGTCTGGAAGCAGCTGGTAGATGCTGCTCAGTCTGTGCTTCCAAGTGATCTCACAACTGTGGGCTGCACAGTTACAACAGATGCTGATCTTCATTCGTACTGTACATAGAGAAGGGCACAAAACTCTTACTCACTGTTCGATCCTCCAGATACATGGTTTTCGATAAGAAGTCAATGCCAATTGTTGCCTGTAAGAAAAGGAAAAAAGCTCTTAGATTAAATGTCAGAACAGTGGTGATGATTCCCAGGGCAGAAACGTTCCTGCCACCTCAGAATGCAGCACCTCGGCAAAAAACATCCTTTCAAGATAAAACTCTACCTATCAGTACGATTCAATAAGCAGTTTCCTTAATATCCATAACCAGAACAACATCTCAAAGCACAAAAAGGTGTTAATATTAACTTCAGCTTCTGCACATTGACAGCTGAATCCATACAGATGGGTATCAGCAAGGATCTTTATGCAGATGACCTAAGGCAACATCCCTCAGCTGAACCAGGGTTATCAAAGCACACCATATTCTTCCTGACTGCACAATATATTCATCTATTTTAATGTTATGGGGTAACAGAACAAGGGGAATGGCTTGAACCTGCCCGAGGGGAGACTGAGCTGAGCTCTTAGGCAGAAGCTCTTCCCTGTAAGAGCGCTGGCACAGGGTGCCCAGAGAAGCTGTGGCTGCCCCATCCCTGGCAGTGCTCAAGGCCAGGTTGGACACAGGGGCTTGGAGCAAGCTGCTCCAGTGGAAGGTGTACCTGCCCGTGGCAGGGGTTGGAGCTGGAGGAGCTTTGAGGTTCATTCTGACCCCAACCAGTCTGGGATTGTATGATTCGTTAAAGCTAAAGTGGACATCTTCCCATCTGCTGCAACACAAAGGTTTGTGCACACACAAGGTCACCAGCTATAACTAAAGCTCAGTTAATGTAAAGCTCACTGCAGCACAACTGCATTCAAGTTTCTGGACACTAGTGGGAGCTTCACGTAGAGCATCCCTGTATGTGTTTAAGAGAAGCATCAAAGCACAAGTTAACCCTATCAAGAGCTGCCTCTTAAATACATGATCTTCACTCCAGTTCTCCAGGCTGCAGTGAGGGTGACCCTGTAGGATGACCCTCCAGGTTCCATCCCAAGGTGACCTGTAGGGGCTCTACTGCTGCCCTGGCTTCAAGAGGACACTGAGCACCTCAAGGAGTTCCACTGCTCAGCAATGTCAACAGAGCCTGGAAAACATTCCAAATGGATTTAAAAAGGACAATCAAGCAAACGCACAGGTAAGAGGAAAGTCTAAGCTAGAGCAAAGAGGCTTGAGGGAACCTCCTCCCAGTTCTCCTACACTGGAAATATTCCTAATGGAAACTCTACTGCACATACCCCATACTGTTGGCTGCTGTCATGTCCTCACTATAGATCCCCATAACTCATTCCTTGCATCCTGCCAGGTATTTTACATGGTAGGAATAAAGACTAAACCCAGGCAGCTCGTGAGCACTGCAGGAGAACCAGCTGCAAATGAGTAACAAGTCAAAAAAGCAGAACTGAACCATCCGAAGTTAATTTCCCTTTAACTATAGGTAACATAACAGAAAACAAACCCTCCTGGTGGGATCAGGATAGCAGATTTGGACCAGAGATGCACAGAGGGAAAACAAACAGTGCTTTATTCCCCAAGATCCGGTGACTTTTCATTTACCATCAAGAACTTTGACATTATCGGTTCAGAGGGATGATACAGCAGAGACACGGGCTGGGGGAGATGGGATGGAGCAGCCAGAGGAGAAGGACTTGGGGTGCTGGGTGAGGAGAAACTCCCCATGACCTGGCTTCAGTGAGCGTTTGAGCCCAGAACCCCCCCATGTGCTGGGCTGCACCCCCAGAGCGTGAGCAGCAGCTCAGGGAGGGGATCCTGAACCTCTGCTGTGTGAAGGGGAGACCCTCCCTGCAGCCCTGATCCAGCTCTGGGGCAGCAGCACAAGAGGGACGTGGAGCTGTTGGAGCGAGGCCAGAGGAGGCCATGGAGCTGCTGTGAGGGCTGGAGCAGCTCTGCTCTGGAGCCAGGCTGAGAGAGCTGGGCTGGGGCAGCCTGGAGAAGAGAAGGCTCCCGAAGGGGAGACCTGAGAGCAGCTCCAGTGCCTAAAGGGGCTGCAGGAAAGCTGGAGAGGGGCTTGGGACAAGGGCCTGTAGGGCCAGGCCAAGGGGAATGGCTTGAACCTGCCCGAGGGGAGACTGAGCTGAGCTCTTAGGCAGAAGCTCTTCCCTGTGAGGGTGCTGAGGCGCTGGCACAGGGTGCCCAGAGAAGCTGTGGCTGCCCCATCCCTGGCAGTGCTCAAGGCCAGGTAGGACACAGGGGCTTGGAGCAAGCTGCTCCAGTGGAAGGGGTCCCTGCCCGTGGCAGGGTTTGGAGCTGGAGGAGCTTTAAGTTCTCCCCCAACACAAACCATTCCATGTCTCTACGACACTGAAACTGCAAGGCAGATACAAGAACCCTCAAAAGACCAATCCAACAACATGCTTCCCTTCTGCTTTTGTTTTACATTGTTTTGGCAGTGGATTCTCCTCGGAAGGCTGCCTCAGAAACTCTCCTATCCTCCCTTGTGTCTCTCTGATTGCAGTTCACAGAAGAAAGCCTACAAAACCCCCAGGATCCCACACCACACACACATGTCAGGATCTCATTCTGGCTGACAAACTGATGGAGCTCAGGCTTCCTCTGCTCTCAGTAGGAGCTGGAACATCAGCTGCAGAGCCCCAAACCTGCCTCAGCCTGTACTTTGTGCCATCCCTCCCACACAGCTGCACGGCAGCAGCAGCTCTGAAGTCTCTGTGTGCCTGCAGGACATGTAAATGCCATGCACAAAGGTGTCAAGTCAGCCAGATTCCTGCACTTGGGATGCTCACAGCATGGGAAATACAACAGAAAGGCCAAGCACAAACCTTATTTGAGGTCTGGGAACAGAAAACATTTGTGCTAGCTGCAATGACAAGAACACAGAGCAGGTTGGTTTACACTCAAGCTGTGAAATGGCTCTTCACCTAAACCCTCACAAGCTTTAAGATGTACATGGAATAACTTAGAGCCAACTATGTTCATGTTTATCATTCTGCCCACAATACAAAGGTAATGCACTATCAAAGAGTGGATTCAAGCACTTGATAGATCCCAGACATTGACTAAGAACCAACTTAAAGAGGCATTTTGTAACAATGCTGACAGAAGGAGCAAAAAAGCTTGGGGGATCTTTACACATCAGTTGTAAAGAGCTGTGCAAAGCATGAGCAGTGGAAAAGTCTACTCGCTGATGGGGAAAACACATGGACATTAGGCTAAGCTAATTCCCATCACTGAGGTGGAGGCAGGTTTAACCTGCTTGTGGAATGCTGTGCACCATATGGAACAAACAGGAACTCAGCACACTCCGAAACTGATGCGAGGCACTAAGTCCCAATCACAAGTTTAAGGAGGACAAGGAAAGCAAGCTTCAGAAGACACCACTATGGATGGGGCCATGTATGGGAAGACTTCTTAAACCATCTGTCCTCACAAAGCTGCTAAGGAGGTGCTGCAGCTACCCTGTTTTCACAGAAGCACAGACTGGCTTGGGTTGAAGGGCCCTTGTCCCAAGCCCCTCTCCAGCTTCCCTGCAGCCCCTTTAGGCACTGGAGCTGCTCTAAGGTCTCCCCTTCAGGAGCCTTCTCTTCTCCAGGCTGCCCCAGCCCAGCTCTCTCAGCCTGGCTCCAGAGCAGAGCTGCTCCAGCCCTCGCAGCAGCTCCATGGCCTCCTCTGGCCTCGCTCCAACAGCTCCACGTCCCTCTTGTGCTGCTGCCCCAGAGCTGGATCAGGGCTGCAGGGGGGTCTCCCCTTCACACAGCAGAGGGGCAGGATCCCCTCCCTTGACCTCAGTTCAAGCTGGCCCAAGGTAACCTTCCTACACCCTAGGAGATCAATCACTGCCCACTCGCAGAATTCAGGTTGAGCTGGAGAAGGTGCCAAGCTATAAAAGTACTTGGGTTTCATCAAGTGTGTCTGCTCCACGCAGAACACATTTCATGACTTGGTTACAGGTGGTAACGTTCTGAATGCACCCAGGGGAGAAAAATCTGTTCCCTGATGAATGTGAAGGGTTTTTCAGGGAGGTGGGAGGAGGAGGGAATGGGAAAAGGTACGAATAACACTGTGACTGCTCTGTTACTTGGGGTGCAGGTATCTCGTTTAAATCTCTTCACCCCTTCAGGAGTTACTGTCTCTTCAGTGCCTCCTCACTGCTCTGCCAGCTGAGCTGGGTACAATTGGATGTAGTTTTCACTCAACCACAGGAGAAGCAAAGCTGCTGTGGTGTAGGAGGGCTGAAGAACACATCATTGCTCCCAAGGGAGCAAACATCCTTTCAAATCCTCCCCACTGTAATTATATGGACAGAGAAGCAGCTCTTTTATTTCATTGGGGTTTTTTTTCCCCATCAGTATTTCAATTTCAGGTCTGCTCCTTTTCTCTATGGATCTAAATCCTAGTTCTTTCTTGAAGAGGTTTGACCCTCTGTACTTGATGATAATTCAGTTTTCTCCATAGGAAGCTGGTCTGACATAATATACATAATGATTCCAAAACGAATGTGTGAATCAGAAAGAAGTCTTAAGGGCTTGTAAGATAGCTCCAATTTAACTATCACTGATGCAAGCCTAGTTTGGGTGCTAAGGTACTGCTTACAATGTCACCCACCCAAAGACCTCTATTTGACTGAAGTCATTACTGAGCTGATAGGTCCTGTCTTGCTGTAGCTGGTAGAAAGGATGAGCCCAAAAAGCTCCAAACCAGAGCAGCTCTTAGTGTCAAACAGAACACAGATTTCTCCACATTCAGTATCATTTAGGGACCCCTCAAAGCCAAGTGCTTGACTGCCAATATCCATCAAACTATGGACGTGTAGCTGTAGGTTAGCCAATGGGTGATTTGCTCTTTCTGGATACTTCTGATGAATTTTGAAGGTCTGTTTCCTGAAAGCTGCCCCAACCTCAAATTTGCACCAGGTTATTTGGGTTCAAGGTATATAAATCACAAGCTGCAGTTTATTAAAACCTCTGCTGTGCATCAGTTTTCCTTTGCTGCTGCTGCATAAGAGGAATTTGGCTCTTACCCCTGTAGCTTATCAATAAGCTCTTTTTATGAAAGTGGCATTTGTGAATCAAACAAGACCTGAGCCGAGGAAACCAAACACCAGGGATAAAGTTGTGCCCTTGGTGGTGTGTCATTTACCTGGAGTGATCCCCCTCCATGGAATCCTGAGACCTCCCCCTGCAGTCCTGTGTCCAGCTCTGGGCAACAACACAAGAGGGACGTGGAGATGCTGGAAACGAGACACCTGGAGAGGGGCTTGGGACAAGGGCCTGTAGGGCCAGGCCAAGGGGAATGGCTTGAACCTGCCCGAGGGGAGACTGAGCTGAGCTCTTAGGCAGAAGCTCTTCCCTGTGAGGGTGCTGAGGCGCTGGCACAGGGTGCCCAGAGAAGCTGTGGCTGCCCCATCCCTGGCAGTGCTCAAGGCCAAGTTGGACACAGGGGCTTGGCTTCCACAGGGGCTCTAGTGGAAGGTGTCCCTGCCCATGGCAGGGGCTTGGATCTGGATGAGCTTTAAGCTCCCTTCCACCCAAACCACTCTGGGATTCTATGATTCTATGACTTGTCACCAAGCACAAAGCAGTGAAGGGTCTACAGGGCCAACTGGAATAAAAGACAAGCACTGCTTCAGCCTCAAGCTTGCCAACCCAATCTGGTTTCAATAATGAACAATAAGTAAGCAGCCACAAGATGGGGATGTACACAGCCACCAGGTCTGTGGTCTTTGTTCCATCAGCCAGCACAAAATATCCTAAAGAGCTCCTAAAGCATACCCAGGCTCACAACCCACTGCTTTCTGCTCCACAAGCCCTTGTTCACCCACTGCAGAACCTCTTGCAGCTCAGCCTGCTTCTGTTTTCAAAGGAGCTGGGTGCCTGTTACATCTTCCCCCCAGAGACATGAGATCTGTGATGGTCTGGTGGCAAATGGTGAAAGGAAACACCCTGAAAGACTTAACAACTCCTATTACCTGGCTGTAACTAAGAGCTTGTGCTTTCAAACCACAGCAGACGAGCAGCATCCAACAGCAAGATGCTGTTCTGACAGGTTAAAATATGAAGTTTAAAGCCTTTCACAGTGAAGAATTTGGTCAGTGTACCAACTCTTATCCACTTCAACCAAATGGATTCTTCCTTCAGTGGAAGACACAGCAACAGAAGGGCCTTAGAGAAGGCAGTAACATAGATCAACTTACCTGGTAGGTGTTGTCGAAGCTGTCATACATGAACCTGGTGATCAAGGAAGTCTTGCCCACTGAAAGAAGAAAGAAAAGACACAGATTGAAGGAGCAATTTCAACGCATGTTTGAAGCAAGTGATTTAAAAACAGTTTCAGAAGGAGTTTTACTTTGTCTCCCTCAGAGGCACACTGTGAAATTTAACTTCCTACAAGCAAAATAGCAGTTATTGGATTTCACAGATGTGAAGACCCTGTTAAGGGTATTTTTATCTGAAGGTTGGCTCCTGCATCATTCCCGAGCATCACTTTTACCCTCAAACATTCATGATTCAAGTGGAAAATTGAAATAATTTGACAGTTCCAGTTTCAAACAAGTTATTTGACGCTTTCCATTAATTCCATCAATGAATGGATGCACTAGGTCTGAGAACCCCTACAACGAGACAGCTCTGGCTCCTAAACCAAGGCAGCTTAAAATACACCTCTGTGCATCTCAATGTCACACTGTCTGTACCTGTCACACAAGTGGCAGTCCCTGCTGTAGTGTCACAAGATTGAAGAGCATTGTTGTGAAGAGGCTTGTTTACCATCTGCCCATCACTCCTGTGTCCCCTGTCACTCCATTGAATTCACCTTTCCTTTGACAAGGAATTCATTGGAACGCATATGGACCTACAAGCTGGTTCATACGCTGTCAAAAACACCCTTCTCCACCCTGGTGCTGGCTGCAGCTTGTGGCTCTACATTCAGTGACCGCTCAGCATTAGGGAGTCACTTGTGCTGCAATCAGAAGGTGTCACTGCAGCATGTGCAGGCAAAGCTGACAGTCACTGAGATACCAGAGAAGCCTTTTTCCTGCAGCCATTTGTGATGCTGCAGCTCCTCTGTAGCTGTGATGCAGCTGGGTGGGCAGCTTGAATTCCAGACTACCTTGAACCATGTCAAAACCCTCATTTCACAATCAAGAGCTACATAAACTGACTACATCACAGAGGGATTTGGGTTGGAAAGGACCTTAAAAAGCTCATTCAGTTCCAACCCCTGCCTTGGGCAGGGACCCCTTCCACTGGAGCAGCTTGCTCCAAGCCCCTGTGTCCAACCTGGCCTTGAGCACTGCCAGGGATGGGGCAGCCACAGCTTCTCTGGGCACCCTGTGCCAGCGCCTCAGCACCCTCACAGGGAAGAGCTTCTGCCTAAGAGCTCAGCTCAGTCTCCCCTCGGGCAGGTTCAAGCCATTCCCCTTGGCCTGGCCCTACAGGCCCTTGTCCCAAGCCCCTCTCCAGCCCTCCTGCAGCCCCTTCAGTTAACCTATTTCATACCCTTGGAGCTTCCCTGCCCCATCTGCACCCACATCACAAGAAGAAGGGGAAAATAAGGTGCTACTTGGCTTGCTTATATTTAAATACCTGCTTTAAACACCATTTGGAGAGCGTCTCAGTGTGCTTCATCTCTATGATACTTCTTCTCCAAACAGACCAAGGTTTTCTTTACATCATTTGTCAACAGGCACCAGCTCAGGTCTGCATTAATACCAACTACTTACAGGTTTAATTCCACCATGGCTACTGAATCATCACCATTTCTCCTTTAAAACATCCCTTGCTTTATAAACCCTGGCAGAAGTGAAAGCCACAATTCCCACTAAGGAAATAATTCAAAGGAAAAGACAAAGACCATCCCCTTCAAACACTCACAGGTTGAGATTACATAAAAAGACACCTTGACCAGTGGGTTCCAGGCTTTAAATAGTCCCCTCTTTAAAAGAGCCATTCTTCAGAGCTTACACCATCTCACCTCTCCCAGCCTCCACGCACACACCACCCAGCCTGTAATGGCAGCAATGATCCCCATCCCTACAAAAAATAGCTGGATGAATCACCTTAGGATTCATGTACCATCTGTTGCACACTGAAGTGATGGGGATGCAGATGCCTGCTCTCCTGTGGAAGCATTACTGCTGTAAGTCCTGGTTGGAGCTTCACTTGGGAATGAAATCACACAAAGTCATCTATGGATGATGAATTGATCACATTGCACTTACAGAGCAGCACAGAACAAGCCCCTGGGCTGGTCACAGCTGAAGGGTTGCCACACATCACTGCGTGAGCACACCGAGTACTGACACAGGATAACTGTACCTATGACATTATGATGAGCTCTTAGGCAGAAGCTCTTCCCTGTGAGGGTGCTGAGGCGCTGGCACAGGGTGCCCAGAGAAGCTGTGGCTGCCCCATCCCTGGCAGTGCTCAAGGCCAGGTTGGACACAGGGGCTTGAAGCAAGCTGCTCCAGTGGCAGGGGTTGGAGCTGGAGGAGCTTTATGGTCCCTTCCAACCCAAATGAGTTTGGGATTGTGATTCTGTGACAGACCTAACAGTAACAAACTGAATTCCCTGTAAGCATAACCCCTTAGGAAGGGACATGACATCATGGAGCTGGAAAATACCAACCTGCAGAAAGAAACGGCTACTCCTTTCCTCCTCCTTTAGCAGGGCCACAAGGAACAGCCACTCAGCCACAATCACCACTTGCCTTTAGAGTTGAGCCCATAAACCCCTGAGAGTTTTATTTTCACATTAGATTTTATTCCAAACACCCTAAAGGAGTGTTAATAAACCCTGTGCATGGCTTTAAAAATGAATAAAATCACAGAACCCCAACCTGGTTTGGGTTGGAACGGACCTTAAAGCTCACTTGTGCCTAAGAGCTCATCTCAGTCTCCCCTCGGGCAGGTTCAAGCCATTCCCCCTGGCCTGTCCCTACAGTCCCTTGTCCCAAGCCCCTCTCCAGCTTTCCTGCAGCCCCTTTAGGCACTGGAGCTGCTCTAAGGTCTCCCCTTCAGGAGCCTTCTCTTCTCCAGGCTGCCCCAGCCCAGCTCTCTCAGCCTGGCTCCAGAGCAGAGCTGCTCCAGCCCTCGCAGCAGCTCTGGGGCCTCCTCTGGCCTCGCTCCAACAGCTCCATGTCCCTCTTGTGCTGGGGGCCATAAAAATAAGGATAAAGAACATTGCCAATAAAAGGACCAATTTATTGACCATGGTTCCGCAGGAGAGTTTGAATCCCGCTCTGTCACACGTGGTCTAGCCCATGTTGTTGGTTCTATTTCCCCTGAATCCAAACAATGTATTATTTTATGGGCGATTTCAAGCAGCTTCAAGGACAGAATCAGAATTCAAACTAATCTTAAGAAATGCATTAGTGACCTCAAGAGGAAAATGAAGCTCTGCAGGGAACAGCAGCACAAGGTAATACAAAGGCAAGAACAACTGGCTGCTTATAACACAGACTGCACACAAGTGGGTGAGCAATTTGGGGGTCAGAACCAAAGGAAGCAGATCAAGTTGAGATTTCAGCCTTGTTTCATTAAGCACGTGCTGGGTTTTAATCCAGTGAGTTAATTCAAACCCTTAGAAAACTCTCCCTACACAAGTGTGTCCAGGGCAGCATCAGTCAGTGCTGCAGCAGCATTCTCCCTATATTCTGGGCGCTGGTGAGGCCACCCCTCGGATCCTGTGCTCAGCTCTGGGCCCCTCACTGCAAGAGAGACATTGAGGGGCTGGAGCGGGGCCAGAGAAGGGAATGGAGCTGGTGCAGGGCCTGGAGCCCAAGTGTGATGGGGAAGGGCTGAGGGACCTGAGGGGTTCAGATGGAGAAGAGAAGGCTCAGGGGGGACCTGATGGCTGCCTCCAAGTGCCTGAGAGGAGGATGGAGCCAGGAGGGGCTGGGCTCTGCTCCCAAGGAACAAGGGATGGGACAAGAGGAACCGGCCTCAAGCTGCACCAGGGCAGGTTTAGATGGAGCTGAGGACCAATTCCTGCCCCAGAGGGTGCTCAGGCATTGGAACAGGCTGCCCAGGGCAGGGCTGCAGGCACCGGCCCTGCAAGGGTTCACACAGTGTGGAGACGAGGCCTCAGTGCCATGGCAGTGGTGGCCTTGGTAGTGCTGGGAAGTGGTTGGGCTGGATGAGCTTAAAGGGCTTTTCCAACCTGGGTGATTACGGGAACCTAAACAGCATCCTTTAGCCCAAAATATTTCTGGTATTCAACTGGGAAAGGAAAAAAGGAGTCACTGTTATCCTTAGAGACTAAAGGTGGGGGGGGAGATGCTGTGGATGGGGTTCTATGCAGCCCTGACCAGGGCAACGGCAGAGGAAGAAAAACCTCAACCAATTCAGGAGCTTTTTGGCAAGAAAAGGCAGTTTGCAAAGTCCACCCAGAACTACTGAAAGAAAGGTGATGCCAGCAAAGAAGTGACTTTATGATATGAAAAAGTGGTCTCAGCCTCGTTCTGTAGCTCAAGATCTATCAGCTAAAATCCAGGTCCAAACAAAGCCCTAGCAGAAAAGGCATGCAAGCTTAGCACTGGGGTCATTAAACTCTGGAACAACCTATTCAGCTGGGCAGTGGATGCTCCTCCCTCCCTTGGAACGCAGAGCTGTTGGATGTCATTCCATTGCTGCAATCTACGTGCAAAGGCATCCAAGAGTTTTCTGAAGCAGAGGGAAGGGAAGAAGTGATTAACCAGAACCCACAGCATCAGGGCTGGAAGTTCTTCTGGACATAGAGAGTACTGGTGGCTCCCACAGGGAACCAGCAAACCTGACCAGCTCCCATTAATACACACTGCAGAGCCTGCCTGGTACTCTCTCCTGGAGAGCTTTCTGAGGGAAGAGCACAGAGAGAAGGGTTTTGCTGTACAAGATAAGAGGTGGAAGCATTCACCCACGTTAACTGTGATAAGTCATGATGTTTTAATGCATTATGGGGCAGGATGAAGTTCAGTGTCCAGCTCTGGGGCAGCAGCACAAGAGGGATGTGGAGCTGTTGGAGCGAGGCCAGAGGAGGCCATGGAGCTGCTGTGAGGGCTGGAGCAGCTCTGCTCTGGAGCCAGGCTGAGAGAGCTGGGCTGGGGCAGCCTGGAGAAGAGAAGGCTCCTGAAGGGGAGACCTTAGAGCAGCTCCAGTGCCTAAAGGGGCTGCAGGAAACCTGGAGAGGGGCTTGGGACAAGGGCCTGTAGGGCCAGGCCAAGGGGAATGGCTTGAACCTGCCCGAGGGGAGACTGAGCTGAGCTCTTAGGCAGAAGCTCTTCCCTGTGAGGGTGCTGAGGCGCTGGCACAGGGTGCCCAGAGAAGCTGTGGCTGCCCCATCCCTGGCAGTGCTCAAGGCCAGGTTGGACACAGGGGCTTGGAGCAAGCTGCTCCAGTGGAAGGGGTCCCTGCCAGTGGCAGGGGTTGGGAATGGAGGAGCTTTGAGGTCCTTTCATCCCAACCCAGTCTGGGATTCCATGACTCTGAAATAGGCTGTTCTCATATATAAACCCAGGAAACTCCTAAAAGGCAAGGTCTGAGCAAGCAGATGCCCAATGATTAACATCCTCCTAAACGGGCAAATTTATCAGCAACAGCAAAGAGCAAAGCACCCAAGACACATAATTGAGTTAAAAGATGGGAACTTGTGAAGTTCCTATCAGGGAAATTGCCATTAACTCTGAGAGCCCCATTTCAAAGCCTTCAACAGCTAATTGAGTGAAGCTGATCGATCCTCTTTGTCTGGAAGCCTTGAGCCACTGCCTAGCACTGATTTCACAAAGAGCATTCATGTGCAAGCTGAAATCAATGCACACATCTCCTGGTTCCAGCAGCTCTGATGTGACAGCAGCCACTGGAGAGATTTCAAGGTCGTTCAGCTGATTCTTGAACACTGCCTTGTCCTGCTTCCTGAGCCTCATGTGCTGGAGATTTGTATATCCAGTGCCAAACACCACTCATGGCATTGATTAATGGTGGGTACCAGCATCTCCTCCGTGCCAGCACATGCAGGTTATGTACTAGTGGCTGGTGCTGGCAGCCCAGCAAGCAGCACTCCATGCTGTGTGCTGTAATGAGTCACTGGGGAGCCTCAGAGGAGAGCCAGGGAGGGAAGAGCCCCATTAGACAACACAAATCATCCCCCTGCCAGACGGGATTAGAAGGGCAGTTGTTGCCAGGCGGAGTCTGCAAAGGGCTCAGGAAACAGTCAACAGTGACCTACAAAGGGAAAGTAATTGGGATTGTGCCACTGCTGCTGGATGATGCACAAGGAGCTGGGTTTACTGCCCCACTTCCTCTTCTTGGGCATGTGTTTGCCTCTTCTACACCAGAAACTGACATCTTAGGATCACAGAAGGGTTTGGGATGGAAGGGACCTTAAAGCTCATCCAGTTCCAACCCCCTGCACAGGTAGGGACACCTTCCATTAGAACAGGTTGCTCCAAAAGTCCTGTCCTTGGGCAAAATAGGACAAGAGGGAATGGCTTGAACCTGCAAGAGGGGAGACTGAGCTGAGCTCTTAGGCAGAAGCTCTTCCCTGTGAGGGTGCTGAGGCGCTGGCACAGGGTGCCCAGAGAAGCTGTGGCTGCCCCATCCCTGGCAGTGCTCAAGGCCAGGTTGGACACAGGGGCTTGGAGCAAGCTGCTCCAGTGGAAGGGGTCCCTGCCCCTGGCAGGGGTTGGAGCTGGAGGAGCTCTGAGCTCCCTTCCAACCATCTCAAACCAGACACCCCAATACCACCCGAGGAGTCCTGGTGAAAGCTACAGCTCCAAGATCTTCCAACAACCACCTTCTCATCACCTTTCACACCCAGATTTGTTGGTGCTTCTGATCCACAGCTTCAGGAGTGGATCTAAAGTCACTAAAACTAAAGAGTCACTAAAAGAGTCACTACAACTCAAACATTTAATGCTCAGAAGCAGTAAATTCGCTAGTGAAAACTGGAAAGTACCAACCCAAGGCAACAAGAGGAGAAAGCTCTGCTAAGAACAATAAACTGAATTATGAATGCCTGAAACCCATTTTTAGACTTTGATTTAAAAAGAAGCCCCAAAAGGAGGATGCTCCTACTTGACTCAAAATGCTCCGTATGAGCCAGTCACCAAGAGGAGTATTTTTAGGTACATCAGTCTGAGCTCTTAAAACAGAAATGTTGTATTAAAGTGATTAAAGCAGCTTCTGTAAGGAAAAAATTCCTCCTCTGCTCTTCGCTGTCAAGTGATGGAAGTTTCACCCGGTTCCCCCAAAGCAGGAAACAGGATTCATTCATTACCCCACAGCACTGACAGCACCAGCAGACTGCATTCAGCACCCAAACCCTCAGGAACATGAAGTGTATCCACAGTCAGAGCTAAGGAACTCTGCAGAGAGCATCAAGTCTGGTCCCAGAGAGCAGAGTTCATGTGGTCTCACCTCCTTCCTCTAAATTGGTTTACCCTGAAGATCATCTTCTCCCCATTGGTCCCACTTCTGCTCTGCTGTCAAACCTCTTTAATTCTGCCCTTTCTTTCCTGATGACATCAGCTCAAAGGACCACCTGAGTGGATTCTTTGCATCCCTAAATCCTCAACTGATCAGGACAAGAAGTCCAGGTTGAGGGGAAATGAGAAGAAAACCTACAAAGAATAAACCTACTCCATCATCCATCCACAGCCAAACCTTCTGCAAATGGTGTTACTGACAGCTACAGTTATGAAGTATTTAAAACTAAGAAGTTGTGTTGAGTGGTAAAGGGCAATTAAATGCACACTGATCAGACCTTTTCCAGCAGGTTTTGGCCACCCAGGACCAAGCAGGCTAAGGGATGTCCTCCCAGCCTGAAATGGAACCACTGCCCGCATCAATCCCAGGGAATAAGAACATTTTGTGCTGTTAACACTATCAAACCTATACAAGAGAGGCTTTGGTGCTACTGCAGCAGTTCTGCATCCCACCAAAGCAGCAATAGCTCCTTTCTGAGCAAACAAAAGGTTTCAAATATCCTCTTTTAACATGATTTATCCTCTGTGTTCTATGTCCCTCTTGTGCTGCTGCCCCAGAGCTGGATCAGGGCTGCAGGGGGGCTCTCCCCATAGCACAGCAGAGGGGCAGGATCCCCTCCCTGAGCTGCTGCTCACGCTCTGGGGGTGCAGCTCAGCACATGGGGGGGTTCTGGGCTCAAGCACTCACTGAAGCCGGGTCATGGGGAGCTGCTCCTCACCCAGCACCCCAAGTCCTTCTCCTCAGGCTGTTCCATCCGGTCTCCCCCAGCCTGGGTTTGTTTTATGGCATCCTACCTCAAACAGTAACTCTAGGAAGGCAGACACAAATCAATACCAATGTCATACAACTGCAGTTGACCTTTTCAGGCCAATGTATCCCTGCCAATCCCAGATTTCTTTTCAGGCCACCACCCCCAACAAAGCTTTTTTTCCCCTCCTTTAATTAAAAGCACTATTGAAAACTGTTTGCTACCATCCTGGATCAATCAGTTTGGCCTCAGGGATTTCTGGCAGCCTCCAGCTCTCCATTTGGGAATCAGCTTGTACCACAAAGCAGAGTAGGTAAGGCTGCTCACTGCTCCTGGGTTACACATCCTACACCTTGCACATGGTACCACAGCTGTATCAGTGCACACATCTGGGAGACACACTGTGATGTTTGCATCCTGCTGTTCCATAGCTCCAGGGTTATCAAAATCAGCAGTTATAACTATGCAAAAGCCATGAAACCAGCACTATGACATCGACAAGGTTACATGTATAGAGCAATGGGTTCATCCTGATTCACACTGAAAGGAAGCAGAAGTCTAAGGAATAATTATCCTCTTAGTGTTATTTCATACTAAATAATATCTCCATTCAGTAACTTCTTACAACTGGAGACGAAGCAAGCTCAAGCTGCCATCAATGACACCCTGCACTGACACCCAACTCTGTTCTTCCTTTTCCTGCCCAAATTAAAGCAGAGGGACTGATGAGAGCAGAAAAACACGGGCAGACACACACTCAAACTGACCAGCGCAAGGGCAGGCAGCGTTTTCTCTAACTCTACCACCTCTTCCTTCCTCATGTTGGAGAATATGCATCACCCTTCCCAGCTGGAGGTCTCACCCTTACACATCTGCCTTTGGGAGCCCTTTTAACACCTTTCCAGATGAGCAGTAACAGCACTGCCCCAGTTAAGAGAACTGAAGGCAAGGGATGAAACACAATAGGGTGATGAGGTGGGTTGGGTCAGCCTGGAGAAGGCTCCTTAATGGGAGACCTTAGAGCAGCTCCAGTGCCTAAAGGGGCTGCAGGAAAGCTGGAGAGGGGCTTGGGACAAGGGCCTGTAGGGACAGGCCAAGGGGAATGGCTTGAACCTGCCCGAGGGGAGACTGAGCTGAGCTCTTAGGCAGAAGCTCTTCCCTGTGAGGGTGCTGAGGCGCTGGCACAGGGTGCCCAGAGAAGCTGTGGCTGCCCCATCCAAATTGGCCTTGTCCAGTCAACCTGAGCCCATTTCACTGCAGCTGAGCATTTGCTTAAGGCACAAAGACAAGCTTCCCTCATTCTTAACAGTTCAGAAACAGCACAGCCAGAGTTTTGCTGCCGAGGAAATTTCCATTTCATTCTCCCATGTAACAATCGAGTGCCTTGAACTTCCATCATGTCTGTAAGAGCTGAATTTCCAAGCAGAACGGTGGCAAGGCTCAGTATCTCAGCAGTTTCCAGCCACTTCCCAAACCAGAATGGGTGACATCAGCCCTTTAGCTCACTAGACAGCCTTCAGCACTCTAGTGGTAAAAAAAGCCTGCATTTAACAAACTAGAACAGACCATAAGCCGGGTCTACAAGCCTAAATGGAGGGGAGGGAGTGCACATGAATATTTATGACTGTCTGGTGCAGAACAGCAGGAAGGGAAGCAACAGAGTCGAGTGAACTAGAGTGATATAACAAGGAATGACACCTACCCAGCAGCTGAACACGCATAAAGCTATTATGTGGAGGGCTGATATCAGCTGCAGCTTCTTTTTGCACATCACAACAACAGGGACACAAAGGGAACAAGTCCATTTTTACAGGAGCACCGTTTTAAAGATTAAGGAGATGGAAAAATGATGCAACAAGCCTGAATTTCACTGGTATTGATGCTCACTGAGAGCTCTACCTCTCAGAAAGAGGGGGCATAAACCCAGAGTGGTTCGGGTTCAAAGGGACCTTAAAGCCCATCCAGCTCCAACCCCTGCCATGGGCAGGGACGCCTTCCACTGGAGCAGCTTGCTCCAAGCCCCTGTGTCCAACCTGGCCTTGAACACTGCCAGGGATGGGGCAGCCACAGCTTCTCTGGGCACCCTGTGCCAGCGCCTCAGCACCCTCACAGGGAAGAGCTTCTGCCTAAGAGCTCAGCTCAGTCTTCCTGTCCTACATGATGTCTGCATTTGTGTGCAGTGCATGACAAGGAGGCAGAAATTATTATGGGTTTCCCTTTTACACCTGTACCTCCTGCTGTGAAAAACTCTGTAACATCCAGGTAACAAGAAGCAAGCTCTTCCCCTTTACACATAATCAGTTACAAAACTATGGTGAAGAGCTGTAAATGAGAGTGATGTGAATGTGATGTGATAATAACGTGATTCTATGAACGGGTTCAAAATAGTTACGACAAAAAAACATCTCCCATACTTCTATTTGTTACAACCCCAGGAAATCAAGGGAATTTGCAGCCCCTCAAGCCTCAGTGAAGGATCTTCACACAACAGACACCTCCCTCCCCTGCAGCCCTGATCCAGCTCTGGGGCAGCAGCACAAGAGGGACGTGGAGCTGTTGGAGTGAGGCCAGAGGAGGCCATGGAGCTGCTGCGAGGGCTGGAGCAGCTCTGCTCTGGAGCCAGGCTGAGAGAGCTGGGCTGGGGCAGCCTGGAGAAGAGAAGGCTCCTGAAGGGGAGACCTTAGAGCAGCTCCAGTGCCTAAAGGGGCTGCAGGGAAGCTGGAGAGGGGCTTGGGACAAGGGCCTGTAGGGCCAGGCCAAGGGGAATGGCTTGAACCTGCCCGAGGGGAGACTGAGCTGAGCTCTTAGGCAGAAGCTCTTCCCTGTGAGGGTGCTGAGGCGCTGGCACAGGGTGCCCAGAGAAGCTGTGGCTGCCCCATCCCTGGCAGTGCTCAAGGCCAGGTTGGATACATGGGCTTGGAGCAAGCTGCTCCAGTGGAAGGGGTCCCTGCGTGTGGCAGGGGTTGGAACTGGATGGGCTTTAAGGTCCCTTCCAACCCAAAGCAGGCTGGGATTCTATGAAAACTACTGTCCTCACAAGTGGCTGTTGAGCCCCTCTCTTGACTTCAGGCTGCAGAGGTGGGACACAGACCCCTGCAAGCCCTTGTTCACAGACCATTTGTACACCAAGGAGGGAACAGACAACTCTCAGCCACCAGGACACATTTGAGAGAATCTGCTCAGCGTTACAAGGCTCAGCCTGAAATATCAAGAGCAGACCTGAACTGCATAAAAGCTAACAGCTTCCATTATCAAGGTCAGAGGAGAGCCTGCCTGGCTGTCCTGAACACGAAAGGCTGGTCCTCCCGGTGTCCTTCAGTGCAACACCTGCCAGAACATCCTCATTATGATCCTCACTGATTGCTTTCAAGCAGCACACCCCAAAAGTTGCTTCAGCTCACCCCAGCCTCCGTGACACCGCAGCACCTGCCTCTGGTACCCAGTATCACGTGCTGCACTCGGGAGGAACACGAAGCCTCTGTTCAGCCTCACACGTGCATTCCTTAGGGACAGAAAATGGACATGAAATTGCCTCTAACAAGCACAGGAACAATTCTCCCAAAGGATCGACCTTTCATGCATCCATTCTACCCAGATCCAAATGGCACACTATGAGAAAATACGTAATTTAGTTTCTGATGACAGGAAGATATTGAGGGATGATGGATAAAAGCCTTGCTGTGCCACTGATCTCAGCATTCAGCTCCATACACATGTATTTCGTGCTGTCTCCAGGCATTTTAGACCAGCAAGAGAAGCAAAGGATTGTCACTGGTATATGAAATCTGGCAGTAGCTAAAGGGAAAAGAAAGAGGCAGAAAAAAGTATTTTCTAGTCTTAGTCTTTTGTTTAAAGTCAATGTGAACCTGTTGGCTTCTTTTAGACACATTACAATCCTAATTTATTTAGTACTACGCTTTCTATTGCATGAGGGAGATGCAGTAACTTTTATGTGGGATTTGGCATCTCTATTTACGAGTAATAAACTGAGCCTCATAATGAGACTGAGCATTAAGTGCCTGTAGCAATTCAGAGGAGAAGGCACAGCCTACACACGAAGCTGGACAAGGCTGCCCTGGGTGCTTGTTACATGAAAGGCTCACTCAAGCCAATGAAAACTTGTGGAGACAAATCACAACAAAAGTGATTTAAAGTCAGGATTCCTCTGTTCAATAAAGCCTAATAAGCACCTGCATAGTCGAAAAAGTAGAAGAGCACCATAGAATCTCAGACTGGTTTGTGCTGGAAGGGACCTTAAAGCTCCTCCAGCCCCAACCCCTGCCACAGGCAGGGACCCCTTCCACTGGAGCAGCTTGCTCCAAGCCCCTCTGTCCAACCTGCCCTTGAGCACTGCCAGGGATGGGGCAGCCACAGCTTCTCTGGGCACCCTGTGCCAGCGCCTCAGCACCCTCACAGGGAAGAGCTTCTGCCTAAGAGCTCAGCTCAGTCTCCTCTCGGGCAGGTTCAAGCCATTCCCCTTGGCCTGGCCCTACAGGCCCTTGTCCCAAGCCCCTCTCCAGCTTTCCTGCAGCCCCTTTAGGCACTGGAGCTGCTCTCAGGTCTCCCCTTCAGGAGCCTTCTCTTCTCCAGGCTGCCCCAGCCCAGCTCTCTCAGCCTGGCTCCAGAGCAGAGCTGCTCCAGCCCTCGCAGCAGCTCCATGGCCTCCTCTGGCCTCGCTCCAACAGCTCCACGTCCCTCTTGTGCTGCTGCCCCAGAGCTGGATCAGGGCTGCAGGGGGGGGTCTCCCCTTCACACAGCAGAGGGGCAGGATCCCCTCCTTTAGAATGACTGATTACAACTGCATGGGTAAGATCTCCCTTGATACACACACCAAGCCTTGTAGCAGTGACAAATACACATGCTGATAAACAGCTTCATTAACTCCTGTGGGGTTTGTCAGTGATTTGCTTCACTTTTCCTCCCCAAAATGGGAAATACGAGAGCACAATGCAAAAATCTTGTTCTATTTGTTCATCACAGCCATGAAGAAACAGAACACTGAATAGGTCACTCCTCTGGTTCCATTCCACAACCAGCGAGTTTCATAGCTCTCACAGATGTAAGGTGTGTAAAGAGTAAGTCTGCACACTGCAAAGCTTTCATATAAAAGCTGGGGGTTTTCCACCCCATTCCCTAACCTGTGATGAACAAGAGTCAGCCATTCACGACTGAGGAGGGAAGATCAAGTCTATTCAAATGAAGGGAATAAACTATGACAGTTTGATTACTCTGTGGAGACAGTAAAATAAGAGCAGAGAAATGTCACCTCTTAAGCACAGCTATCCAAATTCAATATACAGGCCTTGTGTTCTGCAGATGATGCCACTTGTTGCCTGCAGAGGAGGTCCAAGTGAACCACATAACACAAGCAGAGCTGTTTTCACTGTTTTAAAGGTCTCTAGAGGCAGCAGAGCCACAACTAATGTCACAAGAGGACCTGCAGGCAAGTTTGGTTTCCCTCAGCTGCTGTAACACCAAACATCTGGGAAGTTGCCCAATGCCACTGCAGGAGGACTTCCAGTTTTCTGTCAGGGAGAACATCTGGCACATTTAGAGCTCCATCTTCCATGGTTTTCTACAGAGGGGAGAAATGCTCTGCTTATGGGATAAAGCAACAGAACCGTGCCCATTTCTGAATGACAGACACCCTTGAAGCTGGTATGGAATCCAGAAATGGTCTTCTAATCTCCATACCAGACCAAGGTAGGAGCATCTCCTTGTGGACAGGGAGCATCAGAATCTTGGAAAGACTTGGAGCAAAAAAGCTAAGACAGTAAAACCAAAATACGTGTGTACACACCTGCAACAACAGGCAAGAGCAGGAGGAGGAGTAACGGAACCCCATGTGCTAAACCACTGCGGTCAGTGTGGTTTCTTTCACTCAAATGACAACGTAGCAAGAGCAGGAAGAATAAACCTAAGACAAGGTAACAAGATCAAGAACTGGGTACGACCCAGATAAGGAAAGCAAAAGAATGAGGAGACTCAGGAATTTTGCCCAAGCCAAAGGAGTGAGCAAGGTCAGGGAGGGGATCCTGCTCCTCTGCTGTGTGAAGGAGAGAACCCCCTGCAGCCCTGATCCAGCTCTGGGGCAGCAGCACAAGAGGGACGTGGAGCTGTTGGAGTGAGCCCAGAGGAGGCCATGGAGCTGCTGCGAGGGCTGGAGCAGCTCTGCTCTGGAGCCAGGCTGAGAGAGCTGGGCTGGGGCAGCCTGGAGAAGAGAAGGCTCCTGAAGGGGAGACCTTAGAGCAGCTCCAGTGCCTAAAGGGGCTGCAGGAAAGCTGGAGAGGGGCTTGGGACAAGGGCCTGTAGGGACAGGCCAAGGGGAATGGCTTGAACCTGCCCGAGGGGAGACTGAGCTGAGCTCTTAGGCAGAAGCTCTTCCCTGTGAGGGTGCTGAGGCGCTGGCACAGGGTGCCCAGAGAAGCTGTGGCTGCCCCATCCCTGGCAGTGCTCAAGGCCAGGTTGGACACAGGGACTTGGAGCAAGTTGCTCTATGGAAGGGGTCCCTGCCCATGGCAGGGGTTGGAGCTGGAGGAGCTTTAAGGTCCCTTCCTTTTAATGCTACATTACGAAGCATTTTGGTGAAACAACAGCTTTACTATGGAGACACATAATACACACTGAATACCAAGTCATTTCCAGCCTAATCAATGGTTTCTAAGGTAGATTCACAGAATAAAGCCAAAAGAAGGGAAATTTGCTCTCTTAAATATTTACTCTGCCTTTAATTTTAACTGCACGTTTATATATTAACTGGTGCTGGCTTGGCTGAGCTTGTTCTTAAGATTTCAACTGCTTTAATGGTCCAATTGCTTCTTACACAAAAATTTGAAGCTATCAAGTTTTAAAGCCCAATATTTAAGCTTTATTAATGTCATGCAAGGATAGCTTAATATTCACTTTATATATGATGGCAGTTAAAGCCTATGGGGATTAATTCACCTCTTGAAGAACACACTACATATGAGCTGCACCATTCAGATGCCCCATTAAAAACAAGTGCAGCACCAAGTAAGAATCCACTCAGAGACCCTCAGTAATTCATCATTCATAAATCCAGGTTTTACATCCCAGTATTTTAGTTTTAAATACCCAATTATCTGCTTGTGAAAGACTTGGAAGATGTAAAATGCTACATACCTAGAGTAGAAGTAATCAAGCCATAGATATCACATTGGAAGTATGGATCCTCTCTTTATGGAGTGGTTCTGTTAAGTGCAAGTAGTGCTTTGCACTGAGCTCCTCCTGCAAAAGGGGAAGGAGCCCAGAGCTGCCCCAAGCACCACAGAGCACGGATTAGAATCATAAAATCCCAGCCTGGTTTGGGATGGAGGGACCTTAAAGCCCATCCAGTCCCAACCCCTCCTAGAGGCAGGGACACCTTCCACTAGAACAGGTTGCTCCAAACCCCACCCAAGCTCTCAGCCTCTCTGCAGAGCAGAGCTGCTCCAGCCCTCTTCATACTATAGATGCAATCTGTCTCACAGGAGACATCCCTCCTTCACAGTACATGGTACGCAACATGCAAGATTCTATAGCTATGGATAATGTTGAGCTGGTGATGTCCTGATGGCAGAGAACAGCTATGGAAGGGAGGAGAGAAAATGGGCAGCCACCAGAGTATGTATTTCTGGAGCTAAATATTCAGGAATTCTATTCTTTAGAGCACTAAATGTCATCCCAATGCAAGCAGACCAGCATATGTCATCACCTAGCTCAGGGAATCCAGGCATCGTCTCCCTGTGCCACAGGCTAAATGTAAGTCCTTGAAACGGGTCATCACTTGCTTCCTAAAGCTGCTTTGCCCTTGACAGCACGAGCAGCACTGCTGTGTCAGCCTTTCTAAGCAGCAAATCAGGGAAGTTTTAGGAGACCTCTTCAAATGCTTGAGGTTTCCACCAGCTCCCCTTCCCTCCATCCTTCACAGGCTTAGTTTTGTCTGATGTTTCCCCAGCACATCATCCACAAGCAAATGCTTCCTCCTGCTCCCTCCTCGTGTTACTACCTACCTGCCCCATCCTGCCAGCTCACACTGTAGTAGCTTTGGTCCTGCCTGAAGAAAGAAGAGAGCTCCACATAGCTTCCTCCACAGTGCCTCCACCTTACTCCCATCTTCAAGGCAGCTCTGAAAGGACTAAGACTTGACCTTTACTCTTTCCACACGAGAGGTGCAGAACAAGCTTCCACAAGAGCTCTTTTCTCTTAAACTCATCCTTCACAATGACACACAGGTACCTTTTCAGAACAAAGGTCTTAAAATAGTCCTGATTTAAGGTCTGGCTTCTGAGGGGGCAGCTTGTAAGAGGACATTGTGTGCACTTGCATTAAGCTCACCTTTCCACACAGCACAGAATGACTTGAGGCAGCATTTGCTGATCCAAGCTGACAAGGAGAATACGTGGGGACTGGTGCAGAAATAACCAGAGGTGCACCCAATCCTCTGCACAAGACACTTGGGTTAGTGTGCATGATGCACCTCCACAGCAACTTTGGAGGAAAAGAGCTGGTATCAAAATAGAGGAGGACATGTCTAACTATGTGTGTTACCAAAATCCCCACCATGAAACCAAAACCATGTAGAACTTAAGTAAAGTATGATTTGAGAAGCTGCATGCTCTGGTCTCCTCAGACACTTCTATGAGCCCAGGTAGCACATGGCTACAAATACCTTACTTTAAGGACTTACAAGCAGTATGTCTCAATACCACACTAAATGTTTCTCCTTCCAAGTCTGCTCCTCCACAAAGAGGATGTGGACAGGGTGGAGAGGGTCCAGAGAAGGGCCACAAAGATGGTCCAAGGGCTGGGCAGCAGTGAGGAAAGGCTGAGAGAGCTGGGACTGCAGCTGGAGGAGGCGCAGGGAGACCTGATCCATGTGCCAGTGTTTAAAAGCTGGCTACAAAGAAGATGGAGACTCCCTTTGTACAAGGAGTGCCATGGGAAAGATGAGGGGTGATGGGCACAAGTTATTCCTGGGGAGATTCCCACTGGACACAAGAGGGAAGTTTTTCCCAATGAGAACAAGCAGACACTGGAATAATCTCCCTGTGGAAGTGCTGATTCCCCAGTGTTGACCACTGTCAAAATGGGGCTGCACAGGGTGCTGGACATCCAGTCTGGGTCATGCCTTGCCTAGAAAGGTTGGAGCAGATGATCCTTGAGGTCCCTCCCAAGCTGATTCTATGATTCCTGAGCTGTTCCAGCTTTCCTCCTGGGGAACAGAATAGAGACCCTCAGCACAGCCACTTGATGCTCCTGCTCCACCTGCACTGTACATTGAGAACTTCAACCTCAATTAATCCAGCACAACTTCCTACCTTTCAACGTGCAGACCTCTAAGCACTTCCTATCTGAGACACAGCTCTCAGGAAGGAGTTGAAGTCAACTGACAACACAAACTTGTCCTTTCCCAGCTGCATTTCACAAATGCCTTAGAGAGAGGCCGTGGAGCCTGAGGGGTCTGCAGACCCAAGCTTTAATACTCATCCAGAAGAATCCAAATACAGAAAAAGACTTTAGAAGATAGGAATTTGGTTCCAAATGCTTTAGAGGACAATTACCTACACTCCAGCTGGGATACAGTACCTTGAAATGAATATTCTCCTCCAGCAGTCTATTCCAGAAGAATGCTCCCATCATATAAGGGCTCTAAGGACATACATGAGTGAAGTTCCTATTTAACTATAATATTTACTTTCCAAGACACACAGAAAAGACTTGGTTCTAACTTGAGAAATTCCTTGTATAAATGTGCACAGAAGGTTAATTTGGGCTCTTCAGGCCGTCACACACCTACAAAGCAGCATTAAGTGCACCACAGGGTTCTCTAAGGACCTCAAAGACAACTACCAGACACAGAAGGTCACATTTGTTTGCCATTAAGATGCATAAAAGAGCTGCCACCAAGTCAAGTAAACACTACATGACACCTGGTTGCTGTCATCTTCCAGTGTGCAGCTGATGGCGGCAGTGGGGAATGATCTGGTGAAGTGAAAGCAGCACAGGGGTGCAGTGTAAAAGCAGACTGTCGAGCCAGGGATTTTAGGCAAAGATTTAAGAAGCATCAAATAGGGAGAAAAAGCACGGAGCTGTTTTCAAACTTCAGAATGTTCCACGTAGGACACCCCCTCCTCTCCATTCCCAATTCCCAGAGCATGAGCAGCAGCTCAGTGAGGGGATCCAGTTCTGATCCAGCTCTGGGGGCAGCAGCACAAGAGGGACGTGGAGCTGTTGGAGTGAGGCCAGAGGAGGCCATGGAGCTGCTGCAAGGGTTGAAGGAGGCTTTACTTCAACATATTCTGGAGTTTAATGGGTTTTTTTTGGGGGGTAATGGAGCAAATCCATCTGTCTTCCAGAGAAAACAACATATCCCTCTTGTATGTTTTAATGGAATTGTGTAATTCCTAAGGCCAAGACTGTATTTAACTCCGAATCAATTGCTGTGACAGTCCAGCCAGCCTAAGGATACAGAGGCAACAGATCAGCCCCTTGACTCTTGAACATGGGCAGAGGGAGGGAATTTTGGAATCATAATATTAAAAGGATGCAACTTTTCACTGGAAAAGCTTTATTCGAGTCTGCTATTATACTGCAGCAGCCAGGCAGAGGTTGAGTTTTATGGGACACAAGCTTTTGATCTGCTGCTGTTTATGGCAGTTTTAGGGACAACCCATCCCCTTCTCCAAGTAACACTGAGGTTTCAGAGGAACTAAAAATAAAGTAGAAAAGAATTGTGGTCCCAAAAGTTAAGGGCATGATGGTGGATAGAGAAAAAGGCAAAAGATAACTATGGAAAAGAAATGGGAAAAGTGGGAGAACAGAAAGAACAGGGACAAAATTACAGTTGCATATATATAAAAGGCTGCATGGAGACCTTAAAACAGCCTTCCAGTATCTGAAGGGGGTCTACAGGGAGGCTGGAGAGGGACTCTTCATCAGGGAGTATAATCACAGGACAGGGGAGAATGGGTTCAAACTGAAACAAAGGAGATTCAGGTTGGATCTAAGGCAGAAGCTCTTCCCTGTGAGGGTGCTGAGGCACTGGCACAGGGTGCCCAGAGAAGCTGTGGCTGCCCCATCCCTGGCAGTGTTCAAGGCCAGGTTGGACACAGGGGCTTGGAGCAAGCTGCTCCAGTGGAAGGGGTCCCTGCCCGTGGCAGTGGGTTGGAGCTGGAGAAGCGTTAAGTTCCTTTCCAACCCAAACCAGTCTGGGATGCTATGATTCCATATAAAGGACTGACATTAAGCAGCAGCTTGGAAAGCTAAGAAGGAATTACAAGAACCTAATGCAGTGAGTGCGTGGAAATAAAGGGTTGGAAGAGGCCCACCCTGTGAAAACCTCTGTGTGAGACATTCCAAGGTCAGGGAGGTAAAAGGAATCTTTGGATTTCCAGATGACACCAAACCCAAACTGCCTGCAGCCATTCTGAGCCTCCCCCAGCTGTGTTCAGCTGCTGTGCTGAAACCTTCACTCCCAGCTTTACTCAAAGAAGCAGCAGCAGCTCAGCTTTACTAAAGCCAGCCTGGGTTTTACGCAGACACAAGCGATTCTTCAGCCATTTTGAGTGAGACAAGGACATAACACAAGAAACTGCTTCGGCAGCGAATGTATAAGGCTGAAATCAGGAGAAAACACTAAAATCGGGTAATCTAGCCATGAAAAATAAAGCAGCAAAGCCTGGGGAAGGCAAAAAGGGTCAGAACCTTCTTTGAAAGAGAAGCCACTGCAGCACAGCCAATTATTCTGTTCTACAGCAGAGCCCTGTTCATAGGCTCTCATAATACCTGCTGCATCCAGCAGGAAACATTACCTGCAGATTCAGCTGCTATTCCAAAAGGAAGCGCTCTCCACTTACCTGCATTTCCAATGGGATGCTCTCTCCTCTGGTCCTGAGCTCATGCTGCTCGCTTCCAAGATTTACTGACCTGTGTGCACACTGTGCTTCTGCTCCCAGCACTTACAATAAATTGTGTTCTCTCCATCTCCTCCACCACCTCAGACATCCACTGATGATGCAGTCACCCATCGAGCTCAGATTCCTCTGCTCAGGCTATTAAAAATCCCCTCCCAGCACTGACAAGTAGGCTGCTCACAGGCATCTCGGTGCCAGCAGAAGAGGACAGTCAGTAATGAGTATTTCCTACCCCCAGAGAAGGCAACATCTTCATTAAAACAAATGAAGTGCCCAACCCCACACGCTGCAGAGAAACACGTCTGAGCTCAGACTGACACAACACTGCCTGCCCGTGTCTGTGCAGGCAGCTTCAGAGCCTCTGCAGAGCTGAGCTCCCAACCTCCTAGCAGGAATTCACTTGTCCTGACTTCAGCATCAGCTGTTTAGGCCCTCAGGCAGAAACAGAAGCATGGAATGGTTTGGGTTGGAAGGGAGCTTAACACTTCTCCAGTCCCAACCCCTGCCACGGGCAGGGACCCCTTCCACTGGAGCAGCTTGCTCCAAGCCCCTGTGTCCAACCTGGCCTTGAGCACTGCCAGGGATGGGGCAGCCACAGCTTCTCTGGGCACCCTGTGCCAGCGCCTCAGCACCCTCACAGGGAAGAGCTTCTGCCTAAGAGCTCAGCTCAGTCTCCCCTCGGGCAGGTTCAAGCCATTCCCCTTGGCCTGGCCCTACAGGCCCTTGTCCCAAGCCCCTCTCCAGCTTTCCTGCAGCCCCTTTAGGCACTGGAGCTGCTCTAAGGTCTCCCCTTCAGGAGCCTTCTCTTCTCCAGGCTGCCCCAGCCCAGCTCTCTCAGCCTGGCTCCAGAGCAGAGCTGCTCCAGCCCTCGCAGCAGCTCCGTGGCCTCCTCTGGACTCACTCCAACAGCTCCACATCCGCTTGTGTTGGGGGTCAGTTTGCATTGGATCAGACTGATGGGAACCTTGACAATCTTCCATCAGCCCCTGCTTGGAGCTTTGCCAGAGAGACTTCACCCTCCAAGGCCCCTCTCATAGCTACACATCTATTCCAGGTTTAATTTCCCTTCCCTTTGTGTTGCACAGATCGAGAACATTAAGAAAATGAACTGGCTGTAACTCAAACCTGGATAGAGGCAAGGACAGGAAGCTGAGTAGGAAGCATTTAGAGGGATGAGCTAAACTGGCCTCTGCATTCATTACAAAAAGGCTGGAGTGGAGGTTTTTCTTACTGTAGCAATCACAGATTGCTCTCCTGGAAGCAAATCATTGCAAAACACCACTTAGCAGGATAAATGACATTCATTTGGGCAGTCACAAATGTTAACAGCACAAAGGTTTAAGTGGTCACAATTCAAGAGACAGAAGAGACCAAGTGATAGTTAAGAACATCCATTAGCAGGTTTACCTGCCCCTGCCACTGGTTCTGGCCATGTCTGAAGACAAGCAGCCACCTCCTCATCAGCACTGCTCCAGTCTTTCTTTCCCAATTCTTTCACTTCTGAGCAAATACACTTTAGATTTCAAGCAAAGCCTTAATCCTGTGTGTTGATGACACCTACACACGTCTGGATGAGAGAACACTACGAGCCTGCAAGTCTCAGAATAGCTCTGTGGCATCTCCAGGGGATACTGGCAGCAAGTCAAGTCATGGAAGCTCTGAAAAGTATGTCCCAACTCTCTGTATTAAAATGGAAGCAACTACCACTGGTGACACTGGTGTGCACCTGCACTCAGCAGGCACCTGCACTTGTGAAAGTGGCCGAGGTCAAGCAGGATCCACTTGCAGAATCCCCAGTTTGAGACATGTCCACCTCATCTCTGTGATGGGGTTAAAGGAGGAAGCTACAACCTGGAGAAAAATGCCCTAATAGAAGGCAAGCGACTTCAGAGCACGTACTGTCTTTAACTGGTTCTCATCACTATGAAGTCTCAAGGATTTTGTGTTTGGCTTTGTAAAAACACATTAAAAGTAAAACTTTGGGACATCACACAGCGTATTCCTCAGGTTCCCTTGTGCACACCACAAACTAAAACCAGTTCACCTCACACAGGGTATGCCAGGAGTCCAAGAAGTCTTTTCAAACCATAGAGTGAACTGGGAAGTATGCCCTGGAAGAGCTGGGCTGGGTCAGCCTGGAGAAGAGAAGGCTCCTGAAGGGGAGACCTTAGAGCAGCTCCAGTGCCTAAAGGGGCTGCAGGAAAGCTGGAGAGGGGCTTGGGACAAGGGCCTGTAGGGATAAGAATGAGCTTGGAGCAAGCTGCTCTAGTGAAAGTTGTCCCTGCCCGTGGGCTGGATGAGCTTTAAGATCCCTTCAACTGAAACCAGTCTAGAATTCCATGATTCAGGCAGCACTGGCTCATCACTATTTACAGCATTCCAGCAGAACGAATGTGCTCACAGGGAACAAGAAAGGAAAGTTACACCCTTGTTCTGAAAAGTCAGATTAAATAAATGGCATTATTGTGCTGCAGAGCTGAATAGGGACTTCCTTCCCAATGTGAAGATTGGGTTCTGCTTGGCAGACTCCATAGGAGGCAAGCAGAAGCAAGCAAAGGACTCAAGAACCTGGTGACACACTAAAACCAGCCCCATGGACCCAACAGGGGGAAGCTTGAGTAGCATTTTACAATCACACTGAGCTGTGTATAAATCAGAGAAGTCTCTCCACTAAAAGCCCCAATTTTGATGCTGCTTTCCATTTCCAGTTGGTTATTTTCTTAAGTTGGTATTTTCACTCGTTGACTATCAATGGGAAGCCATCTCCAGCTCAAGAGGACCTCAGCCACTTACTATGGCCATTACACTAAGTTTGATATTATCTACTTATAAATAACACAAATTTACTGAACCATTAACTACATTACTCTTCAATGAAAAGAATTTAGATCTAGTTTCATCCAATATTTCCTTCCCAGATCAGCATTTCTGGTGATGCACTGGGCTGCATCTGGGTAAGAGTTAAATACCACCGAAACACATTAAAAGGTCTCGTTTTCACAGTTATTATTACTCAAATATTTCAAAACCTATCATGTTTTGAACATAAAAAGAAAACAGCAGATATAAAGTAATTGAGTCCGTTGTTTGCTGTCCCTGGGCCCTGCAATATATTAGAGCCAGAAGGATTTGTTTTATGTTGAAGGAGAACAAAGAACCCATTTGGCTTTTCAACTTCGTGTAAGCTCAGTAAATAAATCAAGAAAACAGACCTGGAATATTCTACTTTCCTTCCCAGTCTGTGCTTTGGTGTTTGCTTCCTGAGATATTGTTCATTTAGACTACATCCATAAATTATTTATACTAATACATCAAACTTGTCATCATTGTGATTACAGCAGTTAATTTTCATACACAGCTTTTAGTCCTGTCCTACTTCATGCTTCTTAGAATGGTTTGGGTTGAAAAGCACCTTAAAGCTCACCCAGTTCCAACTGCCCTCCCAACACCTTCCACTAGAGCAGGTCGCTTGTAGCCCCTGTGTCCAACCTGGCCTTGAGCACTGCCAGGGATGGGGCAGCCACAGCTTCTCTGGGCACCCTGTGCCAGTGCCTCAGCACCCTCACAGGGAAGGGCTTCCTTATATCCACCTTAAATCTCCCCTGTTTCAGTCTGAACCCATCACCCCTTGTCCTATCACTGCAGTCCCTAATGAAGAGTCCCTCCCCAGCATCCCTATAGGCCCCCTTCAGACACTGGAAGCTGCTCTGAGGTCTCCACACAGCTTCTCTTCTCCAGGCTCAACAGCCCCAATGTTCTCAGCCTGGCTCCATACAGGAGCTGCTCCAGCCCCTGAGCATCCTCGTGGCCTCCTCTGGACTTGCTCCAAGAGCTCCATGTCCTTCTGATGTTGAGGACCCCAGAACTGCACACAGTGCTGCAAGTGGGGTCTCACCAGTGCAGAGCAGAGGGGCAGGATCACCTCCTTCAACCTGCTGCTCATGCTCCTTTGGATGCAGCCCAGCACACCAGAAGAGATGGATCAGAGCTCCCACAGCCCATCAGACACATTCACTTCTCACAGGGTAACTGCTCTCACAGGTTACAGGTGAGTTTAACAGGTTGTCCTGAAAAATCCAATGGTGTTTGCATGGAGACAGCAAAATTCCATTTATTGAGGCATGTTTCAAAGCACTGGGGGTATTTGTTTGCTTGGTTTGGTCTGTTGGTGCGGGGTTTTTAACCAGCAGTGAATACAAACAGGTATTTCCACATGTATAAACACAAGAAACGCTTTTAAACACCCAAATTAAATTACCAGGTAGATAGGAAGGGAGCTACATATTTTAGCCATCAGTGAGGTCAAGAAGAATGGCTGACAACTGTTGGCTCTAATAATTTCCAAATGCTACATCTTCTGGTCTAGATAAGGTTCCTCACCTTTATTTCTGTTAGTCCCACTTACAGCTACAGGAAAAGCCTTAGACATCAGGTTCACAGAACCTGGATCATGTGCCAACTACCATCAAACACCCCCATAGCTGGAGATATAAAACCCATTCCTTTAAATCAAGGGATAAGAAGACCCTTTTCTTCCAAGTTCACAAGTTATTTCTCACATACATACAGAGAAACACACAAAAGTACAGAAAGACACAGCTATTCTTCCTTTGAAGAACAGATCTAACTCCTTCAGAAGCTTCCACGATTAGAAAGGGATGAAAAGGCACCACTAGAACTGTCACCACAAGACATTTAACTCTTTTTCCTCCAAGCTTGATATGTATGACTACAGAAAGGGCTGTTTCAGGGATGGAGAAAGGAAGAATCCCAGACTGGTTTGGGTTGGAAGGGACCTTAAAGATCATCCAGATCCAAACCCCTGCCAAGGGCAGGGACACCTTCCACTAGACCATGTCCCTCTTGTGCTGTTGCCCCAGAGCTAGATCAGGACTATGGGGGGTCAGTCCCCCAGAGCACAGCAGAGGGGGAGAATCCCCTCCCTCGACCTGCTCCTCATGCTCCATGATCCTGCTGGGTACTGAAGTAAGACCGACTGGCCTGGAGTTCCTGGATCTTCCTTTTTCCCTTTTTAAACATGGAGGTCACATTTCCCCTTTTCCAGTCAGTGGGAACATCTCCAGACTGCCACAGCTTCTCAAATATGATGGATATTGGCTTGGCCACTTCATCTACCACTTCCCTCAGAACCCATGGATGCATCTCATCGGGTCCCATCGTCGTGTGCATCTTCAGGTTCCTTTGATGGTCTTGAACCAGATCTTCTACAGCAAAAGGTTCTTTATTCTCCCAGTCCCTGCCTTTGCCTTCTGTGACTTAGGCAATGTCATTGGAGCAACGGGCTTCAGTTTTGCTAACCTGATCCTTGTCTGCTCAGACAATACTTCCCCGTGTTCCTTCCAGGCTACCTGTCCTGTCTTCCTCTGCAGGCTTCCTTTTGGTGCTGGAGTTTGTCCAGGAGCTGCCAGTTCCTCCACACAGGCCTTTTGGCTTTCTTGCCTGACTTCCTCTTTGTCAGGACGCATCCCTCATATTCAAGCCTCCAGATATACCCAAGAATATTAAGTTCAGTGACTCGTGGCAAATGTACACAGGCCAATATAAACCCAAATATCTGAGTACAGCCACAGGGAAACCAAGACATTAGGAAATTAACAGGAAATAAGGGGATAAGATTTTAAACCACCACTAGCACAGGTAAATAGCTCTCTGGAGCTCATAAAGCCAAGAATTCCTTAAGAAGGGAGTTTTAAGTCGCACAGGGATGTGACTGTCACCAGTGTTACACCAGCCTCATGTCACCTAGGAACCACCTGCAGCTCTCCAGTTATCTAATAAGACACACCACACTGTTCAGCAGTGCATGTACCAGTATCATTACACAACAGTAAAGTTCATTAGTGGTTTCCAAACAGTTACATTTCCCAAGTTATTACATTGAGCTTATCAGTGGTTTCAATATTAAAAAGAAAATCTCAGTTCCTGATTAAAAAAAAACCCAAATGTTAAACTCATTCTAATTTTAAAATCTTATGCAATGCAGAAATGCCACCAGAAAGAGACAACAGGGACTTATTTTGCTTTCTGTACATATTAATGCCCTTCAGACTCGCTCACCAATAAAAGCTGCAGCATAAACCCACGTGATGAAAGAATATTTCTGTTGCAGTGCCCCAGCATTCAGTTCTGCCCACTCCATCTAAAATATCAATGTATTAAGAAGTAGAGGTGTTCCTATGCAAGGTAGAATTGAGAATGTCATTAAGATTTGTATATATACCATTAGTGCTGCAAGCTACCCCAACACAGGTGATGCGAACACTAACTAATGTGACCCAGAAATCAGAATTCCTTCAACTTGGGGCATTAGGTGTGATGAAAATCACTTGCTAAAACAAGATCAAAGGCAGCAAGAAGCATACTTCTCCCCCAATAGCTCTATGTAATCCCTCAGCACAGAGCTCTCTCTGCCTTTTCAGTAAAGATTAGCATATTTAAAACTGCTAAAGTCTGTATAATCTTCAATCATTGAGAAAAGTAATTCAATTAAGGTAAGCACTAGTGAAGTTGCCTTCTTTCTAGCCACCCAATGCTATATCCTTGTACTACAAGGAAAAGAATAGGAGAAAGAAAGAAAGAGAAGCTGCTTCTTCCAGCTGGACACAGATTATGTTGCAGGCTCATGATGAATCCACAGTACATGCGGCAAGTACCCAGGCTAGGCTGGGGAGGGGCATGGGGGACACAACCACTGGACTGCTATGGAGAGGCAATGACTTGCAGTAAATCCTGAAAGGAGCCCTGAGTGATGGGATGTCATTTTGGCAACACACCCCGCCACTGGGACCGATGGACCAGCATGGATGGGCAGGACCCACGGACAGAGCTGCAGCACAGAGCGCTCGAGGAGTTGGTGCAATAAATAACAGGCAAACAAGGTAACAGCCACAGGAGACAGGATTTTGGGGATGAGGGTGCAAGGGAAGAAGGAGCTTTAAGTAAACATAATCAGCATTTTAGCATAGGAAAGAGAATCTGCAGCTGGTGATGAGGAAGGATCACTGCAGTCCGCACGAACGCCTCGGTATATACAGCACTGAACTCCCACAATATGGCTGAGGATACCAGCAAAAATCAGCCACTGCAGCCTCTGTGCAATCCCCCTTTCCTGCAGGAATAAGTCACCTAGAGATGCTTCCAGATCTCCCAGGGAATGACACTCACACCACTGCATGGAAGAGCCTGCATAGTAACCAACTCCACTTAAGAATCTGCTAGCCATCACATGCATGGTTATTGAAGGAACAGCAGAGAAGGTGTGGGATTAGGCAGCTCTGGTTGCTGAGGCAGCTAAATCAACATCGGAGCCCTTCATAACGTTTCATTTGTCATTGTGAAGTCCCTGAATGGAAATGAAGCAGCAGCCTCCCCACCAGCAGCACTAGGGCATCTTTAATTAGGGCCTTCCAACAGGGCAGGCAACCCTATAGCCAAACAGGAAGCGAATGCAGCAATCCAGTGCAACAGTTGTACAAAGAGATCTTCTCCTTTCTGAAAGCTCTTATTTCTACATTTCCCTTAACCTTCCAAACAAAGAGTGCCAAAGGGAGCTGTGTGTAAGCAAAGATCACTCAAACTCCCTTTGCAGCAGCAGAGAATTAGCCCCATCATACAGAAGAACATTATGAGGGCATTTATTCTTCCAGGAGCCATTTGTAATGGGAGGTATTCACCCTCTGGACAGTAAAAAAATCGCAGAGAATGACATCATGACAGCAAGATATGAAGAAATTCGAACTAAATTCGGGGGGGGAAGCTGGTTCTCCATCAGAGACAGGAATCAGAACCTGCTCGTGCTGCAGCACCCATGGGCTGCATGGACACTGCCATCGGCATCACCACACTGAGCACGGCTCAGTCACGGAGTCATCGCCCAGGGTTTGAGACAAAGGCAGGGCTGAAGCTCACACCGCAGCTGCCAGCAGGGCCCTAACCAGCCACATTCAAATCAGCTCAAACCCATCCACAAGCCATGCTCAAGACAGCAGTTGCAGCACTACATGTATTTAGTTAGAAGCATTTTTCTCTGCTATAGCCATAAAACCCCTTCTCCCTACCCCAGATTTGATGCTATGAACAGACTTACTTCAAACCTTCCAGTATAAACACAGATGTTTAGCCAAGAGGGCAAAATAACCCAAACACAAAGACTTGGAGGAAGCAGATATCTGATGTTATGTCTGCTAGAACAGATAGACACGTGTAAACTATGAGCTGCTGAGGTTTAAGATCTGCACCAAGTGCTACAGCCTTCCATGGAGATAGCTGAAAAAGTTCATGAAATCAAAGCTCAGGAACAGAGTAAAACAAGCCAAGCATTTTGCAAATGCATTGGTAATACTTATTATTGAATACCTTCGGGATAAAATAAAACCAAGCAGCATCTTCTACACATGCCCCTTTTCCAAAACCCTCATAAAATGGCTGGCCAAACAGCACCTCACCAAGCAGATAAGGTGACGTAGCCAAGGAATATATATATATATATCTCTCCAAGATATCCAAGTTGAACTTGCACTCTCTGAATCCATAATACGAAAAGGAGCTGTTCAATTGCAAAAATAAAATGAAATCAAATAAAACCAATGAAAGGAACAACCAATAGATAGGTAAATAATTTTAATAGCAGCCTTATCACTAAGCTCATCTCTAGATGAGTACAAAAACACCAAGAGAGAAGTCATTTAGGGGAGAAGGAATAAATAGACTAGGATTTCATCATCTCCTACCACACAGAGACCAAAGGTGGCTGAGGGAGCAAATACCCCACCCTGAGACAGGCAGTATTCTGCACCTACTCATTATGTCAAAGATCGCCCGGGATCTGGGCAGGATTACACAAAGCATCTGACAAACGAGCTATTCTTTCCTCAGGAAATTCTCCAGGGTGAAAGGTTTGAAAAGCAGAACCGAAGAGAGAGGCCTTGTGTTGAGGGAGGAGGAGAAACCGCTCGGGTTTTGTTGTTCTTTCTAACTGAAAAGCCAAGATGAAGAAAACCTCATCGGCTGAAATCAGTATTTCACGCGGTGCTTTGCCAAGCCGTAACTTCACGTACGAAAAATGCTGTATTTACAAGCGAAAAAAAATGGAGCAGGAATTGCGACTCCTACCCCCCAAAATAAACCCAGAGGAGCTGATATTAAATGAATCAGCAGCTGTTTCTGGAGACGTGGCCGTGGACTTCGGGATGCTTTTACTTTAAAGCACAGCTCGATCTCTCCCTGCCACCACAGGGGCACTGACCACAGGGCAGCGCAGCCCTGCAAGGGGGTGAGGAACGCCCCACGGCAGCCCCATCACCACACGGAAAGCGACGGGGAGCGGCCGGGAGCCCCCCTTTTCCCCCATAAACGACACAGCCACCTCCTTTTCCCCTCATAAAGTGGGTTACGGCAGAGCCACCACCTCGGGAGGGTGAGAGGGGAGGGGTGTCTCCTTCAGGCGGGTGGGTCCGCCGCGGCGGTCGAAGGGGGTGGACCGGAGGTGTGCGGAGACCCGGCCCGAGCGGTGCCGGGCAGTGACTCACCGCTCTGCTCGCCCAGGAACACCAGCTTGAATTTCCGCAGCGGGTTGCCGAAGTCCCCGCCCGCCGACATGATGGAGGAGCCTCCACCGCCGCCCCGCGCTCGCTCCGCTCCCCGCGGCGGGACCCGCGAACCGCTCTCAGTCGTTTGCTTTCCGCCGCCTCACCCCGTTCCCCGGTGAAGGCTGCGGTGCAGGGCTGACGAGGGGCGCGGAGCCCCGGCGCGGTGAGCAAAGGCCGGGGGTGAACTACAACGGAGTCCGCCGCTCCCCTCAGGGCCGAGCTCCTTCCCACCGCGCCCGCGCACGCCGCGGCCCCGCCCCTCGCCAGGCACGTAGCGCTGCGTGCCACTGAGCCACGCCTACCGCAGCTCTACGGACCAATCAGAGGGAAAGGGGCGGAGCTATGGGGGAAAGGGCGGGATTTGCCGCCCGCTGCGTCTGAGCCGAGGGTGCGATCACTCTGGAGCCCAATGATGGGTGCTAGGGTTTGATGGGTGCTGGGGTGAACTGCTCGCTGAAACCGCTGAGCTGGGGAAAGGCAGATGCACACGCTCTGCTCGCAGTATGTGCAGCTCCCATGGGGCTGGAGCGCCTCCTGTATGAAGACATAAAATTGGGGCTGTTCAGCTTGGAGAAGAGAAGCTGCCTGGAGACCTCAGAGCAGCTGGAGAGGGACTCTTCATCAGGGCCTGTAGGGCTGGAAGAGACCTTAATGCTCCTCCATTCCCAACCCCTGCCACGGGCAGGGACCCCTTCCACTGGAGCAGCTTGCTCCAAGCCCCTGTGTCCAACCTGGCCTTGAGCACTGCCAGGGATGGGGCAGCCACAGCTTCTCTGGGCACCCTGTGCCAGCGCCTCAGCACCCTCACAGGGAAGAGCTTCTGCCTAAGAGCTCAGCTCAGTCTCCCCTCGGGCAGGTTCAAGCCATTCCCCTTGGCCTGTCCCTACAGGCCCTTGTCCCAAGCCCCTCTCCAGCTTTCCTGCAGCCCCTTTAGGCACTGGAGCTGCTCTAAGGTCTCCCCTTCAGGAGCCTTCTCTTCTCCAGGCTGACCCAGCCCAGCTCTCTCAGCCTGGCTCCAGAGCAGAGCTGCTCCAGCCCTCACAGCATCTCTGTGCCCTCCTCTGGCCTCGCTCCAGCAGCTCCACATCCCTCTTGTGCTGCTGCCCCAGAGCTGGATCAGGGCTGCAGGGGCGTTCTCAACAGAGCGCAGCAGAGGGGCAGAATCACCTTGTCCATGTGGTGTCAGTATGGATTTGAGGGATCTTTCCTGCTGATCCCAAGGAAAATACGGGCTCTCTACCAGGGAGAAGTCTTGGCTGTAACTATTATTCTTATCACAAAAGCTCAGCTCAGGCTCAGCATCTCTTTGCACGGGGTGAAGGAAACACTTCTGCATTGCCTGCCAAAGAGGTTTCAGCCCAAGGGGCTGGCAGGGAAGATGGATGTGGCTTTCAAGATAAAGCAATTGAGGGACCTGGCTCTGCTTGCTGAAGGCAGAGGATATCATCCTGCTGACTCCTGGTGGCCTTTGGCATGGTCCTAGGAAGCTCTGCAGAAGGTAGAAAAGGACACAAACATCAGAGGTTTTCTTCCAAAGTGTTTTAAAACACTTTTTGACTGGTTTTGTAATTAAACCAGTCCATAAAGAAGGAGAGACTTTCAGGTGCTGGATCTCAAGTCTCCTAGGACAGCTTTTCTCCTCCAGTGCCATAGAAAGTGGATTGAGAAGAGGCAAGAAGCCTGCAACAGCCCCTGCATCAGTCACAAACCACTCGAGCATCACCTCTGCCAGCACTTGTGCTGTACAGGCACATCCAGCTACGTGACAGGGAGAGATCTGCAGCGAAGCAGAAGAGGATGGATGAAATAATCCCTCCAGCGAGGCCAGGCTGCAGGAGCCTTGAGGTGGAAGAAATGCTCCATGGTTCTATTTCAGTTATAATTAGAGTACAGAAAAGGGGAGCTTGTGGTTTCTGCAGCTGAGGGGGGAAGCAACACAGCAACACCTTTGCTTTCTTAAATGTCACAAAGGAGGTTGTGCTCCTACAAACAGGGCCGCGGTTACCTGGCTCTGAAGTGATTCATTAATCAAAGAAAGGCAGATCCGGGAGCTGAGGCGCATTCAGGCTGGAAATGAGGTCCATGGTTTTTAACAGAGGTGCTCAGCCACCAGAACAAGCTGCCAAGAGCAGCGCTATCTTTGTATCCAGGGAAAATCAAGAGAAGGAGCCTTTATGAGAAAGCTGCTTTCATCAAAGCAGGAGTGATCTGCTTCCGTGCAGCGGAAATCTATAGCTGAGGTGTGCAGGAGATGGAATTACATGATTTAACAGCCCCTTTTGGCCTTAAAATGTGTCCATCTATGATAGATGATGGAGAAACTCTGCAGGGAAGAGACAGGCTCGTTTCTCACTGAGATATGTAGGACAATCATGGTCACTGGGAGAGGGATACTGCTCTAGCCCCATTTGTGACTGCTCTACCCCAAACTCAGCCTCAGGCAATGCTCCCTCCTCAGCCACATTTTGTGTGATGAGTCTCTGTGGGGGGGGTGCAGATGGAATTAGGGGGTGCAGCCCATCCATGAGCACAGAGTTTGAGGTCATAGAATCATAGAATCAAGCAGGTTGGAAGAGCCCTTTAAGCTCATCCAGTCCAACCATTCCCAGCCCTGCCAAGGCCACCACTGCCCCATGGCACTGAGGCCTCGTCTTCACGGGGTGTGAACCCTTGCAGGGCCGGTGCCTGCAGCCCTGCCCTGGGCAGCCTGTTCCAATGCCTGAGCACCCTCTGGGGCAGGAATTGGTCCTCAGCTCCATCTAAACCTGCCCTGGTGCAGCTTGAGGCCGGTTCCTCTTGTCCCATCCCTTGTTCCTTGGGAGCAGAGCCCAGCCCCTCCTGGCTCCATCCTCCTCTCAGGCAGTTGGAGGCAGCCATCAGGTCCCCCCTGAGCCTTCTCTTCTCCATCTGAACCCCCCAGGTCCCTCAGCCCTTCCCCATCACACTTGGGCTCCAGGCCCTGCACCAGCTCCATTCCCTTCTCTGGCCCCGCTCCATCCCCTCAATGTCTCTCTTGCAGTGAGGGGCCCAGCACTGAGCACAGGATCCAAGCTGCAGCCTCACCAGTGCCCAGTACCAGGCCACCTCCTGTGCTCTTCCCCACTCCCTTCTCTCCTGGCTGGCCCTGGTTTCCCCTTTCTTGGCAGCAGAGCCTCCTGCCTGCTTCCCTGCAGAAGACAGAAGGCAGACAGCGATGTCTTAGTGCTCTCCATCCTGTGCAGCAGCTGCCTGGCAGCTGGATTTCAGGTCAGGATTTAGCTCTGCTGACTGATCACTGCCCTGACTGCTTTTGGCTGGAGCTGTCGGGGTCTGTCATAGACTTTCTGCCTTTATCTCCAGTTCATCTGTGTTCACTGATGTGGCAAGAGTCTGCTGCAAACCAAGCTCATGCATTCGATTCGAGCTCTTCTCTGTCAGGCCTTGTCCTGCTGACACACACCTGACACCCCACATATTCATCTCCATTGTGATCTGCAGCACAGAGCGGTGAGAAGAACAAGGGAGGACAAGGTCTGCCCCAATGAAGAGCATGGATGAACTCAGTGCCACGCACAGAGCTGTGCTATCTCCTCCACTCACTCAGGTATGGAGGGAGCAGAGAGGATCTGCCCCACCTTTGCTCTTTCCTCCACCCTTATCAAGGCCATGGGTCCCAGCTGTGTTCTCATAGAGCTCCCTGGACATGACAGAGCTGCCTATGTGGAAGGGACGTTGTCCTGCCCTTTGAGCCCCAGCCAGGGCCGCCCTGCAGTGACACTGGGTTGGTGACTCCAGGCTCTTCAAGCAAGGAGCTCTGTGGGAGGCTGAGCTGGGTTGAGGCCAGCATTCCTGGACCAGTAAAGCTGGGCTTCTCCTGCCATGAACTCTGAATTCCTGAAGGAAATGCGGAGGTTGATGAGAGGCTGCTGTGACTGGAGGGGGATTGGTTGCTGCTGTGTTTGTGGGAGGAGACCCTGATGGGCACTGCAATTAAGAGCGAGTCATGCTCATGATGACCTCTTGTTCCAGGACCACCCCTTGGATCCTGTGCTCAGCTCTGGGCCCCTCACTGCAAGAGAGACATTGAGGGGCTGGAGCGGGGCCAGAGAAGGGAATGGAGCTGGTGCAGGGCCTGGAGCCCAAGTGTGATGGGGAAGGGCTGAGGGACCTGGGGGGTTCAGATGGAGAAGAGAAGGCTCAGGGGGGACCTGATGGCTGCCTCCAAGTGCCTGAGAGGAGGATGGAGCCAGGAGGGGCTGGGCTCTGCTCCCAAGGAACAAGGGATGGGACAAGAGGAACCGGCCTCAAGCTGCACCAGGGCAGGTTTAGATGGAGCTGAGGACCAATTCCTGCCCCAGAGGGTGCTCAGGCATTGGAACAGGCTGCCCAGGGCAGGGCTGCAGGCACCGGCCCTGCAAGGGTTCACACCCCGTGGGGACGAGGCCTCAGTGCCATGGGGCAGTGGTGGCCTTGGCAGTGCTGGGCAATGGCTGGCCTGGATGAGCTTAAAGGGCTTTCCCAACCTCCCTGATTCCATGATTCAGGTGAAGGAGTGTGGCTGGGACAGGAGGACGCTGTTTGCAATGGGATTTTTGAAGCTAGCTCCACACTGTCAGCTTTGGGGTGCACGGAGCCACCCATCACCCACCCCTGACACCCTGCTCTACCCTTTCCCCCTCCTCTTCCACTAGGCAATGCACACTGCCGATTAGGGATGTCCCCGTTCTTCCTACAGCCTTCCCAGTTCAAATCCCGGGAAGTGCCTCCCTACAGCGGCTGGATCACAGCAGTGGCTCTGAGGTGGGATTCACTGCCCTCAGAGGGAGCGGACTGCGCGGGAATCAGGAGTTCCTCCTCCCCTCACAAGCCAAAAGCGTGCCTGCATGGGAACGGCGCACCCCATGCTCACACCTCCATTGTCACACACACAGCCGACCCCGGGCCATGGTACTGCTGCTGACCGCACGGCAAGGTCCAGCCCTTCCCCTTCAAGGGAAAAAAGGCCCCAAACTCCCTTTGCGGTGCCCATACCAGAGCCAAATCCTCTTTCCCCACTTCGGCCCAGCACACCCAGCCCAGCCCTGCGGCTGTCACCACACAGAAGCAGCCAACAGGGACACTGTGAGCTGCCTGAGGGCTCGTGAACGCAGACACCGAGCCCTGGAGCCTGGTCGGCGCCGGCCCGCCCGCCCTGACAGCCCCCGGGCACCTCCATCCCCGCTGCCTCTCACTGCGCTCCCTCACGGCGCTAACATGGCGGCCGCGATGCCACACTCAACATGGCTGCCGCGCCACACTAAGGGCGAGTCCGGCCAGGCCACACTCAACATGGCTGCCGCGCCGCGCTGGGGTGAGTGGTGGCCAGGCCACACTCAACATGGCCGCCGCGGAGAGCCAATCAGCGTGCGAGGAGCGGGCAGAACGCGGCCCCGGTGTGAGAGGGGCGGTGGGGCTGGGGTGACCGCCATTACCGGTCCCCTCAGGCGCTCCCGCCCGGTCCTTCAGGAGACCGGGCGCTGCCGCTCCCGCGGGTGTCCCAGGGTTATCGCTGCCGCTGGGGGGAACTAGGGAGGGAGTCGCGGAGACCTTGAGGGCCTCGTCCCGGGCGCAGGGATGAGCGCGGCGCTGCCGAAGGTACCTGTGGGCTGCGACCGGCTATGGGGGACCGATACTGGGGCAGGATGGGAGGAGACAGGCCTGGTTCTGGGGACAGGAGGGACAGACCGAGCCCTTGATGCTGAGGAGGGAAAGGCCCGGCCCTGCGGCTGGAGTTGTCACACAATCATGGAATGGTTTGGGTTGAAGGGAGCTTAGAGCTCCTCCAGCTCCAACCCCTGCCACAGGCAGGGTCACCTTCCACTAGAGCAGGTTGCTCCAAGCCCCTGTGTCCAACCTGGCCTTGAGCACTGCCAGGGATGGGGCAGCCACAGCTTCTCTGGGCACCCTGTGTCAGCGCCTCAGGACCCTCGATGTAAAGGAGTTTTTCCTCACATTCAGTCTGAATTTCCCTCTTTTAGTTCAAACCCATCACCCCTCGTCCTATTGCACAAGCCCTGCTAAAAAGTCTTTCTCCATCTTTGTTATTAACCCCTTTTAAGACGTGAAAGGGTTGGAACTCCAAGCCCCCTTCCTCATATGAAGGGAATTGGGGTTTTGTGTCCCCTGGGAGGACACAGGCCTGGCCCTGGGTTAGTGCTCTTGTTGCTTACCCCCGTGTGCCTGGGCCGGGGGCAGAGATTCCCCCCCCATCACTCCTCCTTTCCCCTCAGGTACCCAGGGCCCATCCCTGGTCCTGCCTGGCCCTCTGCTCACAGTGGCAGTAATCCCCCCAGCCTGGCTGGCTTGGTGCTGCTCTACCTGCCGAGGTTGTGGTGACAGCAGAGCTCTGCCTTGCTGATGGATGAGCTCTTTCCTTCCGTCCATGCGGAGCTGGAACAAGCCTGGGGGTTATTTGTGTGGCTGGTGTAACCTGGCGGTGGTGGGATGGTGTGAGGGATGAATGTGGTCTGTAAGCAAGGGGAGGAGAGGCTCCCTCCGCAACGTGTTTGGATCCCATACTAAAGTGAAGGGGGTGCCTGAGAAGGTGAACACAGTCATGGAATCATGGAATCAACTAGAACAGGTTGGAAAAGACAAGTGTCCCATCCCTTGTTCCTTGGGAGCAGAGCCCAGCCCCTCCTGGCTCCATCCTCCTCTCAGGCACTTGGAGGCAGCCATCAGGTCCCCCCTGAGCCTTCTCTTCTCCATCTGAACCCCCCAGGTCCCTCAGCCCTTCCCCATCACACTTGGGCTCCAGGCCCTGCACCAGCTCCATTCCCTTCTCTGGCCCCGCTCCAGCCCCTCAATGTCTCTCTTGCAGTGAGGGGCCCAGAGCTGAACACAGGATCCGAGGTGCGGCCTCACCAGTGCCCAGTGCAGGGGCACAATCCCTGCCCTGGCCCTGATCCGGGCCTGAATGCCATTATCTCTGTGTTACAGCTGTGGTTTTGGGAGCAGTAGTACTGGAGGCTTTGGAGAGATTGGGAGAGTTATTGATACGTTCAGAGGGTCTCCAGTGCCATTTCAATGGGTGTGTTCTGGGAAGCGTTGGTGATAACTCACTGGGTATCTGCTGTGCTGTTTGCACTCTAACAGGCTGCCCAAGGAACCTGTGGCTGCCCCATCCCTGGCAGTGTTCAATGCCAGGCTGGACACAGGGGCTTGGAGCAAGCTGCTCCAGTGGAAGGGGTCCCTGCCTGTGGCAGGGGTTGGAGCTGGAGGAGCTTTAAGGTCCCTTCCAACCCAAACCAGGCTGGGATTCTATGATTTTAACCATGGGGCTCATTGCAGGTGCTGTGCTTGAAGAAGGCAGCGTTGCTAAAGCAAGTGTTTGCTCTCAGCAGGTGAGTGATCTGAAATGAAACCTATCAAGTAAAACACAGTGTAAGGCATTAAAACACTCAGTCACTTCCATGGCATTGCCAGAAAACACACATGATCAGAAAAGTACTTTTTTGCCAAGGAGAATATTATAGTTATGGAGGGAGGACTTTGAGCCGATGTCTGGGACTGTGCAGAATAGCAAGTCCTGTTGCTAATGGGATCTCTCTGTGTCTGAGGGAGGACTAGGGGTGGAAGCCTTTGTTCAGGGATTGGCCAGATGTGTTGTGTTTCCACATCTGCTAGCTGAAAGCAGAGCTTTTAATTATTATCTTCTTTCCTACAGAGCAGCAACACCCAGAGGAAGCCAACTGTGTGCTGCAGGTAAGGCCTTTTATTAATCCAACACAAGGAAAAGCCTCATTTACCCAAGATAATTATGACACATTAGAGAGTTTGTGTCCCCTTTTGATATTTTTAAGCTAATTTTGCACTGAGTGTCTGCTCTTCCACTTCCATACCTGTTTTCCTAACCTTCTGTTTCCCTGTTCTTGGCTAAGCAGGGTCCTAGTCATGGTGTTACACTGTATATAGAGTGACACCAGGCAGATGCTTTTTCACTATATTACTACTCAGGAACTGACTTAGACCCTCGTGACTGTAACATTTATTGAGCTGGTGGAGTTTGCTGTCACAATTTAAAGTAGAATTTGTTTTTGATGCAGAGGCAAAGAGTAACTGAGGGGCTTAAATCCTTGGTGTTCGGTTTCTCTTTGCTGTTCTGAGCTGCTTTTATTAAAATGAGGGTTATTGAGGGTCTCATTTTACCCTGGAGAAGGAAGGATAAATAAAAGCTGATGCAGTTCTGATTTGGCTTCCTAGCACATGTATATTTGAACAGGACTGGATGGAAAATGAAGTGAGGCTCAGATCCATCGTGGTGGCAGCACTGCTGCCATGGAAGAGGAGACAGATGCAACATTTCATCAGCATACTCCCCATCCACTGGTGCTGACAAGTCTTTTATTTGCCTGAGAATTCACCTGGGAAATGAATCACTTTTAATCTCTTCCTTATTTGTTTCTCACTGTAACCAACTGTGAATTGTAACAGACTTGTGTGGGGCAGAGATCACCTGGAGCTTTAGCTTGGCTTTGCCTTTGTCAAGGAACTGAGAATGAATTCTAGCCCCCAGTGAGGATTTGGGGCTCTCAAAGCACTTGTATATGTTAACAGAAGAGCTGGAAACATGTTTGTTCTGCTTTGGGTTTAAGGTGATGCACTCCTGAGTTGCCACAGACACTACAGGTCCAATCCTACACATGGCATTGGGAGGTTCAAATACCTGCTCCCAAAAGAGGTAGGTATAAAACTCCCCAGCAGTGCTTGCTTCCAGCTGAGGCATCCTGATAGAGGCTGATTTAAGTGTTGGGATTATTAATTCCATGGCTGATGAATCATATGGAAAAGGAATAATGTAATTGTTTACTGCTTCTTGGTAAAGAGTCTTTTGTCACACCAACTCACAACACTGCATAAATCCTTCCCAGTACAGAAATACCTTGTCCAGTACCTTCTTACTTAAGTTAATGAATAGTCTGGGAGGGAGGAATCTCTTCCTGATGCTGATTTTACACACACACCCCACACCCCCCCTTCAGGTAATTGCAGAACATTGTCAGCAGGTTTTGTGTGCATTTAAACTTTCTACATTCCCTCAAGTTTGGAAAGATGACAGTTTTTATGGAAGGAGGAACCAACAACTCCTCTAAAACAGCTGCCTTGAAGGCAGGAGCTGAAATAAAAAGCAGTTTTTCTCCTCCCTTTTTGTCTTCTGGAAGAAATGAATCATGGTGTGCATGTATTTTCTGTGTGACTTCTGTAGCTCTGCCATCCAAAAACTGAACTGTTCAACTTGAGAACATCTGTTCACAGAATGTCATCCCAGTTTCGTAGTCAGGGAGAGTGAGCACAGATGGGCTGTGAGATACTCAACACAGCTCAGCAAACCTTTGTCGGAAGAGAGAGCTGTAGATGGTCTCCTGTGTGGGCAAGAGGTAATGGGTTTATTTCCAGCCTTGTTCCAAACAGATCTGCTTTCTGTGTTCTCTTTATTAAATACAGGTTCCAAAGAAGAAAAAGGACAAAGTACATATGAAAGAGATAAATACTGGGACAGATTATGAGTATGGAGATATCAACATCCAGATGACTTCCTATGATATGTGTCTTGTGGAGCATTTTGCTCAGTACGTGCATAAGCTCTGCAACAGACTCTCCATTAGAGTCAATGAAAGGTACGAGGAGCTGTGCTGTCATTCCTCACTATCTCATTGTGTTAGGCCAGGTCAGGCTCCTACATGATGATACCTTGAGATAAGGACACAATCTCTGATAGATTCCCACATCTGAATCTTCTGCCATCTGCCTGGCATTCTCTTTACTTGTATCTGTATTATTTGGGATGCTTTATTCATAGAATCACAGCAGGGTTTGGGTTGGAAGGGACCTTAAAGCTCATCCAGTTCCAACCTGTCTGGACACCTTTCTCTAGACCAGGTTGCTCCAAGCTGTATTCGTATAAGGAAGGCCGAAATGGAGTTGTTCAGGCACTGATTCCAAGGGAAAAAGAGCTGATACTTCTCATTCCTTTGAGAAAGAGGAACGTCCTTGACAGGCCAAAGGCAAATGGCTTGAACGTGCCCGAGGGGAGACTGAGCTGAGCTCTTAGGCAGAAGCTCTTCCCTGTGAGGGTGCTGAGGCGCTGGCACAGGGTGCCCAGAGAAGCTGTGGCTGCCCCATCCCTGGCAGCGTTCAAGGCCAGGTTGGACATTGATTGAGTCCAACTTCAGGGGATGAGCTTTAAGCTCCCTTCAACCCAAACCACTCTGGGATTCTATGGAAAAGGCTTAAGCCTGTGGGTGCTGAGCCTGGGAATGTGGGCTCAAGTACTGCTAACTTATGGTGCTGGTTTTTATAGGCCATGTGCATATATTGTGCTCATTGCAAGTGATTATACAAACTGGAATGAACTTAGGAAACCTCTGAAGGCTGTGGGAGAGCTACACACTACTTAAGTAGTAGGGGATGCTTCAGTTGCATACTCAAAGCAGATGTATCCTGAAGCAGCTTTGCTGGTTTTAATGACTCTGAGGGATGTGAGACAGGTCCTTGGTACCTGCAGTGCACCCAAGGAGCTGCAGTCACTTGGAGAAGCACTGCATTGGTGTAAGTAAAACCACTTAGTGGTGCTTCTCTGAAAGTGTATCTTTAACTTACCTTGAAGCTTTATTACCTTTTATCGTATTTGGAACCTCTGAGGTTGGACTTTGTGTGCAGAGTTCAGTATGTGCAGAAAGAAATTATTTCCCCTTAGAGAGCAAAGCTTGTAGGGTAAAAGATGGGCAGTAGGATGTAGCCTGTTGTTACTGATGCTGTGCAAGTGGAGAAGGGGAGTTGAGGTCTCTGGGGGAACGCTAACTGCAGAATGGGATCTGATCCAGTGCCTCGTCGTACTCCTGTTGAATTCAGAGGTGGAAATAAGGTCTTTGGAGTGGTGCCTGCCAGCTTTTGCCTCTGTTCCTGATGAACAGATTACAGAATCAATCAGAACTGTGGCTTTAGAGCTTTCTTTTAACTCTAAAAGTTGCAAGTGCTCTTCCCAGGCTGGTGTTTGTAGCTGAAACAGCTTTCTGCTGGCAGCAGAGCTGCAAGCTTCTCCCTATCTCTTCCCAGTAAAGCACCCAGCTTCTGCCAATGCTTGAGTTGTTGGATACATAGTTTGCATAATTAATTCCTCATGAAAAGTTAATCTCCTTCCACATTCTCTGCTGCTGGAGGTTGATTCCTTCCTGTAAAGCAGGAATCTCCCCCCCTGGCCAAAGCACTGACCTGTGGTTCCTGCAGCTACGCGATGCCCACCAAAACCGAGGAAGTGCTGTTCGTGGAAGAGAAAGGTTCTAAACCGCAGCTGGATGCTGTCCTTACAACCCATCAGAGGGTTATCCAGGTAGGAGTTTGCTCCTCATATTGTGGCTCTTGTGCAGTGCTTCCTATCACAGGCTGCCCCTCAAAACCCCTTAACTCCTGGAGTTAAGTCCCTGGAACAAATGAAAGGTGTAATCTGTGTGTAAATTGAAGCATGGAGCAGTCTAATTGGATTTCTTGCTAAAGGTTTCTCACAAAGCAGAAGAGGGGTTCCTGGATTATGTATTTCAGACCGAAGATTTATCAATTGTTTTATGCAGAATACTTAAGGCAAGGGGTAAGAAAGTCACATTTGGTCTTTAAGGATGCTGGAGAGGGGCTCTTCGTCAGGGACTGTAGGGATAGGACAAGGGGTGATGGGTTCAAACTGAAACAGGGGAAGTTCAGGTTGGAGATAAGGCAGAAGCTCTTCCCTGTGAGGGTGCTGAGGCGCTGGCACAGGGTGCCCAGAGAAGCTGTGGCTGCCCCATCCCTGGCAGTGTTCAAGGCCAGGTTGGACACAGGGGCTTGGAGCAAGCTGCTCCAGTGGAAGGGGTCCCTGCCCGTGGCAGGGGTTGGGACTGGAGGAGCTTTAAGGTCCCTTCAACCCAAACCAATCTGTGATTCTATAAAGGATGATTAGGCAAACTCAGTGAAATCTAAAAATACTGTTAGTATCAGGGCCAGTTTCAAACATGTACAACTGGTTGAGGTAAATAGTTCTTTCTCCTCAGTGATTTTTCTTTGCTAAACCTCTGCTGAATTACATTTTAAACCCAAGGGTGGACTTTATTACCTGGAGATAGCTGATGTGTGATTAATACTGGGGCTTGCAGGTTTGCAGTGGCAACCTTTTATTAGACTCTCATCTAAATGGAGATCCTCATGCATGACTGAATCCCTTTCCATGCAGGAGAGCAGTCAGGAAGAACAGGAGAGCAGTCAGGAAGCAGTGTTCATAAAGAAGAGCCAAAATGAGAGCTTTGGGCTGTGCTGTATGCAGAAGGTGTGAGCACAAAGCAGAGAGTGCTTCTCTGAAGTGCTTGACTGCCACAGGCTTATACTGAAAGGAACACTCTTTCTTTCTATGCCATTAGTATAATGAGTCCATTTGGGATGTGGGGTTCTGCTCCTGCAGCACTTCTATTTCATCTTTCAGATCAGCCATTTGAGCTCAACGTTTGCTCCAATCCTCTTGGAAATCATTCAGAGTAACCAGCCTGAAGGGGTCCATCTGTTAGTGAAAGAGGTACGTTTGATTTTACCAGTGATGGGCACTCAGGAAGCAGGTAGGATGTGACATGAATTTGCTTGGAGAAGACAGACCTGGTCCTGAGGCTGCTGCCTGCTCTGGACTTATGGATACCCAGGATCACCCAGAACCAGCTTCTCACTTGGTCTATGGAAAACCATTACCTCTAATTCTTGATGAGTGTTCCATACGCCATTTAGCATCCCCTGGATGCATCCCTACCGACAGAGTTGTGTGGTGCAGTGACATGCTGGAGGGAGGGGATGGGATCCAGAGGGACCTGGGCAGGCTGGAGAGGTGGGACGGTGTGAACCTCATGGAGTTCAACAAGGCCAAGGGCAAGGTCCTGCCCCTGGGTCAGGGCAATCCCAGCACAAACACAGGCTGAAAGAGCTGGGCTGGTTCAGCCTGGAGAAGAGAAGGCTCCTGAAGGGGAGAGCTTAGAGCAGCTCCAGTGCCTAAAGGGGCTGCAGGAAAGCTGGAGAGGGGCTTGGGACAAGGGCCTGTAGGGCCAGGCCAAGGGGAATGGCTTGAACCTGCCCGAGGGGAGACTGAGCTGAGCTCTTAGGCAGAAGCTCTTCCCTGTGAGGGTGCTGAGGCACTGGCCAAAAGACCTCAGGCCTTCAGGCCAGAGCTCAGGACTTGAGGGCAGAACTCCACCCACTGGTGGACCAGGCATAAGGAGATCCTTAAACTCATTTTACATTCAGACAAAACATTCCCAGGAAGCCCTTCTTCTTCAGGAACTAAAAGACTCCGATGGCTGGCAAGGGAATGCAGCACAACTAAATTTAAACATGAAAGCACAGTTGGCTTCTTAAGTGGCCTTTGAAGAGTATTTACTTATCTCCAGCTCTGCAAACCCAGAAGGAAGATGGGAGAAGGTCTCTTGAGCTCAGTAATCTCTGCTTTGGTCACGGTCCCATTTCTGGGTTTAATTTTGCCTGATGGATTGGCCCTGGAGGGACAACGATGACATTGAGCCACTTGCAAAGTCATTGTGGTCCACTGCAGGAAGCCCAGGGGAGAGACCCAAGTGGCTTCATGCCACTGGTGGTACAAGAGATGACAGCTTTGGGATGCTCCTGAGAAGATCTGGAGAAAGTCCTGATCTCCTTAAGAACTTAGATGCTACCGTGATGGGCAGTGGCAGAGATGGAGGCATCCAGTTGACTTCTTGAGCCCAGTGCCATCACTCACACTGACAAAAGCAGTTAGCCAGGAGAGGAAGAGCTTACAAAGATGAATTTCAGAGCAGCCCATGCCAGCACCAAGCGTTCAGAACCATTGTGGCCTCTGCTTTCCCCCAGAACCTGCTCCTGATGCAGGCTGGATGTAAGAGAGGAGTTGCAACCAGCTTCCACATGGAAGCTGCCTACAAGATCCTACTCAGTGGGGACTCTGCTTGGGCTCCTTAGGTTCAGCAGACAATCAGTTTTTGGGAGAGCGTTCATCTTCTTCCATTTCAGGCAGTTCTCAAGGTGGTTCTGATTTGCTTGGTTTGTTCTATCCTCTACAGCACACAGAAGCTGACTTCAAGAGCCGATTGAAGGCTCGACCAGAACTTGAAGAGCTGAAGGCACAGATGAGCTGAGATGAAGATGAACTCTCCATCCACTTTGGAGCCACTCCTGGGAAAATGACCTTCCCCACATGGTTGTTAGGCCTCCAGAAGGTGGTTTCATGAGCATTGTACCAATAATGTGGTGAGTGGGAAGAAAATTCCCTGTTAAGGAGCTTGTCTTAATAAATACATGTGTTTAACTGACCCTTTAGAATGAGGCCATGGAGCTGCTTGAGGGCTGGAGCAGCTCTGCTCTGGAACCAGGCTGAGAGAGCTGGGCTGGGTCAGCCTGGAGAAGAGAAGGCTCCTGAAGGGGAGACCTTAGAGCAGCTTCAGTGCCTAAAGGGGCTGCAGGAAAGCTGGAGAGGGGCTTGGGACAAGGGCCTGTAGGGCCAGGCCAAGGGGAATGGCTTGAACCTGCCCGAGGGGAGACTGAGCTGAGCTCTTAGGCAGAAGCTCTTCCCTGTGAGGGTGCTGAGGCCCTGGCACAGGGTGCCCAGAGAAGCTGTGGCTGCCCCATCCCTGGCAGTGCTCAAGGCCAGGTTGGACACAGGGGCTTGGAGCAAGCTGCTCCAGTGGAAGGGGTCCCTGCCCATGGCAGGGGTTGGAGCTGGAGGAGCTTTGAGGTCCCTTCAACCCAGGCTACTCAGCAATTCCAAGATTTTGGGGTGGAAATCCCCATCTCACCCCACAACCATCCCCTTGAGCTTCCAGTTACCCCAGTGACAGAGACAGGAGACAAAGGTGCTTCAGGCAGGGTGATGGATACCACTGGATTTAATCTCCCAACAGCACAGTGTGGATTTAACAGCCACCCAATGGACCAAAAAACCACCACAAAAAAGGGGGTGACATGGCACAGCCACCCTATTCCTGGCGGTATTCCCAGTCTGGGATCAGGCTTCCAGGGGGATTTCACTCTCCAGTAGGAGCTGGGTGGCCGTGGCTCGAGCTGGGTGCCCTCTGTACCTCCCTGTCCTGCTTCCTGTGGGCCATGCAGTCTCTGAACGCCCTGACCTGGGGCTGGCAGTGCCGCCAGTCCTGCTGCTCAGCCATGCAGTGCTGCAGCGCCCGGTGCTGGGCCATGCAGCCTGTCCTGGAGACCATGGCGTCCACTGGGTCCTCCTCATCCTCCTCTTCCTCCGGTGACACACGTCTCCTGCCATGTCCTGGCCTCGCCATCGCTGCAGGGAGGGAGGTGCCAGGAGTTGGGTGCTGCCTTCCTGTCAATAGGGGGAACACTCCACGGTGCCCAGCACCCTTTGTCCCACACCCCTATGGTGCTCAGCACCCTCCATGCTCACATGGTGCCCCAAAAGGGTCCATATCCCTCTCTGGGAAGAGCTCAGCACCCCTTCATGCAGCACATACACCTCCATGCCTCCTCCCATAGGTGCCCAGCACCCCCATGCACCTTACCCACACCCACGGGTGACCAGCGCTCTCTCCAACCCATGGCTGTTTGCCTCACACCCCTCCATGGGTGCTCAAGAGCACCCCCATCATCCCCATGCACCCCCTCACAAGAGCTCAGTACCTCCCCCATGCATCCTACCTCCACCCATGGGTGCCCATCACCGTCCATGCACCCACCCAGCACTCATGGGTGCCTAGCACTCCACGCACCCTCCCCCCACACAGCACCCTCCCCAACCCATAGCTGTCCACTCCCCATCCTAGAGCACCCACATTACCCCCATGCACTCTACTATGGGTGCTCAGACATGTCCCCCATGTACCTTACCCCCACCCATGGGTGTCCAGGACCCTCCCCAGTCCATACCCCCACCTCCATGGGTGCTCAGCGCCTCCCCCATGCACCTTACCCACCCCCACGGGTGCACAGCACCCTCTCCAACCCATGGCTGTCCACCCCCATACCCCACCATAGGTGCTCAGAGCCTGTTCCCCATGCACCCTACCCCCACCCATGGGTGCCCAGCACCCCATGGTCCCGGCTCCCCCGTACCCTCCCTGCAGCGCGGCGCGGCTCCTTTAAGGCTGGTGTCGGGGAAGGCACTGCCGGGGCGCGACGTGACGTAGCGGCGTGCGTGCCCGCTCATTGGACAGCGCCTTCCCCTTCCGCCCCGGCGGGCTGTTGGGAAGGAAGGAGGCGGAAGCGGGCTCTCGGCAAGATGGCGGCGACGCTGCGTATTCAGAGTGACTGGAGCCGGGCGCTGAGGTGAGCGCGGACTCCGGGGCCCTTCCCGTATCCCGGTGCCTTTTACCCGTCCCGCACTCATTGCTGCTCTTTTTGTGCGCAGGAGGGACGAGGGCGAGGCCTGGCTGAGCTGCCGGAGCCCTGGTGAGCGGCCGGAGGAGACCTCAGGGGGCGGTGGGATGATGGGGTGCCGTGCGGCTGGAGGGAGCCCTGCGGGGTAGGAGGGAGGGAGGGCAGTTGGGGGTGCCCTGTGAGTGGGGTGAGAGCAGTAACGAGGTGCTCTGTAGGTTGGGAGAAGGGTAAGGGCTGTTGTGGGGTGCACTGTGAGTTAAGAGGGGGTTGCAGGAGGTTGGGGAGTGCCTATTGGTTCATGTGGGAGTAAGGATGGTTGGCAAAATGACCTAAACGTTATGAGGGGAGTGAGGGTGGTTGGGGGGTGCCCTTTGGGTTAAGAGAATGGTGAAGGTGATTGAGGGGTACCCTGTGGGTTAGGAGTTGGGGTGAGGGTCTGAGTGTGGCTGTGGCCTGTGCTATGAGGGGGGTCAGGGCAGTTTTGGGATGCCCTGTGTATTAGGAGAGGGTGAGGGAAAGGAAAGTTGAGGGGTGCTCAGGCTGATGGCTGCTCTCCCCCCAGGGAAGCCGACCCTGTACGGCAGCGTGACCCGCAGGGGACTCAGCACCGAGGGTGTTCCCGACATCGCTGCCTCCGAGGGCTTCGTGGTTGGGGAAGTCACCAAGGTGCCAGGGCTGGGCTGGGCTGGGTGGGTCAGTAACTGCCTTCTGTGCACAAAGGGGCAGTGGAATCATAGAATCTCAAACTGGTTTGGGTTGAAGGGACCTTAAAGCTCCTCCAGCTCCAACCCCTGCCACGGGCAGGGACCCCTTCCACTGGAGCAGCTTGCTCCAAGCCCCTGTGTCCAACCTGGCCTTGAGCACTGCCAGGGATGGGGCAGCCACAGCTTCTCTGGGCACCCTGTGCCAGCGCCTCAGCACCCTCACAGGGAAGAGCTTCTGCCTAAGAGCTCAGCTCAGTCTCCCCTCGGGCAGGTTCAAGCCATTCCCCTTGCCCTGTCCCTACAGGCCCTTGTCCCAAGCCCCTCTCCAGCTTTCCTGCAGCCCCTTTAGGCACTGGAGCTGCTCTCAGGTCTCCCCTTCACACAGCAGAGGGGCAGGATCCCCTCCCTGAGCTGCTGCTCATGCTCTGGGGGTGCAGCCCAGCACACAGGGTTCTGGGCTCAAGCACTCACTGAAGCTTGGTCATGGGGAGCTGCTCCTCACCCAACACCCCAAGCCCTTCTCAGGACTGCTCTAATCACTTCTCCACCCAACCTATAGCTGTGCTTTTGCAGCACTCAACAGCTTGAAGCTGTTGCCCAGTCCCTTGCGTGGTGCTATCCAGCTATCCCAGGCCTCCTGCCTGTGCTGTGCCCAGAGCTGGTCTGGAGCATCCCATACTTGTGCTGGGGCTGTGTGACCATTCAGTGCCACCCAGAGCTTGCAGCTGGAGGAGGCATAAGGAGATGAGCCCAGTACTGCATGTCCTTTTGGTCTTCAGGCTGTAGTTCTGCCTTGTCAGTGGCTGTGTTTCGATAGGACTAACAGCACTTCTAATTCTTCTTCCCCTCTTTTTCCTCCTCTAGAAGAGCATTCTCATTTCTTGTCCTCATGAAAATGTGTCCACCAAGTTCCTGGCCCCGTACACAACTTTTGGTAGAATCCACCAGAAAAGTGTGAGTAACTTTGCCAAGTCAGTGGGAAATAGCTGGGAGTGACACTGACCTTTCACAGTGTGTGTCTGAATGGCGTGTGCTCCTTTTGAGGGGTGGTCTGCAGCCTGACTTTGTGTGTGAAGCAGGTAACAGAGCATAGCAGATCGTAGAAACTTGGGAAACTTGATCATGGTTGAGTTGAATCCCTAAAAATAATCTCTTATGTCTTTTAGACTGTTTTTCCCCCCTTAGTAATGTAATTTCTGCTCACTTCAGGCCCTTGACAACCCCCCTGTAAAGGGATATGTGAGTGAGTGTGTCAAAACCCATGATAATACAAGGTTCCAGGTGCTGAGCTCTTCATCTGACTGGTTGACCTCAATCCCTGTTTGCAGCAGCTCTTTGCTCCTCTTAATCAAGTTTTCCATCTTTGCTGTATGAATTGGTGTTTGTGGGGCTGGGAATTGCATGTTGCATAAGCTCAGCTTGTCCTGGTGGGAATTCAGAGACAAGAAAGGCTCAGCTTGTATTTAAAACTCTATAAATTGCATAAACATCTCACTTATTTAAAAGCAGCCTTGCTCCTTTGGCTGAATAATCTTCTTTCTTATCATGCCCCCATCAACCTGGGGGTGCCATAAGCACAGCCATGTGCTGAGCAGTGATATACAAAGCCTGACTGACCTGAGACTTCATTTCTTCACTGAGGAGAAGCTCATGACTTGGCTTTGTAGTTTGTGCTTCTGCTGAACACTTAATCCTGTGTGGAAGTGATCCAAGAAACAGGGGAGTGTGTATCCTGCAGTACAGCAGTTGCCCTGCAGGGAGTCTCTGAAGCCACTGGAGATGTTACAGGACACTTATCTCCTGATTTATGGAGTAAATGGTTGTGATAAACCCAGCCTAAAATGCTGCACAGTCAGTCTGAATTAGCTCAAAAGCAGTATAAATCAGGTGCCTTTGACACAAAGGCAACTCTACAGCTGTTTTTAAGAGGAAGCAGAGCTCTGCTGAGAGATGGAGCCTGGCACTAAAAGGTGAATCACTTCCCTGAGCTTTGTGCTGCTGGAGAGTCCCCAGCTGCCCTTTTGAGTGAGAAATGGAATCAGCATTCAGAGCACAGCAAAATGGAAATGCAGGTGGAAGTGTTCAGTCTGCTGTCAAAGGGGGTGATAGGTTCCAGGTGCACTGCAGAGATCTCTGGAAAGCAGCTGAAGCAAGAGCTGTTAGTATGGAGATGAGTTTAAAGCTGGTGTGGACTGTGCTCCGGTTCTCCTTTATACCTGCTGCCTCTTCTGAGCACTCCTGCTTTGCCTGATTCCATATTCCAAGTCCTTCCTGAAACTCTGGGCATGTGGCAAACATCAGAGGGGGTTTTAATTTGTGCTTCAATGACTTTCTCAGGCTTTTTGGCTTTTTCAACCAGAGAGTAAATGACCACACATTGGTTTGTTACAGGAGCTGCGACTTATGTTACCAATGTACTTAATGGCTGTTGTAATGGATTAACCATTACCTTGTGCTCTTAATTGAATCCCAGACTGGTTTGGGTTGGAAGGGACCTTAAAGCCCATCCAGCTCCAACCCCTGCCATGGGCAGGGACCCCTGCTCCAAGCCCCTGTGTCCAACCTGGCCTTGAGCACTGCCAGGGATGGGGCAGCCACAGCTTCTCTGGGCACCCTGTGCCAGCGCCTCAGCACCCTCACAGGGAAGAGCTTCTGCCTAAGAGCTCAGCTCAGTCTCCCCTCGGGCAGGTTCAAGCCATTCCCCTTGGCCTGGCCCTACAGGCCCTTGTCCCAAGCCCCTCTCCAGCTTTCCTGCAGCCCCTTTAGGCACTGGAGCTGCTCTAAGGTCTCCCCTTGAGGAGCCTTCTCTTCTCCAGGCTGCCCCAGCCCAGCTCTCTCAGCCTGGCTCCAGAGCAGAGCTGCTCCAGCCCTTGCAGCAGCTCCGTGGCCTCCCCTGGACTTGCTCCAACAGCTCCATGTCCAGGCTAAAACTGCTTAGCTAGGGGTATGGAATCTCTTTAGGGTGTTCTAAATGAGTTCAGCTGTATGTTTTGGGGAGATAATGGCACTGAATTACTTCGCAAGACTCCTCTAGTACAGAGTTAGACTCTGGAGCAGAAATATCTTTGTACAGGGTGATACAAAGCTGATGTTTGGTGTTTTTTACCCTCCTGCAGGTCACCTGTCTTGATATCTCCAGTGGTGGGGGGCTTGGTGTGTCTACCAGCACAGATGGGACCATGAAAATATGGCAGGCTGCGAATGGAGAAATAAGAGTAAGAGCATCTAGCTTTGTTCTGAGTTGCCTGTGACATTATTAAAGTCATTTGGCCTTGACTTTGGTCAGGTTGTCCACGTGTTGAGGTCTAGGGCAGCCAAGAGTCATAGAACGGTTTGGGTTGGAAGGGACCTTAAAGCTCGTCCAGTTCCAATCCCATGCTATGGGCTGTGACACCTTCCACTAGAGCAGCTTGCTCCAAGCCCCTGTGTCCAACGTGGCCTTGAACACTGAGATCTCATTTAAATCTACAGTCTGGCTTTTGAATGAAAAGCTAATTCAAATTTGACATCTCTGAGGTTTTAATCAAATCTCTTGGAAAGCATGGCTTCTCCCAAGGGAAATGATGCTCAGCAATCCAGAGAGGAGTCTCAGCGTGAGAATAAGGATGGGTCCTTAGGGATGACAGCTAGAATGTGGAAGATAACTGCCAGCTTCTAACCTGTGTGCTACAAGCACTGAATGTCTTCTGCAGTAGAGAAGAGGTGAGGAGAAGACTCCTGGCTCTGGTGGATTAACCACATCATGGCCTGTTGCCTTCCCAGTTAACGTTTCATGGGGAGCTTGACCTATCAGCTGCTTGCTTGGTAGAGGATAATGACATTTAACTTCAGGCTGGAAACAAATGTAGTGTTCTTTACTGTACAATCAGCTACTCAAATGGTAGAGGGACACCCAAAGTGTGCCTGCTGCCTCTTGGACTGCCTCAAGTGCAGACAAGTCCATTCCAGCCATACACACCCAGAGGATTTGAGCTTAATTCTCTGCCCACATGGGAGCACCAAGTTTTCCAGTGTCATAGCTCAAAAACTGCTTGGCATAAGGATGATAACAATGGAACTAGCACCTAGTTCTTTGTTTTTCCAGAGACTATTGGAAGGCCATGTGTATGATGTGAATTGTTGCAGGTTTTTCCCATCTGGCCTCGTGGTTCTGAGTGGGGGAATGGATGCCCAGCTAAAGATCTGGTCAGCAGAAGATGCCAGCTGCGTGGTAACATTTAAAGGTCACAAAGGAGGTACTTAGCCTTTCCAGTGCTTCATCTGCCATGTGTATAATTGCTTTGGACCTGAGGGATGATGTTCAGTCACCAGCCTTCTGCACTTTGTGCTCTGCATTTGTATTAGATGCCCACAGTAGCTTTTGCAAGCTCCCAGAACATAAATAAGATGAGTAGCTGTATTAGACAGATGAAACCATTTATCTCACCATTTTCTTGCATTTTCTTCATGACTTAAGATTAAAAGAGGGAGGATGCAGTCCATTAGCCTGTGGTGAGTGCCAGAGGTGAAAGCAGAGGGCGTTCTGCTCCTGCAGAGCTCCAGCCTGCATTCAGTAGCCTTGCTGCCTGTGTTGGGAATGCCTGCACTGGGAATGCCTCTGCTTGCACCAGAACACCTTGTTCAGCTTCAGCTGCTCCAGAGCCTCTTTCTTTTGGTTTTGTTGTTTGTTTTTCATTCTCCTTGCCCAAAAAAAGCAAATATGAGCTTATTATGGACTTGCAGAACTCAGGCAGTTCCCTGCCTCGAGGACACGTGCTGTTTAAAGTGAGTAACTCAGAGCAAGAGGTGCTGCAAGGACACTTAAGTGATTACTACTTAAGAAGGGCTGGAATAAGCTTGTTCACCCCTGTACTGAGGGCACATGTTCAGCTCTGCCCCTGCTGATGGTCTTGCTGCTGAAAATGAGAGTAAATTCTTCACCCTTCTTGTGTCCTCATTTTGAGGATGCACTGACCACCTTACATGGTGAGTTTAGTGCTGTTCCTTGCAGGAGGGCCTGCACTAGAAACTGCTTCAGTTGACACTTAGTCCTAGGGAAGAGCTGCAAGGGATGGAAAATGGGCTACCCAGAAAGGCTCCTGGAGCTGTGATCAGACAGGTTTCTTTACAGAGCCTCTGTTAATCCTTAGATTTAGGTTTCCAGAACCCTTTGTTCAGAAGCAATATGGATTCTGACATACTGCTTAAGCATGCTCCTCTTTCACTCTTTGTTCACACCAGGCCCAGAGCACAGTGGCCAGTGATGCTGTCTTGTCATGGCAGGTGGTTGCTTCCAAGTGAGTTGTGGATGTGGCATCAGATGCCCCAAACCCTGCCCCAGATTACCTTTCCCCTGGGCAACTAACTGCTCCATACAGTTCTCCCTGTCTCCCAAGTGTTGGTGTTATTGGAAGGGTCCATGTGGCTGCCCAAAACTTGATTAACTCAAAACCTCATCTTCTACTGAACCTGCTGCTGTTCTCATGTGATTTCTTTGTGTGGATTCAAAACACTTTGCTCTAAATGTCCATCAAACCAAAGGCAGCAGGCAGTGTAACACAGCTTTGGTCACACCACCACTGCCTGGCTCTTGACAGCTCCGATGTTGCCTTTATTCCCTACTTATAACTCCAGCCCAAGCTGCTGCAGGCTGTGTGCTTGGCTTGTCCTGTCGTTTGAGCTTGTCATGTTTAATGACTGCTTCTGTAGGGAAAGTGTCAATTAAACCTTCAAACCATCTAACTGTTCCCTTCCAAAATGCGTGTTGTTTTTCAGAGCTAGACTTGACAGCCCACACTGAAATAAAGTAGTGACAGGACATCAGCACCTGCAAAAACTGCTCTTGTGGTGCATCTGTAGCCAGATAAGGGGATGCTGCTTGCTCCTCACACCTTTTGGGATTACCCAGAGCTGGACTTGGCACATTTTAAGTGCTGGACCAGGCTGTTTTCTCCTCAAGGTTAATTCTGGAGGTAGAAACTGTGGATTCGGCTCATTCTGAAGCTGATCTTTTTATTGGCAATATCTTGCCTTTGTGGCAGGTGATGGCTCCAGCTCCATATGGTTCTCTGGGAGCTGCTGCCTTCCACATACACCTCTTTCTAGACACTGTGGGTCCCTACCCTGTATTGCACCCAACCCGATTTGGCTCTGATGACTGGTGGCACTCTGGGGACAGCGCCTTGGGACCTGAGATGCTTTGTCTGTGTGCATTCCATGCTCTCTGAACACATGGCTTTGCTTTGCTGCAGGTATTTTGGACACAGCCATTGTGGATCGGGGAAGGAACGTCCTGTCCTGCTCCAGGGATGGCACTGCCCGGCTCTGGGACTGTGGGAAGTCTGCCTGCCTGGGGGTCATTGCTGACTGTGGCTCTCCCGTCAATGGCATTGCTGTGGGTACTGCTGAGAGCTCCCTCAACCTGGGCACACCTGAAACTGCTCCGAGTGAGAATCCTTTCCTTAACATTCATCTTTGAGAGCAGCCCTGAGGAGAAGGACCTGGGGTGTTGGGTGAGGAGAAGCTCCCCATGACCCGGCTTCAGTGAGCGCTTGAGCTCAGAACCCCCCCATGTGCTGGGCTGCACCCCCAGAGCGTGAGCAGCAGCTCAGGGAGGGGATCCTGCCCCTCTGCTGTGTGAAGGGAAGACCCCCCCCCCCCTGCAGCCCTGATCCAGCTCTGGGGCAGCAGCACAAGAGGGATGTGGAGCTGTTGGAGTGAGGCCAGAGGAGGCCATGGAGCTGCTGCGAGGGCTGGAGCAGCTCTGCTCTGGAGCCAGGCTGAGAGAGCTGGGCTGGGGCAGCCTGGAGAAGAGAAGGCTCCTGAAGGGGAGACCTTAGAGCAGCTCCAGTGCCTAAAGGGGCTGCAGGAAAGCTGGAGAGGGGCTTGGGACAAGGGTCTGTAGGGATAAGAATGAGCTTGGAGCAAGCTGCTCCAGTGGAAGGTGTCCCTGCCCATGGCAGGGTTGAAACTGGAGGAGCTTTAAGCTCCCTTCCAACACAAACCAGTCTGGATTCTGATTCCCCTGTCCCAGCCTACTTGGGTTTGTCACCACTAATCCTAAGCATATGGCATGCTGCTGTGTGCCCTTATACCACTGAGGGACCAGAGTGGGGTTACTCCAGTAAGAACACTCCAGTTCTGAAAAGGAACTGAGCCTTATCAGGCAGTTGGAATGCTTACAGCTGGGGTCTCCTTGCTGGTGTCTTAGGCTCTGGAGGAGTGTTGCTTTAGATTCAGCAGGGATGCTCCAATCTGACAGGTTTTGGTACTGTGATGACTTGTTTCATGGCCACTGCTGGAATTCACCATTGTCCTTTCATCAGGTGAACGTGAAATTGGGACGGAAGGGAAACTCCTGCTGCTGGCTCGAGAGGACAAGAAGCTTCAAGGAGTGGGTCTGCAGAGCAGGCAGCCGGTGAGGAGTGGGGCTGTCACAAATACCTGCCTGGGAGGGTGCTCTGTGCTGCTGCTCCAAAACCACCTCCAGGGCCTGTCCCTTTTGTTTCTGTTGTGCTCTTGTTTGTAACTGCTGTTCATGAGGCTGGGCAGAGCTCTGGGATGAGGAATGAAGCCACATTAAACCTAGATGGTTTATCTAGCTCGTTACCTAAACTGGTTAATGTAATCCCTGCTCCATACCCCACATGGCACAGAAGGGGACAGATCCAGGCCAGAGGCAGGGAAGAGCTGATCATCCCTTTGTGGGTGGATAAAAGGAGCTGATCATTACCCTGCCCTGTTCTCCCCTGTACCTGCTGCAGTAAAGGGATGTTTTCTCTCCTTCCCAGTGCCAGATTTTTCTGTGGGGGTTTTGAGTAAGAATTACTCCTCATTTAACCCTATTGTGGGGAGGACCCTACTTAAACAGAGGCCAGTAGATGTCATTGTGAAGCAGGAACTTGAGGCTGTCTCATGCAGCCAAGGTTGCTGTTTATTCTGCAGGTGGGACCTCAGGTGGTCACCAGAACTTCTCCCTTCTCTTAGCAACGGGAAACGGAGCTGGTACTGAGGATCTTCCCAGGACCATCCTGGGCAGGGCTGGAATTAGATGTTCTTAAGGTCCTTTCCAACCCAAGCCATTCTGTAGGTCTGTGTAGCAGATCAACCTGCTCGTGGTGGTTGTGGAGAGTAAAAGCTGGGTGGAACAGATGAGCTCCCTGTGGTCAGTGAGGTGGCAGTGTCTGAGGATCAGTTCCCTGCTCCAAAGGAGGCCCAGGAGCAGTCACTGGTTGCAGTGTCCCTACTGATACATCAGAACTGATCCTGGAGCACTGCTCTCATCTTGAGGGGTTATTAACCTACCTAGGGTTTGTCACTTCATGCCATCACTCATGGAAGCAACTCTATGGGCTTCTAAATAAATGATGGCTTCCTCCTGGGTGTTCTGTGTCCTTCTCTGTGTGTCTGACACTTGCATTTGTTCCTGTGTTCTCAGGTGTTCCTCTTTGTGGGATCTGATGCATTCAACTGCTGCACATTCCTCTCAAGTACCTATATCCTGGCAGGGACTCAGGATGGGAACATTTATCAGCTGGATGTGAGGAACACAAAGTGAGTGAGTGAGGGACTGGGGCTGCAAGTATTTAACTACATCTCTTTCCCATGTGTTTGGGAAAGAGCCAGCTTGGGGGTCATCCATCTTCTAAAGGGTGGATGTGGCCCAAGGCACAGCACCATGAGCTTCTGAGTCACTTCACAGCCATTGCTTTCTCTTGGGGAGGACACATCTGCTCAGGTTGGTGAGCTCATGGGATGTTCTCTGGCAAATGCCTCCTGAAAGCTCTGGAGCCAGGCTGAGAGCTGGGCTGGGTCAGCCTGGAGAAGAGAAGGCTCCTGAAGGGGAGACCTTAGAGCAGCTCCAGTGCCTAAAGGGGCTGCAGGAAAGCTGGAGAGGGGCTTGGGACCTGGTCTTGGAGCAAGCTGCTCTAGTGGAAGGTGTCCCTGCCTGTGGCAGGGGTTGGGACTGGATGAGCTTTAAGGTCCCTTCAACCCAGGCTAGTGTGGGATTCTGTGTATCTTCTGACCATGAGCTTGCTTGCTTCTTTGTGTTCACACACTGGAATGGGCTCTTGGCTATAAACTACAGTACTCATCCCTTGTTTCTGCTGTTTTCCAGTGCTCCCATCCAGGTCATCCACCGCTCAGGGGCACCAGTGCTCTCACTGCTCCCATACCGAGATGGGTTTATTGCCAGCCAAGGTAACTCCAGTGCTGTGTGGTATAATGGAATGGAGGAGCTTTGTGCTCTCTGAGCATTGCTCTCTGGCATGCAAGTGGTTGTAGGAGAGGGTTGAACAGTGCCCATGGCAAAAAGGTGATGTTGTAGGAGATATGTTACGTGGTTGCTTTTTGCCTTCTGATTTCCACCCTCAACCTCCCTTGTGTTCCTCCAAAATAGGGCTTCCAAGGTGCATCTCAACTCTTGGAGCCTTTTCCTATCCCCACAATGTTTCCCTCTTGCTATGGGCTTCATACCCTATGATCAGGTGTTTGATGGACCTGTTTGTAACCAAGAGCATGGCTTATTGTACTGATTGCCCAGTGTTCCTCATGCTTGGTGTGTTCTGCTTGTGTAGGTGATGGAACCTGCTTTATCATTCAGCAAGACCTCGATTACGTCCTGGATCTCACAGAAGCTGACTGCGACCCTGTGTACAAGGTAAGGGCTACAGTGTGTGACTCCAGCTGTAGGGAAAGATGATGCCAGATGCCATGAGCTGCCTTTATCTTGGAATTTGGCAGCCCTTACAACATAAAACTCACTTTTAAGCTTAGTGGGTTCTTCCTGCCTGAATAATCTCTGTATTCTGCATAAACAACTCCACTGGTGTTACCTCCATCACGCAGGAGCCAAACTGAAGCAGTGAAGGAGCCTGGTTGTTGGAGTACTCTTATATAATGGTGTTTCTATAAAGAATGTGAATTACTTATGCTCAGAAGATCATGAGGGTGAAAGCAGCAGCTTGGTGCTGCCTGTCCTTTCTTGTCCCCTGGTGACTTGAGACTAGAAACTAGGTCTTATCATTGCATTCCCCACTGCACCTGCACTGCTCAGGGATCCCTGAGCTCAACCCAGTGGTGCTGGTGGGAATTAGCTCTTGTTTTAACCCATTCCTGCTCCACAGTGCAGTTCTCCCACTCTCAGCCAGCACAGCCCCACCAAGATTACTGTGCCTCGCATAGATTTGACCTGTGCAACTCATTGGCATGAGGAAAGCATGAGAAAAACATGGAAAAAGTCACTTTTCCCTTTTGGATCTAAGAGGAGAACATTGTGTGAGCAATCACCTCATCCCTAACCTCCTAGGGAAACCTTGAACTGGCCTTTAAATGCTGCTTCAGAAGTCACTCACCTCTTCCCTCTGTAGAAGTCCAGAAGGAAAACTGATCCCTGAGAGTTTCAGTTGTTCAGTACTGCTTTTCACCCATCTTTTCCAGGTAGCTTCCTGGGAGAAGCAGATTTACACGTGCTGCAGGGATGGGATAGTGAGGAGATACCAGCTTTCCGACCTTTAAGCGCTTGGATCGACCACGGAGCAGAGGGAAGAGTCAAAAGAGCTCTTCCGAGCCAGTTTTCCTGCGCAGTGTGTGATGGGGTATGGGACTTTCGGAGGCCATGGGATCGCCAGGCTGCGGAGAGAGGGCTTTGGGACACGTGTATTTCCTATGACAGCACAAGAGGGCAGCTCCCCAGCGTTGGGGATGGGTTTGTGTGCCACCAATTCCTTTTCCAGTGCTGGAAATCACTGTTTCTAGGGGAAAAAGGTAACAAGGAATGGGGTTGGGAGGGTGAGGAGGGTGCTGCCTCACCGTGTGCACTGAAATAAAGCAGCTGCTTTCGTAACACCGCTGTGGGAAGGGAATTTTCCATGAAAACATGGGATTTTGATGGAAAACCAGCAGCGGGAATGGCGGGGAGGGCGGAGAACTACAACTCCCATGATGCCCCGCGCGGGCATGCACCGGAAGTGACCCCCGGCCGGCGGCGCTGTCTCCATAGCAACGCGCCGCCATGGGGCAGGATTACTACGCGGTGCTGGAGCTGGGCCGCGGAGCCACCGACGCCGACATCAAGAAGGCGTAAGCGGACCTGGGGGGGACCCGGGAGTTGGGGATGGGGGACCCCGTGTGTGCCCCGGCGCTTTGCTCCCCACCGGCTCCCCGCAGCGGGGCCCGGCCGTGGGTGCTGCGGTACCCGGGGCCCGGCGGGAGGGTGCGTTCCCCGCGCTCTGTCCCGTCACAGGTATCGGAAGTTGGCCTTGAAGAGCCACCCCGTGAAATGCAAGGAGCCCGGGGCCGCCGAGAGGTTCCGGCAGCTGGCGGAGGCCTACGATGTGCTCAGCGACCGTAAGGGGGGCTGGGACGGAGGGGGGGAACGGGGGACTCTGGTGGGGCTGTGGCTGCATCCCCATCACTGCTGCACCCTGCAGCCAGGCTGGGGGCTGTTGCCTCCATAGAAGGGTTTGGGTTGAAGGGAGCTTAAAGCTCATCCAGTCCCAACCCCTGCCACAGGCAGGGACCCCTTCCACTGGAGCAGCTTGCTCCAAGCCCCTGTGTCCAACCTGGCCTTGAGCACTGCCAGGGATGGGGCAGCCACAGCTTCTCTGGGCACCCTGTGCCAGCGCCTCAGCACCCTCACAGCAAAGGGCTTCCTTATATCCACCTTAAATCTCCCCTGTTTCAGTCTGAACCCATCAGCCCTTGTCCTGTCAGTGCAGTCCCTCCCCAGCATCCTTGTAGCCCCCTTCAGACACTGGAAGCTGCTCTGAGGTCTCCACGCAGCTTCTCTTCTCCAGGCTCAACAGCCCCAATGTTCTCAGCCTGGCTCCATACAGGAGCTGCTCCAGCCCCTGAGCATCCTCGTGGCCTCCTCTGGACTCACTCCAACAGCTCCATGTCCTTATACTGGGGACTCCAGACCTGCACACAGTGCTGCAAGTGGGGTCTATTGCTGGGCACAGAGTGGTGGGACACCACCCCCCCTCCCCCCCCCTTCCCCCAGCCTCTATCCATGTAAAACCTGGATCTCTGGCCTGAGATTCCCAACTCCTCCTTACCCCTAAGCTATGAAGAAAGGCATCTACGACAAGTTTGGAGAAGAGGGACTCAAAGGTGGCATCCCCCTGGAGTTGGGTGATGCCAACGCCTGGAGCGATGGATACGTGTTCCACAACGACCCCCACAGAGTCTTCAGGGAGTTCTTTGGTGGAGACAACCCCTTTGCAGGTACATGGAGGGCTCCAGGAGCCATCAGTGGCTGCCACTGTGCCATGGCCACCAGGATGCTCTGTGGGGCTGTTTCCCTGCCCAGTGACTCCGGTGCGGCTGGTTCCTGGGGGTTAGATCCTGCGTGGCCCCAGTCTCAGGTGGGAGGGAGCCCTGAGGGTGTGGGTTGAGGCTCTCTGCTCTCCCCATGCTGTTGTGAGCCTTGTCCTGGAGGGTTTCCATCCCCAAAGCCAACCCCAAGGAGGGCTGGGGTTGCTGAGGTGCCATGAACACGGGAGCAGGATGGAACCACTGCAGGTGGTGCAGGACAGTGGTCACAGGCAGAAGCAGATCATAGGATCATAGAATAGTTAGGGTTGGAAAGGACCTTAAGATCATCCAGCTCCAACCCCTGCCATGGGCAGGGACACCTCACACTAAACCATGGCACCCAAGGCTCTGTCCAACCTGGCCTTGAACACTGCCAGGGATGGAGCATTCACAACCTCCCTGGGCACCCATTCCAGTGCCTCAGCACCCTCACAGGGAAGAATTTCCTCCTTATCTCCAATCTAAACTTCCCCTGTTTCAGTCTGAACCCATCACCCCTTGTCCTATCACTGCAGTCCCTGATGAAGAGTCCCTCCCCAGCATCCTTGTAGCCCCCTTCAGACACTGGAAGCTGCTCTGAGGTCTCCACGCAGCTTCTCTTCTCCAGGCTCAACAGCCCCAATGTTCTCAGCCTGGCTCCATACAGGAGCTGCTCCAGCCCCTGAGCATCCTCGTGGCCTCCTCTGGACTTGTCCCAACACCTCCATGTTTGGGGTCTTCATCTTCCATAGGAGACCCCAGGGGCTCCCCAACCGCTGGTCCAGGTGTGAGGAGCCCCTCTGCTTGTTCACAGAGTTCTTTGCTGAGGATGGCTCCGAGCTGATCCTGCCCTTCGGGGGGCTGCGGGGCCGAGGAGCCATGAAGCAGGACCCGCCGGTGGTGAGGGACCTGTGCCTGTCCCTTGAAGACCTCTTCCATGGCTGCACCAAGAAGATCAAGATCTCCCGCAGGGCAGTGACCGTGGGCTGAAGGGGGAGGCTGGAGCCATCCCCCCCTGCAGAGGGAGCTGGGCACAAGCGGTGCTGTGAAAGGTGGTGGGGAGGCAGGGCTGAGCCTGGAGCTGCGCTGCCCTTTGGAGGAGGAGGGCTTGGGGTGTTGGGTGAGGAGCAGCTCCCCATGACCCGGCTTCAGTGAGCGCTTGAGCCCAGAACCCCCCCGTGTGCTGGGCTGCACCCCCAGAGCGTGAGCAGCAGCTCAGGGAGGGGATCCTGCCCCTCTGCTGTGTGAAGGGGAGACCCCCCTGCAGCCCTGATCCAGCTCTGGGGCAGCAGCACAAGAGGGACGTGGAGCTGTTGGAGCGAGGCCAGAGGAGGCCATGGAGCTGCTGCGAGGGCTGGAGCAGCTCTGCTCTGGAGCCAGGCTGAGAGAGCTGGGCTGGGGCAGCCTGGAGAAGAGAAGGCTCCTGAAGGGGAGACCTGAGAGCAGCTCCAGTGCCTAAAGGGGCTGCAGGAAAGCTGGAGAGGGGCTTGGGACAAGGGCCTGTAGGGCCAGGCCAAGGGGAATGGCTTGAACCTGCCCGAGGGGAGACTGAGCTGAGCTCTTAGGCAGAAGCTCTTCCCTGTGAGGGTGCTGAGGCGCTGGCACAGGGTGCCCAGAGAAGCTGTGGCTGCCCCATCCCTGGCAGTGCTCAAGGCCAGGTTGGACACAGGGGCTTGGAGCAAGCTGCTCCAGTGGAAGGGGTCCCTGCCCATTGCAGGGGTTGGAGCTGGAAGAGCTTTAAGCTCCCTTCATCCCAACCCAGGCTGTGGCTCTGTCAGAGCCTTTGGCAGCTCAGAGATCCCTGCTCCATCTGCAGGGCTGTGCCCGCACTGCAGGGTCACGATCCAGCACGGGCGGCCCCAATGCCCGGTGCTGGCTGCTCGGGTGTCTGAGCAGAGCCCGTACCCGTTCACCTCATCCCCTCGCTCCCGTCTCCAGGTGCTAAACGAGGATGGGCAAAGCAGCTCCATCAAGGACAAGATCCTGAGCCTGGACGTGCAGCCGGGCTGGAAGCAGGGCACCAGGATCACCTTTGAGAAGGAAGGCGACCAGGTAATGCCTGCGGTGAGGAGCTCCGGGCCACGCTTCCAGGGGTCCCGGTGCCACGGGCACTTGGGAGCGTGTTTAATGCGGCCACTCGGGGTCACTGTGCTCCGCAGCACTCCGAGGAGCCCTCCCTGCCTGCGTTACCCTTAGCGTGGATAAAGCATCACTGAAAAGGGGTGGATTTCTGCCTGATGCCTGCTTCCCCCTGCTGGGTCTTTGAAGCCTCCTCTTCCCTTCCCCTCTGTCTCGTTTTTAGGGCCCAAACGTCATCCCAGCTGACATCACCTTTGTCATCCAGGAGAAAACCCACCCGAGGTTCAAAAGAACCAACGACAACCTCGTCTTTGTGGCCACCATCCCCCTGGGAAAGGTAAGGAGCTGAGCAAGGCCACGGAACCAGGCTCTGTGGGGCAGCAGAGGCAGCTCCTGCCCCATGCCCTGCAGGCCCTGGTTGGCTGCACTGTGGATGTGAGGACGCTGGATGGGAGGCTGCTGAACATCCCCATCAATGACATCGTGGAGTAAGTGCCAAGGGGGGAAAGGCCACCAGGCTCAAGGGCCTTCATGCACAGTTTGGTGGCCAAGGAGGTGAATGGGGACTTAGGAGGAGCCTCAACATTGCCACGTTCCCATTGCCTGCATCACTGGGGTGCTTCAGCAGCTTCCCAGGAGGTTTGGGGGGTTCCTGCCTGCAGGAGGGTGCCCACAGTGGGTTCCTGTCATCATCTGTAATGGGGCTGTGCTGCTGGTAATGGGGAATCAGGGACTCTAGGGTTGGGTTGAAGGGAGCTTAAAGCTCATTCAGTTCCAGTCACTGCCATGGGCAGGGACCCCTTCCACTGGAGCAGCTTGCTCCAAGCCCCTGTGTCCAGTTCCCCTTGCAGGGTTTCAGATGGGAGACCCGAGTGAGGGGAGGGTTTGGGGGCTTCATGAGGCTTGAAGAGGAGGACAGGGAATTCCCACAGGGAAGCAATAGGAGGGGCCATGGGGCTCCACATGGACCCGTTGGGGGTCACCCTGCAGCCCCTCTCAGCCCCTTCCTTTGCTCTGCAGCCCCAAGTACTGCAAAGTGGTGCCTGGGGAGGGGATGCCTCTGCCTGGGGCCCCCCAGCACAGGGGTGACCTCCTCATCTACTTCAACATCTGCTTTCCCAAGACGCTCACACCTGACAAGAAGAGGCTCTTAAGAAGCGCCCTCCTCTCCTAGGGGTGATGCCCTTCTCCTTCCTCCCACCAATAAAGCTCTGGTCCCATAGTGGGATGGGGCAGAGGTGGTTCCATGTACTGGGCCCACTGAAACACAAGGATCATCCCATAGCAACAGCCTTGAGCCTGTTCCTGCTGCCCTCACTCAGGGACTCTACCCCTTGGTTGCCACCCTGCAGCCATGCAGGGGGGGATGGAGTCCTCCCAGCTCCTGGGTTGGGGGTGACTGCATGGGGCAGTGCAGGAAGGACCTAAACCAAGGAGGAAAAGACCCCAGGGTGTGCTCAGAGCCTCCCTGTCCTCACTGCAGCTTGCTCCTTGCTGGAGCATCACCATAGGGTGATGCTCATCCCTATGGTGGTGCCAGGCCCGGGCTCAGGGACCTCCTGCCAGTGCCCCCCAGGTCCCATTTCAGCCGCTTGTGATGTTCCAGGAGAGGAGCCCCAGGACTGAGGGCACGAAAGGGCTGGAACAGTTGGGATCAGCACATCCCGTACGGACTGCCCCAAACAGCGCTCCTGGACCTTGGGTGGGAGCTGGATCTGAGACTCCCAAAGTGGTTTGGGTTGAAGGGACCTCAGAGCTCCTCCAGCTCCAACCCCTGCCATGGGCAGGGACACCTCACACTAAACCATGGCACCCAAGGCTCTGTCCAACCTGGCCTTGAACACTGCCAGGGATGGAGCATTCACAACCTCCCTGGGCACCCATTCCAGTGCCTCAGCACCCTCACAGGGAAGAATTTCCTCCTTAGATCCAATCTAAACTTCCCCTGTTTCAGTCTGAACCCATCACCCCTTGTCCTATCACTGCAGTCCCTGATGAAGAGTCCCTCCCCAGCATCCTTGTAGCCCCCTTCAGACACTGGAAGCTGCTCTGAGGTCTCCACGCAGCTTCTCTTCTCCAGGCTCAACAGCCCCAATGTTCTCAGCCTGGCTCCATACAGGAGCTGCTCCAGCCCCTGAGCATCCTCGTGGCCTCCTCTGGACTTGCTCCAACAGCTCCATGTCCTCCTTATGTTGAGGATAACACCCACTCTTATCCCTCCATCCCTTGTCCCAAGCCCCTCTCCAGCTTTCCTGCAGCCCCTTTAGGCACTGGAGCTGCTCTCAGGTCTCCCCTTCAGGAGCCTTCTCTTCTCCAGGCTGCCCCAGCCCAGCTCTCTCAGCCTGGCTCCAGGGCAGAGCTGCTCCAGCCCTCGCAGCAGCTCCTCTGGACTCAACTCCTTCTCCTCAGGCTCCATCCCATCTCCCCCACCTGGGTCTGCCCTGACCCAGGGGCAGGACCTTGCCCTTGGCCTGCCTGAGCTCCATGAGGTCCTCACCACATCCCTGGGGCAGAGGCAGAGGCAGGGGTGAGGACCAGGGGAGGCCGTTGCTGTGCTGGGATTTGGGAGCCTGGATGATTGTAGGGATGTGGGCACCAGATCCCTGATGGGATGGGGCAGACCCCAGGGGGAGTGGATGAGGAACCCTCCATGGGTTGGGAGTGCAGCAGATCTTTGCACCCATGGGTGCCCCCGTGGCCATGAGCTCCCCATGCTTCTTTTTCCCTGACACTTGGACAAGCTTCCCCTTTTCCAGCAGCATCCCAGGGCTGCGGGAGCAATCAGAAACCTCCCCCAAAGTGATGGATCAGACCCCATAGGGGCGATTTATTGGAAGCATCCATAAGGAATAACAGGAATGTCCCATCCCTGGCTCCTGTGGGAGCACAAAAGGGATTTCAAGCTGGTTTCACACCCTGAAGCCACCTTTGCTCCTGCTGCTCACCTGCTCCTGGCACCATCCGGAAGTGATGCTCTTCCCAGCGGGAAAACCATCACCGCTTCTTTCTTCCTCCCTCACCTCCGTTCTGCCCCATTCCTCCTCCAACCCCATTCTTTGTCCTTCCACCCATCCATGCAGACCCTCTCAGGGGTCCCGTTGGGCCAGGTGCCCATTGGCATCGCTGCTCCCCCTGGCTCCCGTTAATGGCAATTAATGTAATTGAGTGCAGGTCCTGGCCGAGGGGCGAGCGGGGCCGGGTCAGGAGCGGGCCAGCACCGCGGCGCGCTGCAGCTGCTCGTAGGAGATGAACATGACCACGTTCCAGGAGCCCAGGCGCAGGAAGGATGGGACGAACCTGTACCGGGAGAAGGGGGATATGGGGAGAGCATCCCAGCAGTGCCCTGCCTGGTGCTGGGGTGTGTACGTCATAGGGACACAGAGGGGTTTGGGTTGAAGGGAGCTGAAAGCTCATCCAGTCCCAACCCCTGCCATGGGCAGGGACCCCTTCCACTGGAGCAGCTTGCTCCAAGCCCCTGTGTCCAGCCTGGCCTTGAGCACTGCCAGGGATGGGGCAGCCACAGCTTCTCTGGGCACCCTGTGCCAGCGCCTCAGCACCCTCACAGGGAAGAGCTTCTGCCTAAGAGCTCAGCTCAGTCTCCCCTCGGGCAGGTTCAAGCCATTCCCCTTGGCCTGGCCCTACAGGCCCTTGTCCCAAGCCCCTCTCCAGCTTCCCTGCAGCCCCTTTAGGCACTGGAGCTGCTCTAAGGTCTCCCCTTCAGGAGCCTTCTCTTCTGACCCAGCCCAGCTTTCTCAGCCTGGCTTTGTGCTGGGATTGCCCTAATCCCAGGGCTTGGTTGAGCTCCATGAGGTTCACACAGTCCCACCTCTCCAGGCTGTCCAGGTCCCTCTGGATCCCATCCCTTCCCTCCCACGTTCACAGCTCGGTGCCATCAGCAAACCTCACAGCACTCTCAATCACTCTATGTCATTAGAGCCCTGGTCCCACACCAGTGCTGCTCCCAGTACAGACCCCTGGGGGACATCACTTGTCACTGGTGCCCATGCAGACACTGAGCCATTGAGCAACCCCGGGGCAATCCCTCAGCCCAGCCTCTCTCTCCAGCTCAGAGGGATGGATGCAGTGCTCACGGCACCGGTTCGCTGGTGCTCAGCATCATCACCCCCAGGCTCACCCCTTGTAGAAGCCAGCGAGCCCGTCCTGCAGGAGCAGCGCCAGCAGGCAGCTCAGCGCGCTGCGGTACTGCCCGGGGCCCGCGTTCATGTACCGCGTCTTCACCACATCCACCGGCGACGCCACCACCGTGGCGCAGAACCCGGCCCCGAAGGCGGCCACGAAGTGACAGGGGACGTTATCTGTGGGGCACAGTGGGGTGAAGGGGGGGTGAGGGCCATGGGGATGGTACCCGCTGTGTGTGCCCCCCACCCGGCTCAGCACCATCCTGACCTGTCATCAGCTGCGCCCGCAGCAGCGCGTCCTTAATGAGGTCGTAAGTGACGAGCTCCCCGCAGTTGATGATGGCGTTGCGGGCGATGTTGGGCAGCGTCCCTGGGTGGGGCAAAGGGGGGGTAATGGGGAAGTGGCACAGCCCTGAATGGAGCAGCTCTGCTGACCCCATCCCTGTTGCATCCATCCCCATCTGCATCCCCCCGCCCACGGGTAAACACAGGGAATGGGTTGGGTTGAAGGGAACGTAAAGCTCCTCCAGCTCCAACCCCTGCCACGGGCAGGGAGCCCTTCCTTGCTCCAAGCCCCTTCCAAGCCATTCCCCTTGGCCTGGCCCTACAGGCCCTTGTCCCAAGCCCCTCTCCAGCTTTCCTGCAGCCCCTTTAGGCACTGGAGCTGCTCTAAGGTCTCCCCTTCAGGAGCCTTCTCTTCTCCAGGCTGCCCCAGCCCAGCTCTCTCAGCCTGGCTCCAGAGCAGAGCTGCTCCAGCCCTCGCAGCAGCTCCATGGCCTCCTCTGAGCTTGCTCCAACAGCTCCACGTCCCTCATGTGTCAGGGACACAGTAGCTGCACACAGTCCTCATTGTCCCTTTTCTCCTCCTCATCCCCTTCCTCATCACAGAACAGTTTGGGTTGGAAAGGACCTTAAGCTCATCCAGTTCCAACCCCCCTGCCATGGGCAGGGACACCTCACACTAAACCATGGCACCCAAGGCTCTGTCCAACCTGGCCTTGAACACTCCCAGGGATGGAGCATTCACAACCTCCCTGGGCACCCATTCCAGTGCCTCAGCACCCTCACACTAAAGAACTTCTTCCTTAGATCCAATCTAAACTTCCCCATCCCCATCCCCATCCCCATCCCCATCCCCATCCCCATCCCCATTCCCTTCCTACCTCTCCACAGCCCGCGCACTCCCTCCTCCCTGGCGATGGTCCGATAGGCATCCACGGTGCCGCTGTACCTGCGGGCACCCTCCAGCAGCGCCCCACTGGCCTGGAACCGCACCTTGACCACGTCGGTGGGCTGGGCACAGGCCACGGCCACGGCGCCCGTGGTGCAGCCCGCCAGCACCCGCGGGGCCAGCCCGGTGCCTGCAGAGCACAAGCGCTGGGAGCCCCGGCTCTGCCACACGGGGACCCCATTGGGGTGCAGAGGGATGGGGAGCCCCTGGACACTCACTCTCAGCACCCTTGGGGGTGTAGAGCTGCTTGACGGAGTCGTAGAGGCCGATGCGGATGGAGGCGAAGCTCATCTGGCGCTGGAGCCCGGCCGCCAGCCCGCTGTAGAGGCTGCGGGGCCCTTCCATCCGCACCATGGTGCTCAGCGTCCCAAACACCCCCCGGTACTGCACGGCGCCGATGGGCCGGGGGATGCGCACCTCGCCCTGGATCTGAGGGAACCCCCCCCCAATCTGCGTCACCCCAAGCACCCCCCCGGGGGTACCCATGGAGGGTGCCTGCAGGGCTGTGGGGCGCAGCGGGTCCTACCTGCAGCCGCACTTTGGCAGTGTCCAAGGGGAAGGTGCAGAGGTCGGCGATGCACCCGGCCAGCCCCGCGCTCACGAACTTGATGCCGGCTGTCGGGGGCACCTCGGGGGGCTTCAGACCCACCATGGTGGCTGGGAAGGAAAGGGGGGCACAGTTTGGGGTCACGACGCGGCCTCTCGCTGCCTTCGGATACCCCAAAAGCCCTGATTCCTCGCCTGTATCCCTGGGGTAAGTGAGGCAGGGGCTCCACGCTCAGCCCAGGGATGGCACCGGGTGCACCCACCCCATCCCATACACAACAGGGGGACCATGGCCCCCAGGGTGACCCCCTCCATGGCCTCACCGTTGGCAGCCTGGCTCCTCACACAGGCATTGCCAGGCTCCTTGGCTCCCCCTTATATAGCACCGGGGCGGCATTCCAGCCACCGGGATCGGGTGACAGCGAAACCCAGTTCCCTCACTGGCATTTGAACTGAGCAGAGTGGGGCCACCCATGGCTGAGGTCCAACCCTTGGGTCCTGCCCAGACCCTCAGCACCCATCAGAACAGAGCAGCCCACAACAGGATCCCAGATAGGGAATCATTTGGGATGAGCCCTGAACGTGCTTTGGGATGGATGAGATGCAGCAACCACCTGAAGGGTTAAAAAGCGACCGGCTCAGGGTCAGGTTGATCCCCTCTGGCCCTGGCAGGGACCAGGGAGCTGTAACCCATTCCAGAGAGCTGGATTTCCTTGCCTTGGTGTAACGTGGGCCCCGAGCTCACGTGGAGCAGCAAAGAGGCTCAGGGCCAAAGCCATGATGTAAACCAGGGTGACCTTTAGAGTGTGCCTAAGGGGAAGGTGCCAAGGGGAGGGATGAGACTGGAGGCTGAGAGGGGGGTGAGGGATCAAGGAACGTCCCTTTTCCTCCAGTTCCTTAGGGCTTCGTGTTTAACCCTTGGTGCTATTGAGCCCTACAGCCACAAAGCCCAAAGGGATGCGTGAGCTCACCCTGTGCAGGGCTTTGGAGCTGGGTCAGCTCCAGAAGCCACCTTTGCTCCAGCGATGGGCTCCAGGCAGAAGCTCATCACCAGTCCTATGGTGTCCATGGCCTTGTCCCATCTGGCTGGACCTTGCTCCACCACCAACCTAAAGGCAAGAGGGAGAAGCTGTTTGCCTCCTGCCTGAGCTATAACCCAGGAGTCAACGTTGGCACCTCCTCTGCTGTGCTCCCAACCCAGCTGGCATCCAACTGGGCTGTGCTGGGAGCAGCTTGAACCTGTCCAAGCTGAGCTCTTAGGCAGAAGCTCTTCCCTGTGAGGGTGCTGAGGCGCTGGCACAGGGTGCCCAGAGAAGCTGTGGCTGCCCCATCCCTGGCAGTGCTCAAGGCCAGGTTGGACACAGGGGCTTGGAGCAAGCTGCTCCAGTGGAAGGGGTCCCTGCCCATGGCAGGGGTTGGGACTGGAGGAGCTTTAAGCTCCCTTCAACCCAACCCATCCCATGATGACTTCAGAGATGGGAGGCAAAGGGATGCTGATGCTCTGGTTCCTGACATCCTGAATGCAGCACCTCACTTGGAGCGTTCCCTCTCCTCCAGGCCCACTGGCTGCAAGCTGATATCCAGTTACTCTGCAGTGACCTTTCCATGTGCCCCTGTGGGAAACATTCCATGACATCCTCTCCCCTCTGGCACTGGAGGCTCCTGGAGGCAGGAATCCCATCCATGTGCCAGTGATGGGCTCCAGACCCAGCGGGACGCCTCGCACTGGACAACCAGGAACCTTGGGAATTTTATTGACACACAAACAGCACGGAAAGAACTGGGCTCAGTTTGTATCCAAAGCCATTTTCCAAAAGGGTCCTGACCTAAAAACGTACAAAAATAAGTTAGGATAGAAAATGCTGTATTTCTAGTAAAATCCTTCTGTACCCATCCCAGTATTTTACAGTATCCTTGGCCTGGGCTTCCACAGCCCCTGGGCACATCCATGGCTCCAATGTGCTTCCCAGCATGTATTTCGGGAAGGTCCCTGGGGAGGGAGCTCATCTTCCCACTCCTTCCACAGCACCAGGTCTCTGCTTGCTGCTGGGCATCGAAGTTCTCCATCTTCCTTTCATGGATGCTTGAGGGAGCATTGATGGACGCATGGAGCATCCACAGATGGACACATGGAGCATCCACGGATGGATGCATGGAGCATCCACGGATGGATGGGTGAAGCATCCACGGATGGACGCATGGAGCATCCATGGATGGACACATGGAGCATCCACGGATGGATGGGTGAAGCATCCACGGATGGACGCATGGAGCATCCACGGATGGATGGGTGAAGCATCCATGGATGGATGCATGGAGCATCCACGGATGGACGCATGGAGCATCCACGGATGGACGCATGGAGCATCCACGGATGGACGCATGGAGCATCCACGGATGGACGCATGGAGCATCCATGGATGGATGGGTGAAGCATCCACGGATGGATGGGTGAAGCATCCACAGATGGACGCGTGGAGCATCCACGGATGGACACATGAAGCATCCACGGATGGATGGGTGAAGCATCCACGGATGGATGCATGGAGTATCCACAGATGGACGCATGGAGCATCCACGGATGGATGGGTGAAGCATCCACGGATGGATGGGTGAAGCATCCACGGATGGATGGGTGAAGCATCCACGGATGGATGGGTGAAGCATCCACGGATGGATGGTTGAAGCTGCCTCCAAGTGTCCACTCATTAAAAGGTTAATTAGAGGAATTCCATACGATTCCATCCCAGAAATGGAATAACTGGAGACCAGAGCACAGCTCCTTGCCTGAGAGGGTCTCTCACTGGGGACCTGCCCGTGCAAGACACAACGCTCTCATCTCCTCCCAGGCATCAATGGGATGGTTCCATGTGCTGTTCCCTGGTGGAGGTGATGCACCAGGCCGTGGCTTGGGAAGCAGCAGCTCTGGGGGGCTCTCTCCATCCTTATTCCTGCTTGGAAAGCCGAGCAGAGAAGATCCTGGAGATCCTCTGGGTCTCCTCTTCTGAGATCTCAGGTGCGGGACGGGGCCGCTGGGGCCGTCGGTAGGGGATCCCCTGCAGCAGGGCTGTGCTCTGCGGGGACAAGGGACAGGAGTTAGGAGCCAGTGCCCATGGGACACCCATCCGGGGTCCTGCAGCAATGGAGACACAGGGAAAAGCCATGGGGAAGCGGTTCCTGCTGCTCAGCTGGTCTCCTTGAGGGGTTTCTCTTGCTGCTCACACTGAAAAGCAACGGTGTGGATAACCCCATGTTTGTTCCAGGTAATAGTTGGATAACAGTTGGATAAGTGGGTAAGTTTGGATAAGTTGGGGCTGTTGAGCCTGGAGAAGAGAAGCTGCGTGGAGACCTCAGAGCAGCTTCCAGTGTCTGAAGGGGGCCTATAGGGATGCTGGGGAGGGACTCTTCATTAGGGACTGCAGTGATAGGACAAGGGGTGATGGGTTCAGACTGAAACAGGGGAAGTTTAGATTGGATATAAGGCAGAAGTTCTTTCCTGTTCGGGTGCTGAGGCACTGGAATGGGTGCCCAGGGAAGCTGTGAATGCTCCATCCCTGGCAGTGTTCAGGGCCAGGTTGGACAGAGCCTTGGGTGCCATGGTTTAGTGTGAGGTGTCCCTGCCCATGGCAGGGGGTTGGAACTGGATGATCTTAAGGTCCTTTCCAACCCAAACCATTCTATGGTTCTATTCTATAACCCCACATTTGTTCCAGGTGTTTGGATAAACCCTTTTCTTTGTTCCAAGTGCTTGGAAAGAGTCATATCCACCATGGTGAAGCATCCCCCTGCCTGACACACCATCAGCTGCTGCAAGGCTGGCTGTTCACACCACTGCAGAAAGCAGACGGTACAGACCTGTACCAGAATGGTTTTTAGGCACATGAACTCTCAATCTGTGCCCACCCTCAGCCAAAGGAGCCATGGGAAGGTCTCCACTGGCTTCTGACACCCTCAATATTGGGGTTTAATCATTCAATTGAATTATTAACTGATTTGATTTGTAACTTTACTTTGCAGAGCCCTACAATCCAGCCCCCTTTGCCATGGAGAGGCCAGTCTGCTACACGACAGATCCACAGGAAGCCACATGGGAGCAGGCACTGGAAAACCATCCTGGAGGAAAACTGGGCCTCTCCTGGTCCTGTCTGTTTGCAGAAGCTGCAACTGCTGTGAAATCAGCTTTTGGTTAACGTCCTGTGCTGTGGCTGCAGCAAACACAGGGACAGGGAGGATGAGCTGGGCGCTGCACCTCGGATCCTGTGCTCAGTGCTGGGCCCCTCACTGCAAGAGAGACATTGAGGGGCTGGAGCGGGGCCAGAGAAGGGAATGGAGCTGGTGCAGGGCCTGGAGCCCAAGGGTGATGGGGAAGGGCTGAGGGACCTGGGGGGTTCAGATGGAGAAGAGAAGGCTCAGGGGGGACCTGATGGCTGCCTCCAAGTGCCTGAGAGGAGGATGGAGCCAGGAGGGGCTGGGCTCTGCTCCCAAGGAACAAGGGATGGGACAAGAGGAACCGGCCTCAAGCTGCACCAGGGCAGGTTTAGATGGAGCTGAGGAGCAATTCCTGCCCCAGAGGGTGCTCAGGCATTGGAACAGGCTGCCCAGGGCAGGGCTGCAGGCACCGGCCCTGCAAGGGTTCACACCCCGTGGGGACGAGGCCTCAGTGCCATGGGGCAGTGGTGGCCTTGGCACTGATGGGGAATGGTTGGACCTAAAGGTCTTTTCCAACCTGGTTGGTTCTGTGATTCTATGTGGACATCAGGCTGTTTCTTTCTATCTGCAGTGTTTCCCCTAAGGGTCATCCCCAGCGCTGCTGTCACCGGTTAACAGACATCTGAGCCTGTGAAGCACAGGAAACAGAACACAAACATCTCCAAAACCACTTATTCCTGACCCAAAACCCCCATTTCCCACCCCAAAGGGTGAGCTCAGAGCAGAAACAGGATCCTGGAGCTCATCTCACAGGGAGGAGCCGATCACCTCAGGAGACCTTAGCACTGCTCCCACTGGGGCTGAGCCTGGCTGGCTGGAGCAGCAGCCCAGGGCTGCAGGCGAAGGCTGGAGCAAGGCATTGGCTTTCAAACCAACCCTGGGGCCAGGAGAGCCAGGGAGCAGCATGGCCTGAAGCAGCCACAGCTTCTTTAACCCCCTGAGGGCAGCTGAGGCCGCATCTTTCCTCTCTTATCTCAGCCTCCCCTCGGGCAGGTTCAAGCCATTCCCCTTGGCCTGGCCCTACAGGCCCTTGTCCCAAGCCCCTCTCCAGGTTCCCTGCAGCCCCTTTAGGCACTGGAGCTGCTCTAAGGTCTCCCCATAGCACAGCAGAGGGGCAGGATCCCCTCCCTGAGCTGCTGCTCACGCTCTGGGGGTGCAGCCCAACACATGGGGGGGTTCTGGGCTCAAGCGCTCACTGTAGCCAGGTCATGGGGAGCTTCTCCTCACCCAACACCCCAAGTCCTTCTCAGGGCTCCTGGTCTCCCCCATAGCAATGGTTCTCTATTAAATTCCTCAAACCATCCAATTAATGCTGTTTCAAAGGGCCATGGAGCTGCATTTCCTGTCTCTCACCGTTCTCCTCTCCGTTGTACTCGTGCTGCACACATCTTTGTGCACCATGGGAACAGAGAAACAGCAGCTCACATCTGTAGACACTAAATGAGCTTTCCTCCTTTGTCCTTACAGTGAACACTCCAGGGGTGCCACAGGACTTCTCCTGCCTGAGGCACACCAAAGTGGAGCTGTTATGGTGCGAGAGGCTGCTGCAGGAACCTGCCCCTTGCTCCCATTTTGCCTCCAGTGCAATAACATACCCCAAAGGAACACTGAAAACACGACACAGGAGCAGGTGTCTGCTGCTGTTAGATGACACCAAGGGGATGGATTGCAGCTTGTGTGCTCCTGACTGCCAGTAAATGAGGTGTGCCTGGAAAACACAGCACTTGCAGCCTGCTTCAGACAGAAGTGGCTGAACTCCTCCTCCTCTTACCACCGGCTCTGGTTGCAGCAGTGCAGAGGTGTTCAGACGCGTGTAACTACCCCAAGGAGCTTCCTACAGATGAATTTCCAGCTCTAGGAAAGGTTCAGCAGCTCTTCCTGCTGCTCTTCTATGTGCAAAGGTGTGAAAGGCAATGGGAGAAGTTTAAAGGGGCAGTTAACACTGGAGCTCACACATGAGCCTTGTTGGACCCTATGAGGTTCACACGGTCCCACCTCTCCAGCCTGTCCAGGTCCCTCTGGATCCCATCCCTTCCCTCCAGTGTCCCTGCACCACACAGTTTGGTGGCATCAGCAAACCTGCTGAGGGTGCTCAATCCCACTGTCCATGGCACCAACAAAGATGTTGAACAGGACCAGTCCCAACACCAACCCCGAGGACACCACTCATCACTGGTCTCCATGCAGAAGGGCTACAATTCCATACCTACCTCCATATAAAGCTACACAGAAACATGCACACTCCTCATACAAAAAACATTTATCAAGACCTTCTAAGCTGCATCTTTCAGATGCTTTTTGATAGATCAAAGGGGCTATTTCAGAGATTTAACCCTCTTGGGTTTCCCCCCCTCTGTCTCTAAGCCAACGCTGTCACAGCCTCCAGGTACCCAACACTCAGCCACGGTTGCACCCATTAATCAGGAAGATCCAAGAGGAAAGAGGACCTGGATTATGGAATTGCTGAGTGCCAGAGGCTGGAGGAATGCAAACATTTATAAGCATTGCTCAGGTTTTGGGGGATGAGTTATTTCAAGGTCAAAGAACCCTGGTACCGGAGCTGGGGAAGGTTCCAGCCCTGGGGCTCAGCAAGTTGAACGTCTGGGTTTGTTTGTGCACAGGGCTGAAGGAGTGAAAACAGATCTGTGTTAATAGGCTACAGCCTCCCCCTGCCATGACCTTGTACCTACTTCTGCCTTCTGGACAGGAAAAGGTTCCTATCAAAGCATGGACCAGAGCCAGTGACTCCAAAAGGGACGTCAGGAATTCAGCCCTGCTGTTTGCTTTACTGCTTGTGAAAATGAAAGGGAACATCAGCATTTCTGTTCCAGGGGACAGGAGGGTGAATTTAGAGGCTAAAAGCCTTAACTCTGCTCCCTGGGTAAGCTGAGGGAGGAAAGAGAAGAGCTTTAGTGGCTGTGGCTGAACTGGGAGCAGGTCAAGAGGAAACATTCCAACCAGTAAAGGCTGTTTGGACAGTTGGTGGCCATTTATAGAACAGATACAGCCCTTTTCTTCTGAATCTGTCCAGATCTGTGTTAGAAAAGTGTTGGTTCTAGTTTACACCGAAGGTAAATCTATTCATATACAAATATGAATTATTCTATGTAAAATTGGTTTCCATATTTCTTATCCTTCTGGAATATTCATAGAGGTAGGGGGGAAAAATCAAAACATTCTAATGAATATTCTATTAAATCTCCAATTCTTTAAATACTTCCTCCTGCTCCCCCAAACCAGCTCCATGACCATTAGACTGGGCTGACTCTGAAAGGCAGCAGCCTGGCTATGGGTATCCCCATACCCGTAGTATGGTTTCAATGTGATTCCAGTGGTTTCAATGTGATTCACTGGAATCACATTGGAATGCTTTCCCTCTACAATATGATTGTCCTGAACCTTCCCAGAACCAATGCTGTGGTGCTCTCTGAGGGGAACAACACACCCAGAAAGAGTAAATGTTGGCCCTGAAAGATCAGCTATACTATATAAAATAATATGGAACATATGGATGCAGTAAAGGTGAAGAGGGAGAATGGATGCTGGAGCAACAGAGATAAGGCTTGGATAGTAATCATGGAATCATAGAATGGTTTGGGTTGAAGGGGCCTTAAAGTTCATCCAGTTCCAACCCCTGCCATGGGCAGGGACACCTTCCACTGGAGCAGCTTGCTCCAGGCCTCATCCAGGGCTTGGCAAAGTGCAGAGCTGCTGCTGAACCTGAACAGCAGCAAGAGTCACCCCAAGGCAGGTGGATCAGGCAGGACAGTGGGTGACCAGTGGGGAAGAGAAGAGCTGGGAAGGTGCTAAAGAACTGGAAGCCTGAGTCTGATATAATGGAGATAAAAGGTCTCAAAAGGAAAGATTTCATGAGGCTCTGCAAAACTGAGGTGCCCAGAAGGTGACCACAGCATCCAGGCTGTGGATGGAGCTGCTGTGGCACCTTCTCAGAACCTCATGTCCTTGCAGCCAGCTCCTTTGACGTGAAGGCTTCCCCTTCTTGCCACTTCTTCATCCTTTGGAGGAGGAAGACAGGGAAAGCAGGGAGTCAGACAAGACAGAGGGAGCTGGCAGCACCACTGGGAAGGCCAGGAGAGCAGTTTGCCAGCTGCCACGTGAGCCAGAGGGGACTGCATCTCTTCAGACAACAACAGCTCCGATTTCAGCCTTGCTGTCATGCTCCGTGTTTGCTGAGCTGTGCAGAAACCAGCCCAGGTTTAGAAACCGAGGTTCTTAGAGCTAATTCAGGACAAAACTATGAGAAAGCAGTTTTCCTGAACTCTGTTTTACCGTCAGCATAGGGCACAAACTCAGTCTTCATCCAGGGTGCTTGATGTTTGATGTGATGTGTTGCGTGCAACACAAGGCACAACTGAGTCCTGTCTCAACAGACCCCTGCAAGTGCTACAGTGAAGGAGTAGGTGTAGCTGATCCTGGAATGAAGCTGGATTAAGGTCAGCTATATCCAAATAGTGCCAATAATATTCTCCCTCATTATTACTCACTTTCAGGGGTGTTTCAGCCATTAAGCTTAGCACTGCAGAGAGAGGGAATTCAAAGTAATGCTGGTGTTAATATTAATCCATGGGTCTCAGTGATGATTTGCAGATGCTCAGGAAGACCTGGAAGAACTGGAGCTGAGTCTGTGAAGAAAGCAAAACTCAGAAGCAGGGAGATGGCAACAAGGCAGAGGAAAGGGGGAATCGGTGATGGAGAGAGGCAAACACAGAGGATTTGGAGGACATTCCAAAGGAGAAACACAGCTGAGGTTCTGCTGCTGATTTCATCCAGACTATTTAGGCACAGCACAAAAAGCATGCACTAAGACACGCTGCAGACTAGGTGTTAGCATCAAGACACATCTGAGGATCCTTGAAGCATACTGTAACCAAGTCTCCTCTGATGAAGGTTGCTACTGCCATAAGGAACAAGTTCCAAGAGCTTTAGGAAAAGGTAATATAGGGTAAATCAGGAAAAAAATCATTTTTACAACACAAATCATCAACAAGTGAGGTAATTCACCTGAGCTGTAAACATGTTTATTGATCTAAAATAGTTTCCATTACTTCAGAGCTATTAGATCCTGCCCATTTCCGTGCTCTTTAATCAAGCAGGCTGTTCCCAGTGACATAAATGTTCCTTAAAGCACGTGTTTCATAGGTCATGAGGAGGGGAACCAACACATTATGTATTCTGGGAGTAGTAAACAGACAACCCGACTGCTGCAGCACCCAGACCTGCACCAACACCCATCACAAAGCTGGGGCTGGAAATGAAGAGGACGTAGACCCCGAAACAAGCGAGCCACATCCCCCTGCACGTTAAACACACGTTGATGCACAGCAAGCCAACAACAAAACAGGAAAAGCAATCAACAGCTTTCCTGTATGAGGAAAAATCACCAAGAGAGGCTTTTGCTACAAACTCCCTCATTTCATCCTGATCTAAAAGACACAAATTGGAGTTGTTGTTACAAGTTACAGATTGTGTCCTTGAAACGATAGAATCATAGAATGATTTGGGCTGGAAGGGGCCTTAAAGCCCATCCAGCTCCAACCCCTGCCACGGGCAGGGACCCCTTCCACTGGAGCAGCTTGCTCCAAGCCCCTGTGTCCAACCTGGCCTTGAGCACTGCCAGGGATGGGGCAGCCACAGCTTCTCTGGGCACCCTGTGCCAGCGCCTCAGCACCCTCACAGGGAAGAGCTTCTGCCTAAGAGCTCAGCTCAGTCTCCCCTCGGGCAGGTTCAAGCCATTCCCCTTGGCCTGGCCCTGCAGGCCCTTACCAAAGTTCTTACCTCACATTAAAGCCTGAAGAAGTGCACAGTGAGCTCCAGCCCCGTTCACTGACCCCACTGCAGAGGAGCAACGTCCACTGAGTATTTAGACAAACTGGTTTATGTAAACCCTTAAGTATCACAGATGCTGCAGCCATCAACACTGAAAATGATTCTCACACAGAGAAAAGGTATCAGAAAGGTTCTCCTTGACATGATTTGTGACCCTGAGTGCTGACAGGTACTTTTGCTCCTGCTTTAATGAATGGACTCTGCTGAACTAGGACAAGAAAGGAAAGGACGTTCCATACTTACTTCTGGAGCTGTGGAGGGACGAGAAGAAATGCTGAGCAGTCTCATAGTGGCTTCCATCTGCTGGGGTGGAAGGAAGAAGTTGGGAACAACAACAGGATCAGATCTGAACAGAACTGTTAAGGTACAACCTCTGGCATGGTGTCGCTGCACAGAGCCCCACTGGAGCTGCAGATGTGGAATAAACCCCCTTGTAACAGCTGTTAATGGCTTCCAGATGTTGAATCTCGTTCATTTTAATCCATATTCTACAATTCTCAACATCTGGTTCTCTCACCTGGCCTCACAGAGCGTGGGCCACCAACTTGCTTTACAGTAATACCTCACATACGTGTAGAGTGCTTCATCCTGCAGGAATCCCAACACAACTTAGTGAAACAGAATGGGAGATCTGGGATCTGTGCAAGAACGGTGGGAAAGAGCAAAACACACTACATGAATACAGAAGGAACACAAGAGCTGTAATCCATGGAGAAAAACAGCATGGGGAAGAAATGCAAGAAGACAGGCTGCCACTACCCAAAATGAAATACCTCTCATGGATATTGGTGACAAACTGCGAGGAAGTCATAGTATCATGGAATGGTTTGGATTGGAAAGGACCTTAAAGCTCATCCAGTTCCAACCCCCTGCTATGTACAGGGACACCTTCCACTACAGCAGGTTGCTCCAACCTGGCCTTGAACACTGTCATCACTACACAGTGTGAAACCCAATGTAACAGGGTCTTCTGACACCTTCCCAGGTCACCACCTCTCACTTCCCAGGGAAGAGCTCCCCACAGTGTATTTCTCCTTGAATGCAATGTGTGTGTAAGAAAAGGATACAAAACAATCTTGGGTTTGACAGCCTTTTCTGACTCTTCCAGTGGGTCTTCACTACTGTCATCAGAAAAGCATTCACTGTTTCCTTCCGAGCCTGCTTGGGCTGACACACTCTTAATACAGCTCTCACCAGAACCACTTTCTTCCTTGTCTTGATGATCTTCATTTACAACCTCACCTTTTTCCTCCTCTTCCTTTCTTTCTGTGTTTTCTGGGTTGGTCAAGCCAACATCTCCTGGAGATGCCAGTTGTTCTTTGGAGGCTGCTGGAAACTCTACATTTTGATCTAGAGGTTTAGCATTAAATGCTTTATCCCAGTTACAGTTTCCATCTTCTCCAGGCCTATTGGCTGTTTGATGCAGCTCTGATAAGTGAGCAGGCTGAAAGAGCTCCTTCTCAGTTGCTTCCGTGCCTCTATTCAAGCTTTGATTTCCTTCTGCTGCTGCCAAAATACTGCTCCCATCTGCACGGAGGCTAATGCATGAGCTAAAGGTGGTGAGCAAGCTTTGGTTGTCACCTTGGAGCATGCTCCTTCTCCTGTTTCCTCTTTGGAAACAATCAGTGTCCACTGAGCACTGGTCTTCAGGCCTCAAGTCTATGGATTGCAGGTCAGCCCCCTGCTCCCCATCAGACAGCACACTGGACCAGGGACTGGTTTTGTCTGTCATGGTTGTTATTTCATTGAGAGTTCGTGGTTCTATAACATCTTCTTCATACTCTTCTTCACTGTGTGGTTGGACAGCGAAAGCACCTTCATGTTCTTGGATAGAGCCCCCTGGCAAAGGATGCTCCTCATCAGGGACAGCTTGGTCTAGAAGCTCGTGCAACATGTGTCTATCAAACACAGGTCTCCCAGAAGAGCATGGCTGTTGTGTATCACTGCAAATGCTGGAGGAGTCCAACTCAAGTTGGCCTTGACACACTTCAGGTCCAGCTTCATCATCCTTCTGGCTCGGTACACGTGTAACACCCAGCTTTCTGCTGCTGTCTTGATGCACATGAGATGATTCTTTACTGGTTTTGGTTATAGTCTGTAAGTCTGATGAACAGAAAACAGCATCAGTAAATGCACAGAGCCATGATTTACCTTTTATCTGCTTTATTTGGGCTTTCTGCAGAAAATCATGTATGTAAGAATGGGTTTGAGTTAAATATGCACTACTTTGTCAGACACTGCTGATGTGATCACATTCTGCTCTCTATCACTGACAAGGCCCAGAGAAGGGCAGAAATCTGAAGGGAAAAGGAAATGTTCAGGATTAAATTACAGGGAAATAACTGGAAATACCCACATCCATGTACAGGGAAAAACTGGACAGTGAAAATACTCTGATACAGAGTACACCTAAAGCCAATGGAAAAAACACCTATTGCTTGGTGTGGCTGAAACCAGACTGGACAGTTCAGACCACATAGGAAGAGGAGAGGAATAATCTCCACAGGAAAGATGGATACTCTTACCAGCTTTTCCTCTCACAGCTTCCCTAGTTTTCTGCCCAGAAGACACAGTTGCTACTGACATTCTCAACCTTTCTGCTCAATTTAACAACTTGGATCAAATGACAGACAACTGTTAATTCAATATTTGACAAACAGAAATTCCCTCATTCCAAGGCCAGGTTGGACACAGGGGCTTGGAGCAAGCTGCTCCAGTGGAAGGGGTCCTTGCCCGTGGCAGGGGTTGGGGCTGGAGGAGCTTTAAGGTCCCTTCAGCCCAAACCAGTCTGTATTATCTAAGGAATTGCTACGATCTGCTAACTAGGAACCAAAAATAGTTGATTGTGGCTTTTTAAGAGATGTTAAATCGCCAGAGATTTCCAGGATTGCAAAGAGGATTTTTTAATGTTTAGGCTCCTGTTCCAGTAGGGATGCTGGGGATGGACTCTTCATTAGGGACTGCAGTGACAGGACAAGGGGTAATGGGTTAAAACTGAAACAGGGGAAGTTTAGATTGGATCTAAGGAGGGAATTCTTTCCTGTGAGGGTGCTGAGGCACTGGAATGGGTGCCCAGGGAGGTTGTGAATGCTCCATCCCTGGCAGTGTTCAAGGCCAGGTTGGACGAGGCCTTGGGTGATATGGTTTAGAGCGAGGTGTCCCTGCCCATGGCAGGGGGGATGGAACTTGATGATCTTAAGGTCCTTTCCAACCCTAACTATTCTATGATTCTATGACCTGTGTTAGGAGCAAAGGCACCTCCTTCTTCTCAGACATTTACAATTTTACCACCACATCTGAGCATCAGTCATAGAATCGTAGAATGACAGATCCTGTGTCCAACCTGGCCTTGAGCACTGCCAGGGATGGGGCAGCCACAGCTTCTCTGGGCACCCTGTGCCAGCGCCTCAGCACCCTCACAGGGAAGAGCTTCTGCCTAAGAGCTCAGCTCAGTCTACCCTCGGGCAGGTTCAAGCCATTCCCCTTGGCCTGGCCCTACAGGCCCTTGTCCCAAGCCCCTCTCCAGCTTTCCTGCAGCCCCTTTAGGCACTGGAGCTGCTCTAAGGTCTCCCCTTCAGGAGCCTTCTCTTCTCCAGGCTGACCCAGCCCAGCTCTCTCAGCCTGGCTCCAGAGCAGAGCTGCTCCAGCCCTCGCATCATCTCTGTGATGATCATTTTTCCACACATCTCCCTTTTCCCACTGAGCAGACACTGAAATTCCAGTAGAGTTCAGGCTCTATGGACAGGGCCTTAACTCCCACTGAATCTTATTTCTCACTGTTTCAGTTCAACATTGTCATTTGTGAGAGGGGTTTGGAAGTCCCTACAAGCCTTTCTCCCACTGGACCAACACACATGGGTCACCAACACCAAGAAATGGTCCTCAATACATAGAACATTTGCAGATCCTTTAAGGCAGCTTCTGACAACAAACTCTAAACCAGGTGACAACTTACCACTGATGAGGTTGCTGACCTGAGACACCAACTGACTAGATCTTTCTAAAAGATGGCATCCATTGGGATCCACTTCTCTGCTCACTGAACCCCGACGATCACTCTCCTGCTCTTCATGACTTGGTCTGGATGTGTTCCCATAACTGAAGTCAGGAAAAGATTTGGTCAGCTTCTGACTGAAGTACCTTTGCACCTCATCCAGCTCACTCAAGTTTTTTCTGTAAGCAGAGGGAAGAAATTGGGTAAGAGGCAAAAAAAAAGCTTGTGGCAGAGTGGTTCCATTTGTATCACTCCAATCAACAGCATGTAAGTATGAAATATGAGATTAAAGGTTATAACTGAAAAAGAGATCAGCAGGCAAGTGCTGAGGTTGACAGGATTAACACTCAAGAGCAAATGCCCAATTAGCTATGAAACTTAGGCTGGAAGACACAAAAAAGAGCTTGTTTTAAACTTAGTCAAAGGAGTTGCATTTGAGATGATTTTCCAGCTGAAGTCACTGGAATGGGTTGCCCAGGGAGGTTGTGAATGCTCCATCCCTGGCAGTGTTCAAGGCCAGGTTGGACGAGGCCTTGGGTACCGTGGTTTAGTGCGAGGTGTCCCTGCCCATGGCAAGGGGTTGGAACTTGATGATCTTAAGGTCCTTTCCAACCTCAACTATTCTATGATTCTATGAAGTCATAAAGACAAAGAGTATTAACTGACAGAGGATTTCTACTTTATTAAGAACTAAGGACATTACTGATTTAATGATAATTTGGCATATACTGAATGATATTTGGGCTTGTTCAGCCTGGAGAAGAAAAGGCTCTGGAGAGATGTTAGAGCAGCTCTCAGTGCCTAAAAGGGCTATAAGAAACCTGGAGAGGGGCTTTGCAAACCTATTGCTTTGCTCACCATGTTGTTAGCAGATCTGCTTTACCTGAGAGCAGTCAGAAGGGAAGCACGTGAGGACAGTGACAAGGAATCCATCTTTGCTGCCCGCTGAGCATTCCCTTCTGCTTGCTGCAGGGATTCATGGAACCTGCGCACGTTCCTCATGTGCTCTTTGTGCCGAGGTGTGCGTGCCCCAGAGGGAACGGTGCGGTGAGAAACAGGCCTGTGGGTAGCAACAGAAAACAGGGTGAAAGCTCTGACTGTGAGAAGGCTGAGAGCTGGGGATAGCCAGAATCAGTGAAATGCATCCCCAGAGCGTGAGCAGGAGGTCAAGGGAGGGGATCCTGCCCCTCTGCTGTGTGAAGGGGAGAAACCCCTGCAGTCCTGATCCAGCTCTGGGGCAGCAGCACGAGAGGGACGTGGAGCTGTTGGAGCGAGGCCAGAGGAGGCCCCAGAGCTGCTAGAGCAGCTCTGCTCTGGAGCCAGGCTGAGAGAGCTGGGCTGGGTCAGCCTGGAGGAGAGAAGGCTCCTGAAGGGGAGACCTTAGAGCAGCTCCAGTGCCTAAAGGGGCTGCAGGAAAGCTGGAGAGGGGCTTGGGACAAGGGCCTGTAGGGACAGGAATGAGTCCGGAGCAACCTGGTCTAGTGGAAGGTGTCCCTGCCATTTCATTTATGATTGATTTTGACAGCAGGGAAAGGGATAGAATGACTGAGAAAGTCTCTTTCAGTCCTATATTTCTGGACATAATAAATATTATTCTCCTAAATATACACCTGATTTAAACCTGGAATCTGATCCTGCTGTAAACTACACTGACAGCTCTTCATCAGTTATTGTGCATTTTCCTTTTCAAACCCAAACCATTCTGTGATTCTATGCTAAAGGCCTGGAAGAAGCACCTGACAGTTTCAGCAATGGCACAGTGTGAATCCTTATGTCGAAGGGTGCAAAGGAAAGAAACTGGGAAATACTAATGAGAAGTAAAAAGCACATCTGGGTTTAGTCCACAGGAACCTCTCTCAGGTAATCTCCTGGGCCACCCTCACACTGGCAAAGGGAATTTGGTGCAATCTTTAAGCCTAAACACAAGGAAAGACCTTTGGCAGGGTTTGGTGCTTTTTCACTAGAGCCAACAGGCTTCAGGTAGGTTGATTATTGAGCTCTTAAAGTAATCAAACCGTTGGATAGCCAATGCACTTACCGCTCTCGAGTCGGAGCACTGACTTCCTTTGACAAGGTAGTCATCTGCTTGGCAATGCCTGTAGCATTAGTGGGGAGCTTTGGAATGCTGGCCTTCACCTAGAAGAAAGAGGAACATTGTGCATGAGTCTTCCACAGCAAGAAAATAGGGGAAAAAAGCAGTATTTTCTTCAGGTAGCAAACAAAACCTGAAGGTTTCTAAATAGCTTTAACATTCCAAAGGACTTTCCAGCACTGAGCCAAAGCACTGTTTCACAACACTCTCACTGCAGAAACATTGTTAATCCCATCCACACCACTGAGGAGTAAAGTGATGGTAAATAGGCTGTAGAGCCTTCATTACATGTGTGTATCACTCCCCAGTGCAACTGGAAAGGCTAGAGAATAAGACAATCCCACAAGAAATGGCAAATCTTACCAAACCCAAAGATTTTTACCAAATTAGACATTTCTTAACCAATGAAAGGATGAATCTGTAGTGTTTGGGGCATCAGCTGCAACCCAAAGCAGCAAACAGAACAATGCCAGGCTCCCAGACATCCAAACCCACAGCATATTCCCCTAACAATAAAAAGAACACCACAAATACCCATGAAATAACAAGGGAGTGAAGCCTTTGGAGGTGTTCATGACCTAGGGTTGAATGAATGGTCTAACCAGCGTTGGTCTGCAGCGACCATGGCAACATACAGCAGAATCCTTAAGGAAGTGCTTCCTAAGGTTTACACAGCCTGATCCATGACAGTGCTTTTGCTATTTGCTCATCAGCACAAAGTCATAGAATCACAGAATCATAGAGCCATAGAATGGGGTTGGAAAGGACCTTAGGATCATCCAGTTCCAACCCCCTGCCATGGGCAGGGACACCTCACACCAAACCATGGCACCCAAGGCTCTGTCCAACCTGGCCTTGAACACCACCAGGGATGGAGCATTCACAACTTCCTTGGGCAACCCATTCCAGTGCCTCACAGTAAAGAACTTCTTCCTTGTACCCCATCTGAACTTCCTCTGCTTCAGTTTTAGCCCATTACCCTTTGTCCCATCACTACAGCCCAAGTCAGTGCTGATTATGAGGCATGTGATCAGATATGCACTGGGAGGAAAGTGAAGCACGTACTGCAGAACTCGGTGGCTGGCTCCACATCCTTGCCTGTCTTTCTTCTTTGAGATGACTTAACTTTTGAAGAGGGGAGACTGCTACTTTGATCTGCCCTCGGCACTGTCCACTGAAGTCTGTGATGTTGTACCACCCGCACACGAGCTGGAAGCCAGAAAGGAGAGGAGACAGGTCCACTGATGCAAACCCTATCACTCGCTCAGTCTCTGGGGAGGAACAACAAAAACCATGTATTAATTTGAACTGCATGCAAACAAAACGTCTTCAGGAATGCTAAACATCACTTGTACAGCCCCTGAAATATATCTAGACTTCCCAGAGAAAGACACTGTACAGGAGTCAACATGCTGGAGGGAAGAGATGGGATCCAGAGGGACCTGGACAGGTCAGAGAGAAGGGATTGTGTGAACCTCATGGAGTTCAACAAGGCCAAGGGCAAGGTCCTGCCCCTGGGTCAGGGCAATTCCCAGCACAGACACAGGATGGGGGAGACTGGATGGAGCTTCAGAAGGACTTGGGGTGTTGGGTGAGGAGAAACTCCCCATGACCCAGCTCCAGTGAGCGCTTGAGCCCAGAACCCCCCCATGTGCTAGGCTGCACCCCCAGAGTGTGAGCAGCAGCTCAGGGAGGGGAAAACACTCCATGATTCTATGAAATACAAGTCAGGGGTGCAGAAAGGACACTTCTCTCTACATTGCACTACAAACTGTACCTGCTTTATGCCACACTTTGAAGACCAAGGTTTGCTGTGGATCCAGCAGAAGCTCTTTGGATAACCTGTTAAGCACAAAACTCATTTTATACAAAGCAGGAAAAAGAACAAGCCCAGTAAAATGCCTCTGAAGTTTCAATGCCATTGCATCTATCCAGAGAAACCAGTTTCTTCTGGGCTGATGGAGGAGAATGGAATACAACAAACCCCCAAACTACTGAGCCCTCAAAAGCATAACTATCTTTACATGGCTTGGGCTTTTGCTTATTCAAGAAGTATTTCCCTCTTCTCCCTCTTGTAAATTTAAAAGCTAGGACAATAAACCCATGGGGAAATGGAAATTTGGTTTATCCCATGACTCAGTCATAGGGTGACAGCAAAGCTGTAATGTTTGAAGTTGATTTGTGGAAAGAAACCAACTGAAAATGCAGGGTCGAACACAGAACAGCTTTTAAGTTGCCTGAAGAAATTGAGAACTGACTCTGAGCATAAGCAGACTCTGATACAAAACACTTAAACTCCAGCTCTCAGTGGCTTTCAGTGGTTTAATCTTTATAGTATATATTCCCTAATGCCAAAATCCAGCTCAGCACTCTGGTAGCATATCCCACTCCTCTGCAGGCACTGCTATGTATTTGTGGCTGTCAAAATGAATTCACTGTGCTTCTTGCTGCCTGTAACAGACTTGTTCCACCTTGTTTAGGAAATGCCTTCCCTGTGAGGGTGCTGAGGCGCTGGCACAGGGTGCCCAGAGAAGCTGTGGCTGCCCCATCCCTGGCAGTGCTCAAGGCCAGGTTGGACACAGGGGCTTGGAGCAAGCTGCTCCAGTGGAAGGGGTCCCTGTCTGTGGTAGGGGTTGGAGCTGGAGGAGCTTTGAGGTTCCTTCCAACCCAAACCACTCTGATTCTATGATCAAACTGTCCTTCCTCATGCTAACTTGAACTTGAACTCAATCAATTTTTTGCCCAGTATGGAAGTGTGGTGATTGCAAAACATGGGAACAAGCATTTTTAGCTGAGAATACAGGCCAGTAGAAGGCACTCCTAGTGGCTATGTCCTTTTCACACCTAGTTTGGCTGTCACATCCAAAACGTGTCTGTGCGAGCTCACAGCACTTACCTTGCTTCTTGCTGAAAGTCCCAGACTGGTGAGTCTGTATTGTCTATTATTGAAGTGGTTACTGGAGCATCTGCCCCAGCAACAGCAAATGAGACACAGCTACTGGGGGCTGTCACTTCACGCTCTGTCAAAGGACTCCCTAAAATCATACAGAATTAAATACAGATTTGTTATTAACATTTAAAATAAATACCTAAGTTCAGAAATTGAAAGCACATAATTATACAAAGAGATCCACCATATAGGAAACACTGCTTTCCATTGATGGAGCTGAAAATACTTTGTATTTACAATGGCAGCAAACCTTGCATGAACCTTTTACAGAGCAGAAACTGGAATATTTGAGGGAGAAACAGGAAAACCATTTGATCATTTGAGGAGTCAGAAGCAAAGCTAAGGAATAAAACCCCAATCCACAAGACCCTATTCCAGTGCTTGATCTGTCCTTCATGATGGGCCATAGAACTGGGCAATCCTAGCTGCATACACAGAAAACACCCAGTGTTACAAAAAGCATTTTGACTTAAGAGTTGACTTAATCCCAGCATAAGAAGGACATGGAGCTATCGGACCAAGGATCCAACAGAGGAGTCCATGGAGATGCTGCAAGGGCTGGAGCAGCTCTGCTCTGGAGCCAGGCTGAGAGAGCTGGGCTGGGTCAGCCTGGAGAAGAGAAGGCTCCTGAAGGGGAGACCTTAGAGCAGCTCCAGTGCCTAAAGGGGCTGCAGGAAAGCTGGAGAGGGGCTTGGGACAAGGGCCTTTAGGGACAGCCAAGGGGAATGGCTTGAACCTGCCCGAGGGGAGACTGAGCTGAGCTCTTAGGCAGAAGCTCTTCCCTGTGAGGGTGCTGAGGCGCTGGCACAGGGTGCCCAGAGAAGCTGTGGCTGCCCCATCCCTGGCAGTGCTCAAGGCCAGGTTGGACACAGGGGCTTGGAGCAAGCTGCTCCAGTGGAAGGGGTCCCTGCCCATGGCAGGGGGTTGGAGCTGGAAGAGCTTTAAGCTCCCTCCCAACACAAACCACTCTGTAATTCTATGACCCTCTCACAGCATAAGCTGCTGAGTGTTCCTTTCCTGTGTTATCACCTGGACTGTGAACCAATTCATCTTAAGAGACATTTCCAGTAATCTCACCTCGGGTCAGTTCCTTATTCCTGTTTGTATTTAGGCAGTGTGCAATGGCCCAAACAAGATCAGATCACTCCAACTGCTGAGCAGACCTAAAATGGTTGAGTCATGCAGTGCTAGAGGTGCTCAAGGTGAAGGGCACCTGATATATTAAAGGGTTTAACTCATCTTTAGCAATGAGATTCATCCCCAGATAGCAAATTGAGGGGAAAACCAAAGGGCTTCAAACCCCTGCAAATTCACCCAGTGTGTTACATCACTGAACACCCAGAACCAAACATCCTCCTAGGATGGAATATTTTAATATGTTTAGCATAATTTACAGGCAAAAACCAATTCTTTGGTGCCCCTCAGCAAAGTGATGAGCCTCCCAACTGTAGCTCCTGCTCTGCAGAGCAGGAAGCAGTGTGTCAAGCCTGGCTGAGCTCAGACTGCCCTGCACTTACACTGCTCTTCCTCACTGCAGTGTCTGACAGTCTCCAGATAGCACAAGCAATGCAGCTTTACACATTGATTACACACTAGGAATGCAAATTGGGAAGAGCCTTGGAGATATGAGTGTCTGCAGGTGAAGTTATCCACACAAAGCTTCATTTCAGAATCAGCTGTCATCTGCAACAGTGAGCACTGCATTATTTATAATTTGGATTTTCTTAGGACCATAGAATTGTTTGGGTTGGAAGGGAGCTTAAAGCTCCTCCAGCCCCAACCCCTGCCATGGGCAGGGACCCCTTCCACTGGAGCAGCTTGCTCCAAGCCCCTGTGTCCAACCTGGCCTTGAGCACTGCCAGGGATGGGGCAGCCACAGCTTCTCTGGGCACCCTGTGCCAGCGCCTCAGCACCCTCACAGGGAAGAGCTTCTGCCTAAGAGCTCAGCTCAGTCTCCCCTCGGGCAGGTTCAAGCCATTCCCCTTGGCCTGGCCCTACAGGCCCTTGTCCCAAGCCCCTCTCCAGCTTTCCTGCAGCCCCTTTAGGCACTGGAGCTGCTCTAAGGTCTCCCCTTCAGGAGCCTTCTCTTCTCCAGGCTGCCCCAGCCCAGCTCTCTCAGCCTGGCTCCAGAGCAGAGCTGCTCCAGCCCTCACAGCATCATTTTATTAATAGAGGCTGAACAGTTTAACCTCCTGCTTCTGTACTTTGTATGATGCAATCAATGCTCTTGGGGTTGCAGCACTATGAATCCAAGTTCAAACCCATCACATCCCTTCACTGAGCTGGAGTAAGTTTGAAGATTAGTTTTTAACTTGGTCCATGCAGTTGTACCTGTTCTGAACAGATCCCAGGAAGAAAATAAAGAGAAATACACCTTTGGAGGTGGTGATGTTACCTTTTAAACTCAGATGCATTGCTCTTTCCACAAGAATATTGACAGCAACTGTGTTTTCCAGCAGCATCATGTCATCTTCTTGTGGTTTGCCATTGGTGGTTTCTGAACTTACAACATCCAGTTTGTGACTCTGATCTTCAGAGACCTGTTGGCTCAGAGCAGGTATCATCCCTGTGCCTTCATCTTCACTGCTGCTGTATTCCTCAGCATAGTGAAGTCTGCTGGGCAGAGCAGAAGTGGTTGAAAGGATAATGTGAACACGTAGAGCAGCTCCTGCTAGGTTTGCAGCATTGCATCTGAACAATGGATAAACCCCTGCAAGAGAATCCACAAAGAACCAGCTAAGCAAGCCAAAGGACAAAGAGATCTTGGGAAACTTGCTAGAGTTCATTAAAGGAGAGACCCCCATCCCTAGCAGTGTTCAAGGCCAGGCTGGATGTGGCTTGGAGTAACCTGCTCTAGTGGAAGGTGTCCCTGCCCATGGCAGGGGTTGGAACTGGATGAGCTTTAAGGTCCCTTCCAACCCAAACCATTCTATCATTCTGTGGTGCATACAGGACAAAACAAAACTGAACATGTTTTTCTTGGAGCACTTAGAGAAGTAACTGAACTAAAACATCAATAAAGAGGGATGAAACATGACAATGTTCTTTAGAACTTACCACTGACACTTATGGTTTTCCTCGACCTTTCTGCTAATGCTGCAAGGTCAACATAGGCAGATCCAATGAGACGATCTGTATCAAGTGGTCTTTCCACATCATTTTCTTTCCCATATGCCCACCACACCTGGATTTCTAGTTTCTCCTCTCGGAGGAACCAAAGCAGCCCATGGCTTCTTCTGAGCATCACCTTGTTTGGTTTCTTGAAGTTTATTGTAACGTTCTTGCTGTCATCACTCAGTTTTGGCCTTTTAAGCACAGTCCAAGTGGCTTCTTGGTTATACAGTTTATACCTGAGGTAGCAATAAGTGCTTTTGTTTAGGTGTGCCTGGCCTGCAAGCAGCAAGCAGTGGATGGGCAGCCATACTCTTGGGGTTGAGATGGTCACAGTCACTGGCTGGGCACTCTGCTCCCACTCATCACTGTCATCCGTGCTATCCTTATGGATCTCCTCACTGCTCCATCCCAAGAGCTTAGCAGCTTCCAAAACACGCTCCCTGTCATCCTGATGAGCAAAGGTGACAGAGAGTTCCAGTCCTCCCACAATGGCCTGCATGACGCTTGTGCAGTGAGGAGGCAAGACATCTTCAGGCAGGGTAACTGGGTACCAGCCTGAAATACCTTCAGGAAAAAGAAATCAGAATTAGACTTATCCAGCCTTTTGGAAAGCATCAGTAAAGGTTTTTCCACTCTGGTCACTGGTCAAGGACCAGTCCCTGAGCTGTTTATTTCTTGTGAAATATGGAATTTGGCCAGTAAATTCTAACCTGAAACAGCAGCAAGCTGTTAGACCTCAGAAAAGCTCAGCAGTAGTTGTGATCCCAAAGGCATTTTCCTCTCCATTTCATTAATGATACTCAGTTTGCAATGAAACTATAGCCCATGAATCTCCAGCTATAAAATTAGACATTTTCACTGCTTTCCTCCTCTACTTACCACTAAAAATAGACCCCAAATTTCATGTTGAAGAAAACAATGACTACACTGAAATTAAAGCAGAAATAACCAAGGCAGTAATGAAAACATCATTATTACAAGACATAATCAGCACAAACTAACACTACACAGAGAAGCTATTTTAAATTTCGTTTAAAAATACTAATCCTGCTGCTTCCTAACTGATCTAATCCTCTGTTTCCAGCTTGGACATCTGAAAAGCAATTAATGGTCCTCCATTGAACACTACAGCTCTTGGACTTCATCTTAAGGTAGAAAATAAACAGCACAGGATAAAGAAATGAGGTGTTGGGCTGGGTTTAGCTGGGATGGAGCTAAATTTCTTCATGGTAGCTTCATAATATTCATTCTCCTATACAAACAGGTAGAGAGCTGGGCTGGGGCAGCCTGGAGAAGAGAAGGCTCCTGAAGGGGAGACCTTAGAGCAGCTCCAGTGCCTAAAGGGGCTGCAGGAAAGCTGGAGAGGGGCTTGGGACAAGGGCCTGTAGGGCCAGGCCAAGGGGAATGGCTTGAACCTGCCCGAGGGGAGACTGAGCTGAGCTCTTAGGCAGAAGCTCTTCCCTGTGAGGGTGCTGAGGCGCTGGCACAGGGTGCCCAGAGAAGCTGTGGCTGCCCCATCCCTGGCAGTGCTCAAGGGCAGGTTGGACACAGGGGCTTGGAGCAAGCTGCTCCAGTGGAAGGGGTCCCTGCCCGCGGCAGGGGTTGGAGCTGGATGAGCTGTAAGATCCCTTCCAGCCCAAACCAATCTGGAGTTCTGTGATTCACCTAGTACATCATATACCCTAAAACCAGATCTTCAAACAACAACTTTTATGTAAGTTTTTTAACACAGGTTTTTTAAAGGCAACATGTGCAAAGTCTGAAAGAACTCTAAAAACCAAACCCACAAGAAAACCCAAAATGGGAATGAAAAAATTGTTTTAAGGAATTATAGTAGCATTTATGCAGTGTCAGCATTGTAACACTGCTGTGTTACCTGATCTTCTTCTCAGCAGGTCCCTGGTTGGAATTGTGACTGTCCCAAGAAGACAATCTCTTGATGTCCGAGGTGCCAATCTGTCAGTGGCTGGAAAAGAAATAGTTGTGCAAATGCACCGAACTGTAAGACAAGATTTAGAAGTATTGCCTCAACAGCAAACCCTCAGCTGCCATTCGGGAAACACTTTTAGCCCATGAGAAAAGGACAAAAACCAATGCAAATTGCTCAGAACATATCACACCAAAATCAGTGAGAAACAGGGGTATGAACAAAACTTGTCTGTTGGCACTGCCAGTGCACATTCAGGACATGCTGCAGCACTACTGAAACTGGAGAAACTTTAAGGGAATATTTCCATCATAGAATCCCAGACTGGTTTGGGTTGCAAGGGACCTTAAAGCTCATCCAGTTCCAACCCCCTGCCACGGGCAGGGACCCCTTCCACTGGAGCAGCTTGCTCCAAGCCCCTGTGTCCAACCTGGCCTTGAGCACTGCCAGGGATGGGGCAGCCACAGCTTCTCTGGGCACCCTGTGCCAGCGCCTCAGCACCCTCACAGGGAAGAGCTTCTGCCTAAGAGCTCAGCTCAGTCTCCCCTCGGGCAGGTTCAAGCCATTCCCCTTGGCCTGGCCCTACAGGATCTTAAAATTTCTTGTAAGACCCCTTTACATATTGGAAGGTGTGATCCAGTCCCTTTATTTTTAGTTTGGAACAGAGACTGTCTATAGAAACATAGAATGATTTGTGTTGGAAGGGACCTTAAAGATCCTGGCAAGGGGCTGGAACTGGATGAGCTTTAAGGTCTCTTCCAACCCAAACCATTCTATGATTCTTTGATTCTGCAACAGCTTTCAGTCCTTGCAATCAAAGTAAGGTTCTTACCTGACCTGGTGCTCTGATGATAGATAGAGAAGGTGATATCAGCAGACTGCAAGAGTTCCCCTAGACAAGAGGCTTCTCCACTGCTTTTCTGAATGATGAGGTTACAGGGAATCTCCACATGATGCTCAAATGCAGGGCAGAAGGAACAAGCCACAGCTCGTGTGTGGCGTCTCTCTGCCTCAGGTAGGAAGGAGAGGTGCACAGAGACGTAAGCATTGACTCCCACATCTGCATAGTGCTGGAGGGAAGGGTTCTTTTGTGCCACAGCTCTTCATTTAGGATATAAAGAGAACAGAAGAAAGGGAATTAATATAATGTACAAGGAATCTAGGAACCAACAGAATTAAAGCAAAAGTTGCAAGTATTTATGGTGAAGACATGGGACAAACCAGTGGATATTTTATGTCAAAACAGATGTGGGTTCTCACTGTATATTATCTTTTACCATTTTTTTTGTCATCTGAACATCCTAGAAACAGTTATTAAATGGTGAGAGTAACTATCAGAAGGTTCATCACTGGTGGCTGCGCTCTTATCACTGCCAGGATCTGAGACCAAAGTGGTTGAGAAAATAGTCAGCATCTTTAAACATACCCCCTCTGCAGAAAAAGCTGTAGGGTAACTGTAGGAGAACCTGCTTTAGAAAGAAGCAAAGGCAAAGCCTAATTACTTTTAGAGAGCAGTACTGCCAAGCAAAAGGAGGTGAAATCAGCAGATGAATTATCTGCAAGTAACACAGACACAGGTATTTCTCAGGTCACAGAATCCCAGACTGGTTTGTGTTGGAAGGGACCTCAAAGCTCTTCCAGCTCCAACCCCTGCCACAGGCAGGGACCCCTTCCACTGGAGCAGCTTGCTCCAAGCCCCTGTGTCCAACCTGGCCTTGAGCACTGCCAGGGATGGGGCAGCCACAGCTTCTCTGGGCACCCTGTGCCAGCGCCTCAGCACCCTCACAGGGAAGAGCTTCTGCCTAAGAGCTCAGCTCAGTCTCCCCTCGGGCAGGTTCAAGCCATTCCCCTTGGCCTGGCCCTACAGGCCCTTGTCCCAAGCCCCTCTCCAGCTTACCAGCCCCTTTAGGCACTGGAGCTGCTCTAAGGTCTCCCCTTCAGGAGCCTTCTCTTCTCCAGGCTGCCCCAGCCCAGCTCTCTCAGCCTGGCTCCAGAGCAGAGCTGCTCCAGCCCTCGCAGCATCTTTGGCTTTCTTTACTGCTCCAAGCACCATATGGCAGTGATCCTCAGCCAGCCTACTGGAATTAAGATAGATCAGGAGCTCAGCAACATGGAGAAAGGGTCAGTGAGCACTGCTCTAGAATGAGGGGAGCCACTCTTACGGAATTGACTCCCTCTCTTCTAGCCCTTCCTTAATTCCTGAAAATCACCTATTGGAACTCAGTTCAGGTCATACCATGCACTTAGAGCAGAAGCCTCCTGGTGAAATGGAACATGTTTCATTTACTAGATAATTTATTGATGTTTCCACAGTGAAATTCAAGGAAACCAATCCCAGCTAGCTCTTACATCAGTAACACCCAGATTCAGTGCTCAAATAGGTATCACTTTGTATCTCTCAGTTTTTATATCAGCCTTTGGTATAGAAAAATGTGCCCTTCCAATCTCCATCCTTCTGCAGAACAAGTGTTATCACACTGTACTGCAGCTTCAGGGACAAAAATAACCACTGATGATCTTTATAAAGCTATTTTCACTTCTGATGAGAAACCAGTTCGAGTCCCAGACTCTGCAGAGGGGAAGTTGGCCAATTCCAATTTGTTCTTATCTAATGTCTCAGCCTGCTGCCTCCTGATAAAGCTATTTTAGGAGAAAAAAAACCTTCCTTTTTGACTCAACTCAGGCTTTACCTCGCTGCTGCTTGCAAACCAGCTGCTCTGTGTATCTGCACAGCAAGAGAAACAGCTCGAGCAGTTCCTCCTGCTGCTGTCCTCACGGATCGCTGGTATCGCACACTCACATCCAGCAAGCCTGGATGAAATGAGAGAAAGAAAGGAAATGGTCAGCTTTTGATAGTTACACCCAACATAATCAAGGCTTAGTTGTATCTCCTCAAACAGAACTTACTCTATTAATGCAAAAAAAGAAACCCAGCTATGCCCTGGGCTGCATTGCCAGAATGTGAGCAGCAGCTCTCTGGGAAGACCCCACTTTACAGCAGTTCTGGTGGACATCAGAAGGACATGGAGCTGTTGGAGCAAGTCCAGAGGAGGCCACGAGGATGCTCAGGGGCTGGAGCAGCTCCTGTATGGAGCCAGGCTGAGAACATTGGGGCTGTTGAGCCTGGAGAAGAGAAGCTGCGTGGAGACCTCAGAGCAGCTTCCAGTGTCTGAAGGGGGCTGCAAGGATGCTGGGGAGGGACTCTTCATTAGGGACTGCACTGATAGGACAAGGGGTGATGTGTTCAAACTGAAACAGGGGAGATTTGGGTTGGATATAAGGAAAAAGGTCTTTATTGTGGCGGTGGTGAGACCCTGGCACAGGTTTTTTGGGGATGTGCTTTAAATCAGAAGTGGTCAGATTTAGATGCTTTTCTAGTTTCTAATACATCAACAACTTTTATGTCTTTGCTGCTGATCACCATCCTTTACCTCCATCAAGAGAGCAGACTGAGGGACCTCTCTAGCACACTGTCCCTCAAACATTAGGATGCCAACCCCAGGCTTAGCTCTAGTGAGCCTGCTTTTATCACATAGGGTGAAAACCAAAAGTCTTCCTTACCTGAAGACCTCAGATGAAATCCCTCTGAGGAATCAGTCCGGGGGACCAATGGAAGATTAAAAGTCTGTATCCCTATTTCTTCTCTATGCTGCATAGTGACCATGGCACAGAGCCGTGACAAAGGCAAGGTTCCTTTAGCAACCACCTGGTCTCTGACATTTGGGTAATAATACCTGGTAAGACATAAAAAAACCAGCATCAATCATGGTGCTCTGATGATGACAAAATGATCATCATTTCTGTCACAACTGCATACAAGTCACCTTTGAGTGTCTTCAACCACTAGCTGGGCTCCTGATGGCTAAGGGATAGCTCAAGTAAATGCATTTGCACAAGATGAAACAATAAATTAGGGGGAATGGCTTGAACCTGCCCGAGGGGAGACTGAGCTGAGCTCTTAGGCAGAAGCTCTTCCCTGTGAGGGTGCTGAGGCGCTGGCACAGGGTGCCCAGAGAAGCTGTGGCTGCCCCATCCCTGGCAGTGCTCAAGGCCAGGTTGGACACAGGGGCTTGGAGCAAGCTGCTCCAGTGGAAGGGGTCCCTGCCCATGGCAGGGGTTGGAAGTGGATGGGCTTTAAGGTCCCTTCCTACCGAAACCAGTCTGGGATTCTAATTCATTTGATTATATTCTATTTTATTTGATTTCCTATTTTATTTGATTCTAGTCTATGATTCCAAATTTATAATGTTTCTTTTCTGTAATCAGTAATTTGTATTAGGGAATAAAACCCCAACCTGAAACAATGAAATTATACTGCCAGGGTGCTATTAAGTAAAGTTTAGATTTGCCAAGCATTTAAAGATGACTTTTAGATCCCTATCCTGATAACAAAGTGGAACAAAGCAAACTAAGAGCACGCATTCTTTACAGAAGTTGTAAGAAGAGCAATTGGCACTCCTGGGGTGGGGAAAAAGGCTCACATGTCTTCAATGCAATCTTAAATGCAGATATCCATCACCAAATGTTGATGAGCTCACCATTTCTTCACATATTATTGCATATCCATCCCAAAACTAGATTTTTCAACATATATGTCTCTCTGTGTATTGCTGAAAGAATAGGATGTTATTCTGTACCTGCACCAGACTTCAAACTGGATTCCTCCTCCAGTCACTCCTGGTGCTGTAAATGCATTGACCAGAAGCCTCTGGACTGGGACATCAGCAGGAACCAGCAAAGAATGATGATGCTCATCATTAAAGACAGGATCAGGGACACACAATGTGGTTGCTGTGCGGAACGGCTTCAATTTGATGCCTACAAGTCAAGCAGAGGTGGTCAAAAATGGTTGTATTTGGGGGTTTCAACCTTTTTCTGTTTGTAATCTTTGCTCTTCTGAGTTTTTACAAGCAATCCCATGAGCCTGTGAGCTACAGGTGGAAAACCACAGCTCAATGTGGCTGGAAGTTGACACAGTCCAAAGGAGCCACTATGGAACCATGTTACTGACTGTATTTTCCAAAGGAAATACATGTTAGTGATTCAAAGCCCTCCAGATCAACACTAAGTCCTTTCCTCCAATTCAGTTATTTAAATACTCCTTTATAGTCCTAACCATCTAAAACAGGCAAGTCTTCTTTTGGTGTAATCACAAAAATGTGCATTTTGAGAGGCTTTGTATGGAAAGCCTTCGTTGAATTTAGCTTTCTATAGTGTCAGTATTCCCTGTATATCTGTTCTTTGTAGGATGAGTTGGGGAAGCCCTCTGGGATCTTTAACAAAAAGATGCTATGTGAAGAGATTCAAAACCAGGAATCCTTTTTTGTTGGGAACTTCATCACCTGCCTCAATCAACACAGGCTTTTCATTTACTGATGCATCCCAAGCACAGTTATGTGCAGATCTGAGGACAGCAAGCTCTGGTTGCATGAAAGCTTTTAAGTATCATATGTAAAACAAGATTTAACTGGAGCAGTGCCCTAAATTAGGACTGTAAGAGAAACTTACCATCCTCCTGCAGTTCAGCTCCTTGTAGTGCACCACAACCAGCCTCTTGAACTGGGAAGTAGTATTGTACGTAGCAGTCAGCCTCTCCCCAGACAGTGGATTGTAATGGTGTCAGTCCTTTCACGCTCTCCACGTGGATCTCAAACACATGCTCCAGCAGGTCTTCCCCTTCTGGGTCTAACTGCTAATAGAACAAAGGGAATCCACATGGAAAGGATGACTCTTTAGGAAACAGCACACAAGGGGATGTTAGGGGGCTGATAAGAAACCTGGAGAGGGGCTTGGGACAAGGGCCTGTAGGGACAGGCCAAGGGGAATGGCTTGAACCTGCCTGAGGGGAGACTGAGCTGAGCTCTTAGGCAGAAGCTCTTCCCTGTGAGGGTGCTGAGGCGCTGGCACAGGGTGCCCAGAGAAGCTGTGGCTGCCCCATCCCTGGCAGTGCTCAAGGCCAGGTTGGACACAGGGGCTTGGAGCAAGCTGCTCCAGTAGAACGGGTCCCTGCCTGTGGCAGGGGACTGGAACTGGATGAGTTTTAAGGTCTCTTCAACTCAAACCACTCTGGGATTCTATGATATAGAACAAAAGAGATTGGGCATCACTGCTCCATTAAGGAACCCACTGGTAAAATCCTTTTCACTTATCTGCAACAGCAAAAATGGGAATTTACTGAACAATACCATGAGAGGCTTTGCAGGAGGAGGATCCAGAGAGTGGGAAGGTCGCTGTGTGACGGGAGGTACCATCCCTTCTTCAGTTTTTAGCCTTTGCAGTGCCACTATTTGATCCGCTGACCCCATTGCCAGAATGACCCTCAGGCTTCCACTTCTGCTGCCAGTAAAAACATCCACCACAGGCATGTAGCTGTCCACAGCCACCACGGGATACTGAGCTTGAAGCAGCAGGTGGGAAATCTTTGGATCTCTAGAACAGATTACAACAAGAAACACCACAACAAACAAGTGAGAATGAGCCATTGGAATATGAACACGATCACACAAAGCTCATTTGAGATGGGACTTTCAATGCAGCTAGAAATAAATCTGTCTCCATTCCTCCAAAACTTGGCTCAAGTGCGTGAAGTCTTCACACAGCCCAGCTCCATGAGCTGCCAAATGGAAAAGGCTATTTTCAGCAATGACAAAATACAGCTTTCCAAAAGCTAACATAGTTATAAGTCAGCCTAGAGACCCGTGAGCAAGGGGATGAACTGGAACAAGACTCCTATTAATACACTGCAGCCATATTATGCTTTTATGAAGCTGTTACACACCTTTGGAGATGGATTTGGGCAGGAAGAAAAGGAACAGGGACAGTCTCCCAGAGAAATGTGAAAGCTTTTAATAACTGAAGTTAATGCAAGTGAACTACAGTGGATTACTGAAAAATTATACAAATTATTATAAATTATTAAATAGCAAAGTAGTGGCCAGGGAGCCCCAGCACCATCTGATTTGCACCTATCATTAGTGTGACCAAAATATACCCCATCCCTGGCAGTGTTCAAGGCCAGGTTGGACACAGGGGCTTGAAGCAACCTGCTGTAGTGGAAGGTGTCCCTGTTCAAGGCAGGGGGTTGGAACTGGATGAGCTTTAAGGTCCCTTCCAACACAAGCCGGGCTGGGATCCTATGAGTCTATGAATTAATGTTTTGCATTAGAAAGAATCAGTCCTGTCCAGTGTTTCCTTCAATTTACATGGTTTTAAGCAGTTCTATTACTTGAGTGAACAAGAAGCCAAAATATTGAACCAAAAAGATCAGAGAGCTCTGAAAAGACCCATTGGATAAGAAGACAATTAAAACATGAAGTATTTAAAGCCCTTTTTGATACAGGAATTATTCTGTGCTGTGCACACTGACAGCATCCCTAGCAATGGGATCCACTGCAGAGCATAATCAGGAAGAACATCACTCTGTCAGTCATGAGCCTGGAAAATCACCAATGGAATGCCATGCTTCATTTTCCTGTGCAGTCACTTTCATTTCTGACAGTCTCCATGCGTCATAGGGCCACAAGTTAAACTGGCAGCAAACCTCATGCAGCAGTGTCTTTATTTCTCACAGAGTACTTGTATTTCTGCATGAGGACAGTGTGACTCACACCCACAGTGGGAGAGGAGAGGAGAGAGGAGGAGAAGAGAGCAGAAGAGAGCAGAAGAGAGCAGAAGAGAGCAGAAGAGAGCAGAAGAGAGCAGAAGAGAGCAGAAGAGAGCAGAAGAGAGCAGAAGAGAGCAGAAGAGAGCAGAAGAGAGCAGAAGAGAGCAGAAGAGAGCAGAAGAGAGCAGAAGAGAGCAGAAGAGAGCAGAAGAGAGCAGAAGAGAGCAGAAGAGAGCAGAAGAGAGCAGAAGAGAGCAGAAGAGAGCAGAAGAGAGCAGAAGAGAGCAGAAGAGAGCAGAAGAGAGCAGAAGAGAGCAGAAGAGAGCAGAAGAGAGCAGAAGAGAGCAGAAGACAGCAGAAGACAGGAGAAGACAGGAGAAGACAGGAGAAGAGAGAGCAGAGGTAAAGGAAGAAGAGAGAAGAAGAGAGAAGACAGAAGAGAGCAGAGAGGAGAAGATATGGAGAGGAGAAGGAAGAAAAGAAGAGAGAAGAGAGAAGAAAGAAGAGACAAGGGACAAAAGCTTCTTTCCCTGAGCATGTCAGGATATTTCCCAAGCCACTAAACTACAGAACAAGGATGTTTACCTGAATGAGATGTAGAACTGATGCAGAGGCAGTTTCACTAACCCCAGCAGCCTGTCACAGCCAGGGCTTCCCATCTTGTTCCACGCTTCAATAATCATGACGTTGTTCTTCAGCCGCTCCAAGTGTTTGGAAGTCAAGGAAAAAGGCATCACCTGAAAAGGGTTAATGCAGAATTAGCACACAGACTACACGGGAAGCCATTTGTTACGTACAGAGCAGTCTGGTAACACTCCATTATTCCAGTCTACAGAACTGTGCTCCATAGAAATGGAAACTAAGAATTAAATGTACACTTGCCAAAGGAGCTTCAGAGAACTTGCAGGTCTGGGCAAGAGCTAGCCAGGAAAATCTATGTGATTTGGATAAATATAAAATAACATCATAAACTATCTGTAAAACATTGCTTTATCTTTAAATGTCTGTTTAATGAACAACAGATAAATCATTTCACACAGCTGACTCCTGCTACCTTTTCATGTTTCACTCTTTCAGCTGAAGACTAAGGAGAATTACAAATCCCCAAGTATTGTTAAAACAAATGCAACGTGGGCCTGTGTGAACCCCATGAAGTTCAACAAGGCAAAGGGCAAGGTCCTGCCCCTCAGCTGGGGCAATCCCAGCACAAACCCAGGCTGGGAGAGACTGGATGGAGCAGCCTGAGGAGGACTTGGGGTGTTGGGTGAGGAGAAGCTCCCCATGACCCGGCTTCAGTGAGCGCTTGAGCCCAGAACCCCCCCGTGTGCTGGGCTGCACCCCCAGAGCGTGAGCAGCAGCTCAGGGAGGGGATCCTGCCCCTCTGCTGTGTGAAGGGGAGGCCCCCCCTGCAGCCCTGATCCAGCTCTGGGGCAGCAGCACAAGAGGGACGTGGAGCTGTTGGAGCAAGGCCAGAGGAGGCCATGGAGCTGCTGCGAGGGCTGGAGCAGCTCTGCTCTGGAGCCAGGCTGAGAGAGCTGGGCTGGGGCAGCCTGGAGAAGAGAAGGCTCCTGAAGGGGAGACCTTAGAGCAGCTCCAGTGCCTAAAGGGGCTGCAGGAAAGCTGGAGAGGGGCTTGGGACAAGGGCCTGTAGGGCCAGGCCAAGGGGAATGGCTTGAACCTGCCCGAGGGGAGACTGAGCTGAGCTCTTAGGCAGAAGCTCTTCCCTGTGAGGGTGCTGAGGCGCTGGCACAGGGTGCCCAGAGAAGCTGTGGCTGCCCCATCCCTGGCAGTGCTCAAGGCCAGGTTGGACACAGGGGCTTGGAGCAAGCTGCTCCAGTGGAAGGGGTCCCTGCATGTGGCAGGGGTTGGAGCTGGGGGAGCTTTAAGGTCCCTTCAACCCAAACCAGTCTGGGATTCAACGGAACAAAAGAATCTATTAGGATGCCATCAACAACATATTTTCTTGCCAAAATGGCAGAGAAATCAACAGTTCCAGCATAAACTTGACTATTTCTCTTTCATTCTTCAAATGCCTTACTTATTATTTAGATGACTCAAGGAGCTGCATTTTACACTGTGCCATCCAGCCAAAACGATACTGAAAGTAGTTTTAATACACTGGATAGAGCCAGGAAGAGAAGTTCCTCCATGTATAAAAGTAACTCATCTTTGACATGTTTGTCAGTGTGGAATAACTCACTTCGATCAGTGTTAAATAGCAAACACATGACTTGCCTGAGAAAAACTGAAGGCAGGTTGAGTTGTGCCCCATACAACAGCAGATCTCGTTGCCTCCTCAGTGCTGAGCAGCTTGCAGTTTAAATACACATTACAAGAGCTGGGGAGCCCTTGGTCTTCAGCAACAAAATCCTTTCCATCAGGCACCATCAGCAGCACATGCAGCAACAGCCCATCTTCTTCAGATGTGGCTATTTGTGTCAGCAGAGGATGGGCTACAGAGGTTGGTGCAGCCTGTGGTGGCTGCACCACGTTCATGGTGGCTGCCCCTGTCTTCTGTGAGTCAATGTGGTTAAGTTTCAAGCAGTGAGGGCTTCCTGGACTTAAACTCTTCCTGTTGGGCTCCTGGATTTGCAGCCCAGGACTTCTCACAGCATGCACTGGGGCTTGCTGCGCAGCCACAGATGACCGGGCAGTGGTAAGGGTGAAGTCTTTGTTGTTGGCTGCGAGCTCTAAGGACACCTGCATTGTGCAAGAACCAAAATCAGGAATAGGCATTGCATGTTTTGCTCAAGAACTGTATTAGATATCACCCAGAAGGCTTTAGCTTCAGCCACGTCCTAGTTACAAGCTACAACTGTCACTGCAAAATAAATTACACGTGGTTTTATCAAATGAAGCCATACCTGAAGCACAAACCCACAGTTATAGCTGAATAAAGGCAAAAATGAAAAGCAATCATAAAGCTGATTGAAAACTGAACACCTACCTAGCCATGGTGAAAAGTACTGTGACAAAAAAGATGTGGACAGACTGGAGAGGGTCCAGAGAGGGCCACAAAGATGGTCCAAGGACTGGGCAGCATGTGAGGAAAGACAGAGAGCTGGGACTGTTCAGCTTGGAGAAGAGAATGCTCAAGGAGACCTTATCATAGAATTATAGAATAGTTAGGGTTGGAAAGGACCTTAAGATCATCAAGTTCCAACCCCCCTGCCATGGGCAGGGACACCTCGCTCTAAACCGTATCACCCAAGGCCTCATCCAACCTGGCCTTGAACACTGCCAGGGATGGAGCATTCACAACCTCCTTGGGCAACCCATTCCAGGCACCCTCACAGGAAAGAATTTCCTCCTTATATCCAATCTAAACTTCCACTGTTCCAGTGTGAACCCATCACCCCTTGTCCTATCACTACAGTCCCTAATGAAGTGTCCGTCCCCAGCATCCCTATAGGCCCCCTTCAGATACTGGAATTATCCCTATATTGCCAGTAGTTAAAGGGTGGCTATAAAGAAGATGGAGACTCTGTTATTACAAGGAATCCCATGGAGAAAATGAGGGGTGATGGGCACAAGTTACTCCTGGGGAGTAACCTCACAGAGAAGAACTTCTGCCTAAGATCTCATCTCCATCTCCCCTCTGGCAGGTTCAAGCCATTCCCCTTGCCCTGTCCCTACAGACCCTTGTCCCAAGCCCCTCTCCAGCTTTCCTGCAGCCCCTTTAGGCACTGGAGCTGCTCTAAGGTCTCCCCTTCAGGAGCCTTCTCTTCTCCAGGCTGCCCCAGCCCAGCTCGCTCAGCCTGGCTCCAGAGCAGAGCTGCTCCAGCCCTTGCAGCATCTCCATGGCCTCCTCTGGACTTGCTCCAAGAGGTCCACAAGGACTTAGGAGGATTTAGGAGGGAAGAGGCAAGATACTGCAGCAAAAGATCCCAAATGGTATCTACTCCATACTCCATTCGGGTATAGAGAACACTGCCAAAGTTGAGAAGTTCAAGGCCATCTGTCGGAAAGAACCCAAGAAACACAAAGCAGATCCAGTAGCTGATTCCATTGTCCTCTTTAAGTATCAGTTTCCCCTTTCTTAAGTCCTTGCATCGAGCTTCATTTCATTAATTCCCCACAGCACTTCCTACCACTTTTCTCCTCTCACAACTTGTTCCATTCCATCTTCTCCTGTACAATAAAATTTCTCCCTGCCTTCACTTTACTCCTCCCACATCCAACCTCTACCTTTCATGTTTCACCCTTCTTCCATCCCTCTACTGGCAGCTCTGCTGAATGGCTTCTCTGGAAGAAGTAGCATAGCCCCTAATACTCTCTTAACCCTTCAGTTCTAACCTAGAGAGCTCTTTGTCCTCAGATCCAGCAGATTTCTCACCCTGTGCTGTGCAGGACCATTACTCCTTCTCAGCCCTAAACTGAGTAAGCTGGTAGAAACTGAGGCTGGAGAAGGTAACTGCTGAAGTGACCAGGTGGTACCAATGACAGGGAGCACCAGGCCTGTGCACCAGGACAGACCTCAGCTCATGCCATAGGTAGAGCAGGAGCCAAAGCTCCCAGCGCTGATTATGTGCTGCTCAAAATCTGCCTGTAGAGTGGTTTCTGTATCTGATCCCTAGATACTGAATCTTGTTTTAGCCTGCAGCCAGGGGAACATCACACAGCAGCATCATTAGACACGCAGAGGAGGTTCACAGTATCTCTCTGAAACCCTAAGGAAAAGGTTCATGATCTCTTGTATTGGTCTTACGAACCTTCATCCCTGGGATCTCCAAATTAAAACAAAGAGAGGAAAGAAAGAGGAGAGAACAATTAAAAGAAGAGAGAACATGCAGCCAAAATTGGTATTTAACTCCAACTCTACCTGGTAAAACACATACCTTTAGTGGTCCAACTTGTGGCTGATCTCCCTCTTTGTCCACAGGTATTTCACAGCTGACAGTGAGCAGCTCTGACTGAACAACCTGGCGTAACTGAAGTGCAGCTGAGCCAATGGCCACTGGCTGTGGGCAGAAAGAGAATCCACTTTGTAAGCTTCCTGTCAGGTTTAAAGAACTAAGGGCATATTGTGAAAGGAAAGTCTTCTGGGAAGTCATGCTCAGCCACTCACCCTCCCCACTAGTACACCCTTAGTTGTTCCAATAGGGATTTGTAGGAAAGTTTCCCTTAGTTCCATTTTTAAGCCTCGCCAGGACAACAGGAAGGAAAATACTTCCATTACCTACTGCAAACAGTTCCACACTAATGCAAAAATGAACATCCCAAATCCTAACACTGAGCCAAATATCCACACTTATAGGTGATTTATTTACCCATTAAAAGAAAAGCTCCTGTAACAGATGGGTAGATATCCTTGGTGTTGGTTACAATAAAACATGAGCTAACACCTCTCACTGTCTTCATCACATGCAGATGATCAAGGAAACACTTTCAGAGAAAAGGAAGATATTTCTTTTCCCCCCTAAATGGACAAGCTACACAGGATCTCATATCTCATGGTACTTACTCTGGGCAGAGTAATGATATCAGCTGCATCCACATTATTCTATATCATATGATTGTATATCATCATTCTACATTGCTGAATGAGCTGTACTAGATTTGGACTAATGATTATAATTGATTCAATATGCTTAAAAAGCAGGAGGTAAGTTTTAAATCATGGAATTATAGAACCCAAGGCTGGTTCGAGTTGGAAGGGATCTTAAAGCTCATCCAGTCCCAACCTTCCACTAGAGCAGCTTGCTCCAAGCCCCTGTGTCCACCCTGGCCTTGAGCACTGCCAGGGATGGGGCAGCCACAGCTTCTCTGGGCACCCTGTGCCAGCGCCTCAGCACCCTCACAGGGAAGAGCTTCTGCCTAAGAGCTCAGCTCAGTCTCCCCTCGGGCAGGTTCAAGCCATTCCCCTTGGCCTGGCCCTACAGGCCCTTGTCCAGAGCCCCTCTCCAGTTTCCTTACGGCCCTTTTAACTACTAGAAGGCTGAAAGATGAAGGATAAAGATGAAGGACAACTTCTTTTTGCCTGTCTGCCTCAAATTCAGACAATCCTTTAGCTGGGTGACAAGACTGAACAGCAATCAGTCCAACTTACAGGGTCTGAACATTGTGTCATTTCCCTTCATAATACCTGGCAATGGTTGATTAAGAAGTGGCTCAGTCAAGCCACACCACTTAGTTTTGTCTCTGACAGTCAAGTTGTCAGCAATTATAATGAAGCATTGCAGAAGACTTAGAAAAGCCACTGCTGCCTGCGTAAGTGTTTGGAGGAAATAGAAATGCACAGAATTTCTTTGCTTTTCAATACAGAAAACAGAAATAACTTTTATTAAGTACCTTTTTCTGTGTGCTTTTTCTCATGTAGATTTTAAAAGCAAGAGAAGAGCTCCACCAGTGCTCTATCATGGCTCCACCAAAGCGGACAGGGAACACAAACCGCTGCTGGAATGTCACCACTGCAAGGAAGAGAGAGTTGTGTGAGCTCCCAGCTGGGTTTGGAGCTAACCTGTCTGTTGAGCTGGATCAGCAACAGATAAAACTTCAGTCTCTGCAGAGAGAATGCAGGGTGAGAAGAGATACACGAAGATCAGAAGGTGTGAAGGAAAGTGCTAGCACTTCTGAGAAGGATTGTCAAACACACAGTGAGCGTGTGCACAGAGATCAAGCAAGGCTGGGAGCTGAAGGAGGAAGAGCTGAAATCCTCAATATGAATCTCTCAAGGTTTCAACCTATTAAATTATAGAATCAGAGAATCCCAGCCTGGTTTGGGTTGAAGGGACCTTAACGCTCATCCAGTTCCAACCCCCTGCCACAGACCTTCCACTGGAGCAGCTTGCTCCAAGCCCCTGTGTCCAACCTGGCCTTGAGCACTGCCAGGGATGGGGCAGCCACAGCTTCTCTGGGCACCCTGTGCCAGTGCCTCAGCACCCTCACAGGGAAGAGCTTCTGCCTAAGAGCTCAGCTCAGTCTCCCCTCTGGCAGGTTCAAGCCATTCCCCTTGGCCTGTCCCTAAAGGCCCTTGTCCAAAGCCCCTCTCCAGGATTCTTGGGGCCCCTCTGCTGAGCAGCACAACAAAATTAGTATTATAGCAGCATCTAAAGTGTGAAGTTGATACCAAGCTTCTGTCATCCCAGCATACAGCAAAACATTTCCTTTTTCACCTGGAGAACCCTGTCTTATTTTAAGCAATATATTCCAAGACCTATCTTGAGATAGTCAAAGCTGAGTTGTAAGAATCCTCACAGGTTCAGGAGAAAAGTAATATTTGCAAGAAAAGACTCAACGAATTGGTGTTTAGCCTAGAAAATAGAAGAGCAAGAAGTACGAGAACAATTCTTCCTTGTTCAGATGGATAAAGTATTCCTGTGATGTCAAAACACTCCAGTTAGACATGAGGAAACTTCACCAGCAGGAAGGACAGCACTTTTACACCTTGCCTGGAATAGCTGTGGAACCTTTCCCATTGGGCATCTTAATAACTGAGATAAAGAGCAATCAGGAAAGAATGATGCAGTGGATGGACTTGATGGCTTCTTCAAGTTATTTTCAGCCCTGTTTTTCAGGGTTCCAAAAAGCTGGAATCCAGTGCAGGAGGCTGTGTTATTTCTTTAGTACAAAGAGCTGAGGTTCAGAAGAACTAGATGCTTTGGCTGGACTCAAATAGAGAACTCAGAATTCCCCCCAGATCTCTCAAGAGCCACCTACAAAGATGCAAAGCCAATGAATGACCCTATGGGAGAGGCATTAGAAAGTAACCCCAGAATTCCAGTTGCTTGGAAGACAGGGAAAAAAGGATCTTGTTCATCCAGCATCCTCTGCTCACTGAGGAAACGTAATGTCAGTTGTTCTCAGAGACAGAAACACTAGTGACTCCCAGTAAAGAGATTAACGTTGATTGATCTGAGCACTCAAGACCTCTCAGATCCAGCACTGTGAGCTCTTGCAGATGTTACATGACACACTAAAACATCTGGAAAAACGATTTATTTGACATATAAGTATCTCTGATATTTCTGAAAGTACTTTATCATCCTCATACTATAGCAGAAAGGATATTTGGTTTCTACTGACACGAAGGAATGGATTTATTGACCTGCACTCTGTTGGCAGAGGTGCCACAAATCATACAGCAGCAAAGAGAATACATAGAAAAAGCTACTAAACAATTTCTAAGAGATGAAACATTCAACAAAACTAATGTAAAGGGGGAAAAGAATGTTCTCACCATCATCTCTGATTTTACTTGAAGCTATTCGAGTTACTTCTGTTGTTATGGAGATCTGTCCTTTTTCATCCCTGGAGGCTGCCACTGGAAAGTGGTACTCAACAAAGAAGGTACTGTGAGTTAAAAAGGGAATGGATGATCAGAATCCATCGAAAAGCTACTGGACATAACAGAAGTGAGCACAGAGGCAAGAGGCATACTCACAATCTACTGTTACTCTACTTCTTTAGAATAACTGAAGTACCTATTTCATTAATTACTTCAACAGATTGTGTAAATGTCAGATTCTGCTCAAAAAATACCCCTTTTGTTTCAATGATTTGCCATGCACAAACCACTTTTGTACCTCCCCAAAATCCCTGATAAAGCACAACCTGAAGTGAACCCATGCCAGGATAAATTATCCACATTTCTAATTTTCCAAAGCCCATGGTATACTATGTTCTGAGAGAACCACAGAATCATGGAATGGTTTGGGTTGGAAGGGACCTTAAGATCATCCAGTTCTGACCCCTGCCATGGGCAGGGACCCCTTCCACTGGAGCAGCTTGCTCCAAGCCCCTGTGTCCAACCTTGAGCACTGCCAGGGATGGGGCAGCCACAGCTTCTCTGGGCACCCTGTGCCAGCGCCTCAGCACCCTCACAGGGAAGAGCTTCTGCCTAAGAGCTCATCTCAGTCTCCCCTTGGGCAGGTTCAAGCCATTCCCCTTGGCCTGTCCCTACAGGCCCTTGTCCAAAGCCCTTTCCCAGCTTTCTTGTCAGCCACATAAGGTATTGGAAGGCAGAGCAGAGAAATGGGAAGACCTCAGAATCCTGGAGTACTGGACTACATCCAGACAAATCTATCTTGAAGGCACAAGTATCCAGCTGGTGAGAAACAATCTTCCTTACCACTTGTTAACTGATGCAGGCATTGGAGGCTTCCCCATAGCACCTTTCTTTCTTGGTGAGACCTGGATGCTCTCAGGAGGGATTTTCAAGCTTTCAATGATGACTCTGGCCAGGTGGATTCGCTCCAGCAATGCCAACCTGTCTGCACCCAAGGATGTGATGTGAGCAGCCTCTGTGAGATCTTCTGGAGGAGGAAGTGGTCTGATAGCAGAGTGGCTGAAGAGAGAAAACAGAATCAGCACTACAGTAATGACCGAATGAAAGGAATATTGTAGCTTGGTGGGATATTAGTTAAATATTGATCATGGTGCATTAAAAAGAATGGTTTTAAATGTATTCTACAACAAATCTGATGATCTCTGTAACAGAAATCTTACAATATACAATAGCTGAGGTACATAACTGGGAAAAGAACAAATAAAAATCCACATTGTTGAAGTTTTGGATAAATCTTAAGCAGTCAAACTCTTCAAAAAGAAAAGCTTCATTTAATGTCAAGTACAAAGAAAAGGAGATGATACAGTGACACACGCAGACAAGTTACTGCTGCAGAGGAACAGCAATTCACATGCAATTATTGATAAGATTTGACTTGCAAATGGGTTTGTGTTGGTACTTCTGGAGAGAGGAACTTTACCTGAATGTAAAAATAGGAGTAAGTTGTAAGAAAAGTTGCAGAAAAAAAACGTCTGGAGCTGAATTAGGAAAAAAAAAGTCATAAAACCTAAATACTAAATGGTATTGAACCAGTAAAGCTCAATAACTGGAGTTATAGGTTAAAACTTAAACAGGGGAAGTTTAGATTGGATATAAGGAGGAAATTCTTTCCTGTGAGGGTGGTGAGGCACTGGAATGGGTTGCCCAGGGAGGTTGTGAATGCTCCATCCCTGGCAGTGTTCAAGGCCAGGTTGGACAGAGCCTTGGGTACCATGGTTTAGTGTGAGGTGTCCCTGCCCATGGCAGGGGGTTGGAACTGGATGATCTTAAGGTCCTTTCCAACCCTAACTATTCTATGATCCTATGATTCTATGTTTATTGGTTCTGCCATGGAGAAAAGCAAATATCATTTAGATTAGGTCAGAAGAGAGGTTTATTTATGACACCTATAGGAGAGAACACAAACCAGCAGAGAAAAAGACGCTGCTGATGCACTCTGACCCTGGAAAGCAGATACAGATTTTATACATGGAGAGACCTTGTGCAAAAGCAGATTAACAGGATGGGAGTTATTTTGTATCTGGTACCTACACAAGGCCAGAGAAATACACAAATCTGGTCTGGAGTTTGTGTTTTTCAGCACAGGGATTAATTTATCACGGTCACACAGTGATTATTATTTCAGGAGAAAGAAAAGAGCAGCTCCAGTGCCTAAAGAGGCTGCAGGAAAGCTGGAGAGGGGCTTGGGACAAGGGCCTGTAGGGACAGGCCAAGGGGAATGGCTTGAACCTGCCAGAGGGGAGACTGAGCTGAGCTCTTAGGCAGAAGCTCTTCCCTGTGAGGGTGCTGAGGCGCTGGCACAGGGTGCCCAGAGAAGCTGTGGCTGCCCCATCCCTGGCAGTGCTCAAGGCCAGGTTGGACACAGGGGCTTGGAGCAAGCTGCTCCAGTGGAAGAGATCCCTGCCTGTGGCAGGGGTTGGAGCTGGATCAGCTTTAAGGTCTCTTTCAACCCCAACCATTCTATGATTACATTTTTTGTATGCTCATGATTTTAACTAGCTGCATCTCAATTGCTTCTTTAACAAACAGTCATTCCTGGGTGATGCTGATGCTCCAGCATTCCCAGTGATACTAAGAAAACATTCCAAGCCAAAAAGGCTACTCAATGCATTGTGGGACCATGACAGAGCATAATAACATCATGTGATTATTGCTAATACTAACTTACAATGAGCAAGATGCTGCAAAACAAGTCACTAAATTACCTGGGTACAATTTCTGTCACTTTCTGATCCTGATCAAAGGCATTAGAAACCTTCTGAGGATTCCTTGGATCAGTGTTCTTGCCAGTTTGTGCCTTGGTTACTTTCCTGGAGGAGTTCACATCATCATCATCACTGAGCAAATCACTTAAACTGGAATCAGATTTCTGCAACAGAAATAATGCACATAAAGAAGTCAACATTGGTTGTCAAGAAAGGTACATAATGGTCATGACACAAAATAAAACCAGCCTGTGAACTGAATCAGTTGAAACAATTAAAATTGGATCAAAAGTTTTCAGAGGTTTAAAAGAAAAAAGCCTTCATGGACAGCCTCAATCCCAGCAACTTTCATACCCCATGTTTGACTTTGTAGACTTAGTAGCATTCCCTTCATAACTGTAATTTGAAGCAATGTTCTCACAAGCTTCTGTATGATATTTAATGTTTATTAAGCCTTATAATATTGATTTTTCATTGGTTTTATGAAGATTTCTGGTTTTCTTCCCCTTAGGGACTCCATGTCAAGCACCTGCCTTTAGATCTCCACTTACAGGAGTTGTGTAAAAAAGGCTCTCCAGCAGACTCTGGTCATAATGGGGATCATTGAGTTCACTGTCATACACCTCACTGCCGAGAGACAGAGAATCCCAAAGGGAAGCCGTGCGATCCCAGAAAGGCACAGTGGAGAAATCAGCACTGTGGAGACAAGAAAAAGGAATATAACTTAGTAACTTAGTGTTGCAAGCCTGCAGTCAGTATTTCATGGATCCTGACAATCCTGTTGTATTTTAGATGGGATTCATGCTATACTGGCCCAGAGAAGCTGTGGCTGCCCCATCCCTGGCAGTGCTCAAGGCCAGGTTGGACACAGGGGCTTGGAGCAAGCTGCTCCAGTGGAAGGTGTCCCTGCCTGTGGCATGGGGTTGGGGCTGGATGAGCTTTAAGGTCCCTTTCAACACAATCCCTTTTGTGATTCTTTCATATCCCTGACTGTGACACAGTACAAGCATCTTTTATGCTTTTGCTACACAAAATGAGAAGAAAAGGTCAGTTTAATACTTGGAGGAAGATTAAAGATAAGTACTGGTTGTCTCGATTTTTAATTTAAAGACTGCAGAATCTTCAAAGCAACTGTATTTGTTTTATGCACTTTTAAACATTTTAGGACACAACTGTTCCAAGCATCAAATAACTTAATTTTATTAAATATCATGGTTAACCTTTCAAGCATCACTTTTATCTCAAGGGACTTCGAGGTATTGAGGTTGTCATGTGCAAAAGTTTAGTGCAAGCCACCCATCACTTGCACATGTTTGTGTCACTGCTTCATTTCCAGGAATGTGGAGAACTTGAAGAGTCAAGAGACATATTTCAGTATAAAGTGGTCAAATAAGGACCATTTTGGAGTACCCTTCAGTGCACAGGGTGCTGAGGCACTGGAGTGGGTTGCCCAGGGAGGTTGTGAATGCTCCATCCCTGGCAGTGTTCAACACCAGGCTGGACAGAGCCTTGGGTGCCATGGTTTAGTGTGAGGTGTCCCTGCCCATGGCAGGGGGTTGGAACTGGATGATCTTAAGGTCCCTTCCAACCCTAACTATTCTATGATTCTATGATCCCACTCACCTGCCCAAGAGTAGCTCGATTGCTGTCTCTTCAGAATTCAGATGAAGTTGCTGACCAGAAACTTCAGAAGAAAGGGGATGGGGGTCTTCAGCAGTGGGCAGAAAACCTGAGTTCAAGCCTCTGGGGCTCCTGGATAACAGTGATTGCAGCAGAGTGTAAAAGGACAAATAAAGATATTAAGGCATGTTCAAGATTAATCCATCCAGGATAAAAATCAAAGGTTATGGACAACCTTCCCCAGTTTGTATCTAAATCTCTAGATAAATAAAACCCTTCTGCAGCTCTGCAGTCTGCTGCAAGTTACATGCAAATCTTATCCTTGCAATGTCTCATAGAACCATGGAAAAATCTAGCTTGGAAATCATTGAGTCCAACCATAAGCAGAGCTGCTGCAAACAAGAAGATAAAGAGCAGGAGAAAGACAAGTGAGATGTTTCTAAATGATGATCTATCAGTTTTTCCTGGAAAGACCAAAATCCTCTATTTTCAAACAAACTGGGGTAGCTAGAGCAGAAATAATTCAAACTGTGTTTGCAACAGCATCAGTGACTCTTAAGGCAATAACGTGATTTTCTGGTTTATAGAGGAACAGAAGCCAATATTCCTCTTTTTCCCAAAATAATAAAGTTTCTCCTGTAAAAACCAGGCATCTGTCTTAATGCTGCTAAATTCCACTGGATTGAGAACATTTCCTAAGCCCAGTACTAAACAAAGGTGTAGTTAGGGTTGAAAAGGCACAAACACTTTAGCAATCAGCTGATAAATGTTGTATAGAAGGTAATGACTTGTCATTCTGAGAATACAGACAGAAACTCAACTTCTCATGTGTACTTTGGCACCAAGAGATGCAAACCAGAATACACAGAAGTACTCAATTTATGCCACTATTGCCTTTGAAAACCTCTTCTCTCTGCTAAAGTACCATTTCATTTGCTATGTCCCTTCCATTGCTCTTATTATCAACATCTAATATTTTCTTATCAACATCTAATATTTTCTTATCAACATCTAATATTTCCTTATCAAATAATTCTGTACTAAATACAAATATACTGGGAAACGAAATTCAAATCAGTGAGTTAAATCAAGGCTTTACTACATGATGATTAAAATCAATTCACAAAATCAGGCTTTTATTCACAAGTAGAAATTAATTTTCCATTTGAATGAGAATCCTAAAATACATCACCAAAAGTTTTCCTGAGAAGGCCTCAAAATTTATGGTTTGGAGCTTAACCTCACTTCCCCCTTTCCAAACTCACTTGGCTGGTGCTTTGAAATCATCTCTCTCTATAAAAGGAGACACTTCAGTCAGTTCAATTTCCATGTCTGGGCTTGACTTCATTGCAGACACAACCATGGCATCACGGAGTTTATTGCCTTGATCCAAAAGAGCTGAGAGATGAGCAGAAGGATGAAACCTCAGCATTCAAATGCAATTTAAAAGCAATATCTATAAACACAGTAAATCATAGAATCACAGAATGGTTTAGGTTGGAAGGGCCTGGAGAAGAGAAGGCTCCTGAAAGGGAGACCTTAGAGCAGCTCCAGTGCCTAAAGGGGCTGCAGGAAACCTAGAGAGGGGCTTGGGACAAGGGCCTGTAGGGCCAGGCCAAGGGGAATGGCTTGAACCTGCCCAAGGGGAGACTGAGCTGAGCTCTTAGGCAGAAGCTCTTCCCTGTGAGGGTGCTGAGGCGCTGGCACGGGGTGCCCAGAGAAGCTGTGGCTGCCCCATCCCTGGCAGTGCTCAAGGCCAGGTTGGACACAGGGGCTTGGAGCAAGCTGCTCCAGTGGAAGGTGTACCTGCTGGTGGCAAGGGGTTGGAGCTGGATGAGCTTTAAGATCCCTTCCAAGCCAAAGCATTCCATGATTCTATGATTTCAACTGACTGGTGATGGAAAAGAGAACATTTTCCATCCAAAAAAGTTACAGGCACAGAAACCCTTCCATGTTTTGTTTTTCTTTTTTTTCACATGAGTGGCACCTTCGATGGCCATCTCAGCAGATGGGTCCATGAATAAACAGCCTGTGAAGCTGAGCTTCCCTTTCTTTTACCCCTCCTGGTCAGAGCAGCATACTGCTAGGACAGCACATTCTGCCTTAGCTGAATACTCAAACCATCTTCCAACAAGACCAGATCAGTAGTTTCTAAGTAAAGACATTTGTGTTATAATTGACTGTTTGAAATAATGTGCTGAGAGCATGCAAAGAAACACTTTTCCTTAAGTCTTTATCTCCAAATAGGTGCCTGAAATATCAAGAGCTATCGGTAGTGAAATCTAAAAGATGATGCTGACTATGTACTAACCTGAAAGCAGGTCTTTTGTAGCTGGGTTATGCAAAGAGAGCACCCGAGTGTTTGTTCTGGCAGGTCCTTCAGGATCAGCACCAGTGGGAAATGACACTTCTTCATTTGAAGCACTCGCTTTCAAACATTCATCTGGTAAAATCAGAGGGTGATGAGAAGCAGGAAAAGTGTCCTTTATGTTTTCAGAGTTCTCTTGAAAGAGAAAATGGTCCTTTCCTCTGTTAAAAAAGAGAAACATTATTTCAGTCAAGTGGATCGGTGAAAAGGATTCATAGAATCATCAGAGAATTATGAACTGGTTTGTGTTGGAAGGGACCTTAAAGCTCATCCAGTCCCAACCTCAAGCACAAGCAGGGACCCCTTCCACTAGAGCAGCTTGCTCCAAGCCCCTGTGTCCAACCTGGCCTTGAGCACTGCCAGGGATGGGGCAGCCACAGCTTCTCTGGGCACCCTGTGCCAGCGCCTCAGCACCCTCACAGGGAAGAGCTTCTGCCTAAGAGCTCAGCTCAGTCTCCCCTCGAGCAGGTTCAAGCCATTCCCCTTGGCCTGGCCCTGCAGGCCCTTGTCCAAAGCTCCTCTCCAGCTTTCCTCTGGCCTCTTTAGGCACTGGGAGCTGCTCTAAGGTCTCCCCTTGAAGAGCCTTCTCTTCTCCAGGCTGAACAACCTCTGAGTCAAACCTCTTCAAATTTTCCCTAGTTCTGCAGCTGCCTCCCTTCAGTATACACTCCAAAAAGAAATGTGATGCACTATGTTAACTTAGAATCTTAGAATCATAGAATAGCCAGGGTTGGAAAGGACCTTAAGATCAACCAGTTCCAACCCCCCTGCCAGGGACAGGGACACGTTGCACTAGACCATGGCACCCAAGGCTCTGTCCAGCCTGGCCTTGAACATTGCCAGGGATGGAGCACTCACAGCTTCCTTGAGCAACCCATTCCAGTGCCTCAGCACCCTCACAGTAAAGAACTTCTTTCTTATATCCAATCTAAACTTCCCCTGTTAAGTTTGAACCCATCACCCCTTGTCCTATCACTGCAGTCCCTAATGAAGAGTCCCTCCCCAGCATCCTTATAGGCCCCCTTCAGACACTGGAAGCTGCTTCTGAGGTCTCCATGCAGCTTCTCTTCTCCAGGCTCAACAGCCCCAGTGTTCTCAGCCTAAACTTCTACCCATTATTTACACTTATACCATCAGACAAACCGACTGAAGCTGTCAATAAAAGATTTGTGGCACCTCTTGTGTCAACTACCATTGCTCAAACTAAGTCAACACAGGATGTAGATTTGTATCAGATGAGAAACTGTCCCTGCAAGCTCTGAAACACTGGGTGTTCTGGATTCTATCTGAAATGCACATTCAGAAAGATGAAGTATTCCAGAACTCACAAGTGTATAGCCTTAAAAAATGTGTGAGCTGCAAAATGAAACAGCATTTTGGCAACAAAAAGGTACCTGTGAGTTGAGGCTCTGCCATTGTTAGCAGCCTCCTGGTCAGCAACAGTCACTCGTGTTTGCCTGGACTGCTGTGATGGAGCAAGAATTTGGGGTTTGCTGCTTCCAGAAGCAGTATCCAAACTCCCATCTGTGGTTGGGATAGAGCTGCTGGTGTCGTACCGTCCTGGCAGAGGTTCTAGAACCAGTGAGACCTGAGGGACAGAATATGAAATAGCATTTTGTTCTTTTCTTCATTAAGCCCTAGACACATTGCATTCAACTTTACTTGTCATGCCATGGAAAACTGCTGCTCTTCTATGCAGAGTAGTATTTATATCATGCAGTGATGTAACATCACAAAACTGACATATTTATAACTACTTCTTTTATACTCCCTCTTTTCAAACCACAGGCAACTATCTTGTAGCATAAATTGCCCAGATCTGGGGCTGTAAATGAGAACTCCACTTTCTTAATCCCAGATTTCAATATCTTCTATAACTTCAGCCCAGTGAGGCTCTGGGGAAGTGTTAGAACTGAGTATCTGGTTTGAAATCTGCTGTTAAAACTCACTCAACTTGGTAAAGTTGAACTACACAATCCTAAAGAGAACAAAGTCAACACTGTTCAGTATTCATATTCCATTTGCTACCTGAGCTCATGAATGCCTTGGACAGGGACCAGCTCTGCAGTGCACCTACTACAGCTTGGTCCAGGCACCTCATTATGCAGATGTATATTAAAGCAATATAACTTATAAATTACAAAGAGCAAAGCCATAAGGAGTACCTGCAGCTCTCCAAGTTTATCAGATGTGGGTGAAATGATGGGGAAAACCCCACTGATGGGATGGCTGGGAGAAAGCTGGGACAGGCTGGTGATTTGTGCTCTGCCAATGGGAAGATGGTCCAGTTTGGTCATTACCTCCAGGACAAGCACACCCATATCTGTGAAATTAGGAACACCTTCAATTCAGTCTCCCACAATGTGATCACAATTAGACACAAAACTATTTTGTTAAGGTGACAGAGATACGAGGGGTTAATAAAGAATCATAGAATCATGGAATGGTTTGGCTTGGAAGGGACCTTAAAGCTGATTCAGTTCCAACCCCTGTCACAGGCACAGACACCTTCCACCAGAACAGGCTGTTCCAAGCCCCTGTGTCCAACCTGGCCTTGGACACTGCCAGGGATGGGGCAGCCACAGCTTCTCTGGGCACCCTGTGCCAGCGCCTCAGCACCCTCACAGGGAAGAATTTCTGCCTAAAATTTCATCTCAATCTCTCAGACAGACTCTAGACATCAGGCCTGCATTAATTTCCTGCAGACCTCTCACTAAATTAAGTACCTTAACAACCTTAGAAGCTCTTCTGGATATCTTCTTATGCTTTGCACCCTTCTTCACACATTCAAAAACTGAAATGCCTATTTAATATGATATGGATAACAATAAAAATCACCAAATCTTTACACTAGGGGACTACAGGAGATTTCAATAATTTGCAGACCTAAAGTGCTAAAGCTTACACTAGAGATTGATGCCAGCAATTTCAAGATGAGATTAAAAGCCTTCCAAATCAGGAAACCAACCTAAAAAAAGCCATAAGTGAGACCAGGACAGGGGTTACTTAGTGGGTAAATAACTGCTTGGCTCTTTCAGGGTTCCATGTGGCTCTGGCCCTGATGAGGGTGAAGCATCTCTACCTGTCAGGTAGGCAGCGAACTGCCTGGGCCCGCAACGGACTGGGTAGCGAGCGGTGGTTCTCCCCCCTGGCTGCCCTGGTCGGGATGTGGGCTGGAAGACGGTGCCATCAGAGGTCTCCCCCCACCACCTCAGGCGGACGAGAGTGGCAGCAGAGGGTGGCTTTGGGGTCGTCCAGAGGGCTCGGGCCACGGTGCAGCGGAGGAAGCAGCGCAAGGGTCCCTCCACGAGCGGTGGCAGGCTGGTGGAAGCAGGGATGTCATTGAGACCTGTGGGGACAAGGGACCAAGCGGTCAGTGGCTGTGGTGGTGAATCCACCCCTATCCTCTGGGCTGCTCCATTGTCTTGGGACTTGAAGGCCAGGTTGGATGAGGCTTGGAGCAAGCTGCTCTAGTGGAAGGTGTCCGTGACCATGGCAAGAGGTTGGAATTGGATGAGGTTTAAGGTCCCTTCAACCCAAACCAGTCTCCATGATAGACATGACTTCATGCATGCATGTGCATGTGTGTATAGATCATTGTAACAATTGTATAGTAAATTCTATTGACTCAGTTTACAAGGTCTACCTTAAAACTGCAAACTGCTGCTAAATGACACTTGTAACCCTTCAGATGAAAAGCGCTGACCAAGTCTGAGACTAAGACTAGACCCAGCTGCACCCAGGCTCCATCAGGGGTTTAAAAGCAAGGGGTCTACTCTGAACCTCAGGACTCAACAGGAGGATTTCCTTAGTCCCTGTATTTCTTTCATTAGACATAAACCGCTGTCCAAGCCTGAGACTCAGACTAAACCTGGCTGAAACAAGGATCCATCAGGACTTTAGAAAGCAAACCTTGTGACTCAACAGGCCAGTATCAATAAGCTTTAGCTTGATTTTACCTTGATTTCCCTTTCTGTGCTTCACCCATGTAGTAAGTAAGACAGTGAACCTTGCTATCGAATCCTGTTAGGTTGTGCCTTTAACCCACTATCTCCCCTAACTGCAAGAGAGACATTGAGGGGCTGGAGCGGGGCCAGAGAAGGGAATGGAGCTGGTGCAGGGCCTGGAGCCCAAGTGTGATGGGGAAGGGCTGAGGGACCTGGGGGGTTCAGATGGAGAAGAGAAGGCTCAGGGGGGACCTGATGGCTGCCTCCAAGTGCCTGAGAGGAGGATGGAGCCAGGAGGGGCTGGGCTCTGCTCCCAAGGAACAAGGGATGGGACAAGAGGAACCGGCCTCAAGCTGCACCAGGGCAGGTTTAGATGGAGCTGAGGACCAATTCCTGCCCCAGAGGGTGCTCAGGCATTGGAACAGGCTGCCCAGGGCAGGGCTGCAGGCACCGGCCCTGCAAGTGCTCACACCCCGTGAAGACGAGGCCTCAGTGCCATGGGGCAGTGGTGGCCTTGGCAGTGCTGGGAATGATTGGACTGGACGAGCTTGAAGCTCTTTTCCAACCCAGCTGGTTCTATGACCCATTACAAACCAGGTTACAACCGCTCGTACCAACACCTCTGACAGCCGCGCTTCGAGCCCCCCGCTTCCTGACCAGGACTCCGCGCTGGCCCCCATCGGTCCCCGGCCCACGCCACCGCCCTTCCAACCCTCCGGGGCCCGTCCCACCTCCCCTCCGCCGGCCGCCCCCCGCCGCCGGGCCCATCGCCCTCGGCCTCTTCTGCCGCATCCCGCCTCGCCTCAGGCCGCCCGGCAACCGCCGCTTGGGCGGGAGCGGGAGCGGGACGCGCCTCCTTTGAGCCGCACTTCCTGGACTACAACTCCCGTCATGCACCGCGCCCCCGTAGCCCTTTACGAAGATGCGGACTACATTTCCCACAATGCCTCGGGAGCGCGCTACGGGTACCCGCGGGGGCGGACTGCGCGTCCCGTGGTGCCGCGCGGCGGCGCTGTGAGTGGGGAGCCCGCTTCCGGTGGCGCGGAGCGGGGGCTGGCGGCGGCCGAGCCCCGGGGCGGGGGGTCCGCGGTGTGTCCTTGTGTCTGGTACCGCCTCCTGCTCCCTCATGTCGGCTCTGGAGAAGCAGCTGCACCTCGGCCGCCTCCCGCCGCGGCCCCCGCTGCCCGGTGGCGGGGGTCAGTCCGGCTCCAAGATGCGCATGGGGTAGGTGGGGGAAGGGAGGCGGCGGCTGAGGTGATGGCGGGGGGGGATGCTCGATACTATGGGCTCGCTGGCAGTTGGGGCTGGGGGCTCGTTACCCGGGGGTCTGGAGAGAGCGGAGGTCGTTTTGGGGGACTGGAGTGAGGGGTGCTCGTTATTGGGGTGTTTGGAGGGAGGGGTGCTCGTTATCGGGGGGTTCTGGTGGGGATGGTGCTTGTTATTAGGGCTCTGGAGAGAGGGATGCTCGTTGTGGGTCTGGGGAGAAGGATGCTCGTTGTGGTGGGTCTGGAGAGGGGGGTGCTCGTTATGGTGGATTTGGAGAGAGGGGTGCTCATTACTGGGGGTCTGGAGAGAGGGATGCTCGTGGTGGGTCTGGGGAGAAGGATGCTCATTACTGGGGTCTGGAGAGGGGGCTGCTCGTTGTGGTGGGTCTGGAGAGGGGGGTGCTCGTTATGGTGGATTTGGAGAGAGGGGTACTCATTACTGGGGGTCTGGAGAGAGGGGTGCTCATTACTGGGGGTCTGGAGAGAGGGATGCTCGTGGTGGGTCTGGGGAGAAGGATGCTCATTACTGGGGTCTGGAGAGAGGGATGCTCGTTGTGGTGGGTTTGGAGAGGGGGGTGCTCATTACTGGGGGTCTGGAGAGAGGGATGCTCGTGGTTGTGGGTCTGGGGAGAAGGATGCTCATTACTGGGGTCTGGAGAGGGGGGTGCTCGTTATGATGGGTTTGGAGAGAGGGGTGCTCATTACTGGGGGTCTGGAGAGGGGGCTGCTCGTTATTGGGGTGTCTGGAGGGAGAGAGTGCCTGTTTTATGGGGATCAGGAGGGAATGGTGCTCATTCCTGGTGGTCTGGAGGGGTGTGTGCTTGTTATTGGGGGGTCTGGAGAGAGGGGAGGTTATTTTGGGAAAAGGTCTGAAGAGGATGGTGCTCATTACTGGGGGTGTTTTAGGAGCAGGGGATCCCCTTTGAAAGGTGGCAGCTGAGGGGAGAGGGTTCCCCATGTGTGGGCAGGCTGAGGGGCTCTGTCCTTTAGCAGAGCTGTGGGGTGCTTTAGGGTGAGGGTTACACATTGCTGGGAAGGATCAGGGGCTGTGGTGCTGATTGCTTGGGGGGGGTTAGGGTAGCAGCATGGTGGGTGACCCTGGATGCTGCCATGATGGGAAAGACCAGTGTGACCCTGCTCCCCCAGAATGGCACCAGTACCTGGCTTCTCCAACCCCTTCTCCTTGGCGATGGAGCAGGCAAAGGTGTCACTGTATGAAGAGTGCTGGGGTTGCTCTTCAGCAGCTCTTTTCTTCAACTCCTTTTGCCATCTGTATTTGAAGGGGGGATCCAATGTGTCGTGGTTTTGCTGGGTGGTACCTGAAGAGTTGCTGAAAGCAGGGTTGGGGGAGAGGGGTGTATTTAAGTGTTACTCCTCAGCAGCAGACAGCTACATGGAGCTGTACAGGAGGTGAACTCTGCCAAGTGACTGAAGTCCCTGCTTCAGATGATAGGATAGTCCAATACAGCTGTCAGATGGTTTAAGCAGGAGAATATGTTTTGGAACCTCTGAGAGAAGATTGACCAGTGTTTAGTCCTCAAAAGGACTGACTGGAGAAGAGCAGCTCTAACACTGAGTCAGAGGGATTGGAAATGGGATGGCTTTGAAGGAATGTAGTGACTTCATTTCCAGAGGTGTGCGGAGAACCTTGTCCTTCCAAGCAGGTGCCTGGTTGTGGTAAAAGGAGAGCAGGATAATCACAGAATCATGGAATGGTTTGTGTTGGAAGGGACCTTAAAGCTCATCCAGCTCCAACCCCTGCCATGGGCAGGGACCCCTTCCACTGGAGCAGCTTGCTCCAAGCCCCTGTGTCCAACCTGGCCTTGAGCACTGCCAGGGATGGGACAGCCACAGCTTCTCTGGGCACTGTTCCAGCGCCACAGCACCCTCATAGTAAAGAATTCCTTGGAGCAGGGCTGTGGCTTGGTTGCAGAGATGGAAGTTGCGGTTGCAAACTGAAGGAAGCTGGTAGTAATTGTGGGGAGCTGAGCTCAGGAGAGCTGTGACAAAACACATTGAGAACCCTGTGCCAAAGTGTAGCTTGAAGCAGAATGGCAGGGACATGGAGGTTTTATTACACCTAAAGAAAAGGTGATTTCAGGACTGGGTGACTTTTTGATCAAAGCTCATTGTTACAGTATGGAATCGGAGGTCTGGATTGCCCCAAAGACCAGGGGTTGATCCTCTGGAGCAGCAGCAGCCTGAGCTCTACCCTCTGTGAGGTCCATGTGTGAGCTGCATGACACAAAGTGCTCCATTTGGAGGATAAAAATACCCTCCAATTCCTACAGGAAATCTCCTTTGCCTTGGTGCATGAAATCAGATAACTGAAAGAACTGCTGGAAAAGGCAGCTACAGGGCTGGGACTGAAATAAGCTGTTTAGTATTTATGGATGGGAGAGGACTGTTTCTCCTCTCCTTAAAACATAGTTTTAAAACCTTTATTTCACACCTTATTATTTGCATGATACTTGGAGAGATGTAATGCAATTGATGTAGTAGGTATATGAACTAATACTAACACATCTTCATCAAATACTCCCTTTAATATGAATTATTTTATAGCTAAGCTTCATGTGTTTAATGACATGGCTTTGAGGCTGAGCAATAAAGTTGTATTTAAGGATTAATTTGTACTGTTAGTAGAGAAATAGGCATAGAGATTAGGAAGAAGAGGTTTTGGATGACTTTTGGAAGGGGGTTCCCCTCTCAGGGCTGCTGTGTCCTCCCTCTCCTGTATCTCTCAGTTACCTGAAACCGAGACTCAGGGGCTCTATTTCCTGATGTTATATCAAACCAAGGGGTTAAAACCAAGCCACTAAACCACCCATTTGTGTTGTGGAGAGTTTTGTGTTTCACAGGACTGTGCTGAAAGCTACATGGTGCATACAAGGCTGGATTTAATGTTCAATACACTATTTAATTCTGCTGGCTCTGTTCAGAGTTAACCAAACCAACTCTTATGCTGTGCACAGTCTGCAAACCCACAGTATTTCTAAAGGAAGAAAAAAGTTCTCATTTCATCCCATTTAATTTTAGAGTCTCATCCCTTCTGGTTATTTTGTGCAGTTTTGAATGTACTTTTTACTAGCTCATCCACTGTAAACTCTGTCAGCGCCCATCTAATTCTTTCCATGCAGCGTGTGTACACCTGAGGCACCATAACCGCACACCATGACACACGGCTTGTTGAGCGAGGTATTCCTAAATAATAATAAACATAAAACCATTCAACACTGGTGCTAAGGTGGCCTTAAACAGGATGAAAATCCTGTTGCAGCCCTGAGGAGAAGGACTTGGGGTGTTGGGTGAGGAGAAGTTCCCCATGACCTGGCTTCAGGGAGCACTTGAGCCCAGAACCCCACCGTGTGCTGGGCTGCACCCCCAGAGTGTGAGCAGCAGCTCAGGGAGGGGATCCTGCCCCTCTGCTGTGTGAAGGGGAGACCCCCCCTGCAGCCCTGATCCAGCTCTGGGGCAGCAGCACAAGAGGGACCTGGAGCTGTTGGAGCGAGGCCAGAGGAGGCCATGGAGCTGCTGCGAGGGCTGGAGCAGCTCTGCTCTGGAGCCAGGCTGAGAGAGCTGGGCTGGGGCAGCCTGGAGAAGAGAAGGCTCCTGAAGGGGAGACCTGAGAGCAGCTCCAGTGCCTAAAGGGGCTGCAGGAAAGCTGGAGAGGGGCTTGGGACAAGGGTCTGTGGTGTAGGGGGATCTATGCTATGCTGCGGGACCTCAAGAGTCAGTAAAGCGGAAGGAGGTGATGGTTTTTTATGTGCCTCTAATTGGCTGTGTCCCTGCAAAATGCTGCCCTGCTGCGGGATGTGTTTTCACATCAGTTTTGTCATTAGCGAAAATCCATCCTGGTGCTAATTCTTGTTAGAAATAAGACAGAAATAAAGGCTATTAAATTCCTGCCTGCATGAGACACTGGCAAAGCCCTCATGATATTTGTTCCTTCACTTACTCAGCACAGGTAAAGAAGCAACTTCTAATTGAGCACTTCCAGGGACTTTAGAATGGGTTTGATGATGGACATCTATCATTGTACACCTGTAGGGTATTTCTGCTCGTGCAGTGATTGTTAGTGCTAATCCTATACAGGAATTTATATAAAGCTTCCTATCTTGCCAATGTTTGATGGGTTTTGAACACTTTCTATTAGGGAAATGGTCATGAAAAGAGGTTTATTTCCTACAGTTCTGTAACACTCTTATTCCTTTCAGAACGTTTGAAAGCATTGGTATGAAATCCAGTGTTGTGGATAAGGAACAAGAATTCCCATGTCCTTCCCCTTCAAAGCTGCAGGGTTTGTGAGCACATTGTAGTCGTGTAGTGCAGTTGTATTTTTGGTTTACTGCTCTGACATTTAGTAAATCCCTTTATGGGTGATGTTCCAGTTGTGTGAGACAGTGCATGTGTGACGTGAGAACACCCGCATCCAGAGAGACTTATCATGGAATCACAGAGTAGTTCGTGACGGAAGGGACCTTAAAGCTCCTCCAGCCCCAACCCCTGCCACGGGGAGGGACCCCTTCCACTAGAGCAGCTTGCTCCAAGCCCCTGTGTCCAACCTGGCTTTGTGACTTGTGTGAAAAGGTGACAAGGACTGGATGGAATACAGGGACAGCAAGGTACAAATAATGGGTGAAGTTTTGCTGTTTCATGGCTGTTGTTGCAAAGCAAGGATGGAACAGAGTTCTGCAGGGTGCTGAGGTGGCTTTTAAAATGGTATTGACCATCCCTCCCAAGTGGGTAGGGCAGTGTGTAGGAGAGCTCCAGTATTTGCCTGAAGATCAACATGAGGGATGGATGCTGGTGTGGCAGGAGCTTTGCCTCTGATACTTAATCAATGCAGTTGTCTGCCAGGAGTACAGGGGACTGAACCATCAACCTGCCTTTGTGTGGTTGGCTCATTTACTTCTCTCTGGTGAAGAGTCTCACAGGAGACACCTGTGGTTGGATATCAGCATCATCCAGACCCTTGCTTCTGAACCCAAGCAGCCTGCAGGCTCGGTACTTTGTTCCTTTGCCTTTTATTCTCCCTCCAACATCTCTGATCTCTGCTGTTGATCTCATCCTAAGCTGTGATTTATTGTTGGACAGCAGTGCCCAAACCTGGATGTGCAGCTTCAACAGAGGCTTTCACACAGCTGTGAACTGGAAAGACTATTTCATCTATGCTTGTAGAGGAGAACTTCATTCACACATCTCAGCAGGGCTATATTATTTTGGTGGTGTGACTCTGACTCTCTACTCAGCTTGTGGGCTGCAGTTCTGTGTGGCTGCTTGTGTGTGCTCTGCATTCAAGTTACTTCTACCTAGGTTTAGCTAAGTTTAGCCTTACTAAGATTCACTTGAATACAATCAAGTGTAAGATTCCATAGTCAGGCCACCACAAGAGAATGTGATATGTTGTACAGAGAAAAATGAGTGTGATTTATGGTGCTACAAATATAAAAGCCTATAGTGAAATAGTCCTTAAAATTCATACTTTTACAGGGAATAATTAAAAATGAAAAAGTCCTCTTTATTTTGCTGTGTTGAGCATCTCATATTTATGAATCTGTTTTATTTCTACACCTTGAATTTCTGGAATTGAAGGAAGGGCCATTCAGATGGGTTTAAACTTAATATCCAACAGGGCTGGCAAGCTAATTTTTCCATAGCTAAATGCTTTGCATGCAATGCAAGCATTTAAATGCAGCGCACCTCTTAGTATCATGTTGGACACTCTCTTTTTATCCTTCATCAACCAGGCAGATGATGTTATCGTGACTGTGCTGTGGTTGAAAGCAGATCATAAGAAGCAGAGAGTGGGGCAAATAAGATTGCTATAGGGAAATAGGAAAATCATTTACTGCAGCACTGAGATTTCTCAAGCTTCAGTCATCCTTGAACAGAAAGACAAGTTACAAGCCAGGATGCTCTTTTAAAACCATTGTTTGAGATTACTCTTGAGATTATTTGTTCTGAAAATGAACTTTTGCAATTTATACTGAGGATTCTCAGCCATAATAAAGTTTTAAGTCTTTTTGGTAATTCACTGCTAAAAGGTTAACACATGTTTCAGTGGTTTGTAATAAAATGGCATCTATTACTGCATTGAAATGGGTGAAAAGAGACTTCTCTAGGTGTCCATGCCTGAGACAGGGACCCCTTCCACTGGAGCAGCTTGCTCCAAGCCCCTGTGTCCAACCTGGCCTTGAGCACTGCCAGGGATGGGGCAGCCACAGCTTCTCTGGGCACCCTGTGCCAGCGCCTCAGCACCCTCCTTTGGACTCACTTCTTCATGTGTCTGTAGTGGGGAATCTCATTCGAGCAAAGTGGTCAAACCAAAGAGCTTTGTCCACTTTGCTGTGCCTGTGGGACTGCAACACGAGGCTGAGTGCTCTGATCCATCAGTCTTCATCTTGCCTCTGCTTTCAGCTGCTGTTCTTTCCACACTTCCAAAGTAATGGTACATGCGAAAATGCAAACAGCAGGATGTTGGATCCTTGACTGTGTGAAACCCTGATGTTAATATCTAAGTAAAACCCCTGTCTAGTTAAAATGGCTGCTGCAGAAGTGTTTGGACTGGCTTTTTGTGATAGCACAAGATGTGTGCTTAGGATTCCATCTTATTTCATAGCACCTCACGTTGATTTCTGCTGCCTTGCTTCCCCTAAACTACAGCCCCCTGCTCCCTGCAGCTACATGTGTGTGTACAGCACCCAGCAGTACCCTCCCTTGATGCTATAGCACTATCGTGGCTGTATTAAGTGCTCTCCAAGAGAATTATCCAGCTGAATCATGTTTTATGCTTCTCTTTGACTTGAGGAGGACGTGAAAATCACACCAAGAAGAACTTGAGCTTCGTTTTTCAATGTTCATTTATTTTAAGGAGCAAACTCATCTGAGGTTGTGTTTGGAATCGTCAGCATCTTGAAAGTGATTCGTTTGAATTGCTTGGTTGCAATGGAGATAAAATCAAACTTTATGGTCAGAGTTCTGTGGGGAAATGGAATAAAGGATCTTGCAAAGTCACTGGTGAAGCCAAAGGATTGAGACCCTCCCCTCAGCAGCTCCTGAAGGCTGCAGCAGCTGCTGCATTTGCTGTTGGATTTTGTGTCTCAAGTTTAGCCCATGTTTGCTTACAGAGCCAGCAACGAGAGTTAAGGATCTGGATGGGATTTGAATATGAAAGACAGTTTGCTCTTCACTTCCAGTATGTGAATAAGAATGATGTATGATCATAGAATCCCAGCCTGGTTTGTGTTGGAAGGGACCTTAAAGCTCATTCAGCTCCAACCCCTGCCATGGGCAGGGACCCCTTCCACTAGAGCAGCTTGCTCCAAGCCCCTGTGTCCAACCTGGCCTTGAACACTGCCAGGCCTCCAGGATCTCCCAAGGTCTTTTAATTATCTAGAAGGGCTTGATGGGATCAGTCTGTGCCATTCAGTTATGATAATTCCAAATGGTTTCTCCCTTTTTAAGCCATTTTTTCCCCTGAAACCTTCTTAGTGTCTCTGCCTGTGTCAGGGGGTTAGAACTGGATGATTTTTAAGTCCTTTCCAACCCAAACCAGTCTGGGATGCTCCAGTTTTATGTAATCAGCATCCTTAAGGCAGAACTTACAATATTGGTCTTGTCAACTTAATATTTCCAAATACGACTTCTCACTTATGGTACTTCTTACATACAGATTGTTTGATTTGCTTTGGTCAGGTACAAATATAGACTCATAGAATGATTTAGGTTGGAAGGGACCTTAAAGCTTATCCAGTTCCAACTGCCTGCCATGGGCAGGGACCCCTTCCACTGGAGCAGCTTGCTCCAAGCCCCTGTGGCCAACCTGGTCTTGAACACTTCAGTAGCTTTAAATACAGTCTTTCAGTAAGCAAAAAGAAAAAAAGGGATTACTAAAAATACTTCCCCTGCTTGGTGCAATCTCTTCAGTTTTAGGAAAATAACTCAAAAACCCCTTTAAGAACTGATGAGAGGTTTGTTGAGCTACATGGGCTCCTACTGCTCCAGGATCTCTTGCAGTATATGTTCAAGGCCAGGTTGGACAGAGCCTTGGGTGACATGATTTAGAGTGAGTCATCCCTACCCATGGCAGGGGGCTGGAACTGGGTGATTTTAAGGTCTTTTCCAACCAAAACTATTCTATGATTCTATGTGCACATATTCCTTACATGATGAAGAGGACAGACAGCACAATAGGGTAAAACAAGCTGTAGATGGTGCCCAGAATTTGCTTTGTGATTCCAGTTTCCTAGGTTGGCTTGGAGCATAAGGAGCATTCTAGAGAAATGCTTATGTTGGATCCATTTGTGCTTTGGTCTGATGGAGACTTTCAAAAGCAGTGATTAGCCCTCTCTGTTTAAATATTTGGTCAGCAAAATACCGCTCCAGCAAAGGAAGGTGCAAAATCACAGCTGCTGTTGATGGGGTTTGCTTCTAATTTTGGGTGTGTTGCTGTATCACTAACAAAAAAGAAGCTCTAGAAAAAGAATGAATCAAAGATATTAATTCTTTTCTTCAGAAAGGAAGAATTCTTTCCTCTGCGTTCAGCCACTGCCCAACCTTCTGCCATCACCAGGTGATTTGTGGACAACTACACATTTATTCTGACTTAAATTCAGCATTAAATCAGAGATTTTTAACGTATCTTTTCCCAGCATTATTTCATAGAATCATAGAATGGTTAGGGTTGGAAAGGACCTTAAGATCATCCAGTTCCAACCCCCCTGCCATGGGCAGGGACACCTCGCTCTAAACCATATCACCCAAGGCCTCGTCCAACCTGGCCTTGAACACTGCCAGGGATGGAGCATTCACAGCCTCCCTGGGCAACCCATTCCAGTGCCTCAGCACCCTCACAGGAAAGAATTTCCTCCTTATATCCAATCTAAACTTCCTCTGTTTCAGTTTTAACCCATTACCCCTTGTCCTAGCACTACAGTCCCTAATGAAGAGTCCATCCCCAGCATCCCTATATGCCCCCTTCAGATACTGGAAGGCTGCTATGAGGCCTCCACGCAGCCTTCTCTTCTCCAGGCTACAGATATTTGCATCAGAGGGGACCAAGGTTTTTAATTCCCAGCTGCTCTTTGCTTTCTGCTCTAATTGCCCTGCAGACCTTGGAGTTCTGATATGTATTATTCCCAGATACTTACATACAACACACAAATAACTTCTTCTCTGGGGGTGTCAACTCCTGTTAGACTAAATTTGAAGCATTGCCTGATGATGCTAAATCAATTGATACCTAAAGCAGTGTCAAGTTCCCAGGGAAGGGCTTGGCTCTGTTATCATGGGTTCCTCTTGCAATCCATTAGATAATCCTCATGGATCTGTCTTGGTATTGGCATCTTCCTGCCTTGTGCATGAGCGTTTTAGCTGTGGTCCTTATGTTGGATCTCTACTGTCAGGAATGGGATACAGAAATGCTCATAAGTCTTTTGATTGTGCCCTTGTTGGGTTTGTTTGTTGCTTTTATTTCCCATTCAGGTTTTCTCCAAGCAAAGGATGTGGAACATTGACCAATGTAATTCACTTCTCAGGAATTAGGGGTGGCAAAGTGGAACCGAGCAAAGTTTACCCTTTCATTAATAGTTGCCTCACAGATTCAGTGTGATCAGGCCAGCCCTGTGTGGGTTTGTGCTGCTACTGAGAGGAGCAGTCTGTCTCCTAATGTTCTGCAACTTCATCTTCTCCATTGTACTGTGCTTGGGTGGCCTTGCAGTTAGTCAGGTAGGGGACAGGTCTGGAAGATCAGAGCAGCTGTGGCTGCCCCATCCCTGGCAGTGTTCAAAGCCAGGTTGCATGGTGTTTGGAGCAACCTGGTGCAGTGGAAGATCTAGTCTCTGCCATGGATTGGAACTCTTCAGGCTCCTTCCACCCCAAACCATTTTATGATTCTATGTGTCAGTGCTGTTGGTGACTGCAGGGTCACCTTTTCTGTTTGTCTGCCAGTTCCAGGAGAAGGAGCTGCCAGAGGTCAACCTAAGGGCTTGAGACTGACACCAACTGCTCCAGGTTATCTGACCTCATGACAACATCTGTTGGAGAAAAGGAGCTGAAGAGCTCCACTCTGAGCAATGGAGATGGAATCAACTTAACTTACTCCTTTACTTCTCCTCTGCCACCCTGTCCCACATAGGCCTGGCATTGTGTTTCACAAAATCATGGAATGGTTTGGGTTGGAAGGGACCTTAAAGCTCATCCAGTTCCAACCCCTGCCATGGGCAGGGACACCTTCCACTAGAGCAGCTTGCTCAAGTTCTGACCAGATGAGGCTCTGTAAAGCTCTACATCCTGTTCTCCACTCCTGATTATTTCTACTCTTCTTTGAATCCTCTTCACTTCTATCCTGAAATTATTGATGCAGCTGCAGATACAGTATTCCAGACATGGTGGCACCAGTGCCTCATGCAGCAGACGTACAGTCTGTGCTCCAAGCTGAGGCTGTCCTTTGATGCCTGAGGATCACACCACAACCAGGGTCACCATGCTCTTGCTGTCCATCACAGGACCGTGTGTCCTGTCCTATTAATGTGGTTCCTTGCCTTGTTCCTGGGTTTCTGACTTTGTTAGCTCTGAGATCTGTCCTTCATCTGTCAGAAAAGAACAATTCCAAGTCTTCCTATACCTGCTCTTGCTTGTGCAGGCTGATGAATATTTTCTGTGTGGCTTGGATATTGGTACCTGATTTTGGTGAGTGTTGTGTTTAATATTCCCTCTGGAAGTCCTGAATGCTTAAAAATCTGGTAGAAACTGTAACATGGGGGTTGATGTTTGGGATAGATCCTGAGCCCAGTATCATCAGGGAGGCTGCTTCGCATTATTGCACTTTGGGCTTGTAGCATTGGTGTGCAACTGCAAGAGATTCAGTTCCTGCTTTTTGTTATGAGGAATTTTGATGCTAAATATCCCAGACTTGTGCCTACTTGTGATTCATGTGATTTTGTACCTCTCCTACACAGTATGGGTTTAATGTTAACAGGCTTCTGTGTTCCCTTCCCTTGTGTAATAATGGCTGTCCATGCACTAACCTCATTTCAAAAACATGATTGACTTCATTGAATCCCAGCCTGGTTTGAGTTGGAAGAGACCTTAAAGCTCCTCCAATCCCAACCCCTGCCATGGGCAGGGACCCCTTCCATAGAGCAGCTTGCTCCAAGCCCCTGTGTCCAACCTGGCCTTGAGCACTGCCAGGGATGGGGCAGCCACAGCTTCTCTGGGCACCCTGTGCCAGCGCCTCAGCACACTCACAGGGAAGAGCTTCTGCCTAAGAGCTCAGCTCAGTCTCCCCTCGGGCAGGTTCAAGCCATTCCCCTTGGCCTGGCCCTACAGGCCCTTGTCCCAAGCCCCTCTCCAGCTTTCCTGCAGCCCCTTTAGGCACTGGAGCTGCTCTAAGGTCTCCCCTTCAGGAGCCTTCTCTTCTCCAGGCTGCCCCAGCCCAGCTCTCTCAGCCTGGCTCCAGAGCAGAGCTGCTCCAGCCCTCGCAGCAGCTCCATGGCCTCCTCTGGGCTCGCTCCCACCACCACAACTCTTCATCTCCCATAATACAATTACCCAGCAAATTGCTTGAGGATTTCCCCTGTTCTGCCTCCCTTAAGGAGAGTCCTCTTATAAACTTCCTGGTCTCACAGTCCCAGGTTACCAGGGGGCTCCTGATGTTTACCAGATTTATGGATCATGTTGGAAGAGCTGTAACCAGGATGATGACAGTATTTCCTAATCACCACAATTACTGAGGACAGTCCAACCTAAACCAGCTGTGACATGCTGCAGCAAAGTCTGCCTGCAGTGAAACACCACATCTCTAATGGGGATGAAATTTGTTGTTGCTGACTGCACATCCTGCCTATTCAAAGTGGAGAAGGGAAATGATCCAAGCTGTGGGCAGCTCTCTCCATCTCCAGCAAGAACCAGAAATGGTACGGAGGGAGCGCATGATCGGCGCTGGGATGGCTTCCAGGCAAGGGGACAATACATACAGTAGGAATCTCAGCTTGAAAACTACATGGACCAGGCAAGATGGGTTTATACAGTCATGAATATTGTAGAGAACAGGCATATGTTACCTTAGTGTGGGCTTAAAAGTAAAGAGGACTGATCCTTTGTGCTTAAAGCCCAGCTGAATCATGGCACTGCTGTCACAGATGCTGTGGAAGGAGCTCTGGAAGTGGCTTCTGTTCTATGTGATGAGCTAATGGAAGCTGCCCATCCTGAGTGTAACAGTGCTGAGGATGCAGCCTCTGGAGATCCCAGTCCTCTAATAGTGAAAATTTGGAGGCAGGATGTAACCTGTTCACTGCTTAACCCTTTCCAGAGCATCGCTGTGCTGGCATCTTTGGCCAAGGGCCTGTAGGGCCAGGCCAAGGGGAATGGCTTGAACCTGCCCGAGGGGAGACTGAGCTGAGCTCTTAGGCAGAAGCTCTTCCCTGTGAGGGTGCTGAGGCGCTGGCACAGGGTGCCCAGAGAAGCTGTGGCTGCCCCATCCCTGGCAGTGCTCAAGGCCAGGTTGGACACAGGGGCTTGGAGCAAGCTGCTCCAGTGGAAGGGGTCCCTGCCCGTGGCAGGGGTTGGAGCTGGAGGAGCTTTAAGGTCCCTTCCAACCCAACCCATTCTGTGGCTCTATGAAAGGTGCAGCTGTGCCCTCTCCTTGTATCCCCATTGCTAACAAAAGGCTCTGCAATCAGAATTTTCCTGATGACTCAGTTGCTACAGAAGCTGTTTCTCAGGCTCGCAGTCACTCAGCCAGGCTAAAAGAGTAGTGCTTAATTTTGGCAGTAACATAATTAGGCTACATTGGAGCCCAGGATACAGGATGAGTAACAGAGCACCGTTTTAACAGCCTTTTTGCACTTCATCTCTTCTGGGGGAGGCAGGCAGGGGAGAGTATTGAAATCAAGCCTTGGTGTGGGGGTGAAAGACCTTCACAGGGGAACAATCCCTCTTGAGGGGAGTTTCTCCTATTCCTGGCTTCCTAAAGACGTAGCAAAGAACAGGCAAAGCTCTTCAGTTGTGTGGAAACAAAGCTCCTGTTTCCCCTGCTATTTCTAGAATATGAAACATGAACCAACCACCCCCTGAATGGTCCAGATTCACTTCTGTGGGTTTCCAGACCTCAGTGCTGTTCCTGTCAAATACTGGTTACATGAGATGTCACACACCTACACCAAGCCAGAGAACGTTAACTTCTCTTAGTGTCTCAGCCTAATCTCATTCTCAGATTCAAGGAAAAATACCACATTCCAACCTCAGCCTTTCAAAGAATGCTGTAGGTCCAGGAAGAACATCCCTGGCAGTGTTCAAGGCCAGGTTGGATGGGGCTTGGAGCAACCTGCTCTGGTGGAAGGTGTCCCTGCCCATGGCAGCGAGTTGGGACTGGATGATCTTAATGTGCTTTCCAATCCAAACCATTCCATGAGTATATATTTTCTGAGTCACAGGCAGTTGTCTGTGTAGCTGTTAAGAACATCGAATCACAGAGTCAACCAGGTTGGAAAAGCCCTTTAAGCTCATCCAGTCCAACCATTCCCAGCCCTGCCAAGGCCACCACTGCCCCATGGCACTGAGGCCTCGTCTCCATGGGGTGTGAACCCTTGCAGGGCCGGTGCCTGCAGCCCTGCCCTGGGCAGCCTGTTCCAATGCCTGAGCACCCTCTGGGGCAGGAATTGGTCCTCAGCTCCATCTAAACCTGCCCTGGTGCAGCTTGAGGCCGGTTCCTCTTGTCCCATCCCTTGTTCCTTGGGAGCAGAGCCCAGCCCCTCCTGGCTCCATCCTCCTCTCAGGCACTTGGAGGCAGCCATCAGGTCCCCCCTGAGCCTTCTCTTCTCCATCTGAACCCCCCAGGTCCCTCAGCCCTTCCCCATCACACTTGGGCTCCAGACCCTGCACCAGCTCCGCTGCCCTTCTCTGGACCAAAGTGGGTTTTTTTGTGATGCTGTTCTCATAATCCTTATAGTTAAAGGATAGATGTGGGAGCACATCCTGAGTTAATTAACCTTTTTCTTTTCCTTCACAATCCCTGCATACAATATTGAAGTAGAAATCTGCTTACAAATATGGTAAAGTTTTAGCCATTGCAATAAATTCCAGGAATACTGTGATTAGAACATGCTCCTGCTGCTAACTTCAACCTGGTGGCTTTTGTGTGTTCTGCTCCCACCAGTGTTGCTATGTTTGTTCTATATAACACAGTGCTTAGTTCTCTCCATAGTTGTTCTGCAGCCACTCAGCCTTCGGAACAGGTTGACTCTCCAGTTGAGTGATACTGCTTTTATAACTAAGAGGAGGTTTCTAGGAAAGCTGTAATCCAACAGGTAATACACATAAGGTAATAGTAATCATTAGCAAATAGCTGGCACTCTGCATTTCAATGCTGTGGTGTCAAGGTGACTTCTGAGCAAGACTTCCTCTTTTTCCTTCAATTATGATTCATGGGGTAAGTCATAAATGTAGGATGGTTTCCTGAGTTCCTGAGCACTCCACGTCATGCCAGCATCAGGCTTGCTGTAAGGCTAGAGCAAGACCATTAAATAGAAGGGTATTTTCTTTATCTGAGCTTGGAAAAGAGAAGGCTCCTGAAGGGGAGACCTTAGAGCAGCTCCAGTGCCTAAAGGGGCTGCAGGAAAGCTGGAGAGGGGCTTGGGACAAGGGCCTGTAGGGCCAGGCCAAGGGGAATGGCTTGAACCTGCCCGAGGGGAGACTGAGCTGAGCTCTTAGGCAGAAGCTCTTCCCTGTGAGGGTGCTGAGGCGCTGGCACAGGGTGCCCAGAGAAGCTGTAGCTGCCCCATTCCTGGCAGTGCTCAAGGCCAGGTTGGACACAAGGGCTTGGAGCAAGCTGCTCCAGTGGAAGGGGTCCCTGCCCATGGCAGGGGTTGGGAATGGAGGAGCTTTAAGGTCCCTTCCAACACAAACCAGTCTGGGGTTCTGTGATTTAATAACTTTTATCTGTGTTTTGGAGCACCTGATGTGTGGTTGCAGGTGGGGAGGTTGTACAGGAGCAGCATCACTCTGTGCCCTGTTCTTTTTCTTTTCCCTTGGCTGAGGTCTGTGTAGTCTAAAACACCATGGTCCAGTCTTCCTTGGTATTAGTTTACAAGAAAAATACTCTTCCCTCTGTGTATTCAGTACTTACCCTGAGCATCTTTGTGATCTCCTTCGTAGGAGTAACAGGCAGGAAAGTAGGGGAGGATTTCCTTAGCAATAATGAAATCACTGGTTTTGTATGGGAATTTCAGTAACATCATTTGCTTCTAGTCAACTGGTGTGTAACTCTGCTGTGTTCTCTTCAGTGAATCTAATGACACTTGTATTTAAATGAATGACTTTAAAAATACCTCTTTCTTACTGATGTTTTTTTGTCTTGCAGCCCTGGAAGGAAACGTGACTTTTCACCAGTGCTTTGGAGCCAGTACTTTGAATCTATGGAGGATGTCGTGGTAGAAAATGAGACTGGCAAGGATATATCCTTTTTTTCCAGATGGAATTGTTCTTCCTCTGAGTGACTGGAGCAGTTTTATGTGTTATTTAGTTTATTGGGGTTCTTTTCAACTTTTTAATGTACCACTACTCATCTTTCATTTCTTCTTTTGCAGCAGCCAGTATCAGTAAGTAGAGCTATCCCTTCTAAACTGACAGTGAGGATGTTGTGGCTGCCCCATCCCTGGCAGTGTTCAAGGCCAGGTTGGACACAGGGGCTTGGAGCAAGCTGCTGTAGTGGAAGATGTCCTATCATGGTAGGGGGTTGGAGCTGGATGAGCTTGAAGGTCCCTTCCAACCCAAACCTGGGATGATTCTATGATCTGATTGTATGGGAACCACTCATGCTGCTCCCACTAACACAAATGGCACGGAGGAAGCAGCATGTGAGTTCCCATATATACACACCCAAGGTGTGGGTCCCTCCTTGCACCTCAGATTATCAGTCCACCCTCTTGTGTGCAGACTGGGAAACTTCTTACTCTGACCAAGGTGAAGGACTTGATGCCATAATAGAGTCTTCTGGCAGCATCAAACCAAGTTTGACTGCAGTGGTTTCATCTCCAAGGTCTCTGCTTCCTTTGCAAACATTCATATTTCTTCTATACTCCTTTTCAAGCTGACTCTTTGTTACTCTTCAGCTGTAGTTTAATCCAGTTAATAGCAGTCATCCTCTTTTAGGTGTTCAGATTGCTGTTGTGTCCATCCCATTTGCTACTGGGAGCTTCCCAACAAGCGTAGTGTGTGCAGGTGCTGGGACAAGGCTTCCTATCAGTCTTACCTTTGCCTACAGCTCTGGCAAAAGCAGGTTTGAGAGGTACTTCAAGGTCTCTGACCTAGTTACAACATGAAACCGTTGTAATCTGTGTTTAAATAACACAACCTTGCAGTTTTAATAGTTGCATCCTTTTTAAGCATGCATATTCTAGCTTGGCCATTAGGAAGAGTAACCTTCCAAGCTATTTTTCTCCAAATGCCAGTCAATTTAGAATTGAGTCTCTAATGCCAGCAGCATATTTGAGACGAGACAATTCTCTCTCCATGTTGTTTTGCTCAACTTGTCATTATTTTCTGTTAACAAGAGGCATTTTTCCAGTTAATACCATTAATTCTCCATGTTTTGCACCGTGTCTGCTTTTGATGTCAATGCTGTGCACACACCTGAGGCTTCATAAGTAGTAAAATGAAAAGGATAACGGACCTGTTTGCATAGGTGATGTCCATAAGCATCCCAGGTTTAAGCTAATCTTAGTTGTTTGGGATCTATTCATCTCCCTTTAACAGAAGTTTGAGCTCCTGTATGAAAGGTTGTGGACAAATGTCTACTGACCTCATGAGTGTAGCTGGTGCCCACTGGTCTGCCTGAGCTACCTGCTACCATTCCATCAGATGTCATGTGGACAGACCCCAGCTGAAGAAACTGCTTAAGCTGACACAGCATAACTGAAATGCCACAGGGAGCACCTGCATGAGCTGTTTGCCAACAGCAGATCCAAAGGGAACTGCAGAAAACCAATAAACAGCCTCATCAGTAACAGCAGCAAGCAGGGTTGGGTTCAACAGGATGCTTTTGTTCACCCCAAAAACAGGAGAACAGTGGAAGGAGGTGAAGTGTCTTGTCTGATCTGTTGGTCACAGTCCTGGGCACTGAACACACATCTCATGACTTCCAATTCTGCGCCTTTCCCTAGGTGACATTGGTTTTAGTGATGGTTCAACTGATTTTTCTCCATCTAAATATATACTGTAAGGGATTTTAGCTGCTCTGGTGAAGCATCCTTGCTGTGTGTGTTCCAGAGAGTAATTACATTGCCTTAAAAGTCTCATTTCCTGGCTTATCTCTCAGTTTTCCTTGGAAGTCATAAGGAATTACACCAAACCAAAACATGCTCCAAAGTGCTGGTCATGGTTTGCTTTTTCTTTTAGTTTTTCATGGAGTCACAGAACGGTTTGGGTTGAAAGAGACCTTAAAGATCATTCAGGGAGGATTACATTGAAGAGGAGACCTGGGCAGCAGGAAAACAACTCTTAAAGCTTAAATCAAGTTACATTTTGTCCAGGTTATGCTTGCACATGCCTGTTGATAAGAGGAAAAATCATAGAACCATAGAATGAACTGGGTTGGAAAAGCCCTTTCAGCTCATCCAATCCAACTGCTCCCAGCACTGCCAAGGCCACCACTGCCCCATGGCACTGAGGCCTCGTCTCCATGGGGTGTGAACTCTTGCAGGGCCGGTGCCTGCAGCCCTGCCCTGGGCAGCCTGTTCCAATGCCTGAGCACCCTCTGGGGCAGGAATTGGTCCTCAGCTCCATCTAAACCTGCCCTGGTGCAGCTTGAGGCCGGTTCCTCTTGTCATATCAGGCCTTGGGTGCACAAGGGTGGAAACAAACCTCTCTTGGGTGTTGGGGACTCTAAAATAGACTCAGACTTCAAGTAACTCTGTGGAATGTCCTTAACTGTTCATACACTTTTCGAATTTACAAGAGTGGATTGGAGGGGCCTGTCCTGCTGCTTTTACATGGTGGAGGCCATTCTGCTCTTTCCTGGGCTGTATTTACTGTAAGTAACCTGCTGCTTTATGCAAGTATGTATCTACGTGAATATAGTCATGGTAATGTGGAAGGCAACTCACCTCTCAGCTATGTTAAACACAGGAGAATCAGTTCAGAAGCTCTCTTAGATCTGGTTTGTACCTGATTCAGGTCTTCTAAATAGCTCCTGTGAGTTTCTAAGGCATTTCTCTTCGTACCATACCCATTTATTTTCCAGAAGGCTGCTTTTTCATGACTACCAGTGAAATTCCAGCATCTATATCTCATCATGATGCTGTCATTGTGTGTTGAAGCCCTGTTTGGCATGTCAAGGAATCTCCTTTGGTGCTCAAGCAACATTGAGGTGGTGTCAGTAGGGGAGTGAGTGTGAGGACTGGCCAAACAAACATCCGTCCCACCCTATTCCCTTTGGAAAATGAAGGGAGTTAAGGAAGAAAACCTCTAAAGGATGACAAGTAAAGTAAAATCACTTGCAGGGTGTGATTTTTATTTGGGACCTTATTAATACAGGGACTCTTTGAGCATACAGCATGATGCTCTAGGATGGCTTCCATGGAGGAGTGGCTGAAGTCTCTTCATCTACCCCATGCTTTTGGCTAGGTCATATACATTCCCTTAGGCCATTGGGCTGGACATGACTTAGTCTTTAAGCAGAGATCCAAATGAGATACAAGCATGAATATTTCACAAGGGTCACTAGTGACTGCTCTTGATTTCCCCACGTGATTCTGGAGTAATCCTGGTGTAAGCATAAACCACCTTATAATATAAGACACATTAGAAAAATACTTTGCCAACTGGGCTGTAATTCTGGTCCTGAATAGTACCCAAATTACAGTTCATTTTGAACTTTACCTGAACTGGAGACTGGTGCAGATCTGGGTCTCCTAAAACTGTTGGACTTTTAGTAAGCTGGAGATTTAAGGCTAAAGCCTGTTAGGTACTTGCTTGTAGCTCACTAACTGGATGGATGCCTTTTACTCTCCTAGTTCAGTGCTTTGGTTATGCAGTGAAGGTCATTGCTCTTAGAGGCAGAGGCATGAAATCACATGTTCCTGAGTTAAGGAAGAGGCTTCTTAAAAGTCGCTTCCACCCTCTGTAGAGCTCTATTTGCAATAACAACACCAATACCATGTTTGCATTTTAAACCCCCTAGAGCTGAATTTAGCAGAGTGATTGCAGTCATCACACTGTATTGGCTTTATATGTTACTATATGTTGTTATAGCAATTAACAGAGATCACAAGCAGGATTCACATAGATTTACATCTCACGCTTGAGACTGCATCTGCAGGAGGAAGCAGCCACAATTAACTCATGCCTTTGCGTGGCTGCTATAGAGTTATTTCCTTTGTGCATCTTGAAATGAAAGCTTGGCTCAAGCAATTGAGTGTTAAATGTTTGGGATGAACCAGACGTTAAAAACAACCCCAATAGACCCTTTCCCCTAAAAAAACAAGAAGAAATCCAAATTGGGGAAATATTGTGAGTAACCATTGATAAATAAAATAACAGCCTGCAGGAGCAGTGTGCTCCTTTCTGCTTTTGCTTATTGGCCTGGTAACTTTCTGCATGGTGTTGGAGTGAGTCCAGAGGAGGCCACAGAGATGCGAGGGCTGGAGCAGCTCTGCTCTGGAGCCAGGCTGAGAGAGCTGGGCTGGGGCAGCCTGGAGAAGAGAAGGCTCCTGAAGGGGAGACCTTAGAGCAGCTCCAGTGCCTAAAGGGGCTGCAGGAAAGCTGGAGAGGGGCTTGGGACAAGGGCCTGTAGGGACAGGCCAAGGGGAATGGCTTGAACCTGCCTGAGGGGAGACTGAGCTGAGCTCTTAGGCAGAAGCTCTTCCCTGTGAGGGTGCTGAGGCGCTGGCACAGGGTGCCCAGAGAAGCTGTGGCTGCCCCATCCCTGGCAGTGCTCAAGGCCACGTTGGACACAGGGGCTTGGAGCAAGCTGCTCCAGTGGAAGGGGTCCCTGCCCATGGTAGGCGTTGGAGCTGGATGAGCTCTAAGGTCCCTTTCAACCCAAACTTGGTTTCTTCTATGAAATTTCCCCACTCCTGCAGGGCTGTTTAAATAATCAATGATTCCTTTACATAGAAACCTTCCTTTCAACACTTAATCACTGTGATGCCTGAAATAACTTACAGAACTGGAGCTGTCGGGGACAAATAGAGCGTAATCTTATTGCAGCCCTCCCTTACTTTAAAAAGATCCCTCACTTGTGTCCCCCAGTCCCTTTGGACTGATCAATTTTTGTACATTTCGACCTCACTGTAGAATTCTGTTCTCTGAGAGCAAATGGAATCTTTGCTCCTTCATCTTCATCCCTGCTGTACAGCCAAGACTCAGCTTTGTCAGGTGTGGGGAAGGGGAGGCATTACTTTGGTGTCTGATCCCACTGATGCACTTCAGTTTGCTGAGGTGCTACAGAACTTGAATTCATTACCCCAGGAAACACTCATAATGTCTTATGCACCATGGGATAAATGTCCTCAGATAGAAAGGATGGAGCTTTGGTGAATTAAGGCTAGCTCATACAGAATACTCTTGCTTGCTTCCTGTGACCTTGTGCAATCCAGGTTCAGCCACTTGGACAGTAGAAGGGGTTTTGTCACCTTTGCTGCTGTTTCAGGCTGTTGTTAAGCCTGTTGTAGCTGAGGGGGTGGCACTTTGCAAATGACATCCTCTTTGTTCCCTCTTGCAGGCTGCAATCATTAACAGGATTCAGTGCCGGATTGTGGCTTTAGATCTCCGAGGCCATGGTAGGTGAAAGAAATCAAACCCAAATCACAAAAAGCATGTTTCACACTCTTGTATTTTAAAGAAGATGTAACAAATCCCTGCTAAAAGGACTAAAAAAGCATCCTTAAGGTATCCCAATGTTTATGCCAAAGCAGAGATGGAAAAGAGAGCTCTGCAGCTATCCATCCTCATGTACCAGAAGCTGAGACTCCCTGTGCCTTTGTGTGAGGCAGTGATGGACTTGTTCCTTCTCACATACTGCTACCAAGCCCTTCCTTCATGTTTCATAACCCATAGCTGGTCTTTACCATTAGAAATAAGCTCTGTTCTTTAGTTTTAAGGTACTCTGCAAATATGGAACATTATGGGGAGTGTTTCCTATGATAAAGTACCAACTGTTCCTATTAACTCTGGGGTTGGTTCTTCATTATTCATGTTAACTGTAGTAGCCTTGCTCTTAATAACTGTGCCAAAAAGCTTTGTGCAGTTACTGCTCTAAATCCTGAGGGGTTCTGAAGGTTTTCAGCTTGTGTGAACTTGATTTTTGCTTGTTCTTTCAGGAGAAACCAAAGTGAGGAATCCTGAAGATCTCTCTGCAGAGACTATGTCAAAGTAAGGATGCTGATGCTCTCTTTAGTGTTTCACTGTTCACAAACCTTTATCTATTGAGCAATAAACTACTTGAGGACACACAGCCTTTGTTCAGGGAGCTGGAAGGTGGTTTCATTTCACATGAGTCTGGTAGTTATCCTTTCTTCTCCCATTTTGGGACAGTTTAAATCTGTTTGGAATTAGGTCTCTTCCAGCTAAGTCAGATTCCCAACTGAATTGTACTCCAGGCTTTAAAGAGCAGTGGCTTCATTGCAGTGAACACTTTAAACCAGCAGAAGGGAATTTCTTTCCTTGGATATAAGCAATTTGGGCATTTTAGCTTGAAATCACCAAGCTTAAAATTGATATCACCCCCAAAGTGTGGGGCACAGACTGAGACTTTAAAGCATGGAGGGAGTTGCTGTTTCAGGCTGCCCTGACTTGCTTTGGGATGCAAATCTCCCTCTTGACAAAGCTGTAAGAAAAGCAAATCCCCACTGTTAAACACATTGTTATGTCCATAGTTGATACAAAGAGACCCTTTGCTATGAAACAATTAAATCATGAAGGATTTTGTAACCTTCCTATGGACAAATCCACTTGGTTTGTTGAGGGGAGGCCATGTGTGAAATGAATTCTGACTTCCATTGTGTGCCTTATTGCTACTGCTTGTGGCTTGTCAGATCCTCATGTGGTGTTGTCCTGAGGAAACACTGTATGGAATGATGAGAAATTTTAGATCTGAAGCAAAACTGCTTGAGGGGGAACAAGTCCCTTTTGGTTTTAAACCATCCTCTCCTTTTAGCAATGATCTTGAGAGTTATCCCTGACTTTAAATAGGAGCCTTAAATTATAGTAGGGTTTCTTTTTTCTTCTCAAATCCTCAAGGAATTTTCTCTGACAGAGCAAACAAACTGATCATCCTTGGGTTTTTGACTCGTTTCCCATTTTCCAGTTGCAGTACTGCTCAGGTCTCCTGCCTCTGAATGCTTTGAGGCAGGAAACCCAATTTGGTTGTCTTAAGCTACAGTGCTCTTCAGTAAATGTCAATCACAGAATCATAGAAAGGTTTGGGTTGGAAAGGACGTTAAGATCACCAAGTTCGAACCCCCCTGCCATGGGCAGGGACACCTCACACTAAACCACGGTACCCAAGGCTCTCTCCAACCTGGCCTTGAACACTGCCAGGGATGGAGCATTCACAGCATCCTGGGTAACCCATTCCAGTGCCTCAGCACCCTCACAGGAAAGAATTTCCTCCTTATATCCAATCTAAACTTCCCCTGTTTCAGTCTGAACCCATCACCCCTTGTCCTGTCACTGCAGTCCCTAATGAAGAGTCCCTCCCCAGCATCCCTGTAGCCCCCTTCAGATACTGGAAGCTGCTCTGAGGTCTCCATGCAGCTTCTCTTCTCCAGGCTCAACAGCCCCAATGTTCTCAGCCTGGCTCCATACAGGAGCTGCTCCAGCCCCTGAGCATCCTCGTGGCCTCCTCTGGACTTGCTCCAACAGCTCCATGTCCTTCTGATGTTGAGGACCCCAGAACTGCACACAGTGCTGCAAGTGGGGGCTCACCAGAGCAGAGCAGAGGGGCAGGATCACCTCCCTTGACCTGCTGCTCACAATGCTGGGGATGCAGCCCAACACAAAGCGAGGTTCTGGGCCTCAGGGCTGCTCTAAATCACTTCTCTGCCTAGCCTGTAGCTGTACCTGTACCTGGGATTGCCCTAACCACGGGGCAGGATCTTGCTCTTTCTTTTATTAAAAAGCACTTAAATGAGCATTTTCCTTTAGTAAAAGCAGAAATTATGTGCTTGTTCAGGACAGTATTGGTTTGAATGATTCCCTGTATTGGTACCTAGATTAAGTCATAGACTCATGGAGTGGTTGGGGTTGGAAAGGACTTTAAAGCCCATCTAGTGATCAGAGAATGCATTTGTTACCTGTGGGTTGTTGCATACAGACAGGATTGAGAGCTGGAAACAGGTCTTGGATCTGTACTATCTCCTCCTACCATGAAATCTTCAGGAATGCCTCAGGATACAGACCCCAACTAATCTGTGCTCTCATTTGGCAGAGATGTTGGCAACGTGGTGGAAGCTCTGTATGGGGACCTCCCGCCCCCCATCATGCTCATTGGGCACAGCATGGGGGGGGCCATCGCGGTGCACACGGCGGTCGCAAACCTGGTGCCAAGTTTACTGGGGCTCTGCATGATCGATGTGGTGGAAGGTGAGTGTGTGTCCCCTGGGATGGGGGTCTGTGCCCTGGGATGGGGTTCTGTCTCTTTGGATGGGAGTCTGTCCCATTGGATGGGGTTCTGTCCCTTTGGATGGGGTTCTGTCCCTTTGGATGGGGTTCTGTCCCTTTGGATGGGAGTCTGTCCCTTTGGATGGGGTTCTGTCCCTTTGGATGGGAGTCTGTCCCTTTGGATGGGGTTCTGTCCCATTGGATGGGGTTCTGTCCCATTGGATGGGAGTCTGTCCCATTGGTGGGGTTCTGTCCCCTTGGATGGGGTTCTGTCCCATTGGATGGGGGTCTGTCCCATTGGTGGGGTTCTGTCCCTTTGGATGGGAGTCTGTCCCTTTGGATGGGGGTCTGTCCCATTGGTGGGGTTCTGTCCCTTTGGATGGGAGTCTGTCCCATTGGTGGGGTTCTGTCCCTTTGGATGGGAGTTTGTCCCATTGGATGGGGTTCTGTCCCTTTGGATGAGAGTCTGTCCCTTTGGATGGGATTCTGTCCCATTGGTGGGGTTCTGTCCCTTTGGATGGGAGTTTGTCCCATTGGATGGGGTTCTGTCCCTTTGGATGAGAGTCTGTCCCATTGGTGGGGTTCTGTCCCTTTGGATGGGAGTCTGTCCCTTTGGATGGGATTCTGTCCCATTGGTGGGGTTCTGTCCCTTTGGATGGGAGTTTGTCCCATTGGATGGGGTTCTGTCCCTTTGGATGGGAGTCTGTCCCATTGGTGGGGTTCTGTCCCTTTGGATGGGAGTTTGTCCCATTGGATGGGATTCTATCCCATTGGATGGGGTTCTGTCCGTTTGGATGGGGTTCTGTCTTCCACGCATGTCTTTTATGCCCAAATCCCCAAATCCAGAAGGTTCTGCCCAGTTTTAATCCAATCCTGATTCCATCCTACACAAAAGTGTTTCTGCTCTCACCCCTCCTTTTTCTTTTCCCAGTCAGATTCAGTTTGCTGTTTTTCCTGTAATTTCCTTGCAATACTTTCTTATTAGAGGGGAGGAGGGTGGCTTTTTATAGGACGCATGGTGTATGCTTAGTGATTATTGCCTTCTCTTATTATCTGAATGTCCTATCTCTTCAAATATTAATTTCCTAATGTGGGAGCAAGTATGACTTTGGGCTTAGGAGCAGTGAGTTGTGCTTTCCTTAACAGCATTAAATCCCCAGTGAGCTCCAGCCCTCTCTGAGGGTCTTCCCTGGGAGGCAGTTCTCTGTAGAGGGATGTGGCAATAATTTCATCAGATGCCATCAAGTTACAATACTTGGTTTTAGGTACAGCCATGGATGCACTGAACAGCATGCAGAACTTCTTAAGGAGTCGTCCCAAAACATTCAAGTCGCTGGAAAATGCCATTGAGTGGAGGTAATGCTTGAGTTTATTGTAATCCCCAAAATCATGGAATCCCAGACTGGTTTGGGTTGAAGGGAACTTAAAGCTCATCCAATTCCAACCCCTGCCACAGGCAGGGACCCCTTCCACTGGAGCAGCTTGCTCCAAGCCCCTGTGTCCAACCTGGCCTTGAACACTGCCAGGGATGGGGCAGCCACAGCTTCTCTGGGCACCCTGTGCCAGCGCCTCAGCACCCTCACAGGGAAGAGCTTCTGCCTAAGAGCTCAGCTCAGTCTCCCCTCGGGCAGGTTCAAGCCATTCCCCTTGGCCTGTCCCTACAGGCCCTTGTCCCAAGCCCCTCTCCAGCTTTCCTGCAGCCCCTTTAGGCACTGGAGCTGCTCTCAGGTCTCCCCTTCAGGAGCCTTCTCTTCTCCAGGCTGCCCCAGCCCAGCTCTCTCAGCCTGTCATTAATTTCCCAAGAGAGTTGGTTGGGCATTGGAGAAGGATCCTCTAAGTGTTTCAACTAATGGAAAGCCTCATGGTAATGAATTGCAGCTTCCTTGTAAGTGTCCCAGCTCTTAGAGAAGAAGCTCGAGACATCATTCCCATGTGTAAAAACAGGATTCATCAAGAATTACCTTTACATTTGGCAGTTGAATGTGAAAGGAAGAGGTTTTATGGCTACATTTGTAAGTTGGCCTACAGCAAGCCCACTTCTGCTCCCAAATACCCACGTTGTTTCTGACTTCTCCCTGTCCCCTGCAATGAAATGGGTACAACCCTGTTTCAGTGTTACCCCACCAGTGCTTTTAAATCCACAGTTACAGTGACAGTAAGGGTTCAAGTAGGTCGGTGTGTAGCATGAGCCACTGTGAATGGCTGAGAATGGGATCTTTTGGGGAAATAATGCACTGTAGAAGGGTTTTATTCCTGTTTCTGAGCCTGAGAGTTCCTATTTAGTAATTATTTGTGCCCTTCTTCTGATTTATTTTTATTTCTTCCCTAGTGTAAAAAGTGGACAGATAAGAAACCTTGAATCTGCCCGAGTGTCTATGGTCGGTCAAGTCAAACAGTAGGTGGTTTTTGGTTTTGTTTTGGTATTTAAAGCTCTTAAAATCATCTTTTCTGGCTTACAATGCCACAAATGTGCTTGAAAGGGGAGATTTCCTCTAGCAAACACAGATTTCTTACCGTTTGATCACAGCTGATGCCAACAGCAGCAAAAATCCACCAAGAGCCATGTTTTAACTGCTGCTGGTTGTGCATTCCTTTGGTTGTCTGGGTTTCTGCACACATTAAGAAACAAGTGTCAGTCTGATGCCTCTTCAGAAATCATGTCCTAAATCAGGCTGACCTTTTGGGTATGGACTCTTTTGCTCCCTTTTAGTAATGCTTTATTTATCTGTTGCATTTAGGGAGTGATCTGGGGTGGGTTGTGAGGATCAGAGTAACCTGGTTATACCACTCTAATCCTTGATATATCCAAAGCCTTTACATATAGCTCATACTCCTTGAAGTAAAGCAGTTGTTGATTGTTTAACCATTTTTTGCCTCTATTTGCACTGATAATAGCTTTGGGATACACATGCTGCACAGGCACTTGGTCCCATGGCTCATCCTCATGACTGTATCTTCCATCCAAAGCTACTTTTAAGCTTGAAAACGCTTTTTCAACCACTATCTGCGAAATTGCTGAACACTTCAGGTTAAAACCTGCTCTGTTTGGCAGGGAATCATTTTCTGCTTTTATTTCCCAGGTGTGAAGGGGCTGCAAGCCCTGAATGTCCTAAAGCCATAGTGGAGGGTATTATTGAAGAGGAGGAAGAGGAGGAAGAGAATGAGGAAGGGGGAGGCTCTGTCAACAAAAGGAAGAAAGAAGATGACACAGAGGTAGGAAGTTTCTTGCTGTGTTTTCAGCTGTGTTTGCCTGATGCTCCCATGAAGAGCAGCCACCAGTAGTGATCCAGATCATCCTAATATAAAAGGGAGCAACTCCAGGCACTGAAAACTTTATACTGGGAATGTTGTTTTCCTTCTTCATCTCGCTTCACCAGTTCTATCCTGGGCTATTACCTGAAAGCCTGGGTTTGGTTTCCTTTCCTGAGCTGCTCACAGGTTTAATGTGTAGCACTTGAAATAAGGCTTCTGGCCTGAATGGGAAATGCTCTGTTCTGAGTCTTTGTGCTATTTTTGTTCACTTCCAAGGCACAGGAGCATTCAGGAGCTCATCCAGATGATTGCAACCCAGGATTGTAAATTCCTTGAGGAAAATCACTGGAGCCAGCTTAGCCCCTTGTATTTCTCTATCACCTGAGAGCCAAGTGTGAACGTTCAGACCATTTGCAAGCTATTTGTGCCAGTAAAACCAAGCAAATTGAGCACCCTGAATACTGCAGCCTTCTCTTGATCTGTATGTGTAGCTCCTGCTGACTTTCTTGTTCCCTACTTTGGCTTCATATGGGGAGGAATTTAGGAACAAAGAGGCTCATCCCCTTGGAATCACCTCCACCAGAGGGAGCCAGTTGTTTCCTAGATGTACTTCCAACTGGCCCTCGGGTTCATTTTATCTCAGCTGCTTTAGTGATGCCTAATGCAGAGCTCTCTCTTTTTCCTCCCTGCAGACAAAGAAGGAGCACTTATACACGTGGCGGATCGAACTGGCGAAAACAGAGAAGTACTGGGATGGCTGGTTCAGGGGCTTGTCAAACCTCTTCCTGAGCTGCCCAACGCCAAAGCTCTTGCTTTTAGCTGGTACGTGGCTCTTCCAGTCCTGCTCAGCTTCAGTGGCTGTTGACTTCAGTGATGTCCTGCTTGGATTTGGGGGTGATCCTGCCGCTTTACTCTGCTCTCTTGAGACCTCACCTGGAGTTTTGTGTGCAGTTCTGGTGTCCTCAACATAAAAAGGACTGGAACTGCTGGAACAAGTCCAGAGGAGGCCACGAGGATAATCAGGGGCTGGAGCAGCTCCCATATGAAGAAAGGATGAGAAGGTTGGGGCTGTTGAGCCTGGAGAAGAGAAGGCTGTGTGGAGACCTCAGCGCAGCTTGCAGTGTCTGAAGGGGGCCTATAGGGATGCTGGGGATGGACAAGGGGTAATGGGTTAAAACTTAAACAGGGGAAGTTTAGATTGGATATAAGGAGTGGTGAGGGTGGTGAGGCACTGGAATGGGTTGCCCAGGGAGGTTGTGAATGCGCCATCCCTGGCAGTGTTCAAGGCCAGGCTGGACGAGGCCTTGGGTGCCATGGTTTAGTGCAAAGTGTCCCTGCCCATGGCAGGGGGTTGGAACTGGATGATCTTAAGGTCCTTTCCAACCCTAACTATTCTATGATTTTGGGGAATAGGATTTGGCTTATGCCTTTTTCCAAGAACACCGGACCTCTCTTTTCCACCTCGGCTTCTCTACGTATCTTGAACTGTAAAACCATCCATTTAATGCATGCCAACCTGCAATCAGCTCAGAACCTCTAACACCAAAGCAGCGCATAATGACATATTGTGTACTGCTGCTGTTGGAGGGGTGGTTTTGTTCTATGATGTGGAAGAGGGACAAACAGGACAGATCCCAGCTGCCCTTCAGCCTCCATTACTACCTGTGCATGATTTGAACTTCATTTCAACTGAAAGCCAAATTTTTGATGTTCTGCAGCCAGATATAGGCCCCTTTTTGTGCCTTAATAGGGAATACAGTGTGTAACCAAAACAAATACCCTTTTAAATTGTAAGGAGGGATGTATTCTTTCATTTTGGACTGGGATTTTTCCCTGTCACTTTGCTCTCTTGAGGTGCAGCAGGGAAATGTCCTTATGGTAGGTGTCAGGGGTGTTTCTTTTGTTAAATCTCTCTATCAAAGTAAGGAGTAAAGCCCTGCTTAGACAGTCGTATTTCCAATCCATCTCTTTATTTGATTGTAGGTGTTGACAGGCTGGATAAAGATCTAACAATTGGACAGATGCAAGGTAAATACTTAATGCTATTACTCTATCCTTATGGTAGTGCTCTTTTTGGGTGGTAGTTTGTTGCAATGGGTTCATACAGGAGGAAGAGCTGGAATAGCCTCTCACCAGGTGCAGTCTGTATCAAAACAAGCACGCATGAATTCATCCATCCCAAAGTGTCTGTGGTTGTAGGGAAAGTGGGTAAGTTGAGAAGGGAAAAGCTGCATCAGGAGTTGTGAAGGGCTGTTGCCATGGTTCTCGTTGAGTCTAATGTTCAGCTCCAGACATGGAGCTGCCACACTTGGATCAGAATGATCATGAGGGCTTCTTTCTTTTGAAGTCCCTTCCAACCCAAACCTTTCTATGATTCTATGAATTAAGCAGCTGATTCTGGCTTTGGAAACTGCTGTGTGTACTACATAATCTGCCCTGGACTTCTGTGCTTTCCCTGCTCCCTCTTCACATGTGATATAGTGAGATCTAGTGAGGTTTGCTTCTAAAGAATCTGTTTTAGAACTGAATTCACAGTGCTGTTAAGGGTGTAGTGTGTGATGTTTCCTGTGTACACACAAACTGCTTGTCTAAACCATGGCTATCAGAAATCAAGGTCATTTAAACAGCAGCTCCAGTGATGACTCTCTTGATCTGCAGGGAAGTTTCAGATGCAGGTCCTCCCACAGTGTGGCCATGCAGTCCATGAAGATGCTCCAGACAAGGTGAGCAGCACCACTGTGGGGTTGGAGCTAGAAAAGTCATCGTCTTCACAGCTTAAATGCAAGTGGGGTCTGTGCCTTACTATGATGCAGAGATTTTACCTCAGGGACAGTTTTTGTCACATCATAACTGGCCATTGGCAACTGGCTATTGGAGGATACTGAGGTGCTGGCACAGGGTGCCCAGAGAAGCTGTGGCTGCCCCATCCCTGGCAGTGCTCAAGGCCAGGTTGGACACAGGGGCTTGGAGCAAGCTGCTCTAGTGGAAGGTGTCCCTGCCCATGCAGGGATTGGTACTAGATAAGCTTTAAGGTCCCTTCAGCCCAAACCAGTCTGGGATTCTATGACAGAAGCAGGAATGTGGTGCAGCTGATGGAGCCTGTGGTTGGAAACACATCTGGTTTTAAAGCTTATTCTGCACTGACCACTGTGAGTTTAAAACTCAGCCTTTCTGTGCTTCACCAGTCTGAAATAGGGATTTTTATCTAGACATACCAAGTTCTTAGATTATTATTCTTTCTAACATACATTCTAAGCAATGTTATTACTGTCAGGATTTATCCTTTATGGGAATAACTTGCTCCATGATCTCACCACATCCTTTTTCCCCTGCTAAACTTAGGCATTGTTATAAGAATTACTGAAAGAGGCCGAGAAAGAGTTTGGTCAGATTGGGATATCAGTGTCAGAGTAAGGCTGGAAGCATGTAGTTCCTTTTGGTTTCTTCTATAAAAGGATGTTACACGGAGCCCTTAACCTTAAAGGGGCAAACTTGATTCAGCAAGAGGACCTGAGGGCATGATCTGTTGTTGGAAATGCTTCAGGCTTTGAAAACCACCTGGTTTTCTTGTTACCTTCATGTCCCTTTTAATTCTGACCCATATTTTCCCCCTTTCCTCAGGTTGCTGAAGCTGTTGCGACGTTCCTGATCCGTCACAGGTTTACAGAGCCCATCGGTGGATTCCAGTGGTAAGGCTCTGTGTGTGCTAGAGCTGTGGGAGGCTGGAGTTCTAGCGTGATGCTAAAAGCACATGTACCAAAGAGCTTGGAGTCACAGCCAATAATGCAGTGGCGTTAATGCAAGGTGCTGCACATGGGTGAGGGCAATCCCAGCACAAACCCAGGCTGGGGTGAGACTGGATGGAGCAGCCTGAGGAGAAGGACTTGGGGTGCTGGGTGAGGAGAAGCTCCCCATGACCCGGCTTCAGTGAGGGCTTGAGCCCAGAACCCCCCTCATGTGCTGGGCTGCACCCCCAGAGCGTGAGCAGCAGCTCAGGGAGGGGATCCTGCCCCTCTGCTGTGTGAAGGGGAGACCTGAGAGCAGCTCCAGTGCCTAAAGGGGCTGCAGGAAAGCTGGAGAGGGGCTTGGGAGACCCAAGGTGTCCCTGCCTATGGCAGGCAGTTGGAACTGGATGAGCTTTAAGGTCCCTTCCAACCCAAACCATTGTATGACTATGTGATTAACTTACCTTAATGAAACCTCCTTCCTTGGATGGGAGCAATGAATCCTCCCAAGCTGATACCTTTCTTATTAGCCTGCCAAAAGGCAGAATTATAAGTTTTGTGGTATTTAGTTTAAATAACATTTTACTTAAGTAATCAAGGCCCTGTGTTTTGGAAACAACTTGCACCACACTGGCCAAGAAATACAGGTGGGATTAGACGAGTAAAGGATGTGCTTCACTTTGCAGACTTCCTCATGTGTTTTCATATCAGAATGAACTGGAGAAGCCAGGTCTCTGCCAGCAGCCACAATGGTGAAAGTAGGTTGTGGCTGATAAGGTTGATTGGAAAAACACCCCAAAGTCTTAGTTACACACCTTAAACTCATAAATAAACCAAGCTCAGAAGGTGCAGGTCTGCTTTGGGATCATCTTTCAGCTGAATGGTAAAATAAGCAGGTTTTAAGCAGTTTCTTAAGCATTCTTGAAAAGTCTTCCTGCTTTTAGCTAAGAAGTCCTCAACAAAAGCCCCAAAATGTGTGATGCTGTAGGACTGGCAACGCTAAAAAGGATGATCTCTTCCTTTTGTCCCCCTTTATCCTGTGCCCTTGGGGATGAAACAGTGGAACTGCAGGACTCTGGGCTGCATATTTGAAATCAATGCAAGGATATGGTGTAGGTTGATGTGTAAATGGTGAGGGGAGGGATAAGACCAAAGGGCTGCAGTGTAATGTTGAATCTCCACCACGTATTTGACAACCTGTGCTGTCTTGAGGGTCTGATCTGTTGCTCCTGCTATTATGGTTTTAGCAAGAACAGCTTTAAACCAAGAGGCTTGGAGGAAGGGAGGTGGCTTGAGTGTGCTTGAAGCCATATATCAAGCTTTTGTGCTTCTCACTGCTTATGTAGCTCACAAGTTACCATTGAGTGCATTAATGCTGGTTCTGCTCTGCATGATAGACTTCTTTTGGCCTTGTTTACCAGCTGAATTTAGGCTTTTGCAGAGTCAATCTGCAGAGAATACTTTGGTTTTAACGTGTGACTTCTCTTCCCCTCTCCTTTTTCCCTCCTAGTGTGTTTCCTGCTTGTTAATACCCTGGTGTTCTCCAGCACTGAGTCCTGTTGTAAATAAACTGCACCAGAGGCCACTGTGATGTACCCATATCCTTTCATCCCTCCAGTTCAGCGGCAGTGAGAAGTTGGTGTGAGATCCATCCCCCTTAGACCTAGTTCTCCAGAATGTGTAAATGTTTAGGGACTTCCTTGCTGGGAAGCAGCTTGGACTGAAGGCCATGAGCAGCTCTTCAGGCACTCAGAAGTGGGCTCCCCTCTGCTGCCACAAGGAAAGACCTCCTGAAATCCCAAGTAGTTGATCATAACTCCATCAGTTCTCAGGCTTTCTTGGACCCAACTGCAAAGGGGCTGTTGGCAGTCCAGATCCACCGAGGGCATTGCAGCGTAGCCAAAGGCTTCAGGATTTCTCCATGGAATTGTCTCATCGTCTTTGAAGTGCCCCTTAGGTTTGCTTTTTATACACACATCTCTTTCCCCTAAAGCAACAAGGTATTGGTTTCATTGGGAGCTCAGGTTTTGCCTCACCAGTGCCAACCTTATGAGTTAAGCTGCAGGAAGAACCCAGATGCTGTCTCCTGAGCAAGGCTGGATGGGCCTGTAAACCAAAAAGAAGAGGGGAGACCCTGAGCTCCATTCTGGAGTCTTACAGCTTTCTTAATGCTCATTTCAAGTTCTTGCTGACAAAAACATCCTGGATAACTCCATCTGCTGCAGAAGATAACAGGCAGGAGCCTCTGGGCCTGTGTTCATGGGGAAGACCCAAGAGCAGCACTAACAACATGCTCAGCAGGCCTGGAATGTGTTTCTGCTTCCCTCCTTCACGCTGCTGCACACAACTGAGCAGAGATCAGCACCTTCTGGATGAAAGAAATGGAAGATGCTCACGAAATAAAACCCTGGAAGAGTTTGGAGCCTGTCCTGCTGCTGCATTGCTCCAATACTCCCCAGTACTGGAGGAAAGACCTTGTTTTCACTGTCACCCTCGACCAGTTCGCTGCCTGCCTTCCAGATATCCATGTGAATGCTGTAGTTGCACGGAGAGCTTTGCTTCAGGGTTCAGTTATCCACAGACAGCTTGCCAGGTTGCTGAAAGCAATCACTCGAAGAGCAAGCAGCCACGTTTTGGAGCAGTTTTCCTCAGTGTTTTGCCAGTGGATGTCTGAAATCCCTTTTCCTTTTGCCTTGTGTCCGTACCCCTCGATGCTGTATGATGGAAGCAGCGTTTAACGCTGTTTTGCTGAAGCAAGAGTTCTGTTGTTGGCCTGATTCTGGGAGCTGTGATGTCTGCGTCCTGTGACAAGAGCTGTCATGAATCCTTGGCCTTTGAGAGGTGCAGGTGGGCTGAAGGGAGGTCGTGTGAAGAGCTGGCAACGCCTGGTTGGGCTTTGGTGTTCACCCTGATGGAGATCTCCCTCATCTCCTCTGCTTCATTCGCATGTGAGCCCTGGGCACAGCGGTTGTGGCCTTGCTCTGCATCCCTTCCCTGACCCATCAGGGTGGGAGATGCTTGGGTTAGAGACAAGCCTCATCCCAGAGAGCTCTCCTCTCTCCTGGTACGTCACCCATCGGCACTCAGGTGTTCAAAGAGCAATTGTTGGCTTCCACACTTCCCTCTGTAAGTCAGTGTGTTAATTCCTGCATTACTTTGCTATCACCTTGATGTAACATGCATCCTGGTTTAGTTGCTGATGGATTAAATGGAGTTTGAGGTGCAAAACAGCACTTTTCCCAAGCTGTATCCTGAAGATTGGCAAAATCCTCGGTCCTTTCCGGATGATTCCTGTGCTCAAGCTGTTAGAGATGAAATAATGCTGTGTGTTATGTCCAGAGTCACTTCATGGGCTGGTTAAGCATGTGCCTGTTGTCATCCTCATGAATGGTCTTGGTAAAGCCACATTCCTGTGTGCTGAAGTAACATTGGAGCAGCTGGCTTTGAGGGATTCATTGCGGTAACTCCTCGCCTTTGCCTCTCCCCTTTCATTGGCTTTTGCACTTTGTGAGCTCTTCAACCACCCCAACCCTCCATGGAGAAGCAGATCCGTTTTGTATCCCATAGAACCCCACTGGAAGGTGAATGACAGCTTCGGGGCTCCCTGGAATTCTGTTTTGTTGTTGACATTTGAGAAGTGAGTGGGAAACAATAAAGAATTCAACAGCCTCTCGAATGTGACATTGCTCCGTGCTGAGCTCAGCCCTGACTCACACAGAGGAGGTGCAGGGGCTCCCAGAGTCCTGCCTGCACTAAGAGGTGACAACAGGGACAGCAGCAGCATTGGTGAGGGGGGGCTGGAGGAGGATTCCTTTTGGCTGTGTCAAGCCACAAGTGCTTTGAGACTGAAGAGTGTCAGTGCTGCTATGGTGGTTGCTTGTCCTGTCTCAGGTGTTTAGGTGCAGGATGGTGCAGACCGTGGTGAAGTGAAGTGCAGGGAGAAGAAATGTTCTCTTTGACTCATGAAAAATGGGGCACTATAGAAACCCCCCCCAAATTACCAGCTTCTGCTGCGTTTTTCCACGGGCTGCAACGTTGTACTGTGTGTTAAAGAGCAGATAAAGAGGAGGAGGGTGGCTGGAATGAAAGGACGCTGGGTTTAAGCTGGCACTAGACTGAGCTGAGCTCCTAGGCAGAAGCTCTTCCCTGTGAGGGTGCTGAGGCGCTGGCACAGGGTGCCCAGAGAAGCTGTGGCTGCCCCATCCCTGGCAGTGCTCAAGGACACAGGGGCTTGGAGCAAGCTGCTCCAGTGGAAGGGGTCCCTGCCCATGGCAGGGGTTGGAGCTGGATGAGTTTTAAGCTCCCTTCATCCCAACCCATCCCATGATTCTCTGATCCTGTGCAATCTCTCTTGATTTGTTGCAGTTGTTGGATTGAGGAGCAGTGGAAACTTTCACAATGGAAAATCCCAAGGCTTGGCAGGAGCAGAAGATGCAGTTTTGGGTTAGTCACAGGCCTCGCTCGCATCAACCCCAGCGCCTGGATTTATGTGCACCAGACCAAACCAGTGGTGCCTCGGAGATCCCAGGAGCACTGGGATTGTTGGGAAAGCTGTTTCCTGTATGCCAGAGCACATAGCTTTGCTTTGAGTGCAGATCCTGCTCACGCTGAGCTCACTGCCTGTGTCTGCACGCATTTAACCCAGCACAGCTCCTCCGTGCTGGTGTTTGGGACTGGAGGTGACTGGGGTGATAGATGCATCCGGGTGCAGCCGCTCAGTGTTTGGTTGCTGAATCATGGTGCTGTCAGAGCTCACTTCTCCTTTGAGCCTTATCTTTGTCTCCAGCCTGCCCTGGGCCAGATGTGGAGTGGGTGGGAGATGATACCAAAGCCAGTTAAGAATGGTGATGCTTCTTGTGACTGTGGTCACAATGCAGAGATCCTCAGGCTGTTACAACCGGGTTTCTTCCCTCTATGACAGTGGGCTTTCAGACATGATGCAGCTATAGGGAATATGTTCCCTCCCCCTGCCTTTTGGCAAGGAAAGGGACTGGGCAACCTGGGAAAGCCCATTTCAGCCCTGATACCAACTCCTTTGTGATTGCTGAGATGACAGCAGGTGGAGGGAGGTCATTCTGCCCTCTACTGCATGAAGGGGAGACCCCCCCCTGCAGCCCTGATTCAGCTCTGGGGCAGCAGCACAAGAGGGATGTGGAGCTGTTGGAGTGAGGCCAGAGGAGGCCATGGAGCTGCTGCGAGGGCTGGAGCAGCTCTGCTCTGGAGCCAGGCTGAGAGAGCTGGGCTGGGGCAGCCTGGAGAAGAGAAGGCTCCTGAAGGGGAGACCTTAGAGCAGCTCCAGTGCCTAAAGGGGCTGCAGGAAAGCTGGAGAGGGGCTTGGGACAAGGGCCTGTAGGGACAGGCCAAGGGGAATGGCTTGAACCTGCCCGAGGGGAGACTGAGCTGAGCTCTTAGGCAGAAGCTCTTCCCTGTGAGGGTGCTGAGGCGCTGGCACAGGGTGCCCAGAGAAGCTGTGGCTGCCCCATCCCTGGCAGTGCTCAAGGCCAGGTTGGACACAGGGGCTTGGAGCAAGCTGCTCCAGTGGAAGGGGTCCCTGCCTGTGGCAGGGGTTGGAGCTGGGGGAGCTTTAAGGTCCCTTCAACCCAACCCAGGCTGGGATTTGAGGACTTCTGAAAGTCCTAGAAATAGGAAAATCCCCTCAGACCTGCACTGGTGATGGTGAAACTGCTCCTGCCTGGCCACAGGGGTCTGAGCCCATGGTCAGGAAGCTCTCAGAGGTGATTCTGTGCCAGATCTCAGTGGCAGCACCTGGGAAACACCAGACTGGGGCAGTTCAGAGCAAACCTCACTCTTCCTCTCTCCACCGAGTGATGGCAACAGGACGAAGCCTCAGAGGGACCGTGCCAGCACTCCAGAAACCATCAGTTCCCACCTTCCACAGGCCCTTCAGGAACAGAGGAGCACCCAGCAGGTACCAGGAGGAGACTTCAGCACTGATTTGCTTCCTGCCCTCCACTGTTGCTTTGGAGTTTGGGTGCTGGAGCTGGGGGAAGGTTTCTGGCTGTGAGCCCTCCACTGGTTTGAACTGGTGCTCAGCACCGCTTCAGACCTAGCCCTGGATCTCCAGGCATGGCCAAAACCACGGTGGATGGGTTGGGGTTCCCCATAACCACGTGGCCCTGGTGCATTCTAACCCCATCTCTGAGCCTGGTGCTCTGCTCCCATCCCAAACCTGCCTCCTTCTGCTCTCTCATCTGCCCTGATGCATCCGTGTCCATACAGCATCCGGATCCAATGGGATAACACTGGGGGTTTCACTCCAAGCTTTCCTGTTGGATGCTTGGCTGGTTTTGACCAGGCTTTCCCAACCTGCTGGGGTGACCTCTATCCATATGCTGCTGTTCCCATAAGGAAAAATGTGTGTGTGCATCAGCTCCGTGTCCGCCTCATCCCTCTGTGTCTTGTTCCCTGTCCTACAAATAAAGCAGTTGTGAAAAGCCTGGAGTGGGAATTCCTCCTTTCCCTTCCTTCAGCTCCAGCCCTCGGCCTCCTCAGGGCACCCTGGGGAGGGAGAGTGTGAGTGCATCCCAGATATCCCCTCATCCATCCAGGAGGAAGGGGGGATGCTTTAGCCACAGCTTTTCCCCTCCCCTCCGTATCCAATGGCTCCAACATGGATAGAAACATCTGGAAGTAATAACTGGCATTGCTCTGGCTCTGCAGTTAACCTGTGCTGGGCTCCCTCTGCTTCCTAACAGCTGGAATGCTGGGGGGATGCTCCTATGGGAAAAGCAGGAATTCAGGGATGTTTGCTGACTTTCACATCCAAACACGTTTAACAGAGCCTGGATTTGCTCCTGGACCATGCTCCCAGCTCATCATTGTGCCTGCTCAAGGGTTAACATGGGGCTGGATGAACACAGCCATGGGGGATAAAGGTGCAGTTTTGAACCCCAAAACGAGCAGGAGGACCCTGGAGTTCCCATCCATGGAGTTCCCAATCTTTATCCCTTTTTCTTCCAGAAGCAATGGGGCAGCCTGGGCCCCCCCTTCCTGCTCTATCCCCTTGTGCCTCCATCCAGGAGGGTTGTAGTCTCCAGACCTCAAACACATGGAGCTGGATGGATACAGGGAGCCTTTGTGCTGGGGCTGCTGTCATCCTCCACCCTGCTCCTTTTTGGCCTTCCAGTCACGCAGGTGCTGAGCTCGGGATGGACAAAGGGAGCCTGTGATGGGGATCCCATGGGATCTGGGCTTCCTTCTCCCTCCCCAGCTCCCCTCTTACAGCCGCTGCCTTGTGAAGGAGAAATCCCACCCCCCTTGTGGGATGCTGCTCTTGGGATGGATGTGGAATGTGGGGCTGCACACGGAGCTCCAGGCACTGCAGTGGGTTCAGTGGAGGAAGGAGAGCGAAGCCCCTTTGCTCTGGTTCCCTATAGATGCCACGTTCACTCTGAAGCTTACTGATGGCCATTGGAACGCCGGGTCACTGCTCTGTTCACCCTTTCCACCTAGGACTTGAGGATGCATTTAGGATCCAGGCTGGATTCAGGTGAGAGGGGACACACACATAACCCCCCTCATCCTATAGGATACCCCACCGGAATATTCCCTCCAGACTCCATCATCTTTCATCTTTATTCCCACCAACAGCACCCAACAGCGCTGCCACCCCTTTGGGTGCACCCATGGATGCCACATCCAGGAGCCCACGGTGGCCTCATTCCTCTGGGTCCGTGCTGCAGGGCCGCCGGAATTCCTGCCCATACTCATGGATCCATTTGTTGGCCACTGGAAGGGACAAGGACAAGGACCCTCGTCTGCCCCTGCTTTTCCCCCATTATCCAGGTTTTCCCTGGATCCCATCCCAGTGTCACCCCAGTGCCTCACCCCACTTGTCCCCAGCCAGCACTGGGCAGGCAGCGTGCAGCGTGGCCCCGGCCCCGGCCCCGTTCCGATGCAGGTTCCACCAGAAGAGAGCCGCGTTCTGCCGGATACACAGGGAATGGACCCGGAATGGGGCCGTGAGCAGCAGGATTGCGGTTGGAGCCCCCCAAAACCCGGGGTTTCCACCCCAAAACAGAGCCTTGAGCACCAGGATTGGGGTTTGGTACCCCAAAACAGAGCCAGGAGTCCCAAAACTCAGGGTTTCCACCCCAAAACAGAGCCTTGAGCATCAGGATTTGGGTTGAAACCCCCCAAAAGAGAGCCAGGAGTCCCAAAACTCGGGGTTTCCACCCCAAAACAGAGCCTTGAAAACCAGGATTGGGGTTGGAGCCCCCAAAACATAGATGGGAGTCCCAAAACTCAGGGTTTCCACCCCAAAACAGAGCCTTGAGCACCAGGATTGGGGTTTGGTAGCCCAAAATAGAACCGTGAGCTCCAGAACTGGGGCTTGGAACCCCCAAAACAGAGCTGCAAGGTCCAGAATTGGGGTTGGAACCCCAAAATAGAGCCCTCGAGGCTCAAAATCGGAGTTGAAACCCCAGAATAGAACTGGGAGCGCTGGGATTGGGGGTTTGCCCCCCAAAACTGAGATGGGAGGCCCAGGACTGGGGGTTGGAACCCCTAAAACAGCACCGGGATCCCCAGAATTGGGAGTTAGAACCCAAAATAGAGCCAGGAGCAGAAGTGGTGGGGTGGGACATCCCTAAACCGGAGCTGGGAGCTTGAGGTTTGGCCACCCTAAACCAGAGCTGGGATCCCCAAAAGGGGACTTTGGCACCCCCAAAACACAGATGGGAGCGCAAGGATTGGGGTGTTGAGCCCCAAAACATGACCAGGATCCCTGCAATTGGGGTTTGCCACCCAGAACAGAGCCGCGAACCCCCCCAAAGCGGAATGTGGGCATTCCCACAACGCAAATGGGAGCCCCAAAGCTGAGGTTCCCCCCCCCCCCCAAACCCAAGCGGGCTCCCCCTCACCTTGACCACGGGCACGCTGATGTTAGCGGCGATGAAGGCGGTGGAGCCGCCGGCTTCCACTGAGCTCAGCTGGGGGAGAAGGAGACACGAGCATGGCCCTTCCCTTCCTTGGGCTGTCCCTTGGTTCTCAGCCCCATTCCCTCCCCTATGGCACGGCACAGGGGGCAGAGCTCACCGGAGAGCCCATAGAGTCATGGAATGGGTTGGAAAGGACCTTAAGATCATCCAGTTCCAACCCCCTGCCATGGGCAGGGACACCTCACACTAAACCATGGCACCCAAGGCTCTGTCCAACCTGGCCTTGAACACTGCCAGGGATGGAGCATTCACAACCTCCCTGGGCACCCATTCCAGTGCCTCAGCACCCTCACAGGAAAGATTCTCCTATTCCAATCTAACTTCCCCTGTTTCAGTTTGAACCCATCACCCCTTGTCCTATCACTGCAGTCCCTGATGAAGAGTCCATCCCCAGCATCCCTATAGGCCCATCCCCTCATCAAGGGCTGTCCTCACCCCTCTCAAACCCTGTTCACTCTGAACCCTACTGATCATAGAATCATAGAACAGTTTGGGTTGGAAAGGACCTTAAGATCATCCAGTTCCATCCCCTGCCATGGGCAGGGACACCTCACACTAAACCATGGCACCCAAGGCTCTGTCCAACCTGGCCTTGAACACTGCCAGGGATGGAGCATTCACAACCTCCCTGGGCACCCATTCCAGTGCCTCAGCACCCTCACAAGGAAGAATTCCCTCCTTAGATCCAATCTAAACTCCCCCTGTTTCAGTCTGAACCCATTACCCCTTGTCCCATCACTGCAGTCCCCTACTGATGACCAAGGGCATCGCCTCTGCGCCTGGGATGAGGGAGGGAGGACTCACGTAGATCATGACCGTGGCGATCCTGTTGCCTGACTTCATCCTGTAAAGGGGGCTCTTCCTCGACTGCCCCAGGAGTGAGGATGTGCCATGGTCATTCCCATGGGAATGGGCAGTCCTGTACGGATGCGGCTCGGCCTGGAGGCACCTCAGGCCCTACCTGTGGATATCCCCCCCTCTCCCTTCTTTTCTCCCCTTTCCTTCTTCCTCCCCTCTTCCCTGCCCTCCTTCCTCCCTCCTTTCCCAGGAGTATCCCAGGCACCAACCCAGGCATCACCATCCCGCAGCCCTTCTGTCCTATCCCATCCCCTCCCAGGACCATCCCAAGCTCCACCTCCAGCAGTATCTCAGGGCACATCCCAGGGATCACTATGGGATGTTCACCCCCAGGGAGTACCATGGGGAGCACCCCAGGATCCACCTCCAGGAGCATCCCATGGACCACCCCATGGATCATGCCAAGAACCATCCCAGGAGCACCACCAGGACCACTCCAAGAGTACCCCAGGGAACACCCCATGGATCCACCTCCAGGAGCATCCCAGGGACACCCCAGAGACCATCCCATGGAGCATCCCAAGAGCACCACATCAACTACCCCATGGACCACTGTAGGGACCACCCCAAAGACGGAACCATCCCATGGAGCATCCCAAGAGCACCACAGCAACTACCCCATGGACCACTGTAGGGACCACCCCAAAGATGGAGCCATCCCATGGAGCATCCCAAGAGCACCACAGCAACTACCCCATGGACCACTGTAGGGAATATTCCAAAGATGGAGCCATCCCATGGAGCATCCCAAGGACCATCCCAAGGGCACCACAGGAACCACCCAGAGCATCACCCCCTGGACCACCCCATGCAGCCCCCAGGCATCTCCTGACCGTGGCGTGGTCGAAGTGGGGCTCGTAGTGGCCTCCCAGCCCATAATTGACCACCTGCAGGTACTCGGCATAGGGCGGCCTCAGGTCCAGGCCGGTGACGGCCCCGATGCGCTGCTCCAGCGCCCGCACCACCGGGTCGGCCGTGTCCTTCAGCCAGGCACTGCAGCAGCACCCAAGCCACCCATGGATGGTGTCACCCTCGCTGTGGGGTGCGGAGGAGTCTCCCCAGGGTGGCTTCACCATCACCTTGGTGGTGGCAATGGGGCCGCAATGGTCCCGTTGGCCATAGGACAAGGGATGCGGTGGCTCCTACCTCTTGCTTATCCGGTACTCAGCTTTCTGCTGCTTCTCCCCAGAGGCGACCACGGACCTCTGCAGCTGGGGGGCACAGTGGAGGGGATGGTGCTGCAGGGGGGGACCCCACCACCAAGCAGGGACCCCCCTTGGGGTCACACTGCTGGGTTTATGCCAGCACATCCCCACCCCGAGGTGTCCCACCAGGGTGATGGAAGCGGTGACCGGGGTTGGGTCCAACGCAGTTGGATGCCACCAAGTCAAGTGTGTTGAGGTGCATGCATGGACCTGGTTTCTCCTTTGGGGCAGGCTCAGAAGGAGCCAAACTGGGCTCATCCCACCCTTGGTCTGGCTGCATAAGGCTTTGGCTAAGCCATGGCTTAACCCAGCTCTGCGTGCCCAGGTTGGTCCACCCCGCACCACCAGCTCCTGGGGCACCCTCCTTTAGGACAAAGCCACCCCTGGGGATGGGGACAGCTCACCCAGGGCCCGGCCAACCCCTTGATGGTCTCAGCCTCGGCATCGCTGATGAAATCGTGGTACAGAGCCACATAGGGCTGGGTCTGGACCATCTCCTTCTTGGCAGGCTGGAGCAGGAGGAAGGGGCTGCCATTGGTCTCGTAGGAGCAGACGAGGTGTGGGAGATGCTCCAGGGCTGACTGGGGACAGAGGAGACCAAGGAGGGTGTGAGGATGGGGGGACAATGGTGGGGTGGGGACCATGGGACCCCTTTGCCATCCCCACCTGCCCCCGTGGGCGCTGGCACAGCTCCTCATAGGCATCCCGGCTCTGTAGGTGGGTGCCATTGGGCCGTCGCAAGGGCTCGGGGCTTGTCACTGTCCCCTTCTCCAGCAGCTCCTTGTACTTGACCACGTTCCTCAACACCCTGCGGTTACTGGGGTCTGTTGGAGAGGAGGTGTCACCCCAAACACCGCGTTCCATGGCATCGATCCCATACTGGGGCAAGAATGGGGTGAAGGAGGCTGGTGCCATGCAGAGGTGATGGGGACAGCCCCAAACCTCTCCCCTCCTCTTGCCATATCCATACCATAATGGAGAAACTCCCTGGAGAGGCTCAAGGCATGGGAGACGTTTCCAGCCTGGATTGGGGGTGTGAGGAGCCCATCAGCATCCCACGGCTTGGCCCTATTGGACACCACAGGGATGGGGCTGGGATGTGTGGCTGTACCATGAAGTAGGAGAAGGCGAGGTGGTCCAGAGCATCCTCCAGGCTGCTGCGGTCCTCCGGGTTCCAGCTGCCGTAGGAGAGGCGGAAGAGGCCAACGGCCTCCTCCAGCCACGCGATGGAGTGGTAATAGTCACCCGTGTCATAGGCCACCTGCGAGGCAGAGCACCTGCAGCCTGTCCCCATCCCATCCCATCCCGCCCTGTTCCCTCCTGCACCATCCTCCTCCCATCCCATCTCATCCTTTCCCTTCCCATCCCATCCCATCCTGTCCCCATCCCATCCCCTCCTGCACCATCCTCCTCCCATCCCGTCCCATCCCATCCTTTACCTTCCCATTCCATCCCATCCTGTCCCCATCCCATCCCATCCCACCCTGTCCCCTCCTGCACCATCCTCCTCCCATCCTGTCCCATCTCATCCTTTCCCATCCATCCCACCCCATCCTATCCCATCCCACCCCATCCCCCCCTGCACCATCCTCCTCCCATCCATCCCATCTCATCCTTTACCATCCCATCCCATCCTGTCCCATCCTGTCCCCATCCCATCCCACCCTGTTCCCTCCTGCACCATCCTCCTCCCATCCTGTCCCATCCTTTCCCTTCCCATTCCATCCCATCCTGTCCCATCCTGTCCCATCCTATCCCATCCCACCCCGTCCCCTCCTGCACCATCCTCCTCCCATCCTGTCCCATCTCATCCTTTCCCTTCCCATTCCATCCCATCCTGTCCCATCCTGTCCCCATCCTATCCCATCCCACCCCGTCCCCTCCTGCACCATCCTCCTCCCATCCCGTCCCATCTCATCCTTTCCTTTCCCATTCCATCCCATCCTGTCCCATCCTGTCCCCATCCTATCCCATCCCACCCCGTCCCCTCCTGCACCATCCTCCTCCCATCCCATCCCATCTCATCCTTTCCCTTCCCATTCCATCCCATCCTGTCCCCATCCCATCCCACCCCGTCCCCTCTTGCACCAAGCTCCTCCCATCTCATCCTTTTCCTTCCCATCCCATCCCGTCCTGTTCCCATCCTATCCCATCCCACCCCATTCTGTACCATCCGATCCCACCACATCCCCACTCCCATCTTCATTCCATCACTTCATCCTATCCTAATCCCCATCACCATCTTCATCCCAATCCCACCTCTAACCCCTTCCCATCCTGTGCCTACCCTAATCCTGTCCCAATCCATTCAATCCCATCCCCGTACCATGTCCTGCCGTCCAATCGCAATTCCTATTCATCTTGCCCCAGCACATCCTGCTTTCCTATTCCCATCCCCATTCCTCCCACGCCATTCCCTTCCTCCCTGTCCCATCCCATGGATCCATGCTCCATCCCCATCTCACCCTCCATCCCATCCCACACCGTGCTCCTCCATCCCAGTGACACTCAGAAGACTGCCCTCAACGAAAGCCTCTACACGATCCCCAAATCCCATCCCTGGGATTCCCTTTTACCCCCGGGCTCGGGCTGATCCCGGATCCAACCAGGACGCTGGGACAGGAGCTCTCCCTGAGGCTCTTCCCTCCCCAAGCCATGAATCAAGGAGAAGCCCCCTTATCCCCCCATCCTCTACCATGGGCGATGCCTTCGGGCTGACTCCATGGTCCCTTCTGCATCCCCGCAGGAGGGAACCCCACTGGGGCCATGGGGCGCTCCCTCACCTTCCCCACATGGAAGCAGTCATCGGCAGAGAGGGGCACCCTGCGGCCGGGGCTGTAGAGGGGCGGGCGGGCGGCCCCGCTGCGCTGGAAGACGCCGTTGGCCAGGCCCTTGACGCTGAGCCCGTACACGTCCTGCAGCCGCATCAGCGCCCGCGCAGCCCCGGCCACGTCCTCGGCGCCCGGCAGCTCCTGCCCCACCTCCTGGAAGCCCTCGTGGAGCGCTGCGGGCAGGGAAGGGGTGCGGGGGGGGTGAGGGAGGGCTTGGAGGGGGGGATCGACCTTGTGGGCGCTGCTTTATCTATGGGGGGTCTGCATCCTGCTCCTCCAGCCACTGCCCCCCCCCAGCCATTGCCCTGCTCCTCCAGCCATTGCCCCCCTCCAGCCACTGCCCCCCTCCAGCCACTGCCCCCCTCCAGCCATTGCCCCCCTCCAGCCATTGCCCCCCTCCAGCCATTGCCCCCTCCAGCCATTGCCCTGCTCCTGCATCCCTTCCCCTGCTCCTCCAGCCATTGACCCCTCCAGCCATTGCCCCCCTCCAGCCATTGCCCCCTCCAGCCATTGCCCCCTCCAGCCATTGCCCCCCTCCAGCCATTGCCCCCCCCAGCCATTGCCCCCCTCCAGCCATTGCCCCCCTCCAGCCATTGCCCCCCTCCAGCCATTGCCCCCCTCCAGCCATTGCCCCCCTCCAGCCACTGCCCCCCTCCAGCCATTGCCCTGCTCCTGCATCCCTTCCCCTGCTCCTCCAGCCATTGCCCCCTCCAGCCATTGCCCCCCTCCAGCCATTGCCCCCTCCAGCCGTTGCCCCCCTCCAGCCATTGCCCTGCTCCTGCATCCCTTCCCCTGCTCCTCCAGCCATTGCCCCCCTCCAGCCATTGCCCCCTCCAGCCATTGCCCCCTCCAGCCATTGCCCCCCTCCAGCCATTGCCCCCTCCAGCCATTGCCCCCCTCCAGCCATTGCCCCCCTCCAGCCATTGCCCCCTCCAGCCATTGCCCCCCTCCAGCCATTGCCCCCTTCCAGCCATTGCCCCCCTCCAGCCATTGCCCCCCTCCAGCCATTGACCCCCTCCAGCCATTGCCCCCTCCAGCCATTGCCCCCTCCAACCATTGCCCCCCTCCAGCCATTGCCCCTCAGTTATTGCCTGGTTTTAGCCATTGCTCTTCTTTAGCTATTGCCTCTTTTTCAGCATTGCTTTGGTGCCATTGCTCTTCTTTAGCTATGCCCTCTTTCTGAGTGATTGCCCCTCTCTTTTAGTATTGCTCTCGTTATTGCCTCTTTTTCAGCTATCTTTTCTTTCAGGATTGCCTTCTTCCAGTCTTCCTTTCTTCAGCCATTGCTTTTAAACTTATCTTTAGTTATTGCCTTCAGTCATTGCTCCTTTCAGCTATTTCCTTTTATTGCTCCAGTTATTGCCTCTTTTGCTATTGCTCCGAGTGATTGCCCCTCGATGATTGCCCTCCGTCATCGTCTTGCTTCTTCAGTAATTGCCCCTCGTTATTGCCCCTCAGTCACGTCCCCCCGAGGATTGCCCCCTCGTCACTGCCTCTTCAGCATTGCCCCCCTGAGCCATTGCCTTGCTCCTCCAGCAATTGCCCCTCCAACCATTGCCCCCCTCCCGCCATTGCCCCCCTCCAGCCATTGCCCCCCTCCAGCCATTGACCTCTCGAGGATTGCCCCTCGAGCCATTGCCCCCGACCATTGCCCCCTCGAGCCATTGCCCCCTCTCAGGCATTGCCCCCTCTGAGCCATTGCCCCTCGATGCATTGCCCCCCGAGCCATTGCCTTGTCTTCAGTAATTGCCCCCTCCAGCCATTGCCCCCCTCGACCATTGCCCCCTCCAGCATTGCCCTCCGAGCCATTTACCTCTTCAGTCATCCCCACTTTTTTAGCTATTGCCCCCTTTCAGCCATTGCCTCCTTCAGCATTGCCCCCTCTTCAGCTATTGCCCCCTTTCAGCATTGCCCCTCGAGCTATTGCCCCTCCGAGCCATTTCCACTCTTCAGCCATTGCCCCTCTTCAGTCATTGCCTCACACATGGCAAATTCTTTAGTGATTGCCCCTCTGACACCAGATTGCCCCCCGAGCCACTGCCCCCGAATGATTGCCCCCTCTTCAGTCATTGCCTTGTCTCCTCCAAGGAATTGCCCCCCTCCAGCCATTGCCCCCTCGAGCCATTGCCCCCTTCCAGCATTGCCCCCTCTCAGTCATTGCCCCTCGAGCCATTGCCCCTCATAGCCATTGCCCCCTTCCAGCCATTGCCCCCTCCTATGATTGCCCCCCTCCAGCCATTGCCCCACAGCCATTGCCCCCCTCCAGCCACGCCCCCTCCAGCCATTGCCCTCCAGCCATGCCCTCCTAAAATGCCCTCTTTAGTTATTTATTTTCCAGCCATTTAGCTTTTCAGCCACTTGCCCCTCTTTCAGCCATTGGCCCTCTTTATTGTCCTCCGGTGATTCCTCGTCGTCATCGTCCTGTTCGTCATCGTCTCTTTTGTTATCGTCCTCGTCATCGCTGTTCCTCGTTATCGTCCCTTCGTTGGATTGCTTCGTTCACCGTCCTTTTCGTGCCATTGCTTCGTTATCGTCGTGATCTGTCCCCCTTCTTTAGTTATTGTCTCTTCGCTATCGTCGCTATCGTCGCTATCGTCGCTATCGTCCCTCGGCTACGTCCCCCTCGTGATTGCTCGAGCTATTGCCCTGCTCCAGCCACAAAAACCGAGCCATTGCCCCCCTCCAGCCATTGCCCCCCGAGGATTGCCCCCGAGCCACTGCCCCCTCCGAGGGATTGCCCTCTCGTAGCCATTGCCCCTCTTTCAGCATTGCTCCGGTGCACGGCCCCTCTTTTTAGGATTGCCCCCGAGCCAATTGCCCCCTCGGCCATTGCTCTCGATGATTGCCCCTCTTTTAGCTATTGCCCTCGAGTGATTGCCCCTCGAGCTATTGCTCGGCTACGTCCCTCGTTATTGCTTTCAGCATTGCTCTCTTTCGTCATCGCGGTTGCTTTTTAGTTATTGCTCCTCGAGTGATTTCTTTGTACGTCCCCTCGGTGCACGTCCCCCTTTTTAGCTATTGCCTTCGTCACCGACGGTCGAGCCATTGATCCTTCAGCTATTGCTCGAGTTATTGTCCTCGAGCCATTGTCTCGCTATTGCTCTCTTCGTCATCGCTGCTTCTTCAGCCATTGCTCTCTTCGTCATCGTCCCCCCGAGGCATTGTCCCTCCTTCGTTATTGCCTCGTTATTGCTCCGAGTGATTTGTCCCCTTTTTAGTCATTTGGCTTGTCTTTGCTACGACCTCTTTAGTTATTGCCCCTCGAGGATTGCCCCCGAGGATTGCCCTCCTAGGATTGCCCCCCAAGGATTGCCCCCCTCCTGAAGGATTGCCCCCTCAAGTGATGCCCCTCTCTAGCTATTGCCTTGCTTCTCTCGAGGAATTGCCCCCCTCCAGCAATTGCCCCGAGGATTGCCCCTCTCTCTCTCTCAGGATTTGACCCACTAGCTATTGCTCCGCACGTCCCCCCGCTATCCCCGACTCTTCGTCACCGCTCCCGAGTGATTGTCCCCGAGGATTGCCTCGAGGATTGCCCTCGAGGATTGCCTTCTTTTAGTGATTGCCCCCTCGAGGATTGCCCCGAGTGATTTGCCCCTCGGTTATTGTCCCCCGAGTGATTGCCCCTCAGTCATTGCTGAGTGATTGCCCTCGTTACCGTCCCCCCTCGAGCCATTGCTCGAGGATTGCCCCTCGAGGATTGCCCCCTCCAGGATTGCCCTCCGTCACCGCCGCCACCGACCCCGAGTGATTTACCTCGTCCATTGCTCCTCCACTTGGCCTCTTCTTGCTCACCGCCTCCACTTCCCATCTCCGCATTCGCCGTCCCTCGGCCATTGCCTGCCTCCAGCATTGACCCACCTGCCACCGCGCCCCTCCAGCCATTGCCCCCTCCTCCTACATTGCCTTTGCCAGGATTGCCCTCTGTTGGCATTGCTCCTAGCTACTGCCCCCCGAGTGACTGCCCTCCAGCCATTGCCTTGCTTCGAGGAATTGCCCTCCTAGCTATTGCCCCTCGAGTGATTGCCCCCTCGCTTACCACTGACTAGCTATTGCCCCCGAGTCATCGCCTTGCTTTAGTTATTGCCTCGAGGATTGCTTGAGGATTGCCTCAGAGGTGAGTGACTGTCCCTGCTCCGAGGATTGCCCCTCTGGCACCGACCTCGTCACCGCCCCCGAAGCTATTGCTCTCTTTTAGTCACTGCTCCGTCATCGCTCCCTCGAGGATTTGTACCCGATTAGCTATTGCTCTCTTGCTATTGCTCCAGCCCACTGCCCCCCTCCAGCCATTGCCCCCCTCTAGCCACTGCCCCCCTCCAGCCATTGCCCTCCTAGCTATTTGACCTCTCAGCTACTGCCCCCCTCCTAGTTATTGCCCCCCTCCTTGAGCCACTGCCCCCTCCTAGGATTGCCCCGCAGCCACTGCCCGCCATTTGACCTCGAGCCATTGCCCCTCGTCATATTGCCCCTCGTTATTGCCCCCGAGTGACTGCCCCTCGAGTGATTGCCCCCGGCCATTGCCCCCCGAGCGATGCCCCCTCAGCCACTGCCCCGAGGATTGCCTCTCTTTTTTAGCCATGCCCCCGAGGATTGCTTTAAGTGATGGCCCCTCGATGTTGCCCGCCACGTCCCCCGAGTGATTGCCCCCGAGCTATTGCCCTCAGTTATTGCTCGCTATTGCCTCTTTTAGCTATTGTCCCTCTTTCAGCTATTGCTCCGTCACCGTCCCCGCTATTGCTCTCTTCAGTATTGCTCGCTATGGCTTCGTTATCGTCCCCCTCTTTTAGTTATTTGCCCTCGTTATCGTCCCCCGAGTGATTGTCCCTCGAGTTATCGCCGCCATCGCTTCGTCACCGCTCGAGCCATTGTCCTTCAGTCATCGTCCTCCGTTATCGCTCGCTACGTCCCCCGAGTGATTGCCCTCGTTACGTCCCCTCGTTATCGTCCCCCGGCTCACCGTCCCCTTCAGCCATTGCTTTGCCCCCGGCTCACCGTACCTCGAGCCATTGCCCCCGCACGTCCCCGCTACGTCCCCCTTCGTCATCGTCCCCCTCGCTACGTCCCCCCGAGCCAATGCCCCCTCGATGATTGCCCCCTCGAGCCATTTGCCTTGCTCCTCGAGCAATTGCCCCCCTCCAGCGATTGCCCCCGAGCCATTTGCCCCTCAGTTATTGCCCTCCGCCACCGCCCCCTTTTTGAGTGATGCCCCCGCTCACCGAACCCCTAGTTGCCACCACGTCCCCCTCGCTATCTCTCGTAGTGATTGTCCCCCTTCAGTGATTGCCTCGAGTGATTGCCCCTCGAGTGATTGCTTCGACTTTTGCTCCTTCAGCATTGCTTACCCATATTCACACTAAGCAGTTCACAGACCTTGCTTGCAAGGTCTTGATGCCCCTTTTAGGGATTGCTTTAGCTATTGCTCTTTTAGTACGTTCCCTCTTTTAGTTATTGCTCTCTTTTAGTGATTGTCCGCTATTGCTCTTCGTCATCGATCCAACTGCTATCGTCGCCATCGTCCCTTCGTTACGTCCCCGCTTATCGTCCTCGATGAATGCCCTCTTTCGTTATTGCTTTAGTTATCGATCTTTGTTATTGTCCTTCTGCTATTGCCTTCGATGAATTGCCCTCTTTTTGGCTCACGACCCTTTAGTTATTGGCCCTCTTTTTAGTCTATTCGAACCTCTCGATGAATTGCCCTCGAGGATTTCGTCTTTAGTTATTGCCTGAGTGATTGCCCCTCTGTTATTGCCCCGAGTTATTTCCCTCCAGCCATTGCCCCCCTCCAGCCACTGCCCCCCTCCAGCCATTGCCCCCCTCCAGCCATTGCCCCCCTCCAGCCACTGCCCCCCTCCAGCCATTGCCCCCTCCAGCCATTGCCCCCCTCCAGCCATTGCCCCCTCCAGCCATTGCCCCCTTCCAGCCATTGCCCCCCTCCAGCCATTGCCCTGCTCCTCCAGCCATTGCCCCCCTCCAGCCATTGCCACCCTCCAGCCATTGCCCTGCTCCTCCAGCCATTGCCCTCCTTCATCCATTGCCCCCCTCCAGCCATTGCCCCCCTCCATCCCTTCCCCTGCTCCTCCATCCCTTCCCCTGCTCCTCCATCCATTGCCCTGCTCCTCCATCCATTCTCCTCCTTCTCCATCCATTCCCGTTTCCCCATCCATTCTCTTTCTCCTCCACCCATTCTTCTTCTCTCCCATCCATTCCCCTGCTCCTCCATCCATTCCCCTGCTCCTCCATCCATTCCCCTGCTCCTCCATCCATTCCCCTGCTCCTCCATCCATTGCCCTGCTCCTCCATCCATTCTCCTGCTTCCATCCATTACCCTGCTTCTCTACCCATTCCCCTGCTCCTCCATCCATTCCCCTGTTTCCCCATCCATTCTCCATCTCCTCCACCCGTTCTTCTCTCCCATCCGTTGCCCTGCTCCAACACCCATTTCCCCTGCTCCTCCATTCATTCCCCTCTTCCTCCATCCATTCTCCTCTCCTCCACCCATTTCCCTGTTCCTCCATCCATTCCCCTCACCTCCATTCATTCCCCTGTTCCTCCATCCATTGCCCTCCTCCTCCATCCTTTATCCTGCTCCTCCACCCATTCTCCTGCTCCTCCATCCATCCTCCTGCTTCCACCCATTGCCCCGCTTCTCCATCCATTCCCCTGTTCCTCCATCTATTCTCCTGCTTCCATCCATTACCCTGCTTCTCTACCCATTCCCCTCCTCCTCCATCCATTCCCCTGTTTCCCCATCCATTCTCCTCCTCCACCCATTCCCCTGCTCTTCCATCCTTTATCCTGCTCCTCCACCCATTCCCCTACTCCTCCATCCATTGCCCTGCTCCAACACCCATTCCCCTGCTCCTCCATCCCTTCCCCTTCTCCTCCACCCATTCCCCTGCTCCTCCATCTGTTGCCCTGCTTCTCCATCCCTTCCCCTCCTTCTACATCCATTCTCCTCCTCCTCCGTCCATTCCCCTTCTCCTCCATCCATTCTCCTCCTCCATCCATTCCCCTGTTCCTCCATCCATTCCCCTGCTCCTCCATCCATTCTCCTCCTCCTCCATCCATTCCCCTTCTCCTCCATCCATTCCCCTTCTCCTCCATCCATTCCCCTGCTCCTCCGTCCATTCCCCTTCTCCTCCATCCATTCCCCTTCTCCTCCATCCATTCCCCTGCTCCTCCATCCATTCCCCTGCTCCTCCACCCATTCTCCTCCTCCTCCATCCACTCCCCTGCTCCTCCATCCATTCCCCTGCTCCTCCATCCACTCCCCTGCTCCTCCATCCATTCCCCTGCTCCTCCATCCATTCCCCTGCTCCTCCATCCATTCCCCTGCTCCTCCATCCATTCCCCTTCTCCTCCTCCATTCCCTCTCCTCCATCCCCCTGCTCCTCCATCCATTCCCCTGCTCCTCCATCCATTCCCCTCCTCCTCCATCCATTCCCCTTCTCCTCCATCCATTCCCCTGCTCCTCCATCCATTCCCCTTCTCCTCCATCCATTCCCCTTCTCCTCCATCCATTCCCCTTCTCCTCCATCCATTCTCCTCTCCTCCATCCATTCCCCTTCTCCTCCATCCATTCCCCTTCTCCTCCATCCATTCTCCTCTCCTCCATCCATTCCCCTTCTCCTCCATCCATTCCCCTTCTCCTCCATCCATTCCCCTTCTCCTCCATCCATTCCCCTTCTCCTCCATCCATTCTCCTCTCCTCCATCCATTCCCCTTCTCCTCCATCCATTCCCCTGCTCCTCCATCCATTCTCCTTCTCCTCCACCCATTCTTCTGCTCTCCCATCCATTGCCCTGCTCCAACACCCATTCACCTACTCCTCCATTCATTCCCCTGTTCCTCCATCAATTCCCCTGCTCCTCCATTCATTCCCCTGTTCCTCCATCCATTCCCCTGCTCCTCCATCCTTTATCCTGCTCCTCCACCCATTCCCCTGTTCCTCCATCCATTCTCCTGCTCCTCCATCCATTCCCCTGCTCCTCCATCCACTCCCCATCACCTCCTGCCTCTCCCCCGCTGACAGAGGGGACACACACTGCAGCCTCCCCCTTACCCTGGCTGTTCTCGGTGGCCTCATCGCTGTAGATGACATTGGGCCAGTCGGAGTAGAGGCGCTTGATGAGGCCGAAGGCCAGCAAGGGGTTCTCCACCGAGGCCTGCGGGTCCTGGTGCAGCGCCTGCACCTTCTCATAGAACCTGCAAGGCACCCACTGGGTGACACCGAGGGATGCTCCAGGGGCCTGAGCCCCGACATAGCTGGGAAACCCCATAGGATCATGGGATGGTTTGGGCTGGAAGGGACCTTTGGGACCCGTCTGGTTCCAACCCCTGCTATGGGCAGAGACACCCAGCATCCACACTGGGACCATGCTGGAGGTGAGGAGACCCCATCCGCTTTGTCAGCCCCATCCCTAGTGGGGACATGGGGATGTCCCGGGCCATGGCCACATCCCTGCTCCTCAGCCAAGGCTTGGGGTGACCACATCCCCCAGCTTGGACATAGCCAGGGGTGCGCAGGCAGCTTCCCCAAGCACCCACACCCCTATTTAGGATCACCCCAGCCAAGGCCAGGCTGGAGACAGGGGCTTGGAGCAAGCTGCTCTATGGGAGGTGTCCCTGTCTATGGTAGGGGTAGGAACTGGAGGAGCTTTAAGGTCCTGCCCAATCCAACCCAAACCCAAACCATCCCCATGATCCTATGATCACATCCCCCAGTGTGGGGATGCGAGGGCACCCACATCCCCTATTTATTGGGTGCTGGATGGAAGGGGTCTGAGCTGGGTTAAACCCCCTCCCTGCCAGGCAGCACCCACTCTTGGGACTGGAGGGATATGGGGTGCTCCCAGCACACCCAGTCGAGGCTAGAGGGATACTGGGATGCTTCCAATGTACCCACCCTTGTGTTGGGGGGATACAGGCGTGCTCCCAGCACACCCAGTTGAGGTCGGGAGGATACCGCGATGCTCCCAGTGCACGAACCCCTGGGACTGGGGGGATACAGGGATGCTCCCCACACACCCACCCTTGTGTTAGGAGGACACTGAGATGGTCCCAGCTCACCCAGTGGGGATGAGGGGACCCAGGGATGCTCCCATCGCACCCAGCGGGGATCAGGACCTTACAGGGATGCTCCCATCGCACCCAGCAGGGATCAGGACCTTACAGGGATGCTCCCATCGCACCCAGCAGGGATCAGGACCTTACAGGGATGCTCCCATCGCACGCAGCGGGGATCAGGACCTTACAGGGATGCTCCCATCGCACCCAACGGGGATCAAGAGCTCACAGGGATGCTCCCATCGGACCCAGCGGGATCAGGACCTTACAGGGATGCTCCCATCGCACCCAGCAGGGATCAGGAGCTCACAGGGATGCTCCCATCGCACCCAGCAGGGATCAGGACCTTACAGGGATGCTCCCATCGCACCCAGCAGGGATCAGGACCTTACAGGGATGCTCCCATCGCACCCAGCAGGGATCAGGAGCTCACAGGGATGCTCCCATCGCACCCAGCGGGATCAGGACCTCACAGGGATGCTCCCATCGCACCCAGCAGGGATCACGGCCGTACGGGGATGCTCCCATCGCACCCAGCGGGGATCAGGACCTTACAGGGATGCTCCCATCGCACCCAGCAGGGATCAGGAGCTCAGAGGGATGCTCCCATCGCACCCAGCGGGGCCGGCGCTGCCCGTACCTGGTCATGCGGCGCAGGCGGGCGCTCTCCTCCCGCAGGTAGGCGCGGAGCCTTCGGAGCAGGCGGCCCTCGGCGCCCATCGCCGCCCGCACGCTCCTCATGGCGCTGAAGGTCTCTGCCGGGGCGGGCGGCGGCAGCAGCGCCAGCAGCACCCCGAGCCCCAGCGCCCGCATCGGCCCCGCAGCCACCGCTCGGGGGAGGGGGAGGCTCCGCCCCGGGGGTGGGAAATGGGGGGAAAGGGGAGGGTGAGGGGGGTGCCCCGGATCCGCCACGCTGGCTGCGGAGGGAGGGGGCTGCGGGGCCCCATCCGGACCCTCCGGTCCCCATCCCCTCCTGCCCCCTCCTCACCGTCCCCATCCTGCCCGTCCCTGGCCCCATCCCGACTGTCCCCATCCCATCCTGTCTCCATCCCGAGTGTCCCTGACCCTATCCCATCCTGCCTTGGACTCATCCTGCCCCCTCCTCACTATCCCCATCCTGACTGCTCTCATCCCATCCTGCCTCCATCCCGAACACCCCTGACTCTATTCCGTCCTGCCCCCTTCTCACTGTCCCCATCCCGACTGTCCCCATCCCATCCTGCCTTCATCCCGAGTGTCCCTGACCCTATTCCATCCTGCCCCCTCTTGCCTCGGACTCATCCTGCCTATCCCCCTCTCCGCTCCATCCTGCCCCCTCCTCACTCTCCCCATCCCATCCTGCCCGTCCCTGTCCCCATCCCGACTGTCCCCATCCCATCCTGCCTCCATCCCGAGTGTCCCTGACCCTATTCCATCCTGCCCGTTCCTGTCCCCATCCTGACTGCTCCCATCCCATCCTGCCTCCATCCCGAACGTCCCTGACTCTACTCCATCCTGCCCCCTCCTCACTGTCCCCATCCTAACTGCTCCCATTCCATCTTGTCTCCATCCTGATCCCATCCCATCCTTCCCCCTTGAACCCATCCTGCCTATCCCCCTCCCCACCCCATCCTGCCCCCTCCTCACTGTCCCCATCCCATCCTGCCCGTCCCTGTCCCCATCCTGACTGCTCCCATCCCATCCTGCCTCCATCCCGAACGTCCCTGACTCTGCTCCATCCTGCCCCCTCCTGACTGTCCCCATCCCATCCTGCCTCCATCCCGAGTATCCCTGATCCTATCCCATCCTGCCTTGGACTCATCCTGCCCCCTCCTCACTGTGCCCATCCTGACTGCTCCCATCCCATCCTGCCTCCATCCCGAGTGCCCCGACCCTATTCCATCCTGCTCCCTCCTGACTGTCCCCATCCCATCCTGCCCGTCCCTGTCCCCATCCTGAGTGCTCCCATCCCATCCTTCCTCCATCCCGAACGTCCCTGACTCTACTCCATCCTGCCCCCTTCTGACTGTCCCCATCCCATCCTGTCTCCATCCCGAGTGTCCCTGACCCTATTCCATCCTGCCCCCTCTTGCCTCGGACTCATCCTGCCTATCCCCCTCCCCATCTGCTCCATCCTGCCCCCTCCTGACTGTCCCCATCCCGACTGCTCCCATCCCATCCTGCCTTCATCCCGAGTGTCCCTGATCCTATCCCATCCTGCTCCCTTCCGCCTCGGACTCATCCTGCCTATCCCTCTCCCCATCCCATCCTGCCCCCTCCTCACTGTCCCCATCCCGACTGTCCCTGTCCCCATGCTGCCCCCTCCTGCCTCGGACTCATCCTGACTGTCCCCATCCCTGTCCCCTCTTGCCTCTCCCTCCTTGGACTCCTGCTCGCTGCCTGTCCCTGTCCCGCTTGTCTCCATTCTGCCTGTTCCCGTTCCCATTCCCATCCCATCCCTTCTTGCCTGTCCCCATCCTGCCCATCCCTGTCCCCCTATCCCCTTCTGTCTCCATCCTGCCTGCACACTCCTGTTGTCCCTATTCTACCCATCCCCTGCTGCCTGTCCCAGCCCTTCCTCTCCCCATCCTGCCTGTCCCCATCCTACCTTGGACTTCTCCTGCCTGTCCCTGTCCCCATCCTGCCTGTCCCTGTCTTGCCTGCTCCTGTCCCCATCCCATCCTGCCTGTCCTCTCTCATCTCTCCCCTCCTGCCTGTCCCCATCCTGGCTTGGACTCCATTATCCCATATCCCCATCACTCCACCATATCCCACACCCCCAGACCTCACCCATGTCCCTCAATCCTCCATCACTCCCCCTCAAATCTCCTTCCCCATCCCAAGAAGCCAAAGCCCCCAAATCCCACAGCTTTCCTTGATCCCCTTCCCACCCCTTTCCTGCCTTCCCATGGGTCCCCTCCATGTCCCCTGTGCTGGGTATCCAAACGGCAGCGCTGGGATGGAGCAGGAGTTGGTGATGCTCGGGGCATCCCCATCCTTCCCAGCAGGGTTAAATCCCATGGGATTTTCCCAGTATCACCTGGATTCACCCCTTTGGGAAGGATTTTATTTGGCAGCAACACAGAGGCGTGAGGTCGCTGTCACCATTGGGATGCCACAACCTGTCCCTATGGAGCAGACTCAACCACCCCAGAGAGATCTGTGTGCTTTTCCCATGGGAATACAGGACAAAGCTCAGCCTGAACAAGGAACACGAACAGAACACCATTAAAAACGGTAAAAACCGGGAATTCTCCCCCTGCCACCCGGGAAGGACACGGGAATTGAGACATTTCCAACTAAACCACCACTTGCGGGCATCTTCCCGCAGGGAATCGCCTGCTCTCGGTGGCACCTTCAGCCTTTTCACTGCTCCCAGGGGAAAAGGGATCAGGATTCCCGATGAAGCAGCAGCATTCCCGGTGCCAGGCATCCCCGTTGACACCCCCCCCATCTCTTTGATGGGTGATTAAAAAGCCAAACGTTCACTGTTAACGAAGTAAAAGCCCCCCGGTGCCGCGCACCCCAAGCCCTGCAGCGCACCCCAAGCCCTGCCGCGCACCCCAAGCCCTGCCGCGCATCCCAAGCCCTGCCGCGCACCCCAAGCCCTGCCGCGCACCACAAGCCCTGCAGCGCACCCCAAGCCCTGCCGCGCATCCCAAGCCCTGCCGCGCACCCCAAGCCCTGCCGCGCACCCCAAGCCCTGCCGCGCACCCCAAGCCCTGCCGCGCACCCCAAGCCCTGCCGCGCACCCCAAGCCCTGCAGCGCACCCCAAGCCCTGCCGCGCACCCCAAGCCCTGCCGCGCACCCCAAGCCCTGCCGCGCACCCCAAGCCCTGCCGCGCTCCCCAAGCCCTGCCGCGCATCCCAAGCCCTGCCGCGCACCCCAAGCCCTGCCGCGCACCCCAAGCCCTGCCGCGCACCCCAAGCCCTGCAGCGCACCCCAAGCCCTGCCGCGCATCCCAAGCCCTGCCGCGCACCCCAAGCCCTGCCGCCCATCCCAAGCCCTGCCGCGCATCCCAAGCCCTGCCGCGCACCCCAAGCCCTGCCGCGCACCCCAAGCCCTGCCGCGCTCTGGGGTCCAGCGCTCGGGAATGCTCCCCCTCTATCCCGGCTCCGTTCCGGGGGTACCGATGCTCTGCTCGCCGCGGATGGAGGCGCCCAGGCTGAAGAGGCAGAAGGCGATTTCCTCGCAGGCGCTCTGAGCCCCGCACTCAAACAAGCACCCAAAGAGCCCATCGGGACACGCAGCCAGGTCCGAGTACCCTGCCGGCCCCTCCCGCAGCACCCATGGGTGCCACCACGCATCGCGGTCCAGCGGCGAGGGGTTCACGTAGAGGCCCAGATCGCGGCGCCGGTGCCGGTCGATGGGATGCGAGTAGAGCAGCCAGGCCGGTGCGGGGCCGGGGCCGGGGTGATGCGGTGCGGGGAAGCTCACGACGCTGCCTTGGCACCCCCGAGGGGGCTCACCCAGCACCGGGCACTGCACCGGGGGCTGGAAGCGCAGCCCGAGGTCGGTGCTGAGCGCCACGGCCCGGCATCCCCGCGGTGCCCGTGCGCTGCAATAGAGCATGGGAACGTCGGGATCATCCCCAGGGATTTGGGCGACCTGGCACTCACCGGTCCGCTGGCCCTCGAGCAGGGCACCCTTGTGCCAGTGGTGCCCGTTGTCATCACTATAAAACACAAGGGAATGCTGCCGCGTGGAGCAGGGCAGCGGCAGGACCCCGCACAGGCGCCTGTGGATGTAGTAAGCATAGGCCGGCACCACCAAGCGCCCCGAATCCATCTGGATGCCGTGGCCCGGCCCCACAGCGAACGTAGCCCAACGGGACAGGTCGGTGCCGATGGCCTCGTCCGTCACATCCCGCAGCGGGCTCCAGGCGCGGCCGCCGTCGGGGCTGGTGGCGAAGCAGAGGCGGGCGGCGCTGCAGCCGCGCCAGAGCTGGCCCCGCTCCGAGCGGCCCCGCTGCACGCAGATGCAGAACAGGAAGGTGGTGCCGGTGGAGGAGTCGTAAAGGGGACACGGGCTCATGGTGCGGCGGCCGGGAAGGGTCAGAGAGGAGAGGTCCTGGACCGGGCCCCACTGCGGGGAGGAAAGGAGGGGACAGAGAATCACGGAATCAATGGGGTTGGAAAAGCCCTTTCAGCTCATCCAGTCCAACCATTCCCATCAGTGCTAAGGCCACCATTGCCCCATGGCACTGAGGGCCTGGTCCCCCTTGCAGGGCCGGTGCCTGCAGCCCTGCCCTGGGCAGCCTGTTCCAATGCCTGAGCACCCTCTGGGGCAGGAATTGGTCCTCAGCTCCATCTAAACCTGCCCTGGTGCAGCTTGAGGCCGGTTCCTCTTGTCCCATCCCTTGTTCCTTGGGAGCAGAGCCCAGCCCCTCCTGGCTCCATCCTCCTCTCAGGCACTTGGAGGTCCCCCCTGAGCCTTCTCTTCTCCATCTGAACCCCCCAGGTCCCTCAGCCCTTCCCCATCACACTTGGGCTCCAGGCCCTGCACCAGCTCCATTCCCTTCTCTGGCCCCGCTCCAGCCCCTCAATGTCTCTCTTGCAGTGAGGGGCCCAGAGCTGAGCACAGGATCCGAGGTGCGGCCTCACCAGTGCCCAGTGCAGGGGCACAATCCCTGCCCTGGCCCTGCTGCCGCACTGGTGCTGATCCAGGCCAGGATGCTGGGGGCTCCCTGGGCACAAGCTGCTCATGTTCAGCTCCATCCATCAGCACCACCAAGGGCTTTCCCATGGGCAGTTTCCAGCCACAATTCCCCAAGCCTGGAGCCCTCCATGGGGTTGGAATGGTTGATTTGGAAGGGACATTGAAGCTCCTCCAGCTCCAACCCCTGCCACAGGCAGGGACCCCTTCCACTGGAGCAGCTTGCTCCAAGCCCCTGTGTCCAACCTGGCCTTGAGCACTGCCAGGGATGGGGCATTCCCAGGACACAAGCCATGGGGTGCACCCCAAACCCACCCATCACTCCCGGGCATGGAGAGCATCGCTTGCTCCTGCAGCCCAGGTTGGTTTTACCTGCACCGAGGGGCCGTGCCGCCGGCCCCGCCGCAGCACCAGGTACTTGGCATCCTCATCCCTGGCTGAGGACCGCTTCTCGGCGAAGGCCAGGAACGTGGCTGCCGGTGGGATGTAGAGCAGCGCCGGGATGCGGTAGGTGACCCCGCCGGCCTGCCGGAACAGCGTCTCCCCAGGGAAGAGAAGCGGGGATCCCAATGGTGATGGCTTGGGGGGGGTCTCCGCGCCATCCCCCTGCTCCTGCAGTGTGGGAAGGGTTAAATGCAGGGGGGAGTCCTCCCTGATGTCCCCCAGGATGGGGATGCAGGGACTGGGCTCACCTTGGGGCAGGAGATGGGCTGGGACATGGCTGTGTCCTGGTGCCCTCACTGGGCCCTGAGCGGGGGGGAAGCGGGGGGTGAGAGTGCGGTCACACAGCAATGTCCTGCCCATCCCTGTGGGGCTCCCCTATTGCACCCCCTCCTCAGCACCCATGGTTCAAGGGCCCTGCACCTGCAGGAACCCCCATCCCCATCCCCATCAGCATCCCCCAGTGTCCCCAGCCTGGAGTCCCTGTGGCCCCAATGTCCCAATCCCCCAGTGCACCCCCAATCCCCCCATGCACCCCCAATGTCCCAGTCCCCTCATGCATCCCTCCCCATGTCACTGCAACCCCCTGCCCCTCCATAACCCAAATCCCCATCACCCCTGCATGCATGGACCCCCCCCAGCCATGCATCACCCCATGAGGGTCACCCGGTCACCCACACCCCCCCCCATGCAAACCCTGCACCCCTCCTGTCCTCAATACCCTGATCACCCCCCATGTACCCCCATAGCCCAACTCCCCCATGTACCCCCACCGTGCACCCCTACAGCCCAACTCCCCGCATGCACCAATCTCCCCATCATCCATTTCACTGTACCCCCATTCCACGCCTCTCCTGCCTGACTCCCCCATTTACCACCCTGCACCCCTATATCCCATCTGTCCATGTACCCCCCCATGCACCCCCATAGCCTGACTCCCTACATGCACTGATCCCTCCATACCCCCCAACACCCGGCCCTCCCTGTAACCCCCAGCCCAACTCTCCCCTGCACCCCAGAGTCCCCTTCCCCTTCGTACCCCTCCATGCACCCCCATGCCCCAACTCCCCATGCACCCCCCCGGGTACCCCTAAATACCTCATGCTCCAATCCCCCCCAGACCCAAACCTCCCGGTGCCTCCTGTGCACCCTCACATCCCGACACCCCCCCCCATACATTCTCCCTTGTGCACCCCATAACCCAGCTCCAGCATGCACCCATTCCCCCCCGCTCCCCTACACCCCCCTATGCACTGATCACCCCCATGTCCCCGGTACCCCCTATACTGCCCATGTCCCCTATACCCCCCATGTCCCCTATACCCCCATGACCCCTATACCCCCCCATGTCCCCTATACCTCCCCATATCCCCTATACCCCTGTACCCCCTATACCTCCCCATGTCCCCTATACGTTCAATACCCCTGCCCCCTATGCCCCCCATCCCCCCTGTACCCCCTGTACCCCCTGTACCCCATGTACCCCCTGTACCCCCATGTACCCCCTGTACCCCCTGTACCCCCCCCATGTCCCCTGTACCCCCTGTACCCCCTGTACCCCTCCATATCCCCTGTAACACCTATACCCCCCATGCCCCCTGTACCCCCCCATGTCCCCTGTACCCCCCATATCCTCTGTACCCCCTATACCCCTCCATATCCCCTGTAACACCTATACCCCCCCATGCCCCCTGTACCCCCCTGTACCCCCTATACCCCCCATGTCCCCTATACCCTCCCATATCCCCTGTACCCTATACCCACTGTACCCCCCCATATCCCCTGTATCCCCTATACCCCCCATATCCCCGTACCACCTATACCCCTCCATATCCCCTGTAACACCTATACCCCCCCATGCCCTCTGTACCCCCCCATACCCTCTGTACCCCCTATATTCCCTGTACCCACTATACCCCCCCCCATATCCCCTGTACCCCCTATACTCCCCCCCATGTCCCCTGTACCCCCCACGTCCCCCTGCTCCTCACCAGCCGCAGCCTCCTCTCCTCCGGGGCCGCTCCGCTCCGCTCCGCCCCGTCCCGCCCCTTCCTGCCCGGTGCTGGGGCCGGTTGGAGCCGTTGCGCGGGGCTCCCCCCTCGGTCTTGAGCCTCGGAACGCTGCGGGGATGCTCCGGGACACGTTCACCCCCCCCTTGGGCCGTTAAATTGACTAAAACCACCCAAACCCGCCCCAAAGCCGTGTCCTCTGGCAAGGGCCCCTTTACGGGAGGCGGTGATGGGGCAAACGGGGCCGGACTGGGGCTGCATCGGGAAGCTCCGTGGTAGAACACAGCCAAGGACCGGATTCATCACCCCCATCACATAGAAGGGGTTTATACAAACCAATCCATTGCTCCCTCCCAGCTGGATACAGGAACCGTGTTTGTGATGCAGGAGGCTCTGTCCTGAATTCCTAATGGGAAAGGGAAGTGAACTGGGGATATTCCGCACACAGAGAGGTAAAACGGGAGGGAGATGTCTCCCGTTGGAGAAGTCTTAATGCACTGTCCATGGGATGGACGTTGAGGTTGAGGACTCAGCGGTGGGTTTGACATCGGCATCCGAATAATCTGGGATTCAAGGTTAAAAATCCTGGACTCAAGATGGAAAACAGGGGTTAAAAATCCAGGACTTGAGATGGATAAAACTGGATTTGAGATTAAAAACACTGGGATTTGGGATTCAAACCCTTGGCATTCAGGAGTATGGGATCTGAGACTGATAATCTTGGATTAGAGATTAAAAATCTTGGATTCTAGATTGAAAGAAACAGAATATGAGATGAAAAATCCGAGATATAAAATTACCCTGGATTTGAGATTAAACATGCTGAATTTGATATTAAAAAATCTGGGATTTGAGATTAATAATCCTGGATTTTAAGATGGAAAAATTCAGGATTAAAGATGAAAGATCCTGAGCTCCAGATTAAGAAACCTGGGATCTGATAACAAAAATACTGGATACAAGAATGAGATTTGATAATCCTGGATTCAAGACTAAAAAAATCTGGGATTCAAGGTGAAAAATCCAGGACTCAAGACTGAAAAACCCTGGATTTGAGAACATAAATCCCAAATTCAGGATGAAAACCATCTGGGATTTGATTTTAAAAAGCCTGGCTTCAAGATTATAATCATGGATCCTAATCCAAGAGAGCTGGATACGATATAAACGCTCCCAACTCATGCAGAACAGTTTAGGGGCTCAGGACACACACGATTCCCTCTGGTCATGGTGCTTTATTGGTGTTCACCAAGCACATTCCCAGCAGCATCCCGGTCACTTGGTTTTCCTCTCCGTGGCCAGGCTGTCGTGCAGCTTGGATACCTCGGGCTCGTAGGCCTCCATCACCAACGTGCCGTTGGTATCGAAGAACTTGGCAATGGATTTGGTGAACTCGGCTTCCCTCTGCTGCTTGGTCCTGCCGCTGATGAACGTCACCTTCAGGGTGTATTTGTCATCAAACCTGCAGGGCCAGGGAAAGCACAGCTTGAGCCTGGCTTTGCTGAGACAACAGCAAGGAGATGAGGTTTAGATGGAGCTGAGGACCAATTCCTGCCCCAGAGGGTGCTCAGGCATTGGAACAGGCTGCCCAGGGCAGGGCTGCAGGCACTGGCCCTGCAAGGGTTCACACCCCATGGAGATGAGGCCTCAGTGCCATGGGGCAGTGGTGGCCTTGGCACTGATGGGCAACGGCTGGCCTGGATGAGCTGAAAGGGCTTTTCCAACCTCATTGATTCCATGGTTCGGTGAGGAGAAATCCTCATCTTTATTAAGGTGGAAGTCCCCAGGGTGGAGGTGCCCACATGGGCACTAAGAGCTGCAGCATGTGGGTGTTAATGATAACACGATTAAAGGTTTTATACTTCTCATGATTAACTTCTCCACATGCACATATGGTGCTTCCCTGTGATAATATCCTCTGGTGAATATTAATCACAGATCCAGCCTTGCAGTGTCTGAAGGGGGCTACAAGGATGCTGGAAAGGGACTCTTCATCAGGGACTGCAGTGATGGGACAAGGGGTGATGGGTTCAGACTGAATCAGGGGAAGTTTAGATTGGATCTAAGGAAGAAGTTCTTTACTGTGAGGGTGCTGAGGCACTGGAATGGGTTGCCCAGGGAGGTTGTGAATGCTCCATCCCTGGCAGTGTTCAAGGCCAGGCAAGCTGCTCCAGTGGAAGGGGTCCCTGCCCATAGCAGCGGCTGGAGCTGCATGAGCTTTAAGCTCCCTTCAACCCAAACCAATCCATGATTCTATGAAACTGCCTGGAAACCCACCAAGATCATGACTTGGTCGCCATTCCTTTGTGGAAAGCCCACATCCCCACTCCACAAACACCAATATTTTCCCTTCATTTTCACTTCATTCCCTTCCCAAAACACAGCTGTGCTGCCCATGGTAGCACAGGCAACCCAAAGCCATGCTGGTATTGCATTCCCACTAATCCCAAGATACCGTTTGAGACTGGAGGAGAGCTGCCAAACATCGTCGGGGTCCATCCCCGCGGGGTCTTTTCTGTGAGCTACAAGGAAAATGCTCTTTTCTTTATATGAGGTATAGATGGTCAGGATTCCCATCATCACAAAGTATGTGCAAAGGGAAGTTAAGGAAACTAAGGAGCTGCAATTGGAAGCAGAAATATGGCAGAGAAATTGGATGGATCCCCTCAGACACCAGCATTTAACCACCTCTCATGATACCATTGCTCCAAATACACCAGTTCCTCATGAACATGAGAGATTAAATACTCACTGGGAGATTTTCATCAATCTTTGCCATTGCCCCCAACACAAAAGGGACGTGGAGCTGTTGGAGTGAGTCCACAGGAGGCCATGGAGATGCTGCGAGGGCTGGAGCAGCTCTGCTCTGGAGCCAGGCTGAGAGAGCTGGGCTGGGGCAGCCTGGAGAAGAGAAGGCTCCTGAAGGGGAGACCTGAGAGCAGCTCCAGTGCCTAAAGGGGCTGCAGGAAAGCTGGAGAGGGGCTTGGGACAAGGGCCTGTAGGGACAGGCCAAGGGGAATGGCTTGAACCTGCCCGAGGGGAGACTGAGCTGAGCTCTTAGGCAGAAGCTCTTCCCTGTGAGGGTGCTGAGGCGCTGGCACAGGGTGCCCAGAGAAGCTTCACTCTGCACACTCATACCTGATGTGTTGCATAGGTAAAAAGCAGATTTCCCCCCTGTAACCAGACTATGGACAGAATAAATACAAAATCAATCCCAAAACAACCCCCTGAAGCTTTCAACAGCTGATCTTCATTTTGGGATTAACACATCAAAGTGGAGCAGTCTCCACATGTCTGAGGTCTAGAGAGCAGATCAGCAGCCCAGGAGCTGTGACCTCTCTGTGAGCCATGCTGCAAGGCTGGACCCACACATGTTCCAGATTTCATTGTGTCACACCCAGACAGGCAGGAATTTTGCCATCACATGGAAACTATTTGATTATCAGCTGATCTCCACACCATGCGAAGTAAAATTCCCCCAGGCCTGAAACTGGGAATACGGAGAAAAAGGGGTTTTGTGCTTTGTGGGGAAAATAAACCCTTTTTGATATAAATGTGAACATCTGCAAAGGATATGATACAACACAAAAGGCAAGAACAGGTTTGGATTCAGGAAAGGGGTGCAGGTAGTCCCAAATCAAAGCTACAATGGCAAAGAGACACGAGATTGTGCAGATGATGAGGCGGCCGTCGATCAGGCGGAAGTTTTCGACGTACTTGTACTTCTCCAGGAGAACCTGAGGGAGAAACATGGAGCTGAGATTGTTTTGTGCTTCTCATAAATGGGATCAACTGCTTCTGGAATGGATTTAGACAAACCAGACTCAATTACATGGATAAACTGAGCAGCAGGTGATGCAAAATGAGTATCACCATAGAGCATGGTCAAAGGAGGTGATCCTCCCCCTCTGCTCTGCTCTCATGAGACCCCACTTGCAGCACTGGGTGCAGTTCTGGGGTCCTCAACATATGGAGGTGGAGCTGTTGGAGCAAGTCCAGAGGAGGCCACGAGGATGAGCAGGGGCTGGAGCAGCTCCTGTATGGAGCCAGGCTGAGAACATTGGGGCTGTTGAGCCTGGAGAAGAGAAGCTGCGTGGAGACCTCAGAGCAGCTTCCAGTGTCTGAAGGGGGCTACAAGGATGCTGGGGAGGGACTCTTCATAGGGACAGCAGTGATAGGACAAGGGGTGATGGGTCCAGACTGAAACAGGGGAAGTTCAGGTTGGAGATAAGGCAGAAGCTCTTCCCTGTGAGGGTGCTGAGGCGCTGGCACAGGGTGCCCAGAGAAGCTGTGGCTGCCCCATCCCTGGCAGTGCTCAAGGCCAGGTTGGACACAGGGGCTTGGAGCAAGCTGCTCCAGTGGAAGGGGTCCCTGCCCATGGCAGGGGTTGGGACTGGATGATCTTATGATCCTTTCCAACCCAACCCACTCCATGATTTATGATCAGGGGTTACAGGCACTACCTTTTTGGCAGAATCGTCCAAGGAATTTTTCACAGCTGAACCGTCCCATTTGTCAATTTTCACTGGTTTGTCATCTATCTTCCACTGCAACCGAAACAAAAGGGAGTTAAAAACAGAAGTGGCTTTTCATTTCAATCCTGTGTCATGAGCACAAAGTTGGGAGACAACCCAGACAACAGCAGCCTGGTTGGGAAAAGCGGACCAGTGATGGGAATGATCCACTGGATTACACAGTCGTGTCACAGCCACCACCACCTCAGCACCATCCTACCCATTACCTTTATGGATTTAAGCTTTTAAACCTTATGACAGACACCCAAAAAGCGACTTTTTACATCAGTTTTACTCTAGTTTTGGTTCTGTATTTGCTGCAGAAAGCATCTGTTAGGACTTAACTCTTGCCTTTGAATGCATTCCTGCTCTCCAGCCAAGCTGTGGCAAACACTCTTAGGGGGCTGATGACAGAAGGAAGAATTTCAAGGTTCCTTTAACAACCCAGTACAAGGGGAGAATCCAAATGCACCACAAGAAATGAAGTTTCAGTCCAACCACCCTCCAGAATGAAACCAAAAGTCTCTTCTGCTTTTCTACATCCAGGTTTTCCACAGAAACAGGTCCTTTCTCAACCATGAAAGTCAGATGCAACAGCTCAGTTCCTCAAAAGGGCTTTTTTCCCTGGAATGATATTATTTTTGGTGGTATTAGTCCTTTTAGCCACAGTTGGACATGTGAGTTTGAGCCCTGTGTGTCATTTCGACCAGCTGAGTGACTGGAGCTTGAATTTTAGCTGCTGTTAGAAGCAATCCTCAACTCCACTTATGGCATTTCCTGCTCCTGGAGCTCCCATGTTGGATTTATTAACTACCAAAGGAGTTCATTTCCCTTCCCTGGCAGGAGACAGACTGGGAAAGAGCTCTTAGGTGGATCCAGAGCAGGAATTCTTGCTGGATTCTTGCTTCTTGCTTTCTCTCCCACACCACCTGACACTGGAATGGCTGGATAACATCGGTGATATTTAACTGACGCAGATCTCTAACAGAGAACCAGCACTTTAAGGGTAGATGTAAAGCCCACATGACACATGTTTTGAGATAAAGCTGTTACTGAGGGACAAAAAGGATCTAATCTTAGGCTATCTGAAACAACGAGCTGAACCAGCAGTTCTTCCTCAGTTCCTCGTATCTGAGGCTCTGCTGGTTCAAAACAGAAACAGCTCGACAATCCCAGGGGATTCACGTCAAAGGAACTTGTAACAGGGACACAGTTTGGGACTTCAGCCAGAAGCTTTAGCTCTCCCTTTACCTTGGTTGAGATGTTCCCTGAGATGACTTCTCCTTACATGCTGCAGCTCTGCAGGGCGGCTGCTGCTGCTTCTCTGGTTCTTCCAGGCTGATCTGCAGGACCAAAGAGCTGGGAGAGGCTGGGATGCTGCACTGGCAGAGATTTGGCTGCTGTCACCAAGTGCTTACCCTCAGACAGAGGAATCAGAATACTCAGGTGAAGGGACCTCAAGGATCATCTCCTTCACCCTTTCCAGGCACAGCATGACCTACACTAGCTATCCAGCACCCTGTCCATGCTAATCTTAACAGTGTTCACTGTTGGGGAGTCACCAGTTCCCCAGGGAGATTATTCCAATGGCTTGTTTTTCTCACTGGGAAATGTTTTCCTCTTTTGTCCAGTGGGAATCTCCCAGCAGTAACTTGTGCCCATCACCCTTCAGTTTTCCCATGGGACTCCTTGTCCAAAGGGAGTCTCCATCTTCTCTGCATCCCCCTTTACCTCTGGCACATGGATCAGGTCTCCCTGCGCCTTCTCTTCTCCAGCTGCACAGTCCCAGCTCTCTCAGCCTTTCCTCACTGCTGCCCAGTTCTTGGACCATCCTTGTGGCCCTTCCTGGGACCCTCTCCAGCCTCCATCACCTCTTGGGTCTGCAGAACAGCCCTGCCTGGCTGTGCAGGGAAGGTAAAGCTGCACCCATGTCCCATGGAGCCTGGCAGATGCAAACACATCTGCTCCTCTGCCTGGGGGTGGTGTTTTCCAACCAGTTGTTCATTCTGAGCACTTCCAAAGGCTTCAAAACAAAACCTCAGGTTTTCATTCCAGCCTGATGGAGGGAAACCCCCCCAGCCAGCTGTAAACAGCTCTTCAGTTTGGCTGTTTGGACTCCTTCAGTTTAAAAACCAAGTGGAAGGTTATTACACTTGTCCTGAGCATATCCTCTACTGGATGGGAAGCAAATATGATGTTCTACAGCCAGAAAGTGGATTTAGCACCCATGTAAGAACAAGGCCTTAAAGGAAAAGCTGAAATGGTGACCTTACTTCAAACTAAAGACTGAAATCAGAAATGTAATTTCAGAACACCACAAACCCAATCTGACACCAGAAGTAACAGTGTGAGTACAGAAGCTGCCTGCAGCAGGCAAGATTCTCCTCTTATCTCCAAAAGCAGGGACAGCAGAACAGCTTTTGCAGCAGACACTGCAGGATTGGAGCCATCACCTTCATTTAATCCCTTTCCAAAGCTCCCTCATAAGCAGGAGGAGGGAAGAATAATACAGGAGACATTCCAAGATGCTCACATCATAAAGACATAGCATAGACTTCACTATATTTTCCCCTCCTACCACTTCTGTCAGCCTCACTTATATCAAGTTTAGCCTGCAACATCTTCTGGGGAGCTAGCTTGTCTCTTCAAATGTTGCTCTCAAGCTTATGGTGCACTTTGGGTATTACAATCATAAATAAATCATACAGTAAAAAAAGGTTTGTTGCTACTGCAAGAGGAACATCAGTGCAGACTATATAAACTCTTCAAGGGCAATAATGTTTCTGCATCTAATCTGTGCTTTTTATTACAAGGATGGTAAAAAAAGGAACCTCCCTTCCTAAAACTTTGAGTCAGAAACTATTCTAACCAGGCCACACAACGCTGTGGCTGAGGGAGGATGAAAGAGCCTCAGCACATGATGCACATCACCTCCCTCGAGGCTCCCAGCTGAGTCCCAACCCATAGTCTCCTATAAATTCCAAGGTAACAGTGACGTGGTACACCGTGAGCCTGGCATAAATGAGATGTGGAAGTGGCAGAGGCCAGTGACACCTCACTGCAGGTCAGTTCCCTCCTCATCCTCCTGAAGGAAGAGCTGCAGCAGACTCCAGTGAGTCAGTGTGGCTTGTTCTCAGCTCCAGGTGGCTCAGCCTCTGCCTTGGAGGATGAAGTTCTGGACCTCACTCTTCCCAGATTACCACTGCTGCACTCCCAGACAACATCCTCCAGCACTAGAGAGCAGCTTCTGTGGCACAGGAGCAGGGGGAAGTCACAGAGCTGGCAGTCAACAAGTGGGTTTAGTCCTGGAGCTTGCAAAACCTTCCAAGGTTTCACTCTAGTAGCAGCAGTGTGGTTGGTAACTCGGTGTGTGCTACATGGGTGAAATCTCCAGGTGTTTGGGAGGACTGTGGTCACTGCTGCATTAGGTGGTCCTGGTTCCTAGAGGCTGGGAGGAGCTACCTGATTATCACAGACACTTAGAGAACATGAGAAGGACAAAAATTAGGTTAGTTAAATGACAGATCTCCCTGAGCTCACTCTGATTTAGCTTACTAGTGAAGTACAAGAAGATACCCTAAACACCAACCTGGCCATCGACTTCAAAGCCTTGCCAATAACCCATCACTTCTCTGTCTGAGAAAAGCGTGAACAAGTTATGGACCTAAGGGCACAACTCTCCAGATAAAACCTCAGCAGTATATACACCAGCTCACAGAAATGACTGGAGTTCAGTGAAGTCATCCAGGGAGAGGAAATGAAGGCACATAGATCAGTGTGGTGACAGAGGGAAAAGAAGTCACAACGCTACTGAGTGTGTGTATGTATTTCAGGTAGAAGCCCTGCAGAAACTATTCATGCTTCTCACTGAAGGCTTCAGCTCCTGCACCAAAACTGTGTCTCCTTCACCTACAACTGCTCCTCATCCTGAAATAACCTGAGATTCCATGGAACAAGGCAGCAGAATGCCTCCATTGCACGCTGCGCCCCAGAGCTCTTCAAATTGAACCACAAAGGACTTGTCATTTCAAAACTGAAAGCTGACCACATTGCAGAAGAGAGAGAAATATTTCATAAGCACATCTTCCCCTAAAGCATCCTCTCAACAACTTAAGCTGCTGCTTTGAAGAAAAACCACCGAACTCTTAGGCCCAGGAAGGATAACATCACCTTGAACTGAGGCAACAAAACTGTAGCCTTTAGAGATTATGAATATACACATACTGATGAAAAGCAAAGTGTTTTCAATTGCAGGCAGCTCCGGTTTGAAGTTCAATGAAAGATGCCAAATAAACTGCCCTGAATCCCAAACTGGTTTGGGCTGGAAGGGACCTTAAAGCTCATCCAGTCCCAACCCCTGCCACGGGCAGGGACCCCTTCCACTGGAGCAGCTTGCTCCAAGCCCCTGTGTCCAACCTGGCCTTGAGCACTGCCAGGGATGGGGCAGCCACAGCTTCTCTGGGCACCCTGTGCCAGCGCCTCAGCACCCTCACAAGGAAGAGCTTCTGCCTTATCTCCAACCTGAGCTTCCCCTGTTTCAGTCTGAACCCATCACCCCTTGTCCTATCACTGCAGTCCCTAATGAAGAGCCCTCCCCAGCATCCCTATAGGCCCCTTTCAGACACTGGAAGCTGCTCTGAGGTCTCCACGCAGCTTCTCTTCTCCAGGCTCAACAGCCCCAACGTCCTCAGCCTGTCATAACAACAACAATAACACCAATAGCAGCCTCCAGGTCCTTAGTTTCAGCTATCAGACTGCCGAACATCACAAAGAGCTACAACCAACACCGGACCCCTTCAAACCGAGCCGCGCTTAAGCCCACTCAACAATCCCGCTCCTTTAAAGCACCGATTCCAGATTGGGCTTAATACCAGGCTCTGCTCTGCCTGCCACGACCAGCACCGCTTCCCCGGCAAGCACCCCCGAGGACAGCACGGCTGGACCTGCAGCCGGAGGCCGGGCAGGCCTCAAACCAACCTGGAAAAGGCAAACCCAAGCCCCGAGTGATCTCGCCGGGGCTGCCACTTCGGCGGCCGGACGTGCTCGCCCGCACATCGCTTCCTCCCTCCTTGTTTCCCCCGGGGGCCTCTTCTGCCGTTCACTGCCCGGCTCCTACGAGGAGGCCGCGGCGGAGCCCCCCGCGGCTGAGGCGGGGGTTGCCCCTCAGCAGTGAGCGGTGGCCCCATTGAGGCCCGAGGAGGGGGGCGGCTGCGCTGGGTGGGCTCCGAGCGCACAGCAGAGACCTGGGGGTGACACCGAGGGAGGGAAACAACGGGAAGGGGATGCAGGAGCTGCGGGTCGGACCGGGAGGGACCGGGGCCGGGGTCCCCCACAGAGCGGTACCTTGTCGAGCAGCCCAGTCCTGCCGCCTTTGCCCGCCATCTTGTCTCCGCCCTTCCGACGCGACGTGCGCGCTCCTGAGTGGTTGCGCGCGGGGGGCGACGGGAGCGCGCGGGAGGAATCGTCCTGGAGCCACGGAAGGAGCCGGGAGGGGAGCGAGCGTTGGGACCGTTGGGTGCAGACATGAACCGTGCGGGGCCAGGGGCACCCCGAACCATGGCACTGAGGCCTCGTCTCCATGGGGTGTGAACCCTTGCAGGGCCGGTGCCTGCAGCCCTGCCCTGGGCAGCCTGTTCCAATGCCTGAGCACCCTCTGGGGCAGGAATTGGTCCTCAGCTCCATCTAAACCTGCCCTGGTGCAGCTTGAGGCCGGTTCCTCTTGTCCCATCCCTTGTTCCTTGGGAGCAGAGCCCAGCCCCTCCTGGCTCCATCCTCCTCTCAGGCACTTGGAGGCAGCCATCAGGTCCCCCCTGAGCCTTCTCTTCTCCATCTGAACCCCCCAGGTCCCTCAGCCCTTCCCCATCACACTTGGGCTCCAGGCCCTGCACCAGCTCCATTCCCTTCTCTGGCCCCGCTCCAGCCCCTCAATGTCTCTCTTGCAGTGAGGGGCCCAGAGCTGAGCACAGGATCCGAGGTGCGGCCTCACCGGTGCCCAGTGCAGGGGCACAATCCCTGCCCTGGCCCTGCTGTCGCACTGGTGCTGATCCAGGCCAGGATGCTGGGGGCTCCCTGGGCACAAGCTGCTCACGTTCAGCTCCATCCCTCAGCCCCATTCCCCCTCCTGCCCACACCTTCACCGCCCGGCCCCATCCCCGTACCCTCTCCCGGTCCCGCCGGCGGTGCCCGCCCTCACCCCGCTGCAGCCGCTCGCCCCTCGCGGTCGCCATGGCAACAGTGGATGCAGGATGCGCGGAGCACAGCTCCCAGCGGGTACCGCGGTGCAGCGGAGCGATGGCGACCGAGGGGGCGGGCACGGCCTCGGGCTGCTCATGGCCTGACAGCGGCTTCCTGGTGTGTGAAACCCGGGTGGATGGCCAGGCCCAGAGGGTGCTGGTGAATGGTGGCACATGGAGGCAGTGACCAGTTATGGGCTTGGGGTGCTGGGTGAGGAGCAGCTCCCCATGACCCGGCTTCAGTGAGCGCTTGAGCCCAGAACCCCCCCGTGTGCTGGGCTGCACCCCCAGAGTGTGAGCAGCAGCTCAGGGAGGGTTGGAAAGGACCCTAAGCTCATCCAGTTCCAACCCCCTGCCATGGGCAGGGACACCTCACACTAAACCATGGCACCCAAGGCCTCGTCCAGCCTGGCCTTGAACACTGCCAGGGATGGAGCATTCACAACCTCCCTGGGCAACCCATTCCAGTGCCTCAGCACCCTCACAGAAAAGAGCTTTTCCCTTATCTCCAACCTGACCTTCCCCTGTTTCAGTCTGAACCCATCACCCCTTATCCTATCACTGCAGTCCCTGATGAAGAGCCCCTCTCCAGCATCCCTATAGGTCCCCTTCACACACACTGGAAGCTGCTCTGAGGTCTCCACTCAGCTTCTCTTCTCCAGGCTCAACAGCCCCAATGTTCTCAGCCTGGCTCCATACAGGAGCTGCTCCAGCCCCTGAGCATCCTCGTGGCCTCCTCTGGACTTGCTACAACAGCTCCATGTCCTTCTGATGCTGAGGACCCCAGAACTGGACACAGTGCTGCAAGGGGGGTCTCATGAGAGCAGAGCAGAGGGGCAGGATCACCTCCTTCACCCTGCTGGTCACGCTCCTTTTGATTGTCTGAGCCCAGGTCTAGAGCTTCACAAAGAGGTTTAAGGTGCACACTTCTTCACAGAATTGCTTCCTTCCAGTTACTGAGCTGAAATCCTTGTGCTAATTCCCTTTATTGCAATGCTAATTGTGCCACCGGGGTGTCCTTTAGAAAACCAAGCTCTTTACAAAGAAAATCTCCATTTAATATAAAGAAATGGCTTGTGCCACAGGCTCAGAAGGTTAATGGGAGAGCTGGGAGGTGACTCCATGCCAGTGTCATGGGCTCAGTTAATATGAAGAAGAAAAAAGGAGATGTGTTTATAAGAGGTAAAACATAGAAGCTAAATGTAGCATCAGTGGCTTCAAGCAATAATTCATTTGGGGTGGAAGCAAATCATAGAGCCACAGCTGGGTAGAAGGGAGCTTAAAGCCCATCCAGCTCCAACCCCTGCCATGGGCAGGGACCCCTTCCACTGGAGCAGCTTGCTCCAAGCCCCTGTGTCCAACCTGGCCTTGAGCACTGCCAGGGATGGGGCAGCCACAGCTTCTCTGGGCACCCTGTGCCAGCGCCTCAGCACCCTCCAGCGAAGAGCTTCTGCCTAAGAGCTCAGCTCAGTCTCCCCTCGGGCAGGTTCAAGCCATTCCCCTTGGCCTGTCCCTACAGGCCCTTGTCCCAAGCCCCTCTCCAGGTTTCCTGCAGCCCCTTCAGGCACTGGAGCTGCTCTCAGGTCTCCCCTTCAGGAGCCTTCTCTTCTCCAGGCTGCCCCAGCCCAGCTCTCTCAGCCTGGCTCCAGAGCAGAGCTGCTCCAGCCCTTGCAGCAGCTCCATGGCCTCCTCTGGCCTCACTCCAATGGCAGCAGAAGCAGCAGAGGTTTCCATTGTCCCGTTTTCCTCCTGGTTCACAGGGATGCAGAGGAAGGCGCAGCCTCTGCACCAGGTCCTGAACCACCCCCTGGGTTACTGGGGTGCCAGAGCAGAAGCCCTGTGTGCCTCAGAAGGTAAAGGGGAGCCGGTTCTGTCTGGATCTGGACCAACCCATGTGTGTGAATGGATGCTGAGAGCCTGAGCATTCCCAATCCCATCTCCTCACCGTTCTCTCTCCCTCATGTGTGGGAAGTCAGCCCTGTCCCAAGGGATGTGGAGGAAACAGCCCCCAAGATGGGTCTGTGGGGATGGGGGGGGGCAGTGGGATTACAGCCCCTGCATCCGCTGTGGGAAGCTGATCCCGTGCTCCTCCATCAGCTGAAGTTGGTGTCTAACCCACACCGCCCTGGTCCAAAAGACCCCCCCAGAGACCCTCTCACCCCCATGCAGCAGCACGGGCCCACACTGGTTTGGAGATGGGGCAGGAGAAGGAGGTGGATGGGAGATGCTGCAGCCTCCTGGTGTTCCTGGCAGCACAGGAGGATGCTCGGCCCTCCGGCCTGGAAGACAAAGGCTGATATCATGGAAGGAATCCTGCTGGCCATGAGAAACACCGGGACCTTCACTGAGGTGCCCTGGGTACTGTCTCAGCATCTCCTGTTGGTGGCACCACAGAGGCAGGAGAAGGACGGGAACACAACGGTGGCCTTGAGCCCCGGAGCGGGGCTGAGACGGGAATGGAGGCTCCTTTGTAGCAGCCTCTCAGCCCACCACATGGACCCCAATGCTCCAGCTACTGCGTAACAGGGGGTAAATGCAACACAGACACTGCTGGGGTCCCTTAGATCCAGATCTGGATTAACCCCAGCTAGTGAGAGAGGAGCCTTTGGGCTAAAGTGGGTTTGCCCCCAAGATGAAGCAGGACCTCGTGAGACCCCACTTGCAGCACTGTGTGCAGGTCTGGGGTCCTCAGCATCAGAAGGACATGGAGCTGTTGGAGCAAGTCCAGAGGAGGCCACGAGGATGCTCAGGGGCTGGAGCAGCTCCTGTATGGAGCCAGGCTGAGAACATTGGGGCTGTTGAGCCTGGAGAACAGAAGCTGCGTGGAGACCTCAGAGCAGCTTCCAGTGTGTGAAGGGGGCCTATAGGGATGCTGGGGAGGGACTCTTCATTAGGGACTGTAGTGATAGGACAAGGGGTGATGGGTCAAGATTGAAACAGGGGAAGTTTAGATTGGATATAAGGAGGAAATTCTTTCCTGTGAGGGTGCTGAGGCACTGGAATGGGTGCCCAGGGAGGTTGTGAATGCTCCATCCCTGGCAGTGTTCAAGGCCAGGCTGGGCAGAGCCTTGGGTGCCATGGTTTAGTGTGAGGTGTCCCTGCCCGTGGCAGGGGGGTTGGAACTGGATGATCTTAAGGTCCTTTCCAACCCAAACTGTTCTATGATTCTATGACCTGGATGCCCAAGCAGTGGCCATGTCTTATCCCCATCCTCTTTGCTGCTGCGAGCAGGACCTGGCTGCTCCCTGGTGCTGTCTCTTTGCCCTGCAAAGGGAAGAGGAGAGAGGCAAGAAACCACGGCAGTGCCCAGGCTTGAGCTCAGCACTTGGGTGGCTCAAGACCTCCATGGCTTTTGCTTTTGGGGGCCCGGCATCTCCCATGGGCACCAGGATAGAGCAGGATCCCTGCAACCACCCTGCCATGGTGCCATTGCCCATGCTTGGGGATGGGAGGGGAGATGAGGTCCTGCAGCCAAAGGGGTGCCTCATTGCCCTGCTCACAGCCCTGGCCTCTTCCAGCCACTGTTTTGCAGGGGGGGAAATCCAAGCCCAGGGAATACCGGGAGCAATTCCATGTGTTTGGGACGTCTCTCCTTGTCCAAGCCATCAGATGAGGCACAGATGGCAAAAGCCCTTCCCTCAGAGGCTGCATCCAACCAAGAAGGAGCCCAAGGTTCAGTGGAGCCAGTGCAGGCAGGGCTTGAATGAAGCTTCCCACCCCTTGGGCCTCTGGGTTTAATCCGCTCTTTTCTATCGTATTTGCAGCCAGTTTTCCCCTCCTGAGGTTGGAAAACCCAACCTGGTGCCAGGATTCCCCCCAGCCCTTCAGGCAGTGACTTCCCCCTTGGAAACACGGATACAGCCCCAACAGTGCTAATGGAAACCCATCTGCTCAGGGCTGGGCCTGGAAAACCAGGTGTGTGCTCACCCCATCCCTCATGATGTGCATGGAGAACCACAGCTCCCTGAGTATTCCATGGAGTTCTGGCCAGCAGTGATGGTCCACGATGAGCACAGCTCCTAGTGGGGCTCTGCCTGCTGGTTAATGGGTTGTACAAGGACCTGTGGGCCAAGAGCCCCACCACTGCCATGAACGGAGCTAACACGAGCTCCCTGCTTCTCCCACCTCTTTCCCACTGTCCCAGCATCCATCTATCCCATGGGGAAACCCCACTCTGCACCAGGCCAGTCCCACCAGGGCTGCGGATGGCACCTGAGAGCACAGAGCCCCAATCCCACTGCAGGTACGTGCCCAACAGGGCACCAGGGAGCTAAGCTGGGCACAAACCCCTTCTTAACCCCCACTGTCAGCCCCCTAAGCAGCAGCACCAGAGGAGCAGGGACAGGCCATTGGATGCTCACTGCCTGCTCACCTACATGAAACCCACAACCTCATCCAGGCAGAGGCAAGCATCACCCATGGGGGCCAGGCAGCAGGGTCCTGCCTGCTCCCAAGAGCAACAGTGTGATCAGAAACAGGGCAGAGGCACTGTCAGAACCTGGGTTTATTCTGTTTCACCCTCAGCCTTTGCCCTGCAGTTCAATACCCTCGCCGCTGTGAAGATGCGCCCGGTACCCGCACGCCGTTGGCACGGGTCTGGTTTGGGATGGACGCACATCACCATCACCCATTTATACACATGCAAGTCCAGAGTCCCTTCAGGAACCTCCCTTTGGAGAACATGCCCAGGAAGCTGAAACCCAAAACGAGCACTGAAAAGTCTTGGCCCGCCCCGGTGCTGAGGAGGACACGAAAGCACAACCATTGAAAGCAGGAAAAGGAGTAGAAACATCCAGATTGGAGCAGTTTTACAGGGAATACCAAGGAAACCAAGCAAACACCTCCCCATCACCAGCTGAAGGCTTTCCTGTTGCATAGTGAAGAGCTAATTCCGGAGCTGATGCTTTGGGGGGGTGTTTAGACACAAGGAAGGTTTGTGTTGGATGCGGTGCGTTGGGAGCATCCCGTGGCAGGTCCCAGTTTCAGCCCCCAGGGCTCCATGGTGGTGCCAGGCAGGAGCATGCATCCAACAGTGGTTGGGTGTCATCATCGGTCCTTCAATGGGTTGATGGGGACCAGGTTTCCATGCAACGCTTCCAGGACAAGCTCCTTGTCAACCTCTCCCTGGATCCTGGGAGGCAGCAGGGGGGCTGTGGGAGGGTCCAGGCAGAGCATTGCTAAAGGCTTGGGTTTCAATCAGTGATAGTCTTTAAGGCTTCAACCCTTTGCTTCCATGGAGAACACAGAAAGAAGCGCTTGGTCAAGCTCCACATCGTGACGACTGCACGTACAACAGCAGCTGAGTAAATACTGACACTAGAGAACACCACGATACAATCAGCTGGTACAATCCCCCCTGGGTTTTGGCACTTTTCCTTCATTTTACTCCCCTCACTGACTCCAAACATGGACCTTTCCCTACGGCTTTTCCCAGGCAAAGAGCTCCAGAAGAAACCTTCTGGAGTCGGTGGCATCTTTGGCAGATCCGGTCCTTCTGTCACCAAACCAACCCCAGCCCCTCCGGTGCTTCCAGCAGGGCAAGCTCTTGATCTGCTTCTTACTTCCCACAGGAGAAGAGAGCTTCACATTCCAGGAGGATGCTCCCCCTGTTCCCACTGCCCTCATCCCGGAGAGAAGGTGGCTGCAGAAAGGAGAAGGGTTAGAAATGACTTCCATAGCATCATGGAATGGTTTGGGTTGGAAGGGACCTTAAAGCTCCTCCAGCTCCAACACCTTCCACTAGAGCAGCTTGCTCCAAGCCTGTGTCCAACCTGGCCTTGAACACATGTGGTTTCATCTTAGGACCTTTGCAGCTCTTATGCTGCATCCACCATTCAGGAAGAGGTGTTTTCCTTCTCAGCTGGCATCATCTGTGGCAAAGGCAGTGTCATACCTGACCTTTACAGGATAGAAGAAGGAATTCCTGCTCTTTCAAGTGGAATTACATACAACTTGGTTTTGTGCAAGCTTAAACAGAAGGTTAAATTGGTAACACATTCATCCTAACTTCAAACCACCTCAGGTCGCGATCCCAATACTGCCTTGGGTGGATATCAGCCAAGGGCAGTGATGCTCCTGATATAGCTCAGGAGAGGGTTTAGGTGATTCACATGGGAACATCCCATGTTCTTCCCATTCCTTCAGCAAACAGATGGAGAAATGGATGTAGAAATGCAGCAAGCAGCTTCATCAGGCTAAAAACTTCATGAGAAAAGGTGGATCCTGCTCTGATGCTTTCCTGAAAGCTTCCATGATGGGACTGTGATACCACATCCAAAGGTCTTCAATGTGGATTCAATGTATGATGCTTGGGGAGCCAAGGAGCACTCTCTTCCTTTGGAGCCCAGTGAAGCTGAGGTTAAACCAGAGGCACGAGGGGTTCCATGATGCTTTTCTTGGTTCCAAGCTCAGGCATCACCTCCTGTGCTTCCACCAGCTTGGATTTAGAGAGGGAATGAAGACACAAACCCCTGTACTACTGATGTCATCTGAAGAAGGGATTTAAGACAACTGGACTGTGAAATCCATGTGGAGAGGGGCAAGAAAGGACACATTCCACGTGAAAAGCTGGGTTTTGTGCTGTGGGCTTGCTCAGAGCAGCCCAAGCCTGGATGAATCCCTCCCTCCATCACTGCGAGGCCGGAGGAAGCTGTTTAGGGAAGTCTGAGTTGGGTTCAAGGGATTAACCATGGGGAAGGGACCTGTGAAAGTATTTACAACCCAAAATGCACTTGGGAAGTGCCAGGTTTAGCTCAAAATGTTGGGAAAAACCAGCATGAATCCTGAGGAACATCCATGGGGCTCCCTCGGAGCTTATTTCACTGTGAAGGGCAGATCCAGGCCAATGTTGCTTAGAATCACAGAATGGGTTGGGTTGGAAGGGACCTTCAAAGCTCACCCAGTTCCAAGCCCTGCAATGAGCAGGGACATCTTCAACTAGAGCAGATGGCCCAGAACCACATCCAATGGCCTTGAATCAGGGATGGGGCATCCGCAGCTTCCCTGGGCATCCCGTGCCAGTGTTTTCCACCCTCTTCTCTCTGTGCTGCTCTTCTAGAGGAGGTCCAAGGCTCCAATCACTTAAATTCCTTCCAATTCACAGCTGGATACAGGAGCAGGATTCAGTTTGGGTCAAAAGTGCCTGTTTCAACCAGCACCTATGGAAGCTGTGGCGTGTTAGAGGGCAGGGAAAGCCATCACCCATGAGCTGCAGCAGGTCACGCATAGCCAAGCCTGGCAAGCCCTAGGTGTGACTTAAACCATCCAGTAGTTGGTGTGTTAAGGAGATACAGAGATAGATATAGAGAGAGATATATATTACGGAATCATTGCTATAAGATTTCTCAAACCCAAAGTGTCAATCTGTTGAAATATAGTATTTAAAATATATAAATTTTATCCATTAAAATATAAGATTTCTTTTTTTAAAATAAAAAAAGGAATCCAGTTCAATTTGGGGAGGAAAAAAGGAGCCAGGGTCCTCACAGGAGAGAAAATCATGGCAGGGGTTGGGTTGGAAAGGACCCTAAAGCTCCTCCAGCTCCAACCCCTGCCATGGGTAGGGACACCTTCCACTGGAGCAGCTTGCTCCAAGCCCCTGTGTCCAACCTGGCCTTGAACACTGCCAGGGATGGGGCATGCTCTTCACTGAGCATCCTGTCCCAGTGCCAACCAGTTCCTGTTTGCTCTCTTTAACCATTTAAGGTGGAAAGAGATATGAAACCATTATATTTAGCTAAAGGAAACTGGGCAATGACCGTTCTCTTGGATCAGATCCATTTGCTGGAACACACTTGGCTCTCCTCCCTTCACACCATGGGATCATGGTGAGTTTTCCCCAGCACTGTGCTTCAGCTCCATCCCCAAAACACCCCTTGTCATCCAGCCCATGGGTCAGCAAGATGGTGAACACTGCAACCTCTGCCCTGGGCAAGGTCCCTGTGGGCACTGAGGGTCCCCAGTGAATACTCTGCAAGTATTAGGTTGAGCTGATGGTTTTTGAGCCTAATTATCAAGTCATTTCCATTGATTAGGAAATAATCAATGGGATTATAATGGATGATGGGAAAGAGTGATGGAAATATGAAGAGCCCAAGGATGGGCCACTACATGCTCCATCAATTCCAAGCTCTGAGCTACCTCCAGTCCAGGCTGCCCAGCTTCATGCTTTGAAGTGGAAATCTTTAGTGCATTGCTCACCTGAGCCCTCTTAGTGGTTTGAACCTGAAGACAGGTAGCTGGGAGCAGGGGCAGGGCAGGCTCCCATCACCCTGAGCACCCACATCCATGTGCCTGCGGGCTGGGAGGGCTGGGCTCCCCTCCTGGCTCTCCCATCCCAGTTCATCCGGTGCTGGGAGAGGAGGGTGATGCGTCACAGACCTCGGGATGCCTCCTTGGGCTGCTTTTGGACGTGTAAGGACAGGTCTGAGGTGTGCGGAGGGATCTCTGAACTGAGCAAGGTACGTGTCAGCAGGGAGGAATCCTTCCTGGCATCACTCAGCCAGCGTTTCCCTTTCTAGGTATCAACTGACCTCACTTGGAGTATTGTGTGCAGTTCTGGTGTCCTCAACATAAGAAGGACATGGAGGTGTTGGAACAAGTCCAGAGGAGGTCACGAGGATGCTCAGGGGCTGGAGCAGCTCCTGTATGGAGACAGGCTGAGAAAGCTGAAGCTGTTGAGCCTGGAGAAGAGAAGCTGCGTGGAGACCTCAGAGCAGCTTCCAGTGTCTGAAGGGGGCCTATAGGGATGCTGGGGATGGGCTCTTCATTAGGGACTGAAGTGATAGGACAAGGGGTAATGGGTTAAAACTGAAGCAGGGGAAGTTTAGATTGGATATAAGGAGGAAATTCTTTCCTGTTAGGGTGCTGAGGCACTGGAATGGGTTGCCCAAGGAGGTTGTGAATGCTCCATCCCTGGCAGTGTTCAAGGCTAGGTTGGACAGAGCCTTGGGTAATATGGTTTAGAGCGAGGTGTCCCTGCCCATGGCAGGGGGGTTGGAACTGGATGATCTTAAGGTCCTTTCCAACCCTAACTATTCTATGATTCTATGATAATTTGAATGGGAAGAACAGGAAAGCCTTCTTGCCTTGGAAGAGGCAGGGATGGGAGAGAAGCTGCATTTGCTCCCTGGGTCACAGTGCCCACAGCATGGTCCCAGCTGCTCTCTGCTGTGTCACTAACATGACTGTTAGGTTCATAGAATCCCAGACTGGGTTGGGATGAAGGGACCTTAAAGCTCTCCCATTTCCAACCCTGTGTCCATCCTGGCCTTGAACACTGCCAGGGATGGGGCAACCACAGCAAGTTCTAAGGCTTTCCAGTAAAATCCTGATTTTAAGTCTTTCTTCACTACTTTCTGCTTGAAGAAAGTAACCTGTGAGCAGGGAGATACATTCACTTGTAAGTACTACATGTGGATCTGTCTGGTACTTCCTAGAAGAAATACAGATCAGCCTCCCTCCTAACAGCCCTTAAGTTGGGTCATTCGAACACACTGACATCCACAACATAAGGAAGACAATAAGACAGGCAGAGGAGAAGACTTTCTAGGATGGGAAAACCCTACTTTCTATGAGTAGAGCTCTGATTTCCCTTGGCCTATTGAAGCAGCAAGGCAAGGAGTGGATGAGCTCCTCATACAACCCTCCTAGCTGGGGAACCCAAATGTCACCACCTGCATGCAGAGGTACATTGCATATACATTGCAGTGTATTCATGGGGACAATGCACACATCTTTCAGACCAGTGGACCAGGAAAACTTGAGGCACTTTTCCCTCAACCCCTCTTGGTTTCGTTCAGCTGAAAGGACTCTGGCTTCGGTCTGAACTGGACCTACAACATCTCACCACCAACAATGAGAAAACCAACTGTGCGGGTGGAAGTATGACCCAAAATAGGTTTCCTATGGGATAATCTGATAAACCTCATGGTCCTCTAGCAAGGCAACAGCGTCCACCAGTGCTACTTGGCACCCAGCGTGCTCTTGGAGCGCAGCAGGTACCGCTCCACTCTGACTTTCCGCCTCTCCACTGTCCTGTTCTCGCTGTCAAAAAGCCTCTGGAGGTGCAGGGCCAACCTCCTGTCCTCCTCCTCTTGCTGGAGCTTCTGCTCCACGTCCCGCACGTCGGGCACCAAGCCCACCTCTCCCGCCGGGTGCCGCAGTCTCTTGACGGAGCCGTTGTGCTCCAAGTGCTTCGTTTTGCAGCGTCTCTTGCGGCCCCGGCGCAGGGCCTGGGGCTGCTCCCCAAGGAGGTTCTCCACCGAGCTGCAGGTGCTGTTCTGGACGTTGATCAACTCGCTGTTGTTCAGGTATTTCAGCTGCTTTTTCCCCGGTGCTTTCAGCGCCGTGCTGTCGGGAAGCGATGTGCTGACACCCAGCACTCTCCTCCCCAGCACTTTGGAGCCGAGGCTCAGACAGGATTTGTCCATGAAGGCGTTCACCTTTAGATCAGGGACCTCGGATGCTCGTGGGTTCAGGGAGGTGATGTTGGATCTCACGTCTGGATCAGCAGCGCTGTCATCTGTGGTTAAGGCTTGGGAATCTCTGCTCTTCTCATTCCCTCTCCCCAGCTTCGTTTCGCTGATGGAAGGGAAGAAATCCAGCTCGGGGTGAGGGTCTCCTGTGGTGTCGGGTGGAAGGTGATCATCCTGCACGTGTGGCTGCTCCTTATTGCAACTGCTGGAGTTGGTGATGTCAGGAGCTGTAGCATCGTCCCCATGCTCTGAAGCCAAGGACGTGAGGGTCGCTTTGGAGAGAGTCTTTTTGATCTGGCGCTCCTGAAAGATCTGCTCCCACTTCTTCAGGATTCTTGGACTGGCCTCGTAGGTCGTTGGCTTCTGCAGGCTCCTGTTCAGGTTCCTGGGGGTGGATTTGATGATGAGGGGGCTCAGGACCCGGCCATCAGGAAGCCTCTTTGGTGGAGTACACGGAGAGCAGACGATGGGCTTGAAGTGGTTGAGCTCCTCGGAGATGCTGTCGTTGCTCTCGGGGCTGATGGATCTCTCTGGCTTGTGCAGGGCTGAGAGGGATGAAACGGGGTTGAGAACCAGGCGCTTCTCTGCTGTCAGGTCCGGGGCTGAGAGGCAGCGGTTGTTCTGGGTGGATGACAGAACCCCAACCAGCGGCGTGGACGTGCTGCTGACCTGCAAAGCAAAGCACCACAGCTCAGACATTTGTCACTGAGGACAGCATGGACCACGTGGGGAGTGGCTGACACACCAGAGAGGTGGCCAATGCCAACCTCGTGGAGTTCAACAAGGCCAAGTGCAAGGACCTGCCTCTGGGCTGGGGCAATCCCAGGCTCAGCTATAGGTTGGGTGGAGCCTGAGGAGAAGGACTTGGGGTGCTGGGTGAGGAGAAGCTCCCCATGACCCGGCTTCAGTGAGCGCTTGAGCCCAGAACCCCCCCGTGTGCTGGGCTGCACCCCCAGAGCGTGAGCACTGTGTGCAGTTCTGGTGTCCCCACCACAAGAAGGACATGGAGCTGCTGGAGCAAGTCCAGAGGAGGCCACGAGGATGAGCAGGGGCTGGAGCAGCTCCTGTATGGAGCCAGGCTGAGAGAGCTGGGCTGGGGCAGCCTGGAGAAGAGAAGGCTCCTGAAGGGGAGACCTTAGAGCAGCTCCAGTGCCTAAAGGGGCTGCAGGAAAGCTGGAGAGGGGCTTGGAACAAGGGCCTGTAGGGCCAGGCCAAGGGGAATGGCTTGAACCTGCCCGAGGGGAGACTGAGCTGAGCTCTTAGGCAGAAGCTCTTCCCTGTGAGGGTGCTGAGGCGCTGGCACAGGGTGCCCAGAGAAGCTGTGGCTGCCCCATCCCTGGCAGTGCTCAAGGCCAGGTTGGACACAGGGGCTTGGAGCAAGCTGCTCCAGTGGAAGGGGTCCGTGCCCGTGGCAGGGGTTGGAGCTGGAGGAGCTTTAAGGTCCCTTCAACCCAAACCAGCCTGGGATTCTCTGACTCTATGATACACTTGAAGCTGTGCTGCCATTCAGCAGGACCTTGGCAGGCTGGAGAACCGGGAGGAGAGAAGCCTAATGAGGTTCAACAAGAGCAAGTGGAACTGGATGAACTTTAAGGTCCCTTCCAACCCAACCCAGCCTGTGATTCCATGCTTCTATCACATCCTAGCAAGCAGCCCTGGCAGAGTAGCACTGGAGCTGTTCCAGGCTGAGCACTCACAGCTCCCATGATTGAAGCTGCTGCTGGCTTCCACCAGGACCCCATGGGCCAGAGGCACGTTGGAAAGGAGGCAGAGAATAGCTCCAGAGACAGAGATTAGTGCAAGAGCAAGTGAAAGTGCAAGGATTTGCTTCTCCTATGAGGGCAAAGGGCTCAGTGGTGCTGCCAGGCATGGCACAAGGAACAGTGTTTGCAAAGGGCATCTCCAAGGAGTGGAAGGCACCCAGTGACTACTGCTGGAAGAGCCTCAAACCCCCCAGTTCAGATCTGCAGTGCTGCTTTGTGATCACTGCTCACTGTGAAGCACTGTGTGCACTGCAAAGCATCCCTCACCCTGCACAGGGGAACAGATAGGGTTGATTCACTTTGGCTGCTGGATGCAAGGGGAAACAAGACCAGGCCAGCTCTTCCCATAGGGTGGAAGTACAAAAGGAAGTATTCTAACACTAGAAAAGGAATGAGTTTTGCTCTGTTTCATAGAATCCCACACTGGTTTGGGTTGGAAGGGACCTTAAAGCTCCTCCAGCTCCAACCCCTGCCACGGGCAGGGACACCTTCCACTGGAGCAGCTTGCTCCAAGCCCCTGTGTCCAGCCTGGCCTTGAACACTGCCAGGGATGGAGGACTGCAAGTTTAAACCTTTAAACACCTTTGGAAAGAACAGGAGAGGAAAGGGAGGAAAAGGGGATTTTACTCCTAAACTTCTAAAAGATCTCTCTTTAATCAGCCAGCATTTACCCTTGAAAAGAAACTGAATGACAAAAGCATCGTGAGGACCCTTCCAACTTCCATATCCTCCAGTGCTGACAAACGACTCCATAAGCTGCTTTCCTGCTCAGTGATTTCTAACCTAGCAGGGTTTTATTGGGAGCTGCAAGGAAGTGATTGGCTCCCCAGTGACAACACAGCACCGGCAGCACCACCACCATGTTTCATATCTCCAGCTTCCTGGTGCTGTGTAACCTCAGATAAGAACAATGACACTTTATAAAGCCTTTGCTTGCAGACGCAGCCCCTACCTTTGTTTTGTTGGCTGGGGCTGATCTCTGCCTGCTCTTTGATCTCTCCTGAATGGTGTCGTTGCAGCTCCGACTCCTTTCCACCTTGGTGGTGAGGTTCCTAAAAAGCAGATGGGGAAAAACAGGAGATTGTTCATGACCTGAGGAAGAACCAGCCCTGGCACAGCTGCCTGTGGGGGAGGCATCAGCCTTGGCAGCCAGAGGTGCCTCCTACACCCTCAGGGAAAAGGGATGCAGGAATCTTGGATCAGCCTCAGAATCCTCGGCTGTGCTGAAGGGCTCCTCACTAAACACGCTGACACCTCCACCTACTTGTAGCTAATTGAGGTCGGAGCTAATGAGGATGCTATGGAAACCCTTGTGCTTCTCACGTGGAAACAGAGTTACTCAGCTGTTGCCACTGCACCATGCAGCAGCTTGCATTGGTAAGGGGCTTGGGGCTGCTGTTATCTTTTAACCTCTGTGCTGCAGAAGGAGCCAGAGCTCCCCACAAGAGCTGTGTACTTTAATGATTTATTAATGCGATGGTTTCAAACCTAAAGATGTTTTACTTCAGTGATTTAATGATGCCCGAGGGGAGCCTGAGCTGAGCTCTTAGGCAGAAGCTCTTCCCTGTGAGGGTGCTGAGGCGCTGGCACAGGGTGCCCAGAGAAGCTGTGGCTGCCCCATCCCTGGCAGTGCTCAAGGCCAGGTTGGACACAGGGGCTTGGAGCAAGCTGCTCCAGTGGAAGGGGTCCCTGCCCGTGGCAGGGGTTGGGACTGGAGGAGCTTTAAGGTCCCTTCCACCCAAACCATCCCATGATTTCTGTCATTTAAATCTACAATGATTTTTCTGCTCCATGGGATGAACATGAACAACTTTAACCCCCAGGGTTTTATAGCAGGTAGGAGGCAATCAGACTCACTCCATATTCTACCAGTTAGTCTGTTCTACAGTTCCAGAGACAGCATTACTTACTTTGGATTGGAATACCCATTTTAATTAAAGCATCTCAGGTACCTTTAGAACAACAGTCACAAAACATCTGTAATTCATCATCAATCAACTTGAGTTAAGCCTTAGCCTCTTACCCTGAAAGGAAAGCAAAGGAGTAGGCACTGGTCTTGGAAACAAAAGCTGATCGATGTGTCTGCCTGCCCTGGAATGGTTCTTCATTCTCTGAATCCGAGAGACGTTCAGGAAACTGGAGTCAACCAAGGAAGAGTTAACTGATATGTACAACAGAAAGAACCACTTGGAAAATACAGCTCTTGCAAAGATATCCAAGATGCCAAAAGCCTGATGACACCAACAGGAGGTAAACCGAGTGCAGCGTGTCAGCACATACGTGTGCTCATGCTGCTCTGGAGATAAACAGCTCAAAGGTTGGCCCCAAAAGCATAAATAATGCAAAATAAGCACATAGCACCTATGTACAGCTGTTACTGAAGGAAGTTCATTTATTGATCAAGGAACCATGAGATAATCCTACAACAAAGGTACTATAGGATGTTATCCAGTACCCACATCTCACCCCATCAGTCTTTTAAGTGTTAAGAGCATTTCCTGCTGAGTCTCACAACTGAAATGGGAAATAGGCAAACCTCAGCAGGAAGCATCTGCTGGACTACACTATTGTACACCTACACATAGAAGAGTCATGGAGGAATGTTTGTGGCAATATGTATCACAGTATCACAGTATGTTAGAGACTGGAAGGGACCTCAAAAGATCATCTAGTCCAATCCCCCTGCCGGAGCAGGAACACCTAGATAAGGTTATGTATATGTATATGCCTGAAGACTGAGGATACACAATGCAGAGTGGTTTCCTCCAGGTTTCTCTGCTGCCTTTGGAAGAGCTGCTCCTCCAGTCACAAGCACAGTGGGTAAAAGGGGGTATAAAGCTCTAGAAGAACATCTAGAGTCATAAGAAACCTAAGACAGTTCTCACTAACGTGTCTATAATCTATTAGCTCATAGTGTTCAGGGGCTATAAAGGTGTCAATACTGGAAAACTCCCAGTTTAAAGTAGCAGAACAGGAGAAACTCAGTTACTCCAGGTCTTCAAAAAACCTTAGTTCTTGATCCAGGACTAAGCCTTAGCAGCACTTCACCTACCAGCCAGGGTCTAATGCGGGTAGGAAGGGAAGCCCAAGCTTACTTACACACTCCTGGTTCACTTTAAGCACTAAAGATTCCTCTTTCTTCTGCTGCTCTTCCATTTTTCTTTTTCCTACATCCCCATCATCCAGAACGAACTTGTGAATCAGATCCTCAGAAGCTTTCTCCTCTTGTAGTTTTTCTTCTCTCAGCTGGAAAGAACAACAAAAGAGATGGAGAATTACAAAGGCTGGAAGTCTTATGGTTGCCAACAAGTGCTTTTGCAAGAGCTTGGTCACATCATTCACTTTTGTGTCTTTATTTCTCTGCTCCAGAGTGGAGTCAATGCCTCTCTCACAATATGAGAACGGGAGTTCTCCCAACGTGAAGATGAGTTTCTTTCTGCAACACCTTCATGGTCATGCACCCTACACAAGTATCATGGATATTATCTTCTTTGCCAAAGAGCAAAGGCACTGCTCTGCCATGGTATTTTCTGAAATGGAGACAAAAGCTTTTATCTACTTGCAGACAATCAGACAAGAACCTGTGCACAACATGCGAGTTGTGACAGTTCAATTTCAGTCTTCAAACGGCCTGTAACACAAGACACAATTTGGCAGACATAAAGACAGCATCACCTGCATTAAACTGGGACAGATACAGCAATTCATAGAATCCCAGACTGGTTTGGATCAAAGGGACCTTAAAGCTCATCCAACTTCCAACCCCTGCCACGAGCAGAGACAAGCTCCCCAGTTGCCAGGATTTAGAATCAGCAAGAACCCCCTTCTCCTCCTTCCCACCACCTTTTCCTGATGAACAGGCTCTGTGGTACATCCTTCAGCCAGCACCAGCCCATCATCCCTGGATAACATCACCCAGCTCCCTCCTCCCTCATTACCCAGCCATTCACCCAGCTTGTTTCTCATCTCTTCCTCGACTTCAGACTCACAGATGTGTATCTACACCAGGTCTTTCCTCCTTCCTCCACCCAAGGTGGTGTGTAAGTGTGAGACAACAAGCCTGACCTCTGATTGACTGATCTCCATCACGCTGATGAATCACAGTGATGGGGAAGCACACGGAAATCAAACACTTCTCTTGATTCCTCACATTTGAGTGTGGGCACCTCAGATGCTCTGTTATGTTCCCTACCTTTTCACACTGCCACCATTTCCCTCTTGCCTCGCAGGAGAGCAGTGCTGCAGGATCTGGGGCTCTCCAGTAAAGCTCAAGGCATCCACACTGATCCCACAGATCCTCATTCTCCCCAAAATATTCAGTATTTTAATTCCCTGATGAAGCAGGGGGAAAACCCCAAAGCATGGCCATGAGGCTGACAAAGAAAACAGCGTCCATGATGCATTACATGAAAAACACATTGTGATCTTCAGACAGACAAGGCCCCAAATCCTACTGACTCCAAACCCCCAGAGACAAGGAAGAGAGAAGTGGGAGAAGGTAGGAACCAGGCACAAAGCCACTCTTTGCCTGATGATGGGTGTCTGAAGATGCTTCCAAAGACTGGTTTGACTTCTCCTTTCCAGCTGGTTTAAGATGCATCTTTAAATTCCTGATCTATTAATAAGCTCGAGCAATAACTACAACCCGGTGTCTGACTAATATGGATTAGAGCCACATGATGCAGGTATGATGAATACTCTGCTATATGTCTCATGAACAGTATTTGTGCACCTTAAGGAGCCTTTTTTAAGTATCTGAAAGCCAAGTTCTTTAAGGAGCCTTTTTAAAGGCTGAAAAGCAACCTCACATTGAGTTTTACCTCCCAGCACTTATGTCCCTTCCATACTTCCCACCTGGAAGAAAACTATATGGAAACCTTTTCATTTTATCTGTCTTCTACAATAATACTTGATTCCCAAATCTAAAGCCACAAGCGTATGTAACAACATGAAGGAATATTCAAGGACTGGGGGCAATGGCACAGTTCATGTGGGGTTCAAGCACAAGCTGCGCCAAAGGTGAACAAAGCAACACCAGGATCTTAATCCTACTTAATGGGATACAACAGAGGAATTTAGGTGCAGAATTCTAAGGGTAAGATCTGCACTATTTAAACCAAAGTCATTTGAAGCAGCTCCATGTGAATTATCTCCCAGAGAATTTACTTACAAACAATAGGACACGAGGACTAGAAGCTGGAACAAACTCCTGGGAAGTATCTCCCCTGGGAGAAGTTATCCAAGGAGCATCTTTGGAATACTGGATGCAGGACCCCCAGCTGCTATCAGTGATCAGAAAATGCATTTTAAGCTGTCCATAGCCTTTCTGGCTACTGGAGCTGCAGGAAAAAAGCTGTACAAGCAATGAATCCTTTTTCCCCTTGAGAATTGCTCAAGAAATGCCCATTTCAGGGAACATCCCTCTTGATCCTAACATTAAGTCCCAAAAGCTTGGCAAACTCACGTTTGGTATCTTCTCTGCTCCATGAACTGTGCGGGTTTGCTTCCTCACTCCCTCAGCCTGCTCCATCTACCCATGCTGCTGGCAGCTGCATGTCAGCACATGCCTCAGGTAGGAGTTTCCCTCCTGATTACGTGTGATAACAGGCAATAAGCAGACTGCTTGTGGTGGAAAGACAGTTTAAGAGGGTGAGTTTGGGGTTTTAGGGTACAGGAATGAGATTCTCCTTAGGGAAAATACAAAATACAAGGGCACCAAGTGTGATGTATAGAAGAGGGGGACAGAAAATCTCACTGTCCTGGGCAGACAGCCAACACTTCATGTCATGCTGAAAGCCAGATGAGAAAATGACACTAGGAGATGATCCACTTCAAGTAAGAAAGTCTCCAGTGCATCAACACTGCTTTGTTTTCAGCTGCAAAAGGCTGGGAAGCAGGTCAAGAGTGAGGCTTTACAAAGCAACTCACATCTGGGAGATGTAAAAGCTTTGAATGCTCCTCTCCCCTCATCAGGAGGAGAGCCAGTGTGGGTTATCCCTGTGGAACAGGCAGGGAAGCTGAGACGAAACCTCTTGCCTTGACACACAGAGCCTGGTTATAGACAGGCCTTGATTCCCAAACCTGAGTTTTCTCCTCTTTCCTAATTCAGGAGTTCAGAGACACCAAGAAACTCTGACTAAGTGGCAGCAGGCACAATTCCACCTGGAATAAGGCAAAAGGTGCCACTGAGTCAGCAAAATTACCTTGTCCTTTCCTCTTAGGCGATGATTCAAAGCTCCTTCAGATGAGGTTCAGCAAAAAGGAGTTGAAGTTGCAAGGGAAAGAAACCTACATCCCATCAGCAGTGAGCAAAAGGGGAAGGCATCAGGATGAACAGGAATGAGACAAAGCCAGGCCTAAGAGGTCAGAAACATGTTAGAAGTGTTTCCTTTTGCCTGGTGGAGAAGCGAAAGGTGTTGGCACATGGTAGCTTCTAGCTGAAGTCAAATGATGGCTGCAGAAACCTCTTCAGCTGGAGCCTCATCATGCTCCAAATGTGCTCACTGAACCTTACAGGTAATATTGAAGTCAGTAATGGAGTGATGAGGATTAACAGGAGGTGGCAAAGCACCCACTTTTCCTGCACGGATGCAATGTTTTGTGGACCATTGGAGAGAAGATGGTTTAACCCTTCTGGAAGATCCAGGAATGTGTCAGGCTGGAAGCACCTGGAAGAGCTGCAGAGGTAAGATCCTGCACTCATGAACTCAGGAGGTTCTGGCTCCTCTGGCTTTGCAGCAGGATTAAAGACATCAAGCAACAAGTCTGGCAGGATCAATGATGAGTGAGCTCCAAGAGCACCATGGAAGGTCTCCCACTCGTTATTATGGAGAGATTTATGAAATCCCAACAAGGTTTACAGTTAATACCTATATAAAAAGCTTATTTTCTTCTTTAAGCCAAAGGTGCCCTGTGTCTGCTCATCCTAAAGGTTACAGTGAAAGAACATAGTGAATTACCCCCCTGCAGCCCTGATCCAGCTCTGGGGCAGCAGCACAAGAGGGACATGGAGCTGTTGGAGCGAGGCCAGAGGAGGCCATGGAGCTGCTGCGAGGGCTGGAGCAGCTCTGCTCTGGAGCCAGGCTGAGAGAGCTGGGCTGGGGCAGCCTGGAGAAGAGAAGGCTCCTGAAGGGGAGACCTGAGAGCAGCTCCAGTGCCTAAAGGGGCTGCAGGAAAGCTGGAGAGGGGCTTGGGACAAGGGGTAACGGCTTGGAAGGGGCTTGGAGCAACCTGCTCTAGTGGAAGGTGTCCCCATCCATGGCAGGGGGATGAAACAGGATAAGCTTTAAGCTTTAACCATTCTGTGATCTGATTCTATGGAATACAGTGATGGATGTTTACTAATAAACTTGATTTTTATGTGAATAAGATTTCTGTGCCCTTAAGCTTTACACTGCTGCCTAAACCAACTGTTTCTCAACAAAGCACCTCACCACAGCTAAAGACACCACAAGTCACCAGACTTTATGCACAGAACGTGCTGCCTACCTAGTGAATGTCACCTGGACCACAGAGGGGTTTGCATCGCTTAAGATCAGCTAATGGAAGGTCATAATCTGCCAAAGTTCTCCCAGTATCCTGAAGTGACATTGCCCATCAGCACCACTGATTCCGCACAAGCTTTTAACTGTCTTCCCACATATCACAGTCTGGTTTGGGAAAGGACCTTAAAGCTCCTCCAGCTCCAACCCCTGCCATGGGCAGGACCCCTTCCACTGGAGCAGCTTGCTCCAAGCCCCTGTGTCCAACCTGGCCTTGAGCACTGCCAGGGATGGGGCAGCCACAGCTTCTCTGGGCACCCTGTGCCAGTGCCTCAGCACCCTCACAGGGAAGAGCTTCTGCCTTATCTCCAACCTGACCTTCCCCTGTTTCAATCTGAACCCATCACCCCTTGTCCTATCAATACAGTCCCTGATGAAGATTCCCTCTCTGAAATCTGCATTTCCTAGACTAGTCATTTACATTAAATATCACCTAAGCATCATTTTCCTCCTCAGTGGACAAGGCTGTTTTCTAACTCCGTATCAGCTTCCCAGCCCTTTCTATGCTTGAGATCTTCAAGTGAAACCCCAAAGAAAACCCTCTGATGATGAAAAACTCCTTTTCCCCACCAGGTACCATGATCAGCGAGTGGCTGAACCCACCTTACAGCAACACCCTCACACAGATCAAGGACCTGACACAGTGACACCAGCATCGGGGCAGAGTCCACACTGCTTTGGCAGGATGCTGCACAGGTCCTGGCAGAGGAAGGGGTGAGAGAAGCAGGAGCTACAAGTGGAAATGGGAATGTTGGAGGGAGTTACAGGTGACTCTCACAAGAGAGGTTGCACTGGAATGCGTTATCTGCTCGGCTGCAGCAGAAATTGCTTTCACAGTGATGTTCCTCACGTAAAAGGCAGCCAGTTTCCATCAATGACAAGTTACTGGAGATGGTTTCAATGATTTAGGCTTTAAAAAGAATAATAAAAATCCCTTTTTAAATACAAAAAATATTTCCCCAGATTTTAACTCCAAAACAGCTGAAAACCTTTCCTTCCCTTCCCAGTTTTCTGTCTTGAAATGCCATTTCTTCTCTTGCAGAAAGTTCTAGCTTAGAATAGAGAGTTTCTGAGAAGGATGTTACTGCACGAGATGCCTCATGCTGCAAAAGCCTTTGTGGAACTGCATTCACAAACACAGATGCTCTATAAACCCTGCACAACCAAGCAGTCTCTTGAGGTCCACCATGGAAGGGACATTTCCATAGTTTGGAAGGCAGCCTGAGACAGCAAATCTGGCTTCTCCATCCTGGATAACAGCCAGTATGTTCCTGAACTGGCTGAACAGCATAAAGGGAATAAATGACCTTTGTACTGAGCAGGAATAGAATCACAGAACAGTTTGGGTTGGAAAGGAACTTAAGACCATCCATTCCCAACCCCTGCCATGGGCAGGGACCCCTTCCACTGGAGCAGCTTGCTCCAAGCCCCTGTGTCCAACCTGGCCTTGAGCACTGCTAGGGATGGGGCAGCCACAGCTTCTCTGGGCACCCTGTACCGGTGCCTCAGCATCCTCATAATGGAGAGCTTCTTCCTTACATCCAGCCTAAATGTCCCCTGTTTAAGTTTGAACCCATTCCCTTTTGTGCTATCACTACAGTCCTTAATGAAGAGTTGCTCTCTGGCATTCCTCTAAGTCCATAAGAAGCCCTTCAAGTTTCCTTGCAGGTAGGATGCCATTCCTGCAGGAAATCCCAAGTTATTCTGGAAGAAACCCCACAATTACCCAGCATACTGTACCTTCCTTAGCTGGCTTTCATATTCTTCTCGGAGCTCCCCCGGTTTGCTTAATTTAATGGGTGCTCTGAATATAAAGTCTGGAAAGAGAAAGGGAGACAAAAAGGAATCGGGTTTTAGCACACAGTGACTGGGAGTGTCCATCATTCCCAGAAGATAAGCTCTCCATGGCCTCCACAACCACATATCTTTATATATCTTTATGTTATGACCATGCTATCAGAGCTCAGTTTAACATAGGAACATCAGGAGGAGGATGGCAACGTAACACCACTTTGCACTGTCCTTTGGGATTCTCAACCGGTCCTGATAAGCAACCAGGGGAGTATTAGGAAGGTGTAAACACAGAGGTTAAGTAACAGCCCTAAGAGGTCACAGGGAATCCAAGGCCCAGAAATGAAACCGGGCTTAAAGCAGCTCCTCCAGCCAGACACCCATGGAACACAGGCTGACAGCAGCAGCACAACACCCTGAATTGACACCCATGTTCTTCTCTCGTTTAAATTAACTCATTGAAAACATTCTATAGACTCACAGAATCCTGGAATGGTTTGGGTTGGAAAGGACCTTAACATCATCCAGTTCCAACCCCCTGCTATGGGCAGGGACACAGTGTTTTCACTCCCCCTTCACAGCCATTTGGGTGCTGTCCCAGAGCAAGCACAGCTTTTATTCCGCTCTGGCTTGCTCCTGAGGTCAGTGATGTGAAGGCAATAGGCTGCTCCATCCGGCAGGAATTCCCCATCCTGCTCCTGCTTCCTCCCTTCCCCCTCGGGAACTGAGGAAGCAAAAGCATCCTGGCACAGGGTTATAGTTTAACCTCCATCCCTGGAGTCTGTTACTCCCCAAATGACTCCCTTCTTTATGTCAGCCTCAAAGCTGCTGTGCAGGACAAGCCTGGGCAAGTTGCACTGCAGTCAGAGGAACCTGGAGGGGAAAGGGAACAACTAAAACAGAATCCCAGAATGGTTGGGGATGAAGGGACCTTAAAGCTCCTCCAGCCCCAATCCCTGCCACGGGCAGGGACCCCTTCCATAGAGCAGCTTGCTCCAAGCCCCTGTGTCCAACCTGGCCTTGAGCACTGCCAGGGATGGGGCAGCCACAGCTTCTCTGGGCACCCTGTGCCAGCGCCTCAGCACCCTCACAGGGAAGAGCTTCTGCCTAAGAGCTCAGCTCAGTCTCCCCTCGGGCAGGTTCAAGCCATTCCCCTTGGCCTGGCCCTACAGGCCCTTGTCCCAAGCCCCTCTCCAGCTTTCCTGCAGCCCCTTTAGGCACTGGAGCTGCTCTAAGGTCTCCCCTTCAGGAGCCTTCTCTTCTCCAGGCTGCCCCAGCCCAGCTCTCTCAGCCTGGCTCTATAGACAACCACTGAACAACCATCCTGACTCAGCCCATATCAGTACTCCAGACAGGGTGCATCATCCCAATATACTATGAATGCAAGCAAGGAGGAAACACCAGTGGTATTTCCTTTTCCCAGCTCTGTAAATTACAGGGCATAAACCAACAGCTCTGCCCCATGTTTTATTTGGGAAGTGTTTAACTCCTCAATAACACTGGTCCAGAATGAAAGGTGGGATAAGTAAATCAAACCCCAACCAGAGAATGCCCCATGGGCATCCTCTGCGCTGCTGTGAGGGCTGGAGCAGCTCTGCTCTGGAGCCAGGCTGAGAGAGCTGGGCTGGGGCAGCCTGGAGAAGAGAAGGCTCCTGAAGGGGAGACCTGAGAGCAGCTCCAGTGCCTAAAGGGGCTGCAGGAAAGCTGGAGAGGGGCTTGGGACAAGGGCCTGTAGGGACAGGCCAAGGGGAATGGCTTGAACCAGATGCCCCCATGGGCATCCTCTGGTTCATGACCACATTTATACAGTCTGTTCCAACCTAGCTGATTCTGTGATCTGCCTCCTCCTTGGGACAGGGACAGGCCAAGCCCTGGTGCTGAACATGCCCAAACATGCCCTTTAAAGACTGACTAAACCCTCCTTGCACCTCCTGCTTTCCACAGGTTTGGTTTTAAGGTTCCTAGAGGAAAGCCCCCCAACTTCAGTCCCTCCTCACCACTGTGAATGCAAACTTCCTGCTCAAGGAATTACGGAGAGAGAATGCTGCCAAGGCCAGAGCTGCACAAATCACAGCGTATTGCTTTCATACTTTAAAAGGGGAAAACCCACTCTTGTAATCAAATATGAGCCATATAGATGATAAGGCTTTGTTCTAAGGAGCTGCCATTCCCTCTCCCTCACACGCCTGCATGAGCTAAGCTTGTTTTTGAAGGAAAACATCCCAAATATCCCCACATGTGCCATAGAAATCCCGAGCGGTGGCGATGCTGGGGAGGCCAGGCTGCATTCCTCCCTCCTGCTGGAAACCTGCCACCAGCTTCTCCCAGGCTGTTTGCCTTGTGTCCTTGAGCCATTCCCAGTTCTTGGGGGATTTTATCAAGCTGAATGTCCAGGGAGGCAGTGCCAAGGGCAGCAGCAATGTGTAACGTGCCTGCAAGCAACTTCACTTACTTCTGTTTAAGGCTTGTCTCAGACCTTATCTCCACGCCTAAAAAGGTGTTATTTCTTCCCTCCAGGGTAATAAAAGCATCTTTGACTAACCCTAGGGAAACATGCAGTGGTAAAGAAGCCACATCAACTGTTTCATTGCTTACACAGGTTCAGCAAGCCAGAAGAGATGTTAAATAATGGAACCATGAAGCTGTGCTGGTTTAGGTAATGTGGTCCAATACCAGGCACAGAGAAGCTGGGGTTGCCCCATCCCTGGCAGTGCTCTAGGCCAGGTTGGACACAGGGGCTTGGAGCAAGCTGCTCCAGTGGAAGGGGTCCCTGCCTATGGCAGTGGGTTGGGACTGGAGGAGCTTTAAGTGCCCTTCAATCCAAACCAGTCTGTGGCTCCGTAACATTTACAACACCCCATTATGGTTTCTCGGGTAGGGCAATGCTGCACAGTGGCTGTCCCCAGCCAAGGATGCTTCTATCAGCAAATGGAACCAGACTGGGTGGTTCCAGGGCATCTGATGCATTGCAGAGCATTCAGATGCTCTGATGATCAGAGCATCACACACATTCCTCCCTGCTCTAATTCTGGATGTTCAGTTCCAGGACAAGTCAGCTCAGCTGTTTCAATGTGTGCTATAGCTGAGGAGAACAATAAAATGGGTAAGAAGAGGGAACAAAAAGCCTTTTACTTGATTTGGACCAAAACTCCAGCTTATTCTTCCTCTTGAGTTATCTGAATGGTTTCTGAATGACACTGACTTTGAAGGGCTGTTGGAAGCCTGGCATGAGATGCTCCTGAACACAGTGATAACTGAGTCACAGCAGCAGGATCAGACCTGGCCTCCTGCTCCTTTGTGCTGGCAGGCAAGAGTTTCATCCCATTGTGTTCAATCTGGGCAAAAAACAACGGATTTCTGCACTATTTGAGAAGACAAAAGAGTTTCTGATTACTTAAGGCTGGTTCTCTTTACAAGAGGCATTTGACTCGTAGCTTCAAGCCCCCGAATGACTCCATCCTTTCAACATTACACAGAATTGTGTTACACACTGTGTGTACATTACACACTGTCACCATTACTCCTCACCCCTGACCAGCAGATTTTATACTGGCAAAAGCTTCAGGAACATCCATCTGGTGAATTCAGCAACATGGGATGAATAACGAAGTTGAACTCGATTCAGAAACCCTTTGGTTCCCTGTCTGTTGTTCAGAGGCTCCTAGGCTTTGCCAAACCAATGCCATGGGGCAAGCCAAAGCCCTGCCACACGCAGCAGTGAATCCTCATGCATGATCCATGGAATCTTGCAGCAAACTTTGCAGCTTCCTTGTCCCCTTTATTCCTGACTGGGATAATCAAAACCTTGAGGTTTTCACTTAACTCCCAGCAGTTGGTGTTTATACTTGAAGATGAGATCTTGAGGTTTTCAAAGCACAAAACAAGGAGTCAGAAGCTTTCAGTCTATGGAGAGGTTTGGAAACAGTTTTCCAACCAGTTTCTCTAGCAGCTTTAGAAGAGCATTAAATTACATGAAGATGTGGCAATGGTGCGTTGGGGCATGTTTGGAAACAAGGATAATTCAGCCATAAATCATAAGTGGAAGAATCAATAATGTAGAAGCTGCAGGAAGACTCTGAGCTGTCACATCCTGGTAGGAGAGCACATAGGGATGCCAGACCCCTTCCCCTGCCCTGCTGTGGGCATCTGTGGTGCAGCAAACAGGAGACGAGATCCAAGCCAAGCTAGGACTGATCTACTGAAAACATAAATGTAACCCTCCAAAAAGTTTTGGTTTTTCATCCCAAAACAGCTCTCATAATGTAACAGGCTCCAGACCACTTCTCATGCAGAGACAAATGGGACAAAAATAGACTGAGTCGAGTTTTGAGCCTGGAGTTCCTGCTGAAGCAGAAGATGACACTAAAAAATGTTAATGTGGTAGATAGCTATCAACATGCTGTCATTTCTCCCCCACGTGCTTCAGCCTAAATAGACCAGTACCAGTGATTGCAGTGATCTCCCCAAGACAAGTCTTCCCAACAGATTTTCACAGAATCATGGAATGGGTTGGGTTGGAATGGAACTTAAATGTTCCTCCATTCCCAACCCCCTGCCATGGGCAGGGACCCCTTCCACTGGAGCAGCTTGCTCCAAGCCCCTGTGTCCAACCTGGCCTTGAGCACTGCCAGGGATGGGGCAGCCACAGCTTCTCTGGGCACCCTGTGCCAGCGCCTCAGCACCCTCACAGGGAAGAGCTTCTGCCTAAGAGCTCAGCTCAGTCTCCCCTCGGGCAGGTTCAAGCCATTCCCCTTGGCCTGGCCCTACATGCCCTTGTCCCAAGCCCCTCTCCAGCTTTCCTGCAGCCCCTTTAGGCACTGGAGCTGCTCTAAGGTCTCCCCTTCAGGAGCCTTCTCTTCTCCAGGCTGCCCCAGCCCAGCTCTCTCAGCCTGGCTCCAGAGCAGAGCTGCTCCAGCCCTCGCAGCAGCTCCATGGCCTCCTCTGGGCTCGCTCCAACAACTCCAGGTCCCTCTTGTGCTGCTGCCCCAGAGCTGGATCAGGACTGCAGGGGGGGTCTCAACAGAGCACAGCAGAGGGGGAGAATTACCTCATTTTGCTTTATTTATATTCCAAATAGAGCATCCCAGCTCCCCAGCAGTGATGCTGGGCACAGAAATCATCGCTTTCCCTGCACCTCTGGCTCCACCTCTTCATTTTCAAAAGTTTGCCTTGGAGAGCTGTTACAAAGGCACAAAGAGCCACCAGAAAGGGGATGTATTAAAAGCAAGACAGAGAACAAAGAAATCCATCAGTTAATGGGAAGGGGCAGAGAAATAATTGCACAGCAAAAGCCTGAGTGTTCACAAGAGCAATGTTTCAGTGTTCACCAAAAATTACCTGTGATCAGGTACTCTGAGAACAAGAGGCAAATAAAGATGCTCAGAAATGGAAAAAGGAAGGTATTTTAGAAGAACCCACTTGAATCCTGCTTCTCATCCATCGGGCTGATCTGTCCTGCCTGGTTTCTATGGACAGCTAACAGTGAACATCAACCTGTGGGTTTCACAAGATGCACATACATTAAATAGATGTTATGATAGACAGTGGTATAAATAGATAAAAGGTCATTAAAGCCAGCAGGGATGTACCAAGTTCATGAATACAATAGATTGTAAATGGAAAGACCTCTCCAGGAATGTGTCCAAGAACTGGTTGATGCCTCTGCCCCGTGTCTAAGCACCAGTCACAGCAAATATGAGAGTTGTTTGGGCCATATTGGGTCTAAATCCACAAGATGTGTGCTCTTATGGGCAGTAACTCCTGGGAAGAGGCTTTGAATAAGGCAATATGGAAGATGGAGATGCTGTCTGCAGGTGCAAGAGGGAGACACAGAAAGGTGGCTTCAGAAAGATGGTGAAATCCCCCCTTGGTAAGTTCTGAACTGTTGTGGTCATCTTTGAAGCTTCCTGGAGCAAAGGAGTTTTCCTTAAGGTCATGGAGAAGTAGGGGAATGAGAGGAAAGCAGCTCCTTGAAACAGTAGGCTTAGTTTCAGTATGTGCATGGGTACTACAACCAGCGTTAGTCCATTAGCAAGTATCTAGAAGGTAACAGGCAAAGCACAAACACCAGTTCTGTAAGAACAACTCGAATGGATTCAATCCAATCTCCTTTGATGGAGAAATTAGGGGATGGGGGGGGAAACAAGTAACGATGTGAGTTCAGCTCCTGGGGCTTTGAAGGTGTTTTACCCACTGTAGAGACCAAGATATCCATATTAGAGAAAGTTAATGCCCAGCAGGATGTGCTGTGTTAGGGGTCACCCATGTACCTGTGAGAAGCCCATGCAGAAACTGCTCTGCACTGTCCAAAACCTGCTCAGGAGAGAAAAGTGTAAGGAAATAAAGCAAGAAAATATGAGAGTAGGAACCCCTATAAAGGAATCAGTGCCAAGGCCAGGCTGGATGGGGTCCAAGGCCAGGTTGGACACAGGGGCTTGGAGCAAGCTGCTCTAGTGGAAGGTGTCCCTGCCCATGGCAGGGGGTTGGAACTGGATGAGCTTTAAGGTCCCTTCCAACTCAAACCAGTGTGGGATTCCATGAACTCAAAATCCTGCCCTTCTGCCTGTGTGGAGAAGGAACAGAGCTGCCTGGGGAGGCAGAGTGTGGTATGAAGGCACTGGAGGGAAGAAGCTCAGAGTCCCAGCTGGAGAAGCAGTAAGGAGCAATAGGTTAACCCCATGAGGACAGGTTACGAGATGCTCGATATGGTTTAGCACCAACACCTTTGGGCCCATGGAGACCACTCGAGCTCAGGGGCACTGCACTGCACAACCACAGAAGCTGGAATGTTCTCCTGGTGCTCTCAGAGCCACGCATGCAGCCCTGCAGAGCTGCCAGCTTGGGACTGCAGGACTGGTCTTAGATGGAGCTGAAATACCAGCACACAGGCTCATTTCATGAGGTTTCCTTGCATGCTGATTCCCACCTCACTCTCTAGCTCCCATATCATAGATCATATAGTTAGGGTTGAAAAGGACCGGATATATCCCTGTTTTCCAAGGTAACCCCCTCCTCAGCATCCTGAATAACAGTAAGCAAAAACATACTGTGCCTTTTCCATTTGGTAACACATAAAAGAACCCATTCTTGGAAGCAGTGAGAAACAAACTGCTAGTTAGGCATAACCACCATTCAAATGGATGCACAACTAGCTGGAGAATGACCTTCCAAGAGTTTATGACCCAGTGCTATGCCAGGACAGCCTCTCAGAGTGGCCACTGGGGCTAGTTCTGGGTCTGGGCCTAATCTCTCTCTTCATTAAGGGCTTGAATGGTAGAGGAGAAATACTTTAAGTACTGTGGATGAGTGGAGAGAGGATGAAAAAGGACTCTGATAGTCTCATGGCATGGTTCTTACTGCTCCTGAAGAAGCATCCCTACCTTATTTCCTTCCCATCAAACAGCTCTACACCAAGAATGCTGCAGCAAGGAGCTAAAAAAGAGGCAGGGATGGCTTTAATCAGACTGATGTAGGAAGTAAATCCCTGCTTTTCACACAGCAGGGAAAGGCTTCCTTGGGATTGCCGCTTCTAACCTCATAGCGCTGTGGTCCGGAGGCAAAGAGAACTGGTGACAGGGCAACAGGAATGAGAGGAAATGAAGGAATCCCCAGGAAATGCTCAGTAACTGGGACTGGTTTGGGCCAGTGGGGGAAGAGGGAAACCACAGCCAAAAAAAGCCTCGGAGGAAGGAGGGGGAGGCTGTGTTCAACCCCATCCCTCTCCCAAGAGCATCAGTTATAACTGTGCATCATGACCAGGCAGAAGAGAGACAAAAGGAATCAACTGCCTTTTGATAGAGAAGATTCTGATTAGATATTAAGCAAAATTTTCCAAGGATTCAGAGGCTGGAACAAAGGTGGATGTGGGATCCCCCTCTGCTGTCTGTATGAATGGATTTGGATGCCTATGAGGAATGGTTGAGGTCCACTTGATCCTAACTCAGTGTAAGGGAGCCCTGGTCCTTTCCAAAACACGTGGGGGTCTATTCCATAAACCAGTTTTATTCCATTCCTCCCAGAGCACTTTCCTGTTAGGAGTTTAAACTTCATGATCAACGTAACAAGCCTTTGCCTTGGAAAACTGGATTTGTTTCCCAGTTTATAGGGGAAATGTTTGTTCTTCAGCAATCTTCCAGCCTCCCTGAAGTCAGCTATAATCTGGGATGGCAATGGCAGGATTGATAGGCAGAAATCTATCAGTGTGGTGAGGATTTCATACTGAAGGTAGGCCTTGTGCCTGCTGAGAAGATACAGACCTCATCTGCTTGTCCTTTTGCTCAAGGTCCTCTTCTTTAGCCCTGATTCACAAGGAACTACATCTGCCTTGGGAGAAACGTGCATGTACTCATTTCCTTCCAAATCAGGCTGAGCACCTTGCTGTGAACATATTCTGTTCCTTCTTCTTGGCTAGCTGGTCTCCACGCCTCCATCTGCTGCACTTATCTGCCTTCCAAGACTTCCACCAGGCAGCTCTTTGAATATCAGAAACCTTTCTTAGCAAAGCAATACATCCTGAACTCAAGATCTGGTTTTACACCAGCACATAAGGTGCCTTTCCACATGCTGTATGGTATAGAGATGCCCATGGAGCAAGCAGAGAGGCCACCTACTCCCTTACAGAGCAGCAGTGGTGCCCAGTGACAGGACAGGAAGCAACAGGCACAAACTGCAATACAAGGAGTTCCATTTAGCAGCAGAAACCACTTTTTAACTGTCAGGGTGGTCAAACCCCAGTACAGGCTGCCCAAGGAGGAGATAAGAGTCTCCAACCTTGATATAAGACAATCAAAACCCATATGGACACACTCCTGGGTAACCTGCTCCTGGTGACCCTGCTTTGAGCAGAGGTTGGGTCAACAGAGATCCCTGCCAACCTCAACCATGGGGAGACTCAGTAACATCAAGATCTGATATCAATCCCTAACATCAAGTCAAACCACATCCACTGCTCACTCTCTACATGTAGTAGGTCCTACCATTTGTAACACATCAACTACCTTTGATTTACACACTACTGGCCCAATTTACATCATAAGTGGCCAGTTACCTTTACAGCTTTTAGCCCGACACAGACACTTGGTGCCACTTAAGGACAAGGTTGAGCCTAAGCTAGAAATGCATCAGAACTGCTGTTGGAGCTCCTTTTATCTCACTTCATCAGCTATGAACCCAATGGCTCCATAGCCTGAAGTGTCATTTTATGGTGGCAAGGTCTATGGCATGAAACGTGGAGTACAGCATGAGTAGGGGTTACTCCAGGCCAGTTTAGAGCCTATGACACCCAAGGTGTACAAGGTGACACATGGGGTAATGGCTTAAAACTTAAAGAGGGGATGTTTAGATTGGAGATAAGGCAGAAGCTCTTTCCTGTGAGGGTGCTGAGGCACTGGAATGGGTGCCCAAGGAAGTTGTGGCTGCTCCATCCCTGGCAGTGTTCAAGGCCAGGTTGGACAGAGCCTTGGGTGCCATGGTTTAGTGTGAGGTGTCCCTGCCCAGCAGGGGGGTTGGAACTGGGTGATCTTAAGGTCCTTTCCAACCCTAACTATTCTATGGTTCTATGGCTCCATGATTCTCAGCACTAAGACCCTCCACGATGCTCTCCAAGACATCCCATAGTGTTAGGAAGTCCAGGTAGGCAGAAAATGACAACCAGCACAACAACCATGTGCCTTGCTGCATGGACTCCCAGCCTGGTTTGGGCTGGAAGGGAGCCTAAAGCTCCTCCAGCTCCAACCCCTGCCACGGGCAGGGACCCCTTCCACTGGAGCAGCTTGCTCCAAGCCCCTGTGTCCAACCTGGCCTTGAGCACTGCCAGGGATGGGGCAGCCACAGCTCCTCTGGGCACCCTGTGCCAGCGCCTCAGCACCCCAAGATGTGCAAAATATTCCCATGTCAGACAATCCATTCAAGCAGAGAATTAAAACTATTCCCTCATAACAACCAAGGCACTGCACAAGCCTCCCTGTGCCACTGCTGGATATCCCCCCCTGCGAGCTCAGACCAAGCTGGGAATACTTAAGCATGCCTGACACCACTGCCCCGGAGCAGAGATGGACTCAAGGAGTTCCTATGGTCCCTCCTCTGGCTGGGCCAGGAAGGAGGAACCGCTCCCAAGGAGGAACTAGATACTCCCAAAGAGGAACTGCTCCCAGCCTCCTGGCTCAGCTCCCTCCGTTCCTTGGTTCAGCAAACCCTCCCAGTTCCCCTCCAGGTGAACGGGCTTAGCTCAAAGCACCGCTTGAAGCCCTTGAGGCTCAGCCTGCTCATTCTGCCCGCAGGAAACGAGAGGGTGCAGACACAAGCATGACCAAGGAGACCGGTAACACGCTGGAAACCGCCCGCTATGGGCATGGCAGAAGGATGTTTATCCATCGGCTGCTCCACAGGGCTCCCACCAGCGCTGCTACCGCGAAGCACTCGGGCAGGCGCCTCGCCAAGCAACACGATCCCTGCGTGCAGGGAGGTTGGACAGCAGCAAGGGGGGAATCTTCCGCAGCGCCTTGGCTCCCATGGGGAGAGAGCAACGCCTCGGGCTGGAAGGAGGGGAGTTCCTCCCAAAGGAAGCACACGGAGCGGAGGAGGAGGGCTGAGAGCCTGAACTGCGAACCCATGGGATCGCTGTGTCAACAAGGGACCGGGGCTTCCCACTGCGAAGGAGCCTTCCTCTAACACAAACCCACCCCATCTGCAGCCCTTCCAATGGGCAGCACCCTCGCAAGCACTCCCTTTTCGGTCCATGCTGTTACACAAATAACCATCAATGTGCCACTGCTGGGCTCAAGCAGCCGCTTGGAGAGACCAAACCATCCCCACGGATGAGCACGGGGTGAGATGCTGCCAGCACCCTGCTCCCACCCACTCTTCACACCTCCCATCCCACCATGCCCACGGTGCTCTATGAGGGGGTCACCCTCCTGCTCCCCACCACTGCCGGGGTGCAGAGCACGACGGGGGCATGGAGATGTTGATGTGGGGGAACACGGCCCCCCCCAGCCCAGGCTGCCCCTCAGGGCCCATCTCCCACCATGGCACAGGAGGGCGCGCTCAAACCCTCTCCCCCCCATAATCACCACCGCAGGACGGGGCTGAGCCCCACAAACTCCCTGCGCCCTCCCGCCCCGTCGGGGCTGAACACGCACCTTGCTCCTGCCGCTGCTCCCCGCCTCCTCCTCCTCCTCCTCCGGCAGCCGTCGTGGCGGCGGGCTCGGCGCGGGCCCATGTGGAGAGGCGGCTGCGGCAGAGCGGGCAGCACAGGCCCGGGCCCTGCAGGCAGCGCTGGAAGCAAGCGAGGCACAACGAGTGGCGGCAGGGCGGCGTCACCGCCTCCACCAGCGCCTGCCGGCACCCCGGGCACTCCGACACCGCCAGCAACACCTCCTCCTTCTCCTTCTCCTCCTCTTCTTCCTCCGACACCACCCCGGGCCGGGCCCGCCGCCGCCGGCCCCGCCGCGCCGTTACCGCGGCCCGTCCGCCGGGCGCCGCCGCCGCCGCCATCTTCTCACTCTTGGAAGGGACAGAGCGCTGGGGGGGGGCGAGGCCACGCCCACCGCACATAATTCATGAGGGGACGCGCCCCCTGCTTTAAAGTCAGGAGAGCCCCGAGCGCAGCACGGCTCCCGCGCCACGTTGACCACGCCCATCTAGTTAATATTCATGAGGTATCCTATATAAGGACGAGCCCCCTCTTCACTCCTGCAGCACGGGTTGTAGGGGAGGTTGGTGCTTACTGCAGAGCGATGCTCACGGCTTGGGATGAAGGGAGCTTAAAGCTCCTCCAGCCCCAACCCCTGCCACAGGCAGGGACCCCTTCCATAGAGCAGCTTGCTCCAAGCCCCTGTGTCCAACCTGGCCTTGAGCACTGTCAGGGATGGGGCAGCCACAGCTTCTCTGGGCACCCTGTGCCAGCGCCTCAGCACCCTCACAGGGAAGAGCTTCTGCCTAAGAGCTCAGCTCAGTCTCCCCTCGGGCAGGTTCAAGCCATTCCCCTTGCAGGGCTTTGGGCCAGGAGATGAACTGGAGCCACAGAAACCAAGTTCTGCTCAGGGGGGCTGGATGCTCAGGAGCTATTTGGGACAGTATCTGCCAGAGATCCCGTTCTAACCCCCCTGTGGCAAGGACCCCTGCAGAGAGCTGAAGCTCTGCACCGCGTCTTGTCCTGTGAGTGCCTTTGGTGGGGAAATGTCCCCTGTTCCCACGTTCTCTGTCCCACCCTGAGGGCTCTCCAGGCCCCATCTCCCAGGTCAGGCTGATCCGGGGGAGCAGGCAGTTTTGGGGTGCCAGGGTGTCCATAGGGACTGCAGTGATAGGACAAGGGGTGATGGGTTCAGACTGAAACAGGGGAAGCTCAGGTTGGAGATAAGGCAGAAGCTCTTCCCTGTGAGGATGGTGAGGCACTGGAATGGGTTGCCCAGGGAAGTTAATCCCACGTTGTCTCTGCTGCTCCTTCCTCCTCAGGTGAGGATCCTCGCACTCTTCCTCTGCTCCATCACGGGTTCCCTCCATGGGCTCCTCCAGCATGAGTCTTTCCCATGGGTCCAGCTCTTTGTGAGCAGCTCCAGTGCCAGTCCCTTCCATGGGGTGCATCCTTCAGGAGCCGTGGCTCCACCATGGGGTCAGGGCCCTGCCAGTCCTGCAGCAAACCTGCTCCAGTGCGGGTTCCTCTGTCTGAGGGGCCACAGGAGCCTGCTCCAGCACAGGCTTCCCATGGGATCACAGCCTCCTTTGGGTGCCCCCTGCTCCAGGGTCCCTTGGGGACCCCATTCCCAGGGTGGGGGGAAGGAAAACTCCCTTTTTCCCCAAGGAAAACGCGTGCCTTTGGGTGCCGCAGCCCCTCTCCTCATCCCTTCTTTACTGGAAGAGCGTCCCTCTGCAAACCCTGCCTGGAGGAGGAAGGGGATAAGGGGAGGCAGCACGGAACAGACCCCAGGGATGTGCTCCTGAGACTGCCAATGAATGGCTCCATGGGGACGAAGCTGGGGTTCACTGAGCGCTGAGCTCACCGCAGCCAGCATCCCATGCCCGTGCCTCATTGTCTGGCTCATCCCCAAAGCCTGGCTCTTTGCTGCCTCCTTTCCCCCGCTCTGGATGCACAGCCCCTCTACACCAGCTCTGGTTTGCAACCTCTTTTCACACCCTTTTTCTACCCCAAAAGGAGGATGCTTAAATGGGATTTTGCATCTCTCCCTCCGAGGCTCCATAGGAAGCGGCACCTCTCAGGAAGGAAGGAGATGATGAAGGGAGTGGAGCATCTCCCTTATGAGGAGAGACTGAGGGAGCTGGGTCTCTATAGTTTGGAGAAGAGGAGACTGAGGGGTGACCTTATTAGTGTATATAAATATATAAAGGGGGAGTGTCCCGAGGATGGAGCCAGGCTCTTCTCAGTGGCAAACAATGATAGGACAAGGGGCAATGGGTACAAACTGGAACACAAGAGGTTCCACTTAAACTCCTTCTCAGTGAGGTGACAGAACACTGGACCAGGCTGCCCAGGGAGGCTGTGGAGTCTCCTTCTCTGGAGACATTCAAAACCCGCCTGGACACGTTCCTGTGTAACCTTATCTGGGTGTTCCTGCTCTGCAGGGGGATTGGACTGGATGAGCTTTTGAGGTCCCTTCCAATCTCTAACATACTGTGATGCTGTGAGTTCAAAGCCTTCCCCTCTCAGTAGAAGCTGCTCCTTAAACCCTGGGTGTGCTCTGCAAGCTCTGCTCCTTGTTTGCTAACTGCTCGATGCTGCAGGCCAAGGAGGCTTCCTTCAGGAGAGACTGTACCTTGTGGGAAGCCTCCAAGGGGTGTTTTTCAATGCGGTTAATGAGAAATGAACCAGTATCTGAAGGGGGCCTATAGGGATGCTGGGGATGGACTCTTCATTAGGGACTGCAGTGATAGGACAAGGGGTGATGGGTTCAGACTGAAACAGGGGAAGTTTAGATTGGATATAAGGAGGAAATTCTTCCCTGTGAGGGTGCTGAGGCACTGGAATGGGTGCCCAGGGAGGTTGTGAATGCTCCATCCCTGGCAGTGTTCAAGGCCAGGTTGGACAGAGCCTTGGGTGCCATGGTTTAGTGTGAGGTGTCCCTGCCCATGGCAGGGGGTTGGAACTGGATGATCTTAAGGTCCTTTCCAACCCAAACTATTCTATGATTCTAAATAACCAACTGGGCATCCCTAAAGCTTCAAACGCTGACAGCAGCCAGGTCCCTGCAGCTGCAAGGGCTCACACAGCACCAGAGGTGGAAGTGCAGTTCCTGAAGATACCTAACCTGGGTTCTTAGCATGGGCTAAGGAGGACCTGTGGGTCTGATGGCTTCTGAACAGGGCTGATGGACAGAAACAGCTCTGGGGCAGCAGCACAAGAGGGATGTGGAGCTGTTGGAGTGAGGCCAGAGGAGGCCATGGAGGTGCTGCGAGGGCTGGAGCAGCTCTGCTCTGGAGCCAGGCTGAGAGAGCTGGGCTGGGGCAGCCTGGAGAAGAGAAGGCTCCTGAAGGGGAGACCTGAGAGCAGCTCCAGTGCCTAAAGGGGCTGCAGGAAAGCTGGAGAGGGGCTTGGGACAAGGGCCTGTAGGGCCAGGCCAAGGGGAATGGCTTGAACCTGCCCGAGGGGAGACTGAGCTGAGCTCTTAGGCAGAAGCTCTTCCCTGTGAGGGTGCTGAGGCGCTGGCACAGGGTGCCCAGAGAAGCTGTGGCTGCCCCATCCCTGGCAGTGCTCAAGGCCAGGTTGGACACAGGGGCTTGGAGCAAGCTGCTCCAGTGGAAGGGGTCCCTGCCTGTGGCAGGGGTTGGAGCTGGAGGAGCTTTAAGCTCCCTTCAACCCAAGCCATTCCATGATTCCCTGTTGCCTTACAAACCCCTATAGCAAGTAGAGGAAGAAACCTCAAACACTAGCCCTTCTCAGAGGACAGGTTTCTTCTCACGGTGCTGCCCCAGCCATGGTCCTGCTTTGATCCTTCCCATTGCCCCTCTGCTCCCTGTGCTCTCCATCAGCATCTCCCACAGGGCACTGTCTTCTACAGGTTCATGGAATCCAAGGGCTTCTTCCTTAGCCCTCACCTTGGCTGGGGTGACTTCGTGGTTCATTCCTTTCTCCTGGGAGCATCAAGTCTGTGGGTGGCTTCACCTAAAGCCAAGCACTGCTCTTCCCTTCTGCACATGGGTTTTAGTAGTGCTTGGGTTCGATGTCACCCTGATGGCCCTTGTACCCGGGCTTTGGCAATGCAGGTTTCTACATCTGAGAGCTTGAATCCCCTCAAAGAAGCGAATTTGGGGGCATTTTTAAGGCAGCCTCTGGTTCAGAATCTGCCTCCAGAGGAACCTGGTGCTGTGCAGGGCATTCTGCACTGCTTGGCTCCATCACACACTCCTCTAAAGCGGGGTCCATGGCCACCGCGACAGCCCCGGATAAGCTGTGTGCAGGGAGGGAGGACCAGAGAGGCTCTGCACTGGTTGCTATGGAAATCTCTTGTGCTTCTCTTCTGCTTCCCATCTCTTTACTGGGGCACTAAACCCATCTGTCTTTGCACCACATTTCAGTGCCAGGCCCCTCTCTGATGAAGCATCTCAGCCACCCTCACATTGGGGTGGCTGCAGAGACAGAGGTGAAGCCTCTGTCCCTATATCCAGAGGGTAGGTTTAGGCTGGATATAAGGAGAGCTTTGGGCCTCCTTGAAAGAGCTGTGGATGGAGAGAGGAAGGGGAGATCCATGCCCAAAACACAGCCTCTAAATGGGTGCCAGGGACTTGCTAGGGGTTATCATCTACTTGCTGTCCCACCCACACGTCTATCTATAGTTCAGCTGTTGAATGGGTAGAAGGATGTCAGTGCATCGATCCTCACCATTGTGGGGATCCACAAAGGGCCAGTTGATGGAAAAGGTGTTTTCCAGGGAACAAACAATTGCAGTGACTTTAAAGTGTATTGCAGTGACTATTGAGATGAATGATGAGGTGAAGGAGGCAGTGATTTGGTGCTGGGACTGCACTTGGTCCATCAGCTCAGGTGTGTGTCCTGTAGATGCTGCTGCTAAACAGATGGGGCACATCATAGAAACATAGAATAGCTAGGGTTGGAAAGGGCCTTAAGGTTATCCAGTTCCACCCCCTGCCATGGGCAGGGACACCTCACACTAAACCATGGCACCCAAGGCTCTGTCCAACCTGGCCTTGAACACTGCCAGGGATGGAGCATTCACAACCTCCCTGGGCAACCCATTCCAGTGCCTCAGCACCCTCACAGGAAAGAGCTTCTGCCTTATCTCCAACCTGAACTTCCCCTGTTTCAGTTTGAACCCATCACCCCTTGTCCTATCACTGCAGTCTCTATGGACACCCTGGCACCCCGAAACTGCCTGCTCCCCCGGATCAGCCTGACCTGGGAGATGGGGCCTGGAGAGCCCTCAGGGTGGGACAGAGAACATGGGAACAGGGGACATTTCCCCACCAAAGGCACTCACAGGACAAGACACGGTGCAGAGCTTCAGCTCTCTGCAGGGGTCCTTGCCACAGGGGGGTTAGAACGGGGTCTCTGGCAGATACTGTCCCAAATAGCTCCTGAGCATCCAGCCCCCCTGGGCAAAGCTTGGTTTCTGTGGCTCCAGTTCATCTCCTGGCCCAAAGCCCTGCAAGGGGAATGGCTTGAACCTGCCCGAGGGGAGACTGAGCTGAGCTCTTAGGCAGAAGCTCTTCCCTGTGAGGGTGCTGAGGCGCTGGCACAGGGTGCCCAGAGAAGCTGTGGCTGCCCCATCCCTGGCAGTGCTCAAGGCCAGGTTGGACACAGGGGCTTGGAGCAAGCTGCTCCAGTGGAAGGGGTCCGGGTTTGGGGCTGGAGGAGCTTTAAGCTCCCTTCATCCCACCCCATTCCATGATTCCACAGCTCAGGACGTGCGGAGCCCAGCGCCGGCCTGCAGAGGGTATCCTAAGCCAGCGCAAGGCTCCAGCCTCGCACCCCGCAGCCCCAGGCGGGATGCTCTGCCTTGCCCAGCCTGCAGGGATCGGCTCCTTGGTCCTCACCTCCCCGTTGGAGCCGGCGGGGCTCCGGCACCCCCGTTTCCCTCTGTGCTCCTGCCTGCGATGGTACCGGCTCCGTCCAGGCACTGCCCGTGGATGCGGGTGGGGATGTGCTGCAGAGGAGACAGGAGATACGGACAGGCAATGGTGCTGGGCTCCCCCATTCTCCTCTATGGCCTTCCCCCTTCCTTTGCCCAGCCTTTCTTCACCCCTCTCTCTTATCTGGTTGCTGATCTCCATTCCTGGAGGGCAATCTCATCCTCACAACCCGCTGTTGCTGGTTTGCCTTGGTTAAAGGCTATAGATTACGTGCATTAACCATGTTGTTGCTCTTAGAATCACAGAATCAACCAGGCTGGAAAAGCCCTTTCAGCTCATCCAGTGCAACCATTGCCCATCAGTGCCAAGGCCACCACTGCCCCATGGCACTGAGGCCTCGTCTCCACGGGGTGTGAACCCTTGCAGGGCCGGTGCCTGCAGCCCTGCCCTGGGCAGCCTGTTCCAATGCCTGAGCACCCTCTGGGGCAGGAATTGGTCCTCAGCTCCATCTAAACCTGCCCTGGTGCTGCTCTTGTGCTTGGCATCACCCTCAGACATTAAAGGCACTGTTTGCTCATCCCAGGCTGGGCTGTGTGGTTCTATTGGCAAATGATCTTTTTAAGCTTCATTGGTCATTGCCTTCAATCCCCAAAGATGCAGCTTTAGAGCTCTTGAAGGTCCTCCAGCGCCCAGATTCATGCAAACCCAACCACTGCCTGCACTGGTTAGGGCTGGATGGCGATCAGACCTTCTCAGATGCTGGCGCTTGCTCCCACAGGGATCTTATTGTAACTCCACAAAGCCATTGGGAGTGCCCTTTGCATTCAAGGTGCTGTAGTAAATTGTGTTGCTCCCAGCACAGGTCCTGCTGTAGGGTGGTGGGTGTAAAGGATGCTCCTCCTTTTCTTGGAGCAGGAGTCAAGAGAGGTTGGGTGATGTCCTCAGGAGAGGTTGGGTGATGTCCCCAGGAGAGGTTGGGTGATGTCCTCAGGAGAGGTTGGGTGATGTCCCCAGGAGAGGTTGGGTGATGTCCTCAGGAGAGGTTGGGTGATGTCCCCAGGAGAGGTTGGGTGATGTCCCCAGGAGAGGTTGGGTGATGTCCTCAGGAGAGGTTGGGTGATGTCCTCAGGAGAGGTTGGGTGATGTCCTCAGGAGAGGTTGGGTGATGTCCCCAGGAGAGGTTGGGTGATGTCCTCAGGAGAGGTTGGGTGATGTCCTCAGGAGAGGTTGGGTGATGTCCTCAGGAGAGGTTGGGTGATGTCCCCAGGAGAGGTTGGGTGATGTCCTCAGGAGAGGTTGGGTGATGTCCTCAGGAGAGGTTGGGTGATGTCCCCAGGAGAGGTTGGGTGATGTCCCCAGGAGAGGTTGGGTGATGTCCCCAGGAGAGGTTGGGTGATGTCCTCAGGAGAGGTTGGGTGATGTCCCTAGGAGATGTAGGGTGATGTCCCCAGGAGAGGTTGGGTGATGTCCCCAGGAGAGGCTGGGTAATGTCCGTCCCCAGGAGAGGTTGGGTGATGTCCTCAGGAGAGGTTGGGTGATGTCCTCAGGAGAGGTTGGGTGATGTCCTCAGGAGAGGTTGGGTGATGTCCTCAGGAGAGGTTGGGTGATGTCCCCAGGAGAGGTTGGGTGATGTCCCCAGGAGAGGTTGGGTGATGTCCTCAGGAGAGGTTGGGTGATGTCCCCAGGAGAGGTTGGGTGATGTCCTCAGGAGAGGTTGGGTGATGTCCCCAGGAGAGGTTGGGTGATGTCCTCAGGAGAGGTTGGGTGATGTCCCCAGGAGAGTTGGGTGATGTCCCCAGGAGAGGTTGGGTGATGTCCCCAGGAGAGGTTGGGTGATGTCCTCAGGAGAGGTTGGGTGATGTCCCCAGGAGAGGTTGGGTGATGTCCCCAGGAGAGGTTGGGTGATGTCCCCAGGAGAGGTTGGGTGATGTCCCCAGGAGAGGTTGGGTGATGTCTCCAGGAGAGGTTGGGTGATGTCCTCAGGAGAGGTTGGGTGATGTCCCCAGGAGAGGTTGGGTGATGTCCCCAGGAGAGGTTGGGTGATGTCCTCAGGAGAGGTTGGGTGATGTCCCCAGGAGAGGTTGGGTGATGTCCCCAGGAGAGGTTGGGTGATGTCCCCAGGAGAGGTTGGGTGATGTCCTCAGGAGAGGTTGGGTGATGTCCTCAGGAGAGGTTGGGTGATGTCCTCAGGAGAGGTTGGGTGATGTCCCCAGGAGAGGTTGGGTGATGTCTCCAGGAGAGGTTGGGTGATGTCCTCAGGAGAGGTTGGGTGATGTCCCCAGGAGAGGTTGGGTGATGTCCCCAGGAGAGGTTGGGTGATGTCCTCAGGAGAGGTTGGGTGATGTCCCCAGGAGAGGTTGGGTGATGTCCTCAGGAGAGGTTGGGTGATGTCCCCAGGAGAGGTTGGGTGATGTCTCCAGGAGAGGTTGGGTGATGTCCCCAGGAGGGTTGGGTGATGTCCTCAGGAGAGGTTGGGTGATGTCCCCAGGAGAGGTTGGGTGATGTCCTCAGGAGAGGTTGGGTGATGTCCTCAGGAGAGGTTGGGTGATGTCCTCAGGAGAGGTTGGCTGATGCCCTCTGCAGACAGCCTCCCTAGCTCAAGGTGTGAGACTCAATAAAACTCCCGAGTGAGACTGAATTTTATGTGCTCCATTGGGCAAAGCAACCTCCGGGCCTGCTCCATGGTGAATTCTCTGCTTGGATGTCCCCCAGATACAAGTGCCTTCAGGAGGAGCTCTCCTTGGCTTGAATCCCCCATCAGGATGGGAGCAGGGATGCTGGGTACAGAACTGCAGCCAGAGGCAGCTCCCTGAGCTGCTGCACCATGAGGAGGTGCTGATGCTTGCAGGTAAGCTGTCTCCCTGCGGCTCCAGGAGATGTTCAGTGCTCACTTCTAGCTTGGAGACACCTCTCCTGCCATGGCTGAACCAAAGCCATGGTTTGGGGTGGGACAGGAGTCTGGGTGCAGACGTGGCTCCGATGTGCCCAGTGAGGAGCTCAAGGTTACACCATCAGTCATGGGATGGAGGTAGCCCCTCTCGCATGGTTCCACTGCTGTGATTTAAGTTACTCCAATGCTGGTTTCATGCAGGACAAGGAACACCAAAAACCAGGCCAAAGCTCAGCCTGAAGGATCTTTGCTATCTGTCCTCTTCCACCTTGATCAGAGCTGTAGAACCAGCGGTGAGAGGAGCTCGGGGGCATCATGCAAGGAGACAGGACTGAATCTGCATCTCAGAGGGGTGTTCTGCTTCCCCATCCAACTCTCACCCCTGCATGGTGTCCTATGGGACCAGCAGGGACCAGAGCCACGCAGGACATCAGCCCTAACTGTCCAAATGTCCCTCTGTACCTCCTGGTGGCTTCTGTGCCTATAGGGTGGAGGGATGTTGAGTGGGATGGGATGGGAGCAGGAGTCCTAGGCTCCGGCCCAAACTTAACCTAGTGGAAGGTGTCCCTCTGCCAGTAACAGGGGTTGGAGCTGGGTGAGCTTTAAGCTCCCTTTAACCCAAACCAAGCTGGATCCCAGTTTCTCCCCATCTAACCCAGCCTCCCTGTCCACCCTGCTCCGTGTGCTCTGGTTTCTCCTCCTGCCTCCATAAGGCTCTGGAAGGGGTTTGAGTAAACAGCTCCCACTGGGAGCAGCCAGCACCTCCTCTCCCAGCTCCTCCTTGCCTTGAAAAGCCCATTTGTAGCATGGCTCTGGGGGCAGGCTATGAAAGTGCTGAGAAACCCAGGCCCACGGAGCCCGTCAATGGAGGTATTTTGTGTCCCTGCTCTAACAGCATCAGCTGAAGTCAGGACTGTAGCTCCTGGCCCCACATCAGGGCTAAAACTGATGGGAAAGCCCAGCCATGGCCTAAGTGCAGACCCAGGAGTTAAAGACCAGCCTTGTCAGGAGCAAGGTGCTGTGTTACATCTCTGGTGGGTCCCATAAAGAATACATTCACCCGTTGGCAAACGCAGGGCTCTTTATCTTCATCTGCGAAGGAATCCGTCTGACAGTTCCATACTGCCAACACCAATCCATCTGCCACCGTGCATCGGGCTCCAACAAACCATGGGATTGGCTTGGAAATAAGGGAACTTGGGTCCTTTCTATTTGCCTTCTGGTTGCTGAGCCTTTGGGTCAAACCCCTTCGTGTTTGCTGGGCAATCGAGAGCACAAGATGATGCTTTTTGGGGTGGTTTTTTTCAGGTGAAAACTGAGATTCTCAAACAAACTCCTGAATAAACAGCGTGGGCTCCAAAAACATCCCTCCCCATGAGGGCCCGGTGGCAGGATCGTGACCTGGCCACGGTGCAGGCTGGAGGAGCTGCTTTCTATACCTTTCCCTGGAAGGCTGTAGCTGAGCATCCCTGATGTTTGATCACAGAAGCATGGAATGGGGTGGGTTGAAGGGAGCTTAAACTCATCCAGCTCCAACCCCTGCCACAGGCAGGGACCCCTTCCACTGGAGCAGCTTGCTCCAAGCCCCTGTGTCTAACCTGGCCTTGAGCACTGCCAGGGATGGGGCAGCCACAGCTTCTCTGGGCACCCTGTGCCAGCGCCTCAGCACCCTCACAGGGAAGAGCTTCTGCCTAAGAGCTCAGCTCAGTCTCCCCTCGGGCAGGTTCAAGCCATTCCCCTTGGCCTGGCCCTACAGTCCCTTGTCCCAAGCCCCTCTCCAGCTTTCCTGCAGCCCCTTTAGGCACTGGAGCTGCTCTAAGGTCTCCCCTTCACACAGCAGAGGGGCAGGATCCCCTCCCTGCGCTGCTGCTCACGCTCTGGGGGTGCACCCAGCACACGGGGTGTATCTGTGTGTGTATGTGTGTGTGTGTGTGTGTGTTTGATGCTGTCCTCTCTCCACACCCCTCTCCTCAGTGTTCTGAAGCTATGCAGTCACTTCAGGACCGCTTTGGCCAGCCCCAAAGTGCAGCAGTGAGGGCACCGCTTGTGCTCGCTGTAGGCAGGCGGTGGCAGACGCTGTGCGGACCAGCTCCGGGTCACGCTCTCCTTCATCCCCTTGTCCTGCAGCAGAGCCATGCTCCCAGTCTGCACTGGAGGCACCGAGGGGCACAGGGATGTGATGAGCCCAGCTCCATCTCCTGCTCCGCACGGAGGGATGTGCTCTTTGAGGACCACAGAGCATCCCCGTGGGAGAGTCGAGGTGGGATGAGGTCTCGTCTCCATTTGCTGGCGGTGGTTGGGTGGTGGGCAGCTTCTTCCTCAAAGATGAGTGCAGGAGCACATCTTGGCTTCTTGTGCTCAGCAGCTGCAGGAGAAAACATCAGAGCTGGTGATTTAAAGTGTTATTCAGGCAGGTTGCAGGGAATCCATGGGATTTCCATCATATCCAGCTCCAGGAATGGGTACTCACAGATGCGTTTTGGTAGAGGAGCATGCATTTGGCTCCTGGGGCAGGCCTTGAGACAGGCAGAAAGAAGGGATTGATGGATGGAAGAGGTTCTGCTGCAGAAATCCCCCTTGGATGCTTTCCCCTCTGAGCCAAATGGGGCACGTGGCTGCTGTGACCAGGATTAGGGGCCTGTGGACACGTTGGAGCTATCGGCAGACTGGTGGCTTGGTGCTGCTCCAAGTGGGTTGGCATCAGGCATAAAGATCTCAAACCCTGGAAGACCCAATCTCAAGCTTGAGTTAATGGAGGAAAAGAAATAACTTGGCTGATGGAGGAGATCTTGGTAGCCTGGTGCCAAAGGGATTGCAGTGATGATGGCTTCTCCACAGCCAATAGTGTGAGGAAGCTGACGATGAGGAGAAGAGAGAGACCCAGTGGTGTAGAGATTAAGCCATCTGCAAAGGAGAAGCCTGCAATGTCTGGAACCTCCATCCAAGCCTGTTTGATGCAGGAACATGGGCATGAAGGTGTTCAACACTGCATTAAAGCCCGTCTGTCTTCTGCTGATGAAGTGCCTTGCTCTTTGTACCCTTGGAAGTGTGAGTTGTGAAGGTGGAGCAGGAGGAATGGGTGAAAACCACCCCAAAACTGGCTTTGGGGTCTAAGGAAGCTGCAGGAACCCATCTCCATGATGAGCTGGTGGGTCTGGGGAGCAGCAGGAACAGGAGCAAACGGAGGTGACTTTGCAGCTGATGGTGCTTCGTGCCCATCAGCTCCATGCTGTGGAGATGAAGGAATGCCAAGGTGTGAGTGCTGCTCTTTGCTCTGCTCCAGGAGGATTTGGGATCATGGCTTGGAGGTCCTGCAGGCAGGGACTTTGTTGGTCATCTAAGGTGGCTTTGTGCAGCTGGAGGGATGGAAAGCACCTGGTGGGGAGAGTGGATTCAACTGCTCTGTCCCACTGAACCCCCTGTGGGTATGGGCCAGCTCGCTGCACCCCACTACCCTGGGAGGGCAGGATCCCAGCCATGGCAATGGGAAGGCAACTGGGCTTTACTGGGCAGGGAGTCAGGGCACTGAGGGACCTCAGCTGTGGAGCAGAGCCCTCCTGGAGGAGGCTAAAGCCCTGATTCCTGCTTTGCCCCCCTTGGAGCTGGGGATGCTCGGGGCTGTGCCAGGCCAAGGGATGCGGTGCGTGCCTCTGCATGGGCATGGGGGTTTAAACCTCTCCCGGGGGGGGGATTCAAGCATCTCCGAGCCGGGTCCAGGTGATGTTTAAGAGGCAGAAGGGGCACAGCAGGGCCTTGGAGGGGGGGGGACGGGGGTGATTTATCCCCTTAGAGCCCCCTCGCTGCTCGCAGCCCCCCCGGACGGGTCCAGCACCGCAGGGAGGACGGGGTTAAAGCTGCGGCTCCCGCACCGGCTCCGCGCCCGCCCTTCCCCCGCCTCCCGGCGGCGAGGAATTTCCTAAAACACCCCCCAAAAAGTGGGAAAATAATAATAATAATAATAAAAAAACCCAAACTCAACACCCCCCCCCCCCCAGCCCCCACCCCCATCTCCGCCTTTTTAATACCAACAAACAAACTCCTCGGCTCTCCCTAAAGGAGGCGCCTTTGATCGGAGCGAGACGAGACCCGTCGGGCACCGGCATCGGCACCGCGGCACCCCCGGGACCCAGCACCTCGGCACCGGCATCTCTGCATCCCCGGGCACCGGTACCCCCGGGCACAGGCATCCCCGGCACCCCTGGGCACCGGCATCTCTGCACCCCCGGCACCAGGCACCCGATACCGGGACCGCAGCACCGCCGGGCATCGACAGCGGGAGCGAAGCTCCCCAGCACTGGGACCGAGACATCACCGGGCACAGCACCCGGACATCGGGCAGCGGCACCCGCGGGCACCGGGACCGAAGCCCCCGGGCACCGGGACCGAAGCCGCCGGGCGCCGATCGCAGCGATGCTCCCCGGGGCAGGACCCCTCGCCTTCCTCCTCCGGTGCCTGCTGCTCCTCCTCGGCTCCGAGAGCCGCGCCAGGGCTCGTAAGTCCCCCCCCGCTCTCCTCCACGGGTCCCTCCGTGCCTCAGTTTCCCCATCACCGGGGTCCCCGGCACTATGAGGGTGGGACTATGCTTTGCGGGCATGGCCCCGGATACGGGGGTGCAGGGGCTGGTCCTCCCTGGCCAGGATGTGCCAGCAAGCCAGGTCCCCATCCTGCAGTGTTGGGGACACAGTGGTGTCCTCCACTACCTGAGCACACTGCTGGGTGCTGGTGAGGGTGCTGGGGGCTGGAGGGGCTGGCAGGGATGTGCTGAAGGTCCGGGACCTTCCCATGGGCTAGAAACGGTGCAGGGCAGGGGGCTGAGATGCAGACCCCACTCAGCAATAGCACATCTCCCTGCTGAGGGTGGACAGGACATGGGCAATGTGGGGAAAGGATCCCCCCAAACCAAAGCTGGGGGCTTTTCTTCGTGTCCACCCCTTGTCCATCTCCATGTCCATCTCTTGCCCATCCCTTGTTCTCACCTGCCTCTGCTCCCAGCTGGCAAATGGGACAGGTAGGATTAGGGATGGGAAAGGGATTTGTGCAGTGCTTCCTTGTTCAAAAAGCCTTAAAGGACTTGGCCAGGGCTGTTCAGCAGCTTGAAGGGTGCTGGAGGTGTTAAGTGGGGACAGGAGCTGGGTTTGCCTTGGGTAAGGCACTGGGACCTACCGGGCATCCCTACAACATCACAAAGCCACCTGAGCAAAGCAAAGCAGCACCCTCTGGGTCCCTCCGTGTGTTCTCCTCTCTAATCCCAGCGGAGCCTGTCGGTGGCTGCATTAGGGTGATTGATGACCTGCCTGCTGCCAGCAGTGCGTTAGGCACTCGGCACATAACCATCCTCCTGGAGCACTGACCCAGACTGTGAGCGCTGGGTTTGCTTGTCCCGGCATTGAAGTGTCCAGGGGGGAAAGGCAGGAGGATGGATGGGGCTGTGCAGAGCCCTGGAGAGCAAAATCGGGGTGAGTTTGGCTGCTTCCCCTTCCCTGGGCTCAGCCCACAGCATCGTTCCTTGCACAAGGGATTTTGGGCTGACTCCGTGCCTCTGCCAGGGCTGTGTTATCCGTGGTACCCAGGCTAGGGGGAGGATGGAGACATCAGCAGTAGGTGCTAGGTGAGGTCTTTGTTTTGCTGATGGAAGGAGAGCCCCTACATTGCAGATAAACTGTGATGAATGGGGGCAATGAGGGCTTGTCTGCTTCAGGTGGAAGTGTTGGGGTCCTTTTGCACCCCTTATGATGGTGATAAAGGACTGGAGACTGCGGGGCAGGGGCAGGGAAGTCCGGGATCACCTCTCTGCATCACTTTGGCTGTGTTGAGGGTACATCCCATGGCGCTGGGGGGCTCCAGGAGCCCCATGGCTGAAGGTAGAGGGGTTTTGGTGTTGAGACCCTCATCCTCCTCCATCCACCCGTACCTCTCATTGCCTCACGTTTATCCCAGCGCTGAGCACTCAGGGAGGATGAAGACAAGAACAAATGAGCTCCGAGCAGCCTCATCAGCCAAGAGTGTCGCGGCTAAAAATAGGTGAGGAGCAGAAACAGTCGGGCTCGAAGGCAAGTCAGAAAGGAGGAATTTGCCCACAGAAACAGGCTATTTTAGGGGATTTACACTGAGCTGAGAGGCTGTCAGGGGCACAGGTTCCTGGGCTGGATGCGCTGCGGGTGAGCAACCAGCTGAGTGCGGTGATGGTTTGGCTGGAGGCATTTAAAGCCAGCATCTCTGGAGAGCATGGAGCAGGGGTGTTCTCTGGGAAGGTAATGTTTCATTCCATTTCTAACAGGTACTGTTTCATTCCATTTCTAACGTGGGTCCTGGAGAAAAGGGGGTTCATGGGGTCGGTCTGTGGGTTTGGACCTGGTGTGATAGGGGAATGGATGGTCCAAGAGGGGAAGGAGTGGGATGAAAAGCAAACCCTACCTGTGGGCAGGGTAAGGGAGAGGTGACACCTGCACATCCCACTTTAGACACCCAAGGATCCCCTTGGGAAGGAGCAGGGGGAGCAGAACCCTGCCTGCTGCTCACAGAGGCCATGAGGATGCTCTGGATGCAGGACTTGGTCCCTCCACCCTGGGGAGCTCAGGGATGCTTCATGAGGCTCAGTTGCAGGTTTCCAGGCTCCCACAGTGCCAAGAAGGAATTCCCAGCCCAGGACTGAGCGAGGCGAGGATGTGGGAAGTGATCTGGATGTGAGCAGAGCCATTGGGATGCCACATGCCAAGGGCTGGGTGCGTTTTAAGCAGTCCCCTCTGAGCCGGGGTTGCACTTTAAGCCCTTCATAAACACAGGGCTGTCATGGGAGTGCTTGGACTTTCTGTTCCAGGGGCTGCTTCTTACACCTTATTTATGGCTGCTTTTAAAACCTACAAACTGCCCTGCATAAAATAAAGCATAAAATGTTTATGCTTTATTTATGTATATTTATTTCTATTTATTCTGTTTATAATGATAAAGCATAAGATGTTTGGGTGCCATGGTTTAGTGCGAGGTGTCCCTGCCCATGGCAGGGGTCGGAACTGGATGAGCTTAAGGTCCTTTCCAACCCAAACCATTCCATGACTCTATAAACACAGCCCCTGTGCCTGGTGTGGGGCTGCCAGGCAGGTGTGGGACCTCCACAAAGGCTCTTGGGGCCATGAGCACAGCTCAGATGGGTCCAATTCAGTGGAGAGCTGTTGGGGGACTGCCTGGGATGCAGAGACATAGAAAGGTTTGGGTTGAAGGGAGCTTAAAGCTCTTCCAGTCCCAACCCCTGCCATGGGCAGGGACCCCTTCCACTGGAGCAGCTTGCTCCATGCCCTTGTGTCCAACCTGGCCTTGAGCACTGCCAGGGATGGGGCAGCCACAGCTTCTCTGGGCACCCTGTGCCAGCGCCTCAGCACCCTCACAGGGAAGAGCTTCTGCCTTGCATCCAACCTGAATTTCCCCTGTTTCAGTGTGAACCCATCACCCCTTGTCCTATCACTGCAGTCCCTAATGAAGAGTCCCTCCCCAGCATCCTTGCAGCCCCCTTCAGACACTGGAAGCTGCTCTGAGGTCTCCACGCAGCTTCTCTTCTCCAGGCTCAACAGCCCCAATGTTCTCAGCCTGGCTCCATACAGGAGCTGCTCCAGCCCCTGAGCATCCTCGTGGCCTCCTCTGGACTTGCTCCAACAGCTCCATGTCCTTCTGACGTTGAGGACCCCAGCACTGCACCCAGTGCTGCAAGTGGGATCTCCCCAGAGCAGAGCAGAGGGGCAGGATCACCTCCTTCAGAGACCCCCTGCACCAGGGATGAAACAGGGGCGAATCAGGGTGACACTTGTGGGGCATTCCGGTAGCATCCTTGTTGGAGGCACTTTGGTGCCTGGAGTGAAAGTCCCTGCCAGGGAAACTGGGGCATGGGGCTGGTGGAGGCTTCCTGCTGTAGGTGAGCAAACTGGGAGCGGTTTGTGCCTTCGTGTTCTGTGCTTTGGGGTCTTGCAGGTGCATTAGTCCCTCTCTAGACACGGGTCAAGGCTTTACCTGCAGTAGGGACTCACTTCTATGGACTCTTAGTGTCCTGTAGCACATCTTGGGGGCTTGGAGCAAGCTGCTCTAGTGGAAGGTGTCCCTGCCCATGGCAGGGGTTGTAGCTGGAGGAGCTTTAAGATCCCTTCAACCCAAGGCATCCTGTGCTTCTATGGGTCTATGACCCCATGCTTCTATGATTCTTGTATTCAAGAAGAAACTGGTCAGATGGGACCTGTTCTTGGAGGCATTTACAGTGGGGAACACCCCCCTTTCCACCTCTACTCCTGCTTCCAGGTCCCTTGGGGCCACCTCCAAGCACAGAGCAATCAGCAAGCTCAGGCTGTGTCTCCACGGTGGCATGGACCACACTGGTCCGTTGTCATCTCCTTACCTAGGGAAGGAAAACAAGGTGATGGCATCACCCTGCTCATTTGGTCCTGCAGCTTTGTAAACCCACTGCAGCTCAAGAGCCCTCTCTGGCAAAGCAGAAGTGAAACAAGGTGACTTTTGTGAGCCTGCCACTGCTGAAGATGCAATAATCGAGGTGACTGAGCCGCACAGGAGCAACTGACTGCCACAAACGGCTTTTGACTCTGAGTGGAGGGGGAAGAGCTCCAAGGTTTGACCTCAGAGAAGGAAATTGTTAAACTGGCATGGGAAAAAATGATCCAAACTTTTAAACCTCATCCATTTATCCATCCATCCATCCATAAATCCATTCCTCCATCCATCCATCAATCCATTCATCCATCCATCCATCCATCCATCCATCCATCATCCATCCATCCATCCATCCATCATCCATCCATCCATCCATCATCCATCCATCCATACATCCATCATCCATCCATCCATCATCCATCCACCATCCATCCATCCATCATCCATCCATCATCCATCCATCCATCATCCATCCATCCATCCATCCATCCATCTATGCATCCATCCATCCATCATCCATCCATCCATCCATCCATCCATCCATCCATCCATCCATCATCCATCCATCCATCATCCATCCATCCATCCATCCATCATCCATCCATCCATCCATCCATCCATCCATCCATCCATCCATCATCCATCCATCATCTACCCATCCAGCCATCCAGCCATCATCCATCCATCAATCCATTCCTCCATCCATCCATCCCTCCATCCATCTGTCCATCCCTCCATCCATTAACCCCTCCCTCCCTCCCTCCCTTCATCCATCCATCCATCCATCCATCCATCCATCCATCCACCCATCCATCCATCATGCACCCACCCCTCCATCCATTCCTCCATCCATCCATCCATCCACCCACCCCTGCATCCATCCATCCACCATCCATCCATCAACCATGCACCCATCCCTCCCTCCCTCCCTCCCCAAACATGCTGCTGCCTCAGGTCCAAGCCCTGGCACCACACTCTGAGAGGCAGACAAGTGTCTGCTGCTGCCCATGGTTGCCAGGCAGCTTTCATGTCACCATCAGGCCCTCTGCACCCATGAATCAAGCTGCTTTCGAGGGCTGGACCCAAACCAGGGCTCCACTTGTGATTAAATGCTTGGAAGAAGCAGCCAACTGGCCTGGGAGCCTGCAAGCTGAGCGGGGCCGCGGTGCATGGAGGTAACTTCATCTCTTCACCCGCAGTGTAATTCATGAGGATGCTGCAAGCAGGGAAGAATGAAGCTGTTTTCTCACCCTTTGGCTATGAGAAATGATGGTTTCTTCTTCTTTTTTTTGGAGTTTTGTGGAGCTTTATTCCTTTTTCTTCTGGGTTTCTGCAGTTTCCAGCCCCATTGTCCCCGTTCTTGTGTGGTTTCCTGTAAGCAAACGTCCTGCATGGCTGGAAATAGGGGTTTGCTGAGTTGTGAAGGGGCTTGGAACAAGCTATGGGGACAATGTAAAGAGCTGATGGCCCTGCCTTGGCAGAGGGGATGGACTATGTGATATCCAGAGCTCACTTCCAACCCTAGTGATTCTGTGTTTCTATGTGGGGGATAGGAAGCAAAATGCTTCTGCCTGTGTCTCTGGTGGCATCCACCCCAAAACTGACTCAAATCTCCACCACTGCAGATGCAACGTGGCCCCATAGTGCTGTGCTTAGGCTAGGTGATGTGGGCAGCTGGTGGCCACCTTCTCTGAAGGAATAACTTGGAGAATCAAGTGCTTGAAGCCATCAACTCAATGAGGAGCTCAGGGCTGCTGGCAGGCTCATAGGGATTGAGTTGGAAGGGACCCATAAAGAGCATCATAGACCCATAAGGCTGCCCTTCCCAATGGTCACAGGGTCTGGCCATGGTAGAGTGTTGCTTGGGTCTATCCTGAGTTGGGCTGGTTCAGCTTGGAGAAGAGAAGGCTCCTGAAGGGGAGACCTGAGAGCAGCTCCAGTGCCTAAAGGGGCTGCAGGAAAGCTGGAGAGGGGCTTGGGACAAGGGCCTGTAGGGCCAGGCCAAGGGGAATGGCTTGAACCTGCCCGAGGGGAGACTGAGATGAGCCCTTGGCAGAAGCTCTTCCCTGTGAGGGTGCTGAGGCGCTGGCACAGGGTGCCCAGAGAAGCTGTGGCTGCCCCATCCCTGGCAGTGCTCAAGGCCAGGTTGGACACAGGGGCTTGGAGCAAGCTGCTCCAGTGGAAGGGGTCCCTGCCCATGGCAGGGGCTGGGACTAGAGGAGCATTAAGGTCTCTTCCAATACAAACCAGTCTGGGATCCTATGGTCAGGAGCTGAAGGAGGGATGTCTGCCCACTGCACTGTTTCCGTATGGGTTTTGCCTCAGTGGTAGGAGAAACGCGTTAAGCAGCAGCACCTCCAGCTTTGGCAAGGTGGGACAGCACTGGCCAGGCTCTCTAAATCCCTGCTTTGCCCCTGGTGCCAGAGCAGAGCATGGGATGGCCATAAACTAACACACAACAAGATTCTCCTCCACAGGAGGAACAACTCCTTTACACTGAGGGGTATCAGAGCCCGGGCAGGGGCTGCCCAGCGGGGTTGTGGAGTCTCCATCTCTGGAGGCATTCAAACCCCACCATGGACACGGTCCTATTTAACCTGCTCTGGGTGGCCCTGCCTTGGCAGGGGGTTGATCTCCAGACGTCCCTTCCAGCCCTAATGGTCCTGTGATGGTTTCAGCATCACTGGGGTGGTGAATGCCACTGGGCTCGTTTTGGGCACCTTGGAGGAGTCCTTCCAGCAGCACAGCAGGCTCAGCACCCACCAGCTTGCCTGTATTCACATGATGGGCAGCAGGCGCTGGGCCCCATGCCTTCAACACCAGCCCTTTCCCCTCTCCCCACATCCCCAGGGCTCCACAAGGTTTTAAGAGACCCATAAATGCTTCAGGGAGCGTAAATATCTCCACTACCTTGAGCAACGTCATCGCCCAAACTACCTCAAATCCCCTCGATGACATAACCCTTAAATCACCTCCAGCTTTTAGTGGGGCTTTGGGCACCGAAAGCACCAATAACACACACATTCATGGAAGAGCTTAACCCATGGAATGTCCCCCCTGGCTGCTTGGGGACGCATCACAAGAGAGCAGGAGCTGGGCTGTGGTGGGAGTTATGGGGTCTGTGTTCCTGCATGTTCAGTTGGGGTCAGAGCTTGGTCCTGCAGGACCAGCGATGCTTTTTGATGTGAGCGTTAGGGATGCCTGAGTCGGGTTTCCTGGCCATAGTCCTGTGGGGAGTATGGGCATGATCTGGGCATGGTTTTGTCCCCCAGGTCCTGCTGTGGGCTGGCCTCATCCTGCCAAAGAGTTATAGAATCATCGAATAGTTTGGGTTGGAAGTGACCCCAAAGCTCATCCAGTCCAACCCCTTGCAATGAGGAGGGACATCTTCATCTAGATCAGGTTGCCCACAACCACATCCAGCCTGGTCTCATGTATTTCCAGGGATGAGGCATCCATCACCTCTCTGGGCAACCTGTGTTGGTGTTTTACCATCCTCATTGTAAGGTCCCTGATGAAGAGTCCCCTTCAGCATCCTTGTAGCCCCCTTCAGACACTGTCCCAGCTCTTCTCATCCCAGAGGAGAGCCCCCATAAGGACCATCCCATTGTCTCACATAGCTTCTGGTTGTCTTTCAGGGCCGGACGTGTTCTGTGACTTCAATGGCAAGAAGTACAGCCCTGGTGAGAGCTGGCACCCCTACCTGGAGCCGCAGGGGCTGATGTACTGCATCCGCTGCAGCTGCTCCGAGGCAGGTCCCACCGAGGTGCCCCGCGTGGTGGTGGGGATGCTGCTGCAATGGGCATTGACTTGGCAGCTTTAAAGCAGATCAGGTTTAAAGCAGGTCTAATTTGACCAGAAAAGCCCTTTCCAGTCCCATAAGGACATTGGATTCATCTATTTCCCTTTGAAAATACCCCCTGTCACCATAGGGTGGTGGGGTCACCTTATGAGGGAGCTATCTCAGTAGTGTTGGTGGGCTGTAGGCTCCGGGCTGCAGTGGGACCATGGGTGGTATTTGATGATGAGACCATGAGCTGGTTGGGTTTGACCTGGGGATGGAGACCACCTTGGCTGGGTTGACCTGAGGATGGAGACCTCCATAGCTGGGTTGACCTGAGGATGGAGACCTCCATGGCTGGGTTGACCTGAGGATGGAGACCTCCATGGCTGGGTTGACCTGAGGATGGAGACCTCCATGGCTGGGTTGACCTGAGGATGGAGACCTCCATGGCTGGGTTGACCTGAGGATGGAGACCTCCATGGCTGGGTTGACCTGAGGATGGAGACCTCCATGGCTGGGTTGACCTGAGGATGGAGACCTCCATGGCTGGGTTGACCTGAGGATGGAGACCTCCATAGCTGGGTTGACCTGAGGATGGAGACCTCCATGGCTGGGTTGACCTGAGGATGGAGACCTCCATAGCTGGGTTGACCTGAGGATGGAGACCTCCATGGCTGGGTTGACCTGAGGATGGAGACCTCCATGGCTGGGTTGACCTGAGGATGGAGACCTCCATAGCTGGGTTGACCTGAGGATGGAGACCTCCATAGCTGGGTTGACCTGAGGATGGAGACCTCCATAGCTGAGTTGACCTGAGGATGGAGACCTCCATAGCTGGGTTGACCTGAGGATGGAGACCTCCATAGCTGGGTTGACCTGAGGATGGAGACCTCCATGGCTGGGTTGACCTGGGGATGGAGACCTCCATGGCTGGGTTGACCTGAGGATGGACACCTCCATAGCTGGGTTGACCTGAGGATGGAGACCTCCATAGCTGGGTGAGCTACACCAGCACAATCTGTTGTGATAACGTGCCCATTATCCAACATCTCCCTCCTCTTGCAGGGGTGAACATGGAGCTGAATGAACCTTCTCTGTCTCTATCTCTCCCCAGAATGCCAACATCAGGTGCTACCGGATCCAGTGCCCAGCTCTGCAATGTGCCAGCTCCATCACGGACCCCCAGCAGTGCTGCCCGCGGTGCCTTGGTAGGTGGACATCTCATGAGGAGAGGGTGACAAGGCGCCCATGGTCCTGCAATCGCTGGGCACCCTGTACCTTCACCTCACCCTCACAGGGAAGAACTTCTTCCTTGTCTCCAGCCTAAACTTCCCCTGTTCCAGTCTGAACCCATCACCCCTTGTCCTATCACTGCAGTCCCTAATGAAGAGTCCATCCCCAGCATCCTTGCAGCCCCCTTCAGACACTGGAAGCTGCTCTGAGGTCTCCACGCAGCTTCTCTTCTCCAGGCTCAACAGCCCCAATGTCCTCAGCCTGTCAACCCCTTCCAGCTTTCACCTGTGTGCTGAGCTCAGCAGGCTCAGGGCAGCCCCATTCTCCCAAAGCTTTAGGACCATGCGTGCCCTGGCCACTTCTTCTTGGGGTTTCAACAGCTCCTCACCCTTTTGGCTTGGCTTGGTGGGGAAGCTGCTGAGCATCCGGGTGATACCGGTGCCTGGCTCTCATCCTGTTGCTTCCTCATCTCTTGCAGAGCCACATTCCCCCTCTGGCCTGCGGGCACCCCTCAAGTCCTGCCAGTACAACGGGACAAGCTACCAGCAAGGGGAGATGTTCACCACCAGTGAGCTGTTCCCCAGCCGCCAGCCGAACCAGTGTGTGCAGTGCAGCTGCTCTGTGAGTGACCAGAGAGCCATGGGGTGGCAGGGGGGGCTCGGGGTCTGCTCCTGCACCCCAACAGTGTCCCACCAGGGCACAGGCCTCATGGAGGACCATTGGGCGCATCCATGGTGGGATGGTTTGTCATCAGGATGGGGCTGTCAGTGCAGGAGGTTGAGCTTCATCTGAAATGGTGCTGGGTTCTCCCACTGCAGAGATGGATGCTTCCCTCTCTTTGATCCCAAGCAGGGTCCATTGGGCCCTGAGGTTGGAGCACAAAGCACTCTCCTGCATCTCCTTCCCAATGGGAGCAGCATGAACAAGCTGCTCCAACAGTGGGTTATTCACTGGAGATCCCACAGCCCAGTTCTGGGGGTCCTTGGGGTGGGCAGGGGACAGCCCTATCCCCACTGAGCACAATAGGGCTCTTTGCCTGCTGTGGGGACCAGGGCTCTGGGGCTCTCTATGCAGCATCCAGCTACCCCACCTGCCCCACTGAGGCATCCTATGGCAGATGGACAGCAGAGAGGACACCCAGGAGCCTTTCCACTTGTGTTCTAGCTGCAGAACAGATGGAGTTTGTAACTGGGAGAGCTCAGGGTGCTTGGAACACAACCCCAACAGGAGGTACCGGCTCTTGGGCTTGCTGGGATGTGGAGCTGGTGAGATTGAGTGAGCTCCAGAAAGGATCTGATGGCTCCAAACCACTGCTGGGTGCCTGGATCCCATGGTGGCACCAGCAGCCAGCTCCTGCCCTGCATGGATGGAGCTCAGCACCCCTTGATCTTCACCCTGTTTGCTTGGATTTGAGTGGAAGCTGAACCCAGAGCTGAGATGAGCTTGAGACCAGGAGCTGGGCTCCTCTGGAACCCCCTGCAGCATCTTCATCCCCAGCCTCTGGGCCATTGTGTGCAGAGCCATGGCCAGGAGAAGGACCATGCATGTGCTTGCCAGGCTGCCTACATAAAGCATCTACAGGAAGCCTCTGCCTTTTACACCCAACTGCAATGACTGCATGTCCTCGATGGTCCTGCTCGCCCTGCCTGAGGGCTGTGATAGAGGCCAGGATGCTGAGTGCTCCTCAACGCGCATGGAGTGCCCATTGCCAGCAGTGGAGGGATGCTCCATGAGCCTGCAGCAATGCTGTGAGACCGGACCTGGCTGCGTTGTGCCCAGAGCTCTTCCAGAGGCTGGGATCCTGTGGAACCCCATCAAAACCAAGTCCTGACAGGGCTGCCTTGGGAGCTGGCAGCAGCTCTGAGGAAGGTGTGTGGAGCGTGGAGCCCTGCCTGCCAGGAGCTGAGTGTCAGCATATGAATGGAGCAGCTCCTCCTCCCAAGGAAGGGGGATTGGAGGTGCTGATGCTGGGCTTGGATGCCGGGAGGAACTGCTCATGCTGGCTGCAAGCCTCTGCCATAACAGAGGGCTGCAGACATGGCTTTCACCACCCCTCATACAGAGCCTTTGCATGGGACCAGGCTCCACGGGTCTGCGCTTTGCTTCCAGCAAGTAATTGGCCTAAGCTTGGCCAGGAAAGAACGAAGGGAAAGCCCAAATCACCTCCTTCTCTCATGCCAAGAGCACGCACGCTGTGGTTGCCATCAGCTTGATAGCAAAGTACGTGTAAAGCTGGTCTGAGCCCCTTGTGCTTGTGCACACCTGGGAGGAATAGCTTAGGTGTAGGAATCACACGGCTTCTGAGGCTGCATCCGTCCATATGGACCCCAGCTGGGTGCCAAGCCCATCACCTAGCGACAAACACCGGGAGGGAGCCCTTGAATCCAGCTCTATGTGCAGGCCTGGCCCTGCTTTCCCATCTCATCCCATCCAATCCCATTCATCCCATCCCAACCCATCTCATCTCATCGCATCCCATCCAATCCCATCCCATCCCATCCCATCCCATCCCATCCCATCCCATCCCATCCCATCCCATCCCATCCCATCCCATCCCATCCACCACTGTCCCCAGGAGCTCCGTGTCCCTGTCAGAGGCACTGGCCCTCCCTCAGGCTCTGTTTATCCAGCAGGATAATGCCTTGGATACGAAGAGGAAAATAGAGGGATGGAGTGTGGCAGGGGCTGTGTCTGATGCGCTCAGCTGCTGGAACAGCTGCAGGAACAGCTGGTCTAAACCTCCCTGAGACCTCCCAGAGACCAGATCCGCTGGGATAAATCCTGCTTTTTATCCCACTTGCTCTTGGAGCAGGTCTTTGCCATGAGCCTCTGCTCAGGAGGAGGAGGAGGAAGGAAGAGGCTGCGTGGCCAAACCCTGCTCCATGCAGGTCTGCATCCCATGGAGGGCCCTGAAGCAGAAGCATGGTTTGGGGTTGCTCCATCCTCCACCACATCCTCTCATTGACCAAACCTCCTTCCTCCTCTTCACATCCCTTTCCCAGCAGTTTGGCTTCCTGGTGGGAGAAGAAGCTGCTGTGGCTTGGTTTGCTATGGGTATCATTGGTTAACCTCTTGGGTTGACTGAGAGCTTGTGGATATGGATGTTCATAGAGGAGAGGACCTTGCTGTTGAGGTCTGGTTGCTGCTGTGCTGCTGAACATCCTTTTTTACCCTCCTGCAAAGCAGCAAAACCTCATCCCTGTGGCAAACAAGTGCAAATCCACTGACTGAGGTGGGACTGGGATGCAACAAGGTCAAGATTGGCCTTGAATCACTATAGGAATGATGTTTCCTGAACTCACCAGCAAGCCAATGGAAGGTCTGCATCTACACCTCCATCCATAGCTCTTGCTCCAGTGTCCTTGTGTGCTTGGCTCTGGTGCTATTGGATAACCCAAGAGGGAGGGCAGAGCTGTGGAGCTGGGGCTGGTTTCAGCACCATCACTCTCCCCCTTTCCACTTGCCTCCTCCAGGTCCTTGTCCTGGGAGATGCCAGAGGAAAGGCTCTTGTCCCTCTTTAAGCTGGTGGCTGTTGTGCAGCCTTTACAAGTGTGTGGTGGCCATTTCAATGTGGCAGCGCTGATGATGCTTGAGAGGAAGGCACTGCCTCCTCTTCCTTGGGGAAGACCACCGTGCCCTTGTTCTTGGCCATGAGCATGCCAAGAGAGGACACCACAGACCATGTTCTACCCCCCAGGATGGAGCTTGCATGGACAGATCTTCATCTTTCATCAGCTGATAGATGATTGATGGTAGTTGATGGATTACGGGGTGGCTTTTGATTTAGGGTCGATCTGACACCCAACACACGGGACATACAGCCCTGTCCATCTCTTCATGACGCTGATGATGCTTTTGTTCCTCCTGCTCTCCTAGGAAGGCCAGATCTACTGCGGCTTGGTGACCTGCCCGGAGCTCTTGTGTTCCTCTCCCCTCACCGTGCCGGATTCCTGCTGCCAGGTCTGCAAAGGTAATGAAAGGCCCAGGAGATGCTCTTACATGAGATCTGGGAGATCCCATACGGTTGCCACCAGCTGGCAGGAGCCATTTGAAGCCATTTGAGCAGGATTTGGGAAGCCTGTGCTGTAAATCAGAGCTGTTCCTCTGTCTTGGTTGCACCATGAAACTAAAGATGAGGGCTTCTCCTCCACATCTGCTTGTGTGCTGCCTCCCTGCATCCCATACACAGGGGAGTGAGGAGGGCATCAAGCTCCATGTCTCCAGATGAGACAGACTCAGGAGCGAATGAGCAGGTTCACTCCTTGCTGACAACGAGCTCACAGCACAGAAGGTCTCTTTACCACGAAGCTGGAAGGCCGTGGTGGTCTCCTGGCCATGGACATAGAACGAGCTCCTTCCAAACTCTCCTCCTGTGCAGTTTGTGTTCCTACCTCTTAGTTTTTGGTGCAGCTGGGGCCTGTCCTTGACTTGCTGGGAAATGTCTTTGGATTTCTTTTCTTTTTAATCAGAGAGCTCAGAGCAGCTTCCAGTGTGTGAAGGGGGCTACAAGGATGCTGGAGAGGGCTCTTCATTAGGGACTGCAGTGATGGGACAAGGGGAATGGGTTCAGACTGAAACAGGGGAAGGTCAGGTTGGAGATAAGGGAAAAGCTCTTCCCTGTGAGGGTGCTGAGGCGCTGGCACAGGGTGCCCAGAGAAGCTGTGGCTGCCCCATCCCTGGCAGTGCTCAAGGCCAGGTTGGACACAGGGGCTTGGAGCAAGCTGCTCCAGTGGAAGGGGTCCCTGCCCATGGCAGGGGTTGGAGCTGGAGGAGCTTTAAGCTCCTTTCTAACCCAAACCAGTCTGGGATTCTATGGTTCTATCTCCATCACCTCATACGTTAACTCTGGGGTGTTTTCATGCCACCTCCCTTCAGAACCCCCAAGGCCACGTCCTTCTTGGAGCTGAGCTGTTGTTAACAGCGGGGATAAAAGAGTGTTTGGGGTATGGTTCCCATCTGATGGGTATTCAAAGCTCCACTGCACTCACAGCACCATGAAGGGAGCTGCTTGCGGTCAAGGAGAGCAGATCCTCACCCGGCCCCGCAGCGTTTCACAGGACAATGCTTTCCCTTGCAGATGGCTCACAGGAGAAGTCCATGGAAGAGGAGCCCCTGCAGTTAAACAGAGGTGTTGTACGTGATGTTTGAATCTTAAACCTCAGCGCAGCCCCATTGCACAGCTCAAAGAAAGCCATTTGCCCTTGGCCATAGTCTTCTACAAAGGAATGAGCAGCTCTAGGTAGAATCACAGCCCCTGGTTTATAGATGAACCCTCTATGGGAGGGTTCTCAGCATAGGCTGAGACCTCAGACCACCGAGGAAAGACCCTTGTCCTCTTCCTCTGAAGCATCTCCAGTGTCTTTGGAACTGGAAACCTTGGGCACTTCCCGTTGTTGGGAAGTTGAGGTTGGAGCAGCTGAGGAACACAGACAGAGGAGACCCAGATGTAACCAACAGCCAGATGTGACCCTTACCCATAGTCAGATGGCCCAAAGCTATCTTTGGGTGCTTTTGCATCAGGAGATGGTGTCTCCTCTCCACCCTAGGCTCAAGGGTCTCCAGTCACAGAGCATCCAGTGCCTGTTTGTAGCAGCAGCTCCAGCAAGGAAGAAGTGACTCCTTGGCTCCAAGGGTTGATTCCTGGTGGCGTTGCAGAGCTGGGCAGCCCATGGCACTCCTGTGGGATTAAGTCCCAGCCCCTGACCCTGCCCTTTTCCATGCTGCTGGGTGCAGCGCCAGCATCACACCTCCACCACCGCTAAACCCTCCAAACCAGGCACAAGGGAACCCTTTGTGCTGCATGGCTTGTCCCAGCAGCTTGCTCTTTGGAAGCCTGGGATGCTCCTTGGGATTCCAGTCCTGTTGGCTCCACACCAACCCTCCTGGTGCTGCCAGGTGGGAGGGCAGGATATGGCCCATCCTTACCTCTCTGATCCTGTTTGGATAGCATGGATCCCAGTTTCCCAGCAAGCACCTAGGAAAGACCTAGCCTATGCTGGTGATGTAGGACCTCACTTGCTTCTCTGAGGGCATTGGGTTGATGCCCCAATGAGGCTGACCCACACGCAACATAGGGAGGACACCAGTGCGGGGCACTGACACTGCTCAGCACTGCTTAAGTGGTTACAGCTCATCCCTGTCTCTGGGCCTTCCTCTCCCAATGGAAGGTGTGTAGGACACTGCATGGCTCTGGAGTGAGAACAACCCCACTGCCCGGGTCTGAGTCCCCTTCTCTCCTCTCTCTGCTCACAGAGGCACTCACAGGACCAGTGCCTGGGGGAAGCCATGGGCAGGAAGCCTCCCGGAGCCACTGTGGCCACTGCCCTCAGCTCTTCCCTGGAGTTCGTGCCCAGGAGCTTCAAACCCAAGGGAGGAGGTGGCACCACCGTGAAGATCGTCTTGAAAGAGAAGCACAAGAAAGGTGAGGGGTGGAGGGGATGGGCCGGGTGTGCATGGAGGAAGGGGGCTTCTCCAGGACATGGAGCGCTCCAAGGAATCTGGTTTAGGAGCAGGTTTCCACCACCGAGTCCTTCCTATTCCTCCACAGCCATTCTCACCCAGCTATCTCAGCCCTGGTGGCCCATACAGTCTTGATGGCATGTTCAAAGCCAGGTTGGATGGAGTCTTGGGTGACATGGGTTAGTTTGAGGTGTCCCTGCCTGTGGTAGAGGGGTTGGAACTGGATGATCTTAAGGTCCTTTCCATCCCAAACCATTCCATGATTCTATGATGCTAATCTACTGCTTTCTAAAAGGGGTTGGGAGATGGTTGGTCCTTGGGGTGTTTTGGAGATCTGGGCCCTGGGAAAGGAGATGTTCAGCTGGAAGATTCCATATGGTCCTTCCAGGACAGTGCTGCAGAGAGACAGGATGATGCTCCTTGCACCTACCATGGGCTGGGTCTATCTCAGTGCTGTGGTCTTCCTCCTGGAGGAGGGAAAGAGAGCTGAGGAGGTAACCCTCATGGAGATAAAGGTGATGAGGAGGTAACCCCATGGATGCAGAGGGGAGAAGCCAGCTCATTCCTCCTGCTGGGGCTCTCCCACCCCTATGTCTCCAAAGGGCTCTTCCCAGTCGTTGGAGATGAAGCCCTGGAGGAAGCTGTGGGACCTCCAAACGTGTTCGTGGAGGAGTCAGCAGGTGGCACTCTTCACTGTGCTTCATGCCTGGGACTGCCTACGAGGACCCTGGGCTTCAGAGCCTTGGAGGACAATGAGGTCCTGCCCACACTCACCCCATCGGGGAGGTTGTCCCCAGCAGCACCCATCTCCTGCAGCTTGGTCCCCTGCCCCATAGAGTCAATTGGGTTGGAAAAGACCTTTAAACTCACCCAGTCCAACCCTTCCCAGCACTGCCAAGGCCACCACTGAGGCCCTGAGGTCTCATCTACACGTTCCATGGCACCTCCTTAGTGGGGTGGCTGCAGTATCCCCTTTGCTGCTGGATGTGCTGCTAAAGGACCATGCTCCTCAAGAGAGCGGGGCCACCCGCTTCAGAGGTGTGAAACGCGTTGGGCTCCACCAAGCATTGGCTTTGCAAAGAGGAGGTGGATTTATTTCCACCCTTTCCTTTCTCTCCTGCAGCCTGTGTGTACAACGGGAAGACCTATTCCCATGGGGAAGTGTGGCATCCCGTCTTCCGGCTCTACGGCCTCCTGCCCTGCATCCTTTGCACTTGCAGGGATGGCGTCCAGGACTGCCAGAAGATCACCTGCCCCAAGGAGTACCCGTGTGAGCATCCAGAGAAAGTAGATGGGAAATGCTGTAAAATATGTCCAGGTAGGTGAGATCCCCATTTCTCCTGCAGGTACCTTCCAGCTCCTTCCTTTAGCCTTAGTTTGAAGCCCCAGGCAGATGTGTTCGCATCACTGGTCGCTTGAATTGACATCAGCTCAGCAGGGCAAGCACCAGTGTAAGGGTTGGTCTTGAAGGGCAGCAGGACTGACCCAAGGTGAGGAAGGCGCATCGATCCCATAAGGATGGATCTGTTGGGTGGCTGTAACCTGGAGAAAGATGCTCAAGGAAGGATGTGATAGGAGTCTTCAGATACATAGAAGATGTTTTCTGGGGAGAAGGTCTGTTCTCCAGAGCTTCAACTGGGACAAGAAATCATAGGGTTAAATTGTGGCAGCTGAAATTAGGAGGAAACTTCCCAACTGTGGTGTTACCTGTGGCACTCATGGCTTGATTGAACTGGAGTTGAATTCCCCAGTCCTGGAAGGGGAAGGTTTGGCACACAACTATTGGGGTGCTCCAGGTAGAACTGGGCTGATGCTGGGGCTGGGACATGGTGGAGAGGACCTCTTTATTTCTCATGTGGGTCTCTTGGCTGCTTCTTGCTCATTGGAAAGCTGTTCACCTTGAACCACACACCTGGCAAAGATGGGGCAGAGCAGATCTGTTCCCACTGCAGAGCATCCCTGTCATTCAGCAGTTTAGCTGAGGGACCACCCAGTGCTTCCCTGGAGACACTAAAGGTACCTGAGCACCCCTGAGCATCTCTGCAGATGCAGCGCTTCCTGGCTGGTCTCCGATGTGCATCCTCAAGGTGGTCCCCTAGAGGGGTCTCAGCAGGGAAGACCCAGCAAAGGGCATCGCCACACTTCAGAATGGGGGCTGAGAAGTGGGATTTTCCAGGGTTTCCAGCCTCTGAGCAGGGATGTTCTGAGCGAGCGAAGGGCAGAAGCTCAGCTTGTTTTAATAAGGTTTCTGATGTGTTTATGAGCAGGATTTATGACGTGGTGCCTGGTGGGAACGGGATGTGATGACTGAGCAGAGCCCTTCCAGTCTCGCATTCCCATTATAGTGGCTCTTTCTGCTTTCAAGTCTACAACTTTCTCTGCTGGGATCTCTCGTCTGCTCAGCCTTCATTTATTTCCAGTTAAACACTCTGACCCAGCCAAAACGGCTTTCTCCTTGCTTTCCAGTACTCCCAGATTGCAATCTCACACACACACGCGGGGCTCAGCCAAGTCTCGGGCTCGTCCATTGCTTTGCTGCATGGAGGTTTCACCCATCTTCCTTTGCCAGGCGGTTTCCATGACTTTGCTCCTCTTCCTCCTTTGTTCCCAGCAGCTTGGGGACAAACTGAGTGATTTCTGTTAACAAAAGGGATCCTGATTGAAGGGGAACCCGGTGTTGTGATGCATTGGTTGGATGGGGAGACCATTGCGGTTGCTGGGAGCAGGAGTGGTGGCTGGGACCCCTGTGTCCCTACTTCTCCCCAGCACTGCTGGCCATTGAGTAAAGCTCCAAGGTTGTTAAATACCTGTTGTACTTGCAAGGACGTGTAGTTCCTTCCCTATTGTAAAGGTGGGGATTCCTCAATGGATGCAAAGAGCAGCCACGCATTGAGTGAAGTTTAATGGTCTGGGATGGAGGTTTTCCTGCATCCATACCCTGCGGTGGCAGGGATGAGGGTGGTGGGTTGCGGCTGTCCCCCATCACACCACACTGAGCCTGCAGGGCTGAATGCTTGTGCTCCCGATTGACAAAGCCCTGATTTACATCCCTTTAAAGTGGGATTTCCATCCCCTCTCTGAGCTCCTGAGCTCTCTGAGCATCCTCTCTGAGGAGCTCAGGACCACGCCAGCGAGCACAGGATGAGGCCTAGAATAACTGTCCTACTAAAATAAACCCCAGGCATCTATTCATAGCCAAACTTTCTTTCGAGTAGTGTAAAACAGCTCCAGCATCCAAAAGGACGGGGAGAACAAGGCTAAATTCAGCAGAGCTGAGCTTCTCTGCGTTCCAAAGACCACAACCAAAGGCAATAAATCTCCTTCCAAACCCAAGGGGGATTCTTAATTACTCCAGATCCATTAAAAGCATGAAACAATCAGCAGCTCTGCTTTAGCAAGGATGCTGAAAGTCACGTAGGGGCCTGCCGGTGCCCCTGCTGAGGGTCTCCCCACTGTTGTGGGGTGAGGGTTTGGGCTGGGGCTGAGCCGGGCGCGATGCCCAGGCACGGTGCTGGCTCCTGTGTTGCGGGCTCATCCCTGCGTGTTGCTGGCATCGATCCTCTGGGATGGCAACAGGAGTGGGATGGGAAGTGAGGAGTTCAGCCTGGGCTTTGCAGTGGGTATGGGGGATGCCCCGAGGTCCTTGCAGTGGGTATGGGGGATGCCCCAAGGTCCTTGAAGTGGGTATGGGGGATGCATGTGGGGAAAATCCCCCTTCCCCATCCCTGCTGGCACAAAGGATACCAAGATCATGGGGAATGGGGATGAGCAGATCCAGAGATCCTTTATCAACATCTCCCTCTAATGTAGAGGGAATCAGACCCTGGGAGGCAAGGTCCATTCGAGGATGTGGCATCAAACCCAGTGAGATGCCTTTCTCTTGATGCCAACAGGAAGGCCAACGAGATGCATGGGCTTTGCAGTGGTGATGGCCCCAAGGTCCCTGCAGTGGGTATGGGGCATCCAGGTGGAGAAAATCCCCCTCCTCCATCCCTGATGGCATGGAGGAAGCCAGAATCAAGGGGAATGGCAAATATGGGGCTAAGCAGAATCACGGGCCCTTTATCAACATCTCCCTTTGCTGCAGATGGCGGTGTTTGGGATCAGACCCCAGGAGTCAAGGTCCATTCAGGGATGTGGTTATCCCACACGGCATCAAACCCAATGGGATGCCTTTGCCTTGCCCTGGGTGCCGAGCTGGCTCCTCCAACCTCCTTCCTGCCCCATGTAACGAGCTCTGTCCTTGTCCTTGCCCAGAAACCAAGGTCAAACCCACTGACGAAGCAGCCACCACGCGCTGTGGCAAGAACCCCAACCGCGTCCTGGTGTACATGTTCGTGCCACCGAGCTCCGGGTCCTCCAAGGAGATCCTCAGGACGATGGCAGTGGAGAAGGAGCCTGCAGAAGAGGTGGAAATCTACAACTGGAAGCTGATTAAAGGTGGGTCATGGCCCGCAAGCAGCCGGCAATGGAGGAGGTGTGTGGAAACGTGCTGCTTTCCAAGCTTTGTTCGTGTTCTCAGGCGTTCCTAGTGGTGCTCCAGACCTCATGGGGTGAGTGCAGAGCTGCTGACAGCAGGCTGGCTCCTCCAGCTCCATCCTGCTGCACTCTTTTGCCGTGGGTTGCATGGAGATCAGGGGCTGGAAACCACTCCTGGCCCCAGTGTGTGCCATCATGAGCTGTAACAGCAGCCGGAGGTACGGCACGTGGGCAAACAAGGGCCATGGCTTCTCCTCCAAACCTGCCCTGGCTTTCATGCCAAATGCATATGGAAAGCAAAGCAAAACAATGTTCTGGTCACTCTTTTGTTCATTGCTGGAGCAAAGCTTGCAGAGATGCTGCAGAGATGCACACGGAGGGGATGAATTGGCCCCAGCTCACTTTTGGGATGGGCGGATCTGGATGCTCCTGTTGGGGTGTCCTCCAGATAGCACACCATCAGTGACACCCATCTCTTGCTCTCTCTTCACACCTTTAGCTTTACAACACTCTTGCACAGCAGAAGAGCCTATCTCTGCTAGGGACACTTGTGTTTCTATTGGGCATGGGAATGCATTGCAGTGTCCCAAGCCCAAGTCTCCATTGGACAAACTCTACCCCTTGCAAAAAGCTGTGCCTTGAGCACTTGAGGTTGGTCAGACCCTACTTATGGATACAGTGAACCTTGATCCATGTCTTCTGGATGAGTGCAGGCAAATAGTGGTCTCTTGGGCATGCTCCTGTCTTACATCACTCCCTTAGGAGACCTCCTGTGGCTGCGTCTTCAATGGGGAGCACATGTGGATAGGAGTCAGAGATGGAGCCCTGGCTGCCACCCCGTCTCCATCCTCCCCAGTGCCCCTCTCCCCAGCCTCCCCCCTTACCCCGGCACAATGGCACCTTGTGGCTGGAGGACACTCTGAGCCTGCACTGTCTGGGCCCCACCGCTTCCTCCCCTCGCTCCTTGGCAGAGGTTGCCACCCAAAACCTTCTCGCCACCTCCCGAGGCCAAGAGCTTCGTGTCTGCTCCTGAGCCCTGCCAGCCAAGGACAGGGGAGGCCCTTGTCCCCGAGGCCAACACAGCTCTTTTGCTTGGCACAGCAAAGTGTTACTATTGGGAAAGAGCATGAGCTCAGGCACATATGGATTCCACCTCACCATGGTCCATCACTCTACCAACAGAGCAGCGTGTGTGGGGAAAGGAGCCCGCAAGTCACGCCTGGAGCCCGTCCATCTGCCTTTGTATGGGTTGATGGTACCTACGTGGCTTCTTCTGTTCCTGTGTTTCCTCTTTGGGGCTGGAGTTGAGAGGAGAAACCAGTGCCAGCGCCAGGCTGGAACCTGGTGATGGGACATGACCAGCCCCGATGAGCTGCAATGGGGGTTCCCCATGGTTTTAGGGGTCGGGACACCTCAGTGACTTTGGAAAGAGACTTTCTGATGGTTTAGAGCAGGAATTGTCATAGGGAGAGAGGGCAACAAAGGAGCAAGGAGGATCAGAGAGGGACCAGCATGGTTTGGAGTCTCTGTTGTTGACTCCTGCCTTGCTGGATTGCACTGGAGGTGCAGCATCCCTATGGATCTCTTCCTCCCATTTCCCCTGCCAGGATGCTGAATAGACTTTGACCAAACTATTCCTTTCTACCTTGAACACCTGCACCTCGGGGACCTTCATCAGTCCCCAGTGTTTCACCACACTGGTACATCCCCATACCACCCACCTGCCATCCGCAAGCTCTTCCATCATTTGCTTGATGATCTCCTGCCATAAAGACTCTGCAGCCCATCCCACCCCTTCCAGAGCCACAGAGCCTTTGCTAACGAAAGGCTTTTCACCATGTTCAGCCTTCTTCCAGCTCGAGCTCCTGCCTTCTCATCCTCACCATTGTGGCCGTGAAGAGAAGGCTCCTTTCCTCTGAGGATGCCATCAGCTCCCACCTCTGTCCTCTTTTACATGGTTTAAGGTTGAAGTTTTACGTGGTTTAAACTCGGTTTAAGCTGAATTTATTCCCACTCTTTAGACTCATAGAATAGTTTGGGTTGGAAGGGACCTTAAGATCATCCAGTTCCAACCCCCTGCCATGGGCAGGGACACCTCACACTAAGCCATGGCACTCAAGGCTCTGTCCAACCTGGCCTTGAACACTGCCAGGGATGAAGCATTCACAACCAACCTGGGCAACCCATTCCAGTGCCTCAGCACCCTCACAGGAAAGAATTTCCTCCTTATATCCAATCTAAACTTCCCCTGTTTCAGTGTGAACCCATCACCCCTTGTCCTATCACTGCAGTCCCTAATGAAGAGTCCATCCCCAGCATCCCTATAGGCCCCCTTCAGACACTGGAAGCTGCTCTGAGGTCTCCATGCAGCTTCTCTTCTCCAGGCTCAACATTCTCAGCCTACCTTCATCCCATAAAGCCTCTTTGGTGCTTGCAGGCACCATGGGCTACTCTTATCCACACCTCCCAGTGCATGCTGGAGCATCAGCTGCATTCATTCCTCCACTGCTCCCAGCTCCCATCCATCAGAGACAACCAAAGGTCTCCACCTCGGAGGGCTCTTGGGTGGCTGTTATTGAGGTGGGGTGATGAGGAGATGTTTGTCTCTTGGAGCTCTTCTTTAAAATACCCTCTTGGTTGCTAATGTCATGGAAAGGGCCTCACCAGCCACGGGGACCGCTCGCACCCCCTCCTGCTCCTTGCTAAGTATAGACCAGGAGGATTTAGTGAACACTTGGGCCATCAACACTTCTATTATCTCCATCCAGCATCTTCTTTTGTTCCTGGTAGCACTTCTCCTCCTGACCCCCTTCAAGGGCTTATTCATAGCTCAAAGAGCCACATATTTCCCCTTACGGCTTTGACTTCCTGTCTTCATCCCCCCTTAGTCCATAACATCCCATTTATATGGATTCCTTGCCCATTTCTTTTCCTCACACACTCTCTATTGTGTAATTCCTGCTGGGAATCAGGGAGAGCCTCCTAACCAAATAAGGGGGGGATGTTGCCTCTCACATCAGCAGTGGAGCCTGGGTGAGAGGTGGGGAAGGATGTGCCAGGAATACCTGCCTGCTTTGTCACGCTTCCCAGGCAAAGCTGAGCATCACAGCCCCTAATCCTGCAGAAAGGTCACTTCCATTGCTCAACGCAGGTTCTGGTTCTCCTGGGTCAAACATGTGAGTCAGGCAGCTCTGTTAATGGGATGCTGCTGGCACAGGCAGGAATAGCAACCTCTGCTGAGGGCATTTATGGGGTTTTATCTCTCCTGGAGGAGTTTCAGGGCTGAGGGCAGAGAGATGGAAAACCCTGGTCCCTGAGAGCATCCAGGAAAGGAAAGCATCCAAGGATGGAGGGGACTATGCAGTGGGGGAGGATGGAGTGAGCAGAGAGGACAGGGATCCCAGGACCCCATTGGTTTAATCTTTTCTCTTATGGTTTGGGGGCAGCTCAAAGCTCCTCCAATGTGAGATGCTTTTTGGAGCAACAAAACCTTACTGCTACCAGGTGTTGTCCCTGCTGTGTTCTGATGTGATGAGCAGTTTTCAAATGGGATCTCTCCTTGATTCACTCCCAAACCCCAACCAGGCTCAGTGGCACAGGTCCTGCACCAAAGCAGGGTGATGAAGGCAGCATCCCTTTTACATCTCGGCAGGGGACAGAGGAGCGGACATCCAAACCTGTCTGAGCCCTCAAACCTGATTCCCTGTGGTTCCCTCTGCAGGGATCTTCCATCTGATCCAGACCAAGAAGATCAGCAAGCAGGAATTCAAGCAGGAAGCACACAACTTCAGACTCATCACCAGGACGAACGAAGGTAGGGAGGCAAAAATCCCAGCTCCCCACTCGTCCAGCCCCAAACAACCCCGTGTTTTGCTGCCCATTCCACAAAGGGCTTCATGTATCCCGGTGGTGTGGTGTGGGGAGCTGATCCATAGGGAGAAGACTTAGAATCATAGAATAGTTTGGGTTGGAAAGGACCTTAAGATCATCCAGTTCCAGCCCCCTGCCATGGGCAGGGACACCTCGCTCTAGACCATATAACCCAAGGCCTCATCCAACCTGGCCTTGAACACTGCCAGGGATGGAGCATTCACAACATCCTTGGGCAACCCATTCCAGTGCCTCAGCACCCTCACAGGGAAGAGCTTCTGCCTTATCTCCAACCTGACCTTCCCCTGTTTCAGTCTGAACCCATCACCCTTGTCCTATCACTGCAGTCCCTAATGAAGAGTCCATCCCCATCGTCCCTATAAGCCCCCTTCAGATACTGGAAGGATGCTCTGAGGTCTTGTCCAGACATAGCTGGGTTGGACCTGCCCCTCATCCGCAACACTCCTGGTCAGCAGTCACACTTCCCCTTGATGATGCTGGAAAGGGCAGCCAGCTTTCTAAAAGTGGACTCAGGCTTGTGTAATCCACAGGCTTTGTGGCTCCGAAGCATGTAAACCTGTTGGATTTTATCCCATTGAATCCATCTGGCATCACGGGCGGAGGGGGGAAAAGAGGGAATTAAGCAAGGGATTTGAGGAAAATAAACCCTTGAGGTAGTTTGGGAACTCATCCGTAATGTTCTTGGATGGGGGAGATGCTCCAGGGAGCAGGAACGCCGGGGCACTAAAGTGCTTTCCTGCTGGCTGCCTCTTTGCCTGGGCTGGGATCAGCTGCAATGGGTTCGGTTTGGGTCGGAGCCGTTCCCATCTTGTCCAGCACCCCCAGTTCACGGGGTCGGCTGGGAACGGTGCTGCTGCCCAGTGCATTCCATCACACCCAGTGCCCCAGGGAGGGAGCTTTGTTTTCACCTCCCATCCACTTAAGGCAGCATCTCTTGGCCAATGGGGGATTTTCAAGTCCCTGCTTCCAGGTCAGGCTTTGGACCCTCGGTGGGATCTCTGGCTCTGTCCCCTTGTTCTCACCTCGGTTTCCCTTCACCAACAGCCCTGTTGTGAAACCCTCCCTCTGCCGCCCGCCCTAGGAAAGCGCTGCCCATAGATTTCCTCACAACAGGAGATTAATTCAGCCAGGAAATATTCCCTCCCTTGGGAATGACGACACCAGGGCTGCATAATCCTTGCTGGGATTACGAGGGAAGCAACAACCAAGGGGGAAAGCATCTCCAGCTCCCTCCTGCACACATGGGGATGCTGGGGTTTGAAGGGGGAGCAAGGAGAGGGGTTGGGGTGCTTTGTGATGGGTTTTGGGGTGTTTCCCAGCTCCCATCAATGCATTTGCTTTGTGTTGCACAGCAGTGAGGCTGTGGAGGGACCTAAGGGGGTTTCTTCTCCTTAAACAGGGGGAGTTCAGGTTGGAGATAAGGCAGAAGCTCTTCCCTGTGAGGGTGCTGAGGCGCTGGCACAGGGTGCCCAGAGAAGCTGTGGCTGCCCCATCCCTGGCAGTGCTCAAGGCCAGGTTGGACACAGGGGCTTGGAGCAAGCTGCTCCAGTGGAAGGGGTCCCTGCCCGTGGCAGGGGTTGGGAATGGAGGAGCTTCAAGGTCCCTTCATCCCAACCCAGCTCCATGATTCTATGATCTTGCCCTACCATAGGTGGTTACAAAGCCCTGCACAAAGAGCCAAGTGGCTTCCAAGGAAAGCATTGGGAATGCCATTGGTTGTGCTGTGAATTGCATTTCAGGAGGTGCACAGGGCCCCTCTTCACCCCAAATACCATTTTAATGGCAATTCTAGGACTGTAGCAGCACTGCTGAGTTGCTCTGACCATGGCCACCGTTGTGGGTAGACCTCTCCCAGCGTGGTTCTTGGAGGTCCTCCATTGCAGAAGGGGCTGTGCATGGGGTGAATCGTGCTTGCCTGCTCCAAGGGTTGCTGCTCATCCGTGTCCATCTCCATTCATCCAGGTCACTGGAACATCTTCCGAGCCCAGACATCAGAGCTGCGGATGACAGAGAGCCCAGAGAAAGACACAAAGAACTTGTAATGAGAGCAAACTCGAACCTAGCTCTTGATTTATGTACACACCCCATACACACATACACCTATATAGGAAGTACAAAGCCTCATTACTCAATAGACTGGCACAGCAGTAAAGGATGCACTAGTGTAAACTACAGAGCCTCCAGCAACGGAGCCCAACTGAACCACGTGGAACCACAGCCGTGGAGGTGCCTCTCTCCAATGGGAGAGCACAAGAGGTTGGCCATCACCTCCTGCGACAAAGAGGTTGGATGTGTTGGAAGAGATGTGAGACCTGGAGCGACATAAAGAGGTGGGATACACCCCTGACACCCAGCGCCCTGAAGAGCATCAGCAGTTAGCAGCAACCATGACCGTGCTTCTTTCCAACCACCAGCATGAAGATGACCTGCAAGGAAAGAAAAACCATCCCTATTCTTTCCCTTGGAGCCCCTGTGCCCTGCAAAGGGTTTCCTTGGATAAATACCCCCCAAAGGGTATCCCTGGAGAAGTCTTGGGTCTTTGCTCCAGCCAGGATTCTTTTCCCTTCTTTGCAGGTCTCTTGAAGATGGAGTTTTTGGGAGGACCCACCTGCTGATGGGGTCTGAGACCCCAAGTGCTGCACTAAGGTCTCTACCGAGCATGTTATTATGCTATATATCTATCTATATCCTACATAATATCTACTGGGCTGTATTCACAGGAGGGGCATCTCCCAAAGGGCGAACAGGACCATTTCTGCAGCGTGGGGAGGAGGGGGTGCAGCAGCATCGCCCTCCCCCTGTCTGGAACCAGCTTTGGGGGATTTTCAGGTTGTTTTGGTACATGTATTTATCTCTGGTTTTATGCTGTTTTGATAAATCTATTTATTTGGAGATCCAGAGCTGTCTGATAAATCTGATTAAAGCGTCTTGATTCAGCCTCCTGTGCTGGCTCTCCTTTCCCCATAGGGTCTGTGTCATGAGAGGGGTGAGATCCCCATCCTGGTGGGGTTGGACCCCCATCCTGCTGGGGTCTGAGCCCATTGGACTCACTCAGCAAACATCCTCAGGGTTGGGATGCGGGATTGAGGCCTGCTGAGAGCACCTGGGGATGCTCTGCTCAGCATCGGGGGCTCATTGTAGGATCCCAGAGTGGTTTGGGTGGAAGGGACCTTAAAGCTCCTCCAGTTCCAACCCTTCCCACTAGAGCAGGTTGCTCCAAGCCCCTTGTGCATGGGTGGTTTGGGCTCTGGGTGCTGGAACAGACCATAGCTCCCAGTTGGGTGTTGCAGAAGCTGTCGGTGTGGGATGGTCATTGGAGATGCTGTGGGGTTGTGAGTTGGGACTGGGAGGTCCCATCCAGCTACTGGAGAGCCCATGGGACCCAGGGAGGCCATTCAGGGTGTACACGGGCTTCCAGCTGTGGCATCTCCTGAGTGACACAACACAGGGAGCCTCACTCCTCAGATGGGTACCCCAGGGATGGAACATACATGAGCCTGTCCTGAATGCCCAGCATGGGGCAGCTTTGGACATGGTGAGCATCCGCTCGCCCTTGAAAATCAATGGTGCCTTCCCAACATGGGGAAACCCAAACCCAACCTGGAAAACTCCCAAATCCATCTTCTAGGACACCCAAAGGGATCCAAGTCCTTCTGAGCCGCAGCAAAGGCTTTCCATAGCCAACCTTTCCATAGGGATGGCTCAAGCTTCACCCATTCAAACCCAAGGGCCTAGGATGACATGCTCTAGTGGAAGGGGTCCCTGCCCATGGCAGGGGTTGGAACTGGATGAGCTTTAAGGTCCCTTCCATCCCAAACCTGACTCCATGGAAAGCATCTGGAAGAGGGGCACATCCAGAGCAGAGCTCTTTGCTATTTGGACACGTGCTCAAACTCTTCTCCTCTGCTCCTTCCCAAGCCACCACGTTCCCATTTGGAGACCCCAACAGGTAGCTCAGTGAGGCCCATTGAGGTACCCGGTTGCTCCACAGCCCTTTGCCCTTGTGTCTAATGGGTCCCTGAGCATCAGTCTCCTTGTCGGTGCAGCTGGGAGGCAGAAGGGGGTGTCCAGGCCAAGCAATCCTTCTTACTTCATTTCCAAGTGTTTTCAAAGCCCCTGATCAGACGGCCCAGATGGTGCTAAATGGCCATGAAGAACCTTGAAACACTGCTTTATTGTTGAGTTAGAGAATCCTGATGGGCCTGAACTAATTCATTTCGACCCAAAGAGGAAAGCACTGAATCATGGGCCTTTGGCAGTGCTGCTGAGAAGCACTCGGAAGCGGTTCCCTTTGGGTTTATCCAGCCTCTACAAACAGGGATCTCCACCAGGAGCTGCCTGCAGGCAAGAGGAGAGTAAGGAAACCCCAATGCACCACAGAGGGCAGCACGGGCAGCGCTCCCGCATCCCACGGGGCAGGAGGACCACGGGATGCTCCCATCGGTGTGTCCAACCTCCCCTTTGGAACCCCCCACGTTTGGGGATGGCCACATAAGAGGACAGAGAGGCAGGAGGAAAGAGACCTTGGGGCCATGGTTGTGCTGTGCCAGTCACGTTTCCTCCACCTCCCATCCCTCCTCAGCTCCAGCCCCGTCTCCAAGGGTTTACCTGGTTTTCTCATCACCAGAGGCTTTTTCCAGTGTCCAGATTGCCCTGGCTTGCTGGAAAAGCTGTTTTCTATAGAGGCATTGCTCTCGGTTCCCATTTTGGGGGTGTCAGAGCTTTGCCATAGCTGGAGGCAGCGAAAGGCGATCTCATTTCCCCAGCAGCTCGCATTAAAGCCGTTGGATTAGGTACATCCTGAGCAGCTCCTGCATCCAAAGAGGAGCAGGACCAGGAGACAAGAGCCATTACAGACACATTGCTATGTGAGAAGAGACAGGAAATATCAGGGGTGTTTAGTCTGGAGGGGAGACAGGCCCGTGGTGGCACGGGAACAGCGGAGAGCCGAGCAGCACCGCGATCCTCTGCTTTCCCCATTGCTCCCCGCTGGGAAAGAAAGGGATGTGCAGAGGAAAGCGGATGCAGGCACAGCGTGAGGGGCTCTGGGATGCTGCAAGAGCCCTTGTTAAGGGCAATCCCATCCCTTTGTGCAGAAATCCCTTTCTTTGGCTGGGGGAAGGTGATGCAGGAGCATCCATCCCCATCCATTGGGAGATGCTTCACGGAGGAGCCAAACCTTCAAATCACCACCAGGGCTGTGGGTTTCATGCAGCACTTTGAGGGCAGCACCAAACCCAACCAAACCTTCTCTGGTGTGGCTTAATTTGCCTCCTAATTACCCTAATGATGTATGGGCACCTCAAACTGAGCTGTGCAAGTCACCGACACCGCTCTTCCCTCTTGCCCAGTGGGGAACAAGGCTCCAGTGATGGTAACCAAGAGGTGTTGGCTTCCCCTTCCCTCCCGAGCCTGCAGGGAAGGGGGGCTCATGCAGATTAAGGTGAAAGGAGATATTTTGCATGACTGCAAATGCGATGCAATGGAAAACAGCAGGAGCCAAGGAGGTTTGAGTGGAGCTGGCAATTATAGAGACATATAGTGTCGAGAAGTGTTTTGACTAACCTGATAATAGAGCATGAAATAGCAGGGCTCTGACGTAAAAAAAGCCCTAAGATCCCGGAGGGAGAGCCAAGATTCCTGGTGGTGACTTGCCATCCGTCCTGGAGCACGCAGCCACGGGGTAATTCAGGTTGGAAGGACCCCAGGAGGTCCCTGGTCCAACCTCCAGGGATAACGTGGACTTACATCAGGATGCTCAGGTGTGGGTCCAGGGAAGGGTTCAGTTCCTCCAAGGTGCTTCCCTTGGTCCCTGTTGCGGTGTTTGATCAGCCTGAAGGGGAAATCTGTCCTGGTGTGGTGCATCTTCATCTAACCTGGGTCCAGCAACCACTGCCTGCCCAGTACTGGGGACCCGAACAGTGCCCAGATGCTCCGTGCAGAGAGCGAAGGAGGCTCAACGCAGGTTGCAGCAGCCATGGGATATGTGATGCACCAGATCACAACAAGAGGGCTGGAGGGACACTCAGCTCCCATAGGAGAGCAGCAGGAGATCCAGGCCCTGCAGAAGTGGGAGATGGGGCCCTGCAGAAGCAGTCGCAAGGAGCAGTTCAATCACAGCTTCTCCCTGAGGGTAGAACAGGGACTGTGGTGAGGTGATGCCTGCCCCAAGGCAGGGATGCTGCATTAAACACCCCGTGTGTTGCTGCTGCCCCATAGAGCCAAACCCCTTCCAATGGGAGAGATGCTGCCGTGCTCTCATTGCAATGGGTACATCTGCAGTGCCCCCAGGGAGCCCAGGGCACGTTCACTGGAGCAGTTACTCAGGGGAGCTCAAAACTGGCTCTGGTTGAACCCATGTGCAAATGCTGGTAGGATCCTGGAATGGTTTGGGTTGGAAAGGACCTTAGGATCACCCAGTTCCACCCCATGCCATGGGCACGGACACCTCGCACTAAACCAGGGCACCCAAGGCAGAAGCTGGTAGAAGCTGAGCGGGTGCATGCAGGGTGCAAACCCCATCAGTGCCCCCTGAGCCCTTCTTGCAGGGCCAGTGTCAGGGCCCATGGCAGGATCTGGACAGAGCCAGGTTGAGAGAGCTGGGCTGGGGCAGCCTGGAGAAGAGAAGGCTCCTGAAGGGGAGACCTGAGAGCAGCTCCAGTGCCTAAAGGGGCTGCAGGAAAGCTGGAGAGGGGCTTGGGACAAGGGCCTGTAGGGCCAGGCCAAGGGGAATGGCTTGAACCTGCCCGAGGGGAGACTGAGCTGAGCTCTTAGGCAGAAGCTCTTCCCTGTGAGGGTGCTGAGGCGCTGGCACAGGGTGCCCAGAGAAGCTGTGGCTGCCCCATCCCTGGCAGTGTTCAAGGCCAGGTTGGACACAGGGGCTTGGAGCAAGCTGCTCCAGTGGAAGGGGTCCCTGCCCGTGGCAGGGGTTGGGAATGGAGGAGCTTTAAGCTCCCTTCAACCCAAACCATTCCAGGACCCTCCAAACCCCCCATAGGACGCCCATCCCTGCACACTCAGCATCACAAGAGATTTAAGGTCCCACAGCCCCGAGGCAGCTCTGCCCCCACATCAACCCCATCTTGGGGTGGGAAGGGGGTGATCCCTGCAGAGGCAAAGGGACACAGGAGCAGGAGCGGGGCGAGGGAGGCGATGCCACCGACCGCGAGACGTCGGCTCCTGATCTCTGGCTGCTGATCCAATTAAAAGGGTTAATCCCAAAGAGGCCCCTGTGGGGAAAGCGGCCTCTAAGAGGTCTCCTGTGGGGAGCTGTGGTCACTGGGGCAGGTTCCTGGGGCTGGTGGAGCACTGACACCATCACAGGGCATCACCCACAGAAAGCACCTTGGCCACACATCACCAGCACACGTGGCCCCTGTGGTGTCCCCAGTGTTCCTTTGGGATGGGTTATCACAGCCCCGGGAGAAGGGAAGGTGTCTGGCACCGGGCAGCAGCCAGGGAAAACCAAGGTGCTGGGTGCTGCACTTGGGTCACAACAGCCCCATGGAGGGCTCCAGGCTTGGGGATTGTGGCTGGAAACGGCCCATGGGAAAGGAGCTGGTGGTGCTGATGGATGGAGCTGAACGTGAGCAGCTTGTGCCCAGGGAGCCCCCAGCATCCTGGCCTGGATCAGCACCAGTGCGGCAGCAGGGCCAGGGCAGGGATTGTGCCCCTGCACTGGGCACTGGTGAGGCCGCACCTCGGATCCTGTGCTCAGCTCTGGGCCCCTCACTGCAAGAGAGACATTGAGGGGCTGGAGCGGGGCCAGAGAAGGGAATGGAGCTGGTGCAGGGCCTGGAGCCCAAGTGTGATGGGGAAGGGCTGAGAGACCTGGGGGGTTCAGATGGAGAAGAGAAGGCTCAGGGGGGACCTGATGGCTGCCTCCAAGTGCCTGAGAGGAGGATGGAGCCAGGAGGGGCTGGGCTCTGCTCCCAAGGAACAAGGGATGGGACAAGAGGAACCGGCCTCAAGCTGCACCAGGGCAGGTTTAGATGGAGCTGAGGAACAATTCCTGCCCCAGAGGGTGCTCAGGCATTGGAACTGGCTGCCCAGGGCAGGGCTGCAGGCACCGGCCCTGCAAGGGTTCACAAACCCCATCAGGCTTCGGGCTCCTGTTCCATGGCAGGAGGATGAGCACTCAGTAACGACCGGGAACACTGATCCCCTTCCAGGCTGCTTTTAGCACCTCGGGAGAAGTTACCCAGACACCGGCGTGGGCTCCATCTCCTCCTCAGCACGGAGCGGATCTGGAGCCCACTGACGCAGCAGGGGAGGGCTCCCCATGGTCCTCCCCTCAATGACCTTCCCTGGAAGCCACGAAGCCCCAGTTCCACCGGGGCAAAGGCTCCCAGGACGTGATGAGAGCCGCCCCGAGACGGGGTGTGCTTGCCAGGGACCCCCACCTGCGCCAAGGGGCTCCCCTGGGGGAACTGAGAGCACTCCCCTGGCTTCCCCGGATGGGTGTTGGCGCCTGGAGCTGGATGGGAATCAGCAGAGCCAGCAAAGGAGGTCAGGATAGGGGTGAAGGCAGGCTGAGAACATTGGGGCTGTTGAGGCTGGGGAAGAGAAGCTGCGTGGAGACCTCAGAGCAGCTTCCAGTGTGTGAAGGGGGCTGCAAGGATGCTGGGGATGGACTCTTCATTAGGGACTGCAGGGATAGGACAAGGGGTGATGGGTTCAGACTGAAACAGGGGAAGTTTAGATTGGAGATAAGGGAAAAGCTCTTCCCTGTGAGGGTGCTGAGGCGCTGGCACAGGGTGCCCAGAGAAGCTGTGGCTGCCCCATCCCTGGCAGTGCTCAAGGCCAGGTTGGACACAGGGGCTTGGAGCAAGCTGCTCCAGTGGAAGGGGTCCCTGCCCATGGCAGGGGTTGGGGCTGGATGAGCTTTAAGCTCCCTTCATCCCAACCCATTCCTTGACCCCATGATGCCATGATCCCCACCAGCCTTGCGGTCCCCGTTCCCAGTGGGGATGGTCCCTCCTCCCCAGTGAAGCTCTGCACCCCCGGGAGCAGCCGTGCTCCCCACACCTGGTCTGGGAAGAGGGATAACGTCATCCTCCGCTCCTTGGCACCAACCCGGTTGCAAAACACCATGGAGCAGGCCAGGGCTGAGGCCAGCGGGGGGGAGCTCATGGGGAGCCTGGAGCCAAGCCTCCCAGCCGGGAACTGGTGGGGAATGCTCAGGCTCTGCTTTCACAGAGCCCGTGGCTCCATCCCCTTTACACCAAGGCGGGGAGAGGGGGGAGGCATCTCCTGCAACCAAAAGCCTGGGATTGGAATGATTGCAACGTGAAACACATTGGGTTGGGATGGGGTGGGGGCATCAGTGGGGTATGGACCCCAGTGTGCCCATGGGATGGACTCAGCAGGGGCAGGGTGCTCCTTGAGGATGGTGGAGAGGAGCTCTTCATCAGGGGCTATAGGGACAGGACAAGGGGTGATGGGCTCAAACTGGAACAGGGGAAGGTCAGGTTGGAGATAAGGAAGAAGCTCTTCCCTGTGAGGGTGCTGAGGCGCTGGAATGGGTGCCCAGGGAGGTTGTGAATGCTCCATCCCTGGCAGTGTTCAAGGCCAGGTTGGACACAGGGGCTTGGAGCAAGCATTCCCCCTTGAAAGAGATGGGGACAGCCAACAGGGATCAGGACCAAGCCAACTTCAGCCCCATTCATAAGGGGGATCCAGGGATGTGATAAGCTGGGATTTTAATGAAGCTTTTGACATCTCCATTAGCATCCTCACGACGAAACCTGCGGTATTACGGGATAATAGAATCATGGAATCATAGAATGGTTTGGGTTTGAAAGGACCTTGAGATCATCCAGTTCCAACCCCTGCCATGGGCAGGGACACCTCACACTAAACCATGGCACCCAAGGCTCTGTCCAACCTGGCCTTGAACACTGCCAGGGATGGAGCATTCACAGCCTCCCTGGGCACCCATTCCAGTGCCTCAGCACCCTCACAGGAAAGAATTTCCTCCTTATCTCCAATCTAAACTTCCCCTGTTTCAGTTTGAACCCATCACCCCTTGTCCTGTCACTGCAGCAGGTATCCCTGGGGTAACAGGATGGGAGCCGGTCAGGATGGCAGAGGTGATGGCGTTGGGCTCCTTTGCAGCTCAGCCCCATCCCATCCCACTCACATCTACCCCTGAAGTCCTTTCTGAAGCACCCAGGAACGTGGTGAGTGAGGGCAAAGGGCCGGAGGGATGCGGTGCCTTGGACTTGCGTGTGGGATGCAAGGAATGCCAGAAATCCATCCTGGCAAGAATAATCTCATTATTTGAACATTACTATATTCAAAACCATGTTTTATATATAATATTACAATAGATATATGATATTGTCAGTATTATTATGTAAAACATAGGGAGAGGAGGGCCACAAGAAGATATTGTGGTGGTGGGTGAGCAGGACCTGGGTGAGCAGTGATGGAGATGGAGAAGGATGATGATGGGGAGATGGAGGAAGAGGAAGGTCAGGGCTGCTCTTGGATTAACAGGTCAGAACCCTTCTAGACCCCAGTTCATCAGGACACAGGGGCTGTGGTGGTTGTGTGATGGTGTCCTGTGCTGGGGGCTGTCATTGGGGTTGTGTGAAGGGTGAAGCCACCAAACCCATGGCAATAACTCCCGAAACCCTAAAAGAGCCCCCTGGCACCCACAATATAAGAGTTACAGAATGGCTTGGGTCGGAAGGGACCTTAAAGCTCATCCAGTTCCAAGCCCCCTAACATGGTGGCAAAGATCTCATTGCCTCGGATGAGATGCTGTGTCCCAGCTCCATCACACCCAGTAGGGTCAGCATCCCATTTCAGCCCCGCTCCTGGGCAGGCTGAGGCTGGAGCATTGGTGGTTGTTTCATTGCTGGAGTTAATTCCCATCCCCATGAGTTAATTCCTGGCTCCTTGAGCCCTGGCACAAGACAGGCACCGATCCAGGTCCTCTGCAATGCCATGCCCATGGCAGAGGATGAGGAGGAGCTGTATGGGCAATGGGGGTTGTGTCCCCTCCTTGAGGCAGGGGACATGGCCTGGTGGCCATGGGGGACCATGGCTGGGGTGAGAAGGGTGTAGGATAAGATCCTTGATTTGGGAGGCCAGGTCTATCCATTAATGCCTATGTGTGCCCGAGGGGCTCTGCAGTGTTTCAAAGGCCATGGATGGGCCTTGGTGTGGAGATGTGTGGAGCCCCAGGGACACAATCTGTGCCCCACAAGGGACCTGGGAAGAGCATGGATGTCCCTGTGGTGCTTGGAACCCCACATCCAGTCCCTTTCCCCCACCCCACCGGCCTGGGGGTACGAGCATCCCTGTCACTGCCACACAATGGTCCATCTCCAGCTGGGCTCTGAGCTTCACCCTCCCCACCCTCAACCATCCCATCTGGCTGCAGGGCAAGGGTGACACCCTAATGCCAGCCTCCCATAGGCACCCCATGGCTGCGGGGCTGCTCGGGGCCCTCCCCAGCATCCTGCACCCCCTCTCGCAGCAAGGCTGGTAGCTGGGAACCCGCACTGGGACCAGGAGCCTTGTTTCATACAGGGACTATCATAACATCGAAGCCCATTAAGCACTTAGAGAGGGGTTTGCACTGCGGGGGGGTGAGCAGGGGGCTTGGGGGGGGGGTGTCGTGCATCTCAATGCTGCTCTATTTAGAAGGGAGCGTTTAATGGGAGGGGGTTGGTTTTATGGCACTGGATTCGTTCCACCTGGGCTAAGGAACACATTCCCCGTGAGCCGAGCGGAGCGTAACCGGATCCCATTGAAACCGGCTGCCAGGAGAGGGCCTGGCTGGGGAGCACAAAGCGGCTTTGAGAGCGGCCGAGCCCGGGCCCAGCGCCAGGCGGCGGCGGAGGCGGAGCGGAGGAGCAGGGGGTGCTGCAGGATGGGCACCACGGTGATGGGCACCACGGTGATGGGCACGGGGCGATGGGGCTGAGCGTGTTCCGCACGGAGGGAAGGGAATGGGGGTGTGTGTATAGGGAGCATGGGGCAAAGGGGTATGTGTGTGTGTGTGCAAGGACGCTCGGATAAGGTGGTGTCAGGGCTATGCAGGGAACATGGGATAAGGTGACAACAAGGGGTATGCAGTGACCATAGGACAAAGTGACATCTGTGTGTGTGCAGGGATCATGGGATAAGGTGATGTGCATGTGTGTGTCATGAGCATGGGGTAAGGTGACATCTGTGTGTGTGCAGGGACCCCTGGGAGAAGGTGATGCCTATGTGTATGTAGGGACCATGACATCTATGTGTGTGCAGGGATCCTTAGGATAAGGTGACACCTACGGGCACATGTTGGCAATGGGGATGAAGTGACACCTATAGGTGTGCAGGCATCATGGGACAAGGGGGTATTCATGTATACCAGTGACCCCAGGGACAAGATGATGCATGTGTGTATGCAGTGACCATAAAGACAAGCTGAGATCCATGTGTGTGCAGGAACCCTTTGACAAGGTAATGCCATGTGTGTGCATGGGACAAGGCGACCCCCGTAGGCATGTGTTGACCATGGGGACAAAGTGACACCTGTGTGTGTGTAGGGACTCATGGGGAAAGGGGATGTCCATGTGCATTTAGTGACCAAGGGACAAGGTTGTCCTCATGGGACAAGGTGATGTCCTTGTGTGCACAGGGACCCTCTGACAAGTGATGGTCAGGTAGATGTGGTAACCCTGGGGGTAAGGTGATGTCCATAAGTGTGCAGGGAGCCTCAGGATAAGGTGACACCTGCAGGTATGTGTTGACTGTGAGGATGGAGTGACATCTATGTGTGTGCAGGGGTCACGGGACAAGGGGATGTCTGTGCTCATGAGTGACCCCAGGGACCAGATGATGTCTGTGTATACACAGGGACCCTGAAACAAGATGACATCTGTGTGTACAGTGACTCCTAAATCTCCCCTCGGGCAGGTTCAAGCCATTCCCCTTGGCCTGGCCCTACAGGCCCTTGTCCCAAGCCCCTCTCCAGCTTTCCTGCAGCCCCTTTAGGCACTGAAGCTGCTCTCAGGTCTCCCCTTCAGGAGCCTTCTCTTCTCCAGGTGCCCCAGCCCAGCTCTCTCAGCCTGGCTCCAGAGCAGAGCTGATCCAGCCCTCGCAGCATCTCTGTGGCCTTGCTCCAGCAGCTCCATGTCCCTCTTGTGTTGTTGCCTCAGACACAGGACTGCAGGGGGGGGGTCTCACATGTACATTGTGACCATGGGCTGGGTGATCCCCATGCACCAGCAGTGTCACGGGGGTGACACCCCTGCCTCCATGCATGGGGTGACATCCACACCCAGGCAAAGCCAGGGCTGAAAGGCTACCCTGTGTGTGCCGCATGGCCCAGCCACCTGCTCCATCACTTCCCAGTCCTTCAAAGCCCAGCCTGCTCTTCCCAAACAAGCAGTGGTTGTGTCTGGGGTTTAATGGAGCATCCTCCAGCCAGTGCTGGGGGAGAACCTCATGAACCTTCCAAACAGCCTGTAGGGGAGAAGTGAAGACAGCAAAAAACCCACCCTGCTCCATGCCAAGGAAAACACTTACCTAGCAAAACATGAGTAGTAAGTGCACTTCTTACGCTGTGCAGATAGAGCTTCTCATGAGAGCACCATGTGTGAAGGGTGGACGGCCTCTCCATTCGGTTTTCCCCTTCTCTTCACTCCCAAGACACACGTGTGCTGTCCCCAGCGCCCGCGTTGCAGGAGCCTGTTTATGGAGCCGGCTTCCTTCCCTGCAGGACGACATGGAAAGGGAATGGAACAACAGGAGCTGCTCCTCCACGAGGCTTTCTATATTGGGAAGGTTAAAAATAATCCCTTCCAGACACCAGTCCAGGAAGCTCTTGGGGTGAAGCGAAGGGGAGGGATGTGAGGAGTAAACAGGCACCGGGATGCACAGAGGGATGGGGATGATGGGGATCACCGTGGAGGTGGACACAAGGAGATGGGGGTTGTGTAACAGGGATGCTGAGCATGGAGTTTGCACTGAGGTGGATGCTCAGCACCAAGGGATGTTCAACACTGAGGTGGATGCTCAGCACCAAGGGATGTTCAACACTGAGGTGGATGCTTAGCACCAAGGGAGGATGTTCAACACTGAGGTGGATGCTCAGCACCAAGGGATGTTCAACACTGAGGTGGATGCTCAGCACCAAGGGAGGATGTTCAACACTGAGGTGGATGCTCAGCACCAAGGGATGTTCAACACTGAGGTGGATGCTCAGCACCAAGGGATGTTCAACACTGAGGTGGATGCTCAGCACCAAGGGATGTTCAACACTGAGGTGGATGCTCAGCACCAAGGGATGTTCAACACTGAGGTGGATGGGGGTTTGGTGTGCTCAGCACCAAGGGATGTTCAACACTGAGGTGGATGCTCAGCACCAAGGGATGTTCAACACTGAGGTGGATGCTCAGCACCAAGGGATGTTCAACACTGAGGTGGATGCTCAGCACCAAGGGATGTTCAACACTGAGGTGGATGCTCAGCACCAAGGGATGTTCAACACTGAGGTGGATGCTCAGCACCAAGGGATGTTCAACACTGAGGTGGATGCTCAGCACCAAGGGATGTTCAACACTGAGGTGGATGCTCAGCACCAAGGGATGTTCAACACTGAGGTGGATGCTCAGCACCAAGGGATGTTCAACACTGAGGTGGATGCTCAGCACCAAGGGAGGATGTTCAACACTGAGGTGGATGCTCAGCACCAAGGGAGGATGTTCAACACTGAGGTGGATGCTTAGCACCAAGGGAGGATGTTCAACACTGAGGTGGATGCTCAGCACCAAGGGATGTTCAACACTGAGGTGGATGCTTAGCACCAAGGGATGTTCAACACTGAGGTGGATGCTCAGCACCAAGGGATGTTCAACACTGAGGTGGATGCTCAGCACCAAGGGATGTTCAACACTGAGGTGGATGCTCAGCACCAAGGGATGTTCAACACTGAGGTGGATGCTCAGCACCAAGGGATGTTCAACACTGAGGTGGATGCTTAGCACCAAGGGAGGATGTTCAACACTGAGGTGGATGCTCAGCACCAAGGGATGTTCAACACTGAGGTGGATGCTCAGCACCAAGGGAGGATGTTCAACACTGAGGTGGATGCTCAGCACCAAGGGATGTTCAACACTGAGGTGGATGCTCAGCACCAAGGGATGTTCAACACTGAGGTGGATGCTTAGCACCAAGGGAGGATGTTCAACACTGAGGTGGATGCTCAGCACCAAGGGATGTTCAACACTGAGGTGGATGCTCAGCACCAAGGGAGGTGTTCAACACTGAGGTGGATGCTCAGCACCAAGGGATGTTCAACACTGAGGTGGATGCTCAGCACCAAGGGAGTGTTCAACACTGAGGTGGATGCTCAGCACCAAGGGATGTTCAACACTGAGGTGGATGCTCAGCACCAAGGGATGTTCAACACTGAGGTGGATGCTCAGCACCAAGGGATGTTCAACACTGAGGTGGATGCTCAGCACCAAGGGAGATGTTCAACACTGAGGTGGATGCTCAGCACCAAGGGATGTTCAACACTGAGGTGGATGCTCAGCACCAAGGGATGTTCAACACTGAGGTGGATGCTCAGCACCAAGGGATGTTCAACACTGAGGTGGATGCTCAGCACCAAGGGATGTTCAACACTGAGGTGGATGCTCAGCACCAAGGGATGTTCAACACTGAGGTGGATGCTCAGCACCAAGGGATGTTCAACACTGAGGTGGATGCTCAGCACCAAGGGATGTTCAACACTGAGGTGGATGCTCAGCACCAAGGGATGTTCAACACTGAGGTGGATGCTCAGCACCAAGGGATGTTCAACACTGAGGTGGATGCTCAGCACCAAGGGATGTTCAACACTGAGGTGGATGCTCAGCACCAAGGGAGTTCAACACTGAGGTGGATGCTCAGCACCAAGGGATGTTCAACACTGAGGTGGATGCTCAGCACCAAGGGATGTTCAACACTGAGGTGGATGCTCAGCACCAAGGGATGTTCAACACTGAGGTGGATGCTCAGCACCAAGGGAGGATGTTCAACACTGAGGTGGATGCTCAGCACCAAGGGATGTTCAACACTGAGGTGGATGCTTAGCACCAAGGGAGGATGTTCAACACTGAGGTGGATGCTCAGCACCAAGGGATGTTCAACACCAAAGTGGATGCTCATCACCAAGGGTGGGTGATGCTTGGCCCTCAGGAAGGGTGCTCAGCACCCAGAGGGAGATATTTAGACCTGAGGGACCCTGGATGCTCAGTACCCAGGCACAATGGCTTATCTCCCCCTGTATCGTGGTCCTGGTGCCCTCATGTCATGGTGAGTGGGATGCGATGCTCAGCTATTGCACCCTCATCCACCATAACATGATGATGAGGAAAAACCATCCCCAAACTCCCAGTGATGCTTCTTCTCCTTGCATTTTGCAGCATCTCTCTTCTCTCCACCAACCTGAGGGCCCTGGTGATGCTCTCTGGCCTCTATTAGTGACTGCATTCTTGTACTCACCCCTTAGCTCCACCTGAGCACCATTTACTGTGGTTTGGGGTTGTAGGCTTCTAACACCCCACACCATCACCCAACAGTGGTGTGGCAGCCCACAGTGAAGAGCCCCACCTTCAAGAACACCACATTGGGGCTTAAATATTATTGCCATGGCTTTGCAGTTCAATTTCCAGACTTGTGGATGCTGGATGGGACCCCTCAATGTCTCTGGTCCAAGCCCCAAAGCAGGGTCAGCTTTGATGTGAGATCCAGCTCCCAACTCGGAGCAGAAGCTCAGGGTTCCTACAGGTACTGCTGGTTTCCAAACCAGGGGCTTTTGGGATGCTGCAGGCAGCTTCCAGGCACCAAACCCCCTCCTCTGAGCCCGCAGATGTGGTTTAAGGTGGGAAACCTCTGAAAAGAATCAAACTGTGAATTAAGACATGGAATTCATGCACAGCTCCTGATGGGACATGGGCTGAAGCCATCAAATAATGGCACCAGCAACCCACATGCTGAGAACGCAGCATCTCTGGTGCCTTGCAGCACCAGGACATGATGTGGGGGACATGAACATAGGCAGAATCACTCATAATTTGCCTTAGAAGAGTCAAAGATGGGTGATGAACTTGACCCTGTCAGATAATAGCTCCCATAGGGATCTCAGCACCCATGGCAGCAGATATGAACCAAAGCAGACCCCAGTGTGGCAGGGGGTGCTCCAAATCCCTCCCAGCAGCACCCACACCTTGTATTAAGCACCTTAGGGTGCTGCAGCCCATTCCCTGCAGCCAGGGAGAAGCAAGATGCTGACGCAGGGCCCTGGCAAGCACCCGCTCTCCTCTCCACCAGCCTCACGGAGCTGAGTTTTGCTTCCTTATAAGGCCCTGCTGCTCCATGATTCCCAACTGGAATCCACAGCCGAGCTGGCATTGCCTGTTCAGAGAGCAAAACAGTTCCCTGCAGCACCAGGACAGCCTCCTGCCCAGCTCAGCCCTGCTGCTCATCGTCTGTTACCCTAGGCCAGCACCCAGCAGCGCTTCCTCGCATCCTTCCTCTGTTTTAGGCTGGCTGAATCCAGACTGGGAAAGGCAGAGGGGTTTTTCCTAAGCAGGCTCTGTCCCAGGGGAAGGAGGGTTATAAATCAGCTCAAGGGACAGGGATGTTTCATCCCTAGGAGCAGCACTTCCAGCCCCTTCCCAGGGCACACACACAGGTGTTGGTTCAGAGGCATCGTGTCTGATGGGAGCCTGGTGCATCAATAGTTGTATCCAGTGGTGCAACTTCAGCTTCTCACCCCACCTGGAAAACAAGGGTGAAGCTTCCTCTGTTTGAAAGAGTGAGCAAACACCACTGTACAATGAACAAACATCCTCTCCCAAACATGAAGCATTGCTGTTCCAAGGTGCAAACCTGTTGGAAGGGGGATGCAGAGGGAAAAGAAGAAATCCTAAAGGATTTCTGTAGCTCCAGGATGAGACTTTGGACCCTGAGCACCATAAATACCTAATCTTGAGCTTACTGTGAGGCAGAAGACATGCTCTGTATCTGAAAGCCTGGCCTGGCTCTGAGCTGCTCTTTCAGCCTCATGAGCCACAGCAAGAAGGAACCTTCTCCCTTTAACCAGCCCTGTTCCTCGCTCCCATGCAACGCCTGGAGATGCTCCAGCCTCGCCAAGGGGGCAACCAGGGACCTGAGGCCCCCCTGGGGCTGGCAGCCCATGAAGTGCAGGAGCAGGGAGTATGAGATCATGATTTTGGGCAGTCTGAAGCTCTCCTATGTCCTGCTTCTTCAGACATTAAGTCATTTTCCTGAGGAAGTCGCCTATGACGTTGAGCTGGTTATAGAGGGAGGTGGGGTGGAGCAGCGAGCTCCAGCTAGACCCTGGTAGAGGTGAGGTGCAAGAGCACGGGGACACCACGTCCTGCCAACATCTGCCATGGGAATGAGACAAAAAGGGTCCAAATTCAACACAGACCCTGGCATTTTGAGGTATTCTCACCCGTATTTCAGATGCCATAAACCAGTTTAATGCTTCCAGCCCTGCCTTTGATGGAAGAACATCGTATCCACTCCACCAGTGACATTGTGCCGTGCAGACAAATGTCACAGCAACCCTTGGAAATCAGAGTGAAGAATTAATGGACAGTTAACAAACAGCAAGAACAAAAGAAAAATGTCTTTAATGGGTTTGTTACTTATTACTTTTCAAAATACACCCTCCATTCCAGCAAAAAAAAACCCCAGGAACACTGCAGCAGTGTGGTTAACAGTTAAATTCCCTTCATAAAAGGCAGAACAAGGTGGCTCATTCTTTCCACATGGACCTCTGCTGCTCACGTCACTCCAACCTGGAGAGCTGACTTAGGCTGACACACCTTGAGAGCATGAAACCTCTTTGAGCTTGTGCAGCAGGCTCTGTGTTTGGGTGGCTGGGAGTACCGTGTCATTTGTGGCTTCCCTCATCTTCCCAGCCTTTTTCCTACACATCTCCAATTCAGAAGGTCCAGAATTTAAGACCAGAGTTTAAGTTCTTACTGTTTCTAACGGGGAAGGGGTTGAGGGTGCCCTCAAACAGCCCTGTCAAGCAGTGATCCATGTGTCAAGCACCTGAAACCCCCCAGTCTGGACACCCACAGGCACACAGAGACACTGCTGCTTGTAGGTGTTTGAAGGAGATCCTCTCACGTGCCCTGATGGCACAGGGTGATGTGACTTCCAGCAAGGCAACTGGTGGTCACTATTAGGAGCGTGTGCTTTCAAATTCAGAGGCACTAACCTGATCTCCTGGTCAGAGTGACTGTAAACAGCTTTTCCTGGCCAAACATTGGATTGCAGTGGGGTGGCTGAAGACATTTCTTCCTTGGTGACACTCTTCAGGCTTTAGGTAGCTTTCTGCCAACCACAAACTCTTTATAAACCAGGATGTACATACATATCCAGACGTGTTGGAAACAACCACTGATGACATCAGTCACCCATTTGGGGTCCTCAAAGGCCCAGGTTCAGAAATGCTCAGCACCCACCTCTGGGAACCCTGCTCTTTTCTATGGATCTACCACATTTAGCACCAGAAAGCATCCAAACTGGCACCTCATTTCTGATTTAGTGGCCTGCAGTGCTTTATTCATCTCCAGTCACTGGTTCCTCAGCACCATTTGCTGTGACACACTTCCCTCAGCAGACAGAGGACGAGATGTCCTAGGAAACAACTCTCCTGGTGTCTAGATTATGCCTGGAAAAACACAGTTCAGACAACCCAAACCCTACAAAACCCAAAAGCAGGAATTCTTCATGGACAACACACCTGAGCGGTGTTATCAGCAGTGCCCTCTGATCCCCCTTCCCTTTGACTCCTTAACTTCCAAGGTTAAGGATACAGTTGCTTTCCCAATAACAGCAAAGCCTTCCCCCAAATTACTCCGGAGCCAGTTGGGTGGGAAGCCTCAGAGATGTTTTTGCAGACACAGAGCACCAACAGTGTCCCGGGTCTATAATTAGGCATCTGAGCAGTTTACAGAGGATGCGTTCAAGGAAGAAAAGAGTAAGAGAGTTTTATATGGGCTGCTTTGTCCAAAAAAAGATTATGAAAGGCAGAGCAAAAACTATTTACCAGTCTTTGGGGGAAAATCAAGTTCATTTCATTCAGTTAAAGCTGAAGCAGATGTTCAATATTTGTGTGTATGTCTCAAGACCGGTTACGTTACAGCTTCAAACCAATGTGACCATTTACATCAATCTGGAGAACTGGGGGTGTAAAAAGAAGGGGGAAAAGAATGCAACAACTCAACTCTTTGTTTTGTTCCACCGTGGAAGAGGCCTCAGCACCAAGCAGGTAAAAGGCCATATTAAAAAAGATTTTAATGGGATAAATGGGGAGTCTTTCAAGAGTTCCTCTAGATTTTGCTTCTAACTGGTGCTTCCCACATGCCATAAAGAGGATTCAAGTTATTACAGTCAGGAATTACGCTTTTCTCTCATACCAAATCTAGTCCAGAGGGCTTACTTACACAGTAAGCAAGATATCTTACGTAAGTGAAGATTGCATGTTGTCCTCCTCCCATGCAGCAGCTTGCAGAACGCTGCACAAGAAGAGCAACGGTCCCAAAAGGACCAGGAGAAAGACCCAGTTCATTTCTTCTGGAAAAAGCCCATGATGGAGGCCTGTTTGTTGGCTCTGCTGGCACCAGCCGCTCCTTTCTTCACATTCTTCCTTTCTTCCTTTGGTTCTCTCTTCAGAGGCAGCACAGGCTGTTTGGGTGCAGCTGGTGGCTTGGTCTTGAAGTCATCATCACTATCTGTGCAGGACTCGCTCTCATAAACCTTCTCAGTCACTGGTTAAGAGACAAGAACAGATGATGGTGGTTAAGCCTCCGTACCAGAGAGCAGAGACCTCCCTGCTGCAGGGGAGGAAACGAGCGTTGCTGGAAATGAGCATTTGGGGCTCCAGGAGAACGTGTCAGATACAGGAATTCAGTGCATTGCTCAAGGTCAAGCAGTAGATCCAGATGACTGGATGGGCTTTGCATGCACTGACTCAAATCGCTTCCCCTCTTTCTTAAGTGCGAGATGGCAGGTTAATGACTCAGGAGCTTTAATCACAGAACATGCAATGGTCTGGATTAGAAGGAACCTTAAAGCTCCTCCAGCCCCAACCCCTGCCATTGCAGGGACCCCTTCCACTGGAGCAGCTTGCTCCAAGCCCCTGTGTCCAACCTGGCCTTGAGCACTGCCAGGGATGGGGCAGCCACAGCTTCTCTGGGCACCCTGTGCCAGCGCCTCAGCACCCTCACAGGGAAGAGCTTCTGCCTAAGAGCTCAGCTCAGTCTCCCCTCGGGCAGGTTCAAGCCATTCCCCTTGGCCTGGCCCTACAGGCCCTTGTCCCAAGCCCCTCTCCAGCTTTCCTGCAGCCCCTTTAGGCACTGGAGCTGCTCTCAGGTCTCCCCTTCAGAGCCTTCTCTTTTCCAGTGTCATCCAGCTCTTTCCAAATGGTTTGATGTCACCACACACATACATGCCACATGCAGGCCTTCGAGAGCCACAGCCCAAAGCTCCCCAGTGGGAAGGTCCCTCAGGAGAACAGTTCCCTTTCCAAATCTATTCAAGTGTTGCCCTCTTCTTAGAAGCAAGGCCCAACTCTCCTGAGGACCATCAACTGACAAGCAGCCATCAGAAAGTGATGAATCTGCACGTGAGCAGAATCCATAGTTCAGCATCAGATGATGGAATGTCTATTTTATAGTCAAAAACCACCATTCTGAGTTGGCCTGATTTCCACAGGGACCATAACAATCAGATTGCCCTGAAGTCCAGATGGGACAACCCAAAGACAGGCCCAGAATTCCCTCACCAGCACCTCAGATGGCCAGGGAAGCATGAAGCAAACATAGATAAAGCAGTACAAAACCTTGGGAGCAGCTTCTTTCTACAAAGGTGGGCAACCAGAAAGAAATCCCTTCAAAACCCCAATAAACCCAAACCCATGAGTGAAATCAAGGGCTCTGAAGGGGATTGCCAGCTCACTGCTGCCAGCATCCAGGGATGGAAAGCTAAGGGATATAAAGCAAGGCTCACGGATATTAAAGTGGAGTCAGCTCTGCTGATGAAAGCCACGGTTAGACACTAGTAAATGTTGTTGTATCAGCTTTCCCAGCAGTGCTCTGGGATTCCTCTAGCAAACCATTTTTCTTTAGCAGCTCTATGCCTTTAAACAGATGTCCCAACTTCCCTTCTTCTGGGAATCTGGCTTTCACTTGTATTAATGCATCAAATCAAAGCAGGTTTTCTACGTAACCAGAGACTGGGAAGAGGAATGGTATGAAACCCTTAGCAGATGCTCAAACAGGGACTGCAAACCCAAACTAACCCTCATTCAGAGGCAAGGGGGTTTTCAGTGAGCAGCTTTAACTGCACTGGCCACTATTGAGCTTTATAAAGTTATCATGTTGTCACCCCTGTCAGTAATCACTGCTAAGTCCAAATGCGTGCACTGAATCCCCTCCAATTGCAAGATAACAGTTTAGATCAACTTTCTCTCACTGCCATCTCAGCTGAAGTCCAACTCTGTATCTGCAGCAGATATGGGCATGCAGACAGATATTGATGCTCAGCTCAGAGCCAGACTCACTAAATCAGTGGTAACTCAAACTACACGAGTTCTTAACTTAAACTGGTGCCATAAGACAAATTTACCTACAATATACATATATATATATTTCAATTTGCAAGTCCATGGAGTTGCTTCTGGATAGTAAGACCTCAGTTTTTTTGCTTTTTAAATGTAGATGCTGCCTTTCAGCTGTTACATTCAGCTCTGGGGGCAGCAGCACAAGAGGGATGCGGAGCTGTTGGAGCAAACCCAGAGGAGGCCGTGGAGCTGCTGCGAGGGCTGGAGCAGCTCTGCTCTGGAGCCAGGCTGAGAGAGCTGGGCTGGGGCAGCCTGGAGAAGAGAAGGCTCCTGAAGGGGAGACCTTAGAGCAGCTCCAGTGCCTAAAGGGGCTGCAGGAAAGCTGGAGAGGGGCTTGGGACAAGGGCCTGTAGGGCCAGGCCAAGGGGAATGGCTTGAACCTGCCCGAGGGGAGACTGAGCTGAGCTCTTAGGCAGAAGCTCTTCCCTGTGAGGGTGCTGAGGCGCTGGCACAGGGTGCCCAGAGAAGCTGTGGCTGCCCCATCCCTGGCAGTGTTCAAGGCCAGGTTGGACACAGGGGCTTGGAGCAAGCTGCTCCAGTGGAAGGGGTCCCTGCCCATGGCAGGGGGTTGGGAATGGAGGAGCTTTAAGGTCCATTCCAACCCAACCCAATCTGTGATTCTATCCTTTCTAGCCTTAGGAAGTGCAAGGTAGAAAATGCAGCACTTTAACCCTCAGCAATTCCCCTTTGCTATATACTAAGGGCAGACATTCGACTGATAGAGTCCCACTTGGTACAAGTCCTGTTCTTAACCCCACTGACACTTTAATTGCTCAATTCCCCTCAGGGCTAATCCCTAACTTACTTTTGCTTTTTGACACCAATTCCTTGCTATTGCAGATGTTGTGAAAATGATCTCTTCAAACCATGGAGAAATTTCAAGTACAGCCTAATCCTAATGTTAGGATTTAACATCTCTTAGAACCTAGTCCTTGTTTTGAAAGACAGCAGGGAGAGGGGGGAAAAGAACCCCCTATATTGCAAAGAATAACAGCAATTTACTTTAACCTGGGAGATTTGCAAGGTATTTACCCTTCCAGTGATTAGACCTGTGCATGGAAAGGGAGGAGAGAAAGTGGACAAGAAGCAGACAGCAAGTTCTATGCAGGAGACTGCTAGGGTTTTAGTATGGAAAGCAACCCCTCTTCCTTACCCATTTCCTCAGTTTCCCAGCTCCATCCACCCCCTCTGTCCCAGAGGATCTGTCTCCCAAAGCACACCAAGGGCTTGCATTTCCCTTCTCAGATAATGGTAGTGGATAGGACTGTAAAACTAAAGGTCTGGATTTCACAAGAGACTGTTAAACAACTTGGGAATGAGAAGAAGGGAAAGGCAGGCGGTATTCCCAGCACTGGTACGTTTGGGAAAGGCTGGAAAGAAAGAGAGGAGCACTCCTTGCTGGAAGCTGAACCCGGAACAGTCATTCCTGCAAGCCCTGAATACAGAGCTCCATCAACTCCACTCCTCAGATAATGCTTTCTATTTTCCTTCCAAGTGTTTTAATGGTTTTATCTGGGATGGGAGAGCAAAACACCCCATAACACAACCAGCCAAAGCACTCAATAGCTTTGTGCAAGGCCAATTCTTGGACACAACTCCAGGATTTGAGACTTCACTTACCAACATAGTGTTTCTTTAAAGGAGACCCACAAAGTTAATAGGAAACAGAAGATACAACTACACTGATAGGTGCAGACAGACACAAGCTGACTCAGGTCCAGGCAGCTCCAAACCTGGGCCAAGCAAGTCTGTGCCTTTCTATGCTCATGCACAATGACAAACCTGTGTGACAGCAACAGATCTTCTCCTAGGACTGGCTGAGCTCCCTTGACATCGGCAAGGCTGGAGAATATGAAGCATCCCATACAATTCAGCTGACAAAAACACATTCCACCCTCTTAATGTTTTTTAGCCTTTAAATAATAGACTTTGAACTCCTGCAGCTCTGCTTCAGTGTCAGGACACAGAGGAGGAAAGCACAGGGGTGATGCACAGCTTTCCCCTGGACACAGGAGGAAGCAGGGTCCAGTTGGGCTGGAATTCAAAGCCTTTGGCTCTCAGTACTTGTGTAGAGGGTCTCTTCCCTCCTGAAAGCAGAGCTGCCCTTATCAGAAACAGAAACCCTCTCAAGGATTTAAGCTCCAACTTACTCTTATCTGGGATACTTAACGTTTATATTAACATATAACCAAGGTCTGCTGCACAGCTTTGGATTTATCCCCAAATGAGGAGAATAAAAGCAAACATAAAACCCACCCCACTCCCCCCAAAAATACTCAAAATCATCAAACCAAACTGATCCCAGCCAAAATCTACCCCAAAACTTAGACCTTTCCCTGCATCATCTTTAAAAGCTTGTAGCTTTGGAAGGGAGAGCAAATGAAGGAGGTGCTCATGGTGGCAGGAGGGAAGGGAGAAGAACTGAAAGAAAAACTGTGAATCATAGAATCATAGAATAGTTAGGGTTGGAAAGGACCTTAAGATCATCAAGTTCCAACCCCCTGCCATGGACAGGGACACCTCACCCAAGGCCTCGTCCAACCTGGCCTTGAACACTGCCAGGGATGGAGCATTCACAACCTCCCTGGGCAACCCATTCCAGTGCCTCAGCACCCGAACAGGAAAGAATTTCCTCCTTATATCCAATCGAAACTTCCCCTGTTTAAGTTTTAACCCATTACCCCTTGTCCTATCACTACAGTCCCTAATGAAGAGTCCATCCCCAGCATCATGGAATGCTTTGGGTTGGAAGAGACCTTACAGCTCCTCCTGCTCCAGCCCCTGCCACAGGCAGGGACCCCTTTCCACTGGAGCAGCTTGCTCCAAGCTCCTGTGTCCAACCTGGCCTTCAGCACTGCCAGGGATGGGGCAGCCACAGCTTCTCTGGGCACCCTGTGCCAGCGCCTCAGCACCCTCACAGGGAAGAGCTTCTGCCTAAGAGCTCAGCTCAGTCTCCCCTCGGGCAGGTTCAAGCCATTCCCCTTGGCCTGGCCCTACAGGCCCTTGTCCCAAGCCCCTCTCCAGCTTTCCTGCAGCCCCTTTAGGCACTGGAGCTGCTCTAAGGTCTCCCCTTCAGGAGCCTTCTCTTCTCCAGGCTGCCCCAGCCCAGCTCTCTCAGCCTGGCTCCAGAGCAGAGCTGCTCCAGCCCTCACAGCAGCTCCATGGCCTCCTCTGGACTTCCTCCAGCAGCTCCACGTCCCTCTTGTGCTGCTGCCCCAGAGCTGGATCAGGCCTGCAGAGAGGGGGTCTCCCCAGAGCGCAGCAAAAGGGGAGAATCCCCTCTCTCGACTGCTGCTCACACTCTTTTTGATATATGCTCTTGGTAATCAAAAAAGAGTCAGGATTCAGCTCCAGCTCCACAACTCCCTGTGCAGGCCTTCACCAAAAGGGCAGTTATCTCTATCTTGCAGCATGAGGTTGAAGTGGAACAGCAAAGTGATTTTGTGAACCTCTTTCTGAGCCTGGGGGATGCTGGCCTTTAAACATCTTCAGCACATCTTCAGTATAGTTCCACTGAGGTGTAGAAGAGAGCTTACCCATGCAGCCTTCCTCATCATCAATGAACATCTTGGATTTCAGCACACGCTTCCGTTTCCTCTTCCTCCCTCCAGCTGAAACCTGAGGGACATTGAGGTATTGTGAAATCCAGAGTTAAAGCCCCACACACAGATCAGAACAGCATCAGTCCTGGGTGTGCAATGTGGTGTCCCTCATGAAGCTGAGCATGAGTTGAGAACTAAACCTGTCTCTTCCCTGGATATCCCAGTCTCACTTTTCATGATGCCACAATTCCCTCCATCCCACCAGGACAAATGTCAGAGGGAGGAAACACAAGTGAAATGAGACCTCAAGCTTTCCCTTGTGACAGCACAGGGGGACGTTCCTCTTCTGAGCCATGTGACAGCTTGAAACGTGTTTAGTTATATGGGAAGGTGGCACCAGGGTTGTCCCATCAAACCCCTGAGGAATGAGGAAGCAACAAGCTGTGCAAGCCACCACAACTGATGTGACGCAGTTGCACCCTCAGTAAACCTACATGGATTTTCTCTGCTTCGAGGTTAACTTCTTGCCAACTCCAGCCCACCCCCTTACGCAGCAGCTTTCCTGTGATACAAGGTTGGATACCAAGAGTCTCTGGTTTCATTTCTGGCCCTGCCCTGGCTCCCAAGGCCAAGATTCAGAGGGAAAAGTGTTGAAATATGAGCCACAATTCATAGAACTGTTAGGAGGGGAAAAGAGAAGCAAATAGAAACCTGCCTATGACAACAGAAAAGTCAGAGTTTAAATAACAGTGAGAAAATGAATGAACTGGTGAATGTGATGTATTCTTTCAAGCAGGATGATGTGATGGGCTTGAAAGGGAAACAGGACTTCCCCTTCAGCATCTTAAAAGTGCTTGGGAAATGCCCATCGAGTCAGATCAAACCAGAAGCTCATCACTAACATGCTCTTACCTCTGTGGATGCAGGCTCCAGTTCAGTTTTTAGGGCAGGTACGGGAGGTGGAGATGGAGCTTTCTCTTCCTCAGGTGTAGGAGATGGTGGGATACCTGCTAAGAAGATGAACATTGTGATCACACCCAGGGCTAATGCTACCCCTCTGTCTTAACTAATACCATTTAACTCTGAGCAACTGCTTGTAACTTATATTTAGATCAAGGTTTACAAGTTCTCCCTCAGGTTTGTTTAATTCAAGTCAGGACAACTTGTCTGGAGTGATCAGTCCCCAGCCAGATGGCTCCCCCAGTGCCATGTGCTGCAGCTCCCAAAGGAAGGAAGGGGGGATAGGATGGGAGAAGTGCATTTGGGATTTTGGTAAGCCAAAAATCCATCCCTCTAAATGAAACCTTAAAAATAAGCCCAGAAACTGGCAGGTTTTAGCCATGTATTTCACTTGCTCGTTGAAAAGATGGACTGGAACTCATTTAGTGATTGATGGAGTCAGGGTTTAAGGCCACATATTCCCAGTCACTGGCTGACTTCAGTTTCTCTACCTCTCCCCCATCACTAGAACAGTTACTGATGGTGCTACACATTCCAAAACAATCCATGTTATTAGCTTGGAGCTACCTTAATCCAAGTGTAATAATAGCATCACCCATCCTAAAAGATCACCAAGAAAAACCTCAACCTTTTGTTGGCAACCAAACCACCCCAAAAAACTAAGCCCATTCTCTCCTGTGCCGTCATCTGTGCTCTCCTCTAGGTGCAAGGACAGAGTGGAATCATTTTAATGCCAAAAGTGGCTGAAATAGTCAAGGCCACTTCATGAAGAGCAAAACCAGGTCTGGAGCTTCTACCAGCAACGTCAAACAGAGCCTTAGAGAGGCTCACAAAGGGGAAAGTCAGGGTCATTCTTCTGTGGGGCTGGCAGGAGGACAGAGCCCTCATGGGGAAGCAAAACCAGTGCAGGGCAAGGAGCAGCACCTTGCACCATGCAGCACAGTGGCTTTAAGGAATCCTCTCCAAATCAAAGGGAGAAACACTGCCATGGAGGTCCTCAAGTGTGGGGCAGAGCTAAGAATGGGGCGGGGGGGGGAAGAAACTCCTCATCTGACCTATTGCTTAAGCACAGCACCGATGTGGCTGGCTGGGAGGTCAGGGTGCCTGCTTGGCTTCTGCTCCCAGCTCCACTGGCTGCAGCCCTGCATTCATCCCGTTGTTGTAACAGGAATTCTGGATCCGTGGCTGTCCCAGGCGATTAGGTCAGTGTTAAGAGTTATGACTGTTGGCCAGGCAAAGGGCCAAGTGACCTTCAGAGGTTAAGAAGGGCTCAAGTGAAACAGTGCTTGGCTGCCAAGGCTAAATAATAAATGACATTCTTCAAACAAGGGCTCAGCCTCATAACTACTTCAGTAAGCAAGGCACAGAAATGCAAACAGAGAGGGATAACATGACTCGGTATTCCACCTTGCTCCAGAGAGCTGGGGCTGGCAGCTGTGCGAGGATAAAACACCAAACAAGGGATCAGCTCGAAGGTGTTAACTGCTGGAGCAGGCAGGAATTGCAGCCCGGGAGCTGCAGGGAACTCAGAATTCCCAGTATTTAGCAGGCTCACAGCAACTGGAGGCTGGGAAGAGCATACATTGCACTGCACCAAACCTGCTGCTCAGCCAGCCACACCACTCTGAAAGCAGGCTAAAAAGGGGTGCAAAGCAGCCTGCTGAACACAAGCAGAGGCTGCTGAAGGTACCTGCAGTGTGTCAGCTCACTGGGGGCAGATTCAGGCTTTGTTTTCAGCCTCCTTCAAACAAGCCCACCCCAGCTTTTGGCAGGCAGAAGGCACCTTCTCCCCACGTCAGAGTGTTTCGGACTACCACCAAGCTGCTTCTCTATCCCTTTATTATCCTCTCCTAGCCAACACAGCCCTCTGACATGTGCTAACTCCTGAGTCAACCTCTAGCTGCTGCCCACAGTTTACTCAAGGGCAACAGCTGCATGAAATGGATACAAGTTGGGCAATTGGATGTCCCAAAGATGTAAATCCTGGCTTTGTTCAGCCTGCTCTGACCCTGCCTGGAAAAAAACCCCTGTGAGAAGCTTTAGTGCTGCTGCTCTGTGAAACAGAGCGAGTGTGGAGGTTACAGTGCCACTGAAATCACCCTCCAAAGTGGCTGTAAAACACTTGTCAACACCGTGAAACGCTGCCTGTGTTGGTCTAGCTGGAGCTGCCAAACCCTCCTGTCCTCTGTGGACACACTTGTGTAGTTTATTCTGGCACTGGAAGCAAAACAACCTGCAGTGACTAAGGCACCCTCATACTAATATAACTTTTTAATGAAAAAATCATTTAAATGGGGAGGATTGTGCCTTATGCCCTCTCTGTATATCCAACTCGGTACAATGTGCTGACACCCGTGTAAGAAGAGCTTATTTTGGGCTATATTCAGTATGTAAAGAGCAGACTAATATAGAACGATGCAAAAGACCTGCCCTGATATAAATACAGCCGTACAGTGCTTCACACCATGGAATCCCAGGCTGGTTCGTGTTGGAAGGGAGCTTAAAGCTCCTCCTTAAAGCCACAGGCAGGGACCCCTTCCACTGGAGCAGCTTGCTCCAAGCCCCTGTGTCCAACCTGGCCTTCAGCACTGCCAGGGATGGGGCAGCCACAGCTTCTCTGGGCACCCTGTGCCAGCGCCTCAGCACCCTCACAGGGAAGAGCTTCTGCCTAAGAGCTCAGCTCAGTCTCCCCTCGGGCAGGTTCAAGCCATTCCCCTTGGCCTGTCCCTACAGGCCCTTGTCCCAAGCCCCTCTCCAGCTTTCCTGCAGCCCCTTTAGGCACTGGAGCTGCTCTCAGGTCTCCCCTTCAGGAGCCTTCTCTTCTCCAGGCTGCCCCAGCCCAGCTCTCTCAGCCTGGCTCCAGAGCAGAGCTGCTCCAGCCCTCGCAGCATTTGATCACCAGTTGTTTCAAACCCACAAGATGGGGCTAAATCTTCCTGAAAAGGGGCAGTGTTCTTACTCGTAGTTTCACAGGTAGAGCCCTATCTGAACACAGTTCAGTCACAGCAGTGGCTATAGACAAGCATCACCTATCTGCAGCTGCACGCCTGCCTAAGGCCGTGCCTCCTCCTCCTCCTCTGCTTCCAGTGGAGGTCAGCCAGGTTAGCAGCAGCAGCAGCCACACTCTCGGCCTTTGCTCCCACCCTGGGGGTGCAGCTTCCCATATTGCATCTTGCATATTTAAAACTCACCCCTTGATCATCTGGGGGGTGCTCATGCAGGTGGTGGATGCACCGTGCCCTGTCCGGCAGCGATACCCAAATGCTGCGCAGCATATGGTGCCTTCCTCCCTGCTCCCACTGGGATGCAGCGTGGAACAATGTCACTCCAGGCCCCATTTTCCTCATTGATGCTGATTAAAATTGACCCTGCTCTCTGGAGAAACCTGCTCCAACCTTCCCAAGGATAAAAGCTCTTAAATCCCAGCTGCTATATATATTTATATGTAATTATTTGCTACTTACATCCTTATATTTGAACACTGAATGGAATATTATCAGTTTGGATTCTACATGAGTATTTCAAAGAACCCAACTCTATCTCCTTTCATCCAGTTGGATTTAGAAGGGCAAGCAGCAGAACCAAAGGGCTGAACACGGACCTCATCAGGGTGGCTTAAATAGCCATTAGCTTGAAAAGGAAGAACAGAGAAGCTCTCTTGATTCCCATCTTTCCCTTTTAAAAGGGAATAGCACTAAGCTAATCAATAATACACAGATTTGTACGTCTAAGCTATAATTTGCATACATTTCCAATTCTAATACACAACACAAAGCTCCACATAATGGAGAGAACAAAGAGGACTAGGTATGATGCAGGAGGAGCAAGAGCAGCTCTCCAAATGGAAAGTCAAACCTTCTGCCTGCATCTCCAGGTTAAACAGGAGCAAATCAAAAGCCAATCAAATGACTGAGTGAATGGCCTTACTTGTCCTGTTCTCAATGCCTAAAGCTACTCTGAATGAGGTCAGTAAGACACACAGGCTCCCAACCTGACCAGAGGACCAGACTGATGGCTTCTAATCACAAATCCAGTTAACTCACACTTAAGTGCACAAATGAAACAAGGCACAACAACTAAACAGACCTACTGCAGGCACTCAGGTAGGAGTACATACACAGGCTTTGGAGCAAACCTTGGGATGTAGTAAAGCAGATGGCACCACATCCAAAGGTATTAACTTCAGCACATGCTAAAGGTGAATATTCAACAAGAGACAAGAGCTCTAATATCCAAAAGTGGATATGCAGCAAGGAGTTTGCAGTATTCTCTACAGGTCATGCTTTGCCTAGAAAGGTTGGACCAGATGATCCTCGAGGTGTCTTTCAACCTGAGATTCTATGGTTCTACAGAAAGAGCTCCTCAATTCAGAACAGTCATAAAGCACTGCTTTTAGTCCCAGGAGCTAGAGAGAAGATAAGTAAAGCAGACTGTGCTCACCTCTGGGCTTGCTGTGTGCTCAGACCACTGCCATCAACACAGGAGGCAGAAAGTCCCCATCTCACAGCAGCATAAGGAACACTGAACCAAGAAGCCTTTGCACTTCAAGATTAGAATCAGGTATTATCATATTAGACTAGGTAGATTGACATGAGCTCTTAGGCAGAAGCTCTTCCCTGTGAGGGTGCTGAGGCACTGGCACAGGGTGCCCAGAGAAGCTGTGGCTGCCCCATCCCTGGCAGTGTTCAAGGCCAGGTTGGACACAGGGGCTTGGAGCAAGCTGCTCCAGTGGAAGGGGTCCCTGCCTGTGGCAGGGGTTGGGGCTGGAGGAGCTTTAAGGTCCCTTCAACCCAACCCAGGGATCCCATGATTCAAAGAGCCCTCCTGCACGCCTGCAACACAGCCTCATTTCTGCCCACTCCTGCTAGTGAGAGATTCCAGCCCAGCAAGAAGCGGTCCTTTCAGTGGCCAAAGGAGCTGATTTCAATCTTCCCTCTTCAGAGCTAAACACCACAGCTTGTCAGGAGGCTGAGTGATGAGTAAATGGAAAGACTGGATAATAGCTTACAAACATTTAAAGAAATAAATACCAAAGACTGTGGGCATATATACTTTTTTCATGGCCAAACAAGGAGCTGCACACAGGAATGTGATGAAATTAAGGCTAATCATGAAGAACAGCTTCCCGAGAGATTTATCATCCTGTGGGATAGCCCGGGCAGTGATGGATGCCTGATGACAGAGATCACTTGAAATTAGGCTGGGCAGCAAAGAACCCATGAAAATAGGCCTAAGGTGGCATGGAGACTGCTATGACATCCAACAGTATTCACCTCTCTAATTTGTATTGCAGATTCTCTTCATTCCATGGTTGTTTCTCATCTGGTAGCCACACCGAATAAGCAAACAGCTTCAGCTGGAGTCACCTCCTCACTAACACAACCTATTTCATGTTGCACCTATTTTTGACTGGAAGCTGTACACCAAACTGGTGGTTTCAATTATTTGCCTGTAATGATCCCCAAATTCTTTTCCTGATCAGTTTGCTGGATGAGTGCTCCATTTCACACATACTCGCCAGCTCGATCCCAACTTCTTTTCCAGTTATCTGTATTGAACGGCATTTGTCACCTCAATTATCCAAATTCTTTGGAATCCAGCCCTGCTGTTCCTCATTATAAACCCAAATCTTGCGACGTTCTGGGCACCCTCCTCCTCTCAAAGCCAAGAGCCACCGAGGAGACGCGGAGTCGCATCGGATATGGCTCAACTGCTTTGCCTCCAGTTTCTCTATTATCTTGCTTTTTTGGATGCCTCGCTTCCAACGCTCTCTTCCAACCCATTTCTATAAACAGACAGAATAAAGATACTAAAAATGACCCTGGGAAGGGGGGAGGTCACTTTGTGAGTGTTTATTCACCAGATAAACTGGTTATGACCAGTCCAACAGCTCTGGAAGGCATGCTCTCTTTCACAAGAGATTTGAGAATCTCCTTCCCACACGTCAGTGTGACTGGCAGCACACTTGGTGAGGAGACAGCCAGATCTGAGCTCAGCTAAAACAAAGACTGAATGACTGCAGCATCTCAACTCTATGCCCAAGTGCTTGCAGGGCAAGATAAACAAGAGAGCTCAAGCTACAGCCATTTGCACGGTCTTTAGTCCTTGAAACTGCAATCCTCTAAGTCCTGAACACTTAGAGTCTAAGAGGAAACCCTTCAGTCCTCTAAACTACAAGTCCTCAATCACTAACCAACAGCTTTAGATAGTAATACTGTCAAAATCAGCCTCCTGACCTCCATGCCTGGTTGTTTCTGCATCTTTTTTACCTTCCTCATCACTGCTGTCAGACTGAAGCTGTTTGATTCGCTTCCTTTTCTTCTTTACATTTTCAGGTTCTCTTTCTTCCTCATCATCGGACTTGTCCACCCTCTTCATTTTACTGCCACAACAAGAAAGGAAAAAGAGTAATGAATATGTGTTATCCCTTGTGTGTGCATGAAAGCACCACGTGTGTTTAGATGAGCATGTGTCCGATAGAAGTACTGCTAGCAAGGACGTCAAATACCTCTCTACCTCTTAAAACCATCACATACACTGAAGAATACTCACCTATACAATCAGGCATAGGTGCAGGAGCATTTTGAAGCCTTTCCCCCATACCCAGTTCTCCAAAACAAGAGGGATTTCTTTAGCCCCACGTTTTGCCCAGTACCTCACCTAGCTTGGCCACAGCACCCTGGCAAAAGAGCCTTTCTGATCTTGTCTCTTAAGCTGAGGCTCCCAAACACTAATGTCCCCAACAGCATCTCTCAGAAGCTCTTTTGACAGCCTGCTTGCCACTGACTGACTATGAGGTAGTGTCTCAGAATCCTGGAGCCATTTTTAAAGACTACTGGAAAAATAAAAGAGCTTCTTTCTTTTGAATGTTGGCAAGACATGTCAGACTAACAAGCCTGGAGGCTAAAGGCCCACGTAGCCTCCTAGAGCTGGGACAGCCCAAGTGGCCTTCCCAACATCCCACTGCCAACACGCAGCTTTCCAGGCCCTTGGCTTCTTGACTAAGACTAGCAATAAGAAGACCAGTGAGCACTAGCTGTGATGGTGGGCTGGGTGGTGATGTGCTTACCTATTTAGTTAGAAACAGATTGAGACCACCAATTAATTACTCATAGGCCACCAGAGAGCCATCAGCCTGTAATGATTTTTTGTCTCTGTCAGTTTGGGTTGGATGAAACACAAAGGGCTCAACTTCAAATTGACTTGGAGTCTCAGCCCAAAGTAAACCAGCGACATTGAAAGCAGCACTACATGAGCTATGGAAATCAACAAGCAGAACTTTGTGTGCTGGAAGCTGTGTACATATAAGTTTGGGAATATACTACCTTCCCTGCAGTACAGGTGCTCCTGCCAGCCCCCCCAGATTGCCTGCAGGGTCTATGTTAAGTCTCCTCACAGCATGAGGTTGTCTCATGGAAAGCCACCACTGAATACTACCTGGACCATGCACCTTCCATGTGCAATGGCATAAATGGCCCCAGGGCATCTACAGCACTAAATGGAAAAGAAATATTAGGAGAGAATTCTAAGGGAGACAATTTTAGCCTGGTTTAATGCAGTTTAGAAGCTGGAAACAGGAGGTGAGCCAGCACTGTGTGATCAACCAGCTCCATGCAGCCATCAACAAGTGGGTTAACACATTTTAGGGATCCTGATTGGTGTCACCCACCTTTTTTTGTCCTTCTGTTGACTTCTAGCAGGTTCTGTTTTCTTGCCAGGCTTCTCTACAACAGTATTAAGGGATGACTCTGGTTGTGCTTCAGGAACCGAAGGCTTGATTACTTCCTTCTCTTCCTTTGGCTGCTCAGGCACAGAGTTGACTCTGAGTTTATCTGTGGACAAGCCATTACAAAGAGAATACTGGGCATTCAGTTTGACTGACAACAAAGGATGGGCTAAAGAAAACCATTTACCAGCTTGGTTCTGCTGTTCCTGACAGCACAACCTAAGAAAACCAAGTGTGTCACAGCAGTTAAACCCTGTACAAGAGGGCTAAGAGGCAGAACCCTGACAATCACCAGGACCTGAGGCACTGCAGAAGGGTTGGGAGCCCCTCTTCTAGACATCCTCTTTAGCATAACGCCACATCCAGGATTTAGAAGGGAGCAACTGATCCATAACCAATTGCTCCCTTCTAAATTAGAGCTTCGGTCAAGCACAAAAGTGGCTGGAAACAGGACAATCAGGACTGATGAACAGCAAGGAGAGGTGTGTGCAGTCCCCATCCTGCATAACATCAGAGCCCAGAATTAGTATTGTCAGTAAGAGTTGTGGCTTCTTGTTCTACACTAACTCCAACGTGATTTAGAAATGTCCTCTTCTGCCTATAAGGACAATTCAGCTTCAAAAGGCTTAATCTAATACCACAAAAGAGATAGCAGGGGGGAGCAGACAGCAAAATACTGTATTTATCCACCTCATAGGTGGTGCTGTCAGCACACTAGCACCTGATGGCAGTCTGTGAGCTTCACTCAGCAGCTCTACCCCACCAGAAACAAAGAACAGGCCCGTTAGAAACCTGCACAAGATGCCCAGCAAAGAAAAAGCATTCAACAGGGAGATCAACCACATTCTTAGTAAGAACAGAGGCTGCTGAGAGGGCTGAGACTTCATGCCAATGCCTTTCTGATGCTGCTTGGAAACCAGGCTGCCTGCTTCATTAAGCAAGGGAAAATACCTTATGGAGCAGAGTTTGACTGACAGCTCTCTTATTTATGATCAACAGCAGAAAGCTGAAGGACCCAGTTATTGTTATCTCAGGACTTTCTGGCAAGGGTGAAATCTCTGATGCCAGGACAGACATACAACACGTAGGGAATAAATCTTACTCCTGGAACCACCCTCTCTCTTCTGAACACATCAGAATTTCCAGTTCTACTCTGTTTGCTCCTTCCCTGCAGCCACCTCAAGTTTCCTTGAAGTACTCCCTGATAGGACTCCATAAAGTGAACCCCATTGGAAATCATGGGAATGCATCCACAAAGCTTTCTCCATCACCACTGGGTCTTCTTTACCATGCAGTTTGCTGGGGTTCCAGCATCTGAACTCTGGTTCAGGGCTCTTCTTAGACCTTAATTTACTTGAGTTCATTGTAGTAACTGTGTCCTCAGCTCCCTCAGCCTCACAAAAACAGGAACTCAATGATGCCCAACAGTACTGTGTCTTGTGTGTTCAGTGCTGGAACTGTACCCTGAAACCTCTGACAGAGGGCTGTTAGAAAGTGAACTTGGCTGTTTACTCCCTCCCAGTAACTCTTCTTTGAATCCTTTTGTACTTGTTATAAGGGCATCTTTCTTCAAAGTCCTACAATCCTTTTCCAATGTCTATTTAAAAGGTATTTGCTTTAGACTTGGATCATTTAAGTCAGAAAGTAGCTCCAGAGGCCACCTAGTCTGAACCCCTGCTCAAAGGGAAGGCCACTCTTCAGTTTCACCCTCAGTTTTGAGGCAAGAAGTTAACCCTCCATCTAACTCTAGACTCCTCAGTGGTCTGTGATGAAAAGCAAGCGTCATTAACGCGCCCTGTATAACAGGTCTTGGCAAACACTGGGCCAAGAGCTAATCTTCCAGCCAGAAGTACTCACTTTAAATCAGATTTCTTCTGCACATACACACAGAAAAAGCCTTCCTGGGTTAGGCTGCACAAATATGTCATTTCCATTGATCTGCATCCAGCAAGCTTTTTGTCTGAAAAATTCCACTTAAGACTCTTAATTTTTGCCTTAAGAGCTGCAGGCAAAAGTATTAACCCCTCCGAGGCCAAAAGAGCAGAAGGATAATATGGAAAGTTGTAAGGAAAGAAGGGATACAAAGAAAATCCCACAAGGCTGACTGGGCAGGGATGAGAAGGAAGGAAGAGTTGTGCTCCTTTCTCTTTATGCCTCCCATCATATCTGTGTAACAACACACCTGAAATCATAGAATCATAGAATGATTTAGGTTGGAAAGGACTTTAAGATGATCCAGTTCCAACCCACTGCCATGGGCAGGGACACCTTACCCTAGACCATGTCATAGAATCATAGAATAGTTAGGGATGGAAAGGACCTTAAGATCAAGCTCCAACCCCCCTGCCATGGGCAGGGACACCTCGCTCTAAACCATATCACCCAAGGCCTCATCCAACCTAGCCCTGAACACTGCCAGGGATGGAGCATTCACAACCACCCTGGGCAACCCATTCCAGTGCCTCAACACCCTAACAGGAAAGAATTTCCTCCTTATATCCAATCTAAGCTTCCCCTGTTTAAGTTTTAACCCATTACCCCTTGTCCTATCACTACAGTCCCTAATGAAGAGTCCATCCCCAGCATCCCTATAGGCTCCCTTCACACACTGGAAGCTGCTCTGAGGTCTCCACGCAGCTTCTCTTCTCCAGGCTCAACAGCCCCAACTTTCTCAGCCTATCTTCAAATGGGAGGTGCTCCAGTCCCCTGATCATCCTCGTGGCCTCCTCTGGACTTGTTCCACCCAGGGCTCTGTTCAACCTGGCCTTGAACACTGCCAGGGATGGAGCATTCACCACTTCTCTGGGCACCCTGTGCCAGCGCCTCAGTACTCTCACAGGGAACAACTCTGCCTTATCTCCAACCTGAACTTGCCCTGTTTCAGTCTGAACCCATCACCCCTTGTCCTATCCCTGCAGTCCCTAATGAAGAGTCCCTCCCCAGCATCCTTGCAGCCCCCTTCACACACTGGAAGCTGCTCTGAGGTCTCCACGCAGCTTCTCTTCTCCAGGCTCAACAGCCCCAATGTTCTCAGCCTGGCTCCATACAGGAGCTGCTCCAGCCCCTGAGCATCCTCGTGGCCTCCTCTGGACTTGCTCCAACAGCTCCATGTCCTTCTGATATTGAGGACACCAGAACTGCACACAGTGCTGCAAGTAGGGGCTCAGCAGAGCAGAGCAGAGAGGCAGGATCACCTCCTTCAACCTGCTGCTCACACACTGGTTATCTTTATTTGCTACTCAGCTTTAAAAAGAAAGCTGTAATTCCAATATCCCCCAGGATTTTTAGTTTTCAAACTCCAGTTTCTGCAAACAGATGCATGTTCTAAAGCACTTACTCATGGCAGCTTTTCCAAAGAAGTTGTTCATTATGTTGCCCTTTGCTGGTGGTTTGCTGCTCGTTGCAGACACCTAGAAGCAAACAGAGGAGTAACCACAGGAATTATTCACACAGCAGAGCCCTCAAAATGCAGAGTCCTGCTTCTGGACAAGCAAAATAAACCTATATATTTTGTTGACTGGTCAGCGTGTTGGATTTCAGTGTCTGTTTAGGAGAATGTGAAGATCCTAGATGAGTAAGTTACTCACTACTCAGCAAGGCCTTCGAATGCAGCTTAGGTCACATTCCCATCTGATGGTTGACAGTGTTACTGAAATAAGTGGTTGAGACTTGGGTCAGATCCCAGGCAAGAACTGTTCCTTTTACAAACTATCAGTGCCTCAATTCACAGTAACTGACAGAGGAAAGAACAAAGATTGGCCAAACCATGAAGACTTTATCCAGCTACTCTGGCACGTCCCCTGCTCTGCTGAAATAAATATCACTGCTCAATTCCACTAAGAGAGCCACCACCACAGTGAAAAATCACATACACAAAACACCCACCTAAGGAAGCCTGGCCTCCTAATCCCATTTAGTTTCATGCAGAAAAAAGGCAACCAGACACTAAAGTTCCCCAAATATTCAGACACATATTTCACCAGAGCTAAATTCACTATAAAAATCAGAAAAATGAACTAAAATGCACTCAGCTGTTATTAAAAAAAGGCAGAACATATGCAGGGAATGTTACCATTTAAATCCCCATTTACTGGCTATATTGCTTTAAAAACAATTATACTGATTAAAATGGAATCCTAGCCTGGAAAAAAGCAGCAGTGGAGAACATAAACAGTTTAGTCTTGCACTGGTCAAGCTCTGAAACTTCCCTCACAGCACGTTTAAACACCTTGATGCTTTTAAGACCTGGACTTCTCACATTGCACTTCTTGCTCAAAACAAAGCCTTTTAAGCACAATGGAGAGGAGCAAGTTCCTCAGCTGGGGTACATCTTGGCCTAACTGAGGACAGCAGAACTGTCTCAGTAATGGAGCTGTGCTGGTTTATACTCATTCAAGGAGGAATGTCAAAGTGTCTATGATATTACAAAATCACACAGCAGTTTGGGCTGGAAGGGACTTTAAAGCTCATCCAGCCCCAACCCCTGCCATGGGGACCCCTTCCACTGGAGCAGCTTCCTCCAAGCCCCTGTGTCCAACCTGGCCTTGAGCACTGCCAGGGATGGGGCAGCCACAGCTTCTCTGGGGCCAGCACCTCAGCACCCTCACAGGGAAGAGCTTCTGCCTAAGAGCTCAGCTCAGTCTCCCCTCGGGTAGGTTCAAGCCATTCCCCTTGGCCTGGCCCTACAGGCCCTTGTCCCAAGCCCCTCTCCAGCTTTCCTGCAGCCCCTTTAGGCACTGGAGCTGCTCTCAGGTCTCCCCTTCAGGAGCCTTCTCTTCTCCAGGCTGCCCCAGCCCAGCTCTCTCAGCCTGGCTCCAGAGCAGAGCTGCTCCAGCCCTCGCAGCACCTTCATGTCCTCCCCTGGATGAGGAATTATGGCAAATCTACTTTTGTGCATAGATCAAGAGCTTGGCACAACATATTTCTGCCCAAGATGACTGACAGAAGGCACGTCTGTACTACACAGTTACAAAACAGTGACTGAGCACACCCAGGGGACAGCAAGTTTAGCTCTAGAAGGAGCGGCTGAGGCTGTGCTACAGTGGTTAAGGTTATTTAGGTCGAGTAAGAGCAAAGCTCAAAGCATGGTTCATTAAAGCTATTAGCCCAGAGGGCTGCCAAAGAGTCTGAGGTAACTTACACTTGGGGCCTCCTTAGACTCCACTTTAGTTTCTTTATTTGTGTCCTGGGATTTGGAAGCTGCTTTTGCTGCAAACATTCCCATGATCCCTTTGGGCTGCTGTGTGGTTGGTTTAGCACTCGATGGTCCATGGCCATTGACTGCAGGGACACTGGCAGCATTCCTGTCACTTTTGGTCTGGGAACCATCCTGCACAGACGTCTGCGCTGGAGCAGCTTCAACCACTGGCCTGGGGACTGCAGCATCACATCGAATGGCACTAAACCTGTGGGATGGAGGGACAAGTTTAATTAGCTTCTTACTTTTCACCTTGTTTTCCTGCCGGGTAGCATCTTCTCTGGTCCTGGGTTCTCTTGTTATGGTTGAAAGAGTAAGCTAGTTTGTGCATGGGACAAGAAAGAAAGGCTGGCATACATTGAGAGGATGGAGACCTCTACTGAGATCAGTTGAAGCTGTCAGAAAGAGACAGAGCATTAAACCTCAGAGCAGCTTCCAGTGTCTGAAGTGGGCTACAGGGATGCTGTAGAGGGACTCTTCATTAGGGACTGCAGTGATAGGACAAGGGTGATGGGTTCAGACTGAAACAGGGGAAGTTCAGGTAGGATATAAAGAAGAAGCTCCTTACTGTGAGGGTGCTGAGGCACTGGCACAGGGTGCCCAGAGAAGCTGTGGCTGCCCCATCCCTAGCAGTGTTCAAGGCCAGGTTGGACACAGGGGCTTGGAGCAAGCTGCTCCAGTGGAAGGGGTCCCTGTCCATGGCAGGGGTTGGAACTGGATGAGCTTTAAGGTCCCTTCCAACCAAAGGATTCCATAATTCTATGATTCAAATGCTAAACAAGCTGTTCAAGATGGAGCAGACTACATTCTGTTCCTGATGGGGTTTTTTGCTCTCTAAAGTTCACAACATAAATTGTATGTCTGGCTAATGATCCAAAACCTTTACTTCCAGATGCATTGACAGTCCACTACTGAGGCAACAAGCAGCTACAATCACATCAGCCAGGTAAATAAATCACAACTGAAAACAGAACTACTTGAATAGTAGTAGATCTAGTAGTAATAGATCTATGTGACATTCAGAGTTAGATACATAAAGTCATCACCATATAATCACTGGTAGACAGAGAAACATCTCAGCTTGTACCAGTCTGAGGTGTCATTGTCTGGGGCTGCAGAGCTCCAGGAACTAAACAACGTGCTCACAGTTACAACTCACTGACAGTCAGGAATAGCAGGACCCAAAAATAACTGACCTCGGCTCCCCACTGTGCAAGTCAGAGGCAAAGCTTTCCAGATTTCCTATACAAATGCCACAAAAAGGGCAGAGGCTGAGCCCTCCCAACCCCCTGAATTGCATAGTGTTGCTTTATTTGCATAAGAACTAAATCAGGCTTCTGCCAATTAATTTCTGTGCCTTAGCATTAACAGTTCACATGGACAATCCACTTCTCAGAGCAGGAACTGTGATGCATTAACAAAACAACACCATCTCTACAGCATTTCTAGGCTGCAGCAGCACTCTCTTGACATTCAAACCTTTAAAGGAAGGAAAGAAGACACTGAAGAAAGATACACCCTACCCTCCTTTCTACTTTCAGTGTTTTCAACATGGTCAACGCTGCAGAAGCTTCACTTTACTCCAAATACCCCCATAAGCAACACCACCAACCCTCCACATTACAGACAGAATCCCAGACGGGTCTGTGTTGGAAGCAAGCTTAAAGCTCATTCAGTTCCAGCCATTGCCACGGGCAGGGACCCCTTCCACTGGAGCAGCTTGCTCCAAGCCCCTGTGTCCAACCTGGCCTTGAGCACTGCCAGGGATGGGGCAGCCACAGCTTCTCTGGGCACCCTGTGCCAGCGCCTCAGCACCCTCACAGGGAAGAGCTTCTGCCTAAGAGCTCAGCTCAGTCTCCCCTCGGGCAGGTTCAAGCCATTCCCCTTGGCCTGGCCCTACAGGCCCTTGTCCCAAACCACTCTCCAGGTTTCTTGTAGCTCCTTTAGGTATTAGAACACTGTTATAATGGCTCCCTTGAGCCTTCTCTTAGGAAAGATATGTATTATATATAAATAATAACATTTTGTCATCCAAAATTATATTGACCATGGAACAAGCACATTTTACCCTCACACATTCCCAATTAGCTTGCTTTAGTGCTGCTGTGTGACTACAGCTTATGGTCTTGATCCAAAATACACTGAATAATCACTGAAAAACCAAGCAACACTTGGACTATGCTCTGCAAGCAAGGAGCTGCTTCTGCTTGGAAAGCTGACATTAGCAACATGGATTAAATCCAGTTATTTATACTAGCACATCTGAATACCTCCATCATCTCCCCATCTTCACAGCTCCCATATAAAGACAGAAAAGGATATAGATCCTGCTCTAGAGTGAGAGATCTATGGACTGACAGGGGAGCACAAGAAGCCAGCAGGTTGTTTGCTATGAACATAAAGCTCTGACTTTTGCAGGTACTGCAGGAATCTTGTCCCAGAAGACAATTCATGTAGTGGACATGGCAGAGGGAATGTGTTCACTTGGAATTTAGTTGAGCCAGGTCACAAATGAACTTCTCTCAGTTTGCTTGGGAAACCCTGCTCCAAAGCCAGGCAGGGATTTACACATCAGAAAGCTACTGCAGAACCTGAATTATCTGAACCACCTGGATGCACAAATCCCAAAGGGAGACTCCTCCAAGACACGAATTATCACCGTGGGGGGTGCCTGAGAACAAACAGACTGGAACAAGGCAACTGCAGCCAAACCTACAGCACACATTGTCACTGAGACAGTGTTTTCTAACCCTGACATTCCCATTTGAAACACAGGGTGGTATTTTCTCAGCCACTCTCTCGTCCACACTTTGATTCTACTTTCAAATTCTATACTCTTTCTATGACACAACATTCAGGCATCTCCCTTTCTAAACCAGATTGGTCATGGCACTGTACGTCCTGATTACATCAAGCTGAAGCTATTGTGGTGGAAACAACATATAAAATGAAAAGCCACAGCTGCCAGGCAGCTTCTGGAGGGGAGACAATGACCCCTGGAGACTGAAGCACCTCTGAATTCTAGGACTACTGTTACAGAACCAGAATGGTTTGAGTTGGAAGGCACCTTAAAGCTCCTCCAGCTCCAACACCCTGTCACAGGCAGGGACACCTTCCACTAGAGCAGCTTGCTCCAAGCCCTGTCCAACCTGGCCTTGAACACTGCCAGGGATGAGGCATTGCCCTGATTCAACCATGAAGGACACTTTTGCTGCTTGGTCTCTTTTGGACACTTCCTCTATGCCTCAGGCTCTTACATATGGAGAATAAATTCCTGTAAGACATCTTCAGAGACGTGGATAAGTCCAGTCTCAAAAACCAGAAGGCAAACTCTTGCTAATGCTTTACTGAGCACATCACTCATGTTTTGCTCAGTCTGTTTCTATTTATTGTGTGACTGAACACTGGATAAAAATGGTCATGATCAAGCATGACCTGGAAATGAGAATGGAGTTTCCAGGCATCAGAATAGAAAGGTGCTGGAACAGTCTATTAGAGTAACAGAGCAAGTGAACCAAGTGCAAGATGGAAATAGCTCAGTTTATGAAAATCATATAATGATCTGGCTGGCACAACTTAGAAGCTCTCTTCTTCAAGCCTTCTAAAAATCCAGGCACATCAGGGAACCATTGATTTCTACTGAAGTGCTCTATGTAGCATCACCTTATCAGCCTCAAATCATAGAATCAGCTCAGCTGGAAAAGACCATCAGGTCCAACCACTGAATCTCCAACACTTGCCCTGTCAACTCCATCTTTTAAACAAGCAGCCTTTTGGTGTAGGAGACCCCTTACAGGTAATGGATCAGATCTGCAACACAAGCACCAGCTGGGCTCTCCTGACTTCCCCCCCAGTCGAGCTGATCCCTCCAATTCCCTTCCCTTATTTTTACATTTATAAGATTTGCCCCTTTCCCCTCCTCTAAATCATTTGCTTCAGCTTGTGCTAGCTCTTTTTACTCCTTTCCCCTCATGCCTTATTTCCTGTCTCCCACCATGACCCCTGTATACCAGTCACATGAGCCACCAAGAGCCTACAGGGCTCCTGGCAGGCTGTGCTGGCCTTCTACCAACTGCTGAAGAAGTAACACCAAGAAGCAACTCACTTGCTGCAGTTGTGCAGGTTTGTTTTGACAATATCATAGTCTGTGTTGTAGAGGGGTCCACTGTCCTTGAGCAGAGCTTTCTGAATGCTGTAGACATGCACGCTTGCAATTGTGGATAGTTTAGACTTCATTGCTGACGAAAACAAGGAGAAAATCCTCTGTTAGCACAGAACCACGTGGCAATTATCAGGCTGTACCAAGGATGGAGAAAGACTGACAGGTCGCTTGACAGCAAGGACCTGAACATAAAAACATGTAATTGTACCTTTGTTCAGTCCTCACTAAGTGAGAGTTCATGGTAACAGACCCCACATGTCAAACATGTTTCCCACTATACATTCTTGGTTCTTACACAACATTCCTGGTTCTTACACAACTGAATTAAGAGCAATCTCTGTGTTGACTTTCAAAATATCTGGCGTTTGGGATCCAGAATATAGAATCACAGGCTGGCTTGGGTTAGAAGTGACCTTAAAGATCATCTAGTTCCAAACCCTTGCCATGGTGGCATATCTATATGACTATCTAAAGCTAAGGAAGAAAACAGATGGTCATAACTCTACCCTGCTGGAACTGCTCTCTGCCATTAAGGTAGCATCCACCTTATCAACTAGCATCAGTGCTGTCTCTGGTAGTCTGCTGGGATTCATGTTTTGTCTTTTCCACACCATTTAGACTGTGACTCCCTTGAGACAAGGGCTGGTTTTTAGGAATTCTTTGTTCATTGCTTATATTGTTCTTTCCACACAGTCCTGGTCTGAGACAGAGCTTCTAGGCACTGTGAAAATACACAGAGTAATCATTCCTTGGGGCCAGTCCTAGACTATACAGCCCTAACTCCATCAAAAAAAACCTCAGCCTCTTCCAAATGTAAGTCATACCTTTGGCCTGTCTTCTAATACAAAAACCATGCCCAACCCTTTCCTCCAGAGCAAAACAGAGTATTACGTAGCACACATAATTCAAGCAACATGACAGATAGTAGTTGTGCTGCTCAACAATCTCCTACACTGATGAGGAAGGCTTTAGCAAGAAATCCACTTCAGATTTCAAAAAGGAAAATAAATGAGAGTCTTTCAAACCAAGTGAGGTCATGAGCCTATTTAAAGTCACCAATGCCACATTATGTTCTCAAGTGCCAACGATGTTATTTGACAGTAAGGAAGAGCCTGCAGTTGTGTTTCAGTTGACACAGATCAGGTCTCATCAGCTGCACCACACCTGGAAAGATGGTGACACAACTGACAGATTATGGAGAGTAGCTGCAGGAAGCAGTGTCACAGTGGTGGGTTTCTTAAACCTTTGTGACAGGAAATCTCTCAGACAAGAGACAGAACGTTCTCATGGGACATTTAAACTAAACCCCACACGATTCAGGGCAAATTAAGGCTGCAATTGCACATAACCAACAACTGGAATTACCTGCTTCAGCATCTTTGGAAGCCTAAAGGCTTGGAACTGGTCTAACCCACCCTGAGACACTGCTGGACACTAAGATACACTGCTGACCTTAAGGAGTTGTTTCCTGTCAGTGGCAGGGAGGCAAAAAAGAATCATTGGTTGAAGTGTGCAACATAAAAAACCCCAAAAAATGAAAAATCAGACCCAAATCACCAGCCTGAAGTTGCAGCCCTTGGCTCAGAGACTGAAAATTCTGAGAAAAAGCTGGTACAGGGAGTACCCACCTGAACCCAGCAGCCTGAGCAGGCACTTATGTGCAGATGGCAAGCTTGGAGCTTTCCTCACTTTGCTGTTCTTTCAAAGAAAAAGTCAAAACCACATAATCTTCACAAGTTGCTTACCTTCGAGTTGGTCCTCTCTCACTACTGCAACCTTGTGGCACTGTAAAAAACAGATGGCAGACAACAGAGTAAGTATTTTTACATTTAAAGACTGATATTTTTGGTTATCTGACCTTATAAGACCTAAAGGGGCTGCAGGAAAGCTGGAGAGGGGCTTGGGACAAGGGCCTGTAGGGACAGGCCAAGGGGAATGGCTTGAACCTGCCCGAGGGGAGACTGAGCTGAGCTCTTAGGCAGAAGCTCTTCCCTGTGAGGGTGCTGAGGCGCTGGCACAGGGTGCCCAGAGAAGCTGTGGCTGCCCCATCCCTGGCAGTGCTGGAGGCCAGGTTGGACACAGGGGCTTGGAGCAAGCTGCTCCAGTGGAAGGGGTCCCTGCCTGTGGCAGGGGTTTGGGACTGGATAAGCTTTAAAGTCCCTTCAACCCAAACCATACAGTGATTCTATGATCTGTTGCATAACAGTCTATTGATTATAGGTGCAGCTTTACAGCAGCAGAGAACACTGCCACTGCCTTTAAAAAGCCATCAGCCACTAGTTCTTAGAGCTCTGCCTTTCTACTTTTCTAACAGACTGTTCCAGAGATCATTACAACCCTGAAGAAATCCTCTTCTCTTCCATTCCTGACACTGGGAGATGAGACATAGATAAAACAAGAAGCAAACAACTGTGCAGCACAGTGGAGAACAGCAAACTAACACAGCTGATGCCCCAGGGGTAAGAAATCTGCCATACTAACCCCCATCACCCATGTATAGTTAGATTGCCAGTAAACTTTAACATAGCAACCTGTAACAAAGACACAGCACCAGAGAAGTAAAGCATTGTGAGAAATTAAGCATTAAATTAAAAGCCAGAAATTAGTGTTTCTGGAAACATGCTCTGTGGCCAGTGTTCAAGGACTGTACCTGCTCCATGGCATTTAACAGGCTGCAATTCATACAGAGAGTATCCAAAGAGACAGGCTAGACAAAATCCAACCATTAATTTTAACTGATACCACAGATTAGACAGCAAAAGAGGGGAGAAAACAAAGGCAACCTGAAACACTAAATAAAGATTGAGAGCCTCGGTCCCTCGCCAAAGATGATAAAAAGCAGTAAGAAAAGAGTGTGCAGTGCTGAAGGCACGATGAGAATGATTTGTGCCCTGATTTCTATCCCTATCTCCTCTTGGATGAGTCTTGCAGTGGAACCCACAGTCTTTTGGCTACACCTACTGCCAGCAGACAGTAGTGCAGGGATACCACAAGCACAGGGCTGCATTTGAAGCACTCACATCCCTTTCCTACCCAAAACTGACTTGTGCCAGGTATTACCCACCAGCTACTCCAATACCTACACATCATTTGGAAGCATCATCCACATCTGACCCTCTTAGTGTATCTGCTCCAGTTATCCCTCCAACATGCAGCCCGAGGAACTTTAACTCCTTCAATGTGGCATTCCTAACCCTGGCATTGCTTCATCCCTGTTCCTGATGACTTACTGCACCTGTAGATCATCTCTCTAAGCAGACACTGCTACTGCAGTGTTCAAAACCAAGATGTTTAAAAGCAAACCAAGAAAAGAAGTGACTTTTCTATGTCTACCTGGGTATAGATCTTGTCTTAAAAATACCCAATAAATAATTATTTGATCCTATGCCAGAATTCACTTGTTTGTTTCAAATATATTAGGGCAAATTGAATAATAATAGAACGTGTTGACAAACCTCTGGCCAGCTCTAGTGAGCCAAGAGATGCCACATTGCTGTTTCCAGAAGAGATCAGGGGAAAACCTGTTGAACTCAGGCTACCAATGTGACACTAGCTTTAAACGTGACAAAGCTTTAGATGTGACACAGCTGTATATTTATAGTATATTATATTTATACTATATATCTATATATTTATAGCATATTCATATATATTTTATATATTTGTAGTGTATTTGAATATAAACTATATTTCTATGTGTTTATATATAGTATGTTTAAATATATTTATGGTATGTTTATTTAAATACATTTCAGTATATTTCTATAACATTTATAGTATGATTATTTATAGTTTTATTTATATTTGAATGTATATATTTATGTAAATGAAATTCATATTAAATATCTAGATATTTAGTTGTATTAGATATGGATATTTAAATAGATATAAGGAAACTATAGATAATCACACTATAAGTGTTTATATAAATACACCAAAATGTATGTAAATGTATGTATTTTATGTAAATAATAAACAGATCTTTAAATAAATAACTACTTTCAATTCCAGGCAGGCTTGGAGATTTAAAGAGAACATTCCATGCATCTGAACCGGTTTATTATTAACGAAAACAAACAACAGAAGGTTTGCTGGGGCTTTTTCCCAATCCACAGCTAAAAGCCAAAACACCCTGAGGCGAACCAATTCCAAATGAAGACTGTGGAACGTGTTGTAAAGAGATTCTGGGGTATCTAAAGATACAAATAGATACCTGGTGGAATGGCAAAGGTATTCAGTGTTTGGGTATTAAGTTGTTCTGTGAGCAGAAGGAAACAGATGTTCATTTGCTCCTCTCTTTCAAACAGCGCTGGGGTACCCAGCTGAAATTTTAGGTGGCATTCCTGAAATGCCACCTTAGGTGGCAAGCAGTGAGGAAAAAAACATATACATTAAGTAGTGCTTAATGCTTCATAGAATCATAGAATAGTTAGGGTTGGAAAGGACCTCAAGATAATCAAGCTCCAACCCCCCTGCAATGGGCACGGACACCTCGCTCTAAACCATATCACCCAAGGCCTCATCCAACCTGGCCTTGAACACTGCCAGGGATGAAGCATTCACAGCCTCCCTGGGCAACCCATTCCAGTGCCTCACCACCCTCACAGCAAAGAATTTCCTCCTTATATCCAATCTAAACTTCCCCTGTTTAAGTTTTAACCCATTACCCCTTGTTTAAATACAAAATATTGTTAATCAATTCATGTTTTCCTTGTGTACCAAGACAAAAAGTTGCTACGATTAACAATTTAAACTCTTATTCTATTTATTGCTATTCCATTCTAACTGAATTCCAAGCTCTCTCCAAACACTGCTCAGCACTTCCATGCCACAGCAGATCCTGGGGAATGGATTAGCTCATCTCACAAGGGTTCCTCCAGATCTCTGCAAAATCTCTGCTATTCAATAATAGTGATAGGATCGAGAGATGACTGACAGCACTGTATTAAATCAAAGCCCTGGTGTGTTATTCAGCACTGTATTATCAAGTCATGATCCTTCCTCCCCATCATTTGCATGCTGGGACAAGGCTAGCATCGCATTTTGTATGTGCATAGAAGACCTTTTTCCACTGGAAAAAAAAAGAGCAAATTGAGCTTTTGGCCCAAAAATCATAAACCAAGAGGAAATCCACAAGACCAAAGAGCTCACAGACACCCTTGAGGAACCACTCACCACATGTCCGTTCTGGATGAGATTTCCAGCTATTAAGTAGGTGACGTGAAGCTGAGCTCCTGAATTCTCCTTTCGTTTCCTCTCCACATAATCATAGAGCATCCTGCACAAACAAAACCAGTGTTAATCACCTAGAAAGAAAAAAGCCCATCACCACCCCTTCCATAAAGCTTATGTAAAGGAAGAGTAAAGCCAGCCTGACATGGAAACTTTTCAAATAAGCAGTGCTATTTCAATCAGGATTAAATTAATCTCAGTAAGTCACGTTCTTCCTCTGCCACTTTGGAGAATCTCAGTCCAACCATCACATAAACCAAAGGTGAAATGAATATAAGCTCTCAAAGCTTGTAGAGCTGGTTGCAGATGGTCTCACATCCTCTGGACAGCTTGGTCCTAAGTGTCACTCCATGAAAGGCTGTTTTCCTTATTATATCCCAGTGTTCTGAAACACCTGATCAGGAACTGGTGATTTCTGGTACCTAATCACACTACGAGGTGTATATATACAACCCCAGTTAGATCCACAGTGATCAGAAACAGGATGGAAGAGCATTATTAATACAATTCTGTGACTACTGATAATGAGATTGAGTGGAGACTCAAGCTTTCCACTTGATTTATGCTGAGTGTCCCACACAACAGGGCAGAGACACTGCTGAACACTCCATGAGGACAATATCTGGTAAAAACACATGAAGATCATCACTGCTGCGATTACCACACTGTCACAGCCAGCACAACCACTAAAATAATTCATCTGTGATATCAGCCACTTTCCAGCTTCCAGAGAGAAGTTTTAAGCACAAGGATGCCACAGGAGTTCTCCAACTCCAGGTTCTTTCAAGGGTATGAGAAGGTGCCTCCACTTCACCTGGCCCATTTTCTTCACAACAGAAAGTTCTCTGGCTCCTTCTACTTTACTGTGTGTATAGAATTGCTCCCAGGAGAGCTCTCCAGTCAGGTCTACACTGTCACTGAAGCACACTCAGGTTTACACATCATCTAAGCTGTTCACACACAGGCAGAGGAAAGAGACCAGACAATCTCTTCATTACATTAACTTATGTTCTAGTGGTTTGGGCAGGACACATGAAGCTGGGCTCAGGACACTGCAGCTGAGCACACAGCAAAAACCCCTTCAGGTCCAAGCTACAGCAAGAAATAAGGAGAGAAAATACTGTATTATAGAGCTTGACACTTTTATGGAGCCTTTAAATCATATGCTTGATTTTACCTTCCTGTGCAGCAACAGCCCTGGAATCCTTGAGAGCTCGTTCTTTGTTTTATAGGAGATTTAAAAGGTTACAATTTTTATTCTTCAAAATACACCAAGACAAGGTTAATATTTATATTAAATTCAGAGAAGCAAAACCATGCTGACAGCATCCTGGCTTCCCCAGCCTTCAAACATCTACCCGTGCCCATCAAGCCTGGTAAGGAGATCTTTATAACGGGCTGTGCAGCAGGGTGGTCAGAGTGAATGAGCATTTGCATACACGAGCTGCAGTTGCAATCAGCGTTGGTTTGTGTTTTCCTGACCCTGCTCCCAGCAATATCCATGGATAACATACGATATCCTAAGCTGGGACCAGAGCCACGTTCTGAAAACACATCCAGGATGGAATGTAACACTAAACCATCTATTCTGACCAAAGAACTTGTGATCTAAAGCAGCATAAGGTGTCCAGCTGAGCGCTGCTCTCTAAAGCACAGCTCCCAAAGGCAGCACCTGCCCCCAGAAAGACACTGAATAACAGAGTGTGCCCAAGAAGGATTTCAAAGTATTTCCAGAGGGATAATTTTAATGTTAAGCACAGCTGTGAAAAGAGTCATTAGCAAGGCTCTGCCACAGAACAAAACGCTTGTGGGAAGCACTAATACCTACTGTTTAGCCTGGTTGACATGAACCCCCAGGGTATAGCTCAGCCATTTGTATGTTACCTGTAACAAGAACAAAGCAAATCTCACTTCAGTAAGAAAACTCCAACCTCCTGACTTGTTAAACCTCCATCTGCTTGTTTAATGGGTAAGTCAAACTCGTCACCCCCTCCCCGCCTCCAAGAAACACACAGCAAAAGCTGTTAGAAGTGAGAGCACTTGGACATGCACCCAGTCAAGCTTTCATGAGCAGACTGAATTCCTGAGGCCTGAGCAAAATACCTGCCCTGAAAGGTGTGGTTTTGGGAACACCTTCTTGAAATGACATTATATAAACAGCAGGCATGCAAAACACACTCACTGCTTAGCTTCACAATGCAGAAAAGCAGTTAAACAGCACAAGTTTTAGCTGTGAGAAGCTCTTACCGCTCTCCCAAACAACTACTGAGCATCCATTGGATTTCTGCTGCCGGGCCACTGCCATAGAATCATGGAATGGTTTGGGCTGAAAGACCTTAAAGCTCCTCCAGCTCCAACCCCTGCCACAGGCAGGGACCCCTTCCACTGGAGCAGCTTGCTCCAAGTCCCTGTGTCCAACCTGGCCTTGAACACTGCCAGGGATGGGGCAGCCACAGCTTCTCTGGGCACCCTGTGCCAGCGCCTCAGCACCCTCACAGGGAAGAGCTTCTGCCTAATTGCTCAGCTCAGTCTCCCCTCGGGCAGGTTCAAGCCATTCCCCTTGGGCTGGCCCTACAGGCCCTTGTAAAAATAACACTTGCTCTTATTTAGACAAGGCACGGCTTTTATACCTGTTTCTCCTCCCGCTCTGCCTCTTTAAACTAACCCTAAGGCTATGAAGCACTGGCTGCCCCATCCCTGGCAGTGCTCAAGGCCAGGTTGGACACAGGGGCTTGGAGCAAGCTGCTCCAGTGGAAGGGGTCCCTGCCCATGGCAGTGGTTGGAACTGGAGGAGCTTTAAGATCCCTTCCAACAAAACCACTCCCCGGTTCTATAAGATGTTAATTTAACCTCAAAGGGGTGAATATCCTAACAAGGAACCCATCTCCCATCCAGTCTGACAAGAAGCCCGCGGTAACTGTGGAAAGGCAAAGTGCAAACAGTGCCAGGCACCACACAGCCCCTGCGGAGGGGGGGCAACATCCAGTAAACAGCCCTGAAGAGCAAAGCAGATTCAACCACTGCAGCCTCCTTCCTCCAGGGGCCCCGGGCACCCATGGGTGTCCCACAGGCGGGTGCCACGGCGGGGGGCATTGCCCCCCCTCACCTGCGGGCCTGGGGTGCACCGGACCGGTGAGGAGGGGGGGCCTCGCACCGGTGTCAAAGCGCGGTTCATGGCCCAGCCTCCTGAGGGGACCCCGAACATGAATGGGGACCCCCCCCAACGACAGCCATAAGGCGAGGGGAAGGGGTCTTTCCCTCGAGGGGGTCGCTCAACTGCCGCTCCCCGCGGCGGGACTCACGATGCGGTTCTGGTCGGTGACGAACTCGTCGATGTTCTCGAGGTACAGCTCGTCCTCCATGGCGGGCGGAAGGCCGCGGGTAGGCCGCGGGCGGCTTCCCGCGCAGCTCAGGCCCGCGGCCGCCACCCCATTGCCATGGTAACGAGCGCGACGGCGGCTGCGCGGGGACAAAACACCGCGGCGGTGCGTGCGGCGGCGGCGCCGCTGGGTCCCTGTGCCCGCCGCCGCCGCTGGGTCCCTGTGCCCGCCGCCGCAGGGTCCCTGTGCCCGCCGCCGCCGCAGGGTCCCTGTGCCCGCCGCCGGGTTCCTGTGCCCACCGCCGCCCTGCGGTGTCCGCTCCCAGACGCGTGGTCCCACATCATCCCCTTGTCCCAGATGTGGGATCTTTCACCTCACAGAGTCGCGATGCTGTTTAATTCATCTCTGTGCAAAGCGCTCAGGCTGCCGGCAGCCCCCTTTTGCATCCAACTGAGAGATGCCGACGTGTATGGGATCATTTCTCGTGCACACCAGAAGGTATGTCGTATGACTCCTAATGCAGGATCCAAAAAGACTTTGGGATTATTCCCTTTGAAGGTCTGATATGGTCTTTTGCATAGGATTTGCAGTACTCATCTGAGGCCCTAGAAGAAGTACATTACACACGCACTGAAGAAGTGTTATCCCCTTCTCAAAGAGGACAACCCTGAGACACAGAGAGGTTATGTGATTTGTCCAAGATGCTTTCAATGCTCCCAGGTGCAAAGCCCACGTATCCCTACGCCCAGCCTTTTTTCCCCAATGCACTATAAAGGATTCTTTCAAAGATGCTTCCCAGTGGCAAAATGCCTTCTCCTTACGGCTGCCCCCAGCCAAAACCACCGGCACCAGTGGGAACGGGGCCCAAGGCCTCCTCACAATGGGCGTTTCACAGCTGCTTCCCAAAACCATGGAAAAGAATGGGCAGAGGCTCTGGAAATTCATTCTATACGGCTGCTGGCGAGCATCTGCCTTGGAGGAGCTGGAGTGAGAGGAGGTTGAAGTAATGCCTTATGAGATGGGACTTCCTTGAGCAGCCGGGCAATGGTGAAGGGAGAGATGTGGAGATCCCAGTGTCAAAGCATAGGTGACAGAATCTGTCCAAAAGTCATCTAGGACCTGGCACCCATTTCCCTTATGGGGCTCTGCTCCAAGAGATGTCCCTGCCCTTGGCACTGGATGAGCTGTAAGGTCCTTTCCAACCCAAACCGTTCCAGGATGATTCTATGAAGAGCAAATCTATTAGAGGCTTCTGAAGAGCCAGTTTGGGGAACGAAATGCATCCCATCTGAGCAGAAAGGAAATGAGCATCCCATGCATCCCATCTGAGCAGAAAGGAACTGAGCATCCCATGCATCCCACCTGAGCAGAAAGGAACTGAGCATCCCATGCATCCCATCTGAGCAGAAAGGAAATGAGCATCCCATGCATCCCATCTGAGCAGAAAGGAAATGAGCATCCCATGCATCCCATCTGAGCAGAAAGGAACTGAGCATCCCATGCATCCCATCTGAGCAGAAAGGAACTGAGCATCCCATGCATCCCATCTGAGCAGAAAGGAACTGAGCATCCCATGCATCCCATCTGAGCAGAAAGGAACTGAGCATCCCATGCATCCCATCTGAGCAGAAAGGAACTGAGCATCCCATGCATCCCATCTGAGCAGAAAGGGAATGAGCATCCCATGCATCCCATCTGAGCAGAAAGGAACTGAGCATCCCATGCATCCCATCTGAGCAGAAAGGAAATGAGCATCCCATGCATCCCATCTGAGCAGAAAGGAAATGAGCATCCCATGCATCCCATCTGAGCAGAAAGGAACTGAGCATCCCATGCATCCCATCTGAGCAGAAAGGAACTGAGCATCCCATGCATCCCATCTGAGCAGAAAGGAACTGAGCATCCCATGCATCCCATCTGAGCAGAAAGGAACTGAGCATCCCATGCATCCCATCTGAGCAGAAAGGAACTGAGCATCCCATGCATCCCATCTGAGCAGAAAGGAACTGAGCATCCCATGCATCCCATCTGAGCAGAAAGGAAATGAGCATCCCATGCATCCCATCTGAGCAGAAAGGAACTGAGCATCCCATGCATCCCATCTGAGCAGAAAGGAACTGAGCATCCCATGCATCCCATCTGAGCAGAAAGGAACTGAGCATCCCATGCATCCCATCTGAGCAGAAAGGAACTGAGCATCCCATGCATCCCATCTGAGCAGAAAGGAACTGAGCATCCCATGCATCCCATCTGAGCAGAAAGGAACTGAGCATCCCATGCATCCCATCTGAGCAGAAAGGAACTGAGCATCCCATGCATCCCATCTGAGCAGAAAGGAACTGAGCATCCCATGCATCCCATCTGAGCAGAAAGGGAATGAGCATCCCATGCATCCCATCTGAGCAGAAAGGAACTGAGCATCCCATGCATCCCATCTGAGCAGAAAGGAACTGAGCATCCCATGCATCCCATCTGAGCAGAAAGGAACTGAGCATCCCATGCCTCCCATCTGAGCAGAAAGGCATGAAATGAAAGTCCTGGGACAGATAGATCGGGAGATGCAGTGTCTGACCCCGCTCCTTGCTTCCAACAAGGTGAATTATGAATAACCACAGAGAATTAGTGGGATCACCTGTGTGATGGGTGAGTTATAGCTAAGGAAAATAGAGAGGCAATGCCTCTTTCCTTAACCACACCAATGGAAAGGCATGGGAGACTTAGGGCCAAGCACCATAAGAAAACCAGTGGCAATGAGAAGCACAGAATGATTTAGGTGGGAAAAGACCATTAAGACCATTGAGTCCAGCTGCAAACTTAACACAGTTTGTTTGCTTCTAGGATTGCAAGGGTCAGGATCAGGCACAGGCAAGGCATAGAACCATAGGATCCCAGACTGGTTTGGGTTGAAGGGACCTTAAAGCTCCTTCAACTCCAACCCCTGCCATGGGCAGGGACCCCTTCCACTGGAGCAGCTTGCTCCAAGCCCCATCATAAGGTCCATAAACTAGAACAGAACTTGGTGCCATAGGAGACAGCCACACTGGAGACAGATGTGTGTGTTTGCATGGCCTACTTGTATTTCCTATGCTCTTTCCTATGTGTGTTCACAACAAGAGTCTTGAGATGCTCAATGAGTGAGGCTCCAGTAACGCTGACAAGGGAGAGGCATCTAAGAAACTCCTGATGCTGTCCCACTGTGCTGGGCGCTGGGCAGGGCACCCCTGGAACACGGGGTCAGGTTGGGTCCTGCTGCACAGCAAAGCTGTGGCCAGGCTGGACTGGGGACAGAGAAGGGCCTCAAGGATGCTCCAAGGGCTGGGCAGCAGTGAGGAAAGGCTGAGAGAGCTGGGACTGTGCAGCTGGAGAAGAGAAGGCGCAGGGAGACCTGATCCATGTGCCAGAGGTAAAGGGGGATGCAGGGAAGATGGAGACTCCCTTTGGACAAGGAGTCCCATGGGAAAGCCCAGGGGTGATGGGCACAAGTTACTGCTGGGAGATTCCCACTGGACACAAGAGGAGAATCATCCCAGTGAGAACAAGCAGGCACTGGAATAATCTCCCCATGGCAGTGGGGACTCCCCAGTGCTGGACACTGTTAAGATGGGGCTGCACAGGGTGCTGGGCATCCAGTCTGGGTCAGGCTGTGCCTGGAGAGGTTGGAGCAGAGGATCCTTGAGGTCCCTTCCACTGGGATTCCATCATCCTATGATTCTCTGACATAAATACCTTCCAAAGCACCATGACGCATTCCCCATGGTGAATCACACCAGTAGCTGCCATTTCTGACTTCAGCTTATAAAGTAACGCACACATCTCACTCCGAGCGTGTTCTGGGGGCTGTTTGCATGGGAAGATGGATGGAACAGCTCCCCTCTGGACTCCTGCTCCTCATGGCATTCATTTCAAGCCAATCAGTGTGCCTCAGCGTGCTGTATTTGACATTTACTCACTAGGAGGATGGGCACGGTGCAGAACAGCTTGTTTCCCAGCAGCTCTGCAGATCTGTTTCCATGTGCAGACAGGCTGTTAAAGGAGATAAATAAGGGTAACAGCTAGGGAGGAATGAAAACCCCTTGAAGAATGAGGATGGATAAAGCAGAGATGAGGATGAGCAGCAAAGCATCTCTGCAGATACAGGGCAATGCACAGCTACAGCACCCCAGGGACAAGCAGGCAAGGAGATAGCGGGGGCAAACACTTAGGAGTCAGCTTGGCCATGTCACATAAGGTGCCTGGGGTGAGAAAACAGGGATGCTCCTTCCCTGGCCCCTGTCTTATATCCTGGTGGGAGAAAGGAATCAGAGAATTTAAGGTACCGCTCACACTGCAGGATCTGAGCCCTGGGAGCAGGATGAAGGTTCTACAGTCAGGGAATGGTTTGGGGTGAAGGGAGCTTAAAGCTCCTCTGTTCCCAAGCCCTGCCATGGGGACCCCTTCCACTGGAGCAGCTTGCTCCAAGCCCCTGTGTCCAACCTGGCCTTGAGCACTGCCAGGGATGGGGCAGCCACAGCTTCTCTGGGCACCCTGTGCCAGCGCCTCAGCACCCTCACAGGGAAGAGCTTCTGCTTATAGAATCACAGAATGGTTTGGGTTGGAAAGGACCTTAAGCTCATGCAGTTCCAACCCCCTGCCATGGGCAGGGACACCTCACATTAAACCATGGTACCCAAGGCTCTGTCCAACCTGGCCTTGAACACTGCCAGGGATGGAGCATTCACAACCTCCCTGGGCAACCCATTCCAGTGCCTCAGCACCTTCACAGGGAAGAGCTTCTGCCTTATCTCCAACCTGACCTTCCCCTGTTTCAGTCTGAACCCATCACCCCTTGTCCTATCACTGCAGTCCCTGATGAAGAGCCCATCCCCAGCATCCTTGCAGCCCCCTTCAGACACTGGAAGCTGCTCTGAGGTCTCCACGCAGCTTCTCTTCTCCAGGCTCAACAGCCCCAATGTTCTCAGCCTGGCTCCATACAGGAGCTGCTCCAGCCCCTGAGCATCCTCGTGGCCTCCTCTGGACTTGTTCCAACAGCTCCATGTCCTTCTGATGTTGAGTACACCAGAACTGCACACAGTGCTGCAGGTGAGGTCTCACCAGAGCAGAATAAAGGGGCAGGATCACCTCCTTTGCCCTGCTGGTCACGCTCCTTCTGATGCAGCCCAGGATACGGTTGCTTTCTGGGCTCAAGCGCACACTGAAGCCGGCTCATGTTCATTTTCTCATTGCCCAGCACCCCCAAGTCCTTCTCCTTGGGCTGCTCTGAATCTCTTCTCTGCCCAGCCTGGAGCTGTGCCTGGGGTTGCTCCCACCCAGGTGTAGAACCTTGCACTTGTCATGGTTAAACCCCATAACATGGCTATCCCCAACCTGACCATCCCCTGCTTCAGTCTGAACCCATCACCCCTTGTCCTGTCCCTGCAGTCCCCGGTGGAGAGGCCCCATCCCTTGCGCTGCAGTTCCCTGTCGGAGGCAGCAGGTGACAGTTGGACACCACGCTCCTGCAGCCTGGGTGATGGAGCTGCTCCTGCTGCTGCTGCTGCTGCGGGGAACAGCGAGAGACCCGCAGCGAGCTCCTGCTGCGCATCCCTGCCTGCCTCCCACCACCCATCGCCGCCTCCTCGCTGCCAGCACCAGGGGTGGGAGCTAAGGCAGGAAAACCAACGCAAGCGAAAGCCAACTGGTTCCTGTGCTGTGTTTAGGCTGGATGGGGCCACCCCCGAGCAGTCTGACACCCTGTCACACGAAGGTGATGCTGAGGAGCTGCAGGATGCGGGTATGGTTGTGTCTGGCACTGCTGTGGCAGTGTGAAGTGTTGATGGATCAGTAATGTGAATCATAGAATCGTGGAATCATTTAGGTTGGAAAAGACCTTTAAGAGCATTGATCCCAACTGTTAACCCAGCGCCACCAAATCCACCTCTAAACCATGGCCCTAAAGGCCACATCTATGTTTTAAACACCTCAGGGCCGGTGCCTGCAGCCCTGCCCTGGGCAGCCTGTTCCAATGCCTGAGCACCCTCTGGGGCAGGAATTGCTCCTCAGCTCCATCTAACCCTGCCCTGGTGCAGCTTGAGGCCGGTTCCTCTTGTCCCATCCCTTGTTCCTTGGGAGCAGAGCCCAGCCCCTCCTGGCTCCATCCTCCTCTCAGGCACTTGGAGGCAGCCATCAGGTCCCCCCTGAGCCTTCTCTTCTCCATCTGAACCCCCCAGGTCCCTCAGCCCTTCCCCATCACACTTGGGCTCCAGGCCCTGCACCAGCTCCATTCCCTTCTCTGGCCCTGCTCCAGCCCCTCAATGTCTCTCTTGCAGTGAGGGGCCCAGAGCTGAGCACAGGATCCGAGGTGCGGCCTCACCAGTGCCCAGTGCAGGGGCACAATCCCTGCCCTGGCCCTGCTGCCGCACTGGTGCTGATCCAGGCCAGGATGCTGGGGGCTCCCTGGGCACAAGCTGCTCACGTTCAGCTCCATCCATCAGCACCCCCAGCTCCTTTCCCATGGGCAGTTTCCAGCCACAATTCCTCAAGCCTGGAGCATTGCATGGGGCTGTTGTGACCCAAGTGCAGGACCCACACTCGATCTTGTTGAGCCTCCTACAACTGCTGTTTCACATCAGCTTCACCTCATGCAAACCATGGCTGAGACGGACCCACTCCCCTTCATCCCTACTGCATAAACATGCATGTGCCCTTCTGAAACCTCCTTCTATGATGTTAAAAGGGCTGAGCAAGGGGAACAATGACCAGATACAAGCAAACACCACGGTTTGGGAGGTGCGATCCCAGGAACAGGTTCCAGTATAGATTGGGGAACGACCTGTTAGAGAGCAGTGTAGGGGAGAGGGACCTGGGGGTCCTATGGACGACAGGGTGACCATGAGCCGACACTGTGCCCTTGTGGCCAAGCAGGCCAATGGCATCCTGGGGTGTATTAGAAGGGGGGTGGTTAGTAGGTCGAGAGAGGTCCTCCTTCCCCTCTACTCTGCCCTGGTGAGACCCCATCTGGAATATTGGGTCCAGTTCTGGGCCCCTCAGTTCAAGAAGGACAGGGACCTGCTGGAGAGAGTCCAGCGCAGGGCAACTGAGATGATGAAGGGAGTGGAGCATCTCCCTTATGAGGAGAGACTGAGGGAGCTGGGTCTCTGTAGTTTGGAGAAGAGGAGACTGAGGGGTGACCTTATTAGTGTATATAAATATATAAAGGGGGAGTGTCCCGAGGATGGAGCCAGGCTCTTCTCAGTGGCAAACAATGATAGGACAAGGGGCAATGGGTACAAACTGGAACACAAGAGGTGCCACTTAAACTCCTTCTCAGTGAGGTGACAGAACACTGGACCAGGCTGCCCAGGGAGGTTGTGGAGTCTCCTTCTCTGGAGCCATTCAAAACCCGCCTGGACACGTTCCTGTGTAACCTTATCTGGGTGTTCCTGCTCTGCAGGGGGATTGGACTGGATGAGCTTTTGAGGTCCCTTCCAAGCTCTAACATACTGGGATACTGTGATACTGTGAACAGCTCTGCTCTGCCCAATGGACACAGAGCCCCAGTGCAGGACCCTGCTCGGGGCGGTCACACGGTGATGCTCCATGCCGGAGCGCATCTCACTCTGAGCAAAGCCACGCTGGCTCCATGGGAAACCCAAGCGGATCCGGATCCACTCCTGGATTGAGACAAGGAGGTACAAAAGCACAGAATGTAATCAGTTCTAAGCAAGTTCAGCTGGGAACATTGGGGCTGTTGAGCCTGGAGAATAGAAGCTGCGTGGAGACCTCAGAGCATCCTTCCAGTGTCTGAAGGGAGCCTATAGGGATGCTGGGGATGGACTCTTCATTAGGGACTGCAGTGATAGGACAAGGGGTAACGGGTTAAAACTGAAACAAGGGGAAGTTTAGATTGGATCTAAGGGGGAAATTCTTCCCTGTGAGGGTGCTGAGGCACTGGAATGGGTTGCCCAGGGAGGTTGTGAATGCTCCATCCCTGGCAGTGTTCAAGGCCAGGTTGGACAGAGCCTTGGGTGCCATGGTTTAGTGTGAGGTGTCCCTGCCCATGGCACGGGGGTGGAACTTGATGATCTTAAGGTCCTTTCCAACCTAAATCATTCTATGATTCTATGTTAAGTGTGATGGCCTTGTAATGGAAAATAACTGCGGTGCTTGAAGGTATTGACATAGCTTCAGGTCCTTAGGACCTCAGTAGGAAAGGTGTAAGAAAAGCAGAACAGAAAAACAGGACCTGGGGATGGGGAGTACCTGGGACCAGCAGATGTCCAGGGTGGACACAGACAAACGAACTGGTAAGTAGGACAGGATGATTGCTATGTTTGGTGTTAATAAAGCCATTAAACTGGTGTAAACATCTCCTGGGGGGGTATCCCCAGGATGGGAGCAGTTAAACTGGTTAATAGAAGGGCAGGATGATTGCTATGGCTGTAATGTTAATGAAGCTTGTTGGGAAAAGTAAAGGACCCTTAAAGACCACCACATTTTGGTACCCATGCTGAAACTTCCTGTTAAATGATGCAATATGCCCAGTGACCACCTAAGGATGCTCTGCATCCGTGTCTCCCAGTGCTGCAATAAGGAATACCTGCTTGTCAGCTTGAAACTGATGGTGAGGTTGGGCCTGGAGCTTTCTCTGAGTCAGGATCCAGCAACGTTTCATCTGGCAAGGGCCGGGGAAGGAAGCTGCAGACGTTGAGCAAGTGTCAAAGCAAACGCAGGTGACGCAGCCGCGTCACTCAGCTGGCACCGGGCTTGTTTTGCTCTAACCGGATTCCGCACATCCTCTTCCTCCTCCTCGGGCCCCCTGCACCCCCTCAGCTCTCTCCTTCTCTTCATTGCATGCATCCCTTCCTGCCCCCTCTCCTCCAGGTTTGGGGGGTGTTTGCAGGGTGCAGGGCTCCATGGATTGCTCCTCTTTATCTCCTTTCTAAAGGCTCTTTTCACCTTTTGGGGTTTCCTGCTTTAAGTTTCCCGTGTTGGGATTTCTGGAGCCCTGACCCGGGTTAAGGTGCACTTGTCACCCTCAGGGCACAGTGTGTGTGCTGGCAATGCCGGTGGGGTGATGGCTAAGAATGACTTCATGCAAGCTGAGGATTCCTTTTCTATGGATGAAAACACCCTGGGATCAGGGCTGATGTCACTCATACCCGCTCTGTACTGGGTAACCAGATGGGGGTAAGAGGAGAGAAGGGAGGTTCAGGCTGGACATCAGCAGCTTTTCCCATATACAAATGCACAAGCAGTGGGATGGGGCCCTGGGCTGGTTGTGCATTGCACGGTCATAGGATGATGGCACAGAATCCCAGCCTGGGGTGGGTTGGAAGGGACCTTAAAGCTCCTCCAGCTCCAACCCCAACACCTTCCACTGGAGCAGCTTGCTCCAAGCCCCTGTGTCCAACCTGGCCTTGAGCACTGCCAGGGATGGGGCAGCCACAGCTTCTCTGGGCACCCTGTGCCAGCGCCTCAGCACCCTCACAGGGAAGAGCTTCTGCCTAAGAGCTCAGCTCAGTCTCCCCTCGGGCAGGTTCAAGCCATTCCCCTTGGCCTGTCCCTACAGGCCCTTGTCCCAAGCCCCTCTCCAGCTTCCCTGCAGCCCCTTTAGGCACTGGAGCTGCTCTCAGGTCTCCCCTTCACACAGCAGAGGGGCAGGATCCCCTCCCTGAGCTGCTGCTCACGCTCTGGGGGTGCACCCAGCACACGGGGGGGTTCTGGGCTCAAGCGCTCACTGAAGCCAGGTCATGGGGAGCTTCTCCTCACCCAGCACCCCAAGTCCTTCTCCTCAGGCTGCTCCATCCCATCTCCCCCAGCCTGGGTTTGTGCTTAGGAGGAGATAGGAGGAATCAGCACGTCAAGCTGTAATACAGATGCAGCCATCACACTGCTATCTACAAGGATGCTGGGGCAGGTTCGTGGCTTCTCAGCCCAGACTTGAGGAAAGAGGCAGTGATTCCTTCCCATCTCTATGCCACCCTGCTCTGCTTCCTGTGCCACTCAAAGAGCAAGTGCAGACAGCACAGAAAGTACCCGAATTCAGCCCTGTACAAAGGGAGTCATTGGTTTAAACAGCAACTGCACAAACCTCTGTGTGCCAGGGAAACGGAGCACCTTTCAAAGCCATCCTCAAACACGGGGCCCTTCTTGCCCCTGATGCTCGCAGCTCCCCATGGACACTTCCAGGTTCCTCTGCTCCTTGTCACAGGAGGCAAAGCACCGGCTCTGATCCCTGAAGCTGGACTCAACACTGGGTTTTCCAGGCTGGAATGAGACCTTTGCCAAGACAGAACTGGTCCGGAGCAGGGATAATGTCACCTGGGGGGTGAATCCCTTAACAGCATCCTGAGCAGGCAGGGATTTGGCAGCAGCAGAAGGCAGAAGGCATGCCCAGTTTTACCATCCCAGCTGTGGGTTCTCACATCCCTCCGCATGCAGCTCACAGAGAACAGGATCAAACCAAAGGCACCGCAAAATATGCATTGGGTAGGGATGAAAATCACGGAACCATGGAATCAATGGGGTTGGAAAAGCCCTTTAAGCTCATCCAGTCCAACCATTCCCATCCCATGGCACTGAGGCCTCATCCCCATGGGGTGTGAACCCTTGCAGGGCCGGTGCCTGCAGCCCTGCCCTGGGCAGCCTGTTCCAATGCCTGAGCACCCTCTGGGGCAGGAATTGGTCCTCAGCTCCATCTAAACCTGCCCTGGTGCAGCTTGAGGCCGGTTCCTCTTGTCCCATCCCTTGTTCCTTGGGAGCAGAGCCCAGCCCCTCCTGGCTCCATCCTCCACATCCCTGTGGTGTTGTTGCCCCCTGAGCTGGACGCAGGCCTGCAGGGGGGTCTCACCTGGAGATGTCTCCATTGTCCCTTATAGGCCTGCTGTCCCCATGCAACACCACCGCATCCCAACCCGCTCCTTAACTGAGCTCTTCCAGAAGATCCTGCTTAGAAATGGAACATGAAACATTCCTTAGAAATGAACATGAGCCGGCTTCAGTGTGCGCTCAGAGCCCAGAAAGCAACCGTACCCTGGGCTGCATCAAAAGGAGCGTGACCAGCAGGGCGAAGGAGGTGATCCTGCCCCTTTATTCTGCTCTCCTGAGACCCCACTTGCAGCACTGTGTGCAGTTCTGGGGTCCTCAACATCAGAAGGACATGGAGCTGTTGGAACAAGTCCAGAGGAGGCCACGAGGATGCTCAGGGGCTGGAGCAGCTCCTGTATGGAGCCAGGCTGAGAACATTGGGGCTGTTGAGCCTGGAGAAGAGAAGCTGCGTGGAGACCTCAGAGCAGCTTCCAGTGTGTGAAGGGGGCTACAAGGATGCTGGGGAGGGACTCTTCATTAGGGACTGCAGTGATAGGACAAGGGGTGATGGGTTCAGACTGAAACAGGGGAAGGTCAGGTTGGAGATAAGGCAGAAGCTCTTCCCTGTGAGGGTGCTGAGGCGCTGGAATGGGTGCCCAGAGAAGCTGTGGCTGCCCCATCCCTGTCAGCGTTCAACGCCAGGTTGGACAGAGCCTTGGGTGCCATGGTTTAGTGTGAGGTGTCCCTGCCCATGGCAGGGGGATGGAACTGGATGATCTTAAGGTCCTTTCCAACCTAAACCATTCCATGATTCTAAATGATGCTGTGGTGAGTCTTTATCCCCCCTGGCACCACTTTGGTGGGTCTCTGAAGCCACGCTGGTTGGCAGAGGTGAGGGTGACCTCTGAGCAGCAGTTAGGGACAAACAGGAGACAAGAGCATCTTCACTTGGGGTCTTTGCAGACCGAACAATGCATCTGAATGGAAACAGCAGTGGAAAACAGGGGAAGCTCATAGGAGCAGAGCTGTGGCCATTGGCTCCGAGGTGGGTCCGAAGATGCTGAGAACCAAGAGAAGCACAATGGGCACAGAAACCCACCCCGCTCCCAGCCGTGCCCCTGGGCCCAGCCAGGAGCTTCCTTAAGCACTTCCTCAGTGCACCCTGGTGCACTCAGCCTCACATGGATCCCCCCTTGGTTCTCTTCCTCCTTGCCTTGGGAATGGGCTTCTTGGAGTCAATGAATGCATCAGGGAGGCAGGAGTGGTTCTGCCTATGGGATCCTGCCTGAATGAACTCATCCTGAGTGACTCCATCCCAACACGCTTCGGGAAAGGTTCACTATGGAATTAGATGTAGTGGGAATGTTGCAGGTGCAGGACTCAATGCTGCTGTCCTGTGCAGGGAGGTTGATGGATCCTTTCAAGGAACCTCCAACTGATGGAATAGATATCATGGAAAATGAAAACCATAGCTTCAGGCTCCCCAGCACCAGGCCAGGAGACCTCTCCATCACTGGTCACCATGGAGACCCAGCTGGGTACCAGCAGGGATGACCATTCATCTTCAAACCCCACCAGGGCAATGCAAGAGGTGAGCTCTGAGCTCCATCCAGCCCTATGGGAGAAGGGAACGATTCCAGAAATACCTCCAGGGATGCATCTTTGGGATGGGCTTTTTCACCTTGGGCTTGTGCAGCTCCGGAGCTGAGGCCCTTGTGTTGAAGCCCTTCACGCTGCCAGGGATTCCCATCAGTACATGCAAGCAGAGCAGCCATGGTCCCGCTGTTTGGGGGGCCTAGGAATACACCCTGCATGGCAGGAGGATGGGAGCAGGGGCAGCCCAGGCTGGGCACGCTGGGCCAGCTCCATCACCCCATGGGGACAGCCCAGCCTTGCCAAAGCCAACAGGAACTTGGTCCCGGAGCTCACCATAGCCAAGCCTGCATCTCCCCATGGGTTGGGATGATGCCCTTTGCCAGGCACCTGTTTCACAGCCACCACCTTTGTGCTCCCCTTCCCTTCCTGCTGTTAAGCCCTGATGTGCATCAGGCCCTAAAGCTTCTCAATGGAGGCTCCTGTGCCAGAGGAACGGGCTCTGATGGTGCAGGAATGGATGTGGGCTCAAGGCTTAAGGTACCCACAGGAAAAGCTGCGCCGGAGCAGCCCCATTACCCTGGGATGAAGGGAAAACCCCATGTTAAAAGCACTCAGAGCCTGGCAGGGGGATAAAGCAAGAGGCATCCATGGCCCCTCTCCACCCACATTTCCTGCCTGCATCAAAAGCAGGATATGGACAGTAAATACCCCCCGACGCAGCCACGCTCATCCCCGTCATGGTGCTTACGAGGATCCCAGAGCTATTACACACAGACCCCAGCATCTTACGCAGGCAGAGCCGGGGCGAGCCAAAAAGGAAGAGCTCTGCCTTTGATCTGCAGGCAAGAAGTTGATGCTTAATCATAGCCAAGAGGAAATGGCTCCACACACACAATGATGGTGCAAGGTGCGAGCGCGTCCGGCCAAGGCAGGGACATGGAGTGGTGCTTGACGTTGGGAGGTTTGGGTGCTGCTCCAGCAGAAGGCTCAGGGGGGACCTGATGGCTGCCTCCAAGTGCCTGAGAGGAGGATGGAGCCAGGAGGGGCTGGGCTCTGCTCCCAAGGAACAAGGGATGGGACAAGAGGAACCGGCCTCAAGCTGCACCAGGGCAGGTTTAGATGGAGCTGAGGACCAATTCCTGCCCCAGAGGGTGCTCAGGCATTGGAACAGGCTGCCCAGGGCAGGGCTGCAGGCACCGGCCCTGCAAGGGTTCACATCCCGTGGAGACGAGGCCTCAGTGCCATGGGGCAGTGGTGGCTGTGGGGCAATGGTTGGACTGGATGAGCTGAAAGGGCTTCTCCAACCCCATTGATTCCATGGTTCCATGCCCCCTGGTGCTGTTTATGGTGGGGTTTTCCCCATCTACATTTCCCCCCAGGCTATATTGCTCTCATAAATCATTCATTACAGAACTGGTTTTTCAAGACGGCTGAACAAAGGGATGTGCCTTCCCTTCCTTGCAAATACCCACACAGACTGGGTTACTGCTGGTGTCAAACAACAGCTGAATCACCGGCCCTGACAAAGGGTAGGGCATAAAAACATGGCATGGGTTGGGTTCAAGGGAGCTTAAAGCTCCTCCATTCCCAACCCCTGCCACGGGCAGGGACCCCTTCCACTGGAGCAGCTTGCTCCAAGCCCCTGTGTCCAACCTGGCCTTGAGCACTGCCAGGGATGGGGCAGCCACAGCTTCTCTGGGCACCCTGTGCCAGCGCCTCAGCACCCTCACAGGGAAGAGCTTCTGCCTAAGAGCTCAGCTCAGTCTCCCCTCGGGCAGGTTCAAGCCATTCCCCTTGGCCTGGCCCTATTAAAACACCCCTCCCCATCTTTCCTCTAAGTCCCTTTTAGGAACAGAAAGGCCACAATGAGCTCTCCGGGACTCTGAGGTGCAGTTTGGATAACCCCGAGGGCTCAGGAACGCACTCAGGATGCTCTATAAACTCAAATCACACTTTCACACTCTGTATCCAAGGACCTTGGGCTCGAAGGACCTTGGGCTGGGAATGGTTTGCTCAGGGTTTAATGGGTGACTCATTACCGGTCCGCCCAGACCTGTGTATTTTCTACATTGGGAATGAGAAGTGGGGATGTTTTATGGCTCTCAGGGTGACAAAGTGGGGCTCCCATCAGCAGCACAATGACTTCATTTCCAGACCATGCCCTTGAGGTGCCAGCACAGAACATGAGCTTCAGCCCATCCTGAGCAGGTCCAGCCCACCCCAACCCCACCAGGACACGGTGTCCCCATGCCCTGCCCTCACCCTGTCCTCCCTCTTGGTGCCCCATGTCCCACACCCTGCAGTGATGGGGCCCTATCTCTCCCCTACTGCAGCCCTGGGCCCTATCAGCCACCCCCAGGTCCCCAGGCTCATCCCTGTCCGTTATCCCCCCTCCCCAGGCCCTGTTCCCTATCTCTGCCCTGTCCCCAAGCATGATCCCCCTGTCCCCATCCCCTGTCCTCTATACCCCATCCCTGTACCCTGTCTCAGGCCATGTCCCATGCCCCAGCCCCAAACTATCATCCTCTATTCCCCTGTCCTTGTGCTCTAACTCTGTCCCCATTCACTGTGCTTATCACCTCTCCTTCCCCATTCCTGTCCTTGTCCCCCCATCCCCTGTGCCTGTCCCATATCCTCCATCTCTGTACCCTTATCCCCTCTGATCTCTATGCCCTTCCCCATCCCCTGTCCTTGCCCTGTAACTCCACCTCCATCCCCTTCTCTCACCCCTGTTCCCTATCCCTTGTCTCCATCCCCTATCCTCCCTGTGCCTGTCCTGTCCTCCATCTCTGACCCCTCTCCCCTGTCCTCATTCCCCATCCGCTCTCCCCCATCCCTGTCCCGTCCTCCATCCTCTGTCCCTTCTCCCCATCCAATCCTCCCTGCCTGTCCCCCACCCCTATCTCCTATCCTCCATCCCCACATCCCCCCAGTCCTCCATCCCTGTCCCCAATCCATAGAATCATGGAATGCTTTGGGCTGGAAAGGACCTTAGGCTCATCCAGTTCCAACCCCCTCCCATGGGCAGGGACACCTCGCTCTAAACCATGGCACCCAAGGCTCTGTCCAACCTGGCCTTGAACACTGCCAGGGATGGAGCATTCACAGCTTTGCTGGGTAACCCATTCCAGTGCCTCAGCACCCTCACAAGGAAGAGCTTCTGCCTTATCTCCAACCTGACCTTCCCCTGTTTCAGTGTGAACCCATCACCCCTTGTCCTATCACTACAGTCCCTAATGAAGAGTCCCTCCCCAGCATCCCTATAGGCCCCTATAGGCCCCCTTCACACACTGGAAGCTGCTCTGAAGTCTCCACGCAGCTTCTCTTCTCCAGGCTCAACAGCCCCAATGTTCTCAGCCTGGCTCCATACAGGAGCTGCTCCAGCCCCTGAGCATCCTCACGGCCTCCTCTATCCTTGCTCCAACAGCTCCATGTCCTTACGCTGAGGACCCCATCCCTGCACACAAACCTGCTCACACCCTTACCCCTCTGCCCCATTGCCCCATGCTCTCTGCAATCTGCCCCCCGCTCCCTTCCCCGTTACCCCCTCCCGCCCCGCCCGACTCCTCCCGGCGGCCCCGGCGCCCTCCCCCCCCCCGCTCCGGTCCCTCTGCTCCGCGCTGCGGCGCGGTCCCCGCGATGCCTCGGGCCGCGGTGCGGGTGCTGCTGCTGGGGCTGCGGCCCTTCCCGCAGGCGCTGCGGGTGCAGGAGCGCTGCGTGGCGGCGGCGCGGGCGGCGCGGGCGGGGGCAGGGGCAGGGGCGGGGGCGGCCGAGAGCCTGGTGCTGAGCGAGCCGGCGGGGCCCGTGTACGCGTGGGGGCTGCGGGGCGAGCCCGGGCCGGCGGCGGCCGCGGGGCTGCGGGCGCGGGGAGCGGCGCTGGTGGCGGCGCGGCGCGGCGGTCACGTGACGTTCCACGGGCCCGGGCAGCTCGTGGCCTTCCCGGTGCTGGACCTGAGGCGCCGGCGGCTCCCGCTGCGCCGCTACGTGGGGGCCCTGGAGGAGCTGGGCCTGAGGCTCTGCCGCCGCCTGGGCCTCGGCGCCGCCCGCGCCCTCCCGCCGCCCTTCACCGGAGTCTGGCTGGGGGACAGCAAGGTCTGCGCCATCGGTGAGCGCCGCGGGGGGGGCAGCGGGGCCGGGGAGCGGGGTACGGGGTTATGGGGGGGGCGACGGGAGCGGAGGGAAAGGGGAATGGGGTTATAGGGGTAGGAACGGGTACGGGGGGGCGAAACGGGAGCGGAGGGGGCGGGGCATGGGCTTACTGGGGGGGAAATGGGAGCGGAGGGAGCGGGGCATGGGTTTACTGGGGGAGAACGGGTACGGGAGGAGCGAAACGGGAGCGGAGAGACCGGGTATTGGCTTACGGGGGAGGGGAAACGGGAGCGGAGAGGGCGGGGCATGGGCTTACGGGGGTAGGAACGGGTACGGGGGGGGGCGAAACGGGAGCGGAGGGGGCGGGGCATGGGCTTACGGTGGTGTAACGGGAGCGGAGGGGGCGGGGCATGGGCTTACGGGGGTAGGAACGGGTACGGGGGCGGGGCATGGACTTACGATGGGGGGGGAAACGGGTACCGGGGGTTGAGCAACGGGAGCGGAGAGACCGGGGCATGGGCTTATGGGGGTGGGAACGGGAGCGGAGGGAGCGGGGCATGGACTTACGATGGGGGGGAAACGGGTACCGGGGGGGTGCAACGGAAACGGAGGGAGCGGGTGATGGGTTTACGAGGAGGGAACGGGTACCCGGGGGGGGGGAGGTGCAACGGGAGCGGAGGGACCGGAGCGGGGCTGTACCAGGGGTGGGGTTTACCGTGGACCGAGGGGAGAGCATCGGGGTGGAGTGAACCGGTAGAAGGAGGGGGGGGACGGGATGGGACAGGACCGGGAAGGGGTTCAGGGGGGGTCGTGCACCGAGGGTCTGTGTGCTGGGAAGTGGCTGTACTGGAGGGGGGCACTGGGGAGGCTGTACCTTGGGGTGGGGGGGTGAACACCAGGGGGGGTCTACAGGGGAAGGGGGGATAACCTGGGGGGGTGAACATTAGGGGGGGGTCTACATGGAAAGGGGGGGTTATAGCAGGGGTGATGCACCAGGGAGGGGTGTATGGGGGTGAGTGTAGAGGGTTATACCAGATGGGGGGGGTGCCCATAAAGGGATGTATTGGGGATGGAGGGGGTGTTCTGGGGGGGAGGTACACTGGGGTGTGTGCTATGGGGGAAGCAGGCACTGAGGGGTGTGCGCTGGGGTGGGGGCAGCCCAACCAGAGGCACCCCAAAGCAGGGCCCAGCACCCTGCACCCTGGTCCTCTGTCCCCCCCATGCCCCACAGCCTCCCCCTTCATGTGTGCTGACTGGGGTTTGGGGTGCTTCGGTCCGGGCAGGGGTGCACTGCGGGAGCCACATCACATCGCACGGGCTGGCGCTGAACTGCTGCACCGACCTCAGCTGGTTCGAGCACATCGTACCCTGCGGGCTGGAGGGGAAAGGGGTCACATCCCTGAGCCAGGAGCTGGGCCGGCACATCCCGGTGGAGCAGGTCCTGGAGCCCTTCCTCGACTCCTTCCGGGAGGTCTTTGACTGCACCTTGGTCTTCTCGGAGGAGCCTGGGGACTAAGAGAGCTGTGATGGGAGCTGTGGGGACCTCCTGTGTCCTGGTGTCCTGGTGTGAATGATGGACGGTGGGTGATGGAGCCACTCGGGGTGGTGGTGATGGAGCCACTTGGGGTGGTGGTGATGGAGCCACTTGGGGTGGTGGTGATGGAGCCACTTGGGGTGGTGGTGATGGAGCCACTTGGGGTGGTGGTGATGGAGCCACTTGGGGTGGTGGTGATGGAGCCACTTGGGGTGGTGGTGATGGAGCCACCTGAGCCTTTACTGCAAAGTGCCTTTGCCTGTGGTGGCACAGAGAGGATCAGGCTGTTGCTTAAACATCCAAACTCCATCAGGGCTGCTGTTCGCAGCTCCATGGATTGAGACCTCCGTGGGTACCACATCCCCGCTGCGCACTCGGGAGATGCTCAAATAGATGCTTCTGTGGGTTTATCTCTGCCTCTTTTCTCCTAAATATCCCAGATTTGGGTGAACACTCACACCCCCGATGGATGAGAAGAAAGGGGTCGAGCATCCTTCCCTCACTGTGTAAAGAGGCAGATTTTCTATAAAGAGAATTGCTGGGAACTTCACTGCTGATCCTTTGCTCGTTTATTTTCCCCAGGTCTTAGTGGATAACAGCCTTGCTCTGCACCCAGAAACCCTCACATGGCAAAGAGAGATCCTTGCTGTGGTGCTGGGTGGCTGGAAAATCATAGAATCATGGCATGGTTTGGGTTGAAGGGAGCTTAAAGCTCCTCCAGCCCCAACCCCTTCCACAGGCAGGGACCCCTTCCACTGGAGCAGCTTGCTCCAAGCCCCTGTGTCCAACCTGGCCTTGAGCACTGCCAGGGATGGGGCAGCCACAGCTTCTCTGGGCACCCTGTGCCAGCGCCTCAGCACCCTCACAGGGAAGAGCTTCTGCCTAAGAGCTCAGCTCAGTCTCCCCTCGGGCAGGTTCAAGCCATTCCCCTTGGCCTGGCCCTACAGGCCCTTGTCCCAAGCCCCTCTCCAGGTCTCCTGCAGCCCCTTTAGGCACTGGAAGGCCGGTGCAGCCCGGATGAAGTGATGTGCTTGGGGAACAGTTGCTGATGGGAGGCTGTGAGTGGTGGCTAAAGACACTGGATCGATGCTCATATGGGAAAGCAGGAAGAGGAGGGGAAGGGGTTGGGATGCCCAGGGAGAGGAGCTGTGGCCAGTGGGACCAATCACACAGCATAGGATTGAGCCTGGGTGATGGGGACCTGCTCCTGCTGGGTCCATGGTGTTGGCACCTCCGAAATCACTGCTCCAGCCACAGCATCCATGCGGGCTCACGGTGACGGGATGCAGCATCCCAGGGCTGTGATGCCACCGAGGTCCTGCCCATCAATGCAAACCTATGGATAGAGACACAGAAACTGATTTAATCAATGGGTTGCTTAAGGGGTAAGAAGCCAACGTGGGGTGGAGGTTCCAGAGCTGCCTGCTGGGGATGCTCACAGCTCTCCCAGTGCATGGGCAGGAGGGTCTGGGCTCCCCGAAGCCTTCTCCCTGCTGGTGGTTGGCACAGCCATGACCCATCCCAAGGCTCTGCATTGCCCGAGATGGGAGGGATGGAAAGCGGCAAACAAAGCCCCTGCGCCCTGCTCGGGACCAGACCCGAGCCCCACACGCAGCCCCTCTCGGGTCCTTTGTGCCCCACAAGCTTTGGGGTTTCTGCACTGGGGGCTCCCCACGGGTGCCCCCATCCCGCAGCCTGCGGAGGGTTCGGGTGGAGGCTGGGGGGCAGCAAGGGGGGGGCAATTCCCGCTGCATGGAGCCGGTGCCTGGGGAAGGAGCGCGCCCTGAGCAGCCCCGATGCACGGTGAGGGGCTCGGTGGCAGCGGCGCCGGCCGGAGGAGGGGCAGGAAGGCGCGGCCGTGGGGCGGGGGGAAGCGGCGGGTCCGGCTCTCCCGGCCCCGGGCAGGTGGCTCTGCCCCGGGAAGGGGAGGAGGCAGCGAGGAGCGGAGCGGAGCGGAGCTCCCCGCCCGGCCCGAGGTCCCCGCGATGCCCCAGTGCCGGCTCCGCGGGGGCAGCAGCGCAGGCGAAGGAGGCCCCGGTGAGTGCGACCCCCGCCGCTGCCCTCCAGGGGCCTTCATCCCCTTTCCCTGCCCCAGTTCAGCCTCCTCCTGCTTCAAACGCGGCCACGAGCCCATCCCCGTGGACTCGTGGCTGCTCAGCCCCTTCCTCCTCCTCCTCCTCCTCCTCACTGCGGAGGTTGCAGCACGGGTTTGGGGTCACCCTTTTGTGCATGGGGTAGAGCTGCTGGTGCTGCCTGCATGGGGTGCTCCGGAGCAGGGGGTGGACACCCCGGGGTGGACAGAAGTGGCTTCTGTGTCCCGAAGGGTGGCACATGTGGGGACCATGTCCCTGTGTCCCGTCTGTGCCTGCTCTAAAGCCCCAGCGAGGTGTGAAGGTGCTCAAGGGTGCATAGGGCATGTGGGGCTCTGGGGTGGGCTGGCAGAGGGGCAGTGTCCCCGTGGGGTTTGGGGGGTGCTGGGATCCATGGGGAGGGAAACCCTGGGATGCGGTCAGGTCAGCGACCCCTTGGGATGGATCCAGAGGGGTGCATGGGGTTCTGGACCCCCTGCGAGCACCATTGCAGCTCCTTGCCCTAGGGGACTTAGCCTGGAGTAGGGTGGATGCATGGCAGGATCCATCCTGAGAATGGGGGACCCCAAGCAGGCTTCCGGGGGTCCCTTGGGTGCTGGATGCGGGTGCAGGACATGGGTGGTGCTCATTGTCCCTGCCTGTCTGTAGGGAAAGCAGGCTGTGAACCCAACCACCCCGGCCCCTGGGACGTCTGTGTCCAGTGTCCTCATCCCAGGGAGGAGATGGGGGCAGCCCTGAAGCTCTGGGGGGCTTCATCCCCTCCATGTGGGAGGGCTTGAGGGAGGGGGCTGCCATGAACACAAAGGGTTTGGGTGCCCCACTCCTACCCTTGCTGTGTGGCAGAGGAGGGTGCGGAGAGGGGCTCTTCATCAGGGGCTGTGAGGACAGGACAGGGGTGATGGGTTCAGACTGGAACAGGGGAAGCTCAGGTAGGAGATAAGGCAGAAGCTCTTCCCTGTGAGGGTGCTGAGGCGCTGGCACAGGGTGCCCAGAGAAGCTGTGGCTGCCCCATCCCTGGCAGTGCTCAAGGCCAGGTTGGACACAGGGGCTTGGAGCAAGCTGCTCTATGGAAGGGGTCCCTGCCTGTGGCAGGGTTGAAGCTGGATGAGCTTTAGGGTCCCTTCAACCCAAACCACTCTGGGATCCTGTGATCCCCTGAAGTCAGTGCTCAATGGGAATCCTGCACTGCTGATGGGGTGAGCGTGCAGGGAAGGAGCAGGCTGCTGGCCTGGGAAGGGCACACTGCTTCCCCACCGTGTGTGCCAAGCCAGGCTCACACACACCAGTGCTCATCTGCAGGCTGTGGCACACAGGGGTCGTGATGGGGGAAAGTTGATCTTGGGGAACATTAGGAACAAGAGAAACAGGAGGGGAAAGGAAAGCACCCCCTGTTCACGGTAGGGAAAGGGAAAGCATTCCCAGTTCATGGCATGGCAGGGGATGGAGCTGGAGGAGCTTTAAGATGCCTCCAAGCCAAAGCACTCTGGGATTCTGTGACTCAAGGACCACTTTGGGGTCACGGTGGGGACATCGCAGCATCATCCATCCCAAACTGCTCCTTCCCCCCGACAGCGCAGAGGAGGCCATGGAGGAGCACAACCACACAGAGACCTGGCACCGAAGCCTCCAGGCGGTGCTTGATGCCTTGAACCAGACCCTACAGGGGATCCCGCTGTGCGCCTCCGACCGCGCTGTCACACGGGGCAGCAGCAGCAGCGCCCGGCCCGGCCGCGATGACAACGCCTTCCTCTACATCCTCTTCGTCATGACCCTCTTCGCTGCCACCGTGGGCAGCCTCATCCTGGGCTACACCCGCTCCCGCAAGGTGGAGAAGCGCAGCGACCCCTACCACGTCTACATCAAGAACAGGGTCTCCATGATCTGAGCCTGCCCGTGGTGCCTTCCCCCCCGTCCCTGCCCTAGAGCTGGGGGATTTGGGGTCACATCGCTGCTGAGCATCCTGCTCCTTGTGGGAGCGGTGTCCCCGTGGGGATGCTCAGCCCTGGGACATCCCGACAGGGTGAGACCCATGGGGAGGTCCTGCTCCTGTGGACCCATCCCTGGGGGATGGCAGGAGCAGAAGCAGCTCCTTGCGCTCCCAAGGGTGCCAGGGGTCTCCAAGGACCCTCTCCCTGTGCACATCAGGTGGTGGTGGGCTCCCAGCAGCTTCCTGACTCGGGCCACTGGGTTTTCCTGGTGCTAAACCCCTGTAATAGTTGAACCCTGCGTTCCTGGTGGGGAATTAAAGGAGGTGGCTGTCTCCTGTGGGGTCACGTTTGCTTCTTCTCTGAGCACACTCGGCATTGGGGCAATCCATAGTGCACCCACCCATGCCAGTGCTGAGGTGGCTTCGAGGGCAACCCCTTGGTGGCATCACAGCCCCAGTGATGGGGCAAATCCCCACCCAGCATCCCAGTCCCTATCCCAGGACATGAGATGCTTCCTCCCTGCTGCCATCCAGGGAGCATCACTCCCTCCATGGGCACACGCTGTGAGCATGGCCCGAGCCTGCCTGGAGGCATCCGGCTCCACGTGTCCCTAAAGGTCTCTCCGGGCTCTGGACGGTGATGCTGGAGTTTTTCCTGCTTCCTTCCTGCTGTCGGCTGTAGCTTTGGCCTTTTGTACTGCAGGTCCCAAATGTGTTTTCCACGGGCTGAGGGCACAGAGGTGGACGGGAAGGGGATGTTCTTGGGTCCTGCTTTGGCTCCTTGCCTTTGGCTCCGCTAGGTTTGGGATTGACCCATGGAGTGGGTCCAAGACGTGTCCCCATCCTCCAGAAGAGCAGCGGTGACCCAGTCCCCCTGCAATAAAGGCATAATGACTGTCTTTAATTGCAGTGGATTATCTGGCCCACGGGGCCCTTTCCACCTGCACTCAGAGGTTAAACCCAGTGCGATGCCCCAGCCCAAAGAGTGACGCCAGACCCTGATCCAGAGCGCAGCACTGGGTGTGAGCGAACGCCTTGGGGCACCGGAGGAGCTCCGTGACCACTTCCTGGTTTCCCATGGGCACAACCCCCAGATCAGAGGGGTTCGGGGGTGCCCAGTGTGGGGCTGAGCCCGTTGTGGTTTCTCAACAGGAGCAAGGTGCCAAAGGAGGAGGCGCAGGGACGAACACCAGCGCTTCCGCAGGCACCCGGCCCAAGGGGGAGGTATCTCAGGAGGCTTCGCTGTGTTTGTCCTGCAGCCGCGGTGCTGGGAAAGGAAAATAAACCCTTTATCTGCAAATAAAGCAGGGGAATGGGGCCAGGCCGAGGTGGCTGCACCCATGCGGGGCAAGCACACACCATGCTCCGGTGTTCCCCACCGCTGTGGTGTTGGGCTTCCTCTCCTAGGAGATCCTGCGGTGGGATGAGCTGCAGATGGGGGTCCCTGTGATGGGATGGGCGAGTGTGGTACCCAAACCCCCCTGGTGATGGGGGTTTTGTGCCTCGCCTTGGTGGTTACTGACCCCCATCAGACAGATCTGGTGACAAGAAGCTTCTGGTGCTGTGACCTGGGGGAAACCCTATAACTGGGCCATATATCATAGATGCTAAGAAGAAAACGCTGCTTTTCCCTAATCTAGAAGAGCCTAAAGGGGAAAATCCCTCACAAGGCACAGCTCCTGCAGTGACCATTACCCACCCCATTTCTGACCCATCGCAGCTCCTCCTGCTCGTGCCCACAGTTAAACTCCCACCAGACCCTGGGATGCTCTGGGTGCCCCCACCCTGGGGCCTCAGGCTGGATGTCACCAGGCTGGGTGACAAGAGGCCAGTGCCACCTTGTGGCAGCTGCCTCAGGGTCCCTGTGCTCCTTCAACGGGGCAAGAGCTGGCTGGTGGCCCCATGGGACCCATGGCTTCAGGCTGGTTGGGTGTCCCCATAGGGGGGGAACAAGCTGATCCACAGCAGGGACTTGCACTGGATTGCTGAGGATGCTCAAAGGGGTACAGAAACAGGGGGATATGGGGGGGAGAACACATTTGGGAGCTTCCTGAGATGGGGTTTGCTTCGGGTGCCAGGGGATGGAATTCACAACTAAGGAGATGCTCATCCCAGAGCTCAGATTCCTCATCAAAGCCTATGGGGCTCTGGCTTCACTCCTTGTGCTGCAGCCCCAGGAGCAGAGGGTTCCTGGGTAACGTTCCTGCAGTTACAGCAAGGAAGAAGAGGGAAGAGCTGGGGAAGTGCTGGCCTTGTCCCAGTCACTAAACCCAGCTGTGCCAATCCCAGCTGACTGCACTTGGGGTTTAAGCAATGCAGGTAGAGAGAAAAGAAGAGGGCTCATGGGAGGCTGGGCTATTGAAGGTGGTTTTCCTTGGCACACAGCAAGGAATCACGGGTTAGGTGATGTCAGGAGCAGTGGGGTTGTGCTTGGGAAAGGACATTGAAAGTTGTGTGTATGGGGGGTTCAGGCTGACTTTGGTTTAGTGAGTCAAATATAGGATGGTTGGAGCAATGGGAATCACAGAGGGCTGGTCCTGGGGTTGCTTTGATGCTGGGTATTTTGATAACGAATGGACAAGGTGGAAGAGGCCTGGTAGTGATGGTACCATTGAGTGATGCTGGGGGTATCAGTGGCTGTTGAGCCACCAGCATGAGGTGCCTCTGGCAGTGATGTAGGGAGACCCCCCCTGCAGGACTGCTCCAGCTCTGGGGCAGCAGCACAAGAGGGATGTGGAGCTGTTGGAGCGAGGCCAGAGGAGGCCATGGAGCTGCTGCGAGGGCTGGAGCAGCTCTGCTCTGGAGCCAGGCTGAGAGAGCTGGGCTGGGGCAGCCTGGAGAAGAGAAGGCTCCTGAAGGGGAGACCTGAGAGCAGCTCCAGTGCCTAAAGGGGGCTATAAGGATGCTGCAAAGGGACTCTTCATCAGGGACTGCAGTGATAGGACAAGGGGTGATGGGTTCAAACTGAAACAGGGGAAGTTCAGGTTGGAGATAAGGCAGAAGCTCTTCCCTGTGAGGGTGCTGAGGCGCTGGCACAGGGTGCCCAGAGAAGCTGTGGCTGCCCCATCCCTGGCAGTGCTCAAGGCCAGGTTGGACACAGGGGCTTGGAGCAAGCTGCTCCAGTGGAAGGGGTCCCTGCCCGTGGCAGGGGTTGGGAAAGGAGGAGCTTCAAGCTCCCTTCAACCGAAACCACTCCGGGATCCTGTGATTCCCTGAAGTCAGTGCTCAGTGGGAATCCTGCACTGCTGATGGGGTGAGCGTGCAGGGAAGGAGCAGGCTGCTGGCCTGGGAAGGGCACACTGCTTCCCCACTGTGTGTGCCAAGCCAGGCTCACACACACCAGTGCTCATCTGCAGGCTGTGGCACACAGGGGTCGTGATGGGGAATGTTAATCTTGGGGAACATTAGGAACAAGAGAAAAAGGAGGGGAAAGGAAAGCACCCCCTGTTCACGGTAGGGAAAGGGAAAGCATTCCCAGTTCATGGCATGGCAGAGAAGAGCTGAATGCAGCAGATGGATGCTGCACAAGCATCCTCCATGTGCTAGTGGGGGGTCCCATCTACTTCTCCAGCCCCTTTTGCCCTCCCTGTCTGCTGTTGTTGCTGGTTCTGCTCCTCGTGCTGCCTGCAGCACGCTGTGACCTGCAGCTGATGCTGCAGCACCATGTGCCTGATGGGTTTGGTGCACAGCTACCACTGGGTGCTGGTTTGGTGCTAATTAGAATCATAGAATAGTTAGGGTTGGAAAGGACCTTAAGATCATCCAGTTCCAACCCCCTGCCATGGGCAGGGACACCTCGCTCTAAACCATGGCACCCAAGGCTCTGTCCAACCTGGCCTTGAACACTGCCAGGGATGGAGCATTCACAACCTCCCTGGGCACCCATTCCAGTGCCTCAGCACCCTCACAGGGAAGAATTTCCTCCTTATATCCAACCTAAACTTCCCCTGTTTCAGTCTGAACCCATCACCCCTTGTCCTATCACTGCAGTCCCTAATGAAGAGTCCATCCCCAGCATCCCTAAAGCTACTGAGCTCTGTTTGTCCCAAGCCTACAGCTACATCTAAGTGCTACACAGCCAGGGGTGGAAAAGGTGGGGAGGGGACTAAGGGCATCCCATGGACCACTGGCAATTGGTACCCATGGTAACTCAGATGTGAAGCTCCGCAGGAATTGCCGGTTGCTTTAAGCCTTCCATGGCCTTTGTCCTGTGTTTTCTGCCATCCCACTGCAATATAAGGCTGTCCATCCGAGTTCCCTCTCTCACAGAGGATGCTTTAGGTACAGATGAGGGAAACCAACGGGAGCGCAGGCATGAAAAGCGTTTATTCTGCCCCTCTCTGTCCGATGGGGTCGCCTTTGCGTGCTGCTGGCCCAGCGGGATGCATCCCTGCGGCAGCAGAGGGAGCACTGGTCCCTCCGCGCTCTTCTCCGGGGGATGCTCCCACAAAACCTGCCTTTGCCATCTCCCTCTTCCCTAAAGATGCTCCCACAACCGCTGCTGCAGGTTTTGCCCCCCCCGACTGGCTCTGGGCACAGCTCCTGCTCCTGCCTACCCCACAGAAGGCATTTTGCAAGCTTGGTTTTAAGCACACCATGGAAATGCAGCGGTCGGGAGACTTCGGCTTTCAGAGCCCCTCCTCAGAGCATCACCTCCCTTCCCTGGTGTCTGCTGCTCCCAAATGGGCACTGGAAGCTGCCAAATTACCAGCTGAGGAGCCCTGAGCAGGAAGAGTCTGGATTCGGGGTTACTCTGGACCCTTTTCACATCACATTTTACACTCACGAGTAAGCACCAGTTCCAATCCCCCTGCCATGGGCAGGGACACCTCACACTAGACAATGTTGTCCAAGGCCTCTTTCAACCTGGCCTTGAACACTGCCAGGGATGGAGCATTCACAACCTCCCTGGGCACCCATTCCAGTGCCTCAGCACCCTCACAGGAAAGAATTTCCTCCTTAGATCCAACCTAAACTTCCCCTGTTTCAGTCTGAACCCATCACCCCTTGTCCTATCACTGCAGTCCCTGATGAAGAGTCCATCCCCAGCATCCCTAAAGCTACCGCTAGCTGCTGAGTCCTCATGAGCTCTGTTTGTCCCAAGCCTACAGCTACAGCAAAGTGCTACACAGCCAGGGGTGGAAAAGGTGGGGAGGGGACTAAGGGCATCCCATGGACCACTGGCAATTGGTACCCACGGTAACTCAGATGTGAAGCTCCGCAGGAATTGCCGGTTGCTTTAAGCCCTCCATGGCCTTTGTCCTGTGTTTCCTGCCATCCCACTGCAATGGAAGGCTGTCCATCCGAGTTCCCTCTCTCACAGCAGATGCTTTAGGTGCAGATGAGGGAAACCAACGGGAGCGCAGGCATGAAAAGCGTTTATTCTGCCCCTCTCTGTCCGATGGGGTCGCCTTTGCGTGCTGCTGGCCCAGCGGGATGCATCCCTGCGGCAGCAGAGGGAGCACTGGTCCCTCCGCGCTCTTCTCCGAGGGATGCTCCCACAAAACCTGCCTTCCCTAAAGCTGCTCCCACAACCGCTGCTGCAGGTTTTGCCCCCACCGACTGGCTCTGGGCACAGCTCCTGCTCCTGCCTACCCCACAGAAGGCATTTTGCAAGCTTGGTTTTAAGCACACCATGGAAATGCAGCGGTCAGGAGACTTCGGCTTTCAGAGCCCCTCCTCAGAGCATCACCTCCCTTCCCTGGTGTCTGCTGCTCCCAAATGGGCACTGGAAGCTGCCAAATTACCAGCTGAGGAGCCCTGAGCAGGAAGAGTCTGGATTCGGGGTTACACTGGACCCTTTTCACATCACATTTTACACTCACGAGTACGCACGGCCCAGGCCTCCTTTGCACTGCAGTATTCATCAGTACAGGGCTGTGTCTTCCCTTTTCCGGCTCTTTTTTACCCTTTTCTTCCCCTGTTCTCATCCAGGTGAGCAGAAAAGACACTTGGGGTCAGGGGCGTTGAAGGATGAGACACACAGGCTATAAGCTGTATATATGATATAAGAGATGAGACACACAGGCTATAAGCTGTATATATGATATAAGAGACACACAGCTATAAGCTGTATATATAAGAGATGAGACACACAGCTATAAGCTGTATATATGATATAAGAGATGAGACACACAGCTATAAGCTGTATATATGATATAAGAGATGAGACACACAGCTATAAGCTGTATATATGATAAGCTATAGCAATGTTATCATAAGTCAGGTGATAAAAGTGACTGTTGGGATTGTGAAACTATGGGGCAGTTCAGTTCAGCTTGACTGTCCTGGGGGTACCCACAACACCTGCCCCACAGGGTAAGGAAAAGCAGCGTTTCTTAATAAGGACCAAAAGATCATTTCTTTTCCTGACAGTCAGGAGATCCCAGAGACAATCTTGTGTGTGTATTCTCCTTGCAGGAAGTTTTCAGTACAGAGCTTCCCAGTTCCAGCCAGTTTACTCATGGGATTACTCATGGAACGGTTTGGGATGAAGGGAGCTTAAAGATCCTCCAGTCCCAACCCCTACCAATGGGCAGGGACCCCTTCCACTGGAGCAGCTTGCTCCAAGCCCCTGTGTCCAACCTGGCCTTGAGCACTGCCAGGGATGGGGCAGCCACAGCTTCTCTGGGCACCCTGTGCCAGCGCCTCAGCACCCTCACAGGGAAGAGCTTCTGCCTTGGATCCAACCTGACCTTCCCCTGTTTCAGTCTGAACCCATCACCCCTTGTCCTATCGCTACATCCCTGCAGCTGGATGTAACTAGTGTACAAGTGCTCAGCACACACATGAGCTATTAATACCTAAAGGGGAGGGTTAAAAATAACCAGCTCAGTGCTTGGTGTCTGCTCTGTAAAGGACAAGCATTGATATACGAGGAGGCTGCTGACTGGAGCCAGATTCCCTGAGGTGCTGAGGCCAAGAGCAAGCAGGAGGCACTGAAACTTCCTTGGTGAAGGAACAGCTCTGGATGGAACCTGTGCCCTGAGAGAAGGGAGGACAGGGAGAGCTGGATCAGTGCTTACTCCAGTGGGGAGATGGATCAATGCCTGCTCCAGAGAGGGAACAGGGAGAGCTGGATCAGTGCTTACTCCAGAGGGAGAATGTGGGGAGATGGATCAATGCCTGCTCCAGAGAGGGAACAGGGAGAGCTGGATCAGTGCTTACTCCAGAGGCAGAATGTGGGGAGATGGATCAATGCCTGCTCCAGAGAGGGAACAGGGAGAGCTGGATCAGTGCTTACTCCAGAGGGAGAATGTGGGGAGATGGATCAATGCCTGCTGTAGAGAGGAACAGGGAGAGCTGGATCAGTCTTACTCCAGAGGGAGAATGTGGGAGATGGACAATGCCTGCTCCAGAGAGGGAACAGGGAGAGCTGGATCAGTGCTTACTCCAGAGGGAGAATGTGGGGAGATGGATCAATGCCTGCTCCAGAGAGGGAACAGGGAGAGCTGGATCAGTGCTTACTCCAGAGGGAGAATGTGGGGAGATGGATCAATGCCTGCTCCAGAGAGGGAACAGGGAGAGCTGGATCAGTGCTTACTCCAGAGGGAGAATGTGGGGAGATGGATCAATGCCTGCTCCAGAGAGGGAACAGGGAGAGCTGGATCAGTGCTTACTCCAGAGGGAGAATGTGGGGAGATGGATCAATGCCTGCTCCAGAGAGGGAACAGGGAGAGCTGGATCAGTGCTTACTCCAGAGGGAGAATGTGGGGAGATGGATCAATGCCTGCTCCAGAGAGGGAACAGGGAGAGCTGGATCAGTGCTTACTCCAGAGGGAGAATGTGGGGAGATGGATCAATGCCTGCTCCAGAGAGGGAACAGGGAGAGCTGGATCAGTGCTTACTCCAGAGGGAGAATGTGGGGAGATGGATCAATGCCTGCTCCAGAGAGGGAACAGGGAGAGCTGGATCAGTGCTTACTCCAGAGGCAGAATGTGGGGAGATGGATCAATGCCTGCTCCAGAGAGAGGACAGGGAGAGCTGGATCAGTGCTTACTCCAGAGGGAGAATGTGGGGAGATGGATCAATGCCTGCTCCAGAGAGAGGACAGGGAGAGCTGGATCAGTGCTACTCAGAGGGAGAATGTGGGGAGATCAATGCCTGCTCCAGAGAGGGAACAGGGAGAGCTGGATCAGTGCTTACTCCAGAGGGAGAATGTGGGAGATGGATCAATGCCTGCTGTAGAGAGGGAACAGGGAGAGCTGGATCAGTGCTTACTCCAGAGGGAGAATGTGGGGAGATGGATCAATGCCTACTCCAGAGAGGGAACAGGGAGAGCTGGATCAGTGCTTACTCCAGAGGGAGAATGTGGGGAGATGGATCAATGCCTGCTCCAGAGAGGACAGGGAGAGCTGGATCAGTGCTTACTCCAGAGGGAGAATGTGGGGAGATGGATCAATGCCTGCTCCAGAGAGGACAGGGAGAGCTGGATCAGTGCTTACTCCAGAGGGAGAATGTGGGGAGATGGATCAATGCCTGCTCCAGAGAGGACAGGGAGAGCTGGATCAGTGCTTACTCCAGAGGGAGAATGTGGGGAGATGGATCAATGCCTGCTCCAGAGAGGGAACAGGGAGAGCTGGATCAGTGCTTACTCCAGAGGGAGAATGTGGGGAGATGGATCAATGCCTGCTGTAGAGAGGGAACAGGGAGAGCTGGATCAGTGCTTACTCCAGAGGGAGAATGTGGGGAGATGGATCAATGCCTGCTCCAGAGAGGGAACAGGGAGAGCTGGATCAGTGCTTACTCCAGAGGGAGAATGTGGGGAGATGGATCAATGCCTGCTCCAGAGAGAGGACAGGGAGAGCTGGATCAGTGCTTACTCCAGAGGGAGAATGTGGGGAGATGGATCAATGCCTGCTCCAGAGAGGGAACAGGGAGAGCTGGATCAGTGCTTACTCCAGAGGGAGAATGTGGGGAGATGGATCAATGCCTGCTCCAGAGAGGGAACAGGGAGAGCTGGATCAGTGCTTACTCCAGAGGGAGAATGTGGGAGATGGACAATGCCTCTCCAGAGAGGGAACAGGGAGAGCTGGATCAGTGCTTACTCCAGAGGGAGAATGTGGAGAATGGATCAATGCCTGCTCCAGAGAGGGAACAGGGAGAGCTGGATCAGTGCTTACTCCAGAGGGAGAATGTGGGGAGATGGATCAATGCCTGCTGTAGAGAGGGAACAGGGAGAGCTGGATCAGTGCTTACTCCAGAGGCAGAATGTGGGGAGATGGATCAATGCCTGCTCCAGAGAGGACAGGGAGAGCTGGATCAGTGCTTACTCCAGAGGGAGAATGTGGGGAGATGGATCAATGGCTACTCCAGAGAGAGGACAGGGAGAGATGGATCAGTGCTTACTCCAGTGGGGAGAATGTGGGGAGATGGATCAATGCCTGCTCCAGAGATGGAGCATGGAGAGCTGGATCAGTGCTTACTCCAGAGGGAGAATGTGGGGAGATGGATCAATGGCTACTCCAGAGAGAGGACAGGGAGAGATGGATCAGTGCTTACTCCAGTGGGGAGAATGTGGGGAGATGGATCAATGCCTGCTCCAGAGAGGGAACAGGGAGAGCTGGATCAGTGCTTACTCCAGAGGGAGAATGTGGGGAGATGGATCAATGCCTGCTCCAGAGAGGGAACATGGAGAGCTGGATCAGTGCTTACTCCAGAGGCAGAATGTGGGGAGATGGATCAATGCCTGCTCCAGAGAGGGATCAGGGAGAGCTGGATCAGTGCTTACTCCAGAGGGAGAATGTGGGGAGATGGATCAATGCCTGCTCCAGAGAGGGAACAGGGAGAGCTGGATCAGTGCTTACTCCAGAGGCAGAATGTGGGGAGATGGATCAATGCCTGCTCCAGAGAGAGGACAGGGAGAGCTGGATCAGTGCTTACTCCAGAGGCAGAATGTGGGGAGATGGATCAATGCCTGCTCCAGAGAGGGAACAGGGAGAGCTGGATCAGTGCTTACTCCAGAGGGAGAATGTGGGGAGATGGATCAATGCCTGCTCCAGAGATGGAACAGGGAGAGCTGGATCAGTGCTTACTCCAGAGGCAGAATGTGGGGAGATGGATCAATGCCTGCTCTGGAAGTGTGCTGGAGATTGGGATGCTCACCACAGCTTCCCTGCACCTGCACCCGCTGCGTTACTCAGCCCCTACAAGCAGTAGCTGATTGAGAACTAGATTAAATGCTTACTCACTGGAGGCTATAGTATGGCTTTATCAGCGAGGACAAAAGATGAGGGTGGGAAGAGGTGATAAGGCCCAGTTCCTCCCTGCTTCCTGGCTCTGAGCTGCAGCCTCAGGCAGGTGCCTCTGACAGAACTGGACTCCTGGTGTGGCTTTGGCCCCAAGCCGGTGTTGGGGAAGATCTCACCATCTGTGTTTGCTGTGGTGGGGTCTGGGAAGCAGAGAGCTGAGAGTGCGTGAATGGGGAGGAGCTGCTCCCTGCCCAGCCTTTGGGCTGCAGGAGGAGAGTTCACAGTGTCTCTGAGCTGTGGGGGTATTTAAACTCATAGAACTCCAGTGTGGTTGGGGTTGAAGGGACCTTAAAGCTCCTCCAGCTCCAACCCCTGCCATGGGCAGGGACCCCTTCCACTGGAGCAGCTTGCTCCAAGCCCCTGTGTCCAACCTGGCCTTGAGCACTGCCAGGGATGGGGCAGCCACAGCTTCTCTGGGCACCCTGTGCCAGTGCCCCAGCACCCTCACAGGGAAGAGCTTCTGCCTTATCTCCAACCTGAGCTTCCCCTGTTTCAGTCTGAACCCATCACCCCTTGTCCTATCACTGCAGTCCCTGATGAAGAGTCCCTCCCCAGCATCCCTATAGGCCCCCTTCAGACACTGGAAGCTGCTCTGAGGTCTCCACACAGCTTCTCTTCTCCAGGCTCAACAGCCCCAATGTTCTCAGCCTGGCTCCATACAGGAGCTGCTCCAGCCCCTGAGCATCCTCGTGGCCTCCTCTGGACTTCCTTCCAAGACCTCCATGTCCTTATGCTGAGGACCCCAGAACTGCACCCAGTGCTGCAAGTGGGGTCTCACCAGAGCAGAGCAGCAGTGTGGGTTATTTAGGGTGTTATGCTCCAGAGGAAGCCAAGGAGCATGTAATCAGTGCTGGACAAAGTACTTTTGGCTGCTTGGGCCCCAGATTGGATTTAAAGCAGCATTCAGCCCCAAAACGCACCCACCCCTCCCTGTGCTGTCAAGTGGCAGGGATGTCACTGCTGCCTACAGTGTAGTCTGGCAATACATTGCTCTGAGAGAGGGGAATGGAAGGCATGGAGGAATACCTGTGTTATTTCCAGGTAACCCAAGGGGAGAACAGGGGTGCTCAGGGTACATAGGTGATAGCACAGAAGCTGTGCTGCAAAGCAAGGACAGGAGCAGTGCCTGCAGAGAGCTGGAAGGATGAGCTGGGTGCATCCCTCATGGCCTCAGCTCACTGCACAAAGCAGGGGCAGGGAAACAACCTGGAATACCGTGGGAGCCCTGGGCTGTTTGCAGGGATCTGGGATAAACTGTGAGGCAAAATTGCCATGGAAACACTGTACGGGGTGGGTTGAGGCCTGAGGCTCTCAGTGCAGGGCTGGGTAGAGTGGTGTGATAGACAGAGCAAATCCAGTTTGCAGTGGGTGAGGATTTGGTATGTGGAAGGAGATCACTGAGGAGCTAATGTGACTGTAGAGATGTTTAATGCCGCTGTATGGTGACACCAAGGCATGTTTAGGCTTTCTTCTGTGGAAAAACAACACGAATCACGTTGGTGAGAACAAATACATGCATCATTATTCAGGGGTGTGATGCTGTGATGCTGCAAACCCAACCTTGACAGGAGGAAGGATACATTTCATCCTGCAAAGGAGGATGGATATGCTCTTTTCCCCCACACTGTAGGACTGCAAATCCCAAACAGGAATGATGTGTCACTAATGAATCTCTAATCACAGAATCCCAGACTGGTTTGGGATGAAGGGAGCTTAAAGCTTATCCAGCTCCAACCCCTCCATGGGCAGGGACCCCTTCCATAGAGCAGCTTGCTCCAAGCCCCTGTGTCCAACCTGGCCTTGAGCACTGCCAGGGATGGGGCAGCCACAGCTTCTCTGGGCACCCTGTGCCAGCGCCTCAGCACCCTCACAGGGAAGAGCTTCTGCCTAAGAGCTCAGCTCAGTCTCCCCTCGGGCAGGTTCAAGCCATTCCCCTTGGCCTGGCCCTACAGGCCCTTGTCCCAAGCCCCTCTCCAGCTTTCCTGCAGCCCCTTTAGGCACTGGAGCTGCTCTCAGGTCTCCCCTTCAGGAGCCTTCTCTTCTCCAGGCTGCCCTAGCCCAGCTCTCTCAGCCTGGCTCCATGGCAGAGCTGCTCCAGCCCTCGCAGCATCAGGCACAGGCATTTGCCATTTCATAGTTGCATTTTGCTACCTGTGGCCCAAGGCAGCCCAGAGGGTTGGTCCCTCCCTTGACAGCAGGAGCAGTGCCTGTGGATGTGGCTGCACATGCTGGTTTGAGCTGGGAAGAAGCCATTCCCTGCAGCTGAGCCCTGCCATGGTCCCTATGGCTCTGGCAGCTCCCAGCACATGAGCTGGTGGATGCCAGCAGCCTGTCAGCCCTTCTCCTCCCAGCCCGGCTCCTGTTCATCATGGGCAATGTGTCCTCTCCTGCAGGTTTTGCCCTGACACTGTTTGCTACTGCTCACTTTGGTCTGTGTATGCCCTGCCGGAATTAGAGCCTTTAGGAGTGTGAGCAGCAGGTCCAAGGAGGTGATCCTGCCCCTTTATTCTGCTCTGGTGAGACCTCACCTGGAGCATTGTGTGCAGTTCTGGTGTCCTCAGCATAAAAAGGACATGGAGCTGTTGGAACAAGTCCAGAGGAGGCCATGAGGATGCTCAGGGGCTGGAGCAGCTCCTGTATGGAGCCAGGCTGAGAACATTGGGGCTGTTGAGGCTGGAGAAGAGAAGCTGCGTGGAGACCTCAGAGCAGCTTCCAGTGTCTGAAGGGGGCCTATAGGGATGCTGGGGATGGACTCTTCATTAGGGACTGCAGTGATAGGACAAGGGGTGATGGGTTAAAACTTAAACAGGGGAAGTTTAGATTGGAGATAAGGAGGAAATTCTTTCCTGTGAGGGTGCTGAGGCACTGGAATGGGTGCCCAGGGAGGTTGTGAATGCTCCATCCCTGGCAGTGTTCAAGGCCAGGTTGGACAGAGCCTTGGGTGCCATGGTTTAGAGCGAGGTGTCCCTGCCCATGGCAGGGGAGTTAGAACTGGATGATCTTAAGGTCCTTTCCAACCCAAACTATTCTATGATTCTATGATCCATGAGAGTGAGGGCTTGGAAATGTTGCCTTTCCTTCACCTGCACATGCAGTTCCTATGTCCTGGCTTTCCTCCACAGCAAACTTTGCTGTTAGTAATAGATGAAAATAGAGATTTCTGCTGGCAACAGGCATGGTCAGCATGGGAGGCTCTGCAATTACCCCAAAGTGCCCAGCAGAGCCATGATGTGCCATGCCACAGCACAGTCCAGTCCCACCAGCGTCTTCCCTATTGCTCTCTGCGCCGGCACAAAAGCAGATGGGACTCAGTTTAACCTTCCTGCAGCAGCAGAATCAGCTTTAAAAGCTCTTTGGGTGGCTCATTAACCCTCAGATACATCAGATTTGATTGTCATCTCCTCTGGGGTTGGTGTTTTCTCCAGGTAAACACAGCAGATCTCCACAAGCACCATCTAAGCTGTATCAGCTCTAATCTTTAGATGCTTGCCTTGCCCTGGAGCTGTCTGGCATCTGCTGTATGCACTGTGGTGCCTTGGAGCTTACTAACCAAAGTCCTCCCATGGGGAAGGATCTGGGAGCCAGCTCATCCTGACTTTGGATGCATTGGGGGGATGCTGAGAAGTTTTAAACCCTCCACGCTCTGGTTATTCCCAGTAAAGAAATTACAGGCTTAGAGGTTTATCCTCTATAAGGCTGGTTTAGCTGCTCTTCAGGGATATAGTCATAGAAGAAGCATTGACATCTGAAAGAATGATCATTCGACTGTTATCAGAAGGGAAAATCATAGCTTTTAATCATAGCTGAGCTGATAACACAGGGTGTGGGCACGGCGTGAAACCACCTCAAGGTTTCATGTGCAGAAAGAGCCTTTCTGCTCTGATGGCAAAAAAATATCACCATTCAGGATGAGTTCAAGCTTTCATTAGGCACACAGAAGGGGGAAAAAGAGGCAAGAATTGAAGCGTTTCAAGTGTGAAGTTTCATTTCAACACCATCTCTTACTGCCTTTCCAAATAGCTACAGAGCTTTTGGAAGAAATGCCCTTTGGAGAAGCATTTAACATGCCCATTGTCCCTTTTTGGAGAGCATAAGGAAGGTTTTAGGGGCTGGAGCTCCTGTTATACTGGGCTTTACCTTCTTTCCTTGATGACACACCACAAAGGAGGAGAAAAGAGCAGCAAAGGGATGAAAAGCAGGTGCAAATTCACTGCAGGAGAAACCCTTGTCAGCTGTCCTGAGATCCGGAATAATGTGTTTAAGTCACCTATTCCGCCTGATTTCCTCACTCTATCAGCATCCAGCCGCCTGATTTCCTCACTCTATCAGCATCCAGACCCTTCTTCTGTACCAGAAACAACCTTAAGAGAGTCCTTTAGAGATAACAGAAGACTGACCTTGGCTTCTTTCCTTCTTATCTTTACCTTCTATTGACTTTTATCAGTAACTTACTGTAATAGACCAATTTAAAGATTCATTTCCCCACACCTGAGTCAGACCTCTGGACCAGAGGATTTGTCTGTGTCTGCAGACAAGAAAGAGGTCCCTTCAGGACATGGACCAGAGAGATTTGAAGGGGGGGAGATGTTACATTGAGATTTCTAAGCTTCCTGATGATGGGTCATTCCTTTCTATATATGTACAGTTTTTAACTGTGTGCTATGAAGGTTGGGTACCCCAAGCCACCTCCCCACATGTTTATTATCCATCCATTACATCTCATTCTCCCTTGAGTTTCTCTTTCCATCTCGCCCAAGAGCCTATGGTGCTCACAACCCAGGCATTTCATCCCTCCCTTCACATCCAGCATCCCCTGGGCAGCAGTCCCACCGCCTTCTGCCCATCTTCCCAAATCCTTGCATCCCTCTGCAGTGCTTGCTGTCACTATGGCAACCTACAAGAGGATGTGCAACGGGATTAGGATGCTCTGTGGGATAAGGATGTGCTGCGGGATGAGGATGCTCTGTGGGATGAGGATGCTCTGTGGGATGAGGATGCGCTGCAGGATGAGGATGCGCTGCAGGATAAGGGTGCTCTGTGGTATAAGAATAAAATCATAGAATACTTAAGGTTGGAAAGGACCTTAAGCTCATCCAGTTCCAACCCCCTGCCATGGGCAGGAACACCTCACACTAAACCATGGCACCCAAGGCCTCGTCCAACCTGGCCTTGAACACTGCCAGGGATGGAGCATTCACAACCTCCCTGGGCAACCCATTCCAGTGCCTCAGCACCCTCACAGGGAAGAATTTCCTCCTTATATCCAATCTAAAATAAGGATGCTCTGCGGGACGAGGATGTGCTGTGGGATAAGGATGCGCTGCAGGATGAGGATGCTCTGCGGGATGAGGATGCTCTGCAGGATGAGGATGCTGTGCAGGATGTGGTCACCACCATGGTCTTCTGCTTGGAGCAGTTCAGGTAGAACTGCTGCAGCCTGGGCAGGGAGATGGGGGCTGTTGATTTTTCTCCTAATGGAAACTGAATCGCTGCCGAAGCCCAGCTGGAGATGCTTCTGAACAAGAAGCTCGTCCCCTGGGGTTGTGCTGCTTCCATTATCCTTACAGAGTGAAGAGATGCGCTGGGGAGCGTGAAAGCTGCCTCAGAGGCTGAAGCACAACCAGGGAGGTTTTTAGCTCTTCCTCATGTAGAACACCCAGGAGGCACAGAGCGCCCGTTAGAGCGGGTGTTCAGAGGTATAACGTGCACTTTCGGTTTGCACCAAAAAGGAGGGAGCCTCCACCCAGCCCTTTGCTTCCACCCTGGCCCTGCTCAGGCCCCCTGAGGGCCAAGCGCTCTGTGACACTCGACGGCTGACGTTTGCCACCACCGCGGGTAACCCGAGACGGGAGCAAGGCGGAGCCGGGACCTCTGTGGGGAGAGAAGGGGCTACCGGAGAGGGAATGCGGCGGGAGAAGAGGGAACCCCTGCAGCAGACACCACTAAGGGAAGAGAAACCGCTCCCCTCAGCCCAGTCCGCTTCCCTCAGCCCGAGGCGAAAGCGGCGCGCCGCAAGGGATGCCGGGAGTTGTAGTTCCTCCCGCCCACCCCATCCGCAGCCGGCACCGGAGCTCGGACTACACTTCCCATCGTGCATTGCAGCGCAGTTAGCCCCCACCCCTCCGCGCTCCCTCCCCTCCCTGTGGGGTGGGCGAGGCGTGATTGGCGGGGCCGCGGCGCGGGGGGCGGGGCCGCGGTTGTTGTCGAGCGGCGGGAGGGCGGGGAGCGGGCGCGCGCTCGGAACGTTGCCGGTGCGAGGCGGCGGGCGCCGTTACTCGCCGTTGGGCTGAGGTAAACAGCGGGAACCCCCCGCTTCCCTCTGGCACCGCGGCACCGTCCTCGCTCTTCCCCTCCCTCAGGGGATGCGCGGTGCCGCGGAGGAGTGAAAGAAGCGAAGCCGCCGCCGTTGTTGTCCCCCCCTTTCCTTCCACCCGCGGCTCTCCCCTCCCTCTGCAGACGGCGACATGGGCGAGTGCGGAGCCCCCGGGGACGTGAACTCCAACGTGCTCATCGCCCCCAGCACCGGCGACGCGCAGCTGGACAAGGCGGTGTGGCAGTGGCTGAGCTGGGACAAGGTGGGTGTGTGGCGGTGGGGGGGGCGGCGGGATCCCCCCTTGTTACGGGCTTCTCCGTGCTTTTGGTTCGCCATCGTTTCCAGCGCGTTCCATCCCCTTCCCATCCTGCCGGGTGCTGAGGGCGGTGTTCGACCGCTTCTCCCTCTCCATGGCCCTTTCCCCTGGGGTTGGCATTGAGGGGTGGACGTGGAAAATAGCCACCCCGATCCCGAAATGCTGCCGGGGCTGGGCATTCCGTACCCTGGGCGAGGGGAATGGTGAGGCAAGCGGCCCCCCAGGGCTGTACCTGATGGGGTGATGTCATCTCGCTGCCACATGGAGCACCGCACCTGCTCCGTGTTGCTCCTGCTCCTTAAGACATCAGCGTGGTCTCGTGTAACCTCGTTTAAGGGTGGCTTGATGCTGTTAGAGGCAAATGGCGTGGTTTTCTGTCCTCGTTGAGCGCCATCCCTTACAAAGAAACCGGCTTTAGAGGCTGATACCCTGCCATACCCCTTCCCTTTCCATCCCCATCAGGGTGTCAGGAGGACTGCAGGCTCTGTTAGCTCCGATTAACCCATCCAAAGCAAACCTGAGGCCGTAATAATAACGATAATACGGCATTGGAGGTTCTGTTGTTTGCCTTGTTGAAAGGGTTACTTGTATTTTCCACCTCGTTTGCCCAAACATCATGGCTTGTGCTTTAAAAATACCTTGGGAGATGGAGGAGGGTAAACAAGCAGCTGCTTTCCTGCTTTTTTCCCCTTTTACTTTATGCAGAGTGATTATCAGTGTGTTTATCCTGTTTCCTCCTTGTTCAGTCCTGTTGGGATCGCAGCAGGAGGGCTATAAGTGAGGTCTGTGTTGGCCCTTGGATGGGCTTTATGCTGCTTGGGAATCTGCTTTCTTCCCTTCATTTGTGCAGGAATCGGCACTTGCCATCTGTGCTCAGAGCTGCTGTTGTGGAAATAGCTGGGAATAGGGACCTGGGGGAGGGAAGGAGTGGAAGAAGGGAATAGCATTCCTGATAATGCACTTGGTAATGTGGACAGAACTGATGGGTCTTTTTTAAAGCACCTTAATGTATATTTATCCTCAAAATGTACGGAGTAGACGAATCCCAGAATTCCAGGTTGGAAGAGACCTCAAGGATCATCTGGTCCAACCTTTCCAGGCACAGCATGACCTAGATTGGATGCCCAGCACCCTGTGCAGCCCCGTCTTAACAGTGTCCAACACTGGGGAGTCACCACTGCCCTGGGGAGATTATTCCAATGGCTGCTTGTTCTCATTGGGGAAAAAAAATCCTCTTGTGTCCAGTGGGAATCTCCCCAGGAGGAGCTTGTGCCCATCACCTCCAGGCTACTTGTGGGACTCCTTGACAAAAGGGAGTCTCTATGTTCTCTGTAGCCACCCTTTAACTCCTGGCACATGGGATAAGGTTTCCTCTGAGAACTTTTTCATACGAAGGTTACTGGGGAAAATACTTTGATTAAAACCAGATTAGTGAAATTTAACTGTTTCTATAGCTCCTCCTAAGGCTAAAATGAACCAAGACATTACAAACTGAAGAGTAGGTTTGATGGCACCTGCTTACCCTTGCTCCCCTAGCTGGTAATCATGACCTGCACTATTGAACTTACTACTTGGAGAGATGTTAAAGAGTTTCTGTGGATTTTGAGTGTTCAAAATCACCTGAAGAAGGAGGACTGGATGCTTCAGCAGGGGCACACACTGTGGGTTCTGCAGTGAGGGCTCCACTGCCTGGTTCTGAAGCACTTGCAGTCGCTCTGTAGAGGATGGAAACAAGAGGTGAAGGTGTTGTGGGACAGGAGAGCAAGGCCAAAGAAGCAAGTATGGCATGAGGAGGAATTATGTGCCACTCCCACCAGCTTCCTTAGCCTCCAAGCAAGGCAAAAATCCATGCACTCCATTCACAGCAGTATTTTGCTGTGGGGAGCTTTTGTCCTCTAACTTAATTGAAAACTACTTGCTGTAATTAATGAATAGAGTTGTGTTTCTATCCTTTCCAATTGGGTTTTATGTGCTAACCTCTTGTTAAACCATAACTGGTTCCAGACTGGGCTGTGGGTGGAAGAAACCTCACCATCTGATGATCCTTCTGCTTTCTTCCTCTCCCACCTCTGTCGTGCATCATCATTAGTGCCTCTGGCAACTGGTTTAAAGGAAGCTCAGTAATTAAATCTCCCTCTTTTCCCATTCTCTCTCATTAATTGCTGTGTGTTTACTCTTGTCTTTGAGACAGGCCTGGAGGCACAAGGCACCCTCCTTGTGGTTGATCCTCATTGGTAAACTATGTCAACAGTTAGTCATTGTTCTGTTTATTTTCCCTTTAATTCCTCTTAATCCACTCCCTAACTTTCCTATTGTACTTCCATGTCTGCTTTGCTGCTTCTAAAGGAGTTTAACTGTGGAAAGCTGTGTTGGAGCAGTTATCCCCAATAAAACTTCTCTTTAGAGCAAATGTTAGAGTTTTGGACCTTGGTTGTAGTAATGACTTCATGTGCTTGTCTTGGGTTATTTTATAGAGTGGCAAGGTTTTACTGCACAGAGTGGCAATGAAATGAGGTGTGCTCAGTGGAGCAGCTGAGCATTTGTTGTATGCTGAAGCAGAGGAGGTTCTGGTGTAAGTTGGGGGTAAGGTACTGGCTCAGCACCTGATGGGAATGACCACAATAATTAAGGTAGAATCACAGAATGGTTTGGGTTGGAAGGGACCTTAAAGCTCCTCCAGCTCCAACCCCTGCCACAGGCAGCTTGCTCCAAGCCCCTGTGTCCAGCCTGGCCTTGAGCACTGCCAGGGATGGGGCAGCCACAGCTTCTCTGGGCACCCTGTGCCGGCGCCTCAGCACCCTCACAGGGAAGAGCTTCCTTATATCCACCCTAACTCTCCCCTGTTCCAGTTTGAACCCATCACCCCTTGTCCTATCACTCTAGTCCCTGATGAAGAGCCCCTTTGCAGCATCCTTGTAGCCCCCTTCAGACACTGGAAGCTGCTCTGAGGTCTCCACGCAGCTTCTCTTGTCCAGGCTGAAAAGCCCTGAGATCCCCATTAACTTAATGAAAAGCATGATCCCGAAGAAAGATCCACAGCTCTGCCTTTGAGAGTTACTGATGGATGCCCTCTGCTTTCCTCCAGTGAGTCCTCAGTGTGCAAGACTGGAGCCTAAGCCCAAGCTGTTGGCTGCTGGTTTATTCATTACCCCTTTGGGATCACTGACAAGGCTCTGGTTCCCTTTGTGTGCTCAGGGTAGTGTAGCTTTACCCATCTCCAACAGAGATCTGGAGGGGTGTTTGTACACAGACTGTACCTGGGCTGTGGTGGAGTGTATGGGGTGGGAAAAGGGCATGCTATGTGGTTGTCAAAGGCACAGTTAGAACATCCCATGGAGGGGAAAACTTAAATTAGTTCTCCAGGAGCTATTTGTACAGGCCCCTTTCACTGTACTTTCACTTTACTAATTCATGGCCTCATTGTCAGAGCATGAATAGCTTCCTGCTTGCTGACAGTGTGGCTTGGCTGGTTTCAGGGCTTTGTTTTAGAGTGCTCCTCGGTGTTGAGACTTTTAAGATGGAAAAGTGGCTTTTAAGATGCTTTTAAGTGACTTTTTAAGATGCGTGTGACTTTCAAGAGGAAATGGACTTGGTAGGTAGAGACCAGTAAGCTGCTCCTGTTATTCAGCTTGTGATATTTTTAACTTAAGACCTTTTAAGTGATTATTTAAGACTAAAAATGGGGAAATAAAGGCTAGGAATTGGCAAGCTGTAATACTAAAACATTGAAGATAAAACTGAATACTTTAAGTAGTTGATTCTGGGTAAACAGGGACACAAACCCTATGTTGGTACAACCAAAATGGGCACAACCATTTTGGGAAGCTCTGAAATAACACGAGGACTGGCCTTCAGTGTTTTTCTAAGGCTATAAGCTATAGAAAGTCCATCAGGATGGTTTTGAAACTTGTACTTCACAGTGATACTGTCTACTGATACTATATTGATAAGGAAGCTGTATGCTGTCTATGGTGTTCTTGTGGAAGTGGGAAAGGGTGTTGCTGTTCTGTGTGTGCAGACATTTAACTGTGAGAATCAGAAAGAAGACTTGAGAATTAAGACTTGCTTTGGGATGAACACCATGGTGATGTGACCTGCTTTTTGCCTGTCACTTCCTATTCTGTACACTGAGCCACTGAATTGGATCAGCAGAGTTAGAGCTGTGCTTCTGCTTGCTGCTCCTCTTGCCAGTAGTGTTTGCTCTTGTGTTTGGTCTTTCTCAGGATCTTCTTAATCAGAGCATTGCTAGTTCAGAGCTCTTTTTACCATTCTTCCTCACAGATACAGATTCCCATGTTTAAGCATCCCTGAAAAGCTGATGTGATGTTCCTGTCCCCCTCTCTGAGGGAAGTAGCACATCAGCAGTGTGGTGTGGTGTGTGTGTGTGCTTTCTACAGTGGAGTGTGGCTGCAAGTCACACTGCTTGTGGCTTCACACCCTCCAGAGTGGATGCTCACTGTTAATGCTCCATGGTGCTCGGCTGAGGCCCATCTGTATGCTCCATGCAGCCTCCCCGTCACAGGAGCACATTACTCCTGTTAGTTCCAAGTGCAGGTGGAGTGATGGTTTTGTTAGTGTGAAGACTTAAGTCCTGTGTATATATGGTTGTACAATGTACAGGGGAGGTGTAGGGCTTTTGGAGACAGTATTGGAGGACTGGTTTTGGTGCATAAAGCGAAACTATTCCATGAGGCACTCCAAACAGGGAGAATGGATGTAGACTGCACCTTTCAGCCTGGCTCCCTACCAGAAGCAGCCAACTGTTATGGAGGTGGTGTGGCTCACTGTGGGATCGGGATTTGGGTATGAAACAGAAGACCAACTTGCATTGTACATGTATTCCCAGTGAGTTGGCAGAGACAAGGGATGTCATGTATGGATCCTTCTACCTCTCAGGTATAAAGCCAGGCTGAGAGAGCTGGGCTGGGTCAGCCTGGAGAAGAGAAGGCTCCTGAAGGGGAGACCTTAGAGCAGCTCCAGTGCCTAAAGGGGCTGCAGGGAAGCTGGAGAGGGGCTTGGGACAAGGGCCTGTAGGGCCAGGCCAAGGGGAATGGCTTGAACCTGCCCGAGGGGAGACTGAGCTGAGCTCTTAGGCAGAAGCTCTTCCCTGTGAGGGTGCTGAGGCGCTGGCACAGGGTGCCCAGAGAAGCTGTGGCTGCCCCATCCCTGGCAGTGTTCAAGGCCAGGTTGGACACAGGGGCTTGGAGCAAGCTGCTCCAGTGGAAGGGGTCCCTGCCCATGGCAGGGGTTGGGACTGGATGAGCTTTAAGCTCCCTTCAGCCCAAACCATAGCATGAGTCTATGCAATACAGCACCTACAGCCGTTTGTATAGGCTGTGGTTCACTCCATCGCCATTCCTTCTCCCACCACAGTAACTGGCCTCTGTAACTGCTTGCCTGCTGTTGCCTGACTGATTTTGACATTAAAATGTTGATGCAGTTGCTGAGTATAAACCAGTCATTTCTTGCTTAACAAGAGGAAGTGAGAACCTCCAATTTCTAAGAGAAATTGGAAATGAGGACTTGATGCAAGTGTCACTGCTGGTGTTAAGTTGGGTATGTGGGGATTAGCTAGGCCATGGACGATGCTCTGTTGCTCTTCATTGGAAATGCCTGCAAATAGATGCTCTGATGTGTTTGGATCTTAGGAACTAACCCTGTTTCCATTTAAAAAGAGGCTTAAACCAATTGCTGACTAAAACCCAAAAGCTGCTGTCAAATTTGCTGAATTCTAAGCAAATGTGAGACCCTTTTCCCCTCCCTTCTTCCTGGCTACATGCAAAGCGTCTGCAAAGCAGAAAATGATTGCAATGAGAGTTGTAAACTGCTGCTTACTTTGACAGGATTAGCTTTGAAACCCGACTCCGGCAGTAAGTACATGTTATTAACATGATTGGGAATGAAAGGACCAGTAAGGAATACTCAGCTAATGTCCTTGTGCTTTAATTCTCCAGTTGTTTCTGATTATGTATCCTGATGAGCTACAAAAGAAGTCTAATTCTGTCTCAGCAGGTGACTGTGCAGAACATGGGAACTGAGGATGAAGCAGCATTACACTGAATTTAGCAGAATATATATATATATATATTGTTCAATGAAAGCTCAAAGACTGCTTTAAACACGTTGATGTTGCAGACTCTTGACTGGTGCAGGATGCGACCCCAGAGTTCTGCCCTACATCTGATTGTGGCAGTAAATCTTTAGTTGCTTAATGTCTATCTTGCATCTAGCTCATTCCCTTCCTTCTTAAAAGCCGTTATCACCACTTCAAAGTTTAATGCCACAAGACCACTTCTATGGGTTATATGAAGCTCCTGTCTGAGAACTTAAATCAGAAACAAAGCAGGTAACTTGCAACCCCCCCTGTTTTATAAGGTTATAGTACCAGCTCTCTAGGGATGGCATATATCTGTATTAGTATAATAATTATATAGGAAAAATAATGCAGGACTTATTTTCTGGTGTTCCTATAAAGTGCAGAACTACATCTGAACTCTAACACATGCCATAGCCTGTCTCTGTCCCAGGTATCTCTTGTTTCTTCCCTGTGACCATGAAGCTGCAGTACTGAAGGGGAGGTTCTCCCATTCTCTCTCCTCCCATCTCCCCAGTAATGCAAACCCTGCTCCGTGAGGATGAGAGGACTCCCTGGATGTCTTGAAATAGGGTAGGAAAACATTGCCTGACCTCTGGTTGCTCTCTACTTCCCACGTATCCAATGGCAAGCCTCCAAACTGTTAAAACAAGAAGAATGCTTTGCAAATTTACATCTTAAAAGGGCAGATTGATGTCTGAGGGCACTCGCATCATGTTGTAGGTGCTGCCAGGTTGGGAAGTAAACAGCTGAGGGCAGAACTGCTCTTCCCAAGGGAAGCAGATGGGTCAGGGAATGGACATGAAGTTAAGTTCAGTGAGGACAGGCTGGGAATGAGGAACTGCCTGTGGCCATGTGAGCTGGGGCTGGGCTCTGCTGCAAAGCCCCAGGGAGTCTGTAGGCAGTGTGCTGGGCAGCAGCCAGCAGCCTTCCCTGACAGCAGAGGAGGCTGGCAGCATCCTGGACCAGTGTGGGAAGGAATGTCTCCCTTTGCTCAGCACTTGTTAGCCCACATCCAGATCTGTGTCTGGGTTTGGCCCACCAGTACAAGATGGGTACTGATGAAGTGGTTAGAGGGGCTCCAGGATGGTCAGGGGCTGGGGCACTTGCCCTCTGAGGTGAGGCGGAGGGAACTGGTGCTGCTTTTCTGACTGTGCTGGACCAAGGGGAGAGCTGCAGTCAGAAACCTGCCTTGAGGCCAATCACCAGCCAAGGGCCCCTCTTTCCTTTCCTGGCCCCAGCAGTGTTCATTCAGGTAGCACGAGCTGCTCCTTCCAGTGACCTCTTTGCTGCTGTCACCTTATCTGCTGCCTCCTTGCACCCTGCCAGCAGTGGTCAGGACCCCTTCCCCACCCAGAGCAGGAGGAACCGTGTCTGTTGCCTCTTGATTACAGCCTTGTCCAGCCTCCTGACCTGTGTGGGGCCCTGTGGTGTGGTGGCCACTTGTTGGATGTGTGTTAAAGCTGTTTGGCTGTTAGCAGAGGGGGCCCTGTAGGATGGGGCCCTGTGCGTGGGTCTCACCCTCTTCCCTGCTTTCCCTGCCTTTGGGAGCCTGATCTCTGTGGGATGGAAGGACCTTGCTCTTTGTCAGATGCCTTGTCCCCTTGTTAGTAATCCTTTGAAAACCAGCAGCAGCTGTGAAGGGTCCAGCTCTCCCTTCCTTGAGCAGAGCCAGGGATGCTTCTGCTATATGTTGTGCCAGGTGCTGGGTCAGGCAGAGCCAAGGTACTGAAATGGACTCAGCTTCTTTTCCCCCCAATTCTCTAACCATTTCCTAGTGCAGGGTGGCAATTGAAGCCCAATTACTGGGATATTGCTGCAGGGAGAGCTCAGAGCAGCTCCAGTGCCTAAAGGGGCTGCAGGAAACCTGGAGAGGGGCTTGGGACAAGGGCCTGTAGGGCCAGGCCAAGGGGAATGGCTTGAACCTGCCCGAGGGGAGACTGAGCTGAGCTCTTAGGCAGAAGCTCTTCCCTGTGAGGGTGCTGAGGCGCTGGCACAGGGTGCCCAGAGAAGCTGTGGCTGCCCCATCCCTGGCAGTGCTCAAGGCCAGGTTGGACACAGGGGCTTGGAGCAAGCTGCTCCAGTGGAAGGGGTCCCTGCCTGTGGCAGGGGTTGGGAATGGAGGAGCTTTAAGGTCCCTTCCAACCCAAACCATTCTATGGTTCCCTGCTCACTTTCACAGGGCTGTGAAGGAGAAACCAATACATGTCAGTGAGCCCTTTGGGATAACCCTACCTTGGGTTATCCCTACCTGGGAGACCCTAGGGAATACCACAAGCTGCACTGATGTGGCATGACTGCAGGTGCTGAGCTCACCACAGCACCATTGCCCTCACTTCTGCCTCAGTATTGATGCTGCACTCGCTGGCACAGTGCTGTGCTCCTGAACCACATTCCCTGAGCTGCTCCTCTGTCTGTGGGGGCTGAAGCTGCTCTTCCACAGAGCCTTGTTGGCCACCAGTGCAGGGACGTGGCATGCTTGGTGGGTGTTGGAATAAATGCTGTTTTCACATCCTTGACATCCCCACGCTGCTTGGCTGTAGGCGAAGCGCTGAATTCTGTGGGCTCTTTCAATCACTGAATCCATGAGAAGAATTTGAATGGTTATGTCAGAGCCCTTGGGGCTGTCAGGATATCTTAGAACACTGCTTTTATTAAGGAACTGCTATTTTGGGATGAAAGAACCTAGTTTTTCTGCTTAAGACAGGAAGCTTTAGGCAGCTCGCTGTTGTTTAAGGGTATTAAATGTACTGTCCAAACACTGTAGTTGGTAATCTCTAAGGGACTTCTCTTTTGCCTACTCTAGGCTGCTGTGTTGTGATTAACAGAGCTTCCTGATGTATGAATCCAGGCACTGGTGAAGAGCAGGCACTTGAGCTGTCTCACTTTGTGTTTCTAAGCTAATTGAGTGTGGTGCTAGCACTGTGCTGCTGCCTCACCTGGCTTGGAGTCATAGAATCCCAACCTGGTTTGGGTTGGAAGGGAGCTCAAAGCCCATCCAGCCCCAACCCCTGCCACGGGCAGGGACCCCTTCCACTGGAGCAGCTTGCTCCAAGCCCCTGTGTCCAACCTGGCCTTGAGCACTGCCAGGGATGGGGCATTTAGCACTGCTTTGGGCTTCAGAAGCTTGCCAAATTCTTTGCTAAGCAGTGATCTGTTACAGTGCTTTGCTGAATCCATCAGTGAACTACTTAAAGCTGCTGGTAAGCCTCCTGCCTCAGTGTCATGGAATTGCAGGGCATTGGCACTATTTCCTTGGAATTTGGAAATACAAGGGCATGCTGCATAGTTTGACTCATCCAATACACCCTCCTATTGCTTCCTACATCACATAACAGGGAGGTTAGTGATGATGGAGAGTGGCTGTGTGGTGATACTAATGACTGCAGAAACGATGCTTTGTGTAAAGAGGTACTGGAGTTTCTGCTTTGTAACCCTAGTCTCTAATGTTAATTCTGTTGCACATTTAGTGCATTACATCTCATCACTCTTCACAACTACTTGAAGGAGGTTGTAGGAAGATGGGAGTCAGTCTCTTCCCCCAGGTAACAAGGGATAGGACAAGAGGAACCGGCCTCAAGCTGCACCAGGGCAGGTTTAGATGGAGCTGAGGACCAATTCCTGCCCCAGAGGGTGCTCAGGCATTGGAACAGGCTGCCCAGGGCAGGGCTGCAGGCACCGGCCCTGCAAGGGTTCACACCCCATGGAGACGAGGCCTCAGTGCCATGGGGCAGTGGTGGCCTTGGCAGTGCTGGGCAATGGTTGGATTTGATGATCCTAAGGGTCTTCTTCAGGGTTAAATGTCAACAGTGGGAGCTGTCATTGTCGTTTAGCCCTACCTGACTCTTTAAAGTCTCTGTTTAGTGTGGTGGATGGTTTCCATCCCCAAGCAGTGTGCTGCAGGGTGCTAGAGGGGTCCATAGGCTTTGAAGCTTTGAAGTTCCAACTTGGAGAGAGAAAAAAGGAAAAGCAGGGAGTGCTGTGCCCCACTTTGGGAACAGTCTTGAGGTCAGTCTTTGAATGCTGTTGAAAGCAGATCCCAGAACATGAGACTGATCATCACCATGTATAAACTTACTCCAAGGCTTCAAAATTCCTTCTTTCTGTTGCCAGGGAGTTTCAGGTCACCTGTGGGAAGCTTGGAGGCTTTCTTCCTTCACTTGGAACTTGTGGTTTTTCTTTTTATAGTTGACCAAGTGCAACCCAAGCAAATGAAATCATAGAATCATGGAATGGTTTGGGATGAAGGGAGCTTAAAGCTGCTCCAGCTCCAACCCCTGCCACGGGCAGAGACCCCTTCCACTGGAGCAGCTTGCTCCAAGCCCCTGTGTCCAACCTGGCCTTGAGCACTGCCAGGGATGGGGCAGCCACAGCTTCTCTGGGCACCCTGTGCCAGCGCCTCAGCACCCTCACAGGGAAGAGCTTCTGCCTTATCTCCAGCCTGAACTTCCCCTGTTTCAGTCTGAACCCATCACCCCTTGTCCCATCACTTCAGTCCTGGATGAAGAGTCCCTCTCCAGCATCCTTGTACCCCCCTTCAGAGCTATTCAGAGGTCTCCACGCAGCAAATTCAGTGCTAGTTGGATGCTCCTGTGGCTGATTTTCTTCCCTTTGGAAATAAATAAGGTGACTTTATTAAAAAATGCATGTTAATCTATTTGTAAAAGAAATGTTTCAATAACCTCTTGCCTCAGTCCTGCAGAACTCCGGGCCATAAACTCTCATATACTCCACTTTACTCTGTGTTTGCAGACAAGCAATGCAGCGTATCCAAAAACCCATCAAAGATGTTGTGTCATTTAACAGCCCTTATTTTAAAGCAAAACAAAGTATGGAATTATAATAGTGTGAAATGAAGTTTTTGTGTCCTTTTGCCTCTGTTTCTCTTCGCATTCATCATTTGTGTTCTGGTTGGCTGTTCCTGAACACTGAAAGTGAAGCTTTTCCTTCTGGGATTGAGTATTTGATGTGCCTTGCTGGGTTTGCTTCATTTGTAGTCCATTTTCCAGCTGGGTTGTGAGTGATGGGTTTGGGTTCGGAGCCATCTGAAGTGTGAACCAACATGGTTTCTGTTCACCCGTGTCCCCTCCCGTTGGTGCTCATGGTCTGTTATCAGGCTGTGGAGGTAGCTTCTGAGTTGACAACAAGCTGCACTGAGTCTTCTTTTCCTCCTCCAAGTGTGCAGCTCTCCTCATGGTGTTTTCCCATTCCTCCTGCAGATCCTCCCTGTTTCCAGTGCTGCAGAGGCTGCCCTGGGGCAGGCAGTGCCTGAGCTGGAGCTGGCTGACCTCTATTTTAAATGTCAGGGTGCTCCACCTTTGCCATTCACATTCCCTTTGCTGTTTTAACCTTTCCTTGGGATCCTGCTTGAAGGAGCACTGGTTTAGAGAAGCGCTTGTGCTGTTACACGACTGGAGTCACTGCTTTGTACAGCTGTGTGTTGGTGATCTGCTGCATCCTCTGTGTTGTCAGCAAGTCTGCCTGGGTTGTGCTGTGTTTATAGGACCTGGGAGATGTCCCATCCAAAGTGGATGGCAGCAGTTTCTTGATAACCAAATGAATTCACAGAGCCTTCAGAATCCCTGTGCTATAGATTATTGAATTGTGGAATCAACCAGGTTGGAAGAGCCCTTTCAGCTCATCCAGTCCAACCATTCCCAGCACTGCCAAGGCCACCACTGCCCCATGGCACTGAGGCCTCGTCTCCACGGGGTGTGAACCCTTGCAGGGCCGGTGCCTGCAGCCCTGCCCTGGGCAGCCTGTTCCAATGCCTGAGCACCCTCTGGGGCAGGAATTGGTCCTCAGCTCCATCTAAACCTGCCCTGGTGCAGCTTGAGGCCGGTTCCTCTTGTCCCATCCCTTGTTCCTTGGGAGCAGAGCCCAGCCCCTCCTGGCTCCATCCTCCTCTCAGGCACTTGGAGGCAGCCATCAGGTCCCCCCTGAGCCTTCTCTTCTCCATCTGAACCCCCCAGGTCCCTCAGCCCTTCCCCATCACACTTGGGCTCCAGGCCCTGCACCAGCTCCGCTGCCCTTTTAATATGAGTCCTTACTCATCCAAACAGCATCTCCCAAAACAGCATCCTAGGGGTGAGTCACTCCCTGTTAGTACCTGTTGTAAAAGGGCACACATCAATGCTCTTCTGTTACTGTGGTTTGGTGGGGGTTTTTTTGTGTCAAACTTTCTCTTGCTGTCCCTTAGGTCCCGCCCTGGGCATGTCCAGGATGATGCTGTGGGTATAAGCATGACTGTCTAATTCTAATCATCATGGGTAATAGTAAGCTTTCCCTATTATATCTCATTGTTTCCTAGTCTCAATATCAGCTGAATAACTGTGAATCATAGAGTGACAGACAGGCTTGGTTTGGAAGGGAGCTTAAAGCTCCTCCGGCTCCAGCCCCTGCCACAGGCAGGGACCCCTTCCACTGGAGCAGCTTGCTCCAAGCCCCTGTGTCCAACCTGGCCTTGAGCACTGCCAGGGATGGGGCAGCCACAGCTTTTCTGGGCACCCTGTGCCAGCGCCTCAGCACCCTCACAGGGAAGAGCTTGATGAGATCTGATTCCCAGTCTGTATTTGCAGTGTGTACATTGGGAAGTTCACAGCTTTGACAGTGATGAGAGTTCATGAAAACACTGATAATCTAATCAGTGTTGGTATCCTGCTACAGAACACACTGTGCATTGCATACGGGTGACTTGAAAACATAGGGTTGTAGTGTTTCCTACCTTAAGGTAACTACTTGAATTAAGCCTTTCAGGCGTGTATAATCACCCCCTCAGCTGCATTGTGTATGAGAGAAAATGTGTTCTCTATGCATGGAAATGGCAAGCATTGCATTTATGGAAGAATCTAAGTGGCTCTAAGGTGGAGTAGGTTTTGGGTCACAAGAATTGCTTCCTGCTCTTCTCTTTAGACAGACTTCTTCCTTGTCCACTGGCCATCCATTTTAGTCATGGGTTTTAGATGATAAAGGTAAGGGATGACAGCAGTGTTCTGTCCTGACTTGGCGTGTTCATATCCCTTCTGCTGTGCAGGTAAGGATCATCCTGTGTAGGCAATCCTGAGATCACCCTTACATCTTTGTCAAGCTTCCTGCCATGGTTATGCTGCCCTTATTCACAGAATCATAGAATGGTTTGGATTGGAAAGGACCTTAAGATCACCCAGTTCCAACCCCATGCCATGGGCAGGGACACCTCACAGTAAACCATGGCACCCAAGGCTCTGTCCAACCTGGCCTTGAACACTGCCAGGGATGGAGCATTCACAGCTTCCCTGGACAACCCATTCCAGTGCCTCAGCACCCTCACAGTAAAGAACTTCCTCCTTATATCCAATCTAAACTTCCCCTATTTCAGTTTGAACCCATCACCCCTTGTCCTATCACTGCAGTCCCTGATGAAGAGCCCATCCCCAGCATCCCTGTAGGCCCCATTCAGATACTGGAAGGCTGCTATGGAAGTTCCTGTGTTTTGGCATCTGCTGACAGCTGCTGTCAGGGCTCTGGACTAACCAACCCTTGGCCTGAGCTGGTACAGCCTCTTGCAAGTCCCCACCACGATACCTGCTGTACAAACAGCACCACAGGGCTTTTGGCTGGAATAAGCTATGCAAGTGTAGGTGAAGAGGTGTAAGAGCCACTAACAATGATACCAGAAAGGGAGAATGTCTCTGAGGCTTGCACATGAGCCATGAGACTGTCAATATGTGACTTGACTCCCTCAGCAGGAGAAATCCAAGGACTGTTTTGGATAATTCTTTCTTTAGTCGCTGTGTTATGGACTGTGTGGAAAATGGATTCTTTCTCAACTTAGAAGTAATTGGAAAAGTTTGGTTTAATTCCCTGCATTTTACTGACAAAATTCTTGATGTCTTTGTAAATAAAGTTAAAAATGTTCAGTTTGGAGGGTTGTGAAAGTGGCTGTTACACTGGGGCATGCAATACTTCCCTTCAGGAGTAGTAGCTACTGGTGTTTCCCTTTGCCTCCTGAGCAGGGCAAGTATCCCAAGCATCTGGGTCTTTCTCAGAGAGAAGCACCCGTCTTTATTGGACAGCTGTGATCAATAGGAGCTTTCACTCTCTTGTCTTCACCTCCCTAACAACTGATGTAACTTGAAAAGACAAGCTTCATTTCTGGTTTTACAATGTCAGCTTGCTCTTACTGTGCCTGTTGACAGACATCTGCACTGGGAAGGAAGGAAATGATGCTTTGAAGTCAGGATTCTTGTCTGTCTGCCAGCAGCACAGAATGAGCTGGTGGGACCTGCGTTGGGAAGAATCTCTTCTGATGTCTGTGCTTCCCATTTCCAGGCTTCGTGTAGCTGGAAGGTGTATTAGCAGCTGGGCAAACGCATCAGCATACAGGTGCAGCAAGAGCTCCTGAAGCCTTTATAAATAAGGAGGAGGTTGAGCCTGGAGAAGAGAAGCTGCGTGGAGACCTCAGAGCAGCTTCCAGTGTCTGAAGGGGGCTGCAAGGATGCTGGGGAGGGACTCTTCATCAGGGACTGCAGTGATAGGACAAGGGGTGATGGGTTCAGACTGAAACAGGGGAAGCTCAGGTTGGAGATAAGGCAGAAGCTCTTCCCTGTGAGGGTGCTGAGGCGCTGGCACAGGGTGCCCAGAGAAGCTGTGGCTGCCCCATCCCTGGCAGTGCTCAAGGCCAGGTTGGACACAGGGGCTTGGAGCAAGCTGCTCCAGTGGAAGGGGTCCCTGCCTGTGGCAGGGGTTGGAGCTGGAGGAGCTTTAAGGTCCCTTCAACCCAAACCAATCTGGGTTTCTGTGCTAGAAGTGAATGCTACAACGAAGGTGAGTTTGTGCAGATGGGCATTTTATAGCATAGGAAGTACCTGCTGCGCTGCAGAGCTAGGGATGATTTAACCCCACTGAGTGTATAGTTCACATCCTGCTTTCAAGAACTAAATGAGGATCTCCATCTTCTTTTTCAGAACCAGAAAACTAAAGAACAGATTGAGAACTTGTTACAGAATGGGAAGCACAAAGAGCTGCGGGATCGCCTCTGCTGCAGGCTGACCTTTGGGACCGCCGGGCTTCGCTCTGCCATGGGAGCTGGCTTCTGCTACATCAATGATCTTACAGTGATCCAGTCCACACAGGTAAGCTGAGTAGCTGTGTGGGAGAGGACTGAATGGTCTCTCAGTGTTTGGGGCATGTAGTGTACTGCTGAAACACAAGCTGAGGGTGAAACACAGCAAGCATTCAATAGAAGAGTGATAGCGCGGTGTGGTTAGCACTGAAAGAAAATAGCTCGAACAGGCTTAACTGGGCACATGAGGAGGCAGAATATAATCCCTTCCACTGGGATTTGATCAGTGGAATGGCCAGTTATATTATTTATGGCCTGTTGTGCTGCTTTGTAGCTGGAGAAATGAGTGGCTGTCATAAGAACTTTGCATGTTTGTAAGAAAACTAAGCAAAAGCCCATCAAGAAAACCCAAAAGCAAACCCAACCCCAAGCAAACAAGCCTTTTCTTTCATTTTTAGCTAAAGCTATTCATAACTATATGGAAAAAAAGGAGGTTTTACCAAGAAAATGAACAAGAAGCAAGATGAAAAAGCAAATGTGAAGAGCATCTCTCTTGTAAATTGTTTAACTTCCAGGGAATCCTTCCAGTTACATGGGTTGTAGAAAATACTGGGGTGAAGTGCAGTGCCATGACTGTAGTCTCCCTGTGGCTCTTGGCACTTCTTAAACTGGAGATGCAAGAAGGTAATTTGAGATACGTATTTAAACTCTCAAACAGCAAATCTTATGTTACAGATAGTATCAGAGAGGGCTAATTCAGGGCTTATCTATGATTTAATAGCTGTGTATGTGGGTTAGAGACATCACCATAGAATTATTTGCTAAGGAAAACATTGTAAATGGATGTTGCTGTCTTTGAGGACTAGTTCTTTGTAGTTTGGAGTACGGTATTATGGGATGGGCTTCCTGATTCAAATACAGACAAGGAGATCTTGGAACTTAGATGTATCACCTGACTGCCGTTTTCATAGTCTTCTGTTAGTGCTGTTGGAAAGGGTCTGATGGGTTTGGTGTGGCCAGGGGAACTTGAATCCCAATTTTCTCCGCCAGAGATTAAGCTCTGCTTGCTGGTGGTGCTGGATGTCCATCTAGAAGGACATAATAGTTGATAACAGAGAGCTGAGGAGCTGGAGAGAAGCTGCTATGGAGTCATGAGTGGCACCAGTGCTGTTGTGGGGAAGACTGGTGGCAGAGACTCCTCACTTTGGACACATCTTTTCCTTGAATCATATCACAGATTCTTTTGACTGGTGGTTTAAGTTGATAACAAACAGAAATAAAGTCTCTGGATGTGTTTCTTCAATGGCTTCTACCCTCAGTGTTTCCCTCTCTTGATTTTGGTCTTGCATGCCAAAGAGGGCTGGGAAATGATGGCACCCTTCTCCATTTCTCTCCCTGCTTCTCTTTCAAGCAGTGTTAATGAGTTATACGTGTGTTGATGGCCTGGATAAATCAACCCATTGATTAACATAAGGCTTCATGGTCTCTGCCTTTCTTTGAAGCACTGTTTTGCTCAAGGTTGGATGATCTGTTCTTCCTCAAAGGTCCCCAGTTTTCTCATTTCTTCCCCACCTTTTCATTAAACACCTTTGGAAGGAGCACTTGATGTTTTGATCACAAATGGTCCATGTTCCTTTTCTATATTGCTGTCTCATAGTGGATGTGTTCTTATATTTGCTGCTTATACAGTACCAGGCTGTTCTCAGTTGATGTATTCCTCTATCAGTTTTTCCTCAGAACAAGTACATTCAATACTCTAACCTGTATGAGAAATAAATTCAGAGTACATTGGAAATTGGTGTGATATTATCCAGACCATGAGCACTTGAAAGAGTCTGAATATGAACATTGATTTATCTAGGGTTGTAGTTCTGTTAAACTCTCATTCCTGACTGTGATAGGCATTCTTGCATGTACTTTATGATGGTAAATAAGACTCAGAATGCTTTTTGCTTAATAATCTGCAAAATGCAGCTTTGTCTCACTGCAGTGAAGGTGGTGGGAGGCAAACAGACAAGTGTTGAATCCTTTTGAGAACAAATAGCATGAGTCAGAAAATGGATGTTCTGTGGTTCCTTTTCTTATGAGCATATAAAATACAAATGGCTTTGTACTGTGTGTATGAAATATAGTTAAACATCTCTTCCCACCTTTAGTGTTCATGGAGTCGCAGCCTGGTTTGTGCTGGAAGGATCTTAAAGCTCATCCAGTCCCAACCCCTGCCACGGGCAGGGACCCCTTCCACTGGAGCAGCTTGCTCCAAGCCCCTGTGTCCAACCTGGCCTTGAGCACTGCCAGGGATGGGGCAGCCACAGCTTCTCTGGGCACCCTGTGCCAGCGCCTCAGCACCCTCACAGGGAAGAGCTTCTGCCTAAGAGCTCAGCTCAGTCTCCCCTCGGGCAGGTTCAAGCCATTCCCCTTGGCCTGGCCCTACAGGCCCTTGTCCCAAGCCCCTCTCCAGCTTTCCTGCAGCCCCTTTAGGCACTGGAGCTGCTCTCAGGTCTCCCCTTCAGGAGCCTTCTCTTCTCCAGGCTGCCCCAGCCCAGCTCTCTCAGCCTGGCTCCAGAGCAGAGCTGCTCCAGCCCTCGCAGCAGCTCCATGGCCTCCTCTGGGCTTGCTCCCACAGCTCCACGTCCCTCTTGTGCTGCTGCCCCAGAGCTGGATCAGGGCTGCAGAGGGGGTCTCCCCAGAGAGGAGTAGAGGGGCAGGATCCCCTCCCTTGACCTGCTGCTCCTGCTCCTTTTGATGCAGCCATGTGGAAGAATGTCTTGTTAACACAAAAGAAGTAAGTCAATTCTTGCCTTGTGCAGGCTGAAGCTGGAGTTGCTCCTGCTCTGATCTCCTGGACATTGCATGCTGCCTTTGTTTCCAGTCTTGTGGAAGCGTGACTGAACTTGGGTTGCCCAAGTGCAACATTCTTGGCAGAAAGGGAAAGGTTCATTTTGGTCAGCAGGGAATGTGTTTGTGAGTTCAGCTTCATGGGCAATCCTGGTTTCTGAAGGTAACAATCTGGGCTGAATTCCTTTGCTCCCTCTCTAGAGCTTCTGGTTTTGGTTGTTCATCAGTCAAGACTGAGAAGCGGATGAGGACGTGTTTCTGAAGTCAACTGCATCAGATTGAATCTCTTTGTTTGAGTACTCTTGCTTCAGAAGCTGATGACATTAACAGTTTGTCTGAACCTCGTGTGAAAATGGACAACCTTGGCTCTATTTGTGCTGTTCCAGGCTGTTCAAAACAAGGAGATTTCAGTGAAATCAAAGCATTCCCTTCAGTTAAATCTTAGTTCAGGTGCATGCTTAGGCACGTGGTGTGTCCTTGCATGATTATATTGATGTCACTAAGTCAGATCCAGAAAGGTACAGGGTATTCACAAGCTGCTTTTGAATGACTTTTCCTTTTGAAGGTTGTAGGGATGTAACCTACACATAAAGCCTTGATTCTCCTGCTCATGTATTGTTTCTGCCCCACTGAACCAGTTGTGTCTCCTACTGGGTGAGTAACCAGTCACTGACCCCCACAGTGATAAAACCAGTCATCTTTGCATCATTTCTTCTGGCTGTATAAGCAAAGATGAAGATAAGAGTTGAAACATTTTAATTCTGGGCTTCAAGAGAGACAGTAACAGCTTTATGATTTCATCAACCCCAAATCTTTCTATCCCATTCGTGATAACATCACTTTCCCCTCACTTCTCTTTTGAAATGCATCCTGAGCAATTGGACATACAAGAGGATTATTCATACCTGGAGAAGCAAACTATAGATCTCTCTTTGTGAATCTTATATAGGGGAATCATAGAATTGTAGAATAAAATCAGAATCAATGAGGTTGGAAAAGCCCTTTAAGCTCATCCAGTCCAACCCTTCCCAGCACTGCCAAGTCCACCACTGCCCCATGGCACTGAGGCCTCGTCTCCACGGGGTGTGAACCCTTGCAGGGCCGGTGCCTGCAGCCCTGCCCTGGGCAGCCTGTTCCAATGCCTGAGCACCCTCTGGGGCAGGAGTTGCTCCTCAGCTCCATCTAAACCTGCCCTGGTGCAGCTTGAGGCCGGTTCCTCTTGTCCCATCCCTTGTTCCTTGGGAGCAGAGCCCAGCCCCTCCTGGCTCCATCCTCCTCTCAGGCACTTGGAGGCAGCCATCAGGTCCCCACTGAGCCTTCTCCACACTGAACCCCCTAGGTCCCTTGGTTGTTCCCCATCATCACCTGTTCCTCCTCATCTGCTCTTCATCTCTTTACATGTTATTCAGTGTGTTCAAGTCAAACTCGATCAAGTTTTCTCCGTTCCTCTATCTCTTGTCTCTTTACAGTTGTGAATGAAAGTTCTTGGTCGGTTGTAGGGCAGGGTGAATGTGTGTTTGTGTCAACACAGTTCAGTTAAGTGTGAAGGTGACTTCAGCTGCTGATTGTGCACTGGCGCTTTCCACTTCTGTCCCTGTGCAGGATTTGTATTGATTTTAAAGTTTTTTCTCTGTCTGAATCCCTCTATAGACATCTGCAGCTGACATAATTCTCCAGAGAGATGCCAGTATTGAGTTCTTCCTGCTTTGAAGCACGTTCTGTGGGGAAAACGCAAGAAACACTAAATACATTGAGCTCATTGAATGTCATGAGGAGTCAGTCTGGCTTTCCAGCTCAGAGATTGCTCATTGATGATCACTGAATCCCAGACTGGTTTGGGATGAAGGGAGCTGAAAGCTCCTCCAGCTCCAACCCCTGCCACAGGCAGGGACCCCTTCCACTGGAGCAGCTTGCTCCAAGCCCCTGTGTCCAACCTGGCCTTGAGCACTGCCAGGGATGGGGCAGCCACAGCTTCTCTGGGCACCCTGTGCCAGCGCCTCAGCACCCTCACAGGGAAGAGTTTCTGCCTAAGAGCTCAGCTCAGTCTCCCCTCGGGCAGGTTCAAGCCATTCCCCTTGGCCTGGCCCTACAGGCCCTTGTCCCAAGCCCCTCTCCAGCTTTCCTGCAGCCCCTTTAGGCACTGGAGCTGCTCTAAGGTCTCCCCTTCAGGAGCCTTCTCTTCTCCAGGCTGCCCCAGCCCAGCTCTCTCAGCCTGGCTCCACATCAGATCACATCCAGATTGGGTGCATTGCACTTAACTTTGGAGGGAAACCTGTTTAATTCCACTGCAGAACACACCTTCGTTGTGTCAGGAGGAAACTGGCCCTCACAAGAACTGACTTGATGATGCTATTGGCTGTGGTGTGTTCACAGCACTGTATTTGTGTTAGAGCTGTGTTCTGGTTGTAGTGAACTGTAGCCTCTGGAAGCTTCCATTAACACCAGTGCCCTTTTGTCTTAAGCTGCTGATCCATGCTAGGTTGTGTCTGTGATGGATCTCCAGAGAGATTCTAACTGGGAAACTAATGGACTTGAAGGCCACAGGAAAGGTGAAGCCAGAACATCATGTAATGAGCTGTTGATGGGCTGAGCAAGCTGGGGCTGTTGGGCCTGGAGAAGCTGTGTGGAGACCTTGGAGCAGCTTCCAGTGTCTGAAGGGGGCTGCAAGGATGCTGGGGAGGGACTCTTCATTAGGGACTGCAGTGATAGGACAAGGGGTGATGGGTTCAGACTGAAACAGGGGAAGCTCAGGTTGGAGATAAGGCAGAAGCTCTTCCCTGTGAGGGTGCTGAGGCGCTGGCACAGGGTGCCCAGAGAAGCTGTGGCTGCCCCATCCCTGGCAGTGCTCAAGGCCAGGTTGGACACAGGGGCTTGGAGCAAGCTGCTCCAGTGGAAGGGGTCCCTGCATGTGGCAGGGGTTGGGGCTGGATGATCTCAAGGTCCTTTCCAACCATATCTAACCTATGATTCCATGATCCCAAAGAGCATCTATCTCTTCCCCTTTGGTAGAGAGGTAGCTGACCAAGGGGCTCTTTGGTTTTCCCTGTGTATGTTTCAGCACATATTTCTCCTCACCCCCAATGTGTTTTACAAATCTGCTCCCTGTTCTTCTCCTTGCATGGGGCTGATCTCTGATGCCTCTCCATGGGAAATGTTCTGCCTTGATGGAGAGAAGGCAGTTTGGATTTTTACTGGTTTTTCTGCATAGTATATACATTGAGGACTTCAGTCTGTCCACCTGGAGGAAGTCACTAATAATAAACCTTTGGTTGAGGAGGTGGGTGAGGATGAAGCATCCTTTTAATGCAGATTTAGAGCTAATGGTTTGGAATGGTAATGGAAAGGTGCTTGACTTGTACTGTGAGCAGAAGGATAAAGATTAGCACTGCCTGGCACTGGCCTAACATTGCCACAATGGACAGGCTTTCAAAATGTGGATTACCCTCAATTAGGTCTCCAAGATGATTTGAATACATAAAAGCACAGGAAGGACAGGAAACAAGTATTTACTGCTTGAGGGTTTTGCTGGTTCCAGCTTTCTGCTAATGCTGTCAGGTCACTTAGTGTTGTGTGGGGTTTATTTCCCTGTTTTTCCTCTGATTTCTTTCTTTCTGTGAACATTGGGGAAAAAATGATGCTGCTTTCATGAATAGCATGATTGATGTTTTAGCTGGGCTGGGTTTTGCCTACTGATGTTCTCCATCCCACATGGAAGGTCCTTTATAACCTTTGTGTGTGCTGCACTGGAGCTGATTCTTGCCAACCTCTTCTCTTCTCTCTTTCCAGGGGATCTACAAGTATCTTGAGAGGTGTTTCTCAGACTTTAAGCAGAGAGGCTTTGTTGTTGGATATGACACACGAGGTCAGGTGACCAGCAACTGCAGCAGTAAGAAGTATGAGTATTGATTACATTTGCAAGACTAGACATTAAATTGTGCTTTTAAATGCGTTCTATCAGAGTATTTGTGTCATCAGCTACACACACCTTCCCCTCCCTTAGTCCATTGAAGTAGTAAGGAAGAGATGCATGGACTAAAGCCTTTATAATACCTTGTCAGCAACACAACACAAAAAAAACCCAAAACACACCAACCCCCCACAAACACCAAAAACACAACCACAACCCAAAAAACCCACAACCCCCCACCCCACCACCCACAAAAACACCCCCAACCCACCCCCCACACCACAAAACCCCCACCCACACCCCCCAAAAACACAAAACATGTGGCATATAAACTAGTCCCTTCACCAAAGAATTTACAATCTAAATGCCCAAGACCATTAGGCAGACATTAAGAAGTTAATATGCCTGGAGGGAAATCTGAATGTGAAGGTAGATTCTAAGTACTAACATCTAACTTGAAATCACTAAATGTTAGTACACTATTGAAAACATTTAACATCTGATTCAAGCTTGCTTTGGGGAGAATAGTTCTGCCTTGGAACCTTTATTTTCGTCTGTGATCCCAGTTCCACACTGGGAATATTTTACTTGGAATGCTTGAAATGTAAACTTCCAGTGATGCTGAAACGTGCCTTTTGCAAGGAAAGGGGAGAGTGGGTCTATAAAAGAACCGCTTTCTGAATCCTCTAAGGAATCCTAATCCCATTGCGATTACAACATGTGTTTTGCTCCCTGAATGATGTTTCTCACCAAACCCAACCCATTAGCTAACTAATTGTTGGAGTTAATGTAGTTACTGTGTCTAATTGTTGTAACTAATGTAATTTGGGATATTTAATGCTTGTCAGCATTTAATATTGCAGGGATGGAGTGCAATAGAGCACAGAATCTACTGTCTGTCTTAGAGATTCCTCTCCACCCTGGTCATCACAATGTGTGGTGTGTTAGCAGCCAGGCTTTGGCAGAGTGTTTTTTTCCTCTGTTACACTGTGTTTGCAAGGTTATTACCTAAATCATCTGGGTTATGCACAGCTTAAAATGGGAAATGCACAGCTTAAAAATGTGGAAGTGCAAGAAAAAACATTCCTTTTCAGCCACGCAGAGCTTGGAATTCAGATCTGATGGCAGCGCCGTTGTAGTCCATGTTTCAAGAATCAGTCCCTTCTCAGCTATGTGTTTCTTTTGTCCCCTTGGGATGACACAGAGTCCCAGTAGTGCTGAAATCAAAGTGAACCTCCCCACAAGGGGGGTTTCAGTTGGCTCAGTGTGTTTATCCAGCACTATGTGAGCAGCAGTGCTCCTTTCTTTGCAATAGCTCCAGTGCTGATGGAGATGTCAGACTGTCTGACTGTATCCTGTAATTAAGTTGATGTAAACCATCGTGCTACAGGAGCAAAATGTCAGTAGCTTCAGCTACAACCTGAGCTCTCAAACTCTTTGAAGTATATTCACGTGATATCTGATAGGTGCCACAGTGAAATTCTGAGTCACTGAAACTTAGCCTACACTATGCTTGTGTATACAGACAAGCATTAATACTTGCTTCCTTATCTCCCATGACAAGTGAGCAAAGCAAACTTACACTGTTTAATCCCTTGCCTATGTTGATTCTGAGACTTCCTGTTAACTGCTGAGCTGTGTGTATCTGAACAGAACAGCTTCATATGAGGTGCCTGGAAGAGAATGGATTTCCCTGCTCCTTAAGAGGAAAAGCTTATTATAAAGGCAGCTTAAACCAAGAGTTGGTGTTACTGTTTCTAACCTTTTCTGAGTAAAAGTGTACTGCTTTGCAGAAGTATGTTTAAGAAGAGATCTCCTCATGGGTATTGTCTGAAGCTGCTGAACAAGGCTGGCAAACCAGCTTTGCTGTATAGGATGCTGAATCCTTTCCCAAACCTGCTGTTGTGGACATCTGGCGCTTCAGACTTTCTGGTAGATTGGTTCTGTCCTTGAATGAAGGACAGGAGTCACACCAAGAGGTTTTGATAGCACTGATTTATTTATGTGGTTGACTGGTGTGCCTTGTGCTGTTCAAGCGATGACTAAAAGCACTGACTTGGATTCTATAACCTGAAGACTGCATTACATCAACTCTACAAGCTATGGGGCACTACTCTTGGTGTAAGCCAGAAAACAACAGGGGGATTTAACAAACAAGTGAAATGAAGGTTACACAAATGGCTGCTAGAGTGTTTTGGGGAGTTGGGTTGACTGAATGCTTTCTTCTTCCTGTTGATAGACTTGCAAAGCTCACTGCTGCAGTCCTGCTGGCTAAGGATGTACCTGTGTACTTCTTCTCCACCTATGTCCCTACTCCGTTTGTGGTAAGTCATCTTCTTTGCTATATTGTTGAACCCTGCAGGTAAGGGAGTCCTTGAAAGGTCACTAAAAGTGCAAACTAGTGATTTTTATCAAATCCCATTATTTAAACAGAAAATAGAGGCTGCTTGGTACAAAATCAGCCAATGGTTGAGGATGGAGGGCATCTAGGCCAGGCTCCCTGCTTCAGCAGGGTCACCCAGAGCACATTGCTCAGGATTGCATCCAGGCAGTTCCTAAATAACTCCAGAGGAGACTCCACAACCTCTCTGAGCAACCTATTCCAGTGCTCAGTCACCCTCACAGTGAACAAGTTCTTCCTCATGTTCAGGGAGAGCTTCCTGTGGTTTAGTTTAAGCCTGTCACCTCTCATCCCATTACTGGCACCACTGAGAAGAGTCTGGCTCCATTCTCTTGCCACCCTCCCTTCAGGTACTTGGACACATTGATCAGATCCCCCTGAGCCCTCTCTTCTCCAGGCTGAAGAGGCCCAGCTCCTACAGCCTTTCCTCATAGGAGAGATGCTCCAGACCCTTCATCATTCTTACAGCCTTTTGCAGGACTTGCTCTAGGTCTCTCATACTGGACACCCCAGACACAGTGCTCTGGGGGAGGCCTCAGCAGGGCTGAGCAGAGGGGAGGATCAGCACCCTCAACTTGCCAGCAATGCTCTATATGATGCAGTCTGGGACACTGTTGACCATCTTGATCTCAGTGTCCCATTGCTGGCTCATGGACAACCTGGTGTCCATCAGGTCCCAAGCCCCTCTCTACAGAGCTGCTTCTCAACAGGTCAGGCCCCAGCCTGTGCTGGTGCCAGGGTTTATTCCTCCCCAAGGTCAGGACCATGCACTTCATTGAATTTCTCTGCCCATCTCTCCAGCCTGTCTAGATCCTTCTGAGGGAGGCTGTAACAAGCATGGTGCTGATTTCTCCTGCATGCACATAGTCAATAGAATCACGTTTTGCCCTGTTTTCTATTCTGCAAGCTGTTCTGGTGTATTGTGGATCTTGTTTCAAAAGAACTGAGTGCTCTTTAGCCTAAAGTACCTGTCACTTGTTTTTCCACAAGCCCTTTGGTGAATTCCTTCTTTCTATTTCGACCCATTTTCTCTTCAGTCCTAGTGTAATCTGAGTGTAGGCTTTTATTTGGTCAGTTAACAATTGTTTTTGTGTAGTTAGTAAATGGAATAATGTTCCTATGCAACAACTTTCTGTATTAACTACAGGAAAGAGAATGATGAGCATTCACATATACAGTTTCAAATCACCTGGTGAAATGTTAAGAGCCACTTCTGTAGCGTCCTGTTGTGTAACTCTCCTAATAATACAATGATATTGTGCCATTCTAGCTGCAGAGTTCTTGACTAAATCAATGTTTCTGGGTTTCCTTTGTAGCCCTATGCTGTTCAGCAGCTCAATGCTGTGGCTGGTGTGATGATCACAGCATCCCACAACCGGAAGGAGGACAACGGGTACAAGGTAAGGCTTGAAGTCTGTAGCATGTCACAGCCAGCTGCTCTTCCATGTTACCTGCTTTGGGCATTTGGCTTAGCACAGGATTGTGGACTGGTTTGAGTTGGACATTAAAGCTCTTCCAGTTCCAGCCCCCTGCAATGGGCAGGGACCCCTTCCACTGGAGCAGCTTGCTCCAAGCCCCTGTGTCCAACCTGGCCCTGAGCACTGCCAGGGATGGGGCAGCCACAGCTCCTGGGGGCACCCTATGCCAGCACCTCAGCACCCTCACAGGGAAGAGTCTTCCTTTGGAACACATGTATGTGTAGGTTAGAAGGAGAAATGAATTACACATGCTTTCTTTTGCACCTGGAACACACTGCTTGTGTTTCTTGAGCACAAGTTTGTTGTGACATTCCATAGAGTCAAATCAGCAGCTGGAGGAATGTGTTCACTTCTTAGACTTAACAATGAGTTTGAAACTAAGCTCGAACTTAGGTGGATTAACCCACACAGTAAGTGATTGTAATGAAGATGGTGACTGTTTAAGACTGTGTTGCTCCCTCTAAGGTTGTTTTTCTGGGCATTGAGAGAAAGGTGGGTGCCTTCATTTTGAAAGCTGGGAGCACTGTAGCCATCCGTGATAGTAAAAGCTGCTTATGCAGTGTTGTAACAGTATTTTTGTTCCAAACTTTATATGAATCTGAACTAAACTCTATCTAAACTTAGCCTTCTAAAAGCATCAAGTCAGTGAGTAATGGCAAGGATAGAAAACCCAGCCTTCTTCTGCACACTGATAACCCTTGGATGTGCTTGTACTGCATTTATCCTCTGTGGAACAAGTTGCTTCAGCAGCCTTTGCTTAGCTATAGCAATGAAAAAGAAAATGGAATCATAGAATAGTGATGAATGAGACACTTTTATTTTCCAGGTGTTTCATTTATCAAGAAGCTCTTATGTTTGTGTCTCTGATACAAAGCACTTATGTCAGGATATTGGATTTTATCCTAGTCTTAGCTGTCACTATTTCCCCTATGAATCCAGCAGCTTCTAAAGGCTTTGGACAACTTTAACCAAACATGACCAAGCCATAGTTTCAAAGGCACTGAGTAAAGAGACAAATTGATCTGCTCTGTGAACTCAACTGTGCTATTGGCAACCAACTGTGTGAAAACTGGCATCTAAATCGTTCTTTAACAAAGACTTTTCATAGCTCAGGGTTTCCAGTTGTTCAGATACAGAAAACCCTGTACCTTGGCACACTGCTTATCTGCTTGGCTTCGATTTCCAACCCAAGTTGTGTCTCTTTATGAAAGGAATGCCAGACGATGAGGAAGGTAATGGATTGTTTCTGTTCAGTTTGCACAACACTGCACTCTTAAGTGCCTGGTTTTGGTTTCTCACGTCCTCATGATTTCAGTCATAATAGCTGAATACCAGCTTTTGGGAAACCAGGTTGTGTTGTTGCACAACTGGAATGCTGAACTGTGATCCCACATGACTTTGGAGGATCAAGCCAGTCTGATGTTACCCTTTCCTGTCTGACTTAAAGGAGAAGGAAGTCAGCAGAATCCTATGGCTAAAAGTACTTATCAGGTTAATCTTTGTGAATAAACTGTCTTGTTTTAAACTTACACCAGGTGTACTGGGAAAATGGAGCACAGATCACCTCTCCTCATGATAAGGAAATCATCAAGTGCATAGAAGAGTGTGTTGAACCATGGAATGGCTCTTGGAATGAGAATCTAGTAGATACCAGTCCCCTTAGACAGGATCCTCTGAAGAAAATCTGTGACTGTTACATGGAGGACCTGAAAAAGATCTGTTATTACAGGTACTGGATAAAGCAAAATGTACTTAAATGATGGTTTTAAGGGAGCTTTGGGTTCCATGTGGAAAACTGACTTCAATAATAAAGCATGCAGTGCTGCCATACAGAAACATTGTTCACTTGGGCATAGGGATTGGGCTGTCTTCCCAAATTGTAATAGTTTCAGACCTGCTTGTAGTGATTTTTATTGTCCCAAACCAGTGACTTGATGTGTCTTTATGGTTCACAGAAGCTGGGTGCTCCACTTCCACAGACATCACTGTCTGCTTGAGGCCATTGCTCTGCGCAGTGTGGGCAATAATTCCTGGTCCTCTCCCCATTCTGTCTTACTCCATCCCTCCTCTGATTAAGTGGTCACCAACATTAGGCCTAAATCATACTTGCTAATGAAGAACCCTGCTTTTGCGCACTGTGCTACAGTAATGCACCCTGATGTGAACCATTTGATACAGATGAATGTGCTCAAAGAGAAACACAGAGTAAAAGTGAGGTTGTGACAGAAAATTCTGTGCCTCAGGTTTCCCACAGCACAGTATCAGATATGTGATACTTAGAAAACTCATTTAATAACTGAATGATGCAGGCATAGGAGCAGCTTGAGGTGGGTGCCTCCAGGGAGGGACCCAGGACAAAAGTTCATCCATCATTGGGTTCTTTCCTTGTCTCCAGATGGGCCATAAATGCCATCTTACCTCTGGTGCTCCTTGCTAATGGATGTAACTCCTTTACCTTCCAGTTTGCACTGGGCTGAAGGCCTTCCTTTGCATAAATAAGCACAGGTTGTAAACTCAGTTCAGCTTTAGGTGGGAGTTACCTGCTTGTATCCTAAAGCTCCAGCAACTTCAACTTCCCATTACTACTCATGCTAAGGAGGACCACCCAGTCAAAAGACCTCAGTTAAAGGAACCTGGCTAACTCAGTGCAGTTCACAACAAGGTGTACATGTGTGGAATAGAGATACGAAGATGAACTGTAAAGGTTGGCTGGGGCAGAAGAGGAGAATAAAAGGGTGAATAATAATGTAGGTAGAGCAGAGCCAGAGTAAGATCCTCAGGGTGGTGGAAGAGCTGGAGGTTGATGCAGAAACCAACAGTTCATTCTGGGGAGACTTTCAGCTGATTCAGCAGAAGGTGAATATCTCATTTTCTGGAGGAAGAAGCTTTCAACCAGCCATTTCCAGTGAAACTCCAAATGAGCACTTTTCCTTTGCTCCTCCTTTGAAATTAATGCAGGAATCAGCAGAACAGTGCAAAGTGTAACTGCATTTCCTTTTGCTTTTGCTTTCCCACATGAAAGGAATCTTGTTGAATAACTAAAATCTTCCTGAAATTCTTCTTTCCTCCTCAGGGAGCTGAATGTGCAAACAGCTCTGAAGTTTGTTCATACCTCTTTTCATGGAGTTGGACATGACTACGTGCAGTTGGCTTTCAAAGCGTTTGGCTTCCAGCCTCCCATTCCAGTACCTGAACAAAAAGATCCAGATCCAGACTTCTCCACTGTCAAATGCCCAAATCCTGAAGAAGGGGAATGTGTGCTGGTACTTTTGTTTCTATTTCATCAGATTTCTATGAGCTTTCCTCTGTTTGGGTATGATAGTATTGAAAAATCAAGGAAGAGAACAGGGAGTACCTGGCTTTCAGTTAATACAGTGGGCAAGCTGTATGAGATTATATATGCATGTAATATTGAAGTAGGAAGACTGGGTTTATTTGCTCTTGTGATTTTGTTCTTCCCATCCCTCTTCTCCCACCAGGAGTTGTCGCTGAGGCTTGCAGAGAAGGAAAGTGCTAAGGTAGTAGTGGCCACTGATCCAGATGCAGATCGACTAGCAGTGGCGGAACAGCAGGAGAAGTAAGTGATGGGATCATTTCTTTTCTCTCTTTCTGCAGAAGTAGTAGTGAAAAGGCACAGAATGTCATAAATCCCAGACTGGTTTGGGTTGGGAGGGACCTCATCCAGTTCCAACCCCCTGCCATGGGTAGGGATGCCTACTAGACCAGGTTGATTGAGGCCTATCAAACCTGGCTGTGAACAGTGCCAGGGATGGAGCATTCACCAGATCTATTCATGTTACAGTAAAAGGCCAAATTAAACTGTTCAGTGGTTACTGAAGACAGCAAAATCTTGTTGTTGCTGTATTTTCACTTCTGTTAGGCAAACCTTCTGCCTTGGGACTGTAGCTCTTGGGGGTTTTATGTTTCTTTGTTTTTCCCTGGCTGCTTCATATTGAATGGAAACTATTTTTCTTCCACTGGCAGGCCCAAATTCTGATCACTGTGTAAGTAGCTGTCTGCAATACACCTGACTGCAGTGTATAGAATCATGGAATGGGTTGGAAGGGAGCTTAAAGCTTCTCCAGTTCCAACCCCCTGCCATGGGCAGGGACCCCTTCCACTGGAGCAGCTTGCTCCAAGCCCCTGTGTCCAACCTGGCCTTGAGCACTGCCAGGGATGGGGCAGCCACAGCTTCTCTGGGCACCCTGTGCCAGCGCCTCAGCACCCTCACAGGGAACAACATGCTTGTGTCCAACCTAAACCTACCTCCCCTCCTTCAGTTTAAAGCCATTCCCCTTGGCCTCTCAAGTATTGGCTGTATAGATTGCTATACTCCTGTTTGATAAGCTAAAAAGGTCTAAGCTATTCTAAAGCTGACAGTAAGGATACTCATTATGGTATCTTTACTTGCTAACAGAATGCACTGGGCTTGTCAGTCATTGAGACATGAGACGTGAAGTCCTGTTAATATGGTGGCTTTGTGTAGAGCAGCTTATCAGTAGTGCACTCAGATTCCTGTTCCAGTGCCTGCAGAAGCATCTCCCCCTGCGTGGATGCTCCTGGGAAACCTTGAATGAGCACTGACATTTGTATCCTGTCTGCAGTGGGTGCTGGAAGGTGTTCACTGGCAATGAGCTAGCAGCTTTGTTTGGGTGGTGGATGTTCTCATGCTGGAAGGAAAACTGCTCTGAAGATGCTGATGTGAAGAACATTTACATGTTGGCGACCACAGTGTCCTCAAAGATTCTGAGGGCAATTGCACTTAAAGAAGGATTTCACTTTGAAGTAAGTGTGGGGTTTATGAGTAAAATCTCATTGCCACGTTCTCCATTTAGCTCCCTTCTCTTCTGACTTTATGAAATGGAGAAACAGATGACTTCCAGTCTTTTGGCTTGGAGTTATATATACATTCCAGTGTGTAAAGAGTGCTTGTTTTACCTGAACAGGTCTGATTTCCATGGAGAATCATAGAATGGTTTGGGTTGGAAAGGACCTTAAAATCATCCAGTTCCAAACCCCCTGCCATGGGCAGGGATCCCTCGCACTAAACCATGGCACCTAAAGCTCTGTCCAGCCTGGCCTTGAACACTCCCAGGGATGGAGCATTTACCACATCTGCAGCACATCTCAATGCACGTTACAGTGATTGCAGACTGTGAGATTTAAGGACATTTTCCTGGTTTTTGACAGAATTTCCCTGCATTTAAATCAAATTAACTTCTCAACTCACCTGCAAGGAGGCTGTAAGAGGTGACACAAGTTAAACCCTAACCTACATAAAATAGGAATACTTTTGTCATGGTTATTTCCCTAGAGGTAAATTCCTCTGTGCGAGAGAATGAAAGTTGTGCAACTCAGTGTTTCCTACACAAATGGAATGCTTTCTGATGGCTTTGTAACAAGCACTTAGAGGTTACACCATGTTCCTTCAGGTGCCCAGGTTACAAGTAGGTTTTCCTTCAGACTGTGACAGACAAAGGAGCTCCTTTGTTCAGACCTTTTAATGTAGTTTCATGAAGGACTTGGTAAAATAGGCATTGGGGCTGTCCCCAGTGACTGTATTTTACTTCCTGCATTCAAATTATGTCCTTGCTCTGATGTCTGAGACTGTCATAGGAGACTTAAGTGCTCTAGAGCTTTACACAAACATGTGAAGATCCAGGGCGTGCTCTAGAGCTTTACACAAACACGCAAAGATCCAGGGCTTGTTTTTAATACTTATCTAAATTAAAGCCATGTGTAGTAGGAAAAAACATTTTGCCAAACAATGAGGAATGAAAAACAAAGATGGAAAGTAACTGTGAGATGCATTTTGAGTGACTGGCCAAATAAGCTTCATCATAGAATCCCAGACTAGTTTGTGTTGGAACTGGAGGAGCTTAAAGGCAGGGACCCCTTCCACTGGAGCAGCTTGCTCCAAGCCCCTGTGTCCAACCTGGCCTTGAGCACTGCCAGGGATGGGGCAGCCACAGCTTCTCTGGGCACCCTGTGCCAGCGCCTCAGCACCCTCATGGGAGGACATTCAGTATTCAGGCAGGTTGGATGTTGCTGCCTTGTACTGAATTGCTGTATCTCTCGAAATCCCTTTCCTTTTGTGGAAAGGAACACATTTGACTGAAAAAAGGATGAGGAATTTACAGAACCCCTTGGTCTCCTCTAAATCATAGAATCAAAGAATCATAGAATAGTTAGGGTTGGAAAGGACCTTAGGCTCATCCAGTTCCAACCCCCCTGCCATGGGCAGGGACACCTCACACTAAACCATGGCACCCAAGGCTCTGTCCAACCTGGCCTTAAACACTGCCAGGGATGGAGCATTCACAACCTCCCTGGGCAACCCATTCCAGTGCCTCAGCACCCTCACAGGAAAGAATTTCTTCCTTATTTCCAATCTAAACTTCCCCTTTTTCAGTTTTAACCCATTACCCCTTGTCCTATCACTACAGTCCCTAATGAAGAGTCCATCCCCAGCATCCCCATAGGCCCCCTTCAGATATTGGAAGGCTGCTATGAGGTTTCCAGGTAGCCTTCTCTTCTTGCCCCTTCCTTCTCTCCACGAAGGACTTAAGATTCTGCCTGCTTTTGCATGATTTGAAGAGCACCAGCAGTGCTGTTCCCTCCATCACCCCAAATTGCTGTTTGTATTTGTAGAACTTTTCCTTTTGAGTAACTCTGTGCTGCTGTCTCACCTGATAAACCACCATGGAAGATCATTTCTGATCTCAGACTGAACCATGGTCTCTCAAGCACACTTACTCCTTGATTTGATACTCATGTCCTAGTTGAGTATTCCCTAGTAAAATGTTATCCAGTGACTCTTTGCCTTAGATTTATCATCTAAACTGAAGAGATGGCTTTTTCCCCCTTTCACCTTTATGTCTTTCCCCCTTTCTCCTTTATGTCTTACCCCCTCATCTGAAGCAGCCCAAAAGTGATGGGAATAGTGGATACACTTCTTCTTTGACTTGAAACTAAATTGAAAATATATATTTAACACATGCTTTATCTTTTCTGTTTCAGGAAACACTCCCTGGATTTAAGTGGATTGGAAGTAGAGTAAAAAACCTCCTAGATAATGGGAAAGAAGTTCTCTTTGCATTTGAAGAGTCTATTGGTAAATATGTTCATACTGTTTTAAAATGTTGAGAAGTGTGGGTAAATGGGACTAAAAGTGGTCTTAGCTATGAAACAAATCAAAAGCACTTTATTTCTGTTCATGTAGTTACTGGTATTGATATTTTGCTCTCATCAAATCAGTTTGCCAACTATGAGATAAATGATACATGAATCTCTGATTCTGGTGTTGTACTTGTGCAGTTTCCTGATACAAGCCTCGACTGGTACAGCTTGAAAGTCCTGAGATGCCAGAGCCAAGCTACTGTTGTTGTGTGGTCATTTAGCTGAGGTGAAGCACAGGAACTGTTCTTCATAGAATCATAGAACCATAGAATAGTGAGGGTTGGAAAGGACCTTAAGATCATCGAGTTGCAACCCCCCTGCTATGGGCAGGAACACCTCGCTCTAAACCATATCACCCAAGGCCTCATCCAACCTGGCCTTGAACACTGCCAGGGATGGAGCATTCACAACCTTCGTGGGCAACCCATTCCAGTGCCTCAGCACCCTAACAGGAAAGAATTTCCTCCTTATATCCAATCTAAACTTCCCCTGTTTCAGTCTGAACCCATCACCCCTTGTCCTATCACTGCAGTCCCTAATGAAGAGTCCCTCCCCAGCATCCCTATAGGCCCCCTTCAGACACTGGAAGCTGCTCTGAGGTCTCCACGCAGCTTCTCTTCTCCAGGCTCAACAGCCCCAACTTTCTCAGCCTGTCTTCATACAGGAGGTGCTCCAGTCCCCTGATCATTCTCGTGCCCTCCTCTGGACTTGTTCCAACAGCTCCATGTCCTTTTTATGTTGAGGACCCCAGAACTGCACACAATGCTCCAGGTGAGGTCTCAGGAGAGCAGAATAAAGGGGCAGGATCACCTCCTTTGACCTGCTGGTCACGCTCCTTTTGATGCAGCCCAGGATACGGTTGCTTTCTGGTCTGCAAGCGCACACTGAAGCCGGCTCATGTTCATTTTCTCATCAACCAGCACCCAAATCTTAATCAGTTTAATATCTCCCAGGTCCTGTCAGTGAGGACTCACTACTAATGGCTCTGTGGAACTGGGAGGAGGTTTGCTTTGGTCACACTCCCCATCACACTTGTAATGCAACCCCTTCAGGAGCTGTGCACTGTCCCCTCATACAATGTGAGAGGAATCCAGACATGTGCAGGAATAGCATTACATACCTTATGGAAGTGTGGGACTATTCCTGCTGACCTTGACTGGAGCACTCTATCTTGGTAATCTTGCTGACACCACTTACCCATGGAGAACTGTGTAGCGAATGTTTCAGCTATGGGAATTCTCCACTTAGGATAAATGGCAGCTTTTGGGACATCATATTCATGTATAATATGGTATTTGAAAATGAAGTGTAGAATCACAGCATGGTTTGGGTTGAAAGGGATGTTAAAGCTCATCTCGTTCCAGCCCCAAGCACAGGCAGGGACCCCTTCCCCTGGAGCAGCTTGCTCCAAGCCCCTGTGTCCAACCTGGCCTTGAGCACTGCCAGGGATGGGGCAGCCACAGCTCCTCTGGGCACCCTGTGCCAGCGCCTCAGCACCCTCACAGGGAAGAGCTTCTGCCTAAGAGCTCAGCTCAGTCTCCCCTCGGGCAGGTTCAAGCCATTCCCCTTGGCCTGGCCCTACAGGCCCTTGTCCCAAGCTCCTCTCCAGCTTTCCTGCAGCCCCTTTAGGCACTAGAAGGCTGAAGCACACACTGAAGATCTTGTTCATGCACCCCTTCACAAAGAAAGCATCCTGGCATTTGTGAGGAGCACTGATTTGGCGGTTACCAAGGCTGTATCTCTTGATTGATTCTAATTACTGACAAGACTCTTTGCAGTATTGATGTGCTTGCACAAAACAAGCTTATTTTTATGGTTAGCACTGACCTCTTATTGATCTGGAATGAATTGGTTAGAGCACCTATCTTTCCAACCCTACAATCCTAAGTTAATTTAGCTTTCTTAGACAATGGGAATGCATATGCAGTGATAAAACCAGTTTATGTACATTGGCCAATATTCTTTTACAGGGAGAAGGTTAAAAAGCCAATAAAGTAAATCAGTGCAGTAGTATCTGAGGTTACTTTTCTCATGATCAACTTGATTTCTAGGTTTCATGTGTGGCACATCAGTGTTGGATAAAGATGGTGTAAGTGCAGCTGTGGTCATAGCTGAAATGGCAACGTACCTGGAGGGCAAGAACCTCTCGCTAGCACAGAAACTCATTGAGATATATGAGACGTAAGTTGTATTTCCCATTAGTATGTTCCACTTCACTCTATAGGAGCTGGGAATAATGAAGCTTTTTAATGCATCCCTCAGCTGTTTTCTCATTGCAAACTGGTTTTTTCCTGATGCTATGATGAACTACAGTCTCCAGTATTACAGATACTCCTTAAATGCTCTGTCTCCCAAAGGACTAAAGAGGCCTTTCTTACTGTGAAAGAATTTTGCACTATAGATCCACCAGATCAAACTCATTAGATTCACACTATGTCACTTGTTATCTTCTGGTGTGTGGCTGTATCTTAGTTGTGCTCTGTGTGCCTCTCTTGAAACACCATTTAGACTTCAACACAGTCTGGGGATTGTTACGTGCTGCTCTTGCAGAGGTTCGTATTAGAACAGGGGTTAAAGGAATGGCCTGTGTTCAGTAGCTACAGGCAATTCACTGCAGCAAAATGAGGAACATGTTTGTGTCACAATTAAGTTATTTGCTGTGATAAACCCTGTTCATCAGTAGAAGTTCCTGTGCTCTAATGGAACTGGCAGCACAGCTACAGCAAATCATAGAATCCCAGACTGGTTTGGGTTGAAGGGACCTTAAAACTCCTCCAGCCCCAACCCCGGCCATGAGCAGGGACCCCTTCCACTGGAGCAGCTTGCTCCAAGCCCCTGTGTCCAACCTGGCCTTGAGCACTGCCAGGGATGGGGCAGCCACAGCTTCTCTGGGCACCCTGTGCCAGCGCCTCAGCACCCTCACAGGGAAGAGCTTCTGCCTAATATCCTGCCAGCCCCGCACCTGGTGAGCCCTTACATGAGGTCTGATTTGGGGTAGTAGTTTCAACTTGGATGGACTCATCAGTCGCCTTCCTCACAGGCTGTTGAAATAATCTGTTGTTATGGCTGTGGCAGACAAGTTTTGATGGTGAGGGAATGATACTGGGTATTAATTTCCTGAAGGCTTCCAAGCCAAATGTCTGGATTTTAGTTCTTTGGAGCTCAAAACTATGCTTGAGTTTATAAAATAGCGGAAGATGATCTGAGTAATGCAGCAAAATCTGCCATTTGCCTATAAATACCTGTTCCCACAGCTGTGACAACTGCATTCTTGTATTGCTTTTCCACACAGGAGCTTTCTTTAGTTAGTAAATGTAAAGCAAACTGAGTCTGGTAACTGAAAATGTTAATCTGCTTGTAGGTACGGATACCACATATCAAAGACTTCCTATTTCTTGTGCTATGATCCTCCTACTATCAAAAGGATATTTGAGAGACTTCGGAACTTTGATGCTCCTCAGTCTTATCCCAAACTTTGTGGCGTTTACAATATCTTACATGTACGAGATGTCACCACTGGCTATGACAGCAGCCAGCCAAATAAGATATCGGTGAGTTATGAAGGACTTTTGCAGGGCAATCATGGAATGGTTTGGGTTGGGAAGGACCTTAAGATCATCCAGTTCCAACCCCCTGCCATGGGTAGGGACCCCTTCCACTGGAGCAGCTTGCTCCAAGCCCCTGTGTCCAGCCTGGCCTTGAGCACTGCCAGGGATGGGGCAGCCACAGCTTCTCTGGGCACCCTGTGCCAGCGCCTCAGCACCCTCACAGGGAAGAGCTTCTGCCTTATCTCCAGCCTGAACTTCCCCTGTTTCAGCTTGAACCCATCACCCCTTGTCCTATCACTACAGTCCCTAATGAAGAGTCCCTCCCCAGCATCCTTGTAGCCCCCTTCACACACTGGAAGCTGCTCTGAGGTCTCCACGCAGCTTCTCTTCTCCAGGCTTAACAGCCCCAATGTTCTCAGCCTGGCTCCATACAGGAGCTGCTCCAGCCCCTGAGCATCCCCGTGGCCTCCTCTGGACTTGCTCCAACAGCTCCATCCCCTCCTTATGTTGGGGACACCATTACAGCACAGAGTGTTGCAAGTGGGGTGTTGCAAGAGCAGAATAGACTTAAAAGTATTAATAAGTAATGTAAGAAAGCAAGTATTCACTTATTTTCATATAACAATGAATTGATATTATTAGTTGAAGGGAGCTTGGTGTTCTGCAACTCTGAAGCTGTCTAGCAGGCTTCCAGATGTTGGAATTCCAACTGGAGCAAGAGGCTGTTCTGTTATCCTTAAATACTGAGTCTCATCAGACTGAAATGCCTTGTTCTTGCCTTGCATTGGCTGGTGGATGTATACAGGAGGGGATTCCAGCATGTCTATTTAGCTTTGTACCTACTGAATGTTGTAGTTAACACCAGCCAAACATAAATTCACCCACTTTTGTGGAAGTTGGGGCATTGTGTAATAAATTGATGTTGGTTTTGTAGGTGCTGCCAGTGAGTAAAAGCAGCCAGATGATCACTTTTACCTTCCAAAATGGTTGCGTTGCCACCCTTCGGACAAGTGGGACAGAACCAAAGATCAAGTACTATGCAGAGATGTGTGCACTGCCTGAGCAGAGGTAAGCAGAGGGGTGCGTGCATACTGCAACATGCCTTTGGGATGAAAGTCAATAGAAAGGAACCAATTCCTTGCCTGTGATCGATTCCTCTGATACCTCCTTGGAGACCTGAGCCTCACTGACTGTTCCACCCTGTTAAACTCACCAGTGATGCACATTCCTGCTCCTAAGGGACCCCCTCTGTAGTGGATAAGACAAAGAACTGAATTTTTGGCATCTGCTGCTTGAGGAGACTCATTTATTAACCCAGTTCCTCATTCACTTCAAATTAAAGAGTGATTAAGTGCTGCTGATGGCATGTAGCTTAAACCCAGGTGAATTCTTATTGCGTTTGGGAATCTGTGTTGCTCTGAGCTACTGGAATAGTAGTAAAGGTCTGTCCCGTTTTGACAGCCACCTGGGTTAAGCTATTCCCAGTTTAAAAGAGGTGGGTGCAAATACAGGGTGTGTTTGCACCACTGAAATCAGGTGTGTGTATGAGCCTAGCTTCTCAGTCTAGTTAATGGAGAGAAGCAGCTCTTGAACTGGATTCCTAACCTGAATTGCAGCAATATCCCCCCTTTTAGACTCTGATTCCGACATTCCTGTGGAGCAGAGAGTAGAAATAATATATAGGGGCCTCTGATTTGCTGTTTCTTTCTACTTATTGGCAGGAATTCAGGCTGAGCATAGCTTTATCACTGAACGTCTTGGTCAGATTTAGGCAGTCCATGGATAGACTGTGAGTGGTAGATAGCCCTTGCTTGGAAAATGTACACGTGAGGACATACACAAATCCATGCCTAGACAGTTTTCCAGATTGCTGAAGTTTTCTTTAAATGATGGTTCATTGCTATATATAGAATTATAGAACCACAGACTGGTTTGGGTTGAAGAGACCTTAAAGCTCATCCGGTTCCAACCCCTGCCATGGACAGGGACCCCTTCCACTGGAGCAGCTTGCTCCAAGCCCCTGTGTCCAACCTGGCCTTGAGCACTGCCAGGGATGGGGCAGCCACAGCTTCTCTGGGCACCCTGTGCCAGCGCCTCAGCATCCTCATAGGAGGAACTACATGAAGGGCATCAACACATGTACGGCCTATCTTCTGCATCATGCTTTTAGTTGTTCTGTATTGACCATGGGATAACAGCAGGGCAGGGAAGTGGTGATTCTATATCCCAGTTTTCTGAGTGGCAGCTTTTGCTAGAACCTTGTTATTTATTCAGTCAGAGAGCTTTCTGCTCATGTGGCATGTGAAAGCACTTCTTATGTGGGTATGGAAGTTCTCACTTCAGTTAGAACATGTTTCCATGAACCTGGGAGTGGGCAACATCCCACTTGGTGAAAGAAAAGGTGAGGTATATTTAGGGTAAAAAGCTACACCAAAAAGGAAGAAATAAATGCCAGAAATGCTGTCTTTAACCTAATCTTAATACAAGTGAAGGCCAGACATGGGTAGTGCAGAGAAACAACAGACAGGAGGATGCTTTGCATCATTTGAGCTTCTGCTGCTGTTCATTCCGGTAAGTCAGAAAAGCACATTGACATTTAATTTTAGTTACTACCTGTGGTTAATGTCCATTATTGTCAGGAACACAAAATGGCCAACAGCATCCTGGCTTGTGTCAGCAGGGCCAGGGCAGGGATTGTGCCCCTGCACTGGGCACTGGTGAGGCTGCACCTCGGATCCTGTGCTCAGCTCTGGGCCCCTCACTGCAAGAGAGACATTGAGGGGCTGGAGCGGGGCCAGAGAAGGGAATGGAGCTGGTGCAGGGCCTGGAGCCCAAGTGTGATGGGGAAGGGCTGAGAGACCTGGGGGGTTCAGATGGAGAAGAGAAGGCTCAGGGGGGACCTGATGGCTGCCTCCAAGTGCCTGAGAGGAGGATGGAGCCAGGAGGGGCTGGGCTCTGCTCCCAAGGAACAAGGGATGGGACAAGAGGAACCGGCCTCAAGCTGCACCAGGGCAGGTTTAGATGGAGCTGAGGAGCAATTCCTGCCCCAGAGGGTGCTAAGGCATTGGAACAGGCTGCCCAGGGCAGGGCTGCAGGCACCGGCCCTGCAGGTATTTAACAGATGAATAGATGTGGCACTTAGGGACATGGGTTAGTGGTGGCCTTGGCAGTGCTGGGTTAATGGCTGGATTCAATGGCCTTAGAGGTCTTTTCCAACCTAAATGATTCTATGATTCTAAATTGAAAAGCTCTCAAGCTTCCCTGGTTCAAGGCATGAAGTGGCCTGTAGGAACCTCCAGAGGCATCCCTCCCTGTAACAGCATTGCAAATACTCTGGCTTGCTGCTTATTGATTATTCTGAAGAGCTGAACATCAGGAAAGCCAGTTTAACAACAGCATTTAGGGGTGGTTTCTTTAGAAGGAAGCGGTGACCTGAAGTGCAATGATGGATTCTCAGTTCCACAAATGAAGCAAGCAGATGTAAATAAGCCTGTTTTGCCTTCTCTCTATTAAAACCAGGCTGAGTTCCTCTCCTTCCACTGAGCCTTCTGGCACAGGGTTATGCATTTTTAAAGCAGTTTTGCAATGCATTAGTGCATGTGGATCAAATGAATGTCTGGGCATTTAAATAGGGAAAGGATCAGTGCAATACAGTGTCCTCTTCTGAGCCATGACACTTTGCCTTGATTACTCAATCCTCCTAAATGGCTCTTTAGCCAAAATACAATCAGAAACCCTAGATCATAGAATCATAGAACCGTTTGGGTTGGAATGGACCTTAAGATCATTCAGTTCCATTACCCCTTGCTATGGGCAGGGACACCTCAGCCTGGACCATGTCGCCCAAGATGGGCATCTGGCTGCTATGTAGAGGATAATATGGGGTTTCTGCCTCCTCTTGGTAGCTCATTCTTACTTTTAAACCCATTTACACTCCGTGCCTGACCAGTCTTGCATTGGTTTTGCAGGTAGGAGTTGGAGTTGTTGTGTCAGCCTGGAGCCCTCTAGTGGAGATTAATTTGTTCTTTAATTAAATGAATTTAAATTGATACTGCAGTAGTCCTCATGGAAAAGTAGCTGGTTGAAGTGAGAAGGTTGAAGTGAGAAGGTTGTGATGCTGGTAGGAAACGCAACAGCTCCATCACCATCAGATCCTGCTTTTCAGGTTGTAAATGGATGCTTGGTGTGTATCAGACCTCTGACACTGTCTTGTTCTCTTGTCTAGTGACAGAAACGTGCTGGAAGAAGAACTTCAGAAGCTGATTGAAGCTTTGATTGAGAACTTCCTTGAACCTGATAAGAATGGACTGATCTGGCGCTCGGCTTAGATCTGCTGGCCCTGGTGTTCAGAGCAGTGACCCTCTGCCCTGTGTCACAAAGGAACCAAGAACACAACTCAGTTTAATATATATGTGTGTGTGTATGTGTGTGTGTGATAAACAGCTATGGTTTTAGTCTGTAAAGGAGCATTCTTCTGTCAGGTTTTCCCCAAAAGAAAATTGGAAAAGCAAATTGGGATAAGGAAAAGGATGGAATTTCTTCCTACAGTTCTCTATCCTTTTGACCAAAAGACTTGGTTAACCTGCACCAATGCAAATGAACTGCCCTCGTAGGTTTAAGACAGATCTTAACCACTAGATCATGTCTTCAACTCATTTCAGGTACCAAGTAGCCTTTGTGTGAAAAGGCTTTCTAATCAGATAGTCACTTAAAGGAAGCAATTGCTCCAGCCTGACAAAGAAGCCTGTTTCTTCCTAGCTGTTGTGTGTGAGTGTAGGTATCATGACAGCTCTTCATTTCCCAACAAGTGGAGGTAGAGTCCAGTGCTTTGCATTCCTTGTTTAGGCAGGTTGTTCAATATGACCTTTTTCAGCTCCTGAAGTAACTTTATGGTGTTCAAGGTGCTCTTGGTGCACTGTAACTTTCCTGTGTGTATCTTACTTACTCAACGGTGTAACAATAGTGGCTCCACTTGCAGCCTGGGTTTGGATTACACAGTGCTTCCAGAGGGATAGAAACTTACTCATTCCCTGGTTAAATTGCCCATTAGAATGACTTTGCAACTGCTTTCTTTTAGCCCATGGCCTGAAGGGAGAAAGAGACCTTAAACCTTTTAGTAAAGGTGTCAAAAATCCAGTAACTTTGACTGAAAATTCCAGTTGGTGACTTTTGGGGGGGTTTATGGCTTGAATTCCTATTGTCTGTGTATTACAAAAGGAGCAGACATGGAGGTGAGACCCGGACACCATCATATTTTCTTTTCTAGTTACTAAGCCATTACTTTTTGTGATGTCTTGTAAGCTAATTTCTGTTACAGCATCAATTGCAAATACTCTTTTTTTCTCTTTTAAGGCATATTTCTAACAACTTCCCATCTGTTTCCTACATTTGCTTGAGTAAAATGGTACAGCTCATCCCTTTTTCCCCCCCAGGAAATAGGCCAGTACAGAAGTTCTCATGGGTATATCTAGGATTTCAGAAAGCAAAAGCCATGTTTTGGCATAGAAAAGCCATGAAAGATACTTTAACTGAAGCAGTGCTTGAAGGAAAACTGGGTATTGATTAACTGAGAGTAATACTTGTTAATGTGTCCTAAATGGCTATAGAAGGCTCCAGAATGAAGTCAGGATGTTCTGGATATCTCCCTGCTATCACTTCACAGTAAAAGGAATAGATAAACTCAACTCTTAAGGACTCTATTGAAGGTTATGTGAGAACCTTAATGTAAAGCTCTTGTCTTGCCACTATTGTTAAATCCCTGTTTGTCCTCTCTCTTATTATACCCTTACGGCTGGATGTCACAGGGTTGGGCAGTGGGTTTGTGTGTGTCACATTTCCACAGCTCCAAAGAGCACCAGAGGTTCATGTTGGGTATCTCAAGCTGACAGCAGCTTTGCACTATAACCGTGGAGAAGTATTTTTGCTGTATATGAATGTACATGTGCTGCAGGAGGTCTGTGTTGCACAAAGTCTTGTTGGCCACTGATATTTATTTATTACTTTCGAAGGAAATGCTTCCAGATTGTTCTGCAATGGGGTGAAATGTATCTTAATGCCAAAAAACTTGGTTGGTTTTCCTTGACTGTATATTTGACTGATGGGGGGGGGAATGGGGTGAAAGCATTTACACTTAGGGTACCCTCATGTTGTTGTACAGTGCTTGGTAGGTGTCAGGAGGTGTGAAGGTACTTCTGACTGCTGCTTTGGCTTCGGCCTTCACAAAGAGGTGCAGATCTGGATCCCAGCTGCATGAAGTTGAAGGAGGACTCATCATTCCTTCAGTGGCAGCAGAGTAAAGCCTTGGGCGGATTGGATTCGTTCTTCAATAGCCTTTTAATAATAGAGAACAAATGGCTTGGAACCTAAGTCTGAACAAAGGTAAACCCTTTACAAAGCATAGTGTGTGTGGTAAGGCCAGCTCTGTGTGTATTGTAGCAGTTAGCAGTAGGATTTATGTCTTGAGTTAACGTTGATGCTCCTGCAAAGAGCAGGAACCTACATCTTCCCCCAGGGATCTGCTTTCTAGCAGTAGACAAGTGTTATAAATGCAGTATGGAAGCAAATTGTGCTTACGTTTTCCAATCAGCATGGTAACTGTTCATAGTTTAAATCTCTTTAATAATGAAGGCAAATACAGGGAGTTTAGAACCTGGAATTCTTCTCATCCATAGATTTGAGCAGTGAGTTAGAGATGTAGTGCTTCGGGAATGACAGCAACAGGCACAACGTGTTGAATGTATTTAAGGGTATAATAGCTATTGCTGTTGTTAAGCTGCTGCTACCATTGTTTTCCTACTGTATTTGAACTGTTGGATATATTTATACTGTTCCATTTGTGGAACTCCTCCTTTATCTCCTCCCTCTGATCTCGCTTCCCTTCTATTGTGTGAAGTTGTGTAGTTATCTTACTTTGTTCTACATTGTGTTGGAGTTTGTTGGGCTTGTGCACAACCTTCTTGCAGTTGTCAGCTCTTCTTTACTGCTTTCCAGATAAGAACAAAGGCTTTCCTGACTTGAGTAGGAAGCAGATAACAGATCAAAGTACACTGTGGATGATGCTTATTGGGAGCTTCCAGTTAAAATATGCCTCTTTAGAGGCTGGTCTGCAGCCAGTCATTGGCTTTAACTGTTCTTGTACAGCCATGACTTGGGTTTAGCATTTGTTGAAGTTAGGAGGGCTCAGGTTTGCCCTTTCCCTTCTTGATGTGACAGGTTTGATCCCTGTCTCACTCAGATACGTGATGAAGTCGGTTCCCTGGGTCTAGGACAAGACATCTGTAAGCACAGGGCTGCCAGGCAGGGTTGGACATCTATAACACAGCTTTTAGCTGAGTTGTTATACAGTGTCCAGTGTGTGGCTTAAATACCTTCAAGTCCTATTCAGGGGTCTCCTCCTGCACCTCTAGAGGATGCTTCCTGCCCCAGCACGAGGGAATCTTGACTCCTGCATGGAAGAGGAGGAGGAGGGAGTTTGTTTAACACAGGGTGAATGACTGGAAGCTTCAAGCACAGCTTGAGCTGTAGCCCAAAGTCACATAGCCCCTGCTTTGTGTCCTGGTGCCCATCCAAATGGGGGTCAGTCGTGCATCACTTGCCCTTCACTTCCCTTGCCCCCAGCAGGATGCACCTCCAAGGAGCCAGGTTTGCTTTGGGCTGGGCTTTTGCCTGAGGAGCTCTCATTTCCTTAACAGCAAATACCCACCTCTTCCTTCTGAGGAGGGGAAATACTTGGGTTTGTCATCCACAAAGTAAATTGAGAGCTAGAATTCAGTGTGTTTCAGATGTTGAGGTGAGTTACAGCACCCAGTATCACTGCCTTGGGTGATGCTTGGTGGTCTTGAGCTGCTCCTGTATCTCATACCTGTATGGTGAGATCCCTGGTGTTACCCATGGTGTAGCAGTACTTGGGAAGCACTTTGTGTCCCTGCTCTGTGTGGTTCCCAAAGCATTGGGGATTTCACCTCCTGCTTTATTGAAGGGGTGTATTGAGGGAGAAGTGGAATGATGGTTTCTATCATAGGGGCATGGTGGAGCGTGTGGTCTGCTTTGGAACGCACTTGGATGTTCTCTTTAATCTGAAAACCAATATTGCCATCACTTCATTTTGTCCCCCCCTTTTTGCCCTCTCCCCAGGTAAGAGTTGGGGCTCTTTGCATGGTGATGCCTTGTTGGTTAAAAGACCCAGGACGTTCCCCATCCTCCCCTTTGCTCCTCAGTAGCTTTGTACAGAGGTGATAGGAGTTATCTCCAGTTGCATCGTTCCCCTTGTCTGAATGCTGGGCAGTTCTGGATCTGTGCTCTTGTTTACCCAGTGCCTGTTCTGTCAAACCAGGAATACTCCAGCTGCAGAGTGGGAGTTTGCACTTTCCTGAACCGTTTCTGTGTTGCTCCATGGATTCAGCTCAATGAAGTGTTGTTAACAAGTAATAAACTCTTCTCTTCGTAGTAGCAATCCTGCATCTTTCTTCTGTCTTCTTCAGTCAGATGCTGGCAGCCCAAAAGCTGAGCTGGTGGGGAACTGGTCCTGCCTTGGGTTAGGAGGAGCACTGACAGTGATGCCCCAGGACCAGCAGCGTTCCCTGAAGGAGCTTCCCTGAAGTCCTCATGATGCTGGGTGAGATCTCTCCTCTCACACCAGGATGCTGTCCCCAACAGCATCCAACCCAGAGGCAGTACCCACCCAAAGGAGAGGCTTCAGCTCCAGGGGGTTCCACCAGAGCAGTCCCAGCATCCTCTTGCTGGTCTCCTTCTGCTGGAGCCTTCACGGCCTTCTCACACTCAAAGGGAAACTGAGGCATGGAGCAAAGAACAGAAGCACCACAGGTACGGCCAAATCCAGCCCCTGTCTCCTGAGGAGCAGCTCCTGGGCTGCTTCTGGTCCCCAGCTCCTCCCTCCTCCCAAGGCTAAGCTGTCAGATGGCTTCACATGGTGCATGGAAACCCTCTCTGAAGCTGCTGGTGTGGGCATCTCCAAGGGGAGGGATGGAAGCTGCTCTGGAAGCCTGCCCCATTGGGGTGGAAAGCAGCATCTCCATGGGTTTGGGGTCCCATTGGTCCATCCTAACCCATACAGAGCAGCATCTCCATGGGTTTGGGGTCCCATTGGTCCATCCTAACCCATACAGAGCAGCATCTCCATGGGTTTGGGGTCCCATTGGTCCATCCTAACCCATACAGAGCAGCATCTCCATGGGTTTATCAGCATCTCCATGGGTTTTCCCATTGGTCCATCCTGCCCATGCAGAGCAGCATCTCCATGGATGTGGGGAACATAGAGGTACCTCCTGCCCATGCAGAGCAGTGTCTCCATGGGTTGAGGACACAATGGCCCATCCTAACCCATGCAGAGCAGCATCTCCATGGGTTGGGGTCCCAATGGTCCATCCTAACCCATACAGAGCAGCATCTCCATGGGTTTGGGGTCCCATTGGTCCATCCTAACCCATACAGAGCAGCATCTCCATGGGTTTGGGGTCCCATTGGTCCATCCTAACCCATACAGAGCAGCATCTCCATGGGTTTGGGGTCCCATTGGTCCATCCTGCCCATGCAGAGCAGCATCTCCATGGGTTTGGGGTCCCATTGGTCCATCCTGCCCACACAGAGCAGCATCTCCATGGGTTTGGGGTCCCATTGGTCCATCCTAACCCATACAGAGCAGCATCTCCATGGGTTTGGGGTCCCATTGGTCCATCCTAACCCACACAGAGCAGCATCTCCATGGGTTTGGGGTCCCATTGGTCCATCCTGCCCATACAGAGCAGCATCTCCATGGGTTTGGGGTCCCATTGGTCCATCCTGCCTGCACAGAGCAGCATCTCCATGGGTTTGGGGTCCCATTGGTCCATCCTGCCCATGCAGAGCAGCATCTCCATGGATGTGGGGAACATAGAGGTACCTCCTGCCCATGCAGAGCAGTGTCTCCATGGGTTGAGGACACAATGGCCCATCCTAACCCATGCAGAGCAGCTTCTCTGTGGGTTTGGGGTCCCCATTGGTCCATCCTAACCCATACAGAGCAGCATCTCCATGGGTTTGGAGTCCCACTGGTCCATCCTGCCCATGCAGAGGAGCACCTCCATAGGTGTGTGGGGGTCTCATGGGTCTATCCTACCTGTGCAGAGCAGCATCTCCATGGGTCCACCCTGCCCACATAGAGCAGCATCTCCTTGGATTGAGGACACAATGGCCCATCCTACCCATGCAGAGCAGCATCTCCATGGGCTTAGGGAACACAGGGGCCCATCCTGCCTATGCAGAGCAGCATCTTCATGGGTTTGGGGGTTCTGGGGTCCATCCTGCCCATACAGAGCAGCATCCTCATGGACTGAGGACACAGGGGCCCATTCTGCACATGCAAAGCAGCATCTCCATAGCTTTGGGGGCTCAGGGGCTCACTGTGCCCCTGCAGAGCAGCATCTCCAAGGTGTTGGGGTGCAGGTTCTTGACTTGCACATTATAGAGGTTATTTTAGGCTCCTCTCCATGAAGAACATGGAAAACTCCCCAAAAAAGCTACCACAGAAAAGCCCTTCTCAAGGACATCCTTGAAGCAGGAAGGTCTGGGTAAGGAGTGAATAAATGGAGCACCGTTGACCATAGGACCAGTCCCACCAGTATAAAACCACAGGAGGGGGAAGGACCTGCAGGGAAGGGACTGGTTTTGCCTCCATCGAGCTGAGGCTGAGGAGCTTCACCAATTAGGGATGATGCTGATGATCATCTAAAAATAGGGATCTGTAAATGTCAGGGCGAGTGCTTGGGGACGTGCTGGGAGGATGGAGCAGCGCAGAGGGTGCCCGTGCATCCTTATGCAGGGTGAGGGACCAGCACTGCTCTGTCCTGGGGTGATCCTGCTCATCCCGGCTCTCTGAGACCCCCAAAGCTGGCTGATGGGGATCATCATGGGCAGCTATGGCCAGAAGCTGTTTCAGCCTGATGGGAGCTGCAGAAGATCCCAGCTCTGCTTTGGATGGGAGATGGGGTGAGGCTTTGGGACACCAGTCCCTCAATGTAAGCTATTTCCCAGTGACATCTGATAGGGGAAAACCTGAGTGTCCAGAATCAGGACCATGGATGATCCCAGCCCCATGAGTTGGGTGATGTGCTCAGGACCATGGATGATCCCAGCCCCATGAGTTGGGTGATGTGCTCAGCCCCATGGATGATCCCAGCCCCATGAGTTGGGTGATGTGCTCAGGACCATGGATGATCCCAGCCCCATGAGTTGGGTGATGTGCTCAGGACCATGGATGATCCCAGCCCCATGAGTTGGGTGATGTGCTCAGCACCATGGATGATCCCAGCCCCATGAGTTGGGTGATGTGCTCAGCCCCATGGATGATCCCAGGACCATGGATGATCCCAGCCCCATGGGTGATCCCAGCCCCTTGAGTTGGGTGATGTGCTCAGCCCCATGGATGATCCCAGCCCCATGAGTTGGGTGATGTCCACCATGATATACCCCAGAGTTGGTATCCAGCCCCATATATCCAGCCCCATGAGTTGGGTGATGTGCTCAGGACCATGGATGATCCAGCCCCATGAGTTGGGTGATCTGCATGGGTCCCACCATGAGTTGGGTGATGTGCTCAGGACCATGGATGATCCCAGCCCCATGAGTTGGGTGATGTGCTCGGGACCATGGATGATCCCAGCCCCATGAGTTGGGTGATGTGCTGGGACCATGGATGATCCCAGCCCCATGAGTTGGGTGATGTGCTCAGGACCATGGATGATCCCAGCCCCATGAGTTGGGTGATGTGCTCGGGACCATGGATGATCCCAGCCCCATGAGTTGGGTGATGTGCTCAGGACCATGGATGATCCCAGCCCCATGAGTTGGGTGATGTGCTCGGGACCATGGATGATCCCAGCCCCATGAGTTGGGTGATGTGCTCGGGACCATGGATGATCCCAGCCCCATGAATTGGGTGATGTGCTCAGGACCATGGATGATCCCAGCCCCATGGGTGATCCCAGCCCCATGAGTTGGGTGATGTGCTCAGCCCCATGGGTGATCCCAGCCCCATGAGTTGGGTGATGTGCTCAGGACCATGGATGATCCCAGCCCCATGGGTGATCCCAGCCCCATGAGTTGGGTGATGTGCTCAGGACCATGGATGATCCCAGCCCCATGGGTGATCCCAGCCCCATGAGTTGGGTGATGTGCAGCCAAAACCACCTCAGAGGTGCTCTAGTGCCAAAAGGTGGACCTCAGGGGCACAGGGACACCAACGTGTTCTCCCCATGTTACCCATCACTTCCACCCCTATGAGCTTCTCCTCCATCCCACAATCCCACCTATCCCAATGTGCCAAAAACATGTTTGAAACAGCTGGGAAAGCAGGTTTATTGTGAGGAATAATCCAGATTAGGGCAAAGATCCTTCCCCATCTGCCCAGTGGTGCTGGGCCAGCTCCCAGGGGGGATGAGGGGGACCCGTGTGGCAGGGAGGGTGTGAGGATGGGGGTTCAGCCCCCTTTGGGGTGTGGGGAGCAGCCTCCCATCCAGCCCTGCTTGAGCATCGCTGCCTGGTGCTGCCTGCCCCTGCCCATCTCTGACAGGTCCCCAGCTCCCTGATGCTGCACCTCCAGCATTATCCCAACCTGGCCAATGGAAGCACTCCGGGTACATAGAAGTGATGCTGTTTAATCCCAATTTCCTTGGCAGGCTGCAGGAAGGACAAACAGAGCAGGGGCTGCTGCATCCTTGGAGCCCCGAGTTCTCAGTGAACCTCGTGAGGTTTGAACCCCATTTCTGTGTGTTTTGTGCCCAAACCCTTCTGCAACAGAAGCTGGTTCAGTTTGTGCCTCAGTTTCCCCAGTGCTTGAGGGCAGTTCCCATCTCCTTGTCTTAAAGGAATACATGAAAAGCACAGAGGTTTTCTATCCTCTGCTTAATCCCTGTTCACAGAGGATGAGGATGGAGGAACCTGGGGTGAAGCATCCCGGGGTGAGCCTGCATGGGGAGGATGAACTGTTGTTAACACTGTGCATGCTTGGAAGGAGGAGACTGATGCCCTTCCCTGCCCAAACTCAGGGTACCGCAGCCCCACATCAGCAGGGAGCAGGATGATGCTCAACCCAGGTATCACCACTTGATAAACCAAGCAGCAACCACTGCATGGGGAGGTTTGGCCTCTTCTGCACCGAGCCCATGCTCAGCATCCACGGAGCAACTTCCACTAAACCTGAGCAAAACCACACCTGGGATACCCTGGTCCAGTGACATGAGCACCTACATCCCACAGGGATGTGTGCAGGGGGAAGATGGATGGATGGATGGATGGATGGATGGATGCAGGATGCAGGCAGGGTGGCCCGGTCCAACTTCAGCCGCACCCACATCCATCCCCTTGTCTAAAACTCACTGCTTGGCTCCTGCATGGATTTTCTTTGGGAAACAAGGACAGAAAACCAGATCTGAAAGAGCAGGGGCTGCAAAGCATCAGTGACTTGAAAGCATCTCACATGCAGGGCTTTTAAATAGAGAGGTTTGGGGGTTTTCTCTCTGTTTTGGGGACGAGCCACTGCAGAGGGCTCTGAGCATCCTGCACTTGGTTCGTATCCCAGATGCTGTTTCTATCCTGCGTTTCATTCGGCTCAAGGAGCCATTGGGATGATTTTCCTCTTGGGCAACACCTCACTGGGAGGTTCATATCCCTCTTCCAGAGCCCTCTGTGGGAAGGGACCACATGGAACCATGACAGCAGCTGCCTTTGGGGACCCAAAAGCACCTTTTGGGTCTGGGTTTTGCTAATCCAGAGGTTCCCTATTCCTGATCTGTCATCCATGGGGTAAGTGCCGTATGGAATAGCATTAACATCAGCAAGCCACAGGAACTGAGCTCCCACAGCTGGTTGCCCACCCAGGCACCACATCTCACCGCTCTCATGTCACCTTCACAGGGCTTTGCATCCCCAGGGAGGGCTGGTACCCAGTGAGGATGGGGAGTGCGATGCTCCCAATATCCCACTGCGGAAAGGAGGAATATCCTCATCCCTGGAGACCAACACCCACCACAACCCTCCCTTCAACCCCAGGGAAAGCTGGAGCAACCAGCTGCCCACAACAGCCACCCCCATTCCCAAAGGGATTTGGGTCTGGATGTGCTTGGCTGCTTTCCTATCTGCCCGAAGGCAATTTCCTTCCCATTATCTATCCCCAGGCACCGGATGCTCTGATTCCTGGTCCAACAAGCACCCATCTGCCTGCAAAAGGAACCCATGGGAGTGCTCAAGGCCAGGTTGGACACAGGGGCTTGGAGCAAGCTGCTCTATGGAAGGGGTCCCTGCCTGTGGCAGGGGTTGGAACTGGAGGAGCTTTAAGGTCCCTTCAACCCAAACCATTCCATGATTCCATGAAACCCCTCCAGCTGCTTCCCCCCTCACTGCAAGATGTTAAATCCCGAGGGTTTCCCATCCTCATCCCCTTGAATTGATGCTGCTCCGCTTGCGTCGCAGCCCGGGACAGCCCTCAATGCCCAGCAGTGCTCGCTCCCGGCATGCTGTGCTCTGCCAGATGTGGCTGCCAGATGTGCAAACCCAACCCATTGCCTTTTCCCTTGCTCTGGGGCTTCATTCTGGCTGCGTGGGGATGGGAAATGGAAAGAGGAGGTGGGGAAGTGGATGGAGGCGAGAGGCAGGCTGAGATTTCTTCCCCATTAACCTCAATAACTCATTGCATGGGGTGGTGAGGTGGGGACAGAGCCCACAAGCGCATAGGATAGGGAGAAAACCTCAGGAGATGGGAGTTTCTGCTGGAGCAGCTCGTCTCTGATGAGCTGAGCCATGGATCGGGACTGAGCTCCGGTGGGGAAGCAGCTCCCTGCTCAGCAGGACCAGCCCAGAGCATCCAGGATGCTCGTTTTGACTCCTGGTGCCGTATCCCTGGCTGAGCACAGCCCAAACGCATGGCTCTGCATCAGCTCCCGTTTCCCAGTTTGCCCACCTCCATACTGGGAGAAAAAGCAAAGGGGGGAAAAGCAAAGGGATAAAATGGAAAGGACCCTGCACCAGGTCGCATCCTTCCCAGAGCCTCTGGGATGGGAATCATTGTGCTTTCCCCAGCAGAGCTTTCCACCCGGCGGCTGAATGCACACACACGGAGGCTCAGGGACCGTAAATCCCCCAAACCCCTCACTTACAAACCCAACGCACCCGATTCCTGCTGCTCCTCGCATCAGGGATCCCAAAACACCAAGCAAACACGGGGGCTGGTCCAGCACGGATGTACGGATGCAGCCTCCATCCTCACCCCTGCCCAGCTTCCCCTATCATCCTCCCAGCAGGGAGAAAGGCAAACACGGATGCATCCCAATGCAACACTTCAGCTTGAAGCCCCCACATTCAGCATTTTAAGGTGCCAGAGTGCAAAAGCTACAGCTTCACTTTGGGACCGCTGCGGGTCGCAGCCCCGCGCTGCCCATCTCTCATTGCTCCGTTCCCTCACGGATTAGGCACCAAACCACCCCGGAGATAAAACCTCCTTCAGGAAACCCATTACCTGGATAAGTTTCCTCAGCTCCAGCCCCTGTTACCAGGGAAGGATCAGGACCGGCAGAGCCCGAGCTCTGTGTGCAAACCTCTGCATCCCTGCCCACCAAACCAAGCCAGGAGAAGGAGTTTCCAAGCAGCAGCAAAACTACGGAGGAGCCCATAGGCACCTTCCTCCAGCATCAGCATCACCTCAGTCGGGGGGATACAGGGAATCATCGCAAGGAGCTCTATAGAAAATGGACCACGGAGTGGATGCAGCTTGAGATATATTTGCTCTAGGATATACACCAGCTTCTAAAGCAACCACGGGTGGGTGAAGGAGGTCGAGGGCTTTGGGCTCGCTTGGTTTAAGTTACAAAGTGCTGACACTGGTCTAGGATACATCTTAGAGTGAGAGAAGGGCTGTCCCCGCGTGCGCTGCCAGGGGAGTTTCCTACCCAGCTGCATGGTTCTGTGCCTGGGAAGAGCTGGGAATGGCATTGACCAAAATGAAGTGGATCAACGGGCTTGGAAGGGGATGCGGGTTCCAAGGGGAGCGGCCGGATGGAGCGTTTTCACCTGTCTGAAGCCAAATAAAAGGGGAGAGCATCAGGAAATGCAGTCTTGCATCTCTCAAATAGAAATCTAATAGGAAAGAGAGCTGTACATGGTCAAAGTCAGGTCCAGGCTCCAGGAGCATCCAGGAGGACAGTCTCAGGTATGGCCCGCTGCTTCCCGGGATGCGCCAAGCAAACACTCACTGTGGATCCCGCAGTCCAATGGAGAAACCATGGGAAGCTGCCCCTAATCACCCCAGGAGCATCGGGGCTGCGTGTGCTGGTATCCTGCAGGAGGGATCAGGATGTGCTTCCCCCTGCCCACGGGCACTGGGATGGGGTGAATGGATCCAGTTCTGCTTCTGGAATCAGTGCGACAGGGTCGACTGGGGCATGGGCAGGGAGAGCTGGTCCAGAGCCCTCCCAGGAGGGTGCACCCCACTCTGATGCGTCCCAGCACCCATCCCTGAGGCCGGCTCATCCTCAGACACTAGTTTTCAGTGATGCCATGGCAAGGCGATGGGAATGGGGATGGGGATGAGGACGGGGAAAGAGAAGGGGATGGGGTGTGGATGGGGATGGGCATGAGGATGGGCATGAGGATGAGGATGGGGATGAGGATGGCGAAGGAGATGGGGATGGGGTGGGGATGGGCATGGGGATGAGGATGGGGAAGGAGATGGGGATAGGGTGGGGATGGGCATGAGGTTGAGGATGGGCATGAGGATGGGGATGGGAATGGGGAAGGGGATAAGGATGGGGATGGGCATGAGGATGGGGATGATGATGGGGATGATGATAGGGATGGGGATGAGGATGGGGATGATGCCAGGAGCAGAGGTGTCGAGGTGCGGCACAGTGCTTGGATGCCGGAGCAGGGACGGTGGGATACTGAGGATGCCATCAGAGGCCGGGGGTACCAATGGCGCTGGCACAGCGTGGATCAGCGTCCTGCTCGTAGCGGTAGTGGTACCCCTCCATCTGGTCCCGACAAGCCTCGCGGAGGTTATGGAGCCAACGCTTGATGCCGCGGCGGTTCAGGTAGAGCACCATGAGGAACACGATGCCGATGAGGGCCAGGACGATGCCAAAGAAGACGTAGGAGGCCGTTTCCAACCTGCCGGGCTCGCCGCCCTCAGCATCCACACACACGAGCCCCTCGGGCCGCAGGCGCAGCAGGACGGCCCCGCGCAGCGCCGGTGGCGCGGCACAACGCAGGCTGCGGGCATCGGGAACGCGGGCAACGGCGGCGGAGCGCAGCCAGGCCAGGAAGGGGCGCAGGGCACAGTCGCAGCTCAATGGGTTGGCTCCCAACGTGAGCCTCAAGCCCCTCAAGGCCGGAGCATCCAGGCTCCGCAGCTCGGCGGCCACCAGCCGCTGCAGGGAGTTGTTGCGCAGGTCCAGCTCCTCCAAGCCGGGGGTTAAGAGGGAGGCCGGCAGCGCCCGCAGCGCGTTGCCCGCCAGCTCCAGGCGCCGCAGGCTGAGGTTGCGCATGGCCAGGGCGAGCTGGTCCTCCAACGGGGCGGCCAAGAGCGCTTGGTTGAGCTGCAGCGTGCGCAGCAGGGGCACGCCGGCGAAGGCACCGGCGGCCACCGAGAGCAGGGGGTTGTGGCTCAGGTCGAGGGTGCGCAGCGCGGGCAGCCCTTGCAGGGCCATGTCCTCGATGGTGTGGATGTTGTCGTGGCGCAGGCGGAGCAGGCGGAGGTCCGGCAGCGGGCGGGCGGCGAAGGCGGCGCGGGGCAGGACGCTCAGGTTGCTGCCGGCGATGCTGAGGTTGTGCACGGTGAGCGGCAGCTCCTTGGGCGGCTCCTCCAGCCTCTCGTACCGGCACTGGACCTGCTCCGGGGTGGCCACGCAGTAACAGGCGGAAGGGCAGCCCCCGGGGGCGGCGGCGGGGGGCACGGCCAGCGGCAGGAGCGCGAACCCCAGCCAGGGCAGCCAGAGCCCGCTGCCCGCTGCCCGCTCCTGCCTGCGGGCCATGCTCGCTGCCCGGGCATGCAGGGGAAGGGGGGGCCGGGGGGTGCCGTGGGGGGGTGGAGGGGGTGATGGAGGGTGTGGGGGGGGCCGGACCTGCCTCTCTGCACCCCCCCCCCCGGGCTCAGCTGCCTCCGGCGCCGCGCACGCACCCGGCGGCTCTGCCGGCACCACCGGACGCGCCGCTGCCCAAATCGGGCTGGGGGGGGGGGGGAGGAGGAGGAGGAGGATGGGGAGGAGGAGGAGGAGGAAGGGAATGGGTTGGGCTGCCTGGCGCTGCGGGCTGGGCGGGGGAGAGCCGCGGGCGGCTGCCGTCGGGGGGGCGCGGCTCGGCTCGGCTCCGCTCGGCTTTACTCGGCTTTACTCGGCACGGCTCCATTGAGCTCCCTTCGGCTCTGCACGGATCGGTTCGGTTCCATTCGGCTCCGCTCGGCTCGGTTCGGACCCGCTCGCAAGCGCCGGCCCCCACGGTGCCCCGCTGCTGTGGGGGGTATGGGAGGGGGGGGACACGCTCCACTGCCCTGGGGGACACTGTCCCGGGAGGGTTTGGGGGGTGACCCCATCCCCATCAAGCCCGGGAGGGGCTGGGGGCTGTCCCTGTCACCCTCCATCCCCCGGTCCCCTTCCAGCCCCGGGGAGCGTTTTGCGGCCATCCCGATCCCTTTCCAAGCCCGCGAGTATCTGGAGGCTGTCCCGGTCCTTTCCCAACATGATGGGAGCTGGGGGCTGCTGCGGTCCCCCCCACCCGGAGCCCTGGGAAGGGATAAGGTCTGTCCCAGTCCCTTTCCAGCCCATGGAGGATTAGGGGGCTCTTTCAGTCCCCTTCCAACCCTGGTCCCCACATCCGGACACCCCACAGCATCCCTGAGACACGCACAGGCAGGATCATCCCCTGCCTCCAAGTTATCGCTGCTTTCGCGTTCTGGGACTCGATCACATCATCCCTTGTGGTTGCTCATCCCCTTCCCAGCTTCGTGGGGAGCCATGCGGTCGGTCCAGCCGCCGGGATGCCAACACTCCCCGGAAAGGTGATGCTGAGGGATGGGAGGTCATTGCTTTTCTTAGCCCGGCTTGGGAAAGCAGAGCTCCCAGCTTTGTTTTCTCTTCGTTGTGTCTGCCAGGCTAATAAAAGGCATTACCTCTGCTGTGAAGCTTGTTTCGGTCTCCCTGCCATTCCAGGGGGCTATCCATGGGGATTACAATCCCAAATCCGTGAGGGATGGGCATGGGATGGGCATGGGGTTTTTGGATGCTGAGGTGATGCTGTGTTTGGAGCCAGGAGTAGCAGCATGGTCAGCAGTGGGATTTGGGTGCTGGACCCCTTCTAAATCCCAGATCTGGACTACGGGTCACATTAAATAAACTCTATCCTGGGCATATTTTCTCTTAGATCTTCATTTTCCTCCTCGTCCTTGCCATGTTTCCCATAGGATTCCACTTCTTCCTCACTTTGGGATTCCTTCCACCTGCATTTTGCAGGGACAAGGTGAAGTTTGGATGCTGCCCCCAACCACCCCAAAACTGAGGAACCCCCTTATTTAAAGTGACAAACAACAGCCCGAGGACCAAAGGAAGCTCATGGAAGAGGCAAGGGGAGAAGAACTGACTTGGGAAGATCCCACATAACTGTGTGCTGTCAAGCACCCGAGTGTGGGGCAATGACCCCTCTCACATTGAAGGAGTGGGGAGAGGTAGATGTGGGTCGTGTGCTCCTCTCCCCCAAACAGCACTTTGGGGCCCATTGATCACATTTAATTGCTTATATTTAATGGGTCAATAAGTGGCCAATGGGTCCAGTGCTCTGCATGGATGTCCTGGCAAGCTCCCATGCTGGGATGCGGGCATCGCTTTAGTCCTTCCCCTGTGGCTCCTCTGCGAAGGAGCCTCTGTCATAAAGCCCAAGGATGAAGCAGGGCTCATCACTCCCTCTCCAAAAGCCATAAACCATGGTCAGCAAATGACATTAGAGGTGATGGGAGAGCACGAGGCGCTCTGCAGCTCCAACAGAGCTGAACCCTTTGACTTTGAAGGGTGGAGATGCTCCAAGGCTTGGAGGAGCCGTGTGCTCTCGTGTGTGCTGCAGCAGGGTGGCTTTGGGGACATAGGGACTTGTGTCTGGTGGGGCCATGGTGCTTTCCCTGCCTGCTGCAACATCCCCAGGGATGGCTGGGGTGTGTATGTGTGTGTGTATGGGGTGATGAACTCCCAGCATGGGAGATGGATCAGCCATCAAAGCTGCTGCTCCCCTGCACCCTATAGCATCTCAGCCTGGTCCAGCCCAAAGCCGCTTCAGGACCTCTGTTCCTCTCAGATGCAGGAGTGAAGGACAAGATTTCCCCCTCTTTCTCTTCAAATCTGCTGTTTTCTGACCTTTCTCCAGTTGGGTCATATCTGTCCTGAAGTGCAGAGACCCAAACCGAGCCTCCAGGGACCCCAAGGAGCAGAAGGACATCCCTATCTTCATCCCCAAAAATGGTCCCCTTTTGGGTTTATGGTCTCCTCTATTGGTCCTGCGTGTTCCTCTCTTCTCTACCAACGTTCCCCTGTCCTTCCTGATGGCCCTGGATCAGTTTTCCACCCCTTTGACCAGTCTGCACTCTCAGTCCTGATGTCTAGGCATTGACCACCAAGCTGATGCTCTTCATTTCTAGTTGTTAATGGTCACGCTGAACCCTGCACCTCCTCAAACATGGGCTCCCCTTTGACCCCTTGTTAGACATGGGTGGGTTTGGGGTCCTCCTAGGCTGTAATCCTGCTTTTGAAGCAGCACCAAAGACTGCTTGCATTAAAGATCTCCATTGTGCTGATGCCCACCACCATGGCACAGGGTGAGGTTAGGTTGGGCTGATGGGATTTGTTCCTACAATTCAATACACACGTTACTCATCCCCTTGCTGCCTTCTAGGGGTTTCCAAAGAGAACTGATTACTTACATGGTACCTTCATTAACCAGTGTAAAGCTGCACCGCTTCTGCTTCCCCCTCTTCAGTGATGGCCATGTTATCTGTTCAAGGGCCTGTAGGGACAGGGCAAGGGGAATGGCTTGAACCTGCCCCAGGGGAGACTGAGCTGAGCTCTTAGGCAGAAGCTCTTCCCTGTGAGGGTGCTGAGGCGCTGGCACAGGGTGCCCAGAGAAGCTGTGGCTGCCCCATCCCTGGCAGTGCTCAAGGCCAGGTTGGACACAGGGGCTGGTTCTCCCTTTGGGCTTCCCAGCTCCGTTCCCAGTACATCCTACCCTGGTTTCTCATTGCTGGTGCTGCTCTTGTTGCCTGATTGCAGATGGGTTTTCAGTAAAGCCTGGACCAAAAACACACCCAAAGCTTTTTCTGCCTCCTTCTCCCGGTGATGGCCTCATTCCTTCCCCCTCCACCCCTCCTCATTCCCCACTGCTGCAGAACGAGGCTGAAGCTCTTCTCCTCCTCCCCACCTCTCACTGGGGTCTCAGGATCTGTACTCATCCCTGTTACTTGGGCTTGGCTTTCCCTTGCAGTTTGCAGGCAGGGTGAAAACCAGATCTGGGTGTAAAGCTCCCACTGTCCCTGTGTTTCCATCCAGGGAGTTCATGCAAGGAGAGGAGCAGGAGAGCACGGATGGTGCTGAAACACTTCTGGTGCTCTCCATCCCTTAGCGGGCAATTAGCATCACTAAACCCATGGCCCTTGGTCTCCCCTATCACACAGGGATGGAGAGAAGGGGAGAGCTGGAGACATCGTAGGTTACTTAAAAAGGAAAACTAAATCATTCCCTGGCCTTTGAGCTTCTCCTGGGCACAGCATCAAGTCCTGCTCTGCAAAGGCTGAGCTGCTCCTGCAAGGGGATGCTCTTAGAACCATAGGATCATGGACCATGGAACCATACCACAGCCTGGGCATCAGTGGTGGGGAAGGGTTGTGACAGCATCATGAGATACATCAGGACACAGAAGGAAGGAGCAGAATGGAGCCATCACACGTGGTGCCTTTCCCTCTTGGATGGGGCATTTCTGCTTCTCCTTCTGACTCCCTTTGGGTTTTCCTTGCTGTTCCTGACGGTCCCATTCAAGTGGTGATTCTCTGCCCCAGCCACATGCTTTGGGGCAGTGAGGGAGCATCCCTGTCACTGCTAGGGAATCCTATCATCAGTAAACTGCAGGGTTTGAACCCAGCTCTCAACCTTTGCTCAGCATCCCTTTAAAACTCACACCGGAATTCCTCATTTCTCTGCAGGAGCATCCTTGGGAAAAGGCTGGGAAATGAGGAATGTTTCCTTTTGACATTTTCCACATAAATCTGTTGGAAATGGCACTTCTCACACTTAGAAAAATCCTCCCACCTGTATTTGCAAAAGGTTTGGCACTCAAGTGAGTGGTCGTGCTTCAGGTTCCGCTTCATCCCAGAGGATTTCTCTCCCTCTTTTGCTTGCATCTTGGGATTGAAAAGGCTTGGAAAAAGCTGCTTTTAACCCAGTGTGATGGCCTCCTCTGGACTCGCTCCAGCAGCTCCACATCCCTTCCAGTCCCATATCCCCCTTGGTCAGAGGATGATGAGGGTCATTGTGGTAGCACAGCCTTCATCCATCCCGCAAGGTCTCATCCCTGCTAATTGATGCATCAGCATCCGGAGAGCGGGGTGGAATTGGACCCGCTGAGCTAATGGCTGCATAGTTTAAGATGGTATCAAAGATTCTGCATTTAAATATGATGGGCTTGCAAATGCAGCTCTGCTGGGGCTGGCCGGGGTCACTGTGGTAGGAGTTGGGTTGGGGAGATGGCTCCTGATGAGCTGCAGAGGGAGAGGAAGGGGGAAAGCGAAGACATTGAACTGAGATCCCCTAGCATGGGATATGGCATCATCAGGATGGGTTTCCACCCCATATAGATGAAACCCTGGAGATGTGGACTGTGATGGGCAGACAAGGGTGCAGATTAATGGGTGCTGAGGCTTTGGGTGCCCACAGCCAGGTTTGGCTTTGTTGTGCATCCAGAACACAACAGATACACAAAGCCAACGCTGTACCAGCCCAGCAGGACAAATAATCCCCCTTGGCAAAGCCACAAGGCCCAGGAGGGGACTGATGGTCCCTTAAGCTCACCAGGGCTCGGGTACAAAGGCAGCTGGTCAGCAGAGCCCACGTTGTGTTTAACCACTCTATTTATACCACGCTACCTGATGGAGAGAGGAACCATTCCCCAAATGCCTGCTAAGCTACTAATGCTCTATAAATACTTTAGCAATAAATAATGAATAACCTGGATGGGCATTAAAGTGCAAACAGGAGGTGAAGGGCTCTCTCCCATTACCAGTCCCCTGAGAGCCGCACACAACCCTCTCCTCCCCAACTCTGCCTCGATGCGATTCCAGCTGCAGAGCCCTTAGTCACAGCAGTGACAATAGCATAGATCAGTGGCTCCATAGTGAAGAGGAACAAGCCAAAAATAGCCCGAGGGCACAGTCTTCCTCCCGATGGCATGCTGGCTCTGCTTGCATCAGTGGTTTTGCCTGTGGTGCTCCTCTACCTGCATGGAGTCAGACTCCTCTCCTCCCAAGGAGTCAGAGTCCTCTTCATCCCCAGAAAGCTCAGGAGAACACCGATGTGGGAAGTTTTATCCCATTCAGATGTAGGAGATGTGGTGAGCCTTGTCAGCGGGATGTGGTCCCCAAAAGTCACCGCTCCCATCCCTGGTACATGGGGAGGAACTCATCCTCATCATGATGGGATCCAATGGGATCGTTCCCACAGATGGTCCAAAGGGGCACCATGGACTCTTCCTACTTCTCACCAAGACAGAAAAGGAGATTAAATGAATGTATGGATGTGACATGGGATCATTTGGATCCCGTGTGCTACCATCCCAACCTGTGCTACTGAGGTCACAGGCTAACCGTGGGCTGGGGCTGATCAGAGACATCCATTCTGTGTCTGCACATCAGGGGCTCCCATGCTGCTCCAAAAGGGTCCTCACAACCCCAAATAGAAGTGGATGCTCTTGTTACCAGCTGTGAATGATCCATCCCAGGGTCCAATGTCCTCCTGGTGAAGACACCTTGGAAAACGGGGTTGTGGCTCCAAGCCCTTCTCCTGCAGCCTTGCTCTGCTGAAGCTGGGTATTAATACATCACCTGTCTGCAAACAGCTTAGAAGTGGCTCTGCTTCAGGAGAGAGGAAAGGGATGAGCTCTTCATCCCCCTGGCTTCATGGGATCTTCATGCTGAGCCATGGAGATGTGATCTGGGAGCTGTACCAGCCCTGCTTAAGACTCACTGGGTTGGGTACCAGCAAACCCTGTGCATCATGGCCTGCTTGGGCTCTTCTCTCTGGTTTTGCTCTTGTCCATGGCTATGGCAGTGAGGCCCAAGGTAGTCCTGCAGCAAGCCTGGGCTCTGGAGGTAATTCATGTATCTGAAGGGGGCATATAGGGATGCTGGGGATGGACTCTTCATTAGGGACTGTAGTGATAGGACAAGGGGTAATGGGTTAAAACTGAAACAGGGGAAGTTTAGATTGGATATAAGGGGGAAATTCTTCCCTGTGAGGGTGCTGAGGCACTGGAATGGGTGCCCAGGGAGGTTGTGAATGCTCCATCCCTGGCAGTGTTCAAGGCCAGGTTGGACGAGGCCTTGGGTAATATGGTTTAGAGCGAGGTGTCCCTGCCCATGGCAGGGGGTTGGAACTGGATGAACTTAAGGTCCTTTCCAACCCTAACTGTTCTATGATTCTATGGCTTGGAAGGGGATGATCACAAGGTTTTCCCCCCTGCAAAGGGGTGATGCTTCAGGTTTAGCTGGGGCTGGGGCTGCTGACCCCATCATGCCGATGTGATGTGTCTTAAGGACCTTGTAAACTCCCTACCTGCTAAAAAGAGATGTAGGGGTCAGGGTGGTGTGGGAACAGTGGAGCTGAACGTCCTTGAGTGAATTGCTTTGCTGGCACTTTTGCTGCCCCATGTTAAGTGTAGGCTTTAGACATCAACACACCATCATCACCATCATCACCATCACAGCCTCCTGGGGGCCAGGCTCAGCCTCCTCCATGCCATCCCCCATCCTGCACGGATGGAGAAGGAAGTCCCCAGGAGCATGTTGCTCCAAGAGAGTGTCCCCATAGCAACGTCCCCAGGTGACAACCGCATCCCCAAGGATCCCCATCCCTCCATCCTACCCTCACCATTCCCACAGGAGGACCTTAGAGCTTATCTCTGCCACCAGGCATCGCAACCACGACCTCACATCTCCATACTCAGGGTGCCCAGGAGCCACATCACTGAGCTTTAATTCAGTATTCTCAAGGTGAGTGTGTAATTTGTCATGTCTCCATTATTAATTGTCAGCTCTGATATGAGTGATTGTATCGGGTTGTCCCCCCTGGTCCCACACGCAGGAAAACGGATAGCTTTTGATTTGCTTGGTGGAGTAGCAAGAGCTCAGCTGGCAATGAAATATATCCCATAGAAGCACATGTCGGAGCGCAGAGGAAGCACAAGCAACCCGTCAGCCGTTTCCTCTCTAATAGCATCGCTCCCTTGGCTTCCACTTGACTTGGTAATTGGGGATGCTACAGGCAGCTCTGCAGCTGGGTATGAAGCTCAGTGAGCAGCGTGGGGTAGCGGGAGGTCGGCTCCCTCTCCATCACACCCTGTCACTTGTTTGACTATGGAAATGGGTTTGACACCCTCAAAAGCATGAGATAATAGTTCTCCAAAGGAATACAAAGAGGTCTGAAGGGCTCCAGGGGGTGTTCTGCGATGAGGAGAGAGGCAATTCAACTGAGGAGCACTTTGGAGCCCTTTATCACATTACCCATCCCACAGCAGCCAGACAGCACAGGGATGACCATTAAACAGCATAGGGATGACCATTAAAGAGCATAGGGATGACCATTAAAGAGCATAGGGATGACCATTAAACAGCATAGGGATGACCATTAAACAGCATAGGGATGACCATTAAACAGCATAGGGATGACCATTAAAGAGCATAGGGATGACCATTAAACAGCATAGGGATGACCATTAAACAGCATAGGGATGACCATTAAACAGCATAGGGATGACCATTAAAGAGCATAGGGATGACCATTAAACAGCATGGATGCTATCAGCCAGCTGAGCTGCACCAGGAGATGGGGAAGCGGTGATGGACAGAGGTGGCTCTGTTGCAGCCCAGCAATCCTGTTTATACCCTTCCTGTTGCATGTTAATGGCTTATGTTGCCTTATTAAACATATGTGCTCTTACCAATAGAGAGTGGCCCTGGTCTTGGTGATGACTGGGAGAGATCCAGCAGGTAAAATGCTGGGGACCCCTTTTCCCCCCTTGTAGCAGCTCAGATACACAAATGGGGTCTGTGTCAGGATTAAGAAATCCCTCTCAACACAGAGCGGGGTTGAGACAAACTTAACTCCAGCACAAACCCAGGCTGGGGGAGATGGGATGGAGCGGTCTGAGGAGAAGGACTTGGGGTGCTGGGTGAGGAGCAGCTCCCCATGACCTGGCTTCAGTGAGCGCTTGAGCCCAGAACCCCCCCATGTGCTGGGCTGCACCCCCAGAGCGTGAGCAGCCGCTCAGGGAGGGGATCCTGCCCTCCTCTGCACAGGGACCAGGCAAACGTGGCCTCCTCAGAGACAAGGAGAACCCAATGTAAGACCTCTGCAAGGAGAGCACGAGAGCCCTGTAGTCCCCAGCGACCCTAAACGACAGCTCCGACTTTGCTCCCCATGTCCCAAGGGGTGACGGACGTTTCACATACGGATGCTCCTCATCTCCCTTGGGGAACAGGGCTGTCGTGGTGCTGGGGCAGGATGCTGGGTGTGCAGCATCCCGCAGCTCACCTGCCATGAACCTGGCCTTGGCAGAATGAGCTTTATGGCGAGTTCTTCCTGAGGGAGAGGCGATGACGGTTCCAGAGCAAGGAGTGACAACAGAGCTAATGGCAGTGTTTAACAGCTCCTGCCTCCTGCCTGCGGAAGGGATGCTCCGGGGAGCAGCAGAGGCCAGCGAGCAGCAGCACTATAAATAACTTGCTGTGGGGACCTTCCACCTTCCCTTCTGTGCCACAGCCAGAAATAGGTTGCCTGGGGAAGCACCGGTGCATTAGTGAGGGCTGTAAAACATCAAGGGCTTTGGCTTGGGGAACTGAAACCCCAGCAAAAACGCAGGGAGGAAAATGAATCTGTTTTCTTCTATAAACCACAGTGATTTGATGGCTGGAAATGTATTTTAGGGGACTCGGAAACTAAAACCCACCGTGGATGGACCCTGAGGTTCCCCCAAGGGAGGAGATGGGTGAATGAAGGTGATGCAAAGGCTGTCCCAGCAGAGCAACGCATGGAGGCACCCCACATACTACAAGGTGATGCTGATGCTGTGTCCTTGGTGGCACTGTGAGGAGGAGGATGGTTCAGAAGGGCAACGGGGTGGTTCTGTGGGTGCTGTTGGGAGCTCCTTCCCAAGGGGCAACTATGGAGGAAGGGGCAATGTGCAAGGGGAAAGAGAAGGTGCTGGGCTCGCATTGGTTGTGGCCAGGGCTCATCCCAGCAATGGGGATAGATGCTGCCTCATTGGGATTGGTATGGATTGGTCACCAAGTGGTTGCACAGTGGTGTGGGATGAGCAATACTCCCTGCCGTTCCATGCGAGTACGGCTCATGGAGTTATGCTTGGAGCAGCCATCAGGTGTGGTGAGCTGGGACCTCTTCACCTTCAGCCTGCAGGATGTGAATGACAGAACCAGGGCTCTGCATTACCCACCCTTGGAGAACTTTCCTGCCTCTCCCCATCCATGGTGATGCCTCCAAACCTCCTCCAAGTCTTGTCCCTGCACCGTCCCTATCCGATGCCTTTGTCCTTCAGCCCAAACCGCACCAAGAGATCACGTCTATGATGTCTTGAGGAGAGCGTGGTACCAGTTGGAAGGTGGTTTGGGACAGAAGGCTCCAGCTGGGTGGGGAAGGTGCCTATGGGGAGGGACTGCTGTCGAAAGCAGCGCTGTGACTCAGCAGAGCTGGCAACCTGGTATTCCCCGTAGGAGCATCTTTAGCACCATGCATCAAAGTCGTGAACAGCCCACAGGAAACATCCCTCCAAAGCATCCCAAGCCTTGCAGAGGAGCCCTGGCTCTTGTCCCTTTGCTGCTCCTCACTCCTTGCACCCGAGCAGGGTGGGCTTTCCTCTGCCACCCGTGTCCCCATGGGCAGGGCAGCAGGGTGGCACCTGAGCAGAATGCTGCAGCCAGAAGGTTTGGCAGGAGAAGATGCAGACAGAGGAGGTGGTAACATCTGGTAAACGATGCTCCTGTTACTGCTGGTTTATTGTTCTTTAACGGCTGGTGTCTAAAACCTCAGCCAGCTCCATCAAGGTCATGCTGAAACCTTCTGAGAGCCAAAGCAAGGGCAGCTCCGGAGCTGCTGCATGGGAGGGGGAGCAAGGAGAACCCCCAGCTTTCAGAGTCATAGAAACAACTGGGTTGGAAAAGACCTTTGAGATCATCGAGTCCAAAGACTTCTCAAAGGCATTTCCTGAGTCACCTCCTCTGGGGACCTCTCTGCTGATGACGTGAGGTGATGTCCCTGCACCACAAGGGCAGGTACCTCTCAGCAGCCTGCAAGTAGCTTTATGCTGGGCTTCAAATAGAGGTTTAACCCCCTCCCAACCAAAGAGCTGCTACACGGAGGAGGGTTTAGGGATGAGCAAAGCTGATGTGAGCACGTCCAGAGTGGTTATGAACTTCAGAGCTGCTGGAATTGCTCAGCTCTGGTGATGCACCGAGGGTGTAGGAGCAGCTGGCATGGGAGCAGGTCCAGCTTGGTTGCTGGCATCCATCCTCACCTGAGGTTGGTGCACACAGGGGACAGGAGCAGGGAAGGCCACCTCCTTGTGCTGGCTGTTGGGACACAAGGTTGTCCCTGGTGTCTTGTTCTTGTTCAGGGGGAATCTAGGCTTTGTCAGCCCCTCTCCTCTCCCAGCCACAATCACCTCTTGAGGCTCAAAGAGGCTCCTTGGCATCTTCTTGGCATCATCATGGAGCTGTTGGAGCAAGTCCAGAGGAGGCCACGAGGATGCTCAGGGGCTGGAGCAGCTCCTGTATGGAGCCAGGCTGAGAACATTGGGGCTGTTGAGCCTGGAGAAGAGAAGCTGCGTGGAGACCTCAGAGCAGCTTCCAGTGTCTGAAGGGGGCTACAAGGATGCTGGGGAGGGACTCTTCATTAGGGACTGCAGTGATAGGACAAGGGGTGATGGGTTCAGACTGAAACAGGGGAAGCTCAGGTTGGAGTTAAGGCAGAAGCTCTTCCCTGTGAGGGTGCTGAGGCGCTGGCACAGGGTGCCCAGAGAAGCTGTGGCTGCCCCATCCCTGGCAGTGCTCAAGGCCAGGTTGGACACAGGGGCTTGGAGCAAGCTGCTCCAGTGGAAGGGGTCCCTGCCTGTGGCAGGGGTTGGAGCTGGAGGAGCTTTAAGGCCCCTTCATCCCAAACCATTCTATGATTGTCTTTGGGATGCTGCTAGAAGGGATGTGTGAAACAGCTGTTTCTGCAAGAGGAATCTGTCCATCCATCTTTGCTGTGGGTTGTCCCTTCCATCTACCCTCTCAGGGCTGTCCTCCATATACCATCATGTAGTGCAAGGTCCTCAGGTGTAGGATCAGACCCGAAGAAACCATCTCCACCATCTCCATTGAGGAAGCATCTCCCTCCTCTCCAGCACTGACTCATGCTGGTCCTTGACCTCTCTCCAGAGCAACCCATCCACCTTGCCATGGTCACCACTACCCCAGGGATGGAAGGAACCGCTCCTCCCTGAAGACCCCAGGACATTGGGTTGCTTGTGGCTGGCAGGAGTGATGGTCCAGCCATGGAGGTTCCTGTTTGCTGGTTGGAAGCCTGCACAAGGTTAGGAGAAAGCAGATGGCTCCTAATTGGCAGCACCAGTTTGCTTCCTGCTCTCTGGTTAAACCGGTAAATTAAGGCTTAAATCAGACTCTGCATGAATTAGGAGGCTGCTTGTAGTTATTCTGACATCCAGACAGACCCAGAGGCCTGGATTAAGGCTCTGCTTAATGTAAAGGATGGAAACCACACTCTTTCCCTATGAGGCCTGGGTTAAGGCTCTGCTTAATGTAAAGGATGGAAACCACACTCTTTCCCTATGAGGCCTGGGTTAAGGCTCTGCTTAATGTAAAGGATGGAAACCACACTCTTTCCCTATGGGGCCAAGCAGCAATGGGCTGAAGTGCTGGAGATGACACCAGCAAACTCCTCAGCCCCTGATGCCCAAGGTTCTGGGGGGAGAGCAAGAGGTCATGGACTTGACTACGTATTTCCTTGGTTATAGACATACGGGGCCACCTATGATGGGGCTACTGAGGACCACACACATCACTATGGGATGCGCCAACACAAGCAGGAGCCTGTGGCCTTGGTGGCAGCCAGGAAGTGTTCCAGGCCTCATCAGAGACCTGGGATATTTTTAACTGAAGCTGATTCCAATCAGTTGCAGCTCAATTAAGATAAGCAAAAATGAACTGAAAAGGGAGAGGTGCCTCTGGAGCACCCAAGAGCATCCCTTATGGGGCAGCATCTGTTTGTGGCTGGTCCAAAGATGTCCAAGTGCATTAACCCATGGAAAAGACCTATGTCCCTGTGCCAAGGCATTTCCACGTACCCAGGGTGCATCATGGACCCTTCCTGGCCTGACGTGACATGAATTCACACTTCAGAAAACCCAGGGACACAAGAACATGCTGAACATGCCTTCAGCTCCCGACCTTTATGTGCTTGTAGATGTACATGGCAGTTGGAGCTATTCGGTTGCCTGTCTGTGTGGCTCCTTTTATGCTTCCAGGCAATAGGTAGCAAAACCTCACTGTAAACCATCAATCCCACTGGCCCCAAATTCCTCCGGAGGTGAGGGCATGGGGTTGGAACTGGATGAGCGTTAAGGTCCCTTCAACCCAAACCATTCCATGATGATTGTTTCCCTGTCTCTGGGTACCATGCACTGCAACTGCAGCCCTGCCTCGGCACAGCAGCACCTTGCTGAGTCTGGAGCAGGGCACCTCGCTCTCAGCATGGATTTGGCATCACCCACATAAGGACTCATTGGAGCTCAGGGCGATGCTCTGGGTCTGGCCAAGGGATTCTTGTGCTGGTACATGGCAGTGGTGGCTGCAGGAGGATGGAGAGCAGCAGGAACCAGGCTGGGCTGGTTCTGATGTACCAGGGGCTGATCCTATGGGAGGACGAGGACAGGGTGCTCTGTGATGAGCACTGTCTCCTTGTGCTTTGGGTAACTGGAGTTGGATTTGGTCTCCATGGGGAGCCTGGAGAGAGCTTTTGATCCAGAGTGACCGTCCGTGCTCATCCTTGGGCTCTGAGACCCTCCTTAGAACTGGATACATGGAGCAATCCCAGGCACAGCTCCAGGCTGGGCAGAGAAGAGATTCAGAGCAGCCCAAGGAGAAGGACTTGGGGGTGCTGGGCAATGAGAAAATGAACATGAGCCGGCTTCAGTGTGCGCTTGAGCCCAGAAAGCAACCGTATCCTGGGCTGCATCAGAAGGACCGTGACCAGCAGGGCGAAGGAGGTGATCCTGCCCCTCTGCTCTGCTCTCGTGAGACCTCACCTGCAGCACTGGGTGCAGTTCTGGGGTCCTCAACATAAGGAGGACATGGAGCTGTTGGAACAAGTCCAGAGGAGGCCACGAGGATGCTCAGGGGCTGGAGCAGCTCCTGTATGGAGCCAGGCTGAGAACATTGGGGCTGTTGAGCCTGGAGAAGAGAAGCTGCGTGGAGACCTCAGAGCAGCTTCCAGTGTGTGAAGGGGGCTGCAAGGATGCTGGGGATGGACTCTTCATTAGGGACTGCAGTGATAGGACAAGGGGTGATGGGTTCAAACTGAAACAGGGGAAGTTTAGATTGGATATAAGGAGGAAATTCTTCCCTGTGAGGGTGCTGAGGCACTGGAATGGGTGCCCAGGGAGGTTGTGAATGCTCCATCCCTGGCAGTGTTCAAGGCCAGGTTGGACAGAGCCTTGGGTGCCATGGTTTAGTGTGAGGTGTCCCTGCCCATGGCAGGGGTTGGAACTGGATGATCTTAAGGTCCTTTCCAACCCAAACTATTCTATGATTCTATGATTCTATGATCATCACCTGCATCTGATCCACCCATGGGGTGGGATCCAGCCTCAGGAACCAGCAGTCAGGGTGTTTGATGGACCTTGGGATCTTGCTCTTGACCCCAGGGGTTTGTGCCATGGCCCAAGCTGTTGGGGAAGTTTGCTGTGTGATGGTCCCAGCCTGAGGGCTCAGTTGAGCATCCCGGGGCTGGATTTGGGGTGCAGTTGCACGTTGGTAATTCCCAGGAGGCTGAGAGGAGAAAGGAAAGCATCCATTGTGGCACTTGGGATGAAGAAGAAATTGGTAATGTTGGAAAACATGGAAGCAATGGTGGTGCTCACCTGGGAGGGAGGGTCTGGATATGGGCATTGCCTGTGGACAGGGAAGGGAGATGGCCTCGTGTCCTCAGTGCCATGGGTTAGTGGTGGCCTTTGCAGTGCTGTGGTAATGGTTGGACTTGATGATCCTAAAGGTCTTTTCCAACCTGGCTGATTCCATGATTCCATGATGGTAAAGAGCACGTCTCTGTCAAGGGCTGGCGCAGAACAGAGGCTGTAAGGAATTGCTCTGCAGCCCCATGCTACCCCTTGAGCCCCATTTCCATCCTCTCCACCCATCACTGCACTTAGCTCAGGATGAGCTGAAACCACCCCCAAACAGAAGGTTCTGATGGAAGCTACTCTGAAATCTCATGACCATCCCATCCAGGGAGCGCATTAACCTCTCAGCATGAACCACAACCACTGCTAATTAAACCTGGGTTTAGAGCAAATAGCTCCCAACAGGACAAGAGCCACACTACGTGCACTGCCTCCTCCGAGATGGTGTCCAAGGCTTTCAGAGACATGGTGAGAACGGCTCTGAATCCTTCAATGGAAGGGAGAGGGAGAGATGCTGCAAGCCCCCATGCAGTGATCTGGTATCAGTGGTCCTGAGATGTCCAATGAGAGCAACTGAGTGAGCATTACAGTGCTGTGGTCCCCCCTGCTAACCCCAGCCCATGCTGAGTCCCTCATAAGTCATAGAATCCCAGACTGGTTTGGGTTGGAAGGGAGCTTAAAGCTCCTCCAGCTCCAACCCCTTCCATGGGCAGGGACCCCTTCCACTGGAGCAGCTTGCTCCAAGCCCCTGTGTCCAACCTGGCCTTGAGCACTGCCAGGGATGGGGCAGCCACAGCTTCTCCATTCATCCCATCCCAGTCTCCCAGCACCCTCATAGGAAGACCTTCTTCCCTATCTCCAACTTCACCTTCCCCTGTTTCAGTTTGAACCCATCACCCCTTGTCCTATCACTGCAGTCCCTAATGAAGAGTCCCTCCCCAGCATCCTTGCAGCCTCCTTCACACACTGGAAGCTGCTCTGAGGTCTCCACGCAGCTTCTCTTCCCCAGGCTCAACAGCCCCAATGTTCTCAGCCTGGCTCCATACAGGAGCTGCTCCAGCCCCTGAGCATCCTCGTGGCCTCCTCTGGACTTGTTCCATCAGCTCCATGTCCTCCTTATGTGAAGGACCCCAGTACTGCACCCAGTGCTGCAAGTGATGGCATGGAGGTGTCTATTTTATCCCCAGCCTGTTTCCCACACTGACTCAAGATGCTGCTCTGCAGGGAATGGGTTGATACAGTCCTATGCATTGCCCAAGAGAGGAGGCAAGGTACCGAATCCCTCTCAATTTCCTAGCAATCAAGGAAATATTGATTATGCCCAACAGCACATTCGTGCTTCATCTCAGAGTGACAAATTCGGTGCTGCCATGCAGTAAATTCAGCAAAGCATCCACAATTAATGTGCAGCTCCTGCCTGTGCCTTTGGAGAGGCTGCCACGGCCTGATTGATAGCAGGAATTTTGCTAACTGCTTTAAGGAGCAAATTAAGGAGCAAGTTAAAGTCTCTGTGCTTTGGGCACTGAATAACAGCCTCCATGAGTAAGCATTAAGGTTGTCTTAGTGCAGATGGGCCCTTTGGCTGCTCCTGTAGGATCTCCCTCTTCGTGCAGCCCTTGTCAGCCCCACCGACACTAACAACACCCATGGGCACATGCAAAGCCAGTCTTAGGGCTCAGTTCTTGCTCCCACAGGAGGTTTCTATAAGCAGAGCTGATGCATGCTTCCATAGCAGACAAAGGTGCGAGATGGATCAGGTCTGAGCTCACCCCTAACCCCTGTATCTTGCAGACCTGTGCTCCGTGGCTGTCTCAGATGGAGCTGAGCAGCTCCAGGAGGTGCAGGAGCAGATGATGCTGGTCACCAGCCTGGGAGCCTTGGTTCATGCAGGGATAGGCAGAGCTGCAGCCCCACGCTTACCCCAGGCATGGCTCCCCCTGATCCCAGTGTAGGTGTTTAAAGCCTCCTTGCCAATGGGCGAGCACAGAGGAGACCACAGGAGCCACGGTGCAAACTAACATGGGCATGGAAAGGGAGAGAGCGACGCGATGAAAGGGATGCTGTTCCTGTTTTTAGGGGATGGATGGGAGAGCTGGAGGTGCATCAGACCTTACAGCAGCAGCTCAGTGTCTTGGAAAGCGAATGGCTCCAGGGAAGACTGCCTGTTAAAAGGAACAACAAGCACCAGTATCAATACTTACTAGAGAGCTCACCGTCACTTCTTGCTTGTCATCCAGGACAGGAGGTCAGGCAGAGCATCTGATACAAAGAAAGGGAAATGTAGAGGCTTTACAAACACATTTCCTTCAGTAAAACACTTCTGGAAGAGGGAAGATGAACAGCACAGAGCAGGCATGGAAAAGGCTGGGCAGGAATAGAGCTGCCTTGTTTGCATCCGAATGGGACGCATGGGAAGGGTTCAGGCACAGAGGACTTTGCCAGCGCCAATCTCCTAAAACCCAGCTCACGAACCCCTGCACTCAGGAGGCTGTTGGGATCGTTCCCATCAAGGTCTGATATTTACTGACCCTCATTGCTTCTGTTGGTGCTATTGTAAAATGAAACAGCATTGATCTGCTCTGAGAGGTCCCTGCATGGGGAAAGCGATGGCTGCTCAGCCAGCTCCAGGTCAGAAACACTGGAGACCAGGTCTGCTCCTACGTGAATGCTTTGGGGCAGCAGCCAAGAGGGGCTCCGTGTGTTCATATATTCCAAAGGCTTTGCTGCTGTTCTGGTTTCACCTGGGAATACCAAGAGGAGAAGCTGTGTAAACCCGGCACAGTTAGATGTCTCTGCAGGAAAAGCAGGCGAAGGTTGTTTAAAGAACAAAGGAGCACTGCAAATCCTAATAGCAGTGCAGAGTGTGCACAAAACAGGGCTCTAAGAGCCCATTGAAAATCAAGGGCCATTAAGGTATAAATAAGAAACTGAGAGGGGGGGGAAAGGGCCTCTGTACTATAAAGAGGGATGAGGAAGGAGAGCAGTTCACGGTAGGGAATGAAAGTGCTGCATCAGTCTGATGGCTCCATCAACAACCAGAGGGACTGGCTGGTATGTATGCTGGGAAACATGCCACCACCCCAGATGCTGCCTCCCCAGAGCAATCCTGATCACAGCCTCCTCTCCTGCGTTGCTGGAGTGACTGGATACAGAACTATGGGATGCAAAGCATCTCCATAGGGATGCTGGTGTGAACGGACCCCTCTGCAGAAAGGGTCTGCAAGCACAGGGTGAGAGGTGGTGTGTTAGCTGGTTTGTAACTGCCTGGGCTTCTTAGGTGACTTAGAGCTCTGTTCTTCAAGCCCTTGAGCAAGCTGCTCTAGGGGAAGGTGTCCCTGCCCATGGCAGGGGTTGGAACTGGATCAGCTTCAAGGTCCCTTCCAACCCAAACCAGTGTGGGATCTGATGATTCATCGTTCCCATGGGATTCTATGATTCTATGATTCTTTATTCCCATGTACTTCTGCTAAAACCCCAGCCAAGCCCTGGGAGGGCTCCCAGGAGATGCTTGGATACACACAGGGTTTTCTTCTGAGACCCCAAGCTCTGCTTAGTACTTTTCTAACATGACCCATGCAGTCACATCACATCCTACCTTCTAAGAGGCACCAAAGACCTGGTTTCCTCCTGCAGCTGATCTGATTGTCCCCATGTCCTGCTGGCTGTTGAACTCACAGTATCACAGCATCACAGTATGTTAGAGATTGGAAGGGACCTCAAAAGCTCATCCAGTCCAATCCCCCTGCAGAGCAGGAACACCCAGATAAGGTTACACAGGAACGGGTTTTGAATGGCTCCAGAGAAGGAGACTCCACAACCTCCCTGGGCAGCCTGGGCCAGTGTTCTGTCACCTCACTGAGAAGAAGTTTAAGTGGCACCTCTTGTGTTCCAGTTTGTACCCATTGCCCCTTGTCCTATCATTGTTTGCCACTGAGAAGAGCCTGGCTCCATCCTCGGGACACTCCCCCTTTATATATTTATATACACTAATAAGGTCACCCCTCAGTCTCCTCTCCTCCAAACTATAGAGACCCAGCTCCCTCAGTCTCTCCTCATAAGGGAGATGCTCCACTCCCTTCATCAGCTCAGTTGCCCTGCGCTGGACTCTCTCCAGCAGGTCCCTGTCCTTCTTAAACTGAGGGGCCCAGAACTGGACACAATATTCCAGATGCGGTCTCAGAACTCCACCAGGTTCTTGTCAGCCCACGCTTCCAGCCTGTCCAGCTCATCCTGCAGGGTGCTTCTCCCTTCCCAAGTGTCCATTTCCCCACTCAGTTTGGTGTCATTGGCAAGTTTTGGTATCATCCACAAAGCAGAAAGCAGCTGGGGAGGCAAGAGCAGGAGCAATGAGGCCATCTCATAACTGGGATTAGACAACCAACCCCTTCTGATTTCATCCAAAGGGTTCATGAGACCCCTTGCACCAGCCAGCAGCCTCAAAGCAGAGGTTTATGCCATGAATGAAGATGGCAATCTGCAGGTTTGAAGTCTTGCCTTGGTGAAACACCCATTTAATGCAAAACTGCCTTTGGATTCATACATGAGCAGATAGGAAGTCATGACTCCTCCATCACCTTGGAGCAAAACCATTGGCAAGTCACAGTGACCCAAGAGATCCACCACTGAGCACTAGAACCTGGAGACAGGAGATGTGATTCACTTTCCAGCTCTATTGGTGGGGTACGGTATGATCAGAACCGTGCAATCCTTATGGACTCAGTTCCCAAACTATAAAATGGGGATAATTCTGCTCTCTTATTTCTGGGTTGTCTTATGCAAACGGGAAACTCTTGGGGCTGTCACCATAACAAAGCCTCACTCATCATGGTCCCTTATAGCATGAGCAGTGAAGGAGGAGCACTGGGAGGGCAGAGCTGCATTCAAGTGATACCTAAGCATCACCTTCATACTAAGGGTTCTTGTATAAGCCTATAGCACCGTGAATGTCATGGCTTCTGGTTCAACTTGCTTATGGTCCACCTTTTCCTGTCTCTTTCTGAGTTATTCCAGTCCATCCCACCCCTGCTTTGTGTTGGCCATTTTCCCAGTGACTGCTGCTCTTCAAGAGGACTCTCTTGGACTCTGAAAGCAGACGGTGGAGGTAAGGAAAGGGTTTGAGTACTGAGGGAGAGGTGATGATGCTGTTTGGTGTCAAGGGAGGAGAGCCCTAAGTGCCAATGGATGATGGATGGATGTGATGTGAGGGTCACAACTGAAAGCATCTCCTCCCCCAGAGCCTGGGTTACACAAGGAAGGGATAACGAAGGGGAAGAACAAGCAGTTAAGTGGATCAAAAGGATTTACAGCTCCTGCACAAGACTGGGGAGGAAAACCCTGCAGGGTCCCAAGGGAACAGGGCTGATTGCACTTGGCTTTGCAGGAAGGTGACCCAGGGGCCAGGCAGTGCAGGGTTAAACAACTTCCCCCCCTTGCTGCCTTCTGACACTGCAGTATGATTTATCTGGGGGAAAGCCACGTTTTCACAGCCTCAACATCATAGCGTGACATTGTGGACCTTCAGTATTCCCCTGGCAAGGGGCTGAGTAAATGCCATTGCTGGTAAAGTCTAACGACCTCTCTGGAAACTGAGGGGCATTTGTAGTGTTCGACTTGGAGGAGGATTTTAAGAGCCTTTAGGGGCATGAAAGGATTAAATTCAGAGCACTACCTATTGAACAGCAAATATCCTAGACCTCTGTCCTGCCATATGAATGCTGAAGACGCCGTGAACAGCAGGAAAGGAGCATGGTCATGCTCTGTTGCCGTACAATGTAGTGCATCAAGGAACAGCTGGGGAGAATATTTTAGCATCAAACTAAAGGGAATAAAACAGATAACTGCTTAATGTGCATGGAGAGAGATCCAGAGCGTGCCCCAGGTGCTGGGGAAGCTATTTGTAAGCAGCCATGGCTTGTGAAATGAATTTCCCTTCATTATCTGTCGGGAGCTGACTGCAGCTCCTTTGCTCATGACACAGGTTTATTGCCAAGTTGTTTTGTGCTCTGCTGATGGCTCCTGAGTTGTCAGAGCTTCCCTTGCAAGTGTGAAGCTGGAAGGTGTTTTCAGTGAGCCCTGTGTCCTCGCTGGCTAACACAGGAAGAGGACACAGCAGGGACAGTCACATAGAGGAGGCGATTGCTGATGATGGGCCCGAGTGGACTGCAGTGATTTTGTCACTACAGGTTCCTTCCTGAGACAGATGCATTAGGAACCGTTTGGGGATATTGTGGAGGATGCCAAGGTGTAACTGCTTAACAGCAGAACAGAGTGAGAAAAGCTTTAAAGGCACCTTTGGGTTTCCTTTATACCTTCAGGAGCTTAGGTGGTGGGAATGAGAGTATCTGGGTGGGAATTCCCTCCCAGAGACATCCCATGGCACTGTGGCTCTTTGTATACCTCAGAATACCCTCCTCTGTGAGTGTGGCCATAGGAGAAGACATTCATGGTTTAGGGGGACCATAAAGTCAATCTGCTTCTTGAAAATGCTTGTGTGTCCAGTCCCAAAAGGAGTTGTTGAGGGCTTCATCCTCTTTTCCATCATTTCTGCTTGGAGCTCCTCACCCCGCAGTGCAAGCAGCCGGAGCGGTACACGGTGATGCTGACCACATCCTCACCATGAGCTGACTTGGGCTTTGGGAAGGAACAAGCTACACAGAGCTTGCACCTCTTCATGGGCAGCTCTTCTCCCCTTGGCTCTGCTCTTTCTCCAGTCCACAGCCATCATTAATCACACCCTGACCAGCTGCTGGAGGCTTTGTTTTAAAGCTCCCCAGGCAGCTCTGCAGAGAGTTCATTAAACACGAGCACTTGCCATCCTGAGAAGGAATTAAATGGGAGTTAACGTGTCTTAATGAGGAACTTAAATGCTGGGTAATAGAAATTACAGCTGAGCACTGCGGATTCGGATGCAGGGATGGGACACAGGGGACTCGGCGTGAAGTGCCCATGATCCTACCTCTTGCTGGCAGATGGAAACTGTCCCAGAAAGGGGATGATGTGTCGTGCTCTGCCCCTAAAAAGCTGCACTGGGAGAGGTGGGAGAAACATCCCTAGGATCCCGCATCCAAAGGCAATTTAGTGCACAGCAGGGTGCGATAGGCAGCTGAGCACAGGATTTAAGCGTGTTTGCAACGTGCTGCTAATGAAAACGATGGGGAGGGGGGAGATGGGCACAGAGAAAGATAAAAACAGGGGGCCAGGGACTGGAAACACAAGCTGGAGAGATCAAAGGACACGTGGTGATGATGGGGGGAAGCAATGGATGGCCACAGAAACAGGGCTGTCCCCTCAGAGGGCAATTAATACTTGATATACTTTGATGCTGCTTCACTCCTATATTTAACCTAAAGTCAACAAAGCTTCACAAGGAAGATGCTGGGCTTTGAGGAGCTGTTGGTACAGCTCAGACAGCTAAAGGGGAACCAGCGCTATGGTCCCCAAACCACCTTTGCACCCTGGTTGTGGGGTCAGCCTCAAATGGCAGCTCCCCTTTAGCAGGCTGGAGCAGTGAGATAGGGTTTTATGTTGTAAAGGGGTTGTTGAAGTTAAACTCCTCTCCAGGGAAGGTTTCCCCACAACCTTCTTGATGGGACCCCAGGGAACAAGCTTGGGTCCAGGTAGGACCAGCCCGTTCCTTTTGCTTTGGAGAGGCAGCGCAGTTGTGGCTTGGTTTAATGGAAAAGTGGCATTAAAAAAAAAGCAACAAAAAGCTTTATGATGTTAATATCTTATTTTCCTGATGTCGATACGTCTGGGGCTGATAAATATCCCCGTTTCCCTTTCTAAAGGCCAGCGCTTTAGGAGATAATGGGAAGTGGGTCTGCTTGGTGGTGGAGTATAGATCTTGATAAAATCTAATCAGCTGCTCAGGAATAGACTTAGGGGAGTGGGGAATTGATAGATAAAGCATCAGCTATTAAAAGAAACACCGAACAGCTTCTCTGGGCTGGCTAAATCAAGGAGCCCTTTATATTCACGTTCACGTGTACCGGCGGAAGAGGAATTGATGAGACCCGAGTTGTACTCTCGTGTCGGATTAAACTTTGATTTATGGCCTGAAAGATTATATTTAAATGTACCTTCTGTGGAAAATTCTTGTCTCCGTTTTTAGCAGCTCTTCTCCCTCCCAGCCAGGCACTTAGGCAAGAGAATTGCAGAGCTCTCATCTAGCAGAGCTGAAGAACCAAACGCATGTTTCAGGCATACAGGGGCTAAACTCTGCTCTCTGTTACATCCATTAACCCCACAAAGATCATTTTGGAAGCAATGTGCTCAAATAAGGAGAGCATAAAGCTCTGGCTACTTTTCTGATCCAAATCTGGTGTCTTTGGTGCTGTCACCCATCCTGGACTCTTGGGGTCTCACGCGTGGGGATTCACACTGTCAAGGGATGCTGGAAACATCAGAGGCCTTTCTCACCTTGTGTTGACCCATCTGTGATGGAGCTGCCTGCAGCTTTCCTTTCTCAAGTGGATTGGGTCTGTTCATCTCAGGCTTTGCACTGGTGCCACCAGTGCTGGGGGTCTCCTCACTGCATCACTGTGGTGCTCCAAGGATGCTCTTCAGTATTGAGCATCACCTCCACGTATCACAGGTGCATGTGATGCCTTTTGATGCTTTATTTAGCTGAGAACTAAGAATCATGCAAGAGCATCTTCTTGTCAGGAAGGGAGCTGGCAGCACCTAAGGGATCCTCTGTGAATAACTGCTTGCTGCATCTCACAAAAGGGGCTTTGCCAGGCTCAGTGCCCTCAGGCTTTGATGGACAGAGAGGTAGGAAGCGATGGGCAGATGAACAGCAAGGTTCAATACGAGCCCTCTGGGATGAAGTCCAAGTGCCAGGTGCAGAAGTGACCAGAAAGAGCTTTGCAGACAGAAAATGAAGGAAGAAATACTACTCAGGCAATAAAACAAGCACAAAGCAGGGCAGGGGGACCATGGTGTTGGTCCATGCAGGGTCAAGTGCTGACATTGCTCACCTGGGACAGGCTGCAGTGATGAATTGGAGATGGGAATTGTCCCCTTCCCTGGTGCAAAGTGCCTGGGGTGGGGTGACCATGGATGGACACAAGTGCCCCCCAAAGCTGCTTGGTTACCCCCATCCTCAGCTGAACAGAGGAGAGAAAATACAACGAGAAGCTCCTTGGTTGAGATAAGGGCAGTGAGAGATCTCTCACCAGTTGCCATCATGGGCAAAACAGACTCAACCTGAGAAAATCAGTTTTATTCATTACCAATTAAATCAGAACAGGATAATGAGAAGCAACCCCAAATCTCACAACAGGCAAAACCTTGTTGTGTAAACCCCATCCAGTGCCAATTCCTAAAACACTCATTGCAGTCCCCAGACTGCAACTGGGAAGGAATTGGGTAAGAAACAGATTTACTGATGGTCATGTCAGATGTGGTTGCATGGGGCTGTGGATGTCCTGGGTCTATCTGGGAGGGTTCTGTCCTGCAGGGAATGGTCAGGATTTGGGGTGGCAGCTTGTAATCACTGAAAATGAGTCAAATAGATGGGTCTTTCACCACTGATCTATTCCTGCAGTTGTTTCGTATTTCATTTCAAGGTTGAAGTCATGACCCTATCTGCTTTGGAGACGGATGGCAACGAAGCTGCTGGGCTCTTGGGCCACCCAGAAGTCTTGATGTGACCTTGGCCACTTCTGGAGACACTGAGAAATGGGTTTTGGAGGTAGCCGTGTCCCCAAAGGCACAGACAGGAGCTGGCAGCGCATCCCATCAGCATCCTAGCCTGGAAACAGCGAAGGAATAATTCTCACTGTCTTCTGATTTGTGGCTTTTGTGTCCCATGCTCTCAAGCTTCCCTCTGGAAGCACGAGGGCTGGAGAGAATAATGGGTTTGGCATGGAGACTGCTGCTCTCAAATAATCCCTGACTCCCAGAGCTGCTGCTTTAAGCCAAGTTCTTGTACAGCAGCTTGTGACGGTCTTGTGCTCCTGCATGGAGATGGTGCAGGTTGGTCCAGGATGCACACAAAGAGGGATTGATGTCTCTTTGGTGTGGTCCCCTGTATCTTCCAAGCCATGAGGCACAGGCAGCCCCACATCAACCTCTCCTCTCCTTGGCTTTGTCTCTATACTATAGTCACTGAGTCCAGATTTATTGAGCAGTCCATGGAATGATTTGCCTGGGCCTGGCTCCCAGGTGATGCTTGCCTGAGATTTCCATTCTCTGCTTCAGCGAGCCCATAGCAGATGCTTTTCTCTTGTTCTGCTGCAGATCACTGGCGTGGATAAAGACTGTTTGAAGTTACCAAACAGAAGGGAGAGGAGAAAACTGCACATCATTGATCGGATGATGGAAAGAGGCAAGAAAAGATGAGGTGGACTGGATATCGTGTGGGGCAGGGTCTGTCTTGCCTTCCTTCTGCAATGCTAGTGGAAGACCTTGGCCCCTCAGAACTAGAGGCACACTGCTGAGCAAATACCAGTCCTGTGGGGAGCCTATAGGGCTGAGGAGCAGCATAAATCCTATAGTTATCCCTTTAGGAAACTGCATTCACTGGGGGTGGCCAGGCTGGATGGGGCTTTGAGCAGCCCTGGTTGCTCACAGAGCAGTGTGTGTTGAAGGGACCCTAAAGCTCCTCCAGCTCCAACCCCTGCCATGGGGGTGCCACCTTCCACTAGAGCATCTTGCTCCAAGCCCCATCCAACATCACCTTGAACACTTCCAAGCCTCCGGTATGAGCAGCGCCCATCTCTCCCCTATCCCCTCAGTCCTATGAGGGAAACTGCTCTGAGATGGGTCAGACCAGCCTTGGCAGGGAGATAACACCCCCGGCACCAGCCTTGCTTGGAGATCAGGAGCATTTGACCAAGGGAAGAGGCTGCCTGGCTGGCTGCTGATGAAGAGCTCTCATTGCCACCTCCAGCAGCGTGCCAACAGCTATTTGCAAAGGGAACTGGCTCCGAGAGGGACATTAACCATTCACTTCCTCCCCCTCCTTTTCCTTCCAGTGCCTGTAACTGATCCTTCACAGCACCTCCTGCATGCCAAATGCGTTCTCTTGCTGGTTTCCAGGTCAGAACTGCAGCACCAGAAGGTTTTGTCTTTGCTCAGGTCCTGTGGGCAGCAGGGAAGACAAGGAGAGCCAACATTGTCCTTGTGGAACGTGACCTTGGAGTCACTCTGCACGTGAGGGCATGAATAGAATCAGGGAATCATGGAATGGTTTGGGTTGGAAAGGACCTTAAGTTTCTCACTGCAGGCTGAAGTCACTTCTATCTGCTGATAGACAGCAACATCAGAGGAGAACAGAGCTTGATGCTCCTCTTTACCTCTCACAGACCAGGAGAGCTCCAGGTGATGATGTGGTTTGCTGGGACAGAGAAAGCCCAGGTAAGAACCTGTGTTTCTACCCCCATGATGCCCTGGAGCAATCAGACCCGTTCCATTCAGGACCGAATAATGAAACCCCAGACTTTGTGGTATTGCTCAATATTTTGGCCTTGTCCTTCTGCTCATGGGGAGTTTTCCAGGCTTGACATTCCCATTAATCATGAAGGTGGCTTCGGGAATCCCCAAAGGATCAAAATCCTCCTTTTCCCTCAGGCCAGCCCATGTAATAAATGTGCCACCAATGGAACTTCCCATTCACCCCTGTTCCCCAAAGGCCTCTTGGTAGTTCATGGCTGAGCTGAGCTGAAATCCCTCCATCCCTCTCCCTGCAAAGGCAGGAGCTGTGCTCAGAGGGGACATTTCCCTGTCCTTTGGTGATCTTATCCCAGGTCTATTTGTACCACTTTTGTACCCAGCCTATTCCTGCTCTGGGTTGACTTTGCAAGGCTTCCAGCAAGCACTTTGGGTCATTCACACCTATTTTGCTTGCAGACTTCAGTTCCTCTGGTCACAGGCGGCCTTGGCATCATTATTCTTGTGAGGACCAGAAGCTTTTAGCCTGCTCTGTTTATGCTTTAAATGTCAGGATCAGTGGAGTCTGCAAACACAGAGAGGGAAAGGGTGGTACAAATGGTCCATCCTGATGCTAAAGCCAGGAACTGGGAGGAAATAGAGACTTAAAGGCTTAGAGAAAGGGTTGTGGGTGAGAAGAGGACGAGAGGGAGGAGAAATGGTGGTAATATCTCATAGAGACATGGAGGATCTCTCCTATAACAGAGGATAGTGCAGATAACTGCTAAATCTGCCACTAAACCCCCTGGCACTTTGAGAAGGATCCAAAGGAGCATGACCAGCAGGGCGAAGGAGGTGATCCTGCCCCTCTGCTCTGCTTTGGTGAGACCTCACTTGGAGCATTGTGTGCAGTGATGGGGTCCTTAATATAAGGAGGACATGGAGCTGTTGGAACAAGTCCAGAGGAGGCCAAGAGGATGCTCAGGGGCTGGAGCAGCTCCTGTATGGAGCCAGGCTGAGAACATTGGGACTGTTGAGCCTGGAGAAGAGAAGCTGCGTGGAGACCTCAGAGCAGCTTCCAGTGTGTGAAGGGGGCCTATAGGGATGCTGAGGATGGACTCTTCATCAGGGACTGCAGTGATAGGACAAGGGGTGATGGGTTCAGTCTGAAACAGGGGAAGTTCAGGTTGGAGATAAGGCAGAAGCTCTTCCCTGTGAGGGTGCTGAGGCGCTGGCACAGGGTGCCCAGAGAAGCTGTGGCTGCCCCATCCCTGGCAGTGCTCAAGGCCAGGTTGGACACAGGGGCTTGGAGCAAGCTGCTCCAGTGGAAGGGGTCCCTGCCCATGGCAGGGGTTGGGAATGGATGAGCTTTAAGGTCCCTTCATCCCAACCCATGCCATGGTTCTATGACTTTTTGTTATCAAGTTCTCAGCAAGTTTGCACTCTGCGGGCACCAGGACTCTGCCCCTGGGCAACAGAGAGGTGAGACCAGCGTCAGAAATGCCCCCAAAGCACCAAGTGACTGAGCTAGAACACAGATGTGTGCGCACTGATGGCAACCCCAGTTACATAGTACAGATGTGGTGAAGGTTCTGCATCACTTTGGGCTCCCTTGTGCTAGACGTGTCAGCAATTGTGATGGAGGATATGGGAGAGTGGAAGAGCTGCTGATAAATGAGGCACAAATGGAGAAATCCAGATGAACAAGGGGCTGTGAACTGCTATTGATGAACCCCTGAGATACCCAGTGCCCTGCACTGGAAACTGATTGCTTGATGACATGTCTTTATCCAAACACTGCTAACAAACACCTTTGCATATGTTATATGCAGTATAGAACAGTATATAACAGTATATATGCAGTATATAATAGTTACAATGCAGGTAAACCTATTAGAGACCCCTCTCAGGAGCAAAGCAGCACCTGGGGCTCATCCTGGGTTGACATCATGCCTTAGGGTCACCATCTGGAGGAGAATCCAAGAGCCTCCTTCTGGCAGATAATCAGGACCTAAGATCTGAAGGGGGCCTATAGGGATGCTGGGGAGGGACTCTTCATTAGGGACTGCAGTGATAGGACAAGGGGTGATGGGTTCAGACTGAAACAGGGGAAGTTTAGATTGGATCTAAGGAGGAAATTCTTCCCTGTGAGGGTGGTGAGGCACTGGAATGGGTTGCCCAGGGAGGTTGTGAATGCTCCATCCCTGGCAATGTTCAGGGCTAGGTTGGATGAGGCCTTGGGTACCATGGTTTAGTGTGAGGTGTCCCTGCCCATGGCAGGGGGTTGGAGCTTGATGACCTTGAGGTCCTTTCCAACCCAAACCATTCTATGATTCTATGTGTCCCAACAGGGAACAGGGGCAGCAGCGCGTGGCCAGAGCCCTGCAGCAAGGGTGGGATGGAGGATACAGACCTGACTCAGGTGCTGCTGCTTGCTTGTAAATGGGAGCTCAGGGAGGCTGCTCAGGAGCTAAACGGATTTGGTGAGGCACTCAGCTTGGACATGGGCTGTTAGAGAGATGGATGGGCACCATCTGCTTTACTAACATGAGGGCCACAGATGAGCGGGTTTGAGGCAGTGGATGCTGTCAGCTCTGTCACAGTGTCAGCTAGTCTCGTGTTGGAGGGATTTCAAACCCATCCTTTCTCTCCAAGAAGACACCGAAGCCAGATGGGAGCCCTCCCTGCCTAACCATCCGCCTCCCCAGGTCCTCCTGCGTGTCCTGGATGTGCTGTACAAGCTGTCCCCTTGCGGGATGACTGCAGGTAGCTTCACACCTCTCTGATGTCTTGCTTGCACAGGGAAAGGGTAGAAAAGGACCTGCAGGAACAACAGGGGAAAGGAAGAAATCTGGGGAGGGAGTTGTTTGGGAACAGCCACAAGGACAGGAATGGGGGAAATGAGGAGAAGCTGGATTGCTTTAGAAGAGGAGGGGTGCCAGAAGAGAGCTGGGTGGACTGGGAAGCAGGCAGAGACAAAAGGGGATCAAAGTGGGATATCAAAGGGATAAGTGGGAGCGCTGCTTGCCTTTAAATCCATATTATCCCTTTCAAAACTGCATTCTGCCTGTCAAAGGTCTCACAAGGAATTGCTGCTGTGGCTCAATTTCCCTTAGATCTGATGGACTTGCTATGCCCAGGATGATGAAACAGGAGACCTGGGTGCCTGTAAGGAATCTAATCCTGACAGGAGAGGGAACCTATGCAAAGAGACAGAGCTATGGACATAGGGATGTTACCAGCACTATTACCTTGTGAGATGGCATTGGGCTATGGTGGCTGCTGGATGAGGGAGATCTTGGGTGGTTTTATGAAGGGCTTTAACACCATGGAGGAAAAGGAACATGCGTCCCTTGCTATACCTCCAGTGTCGACCTTAGTCAACAACCACAAGCATCAGCATCCTCTGGGTTAACTTACAGCCAAGAAGCATCACTGCTTCAGGTATGACTCTTCCCATTCAGCCCCCATTAAACCACCCTATGGAATCTGCTTGCCCTGACTCCCAGCAGTGCTAGGAGTTTAGGGAGCACTGTGGGGTCCCCTCGAGCTTCATGACATTTGGTTTATCAGCCCAAAGTGCTGCAGCACCAATGCAGCGTGGTGCTTGGGTGGCTTGCAGTTAGTAACTGATGCAGGAGAGCCCTTGGGGCTCTGCAGGTAATAGGTGCTACCGATGTGCAAAACAGGACTTTGGGTCCGAGGTCAGGGCTGGGAAGGGATGTGAGGGGTGCTGGGGAGCTAAAGGGAAGAAGAACAACTCTTTCACCCTTTCCTCATTGCATTTTGAATGATGTGGAGTGAGTGGGACCCTGCCCAGCACTGGTTGAGCCTGAGCCATGTCTCCAAGGGTGCAGCAGTGGTATAAACCCTGCAAAACATCCCTTGTAGACAGCAAAGGGCCTGGGGAAGGGCAGAGGGATGCAGGGAGGTGATGACTGATAAATCACAGCGAGACAATCGGGACTCTTGGAAGGAAGCAATGGCTTCAAGACTCATGCAAAGAAGCCAACTTCCAACCCACCCCAGCCTACAAGCAGGGTGAACCCCCAAAGGTGAGCTACCTTCAAGGGTAAGAACTCATTCCACCCCGAAAGACACCGGTCCAGAGCTTGTTCACACAAGCAGGACCCAAAGGGATGGATTTGGGCCTCGGAAAATCAAAACTCAAGTTGTAGACTTCATTTTTACAGCTTTTCTCTCCCAATCTTGAATCAAAATGTTTCTTCAGGTTTTTATATAGTTGCTATCAAACCCCTCCATCTGTAGAGCAAAATTTCCCTTGTTTCTGGCTTCATTTTTTTTTCTCCCTGCGAGTGGCAAAATGTTCTTGTCTGAAAAAATGCTTAATGAATTTTCCACTGCTGCTTGCCTTTATTAGCTCTGATTTCCTATTTTTGCCATTCCCATGTTCCAGAGCCTACTAAATTATTCAACCCATTTACTGCTGACTCTGGGTATTGCTCTGAGGTACCAGTATGTGCTGGGGAATTGGGAAGCTTCTCTTCATCAAGCTTTGGGACTCAGCTGAGTGCCTGGGACCAGTTCTCCCCATTGCAGTGATTTTAGCAGCTCCACAATGGAAGTCTCAAGTCCTTCCTATGGAAGATGCTGTGCAAGCAACAATCCTGGCCCCTCTTTATGATTCCAATGCCCCACGGTTGGAAGAAGTGCATCCTGTATCCAGGGACTTACCCACGGCTCATGGGAACAGGCTGGGTTTAATGGGAAAAGCTCCTCCAGGACCTCTCCACCTATGGAGAAATCCATTCTGTTTCCCATAAATACGATGCTCCAAAAGCACACAGGGCTCTTAGTATTTATGCTGTGCAAGGTTCAGAAGGGGTGAGATAGGAAGGGAAGGCAGCCCATATGCGGGAACACTGTATTTTCACACACTGCCTTCCTGACATTTGTTCGCCAGAAAAGAAATATCCCTCCAGGCATGAAACAAATTGGTCCTATTTATGTCCCCATCACCCATAAAGCCATCATTTGCTGTCTAAAAGCTCCGTGCTGTTGGGAGAAAAGGGCTTTATGACTTTGGAAAGCAAAGCTTGAGGATGGAGATCATTATCGGGGTTTAACTGCTGGATGGAGACTTACCCATTGCTTTAAGGCTGGTATTAAATGGGCTTCTGTTTCCTGATATCCATGCTTGCCACCTGGAGAAAAAAGACCTTGATTTTACAATGGGTATCAGTGCAAAGCATCAACGCATCAGGAGGAGTTTCAGCTGCGTGCTGCTTGTGATTGCTCAAGCTTCCACTAAGCATGCATTACCGACTGAGGAGAGACAGCCTGGGAGGAACTGGGAGACAAGAGGTCACTGGTGCCATTTTGGCCCTAAAACAAAGAAATCAGGAGCTATACTCATAATTGAAGCTATTACTCACCCTTTGCTCTGGGGTTTGTGGCCTCAGACCACAGAGTTGAGTCCTCACCTCCAGGAGCACCTCGCTCTCATGCACTCATTCTCTGCAACCTCATTCCCTACCATTTGGGGATGTGTCGGGGTCTAATCATCTTCAATTAGGGAGCATCATACCCCAGCCAACCCATAATGATGCTGCTCCATTACCCAAAGCTCTGATCTGATTGCTCTGCCTCAAAAGCACTGAATTGCTCCTCCTTGGTTTTCTATCCCTGTTCTCCATACCGTTGCTTCTCCAGCATGGAAAGCCTGCCTAAGCTTGGCCTAGAAGATGGTGGGCGTGGATGAGCTCCTAGAGAGCAGCTTTTGGTTTTATTTCCATTGTTTCCTTCACTTTCCTGCATACACTTCAGTGCAGCCACATCCTCAGTCTCTCCTAAGTCCCTCCTTGGATCAATCCTGAGCTCTGATCCTTCATGAACTCCAAAAAGGAGGTGGGTTCACAGGGATGTATGACCAATGCTCCCACCAAAACTGCTTCCCTGGAGCTTCACCTAGCTGAAGATGCCCTCTCCATCCACCAGGGACATTAGCTGCCCATGAAAGCAACACTGCTTTTCCATCCAGCATTTACTCAGTGATGGGATGGAGCATCCAAGGGAGCTCCTCATCACTGCAACAGCAGAAGTAACTGCAATACAGCTGACCCTCTGTTGTGCATGGAAAGCTCATCTTGCTTGAGGCTAAACCCTGCCACAGGTGAAGAGACGTGCAGGCCGTTTTCATAGGATCCTAGGATGGGGTGGGATGAAGGGAGCTTAAAGCTCATCTAAAACCATGGGCAGGGACCCCTTCCACTGGAGCAGCTTGCTCCAAGCCCCTGTGTCCAACCTGGCCTTGAGCACTGCCAGGGATGGGGCAGCCCCAGCTTCTCTCTCACACTGGAGAGGTGAGGCAGAGGTCCCCCAGTGCTCTGCATGACTCTGGAGCTCTCCATAGCCAGACCACCCAGAGATCAGTGCCCCAGGCTGGGGGGGGGGTACAAACCCATACCCACATCAAGGACCCAGGTAAGGTATTTCTGAACCTGAGCAGCTTCTCGTGGTTGGGTGATGCAGCATTTGGGATAGGGAGCCCTTTGGGAAGAGGGCTGTGCATGGGCAGGGTCTGGAAGCAGCAGGGTTGTATTATCTAGGTTTTTTCCTCTTATTTGCACAATTCAGTCTCCCGTTAGCCCGCATGAGAGAGAAGCTATTGCAATCCTAATTAAATGTCACATACATTTAACAGAGCTCAAGTCTCTATCCCACACTCCCTCTTCCATCTGGCTCCAGCACAGCTGAGATGAGACTCTTCAGAGCCTGTGAAATGATAGAAGGGCAGTCCCTGTTTATCACAGCTGTGATTGATGCCTGCAGTCAGGTCATGATAGAATGAAGGCAGTTCAGGCCGTACAATGAGGGTGTATATTTGGAAGATGAAATAGTACCTTGTGAGCTGTTAAGCATCATAACATTAGCTTTGGGGAGTGTAAATAAGAAGTATAACACGAGGGTTGGTGAGTCACCCTATCAGGGAGCTGTTCTCTAGCCAATAAAGTGCCTGGTTTAAGGGGGAAGAGTTGGAGCTGGGTGACACTTCCATCGAGCCCTTTCATGCCAGCATCTTCCCTTCTGCAAGCTCCACAGATGGCTTGAATGAGTGACTCCTTCATTTCCCTGCATCAGATGGGGGAGCAGGACAATGAGCATGGATGGGGAGCGGTTTGGCCCCCAAACCTGCAGGCTTGATGGTGGCAATGCTCTCCAAACACTGTTGAGCACATCCCATCTCCCCTTGGCGGATACGGGCTCTTCATCAGGGACTGCAGGGATAGGACAAGGGGTGATGGGTTCAGACTGAAACAGGGGAAGTTCAGATTGGAGATAAGGAAAAAGCTCTTTACTGTGAGGGTGCTGAGGCACTGGAATGGGTGCCCAGGGAGGTTGTGAATGCCCCATCCCTGGCAGTGCTCAAGGCCAGGTTGGACACAGGGGCTTGGAGCAAGCTGCTCCAGTGGAAGGGGTCCCTGCCCATGGTTTTAGATGAGCTTTAAGCTCCCTTCATCCTACCCCATGGCAGGGGTTGGGGCTGGATGAGCTTTAAGGTCCTTTCCACCCAAACCAGTCCATCATTCTATGACCCAAGCCTTCCTGGGATGTCCCATCTCCTGTTGGAAGGCCGTTTGATGTTACAAGCTACCATGCCAGACAGAGATGGATGGGGTTTCGAGGCACGTGTAAAATGGGCATGGGTTTTGAGTACAAGGCAAGGAAAGCACTAAGCATCCTGGCCTTCCCATGGGCAGAAGCCACCTCAAGTAGTGTCTACCTGCAGGGATCCCAGGAGGACTCTTAGTATAAGCTGCTGATATTCCCAGAACAAATGGGGTATCAAGCTTTGCTTCATTTCTGCTCCTTAGTGCCCTAGGTGGATGAGAGATAAGAAGTTCCAGTATTTAAAGCATGGCTACAGAGAAGATGGAGACTCCCTTTGGACAAGGAGTCCCATGGGAGAGCCCAGGGGTGATGGGCACAAGTTACTGCTGGGAGATTCCCACTGGACACAAGAGGAGAATCATCCCAGTGAGAACAAGCAGCCACTGGAATAATCTCCCCAGGGCAGTGGGGACTCCCCAGTGCTGGACACTGTTAAGATGGGGCTGCACAGGGTGCTGGGCATCCAGTCTGGGTCAGGCTGTGCCTGGAGAGGTTGGAGCAGAGGATCCTTGAGGTCTGCTCCAACCTGGGATTCTGTGGTCCATGATTCTATGATTAAGAGGGAGTCTCCCAAGAGCTTGTGCTTCTGCTCAGCTTGCACTGATCTCCTTGCATTGCAAGCTGGAAGCATTGGTTCAGTCATAGAATCATAGAATAGTTTGGGTTGGAAAGGACCTCAAGATCATCAAGTTCCAACCCTCTGCCATGGGCAGGGACACCTCACTCTAAACCATGGCACCCAAGGCTCTGTCCAACCTGGCCTTGAACACTGCCAGGGATGGAGCATTCACAACCTCCCTGGGCACCCATTCCAGTGCCTCAGCACCCTCACAGGAAAGAATTTCCTCCTTAGATCCAATCTAAACTTCCCCTGTTTCAGTTTGAACCCATCACCCCTTGTCCTATCACTGCAGTCCCTAATGAAGAGTCCCTCCCCAGCATCCCTATAGGCCCCCTTCAGACACTGGAAGCTGCTCTGAGGTCTCCATGCAGCTTCTCTTCTCCAGGCTGAACAGCCCCAACTTTCTCAGCCGATCATATGGTCCTGTGTTAGCCCAAGACCTGACCTCCTTTTGCTGCCCTTAGAAACCTGCTGTCCCCTAATCCCATAAAGCTTCCTGGCACCTCCCTGCAGCCGCCTGCTTCCTTGTTGCTGCCAAGAGCCTTGTTGAAACCATGTTAGATCAGGTTTGCAATTAGGTTCAGCAGGGGCTGCTTGCTGACAGGTAATCACAGGCTGTTGCTCACAGGTAGTGACAGACCTCACCCATCACAAGTGATGTCTACCTTGCCTCCTGCCAGTTTGTATCTCCCTTTCAGCTGCTGTTTCCCTATCAGAGCTGACAGCATCCCTCACCATCTGGAGGGAGCTGTGCTTCTCCTTGGCTCAGCTGCTCAGCATGGAGCTGACAGAGCATCATCAGCAAACATCAGGCGCTGGGAAGCTTCAGGTGTTGATTTCATCACAAGCTGTTCTGGGATGCCTATAAATAGAACGTGTGCTCTGGAGTGACCTGAGAGCAAAAGCGTGTCAGTTGTCCGTGGCTGGGTTATCTGAGAGCAAAAGCATGGCAAAGAGCCATGGTTTGGGGATCCGAGGACAAAAAGCATCATAGACATCCATGGTGGTGGCTCTGACTAAACAGGGGGTGAAGCTGATGCTGTGGTCCAAAGCCACTTGTTAGAGGGAAGTCCTTTCACTGGTTGTGGGGAGCTTTGCAACAAGCCCTTGCTGATGTTTAGCAGTGAGCTTGAGCTCATGGTAGCAGTACCTGGTGCATAATGGACTCTGCCTTTGGAAGTTCATAGAATCATAGAATAGTTCGGGTTGGAAAGGACCTTAAGATCATCAAGTTCCAACCCCCCTGCATCTTAGCACACCCCAGCCATGCTGTAGTGATAGGAGAAGGGGTAATGGGTTAAAACTGAAACAGGGAAGTTTAGATTGGATCTAAGGAGGAAATTCTTTGCTGTGAGGGTGCTGAGGCACTGGAATGGGTTGCCCAGGGAGGTTGTGAATGCTCCATCCCTGGCAGTGTTCAAGGCCAGGTTGGACAGAGCCTTGGGTGCCATGGTTTAGTGTGAGGTGTCCCTGCCCATGGCAGGAGTTGGAGCTGAATGATCTTAAGGTCCTTTCCAACCCAAACTATTCTATGATTCTATGCCTCCCACCCATCCCTGCTCTGGTGCTTTGGTTGCATCACCCTACTTGACCACAGGCTGGGTTTTACCCACAGGGTATTTTCAGCCATAGGTCTGCAGCGCAGGTCCCATGGAGAGGAGAGGGGGAGAACAAAGGGCAGATGGGACTCTCATGCATAGAGCCTGCCTTGGAGTATCATGGACCTAAATGAACCTTCATAGAACCATAGAGGATCATGGAATGCTTCGGGATGGAGATGGGACCTTAAAGCTCCTCCAGCTCCAACCCCTGCCACAGGCAGGGACCCCTTCCACTGGAGCAGCTTGCTCCAAGCCCCTGTGTCCAACCTGGCCTTGAGCACTGCCAGGGATGGGGCAGCCACAGCTTCTCTGGGCACCCTGTGCCAGCGCCTCAGCACCCTCCCAGGGAAGAGCTTCTGCCTAAGAGCTCAGCTCAGTCTCCCCTCAGCTCCCCATCCTTCTGCTTGACCCTCCACCTGGGGCAGAGCCCATTGACTTGTCCAAGTCAAGATGGCTTTAGAAGAGGTCTTTCCCCTACAGATGCCCTAGTCAGAGTGAAGATACCCTCTATAAGTCACCCTGTAGCTGGGAAAAGCTGTACCATAGGTCAGCCCACCTGAAGGTGACCAGGAGACTGCAGCATCCATGGATATTCTCCATGATGGAGGACAAGGTACCAAAAGATGGAGACAAGGTGACCCACTGAGCTTTGCCATCTCTGGCAGGAGATGTTCCAGGGCTTATTTCCATGATAATGCTGGCTACATCTAAATATGCTTTTGTGAAAGCTAATGAGAACTGTTCATAATGATCTTGTGCCTGAAGGGGAATTTGGGCTCATTCAATGAGCACCATTTCACAGATACTTTTCATTTCAAGAAACCATTGAAACCCCCCCAGAGCAAAGTGTTCTTGTTAAGCTGGAATGGAACGGGCTCATTTTACCTTTTGGAACTGCTTTGGTTTTAATTTAAGCGTGTCATAATTGAGAAGAAATAGTCCCAAACCAGCCCGGAACGTTGTCCTCTTTAAACCAAAAACCATTTGGTTTCCTGACAGTTTGGTTAGGCCTGATTATGAACAGGAAAAGCTACAGCTCTATAGGATTTCAGAAGAGAAAATAGGTTTTGTCCACGTCCGGGGCTGGGTATGACCCACGGGATGGGGAGAACTGAATGGTTTCCCAACATCAGCCTTGAGGCTGCGCTGAGATTTCCATGGCATGGAGACATCTGTGTCCTTCTGGCTTTATTAAAGGCATCAAACGAGGACCCAGCATTGCTGAAGTGCTACGTCAGAGAGAGGAGGAATAGCGACAGCGTTTATAAACCCTGTCCTGACCTTACCTCCTCCACACAAACCTGCTGGCTGAGTCAGGACAATAAATCTGCTGCGTCTCATTCAGGGAGGGAAATGATTATCCATCTCTCCATAATGAAAGAGATTTCACCCTGATGCCTGCCTTGGTGGTGATTTGCAGACCTTGCACACAGCAGGAAGGGATTTATGCAGCGATAACGCGGCTCTGTGGCACTTCCATGATGGCATGCGGATGGTTGCAGGGTAATGCTGGCCACAGGAAGGAGGAAAAGGAGCAAGAAGGAAGATCTCAGCTGAGGTCTAGATACAGAGGGGGTATGGATAAGGAATGGAGAGATAAAGTGGAGAGTGTGCTGGCCCCACAGCTGGGAACGGAGGGAATTTGCACCAATACATGATAAGTAACCATAAGAGTAGACAAAGGGAAGAGAAGAGGATCTGTTTGGAGATTACCAACACTGGTTCATTGAATCATGGAATTATAGAGGATTATAAACCGGTTTGTGTTGGAAGGGACCTGAAGATCCTCACAGGGAAGAGCTTCTGCCTTATCTCCAACCTGAACTCTCCCTGTTTCAGTCTGAACCCATCACCCCTTGTCCTATCACTGCTGTCCCTATGAAGAGTCCCTCCCCAGCATCCTTGTAGCCCCCTTCACACACTGGAAGTGCTCTGAGGTCTCCACGCAGCTTCTCCTCTCCAGGCTGAGCAGCCCCAATGTTCTCAGCCTGTCAATGAAATGGTTCTGCACCATTGCAAACATCCCCTTCAGGACCTTTGGGGAGTGCAGCAGACAATGGAAGATGCGTTCCCCCATCAAAGCTGACGTTGGACATGAGGACTCAACCCAAGGGCCTCTTCCCATGCAGGAACTCAGCCTTCCTGCAGCAGAGAGGCAGAAGTAGGGTTCATTTTCTCCTTGACATCAAGAACCAAGAGCTTATTTCTGCTGGGCGGCAGCTTAGTGGAGCCATGTTTAAACAGCCCCTATAAAGAGCAGAAGAGGTTTGGAAGCTCTGAATGAAAGCCAGACAGTTTACTGTTTTAAAGCCTCAGCAGGCTGTAAGCAGAGTTTGGCTTCGGTGCCTGGCAGATGGCTCAGGAGATGCTGCTCTGCTCTATACAGAGCCATTTCTGACCTAAATCGACTTTTCCTGCTTCTACAGAAAGCACCCGTGGTTCTGCTGGTATCAGAGATGTCCAGAGCTCTTCCAGGACAGATCAGACAATCCCAGACTGGTTTGGGTTGGAAGGGAGCTTAAAGCTCCTCCAGCTCCAACCCCTGTCACAGGCAGGGACCCCTTCCACTGGAGCAGCTTGCTCCAAGCCCCTGTGTCCAACCTGGCCTTGAGCACTGCCAGGGATGGGGCAGCCACAGCTTCTCTGGGCACCCTGTGCCAGCGCCTCAGCACCCTCACAGGGAAGAGCTTCTGCCTAAGAGCTCAGCTCAGGCTCCCCTCGGGCAGGTTCAAGCCATTCCCCTTGGCCTGGCCCTACAGGCCCTTGTCCCAAGCCCCTCTCCAGCTTTCCTGCAGCCCCTTTAGGCACTGGAGCTGCTCTAAGGTCAAGGCTCACCCCTGCCCCAGTGCTGCTTTGCAACTCTTTGCCTTCACTCTGCAGGCTTCCACTCCCCTAAAGAAGAAGCAATGAAGTCATCAGGGATGCTGTAACACAGGAATCCTTTCAATGTGCTAATGCGCCTGCATTAGCGCTAATGGGTACCACCGCCAGCAGGCTCTCGGGAGGAGGGAGGATGCAGCGCCGACCAGGCTGAATTCCTCTAAAGCTTCCTTAATCCATCTGGTCTTTAAAAGCGTAATGAAAAGAGCTCCTGGTTACAAATAACCAGGGAATCGTGGGGGTTTGTAGCCATCTTTGGGACTTCCTCCCTGGTGCTGAGACAGCAGCCCCGTGCTGAGGGTTCTTCCTTCATTGCATGACCCAATCCCACCCCCAGAATCAGCAGTCTGTGCTGTTCAATGACCAGGTTGCCTAAGCTTGGTGTGCTGCACTGGAACACCAGTTGCCGAGTGCAAATCCTGCTGCCACTTACATAACTGAATTATCCTCCATATGCCAGACAGCAACTCTACAGTTAATTGATTTTAATCTAATCACTTGTAGCCAGTCCCCAGTTTTAATCAACCCTGCCCACCCCCAGCCCATCGCTCTCCATGAGCCACCCTGCCAGCAATTACTGCCTTTAATTAGATGAAAGTCTGGTTACGTTTCATTAGCTCTTGTCACATTACCACCGCCCTCCATCTCCCCATCCAGAGTCCAGCCACCTCGGCATCATGATCCATTACAGGGTACAAACAAGAGCACAGCCCTGTTCCGCTTTCATTAGGTTTTGGATGCTAATCAGTAACATTGAGAGGAGGGGAAACGTGGTTGTTCCCCCCTTTTCCTCCCCCTTCTCTCCTCTCTGCAGTTAGAGCACAGCCACAGCCTGGCTTCAGCATCTGGGACCTGCTTCTTGCCTGGTGGCATCTGGTGTTTTGCAATATGCTTCATGGGAGCATCCCATTCATTTACACTGCTCTAATCCCAGCTCTTATTAATGGCGTTAAATGCATCCATGGGGATGGGCAATGGGAAAGGCACAAAACCCTGTGCTGGTTGGGGTGCAAACACCACTGTGAGTCGCTGTGCAACAAGGTGGATGGGATCTCTATGTGATGGGTGATAGAGAGCAGAGGCAAGGGAAGAAGGAGAAGGAGGAGGGAGGGTGGGAACAAGACTTCCAGGAGCATTTGGGAGGGTAAATTGCATACCATGGACCAGGCAGCACCTGCAGGTGAAGGCAAGAGCCTGGATTTGGTGCAAGGCTGGAGAAGTGACTGCAATTGGGATCAGTGGGATGTATGTGGCTAGCACTCCGGATGTGATCTGCACCAGGGCAAGAGGCAGGAAACCCCCATTCAGGATGGTTTGGTTGACCCCAGAGGCTTGGAAAGGGTGACCCAGCACATGGCCCAGTGTGAATGGGCAGGGAGGCCTGGACCTGGTAGGAAAAGCTGGGTTGGGGCAGGACAACTGCAAGCAGAGCTGGATTTGCAATCAGGTGTGAAGTCTGGGGTCTCTTGGATACAAAGAGCAGCTGCTGGAGAGGAGGTGACTGCTCCAACCTGAGCCCAGGCTCAGGTTTTGGCTTTACAAGATCTCAGTAGTAATGGATACCTGAAATGGGGTTCCCTACAAAAAGCCAGCACTGGCTCCCAGATGCACACACAACCCCAGCCTCAGTTTCCTTTCCACATAGCTCCATACTCCCTGGTTTCCAACAGGGACACTGATGGTATGAGACAAACAATGCAATTTGTGCTTGGATGGAAAGGAGCCTTGAGATGGGGAAAATGCAGGAAATAGAGGAAACTGCCCCAAAATCACACCAGACTCAACTTTCACCCCATAATCAGAGCTGCATCTGGAAGTGTTGTGGCCATGGGGCTGGAGCATCTCTATCCTGTGTCTCTCTGGACATAGCAAGGCAGCCTCTCAACCCAAGGAGCAACCCCAGTTCCAGAGGGGCACCAGGCACCCAAAATGGGCCAGAAAAGGGCAAGTGCTCCAAAAAAGGAGATGTCACATATCAATAATGTATTACCAGAGGAACTGAATAACGAGGCTTTTATGGACCTCTAATAAAGCAAAGGATAAAACTCTCATTGCTGCCTAAGGTAACACAGCCAAACACGAGCGAGTAATTCTGGCTCTGGGGACAACTTTGTGTGGAATGCTCCCTCTCACCATTTAGTTTTATACAGATATGAATTATTGAATCCAGGCAAACCTGCCCTGTATTCCAGCTCACCATGATTTCCACTGCTGAAGACTCACAGTAACGACAGTACAGCCACGGCAATAATACTCTCATTGGGGTTTTTGTGTGTATATGAATGAGCTGAAGTGATATCTGTGATAACCAGAATGAGATTGCAACCTCCATGCTGGTAATTGTATAGGTTATCCACCTCTCATAGCACCTCTATGTGTAATATGAGCATTTAATACACATTTATTATGCTGTAGATACGCACTGTATTAATAATTCATTTATAATGTCTATCTAGCAGAGGGCAAACTGGAGAGTGCTCCAGTTGAGTGTTGGTGTTGGAGGCAGATTCTGAGCCATGAAAGCCTTAGTAGCTGGAGTACAGAAGCTTTCTAACCTTCCATAAAGAGCTTTCTCCATGTCCAAAGGAGAATGCAATGAGCCTGCCAAGCCCAGGATCATCCTGATGGCCCAAAGTGGTTCCGTAGCTCTTTGTCATAGAGAAACCTGCATGGATGGAGTGGAGCTGTTGCAGGTGATTGGTGATGGAGACTGACTGGGTACAAGGGAACGTGATGCTCATGCAGGAGAAGGAACCACTCTGACCTCAGTGGCTTTGGAGGGGTTTGTGCTGGACACCAGAAAGCCCCATCAGCCTCCTTCCCTGCCTTTGTTAAATCCTCGTCTATCCCGAAGCCACATGAACCCAGCGATGGGGAGCTGCTGAATCTACTCCCACACCGACCATGTGCACCCCAGACCTTCATTCTTAGGCTCTAGAGAGGTGGCCAGAGCTGATGGGGAGGCAGCAAACCCCCGGTCCCATGCTCTACAAGCCCAGAGGGCCGGATGAGTGGACAGCAGAGGGCTCCCGAGCCCTCAACAAGAGCAGGAGCGCGGCCGGGAGGATGCTCGATGGGCTCCTGGAGCTCGGTTGGGGCCGGCTGCAGGGAACGAGCTGCTGGAGGCAGCACTGGTGCTAATGGGGATTGACTTGTGCTGCGCAGGGAGCTCGTTCCCCTGATGAAATGCTGCCCCTGTCACTGCCAGAATGGGCCGCTGTGATTGAGCACCGGGCCAGCTCCGCTTTTGCCTGGCTGCTTTGCTCAGGCTTTTCTCCATGAGCACGCCAGGAGCTGAGCAGCTTTTTGGAGGTAATAAATGGGGGGAAAAGGTGAGAAAAAAGCTCTTTTCTCGTGCAGAGAACCTGTCTGTGGGGAGCAGGGCTGCGGGTGATGGAGCGCTGGGAAGCTCCTGTGGGATCAGCCATGCCAAGGCCTCCGTTTCCCTCCTCAATGGCCATCCCCGATGGCTTGTCGTCAATCCTGGTGTCCCTGCCCATGGCAGGGGTTGGAACTGGATGATCTTAAGGTCCTTTCCAACCCTAACTATTCTATGGTTCTATGATTCTATCTGCCTTTGGCTTGGATCGGAGCAGAGGGAGGAGAATCCCCCTCCTTTGGGATGGGTTGGGAAGAACCTGGGTGGTTATTTAGGTATCTTAAGCCTGAGTCAAGTGTGAGGAGGAGGACACCAGGCTGGGGTTTTCATCCTTCCCAAGTTTCCCATTGGAAGAATCCCAGAGTTTGCCTCCCCTAAAGCAGGAAAGATGCCCCAAAGAAGTGGTGGGTTTCCCATACAGGGCTTGGGAGCACAAACTCCCCTGAGATTTGCATTTCCATGGGGTCATCTACATCCTTTCTGAACCCTGCCTCTTCACCATGCTTTGGGTCCCACTGATGTGATGAAGACAAGTAGACTTGCTTTCATTCAACGGGAATGGCTATTTAGGAACCCAAGAAGGGGAATTGGGAAGCCCAGGCAGGAATAAAGCGTTTTTCTGTGCATGCTTTGCCTTGTCCAGTGCTCAGGAATTCCCACCAGTCCCCTCAACCCACAGCACCAAGGCTCTGCTCTATTCCCGGTGCACATCCCGGTCCCATAGTGAAGCTGTCCTACTGCAGGGATCAGTGTCCAGTGTCAGTCCATGCCGTTTCCCAGTCCATATCCCTGCGCTGCTGGGGTAAGAGTGGGATAACCTGTGGGTTGCCTCTGCCTTTGCAAAGCAAAGGGAAAGGAAATTGCCAGTAACCCCCTGCTCCTTGCTGCCTCTGACATCTATTGCCGAGATTTCCTCTCTCATTTATGTGTAAATAAGCCCTTTTCTTTCTAACACAAGCAGGTTCTGCGGGTAACTCGATGTAAGGAGCTCATCCCGCACCAGGGCTGAGGGCTCAGAACGTGCAGAGGGGGTTTGGGAGGACAAAAGCTTCTCAAACCCCTTGGTGTCTGCCTAATCCCCTATGACCTGACATCAGCCTGAGCGCGCAGAGCAAGGCGGTGGCTGCTGCTGAGCGCACCTTCTGAATTGTGTCTGCTCCATCATGAATTATGCATCTCCCCATTTCCATTTCGCCACTGCCGCTGGTTTGATGGATTTCTCCTCTGGTGATAAGGATTAAGCCACCTTCTCCCAGGCACAGCACTGAAGCAGCCTTGTGTTTAATGAATGGGAGGGAGGAGGTGTTGTGTTCCAGGGGCAGGGTTTGCATTGCAGCACTCCAAGGCTGCAGCATCATCCTTTGGTACCTCCTAGAAGACAGGAGGAGAGGTGGATGCAAGCCACGGGTGAGCACCCAAGTGCAAAAGGCTTAACAGAGGGGATGGGGTTGGTTTATAGTGTGTGGAGGTGGGCTGGGGGCTGGCAGACCTCAACCTGGGTCTTCCTTGTCTAACACCAGTACCTGGTGCTGGTTTACATGCCCTGTACCACCCTTCAGGAGCAGAGAGGCTTCTTCTGGGCTGTGTACCCTAGGTGCAGCCCTGCAAGGGGAACAGAGGCGATGTTCAGCTGCCTGCTTCCTCATCCAGCCTTGCATGATACAAGGGAAGTGATTTACTCATAACCCAAGAGGATGCCACAAAACCAATCCCCATCATCTTCATCTTGTCTTTTCCCTGGGGAGAACAGCCCAGTGCCATGTCCTTACACAAGCCATGGCCAAGCCCACCTCTAAACCATCACAAGACACAGCATCATTTGCAACAGCTCATGGGTTAAACAGATGAGATGTCACACAGCCATGGGCAAATATTGGTCAGAGACAAATACAAACAGCAGAGCCCGTGTGGACCTGCTGCTTTCTTTAGTACAGGAGCCAGGGAGGGTTTGTGCTGGTTAAACACTGATGGGGGAAGAGGAATATGTGTGTGGTCATGTCTGGTTTGGATGTATTTGTAAGGTATTGGTGCTGTCCCAAAGGGGTTCAAGGACACTCCAATGTCCAGTACTCAAGAGTTTGCCCTGGATGCTCTAAGATGTGCAAAGGCAGGAGCAGTTCTATAGCCAATGCTACCAAGAAAGCTCTGCACCAGGTAAGAGGATGGAGGGTACCCAGAGAAAGGAGAAAAGAGGGGCAGAGTAAGGGAACACCAGCAAAACAACAGCATTTCTGTGGCAAATGGTGACCACTTGTGAACTGAAGAGATAAGGAGGAGCTTGGGAGCCAAGAGTTCAGATTGTGGTGTTAAAGCAGCAAGCGCACATCCCATGTGGGATGGAGGCGATGTGCATCCTTGGAGCAGTATGTGCTGGCAGGGATGGGGGTCCAACCACTCCCGCAAGGAGCCGTGCAGGCTCTTCCATCAGCTTGGAATCCATCTCAAACGCTGTTAGAAAGCTTTTTCTTGGGGTTTTTGCCCCAGTTCTCTATTTGGAGAAAAAGAAGAAATCGTCTTCATCATCGTCATCATCATCATCATTGTGTGTGTGTGTGTCCCAGTTTTACAGTGGAGAGGAATAGAAGGCAACAGTGGAGTAGAAATACATGAGATATAACCAGGCTTAACATCACCCTTCAGGGCAGAGGCAGCCCAGGAGGAGAGGACACATCCTCTGCCTCCTCATTCCCCTCAAGCAGATATTCCCAATGTGTGGCCAAGGTCTGCAGCAGGTTTGTGAATCTGGAGGTGCAAGTGGAAGTGGGAATCTCTGGGAATGCCCGACCGGAGGCACATCCATGCCACAGCACTTTAATTCTGCAGGACTGTAACTGACAGGCTGAGAACATTGGGGCTGTTGAGCCTGGAGAAGAGAAGCTGCGTGGAGACCTCAGAGCAGCTTCCAGTGTGTGAAGGGGGCTGCAAGGATGCTGGGGAGGGACTCTTCATTAGGGACTGCAGTGATAGGACAAGGGGTGATGGGTTCAGACTGGAACAGGGGAAGTTTAGATTGGATATAAGGCAGAAGCTCTTCCCTGTGAGGGTGCTGAGGCGCTGGCACAGGGTGCCCAGAGAAGCTGTGGCTGCCCCATCCCTGGCAGTGCTCAAGGCCAGGTTGGACACAGGGGCTTGGAGCAAGCTGCTCCAGTGGAAGGGGTCCCTGCCCGTGGCAGGGGTTGGGATTGGAGGAGCTTTGAGGTCCCTTCCAACCCAACCCATTCAATGATTCTATGATTATTCCTTCCTTAAGCATGCATATTCCCTGCCTCCCACCCTGCAGTCCCCAGCTTAAACCCTCTTAAAACCCCTCCTGCATCAACCCAGGCCTATCTGAAGTGCTCCTGCTCCATTTCTGACTTTCTCTGCTGGCCCTATGACGTAAGCCTTTAACAAGCACAGCACGACCAGGAGCGATACACACAGACAGCCCCATTCTGCACTCCACCTCTGAGCCAATATTTGCTGTGGGTCTTGTTTTCTACTGGGAGATGGATGGGAGGACCACTGATGTAACACCGTTTGCCTGCAAAGCCCATCTGCTTCCTCCACATGGATGTGAGCACACAGAATTCAACCAACCGTTCCCATCCCACACATCCATCTCACCAGCCTGCTGCTGGCCCAAACCTTTGAGGTGTCATCCATCCCTTTCCTCCTGGAAATCAGGGTGTTGAGGCTGGAGTTCTCTTAACCTGGATCATTGTTTCACTGGTCTGGCTCGGTGCTATTAGAAGTGAGCTGCAAGGAAGGGGTGACCAAGAACAGGCAAGCAGAGGAAGATCCCCTAAAGGTCTTTGAGTACTGAAGGCAAAGTCCTTGCACAGTATTGAGCACTAGCGAGCCATGAATGCCCAAAGCTCTCTCCTAAGTGTGCTGTAGAAGACTTTCTGGCTCTCCTTAGCTCTCTTTCAGCCTTGCTTGCACATACTCAGCCTCTGCAGTTGATTTCAGTCCCTATAACCTCAACCTCTCCATGGGGCTTTCCTCCTGGCTGTTATCATTTGAGGCCTTTTTCCTTTCCTTTTACCAAAAAGAAGCATAACTGCTTCTGACACCTTTCATCTGAAGCAGCTTGAGCCCCCAAATGGCTTAATACCTGTAGAGCTGTCAAGTGCAAGGTCAATGGTCTTATTCCTATGGAAAACATCTCCATGAATACGTTCCTCCTCTCCTTTGGAGCAACACTTCCAGCCTGTCCAGGTCATCCCGGAGGGGTCTCTCCCTTCCCAAGTGTCCCTGTTGTCCAAAACCCCCCTGTTTTCCCAGTTACACCATTCAAAAGGGAAGTCGGGCTGAGCCAAGCCATGGTGATGGTATCCAGAAGGTCGAGCATGGACTTTCCTTGCAGCCAAAGGGCTTACAACAGAGGCAGCTTGGATGATTTACACTGAAGGGTATGGATCTCTGTAGCTCCAGAGGATCTATCCGCATGGAAGAGCAAGATGAATTGACTTCCTTTATCTCTGCTTGCTTTCCCCAGCAGTTTGTCAGTAAATCAGAGCCATGTCAGATGTTATCAGCACCAGCAACTCTCTTTGGATGTGATGCAGAAGCACGGAGGTGACTTTGAAGCTGCTGGAAAAAGGCAGCAAGAGGTTAATAAATCTTCCCCTGAGCAGTACCTGTTCCATGTCCTCATCCCATCGCTGGCCTGGCACAGAGATGTGACACCCTCTTATTTCCTGGTCACAGTGCTTTGAGTTCCCTCCTCTCTGAAGGAAGGAGAGCTGGGGATGTCTATGGAGAAGGGGAATGAGTTATTGCAGGGGAAATCTGATCAGCTCCTGCTCCTAGTGCTCAGAGCAGCCCCACACTGCTGGTCATGGCACCATGAGGATGGGCACCAGCTCAGCTCCAAGGAGGTGAGAGCAGCTCCCCAGTGAGCCAAAGTGAAGCGTGTCTGAGACAGAAGGAGGTAAAGAGGGGAGATGGGACAGTGGCAGCCTTCCAGTGCCTAAAGGGGACACAGGAAACATGGAGAGGGCCTTTGGACAAGGGCCTGTAGGGCCAGGCCAAGGGGAATGGCTTGGAAGGGGCTTGGAGCAAGCTGCTCTAGTGAAAAGTGTCCCTGTCCATGGCAGGGGCTTGAAACTGGGTGAGGTTTAAGCTCCCTTCCAACCCAAACCAGTCTGTGGCTCTGTGATCCCACCTGGTCCAGCCAGTCCAGCGTGGGACATGTCCCCATAGGTTCTGTGTCTGTCACCCCTCTGCAGATGGATGTCTGAGATACCCCAGGGTTCTCACATGGTTTCAGATGCTCAGGTACAGGCTGCCAGACTGAGACAAGGGATTTAATGGCATCTGTGGGTGCCTAGAGCTGGGCTGGAGGTGCCCCAGGTGTGGAAGAGCCTTGTAGGCAAAGCAGGATGCTAAAGGCAGCTGGATTGAGTCCAGTGGAGAGCAGGGTTACTGGTAGGTAGATGCTTGCTTTAGGGTGAGCAGAACAGCCTCCACCAACAGCAGTGACTGCATCTGCACTGAGTAGCACAGGGGTTAGATGCAGGCACTTCTTCCCAGGTACCTCCACTGATGCATCAAGATGCAGGACCCAACCTGTACCCACATTTTCCACCTAAACGAGATCCCCATGACTGTTCCATGCCATAAAAACCTGTGAGTGGTGTCACACTTGCTACTACCTCTGCACCGTGGGTCTGACCTGCAGTTTATGGGGCTGCCCCAGGTCTAGAGAGCCCGTATCCAGATGTGTGCCAGCATGAACCTATGGCCCCTTTGGTCACGTCATTTCCAATGAATGCAGGCTTCTCTCCCACTTGCTCCTCGGTTTTTCCTCTTGAGGCAGATGTGGCTGCCCCATCCCACAGTTAAACCTGATCTTCTCTTCCCTTTGCACTCTTCAGTTTCTCAGCGCTGGAAGGGCTCTGCCATCTATTATAAACTGGGTACTGATGGGTGCCATCATCCTGAAGGAACTCTTGAGGACAGCGTTGAAAATGATTAAAGGTTGGAAGGGAATGATTTATTGGTGGGAAATTAAAAGAGTTAAATATGCAAAGCTCAAGTGAATGATGGCAAAGGAGAATCCGAGGCCGATGAAGGGCATAAACACCCAAAAGGAAGCGGTGACATTGCTGAGATGGGGAAGGCCTGGGGCAAGCAAAGGGAACTGCTCTCTGTGAGCTTGCAGTTATCAGGGTCCACACTTCCCGATTCACCCCAATTTCAATGCAGGGAAGGATCATTGGCTCTAATGCAGCAGAGATCATGTTAGGCAGCCAGAAACTCTGTTTCTCCTCCCTTTTCCCTGCACAGGCTCCTCAGTGCATTGAATCGCTCTGTGCTCAGCACTGCTGCATCACGGGGGAAGCAGGGATCAGCTCAAGACCCTACAGACTTGTCCTGGTGCTGGCACATATTGCAAACACCAGTCAAGGCAGAGGCACAGAGCGATATCTGCTTTCCTCTGAAGCAGGAGGTATTGCTCTCATGGGCTTGCTTGATCTGAAACTCCAATCTGGCTGTGCTGCTCAGATGGTGCCCCTGCAGAGCAAGGTGAATGCTGGCAAGCTGTAAGTTACCCAGGCTGGGAAAAGCCTTTCCCACAGTGTTATTAGCATCAAGATCCATTTAAGGAGACATGGATGGGCTGTATTTCCATCAGGAGGAACCCTGGTTTCCTGTGCTGCAGAAATACTTGATTCCAGCCGTATCGTTTTCCCTTCTAGATGAGTTCACCTCTATCTCAGTGGGCTGCAGAATGATTATACCCTATTAGATCACTGTTACACGATAACCCCACTAATGAGCTCCTTGGTGTCACTGGTGTAGCTGGGAGGTCACTGCTGAGCTAAGCCAGTGCCTGTGCAATTAAGCATCACGCTGCTCTCCCCTGTTTATCTGAGCTCACTCCTGCATTGAGCTATAATCACCCAAAGCTTCCAGAAGGTTAAAAAAGCCCAAAAACCCCAAGTTGCAGTTTAGTTCCTCCTCATTTTCTCTTTAAAAGTTGGCACCTCTTAAACCAATGCTAATTACACTTCTCTTATGGGCAGCATCTTCTCAATAGAGGCAACTGGGACTAGAGCACCAATTAAAGGCAGGGAGAGGAGAACCAGAGCCGGAGCAAAGCACCTGATCCTTTCAAAGTTATGACATCAACCTAATTGCAACTTTCCAAGCCATTTTCCCCCCAATTAATCTAAAGTGCTCTATTACTGGGAGGACTGGGGAGCTGGGATAAAGCAAGTCAATGACCTGTTCCCTGACCCTCTGCTCAGCTGCTAATGGCTTTCTTGGAGGGTTCCATCTCCCTTTTAATTGATGATGGACATGGTCAGGACCTGGTTAGGAAGTCGTGAGCAAAGTTGTGCTCTGCCTTGTGGGGGAGTTTGGCTTTGGATGCAGAGGAAAATAGTGGCTGGAACGAGTCGAAATGGAGATGTCAGCTGTAAGAAAGGTAAGGGAGCAGTGAAATGAGTGCTGGCAAAAGAATCGAGGTGGGCAGATGGCCCCAATCCATCTAATTCACATCAGGGCTTTGCTGTGTGGCTCTTTAATCCAATGTGTTGGAGCAAGGCTGCTGTTATTTCTAACAGGAACAAGAGGGGAGTTGGCATTAGCAGTGGGGAAAGGGGAGCAGGAGCCTTGCCCATGTCCATCACCAGATGATGATCATAGAACTGGAGAATCATAGAATGGTTGGGGTTGGAAGGGACCTTAAGATCATTCAGTTCTAACCCCCTCAGTGTTAAAACTGGCTTCTTTCCAGTTGGAGCATGCAGTGTTGGGCCATGGTATCTTCTAGCCGTTAGCTAAAGGTAAGCCTCCCTTTACATCAGGTTTTCTCTGTCTTCACTGGGAAGCAGAGAGAGCAATTTAACAGCCTCTTAACCTTTGCTGTTATAATCTCCATAGCCAGGGCTTCTTTTATCTCTGGTTCGTGCTATCCCAGCTCCTGAATCATTGGTACAGCTCTTCCCTGCAGCCTCTCCCATTTATTTCTTGGCTCTTTCCTAGCCTGGGTAGAGGAGCAGATCCATCATTTCAGAATGACTTTCCAAGGAGTGCAGCTACAGCTGAAACCCTCCCAGCTCCTCTGCAACCTAATCCAGCCTCAGGAGCTATTTGCAGCTATGTGCCAGAGGTAAAGGGGGATGCAGAGATGGAGACTCCCTTTGGACAAGGAGTCCCATGGGGAAGCCCAGGGGTGATGGGCACAAGTCACTGCTGGGAGATTCCCACTGGACACAAGAGGAGAATCATCCCAGTGAGAACAAGCAGCCACTGGAATAATCTCCCCAGGGCAGTGGGGACTCCCCAGTGCTGGACACTGTTAAGATGGGGCTGCACAGGGTGCTGGGCATCCAGTCTGGGTCAGGCTGTGCATGGAGAGGTTGGAGTAGAGGATCCTTGAGGTCCCTTCCATTGGGATTCCATGACTTTATGATGCTCTGATTCCCCTTTGCACATCCCAGAGCTGGGTCGCAACCAGGTATTTCTGCTTCTCAGCTCCTGGGCTGTTTGTAGCAAACCATCAAGGGTGTTTGGGGACCAGAGCAGCAGCAAACAAGACTGGGAGGGACTGGGAGAGCTCAGCTGGAAACTCACTGAGAGCTGGAGCAGCTCTGCTCTGGAGCCAGGCTGAGAGAGCTGGGCTGGGGCAGCCTGGAGAAGAGAAGGCTCCTGAAGGGGAGACCTGAGAGCAGCTCCAGTGCCTAAAGGGGCTGCAGGAAAGCTGGAGAGGGGCTTGGGACAAGGGCCTGTAGGGCCAGGCCAAGGGGAATGGCTTGAACCTGCCCGAGGGGAGACTGAGCTGAGCTCTTAGGCAGAAGCTCTTCCCTGTGAGGGTGCTGAGGCGCTGGCACAGGGTGCCCAGAGAAGCTGTGGCTGCCCCATCCCTGGCAGTGCTCAAGGCCAGGTTGGACACAGGGGCTTGGAGCAAGCTGCTCCAGTGGAAGGGGTCCGGGGTTGGAGCTGGAGGAGCTTTAAGCTCCCTTCATCCAAACCCTTTCCATGATTCCATGAAACCCCTCTTGGCTGTCATCTGCCTATAAACCTCCCTCCCTCCACAAGCGCTCGGCCCCAGGCTGTGCTCTCTGTGTTCTCTCTCTGGCTGTAACAGCTATCTCAGCCTGGTTCTCTTGCTGTAATTTCAGTCCATGACTTCTTGTCCTGTCCCTGGACGAGCCGTTTATTCCCCCCTCTTTGCAATGACCTTTTACATAATTGAAGACTGCTCCTCTGCATCCTCCTTCCTCCAGATTAAATGACACCGACTGCTTCCCAATAGCTCCTGGTTATTCTGTTGGTGTCACATGAACTCTCTTTGGGCTGTCCTTGAGGCGAGATGTTGAAACTGGGCTCAGTGTTCCAGCTGTTGTCTGTAAGTGGAGGAGAGGTAAAGTGCCACTTCTGCTGCCACCTCCGCACTGTGCCAGCACTGGGGGGATCGCCCAGGGCTCTGTTCATGCCTGAAAACAACGAATACATCCTGATGGATCCCACCATGGAGCAGGATTGATCCAGGAGTCGACTTGTGAGGATCACCCAATGGGTTGGGATGAAGGGAGCTTAAAGCTCCTCCAGCTCCAACCCCTGCCACAGGCAGGGACCCCTTCCACTGGAGCAGCTTGCTCCAAGCCCCTGTGTCCAACCTGGCCTTGAGCACTGCCAGGGATGGGGCAGCCACAGCTTCTCTGGGCACCCTGTGCCAGCGCCTCAGCACCCTCACAGGGAAGAGCTTCTGCCTTATCTCCAGTCTAAACTTCCCCTGTTTCAGTTTGAACCCATCACCCCTTGTCCTATCACTGCAGTCCCTGATGAAGAGTCCCTCCCAGCATCCCTATAGCCCCCTTCACACACTGGAGCTGCTCTAAGGTCTCCCCTTCAGGAGCCTTCTCTTCTCCAGTTTGCCCCAGCCCAGCTCTCTCAGCCTGGCTCCAGAGCAGAGCTGCTCCAGCCCTCGCAGCAGCTCCATGGCCTCCTCTGGACCCGCTCCAACAGCTCCACATCCACACTGATTGACAAGGACCTTGATGCTGCGAGATGATGGAGATGAATGGGTTGTGGCTCTCCAGAACTGCTTCACTCAGGGAGCCATGGGGACAGCCCTGAAATTACCGAGGACATCGCTGTCACAGACAGGAAGAATGGGGATGTACGACAAGAGGAAGACAATAAAGATGCTCCAGGGGTATCCAAGTGTGATTCCCCATTCATCTGCACCAGAAGCCCTTTGCATTTGTCAAAGCTTACAGAGAATCAGAAATAACTGACTGGGAGGTGAAAAGAACCCACCAGCTATGAACAATTGACAGCTGTACAAAGAGGGCCAGGTCCCATTCTCTGTGCACAAAGCAAACCATTAGACATCACTGAACCCAATTGCTGTTGGGGATAACAGAGGAAACAAATGAGTCTGGATGTTTTACGGCCAGCTCTGTGTGCTGCTGGAGCAAGGTGATTACTGGGGAGGGCCTGCTATTAGTCACGATAACCAGAGCATAGATCTGAACATCTCTGAAGGGAAATAAAGCAGCTCTTTACAAACTGCACCACGTTTTATAGTCATCCGTCTGGCCTCACTCGAGGCAGAGGTTTCCAAGATTTACACACAAGTGATGCTCTTTGTGGTGCAGTCAGGATGTGTTAAAAGCTCCGCTCTCATTTGGTGCACAGCAGCTGTTTCTGGGGTGTCTTGGAGATTTTGGCTCCAGGTAAAAGCTTTTGTTTGACATTGGGGTGCTGGAGCGGGGCCAGAGAAGGGAATGGAGCTGGTGCAGAGCCTGGAGCCCAAGTGTGATGGGGAGGGGCTGAGGGACCTGGGGGGTTCAGATGGAGAAGAGAAGGCTCAGGGGGGACCTGATGGCTGCCTCCAAGTGCCTGAGAGGAGGATGGAGCCAGGAGGGGCTGGGCTCTGCTCCCAAGGAACAAGGGATGGGACAAGAGGAACCGGCCTCAAGCTGCACCAGGGCAGGTTTAGATGGAGCTGAGGAGCAATTCCTGCCCCAGAGGGTGCTCAGGCATTGGAACAGGCTGCCCAGGGCAGGGCTGCAGGCACCGGCCCTGCAGGTATTTAACAGATGAGTAGATGTGGCACTTAAGGACATGGGTCAGTGGTGGCCTTGGCACTGATGGGGTAAGTGCTGGACTCAGTGATCTTAATAAGGGTCTTTCCAACCTAAATGATTCCAAGCTCATCTCTGCAGACACAGGGCTGTGCTTCCCACTCTCCTCTTCCTAACAGAGACAGCCTTCAGCACTAAGTGCAGTTGCACAGGGGGTTCCTGCAGATGCACCAGCGTGCTGGATGATTTAGTCCATTCATCCATTCCCGAGCAATGATGGGAAACTGGATAAGTGATACAGGTCCAGTTGCCTACCAGAGGTGTCAGGAGCTGTCTGAGATGCCTCGAAGTGCTCAAGGCCAGGTTGGACACAGGGGCTTGGAGCAAGCTGCTCCAGTGGAAGGGGTCCCTGCCCATGGCAGGGATTGGAGCTGGATGAGTTTTAAGCTCCCTTCCATCCCAAACCAGTCCATGATTCTATGATTCTATCACTAGAGGCCCTATGAAAAAGCCTATCCCTACATTTTATTACCTACAAGAATAGCAGCCCATCACCGTGGCACTTGCATTGCTGTCTTGTGATGTTCCCTGCTCAATGCAGAGGGTAACTGCAGCGCTCCCACTTTCCTCCTTGTTTGAGGACGTTCCAAGACAGGCGAGGTCAGTGGGGAGAGAAATGAATGCGCAGTGCCCAGCGCTTGGCTGTCATAGCCAGGATGGATGGTGCAAGCACCGTTTATCTCATGCAGCTGCATAAATCAAGCCAAGGAGAAGTGAGAACCTTCAGGGAAATCCCAGGCGTGGAGGAAGAGGAGATTGGGAAGGAGGATAAATGGCACCGAGGTACCATGGAGCCCTTTGGTCAGTGGAGATGGGTGGGAGGGAGATGCAGAAGTGCTGGGGGATAAAGATGGCGAGCAGCTGATGTGCACAAGAGCTCAGAGGAGCACAGACTGTGTGGTGTTGGCGTGTGGGGGCCTGCTCATGATGAAGGCGCCCTCCTTCCCCCAAAGACCCCTGTTTTTAGTCTTTGGACCACTCCAACACTGGAGGCAGGCACAGAATGAGCCTGAGGAGGACGTCAGGAGGAGGAGGAGATGCTACTGTGCTCTTCAGCCCAGCTTTGAGGACTTAGTCTTGTAGCCTTCAGCAAATGCCCCCTGTGCCCCCCTGAGCTGCCTGATTGCTGCATCACCTCTAAACACACCCCCCATGGTGGACAGGATTTAGGGACCCTTGGGCATGCACAGAGAACACACACTGGGAATCCTGGGGTACTCTGTAAGAGAAGCAGAGGAGAAAAGGTGGCTTTGAGCCAAGTGATGGGCTGGGCACTGCAGTGGTTTGCCAGGGTGAACTTGCCCTCCAGTGCCTAAAGGGGCTGCAGGAAAGCTGGAGAGGGGCTTGGGACAAGGGCCTGTAGGGCCAGGCCAAGGGGAATGGCTTGAACCTGCCCGAGGGGAGACTGAGCTGAGCTCTTAGGCAGAAGCTCTTCCCTGTGAGGGTGCTGAGGCGCTGGCACAGGGTGCCCAGAGAAGCTGTGGCTGCCCCATCCCTGGCAGTGCTCAAGGCCAGGTTGGACACAGGGGCTTGGAGCAAGCTGCTCCAGTGGAAGGGGTCCCTGCCCGTGGCAGGGGTTGGGGCTGGAGGAGCTTTAAGCTCCCTTCAACCCAAACCAGTCTGTGATGCTATGACTTAACCTTGTGCCCTGCTGTGCCAGCGCACAAGAGCTCTGCCTTGCAGGGATGCGCACACTTTGCTGCAGCAGCGTATGCAGGTTATTAATGGATGGAGTTAAAGCCACTTGCACAAAGCAGAAACCTTCACACTCCTCCTACAGCTGTGAAGGGACGTTGGATTTAAAAGCCAGATGTGGCTTTCCCAGCTCTTACTCCTCAAGCTGCTCTGTCTCATGCAAGTAATCCCCATGGCATCATGTGCACAGTGCTTGATGCATCTGACCCCAAATCAAACCAGCAACACTCCAGTTCATGATGGAGCCCCAGCAGAGGAAGCCAAGGAAGACCCCAAGCCTTCTCCTCCACAGCTGTGCACCGTGTCCTCTGTCCTTTTCCACTTCACCTTTCATCTGTTTGCTTCACTCTTGCCTTTGCTTTTGTTCAGTTCTTTCTCCTTCCCTATTTATTATTAATACATAAATTTTCTGCCTCATTTCTCCCTCCTTTTCTATTATTTAACTATACCCAGGTCCCAGGTAGGGTTCTCTGGCTCAAAAGATGCTTTAAAATCAAAGCTGCAGCTGTGCGTGGACCAGAAGAGGTGTGTTTGGAAGCCTCCATCACCTTCCAGGGCTCAGATCAGTGCGTGCTGCTTCCCATCATGCCCAACACGATGGGATCTGAGGACATCCAGGTTTTACAGAGCCGTGTCCTTTGAGACCTGGCCCTTTGGTCGGTGCCAAATGGAACCTTAACAATTCCAGCAGGGCTGTTATCTTTGGAAGGGTTTCATCCTGCAGCCTGCAGGGATATTGTGTTCCTCTGAATACTTCACATCCTGCACGCTTAGGTGGACAGAGGAGCACAGGAGAGAGCTACATGGATCAGAGGAGTGGGTTGGGAACCCCGCAGTGGGATGTGCTGCTGGTCTCAAAGGGATGTGCTGCGGAATGGTCCTTTCCCATGCATTTCCCAGCACCTGCACAGTTTTCTCACTTCCCAGCCCAGGAACGAGCGGAAGGAGCCGTTTCCCTCTGGGAAATTGGTTCTTTTACATTAATGGAGAAAAACAAACACAAAACTTCTTGGTGGAAGGAGGCAGAGCAGGGCCCGCATTAACCCCTGTGCATCCTCCCCTTATTGACCTCTCCAAGAGAGGGCTCATAGGCAAAAACCATCTTCTTGTTCCCTGGTCTGGTCCATAAGAACCTCTTCTGTGCCTTCTGCTTGGTGGCCATGCAGCGGGTCGTGTGCATCCATCATGATGTGGGATGCCCTTGCTGAACTGGGTATTCAGGAACATATATTAACATTTAGGATCCCAGTGTCTTAAATGATTTTGCACAGCTGTGTTTGCATAGAGGAATCTAGGATGTGGTGAGAGCTGAAATATGAGAGCACATTGAGGCATCTATGTTTAGGGGTTTTAATGTGCAAGCTGAATCACATCCCAGCATCTGTATATGAGGGTGAGGAAAGATGCTTCTGGCTTGACAACCATCATGGGCCTCATTGTCCCGTGGCTCACTGCTCTGCTCTGTGCACAGCTTGCACTTGCAATGCCTCCCAGCCTCTGGAAAACAGGTTTGTGACCCTAGGGGCAGGCCCAGGGAATGGGAACAGGATGGTGGGGACCACACAGGAGATGAGGCATCGCATCGTTGGGAGGTGGGATCGCTTTGCAGCGCGCTCCCTGCTTGAGCTGCCTTCGAGTCCTGGCTTTTGTTACAAATCACAGAGCCCTTTGTCCTCTGTTCCCAGAACATCCCCGATTGCTCCCTTGAGCTATGAGGATTCCAGGAGAGTTTGCAGCTGGGTTTTCAGGGAATTACATTGGCACACCAGGCCGTTAATCACAGCTTCTCTCCAGGCCCATGGAAAGAGTAAAGCTGTAGTTCTCTTTGGGCTTGCCTGTCGTTATCACCAGGGCCCAAGAGCAATGTGATGCCTTGTATGCCTAAACGTAGAATCAATCGTCATAGAATCATAGAACCAACTAGGTTGGGAAAGAGCTTTAAGATCATCAGGTCTTCAGAGCTGTCTGTGCCACATCTCTGCTGGAGGGGAGAGCTTTGCCCTTTTCTGCTCCAGATCGATGCAACAAGACTCAAAATGAGATTGTCTGGAAGGGCAGGGGGTACTTGGCTTAATCCCCATGCGTTTCAGTCCTTTGCTCCTAGATTTCACACACTCCTTCTCTGCTACCCATGTATCTGCCAGCAGCAAGGCCTGTGTGCCTCAGCCTGCTCAGGACCACCTGCATGAGATGAAGAAGATCAAGACTTGGGAATAGCTGGTGCTTTCCAGTTCTCTTGTTGTCCTTGTCTACCATGACCACCTCCTCTCCAGTGATCCTTTTCCACCCCCTCCATCTCTAGGGGTCTCCATAGACTGACCTGATTACCTTTCTCTCTATACTTCCACCAGTGGAGGTGTAGATACTGCCTCTATGCTATCAAGGTCCTTCATGCTGTGTCCTTGCCCACCATGGCAGTCCCTCAGCCCCAGGCCACTGCTTTATCCACATCCTTCTGCTTTCTCCAGGGTTGCCTGGAGGTCTACCTAGGTTGCCAGGTCTACCTAGGCTGAAGGAATGGGTGATGTACAAGCCCCCCTGTGCTTCTGCCTTGACAGAGACCCACATCCTCCTATGGGGCTGTTCATCCTCCTGCTTGCAATGACTTCTGTGTATCTCTGTATTTGTGCCCAGCCTCTGCTCCAGGAAATCAGAAGCTGAAGGTAAAGAAGTTAAGCACAGAGTCCCCACAACTGTATGAGGTTGACTGCATACATCCAGTCCATCCAGTCCCAGATATGGTTAAGTCACGGACTGGGAGAAGCAGGGGATGGGAAGGGTGGAAAAGGGAACCTTTTCTAACAGCAGGTATAGCAGCAAGCAGGTGTCAATAGGGCGTTTGGCTGGGGAATGCTTTTCCATCACTGGGGTTTGCTCAGGGAGCTGGAACCGCGTGCACAGCTCGGAACCGTCTCAGGTTCTGCCCTCTTTATCAAATGACATTTTAACTAGAGAAGTGAGGTGGGAGGGATTAGAGGGATTTCACTGTCTGAAAGCACTCCTGTCCTTCAGCGCCCTGAACGCAACAGATTGAGATGGAGATGGGACTATGCTCCGTGACGCAGTGTCAGCTCTTATCACACCGCGAGGATAAAGGATGCTCACCACAGTAATTCCAGAGCCTCCATCAACAAGCTCCTGTGCAGCTTCATTGCACCCACATCAAACCCTCAAAGCTGAGTTCCATATTTCATGAGTAATCCATTACTCAACCTGCCCCTAAACACAGAATGGGCTTCCTGATTTATTCTGTTTGTCTTGGACCTTCACGTAAGCACAACTGGAAGAGAAGAGGGGAAGACACTCAGCAATAAGCAAGGAAACACACTCCATTGAGTGAGATGGGGAGATGATTTTATGCCTCAAAGTGCAAGGAGCTGTACTTTCTCCTCAGAGGAGTGCGTGTGAATGCCAGTTTAACTTAAAGGGATGATAGGTGCTTAAAACTCCTATAACAAAGACACAGCATCTCAGCCAAATCCCAGCACTCTTTTGCATTAAGGCAGCTGCCATCTCCCCCATGTCCTGCCATGCTCTTGGCCAAGGGACAGAGAGGTCACCCAGGGAAGCTGCATCCCTTGATGGGATGGTCGCTCTTTGATGGGTAACTTGCTTATTCTTCTTTTCCCTGACAGGGTTCTGAGATACAGCCCAATGAAGGCAGGTTTGTAAATGGCAGGTCCTCTGTGGCCTTCGGTGGCACAGCCCTGGAAGGAAATGTTGACCCAAGTAACCAGTACTGCAGTGTAAGATCTTCTTTAAAGGGACAGTCAGATGCCACACAGGAGCAGGAAAGGAAGGAGGGAGCATTTAGGTAAGTGGATAATAGGGATGATGCTCATAGAATCACACAATGGTTTGGGTTGGAAAGGACCTTAAAGCTCATTGAGTTCCAACAAAGGGACCCCTTCCACTGGAGCAGCTTGCTCCAAGCCCCTGTGTCCAACCTGGCCTTGAGCACTGCCAGGGATGGGGCAGCCACAGCTTCTCTGGGCACCCTGTGCCAGCGCCTCAGCACCCTCACAGGGAAGAGCTTCTGCCTTGCATCCAACCTGAACTTCCCCTGTTTCAGTTTGGTGGTGGGTCAGCGATCAAACAAAAGGACAGAGCAAAGCCAACCGTTAGTCACCAGCAGCACTTCCTGCAGGGGACAGTCTTTTCTTGATGATCTCCTTCCTCCATCAGATCCCAGCAGTGCTGTGCATTGCTCTATAACCTGTCTCAGTGCTGGACCATGGAAGAAACCCCAAGAGCAAGTTCTCCTGCTCCCCATTGGACAGAAGATATTTTAAAGTGCAAGGTCCTACAGCTGGGTGGGAGCAATCCCAGGCACAGCTCCAGGCTGGGCAGAGAAGAGATTCAGAGCAGCCCAAGGAGAAGGACTTGGGGGTGCTGGGCAATGAGAAAATGAACATGAGCCGGCTTCAGTGTGCGCTTGAGCCCAGAAAGCAACCGTATCCTGGGCTGCATCAGAAGGAGCGTGACCAGCAGGGCGAAGGAGGTGATCCTGCCCCTTTATTCTGCTCTGGTGAGACCTCACCTGGAGCACTGGGTGCAGTTCTGGGGTCCTCAACATAAGGAGGACATGGAGCTGTTGGAACAAGTCCAGAGGAGGCCACGAGGATGCTCAGGGGCTGGAGCAGCTCCTGTATGGAGCCAGGCTGAGAACATTGGGGCTGTTGAGCCTGGAGAAGAGAAGCTGCGTGGAGACCTCAGAGCAGCTTCCAGTGTCTGAAGGGGGCCTATAGGGATGCTGGGGAGGGACTCTTCATTAGGGACTGCAGTGATAGGACAAGGGGTAATGGGTTCAAACTGAAACAGGGGAAGTTTAGATTGGATATAAGGAGGAAATTCTTTCCTGTGAGGGTGCTGAGGCACTGGAATGGGTGCCCAGGGAGGTTGTGAATGCTCCATCCCTGGCAGTGTTCAAGGCCAGGTTGGACAGAGCCTTGGGTGATCTGGGTTAGAGCGAGGTGTCCCTGCCCATGGCAGGGGGTTGGAACTGGATGATCTTAAGGTCCTTTCCAACCCAAACTATTCTATGATTCTATGATTAAAACATGACATTTTCTTCCCTTTTCCATTTTCATCCACTCCTGGTGTAATTCAGGGCATTCCCAGGATCTGGATGGATCCCACATCCTCTGAACGCCCAAACAAGCCTCGGCTTCAGCTCTCCCACCCACCAGGGAATGTGCAGGCGAGAAAAGCTGCTCTTTGGGGATATGCTTGCTGTGACTGTACTGAACGTGTCTCCTGCCAGGTTCACTCACTGTCACAGGGCTGGTAGCACCAACACAGGGATGATCCCAGCAGGGATGCCAGCTCTGGAGCAGCACCAAGCATCCCTGTGGGGTCCCAAGATGTTCCCCTCTGTTTCTCTGCCCTTTGGAGCTGCAGTAGAGCTGGGAAGCGAGGGTTGGAAGAGGCTCAACAGCTTCATAGATATTTTGGTCTAAGAAAAGGCTTTATCTGTATTAGAGTTACCCTGGGAGTTTGGATTAAAGGAACGGATACTCCCACCTGCCATTCGGTGCCATTCTGTCTTTAGTAATGGAATTATGCGAGATTTAAGCATTCTTTGATTTAAACTGACTTGTAAATCCTCATACTCTGGCTCAGGGAGAGGGAGCCATTCCCACCTAAACTACAACTGGAATAAAGAGGATGTTACTGTCCAAGATCTAGGTCTCTTCTTCCTCTTTCACTTTCCAGGTCAACTCTCCTGCATCCAAAATCTGGTCTTATTGGTGTTTTTCCCCAAAGAAGTGAACATACAAATGTAACTTCACTTAATATCTAAGAGGGTTGACAGTGGAATACTTCTCCATGTGTTCAGTGAAACCCAACCTGAAAAGGAGGCTCAGGGGAGACCTTATCCCCATGTGCCAGAGGTAAAGGGGGATGCAGGGAAGATGGAGACTCCCTTTGGACAAGGAGTCCCATGGGAAAGCCCAGGGGTGATGGGCACAAGTTACTGCTGGGAGATTCCCAATGGACACAAGAGGAGAATCATCCCAGTGAGAACAAGCAGCCACTGGAATAATCTCCCCAGGGCAGTGGGGACTCCCCAGTGCTGGACACTGTTAAGATGGGGCTGCACAGGGTGCTGGGCATCCAGTCTGGGTCAGGCTGTGCATGGAGAGGTTGGAGCAGATGATCCTTGAGGTCCCTTCCATCCTGGTGTTGTACAATTCCATGTTTCCTAAAGCCTTCCACTGATGGACCCAGGGCTTTAGACCCCGTTGGGACACCTCACTGCACTCAAAGCTCTTTCCTGCTCCTCCACCTACATCTTTACCCCAACTCACAGCTTCTTCTCCTAGGAACAACTGATCTCCCCTCTCCTTCCAGCTCCTCTGTACGAGGGGGCTGACACATCCCCTCTCTCATAGGGCACACTTTGCACCCAAGGCCTCCTTCTTCAGCTGTGCTGTTTTACTCCCCATGTTAAATCCCACCATTATTGATTTCAGGCCATTCCTCCCATATGGCACAAGTGATTTGAATTCCAATCTTGCCATGGGCAGTGCTCCCACCTGCAGGCACAGATCTGATTGGCTCTTCTTTCACCATCCAAGCCATTAATTACAGTACTGATTAGTATGAGAGACAGGATAGACCCAGTTTGATGCTAAGGGATCAGTCCTTCTGGGTAGGTAATAAACTACTTGTCACCCCTGGAAGTGAAGCTTTCTAATGCAACTTGCTCTTCCCCTTTCTTTTTACTCCTCTCTGCATGATCATTTCTTATGGTTGATAATTACTTCACAAGAATAGGGTGGGATAAGGCTGAAATCCTTCCTTAAGAGCTTCCCCAGGTAAGCCAGTTCCTTGTCCAAAGGAGAAACGAAGTGCTCGATGTGATCTGTCTATGGCAATCCATGACCTTAATATGCAAGTGATGGTACATGGATTAGTAGTTGCTTCACCACCTTTCTGGTGCTGGGGGCTGAGCTGGGTCTGGATCTGACTGATTTCTCCTTTTTCCCTTTCTAAGATCCTTTAGAAATCCCCAGTCCCTGAAAACTGTGGGGTAATTGGTAGCAGTTCAGTGATTCCTTGGCTCCTTTCTTCTGTATCCCATCGGGAACTTCCCAGACCTCCCTAACCTGGGTATTCCTACCATTGGTATGCAAATACATGAACTATTTGCTTTCCTCTTCCCCATCCTGGGCCTGGATTCCTTTCTGTGCCTCAGCCCTAGCCTATAGCCAGGCACAGGGATTCTTTGTGTCTGTTCAATGAGCGTTTTGGGAACAGATTTTGGGTTGCCAGAGGCAGTTTGAGTGAGTTTTAATAGAAACACTGAGTGGGTTTTGATAGACGTTCTGTGTTGGCATCCTGCAACAGTCACCGAATCCCCATCCCTATTCCCTTTGCTGAACACCCTTTAACAGCAGCAGACAACCAGGAGAACCCCTTTGGGCTTGGACTGGAGCCGAGCAGTGGCCAGGAGCACCCCAAGGAGGGATGTAGCTGAGATAAATAGACTGAAGGGATGTGAGGTTATTTAATAGCTTTGGCTTTGCTCTTTTCCAGAAGAATGAGCACTGTGCTGAGCTATAAAATAGCGCTCAGCTCCATAAATGCCTTGGATCCATCCCCACTCAGATGAATCAGGTTCACTATATCTTTGGCCAACTCTGATGTTTTCTTTCTCCAGCCTGCAGAGATTTGAACCAGGAGTGAATATTCTTGTGTTGTAATACAGTTGTTTAGTGGGAAGGGGTAAAAACGCCAGGAACAGCATCAATGCGATGTCTGTAAGATGCAGTGCGTTGAAAACCCTCATGGAAATCAAGGTCTGGAGGTTGGGGTCCTCTGTCCAAGCAAGAGCTGTAATCATGGGTTAACTGGATGATAAAGAGAGGTGTTATGGCTTTGTAGGCAGAGATCTCCCTCTCGCCTCCCTGATGTTTCATAGAATCATAGAATCAACCACGTTGGAAAAGATGCTTCAGATCAAGTCCAACCTTCACTTATCTCTGCTGGGTTCAGGCAGCTCCCAGCACTGCACCTCCGCTTTATGAACCCCATTTTGAGGTGCTGGTCTCCATCCCTGCCTTGTGTAAGAGACTGTGGCAGGGGTTATCCCAGCCAGGAATTGGTCCTCTCCACTGAATGCAGCTCTGCCCCTTTGTGAGCCTTCATCTGTGCGTGGTGGGACTTGAAGGCACCCAGCTTGCCTTTACTGCTGGACGGATGGAGGCTGGGTGCCGGCCAGGGATGCAGAGGACCTGCTGTGTGTGTTAAAGCTGTCTCAATCTTATACCGTTGACAATAGCAATTACAGAACCTGCTGCTCTCACCATTTGTGCTGCCGTTTGTCACTCCTTGGTAGTGAGTCAGGCACCAACGAGATGTTGGTGTCGCATCTTCTGCTTGACGAATTGCTGGCCTCAGGCGAGGGGCTGTGGGGATGGATTGGGATATCCCTCATGAGGGATGGAGGTGATGGCTTTGCCTTTGAGGAAATTCAAACCATAGAATCTCAGGCTGGTTTGGGACCTTAAAGCTCCTCCAGCTCCAACCCCATCTAATTCCAACCCCCAAATCCTGGGGAACACTTCAAATTCATCCCTATCCTTGTTTCTTCAAGTGAGAGCCTCTGTCAAGTGTTGTGCTGATCCCCACACCCCCTCTCACACCATCTCTGACATTTCCCCACCTCCCCTGCAGCCAAGCAGTGCCTTGGGTGTGCAGATGCTGTCCCGGACACAGCGATGCTCCAGTGTTATGGGTTCTCCCTGTTGATGGGGGTTTGAGAGATGAAGCTGTCCTCTAGAGGTGTTAGCACTGAGCATCATCACTTTCCTGCCGTGGCAGGTCCTGAGGAGGTCCCAGCTGTGCCCAGCCAAGTGCTGCATGTTCATTGATGGATGAAGGAAACAGAGACAGACCAGAGGAGACGGTGATGGATCTGTTGGGGGCTTACAGAACAAGAGTGACGAGGGAAAGGTTGAATCTCTTGGGTTTATTTACTCCAGGAAAGGGAAGGTCAAAGTGTAATGGATAAGTAAAAGCAAAGTTGCTGTTAAGAGGGAGACTATCAGGTTTTCCCTATGAGGAAGTGAGTTAATTCTGCAGTGAAGATTTGAGCTGTCTGCTCTGAAGGGCTTCCCAGTGCACTGACCACTGGGCAGCCTGGGCAAAAGGGGAAGGCCAGCTCTTGAGATGAATGGTCCAGCTTTATTTCGGTGTCTTAACTCCTTCTGGTTTGAAGATGATAGAGGGTAACTCGTTGAGTGAGGTACATTGGGGTGTTCTCACTGCTCTACCAGCATCATACTGCCTTGGCTACCAATGGTTGAATCAACATAGGATCCTCACCACCCTCACAGTAAAGAATCTCTTCCCTATACCCAACCTACATCTCCCCTGTTTAAGTTTGAACCTGTCACCCCTTGCCCTATGACTACAGTTCCTGATGCAGAATCCCTCTCCAGCATCCCTGTAGCCCCTTTCAGATACCGGAATGCATCTGCACTCTTCCCCCACAACAAACAGCACGACAAGGGGCAACAGCCACAAGATGTGGTTTGGGCTGTTGGGGCTGGGCACTAGGAAAAGCATCTTACACCAGAAAGGTGGTGAAGCCCTGGCACCAGGATGCTGTGGTGTCTCCATCCTTGGAGGTTCTTCTAAGTCAGGTCAAAGTCATGGCTGCCTTCACCTAGTGTTGGTGATGGTCTTGCTGAGCAGATGACCTCCAGAGGTCTCTTAGAGCATTTCTGTCCTCCTGACCCTCAAATGGGACAGTTGGGCTCTTGAGGAGCTTCTACGATGCTGTGTTTAGTAACTGCTTAAACTGGAGGCTGCATTGTACTGGAGAACAAGGCACACATATAAGGAGTGTCAGCATATGATGAAAAGGTGCTGCAGAGCACAGATGGATTTGTAATGGATTGACCTGAACAGGGTGATTTAAAAGCCATAACTGCACAAAACCAGCTTTGAAGACGTTTCCCTGCAGAGCTCTGTCTCTGCTCACCAGCTTGCTGCCTTTGCTGGAGCTGATGCCATCCACCCAACCTTCTTGCACCTTGCAAAGCCTTCTTGTAATTGGGGACATAGCTTTCCCTCTGGCTCTAATTCATCCTTTTGTCCCTGTGCAGCTCCCACCAGCACTAAAGGCACTGTTTGACCTTCATATCTGTGAACCTGGTAGTACAAAGTGCTGCACAGGCACATCCTTGGTCTCTTCATTAGGGACTGCAGTGACAGGACAAGGGGTAATGGGTTAAAACTTAAACAGGGCAAGTTTAGATTGGATCTAAGGAGGAAATTCTTTCCTGTGAGGGTGCTGAGGCACTGGAATGGGTGCCCAGGGAGGTTGTGAATGCTCCATCCCTGGCAGTGTTCAAGGCCAGGTTGGACAGAGCCTTGGGTGCCATGGTTTAGTGTGAGGGGTCCCTGCCCATGGCAGGGGGTTGGAACTTGATGATCTTAAGGTCCTTTCCAACCCTAACTATTCTATGATTCTATGATCCAGTGCATTCAGTTCCTGGTCTGGATGTCCTTCCTATACCTGCCTTGCTGTGGGTTATCTTCTTTAGACTTCCTGGACCACAAAGCGGCAAGATAGAAAGAAGTCAATGGAGTTATGTCCCAGCTGGACTGACTCATATTAACCTCCCTTATGTAATTCATGGCTGTTGCCTACCATATATCCTTTGTAAAGTCTATTTTAAGTTATCTCCAGGGGAATATCTCCTCTAGGGAAAACCTGGCAACGCATAAGAGCACAGGCTGCATTCTGCTGATGCTACACCTCCCTTTGCAGTCCTACCTGCCTGCCCCTCGCTCTCCATCAAACACTCCTCCTCCCACCTTGGAGCTGACAACCTTTCATATTGCCTGGGTTTTATCTCCCTTCCTGCTGGCAGCAGGAGGTTGCCTTCCCAAACCGCCTTCTTTTAATGTTCCCTTGCAAGTGAGTCCCTTTCAACGGTGTTCTGAAAGAGCACAGAGGAGGGGAAGGGTGGAAAGTGGGTTTAGTTCTCTTTAGAGAAACTCCAGCCCAAGTTAATGGAAATTACCCCAGCAAAAGCACACGAACAGGCCTATAGTTGACCACAAAGCTAAGGCACGCTGGTTGCTTTGGATGCTTATCCGCAGGGAGCTCTCCTCTGGTGATGGGGTAACGGGGAAGGCAAGAATTCAGGCTGTGTATTGCCTGTGAAAACTCTCTGTGTGATGTGAGAGGAGTTTTCCAAGTGGAAAATGGACGTGGAGTCCTGAATCCAGCAGCAAGAAGAGGGATTGAGGTGGCCAGGACATGCTGCGGGTGGCTTCTGCATCCATCGTGAGCAAGATGCCTGAGGGATGGAGTATCCTGCCTTGCCACCTCAAAGAGCACCACGAATGCAAAGGGATGTGATTGAAGCTGTTCCTCTTTGAGTAATGCTCTTTGTGAGCAAACTTACAAGACAAACTGCTGGGTAAGGTTGGGGTTTTCCCCTTTTTCCCCTCCTTTCTATAAGCAACACCACTGCTGTGGTAGATGTGAAGCTAAGGAACAAGGGGGCTTTGTGAAAGGCTGCACAGTCATCCCTCTGAGGGTTTCTGTTGTGGTTCAACCCCAACCAGCAGCTAAGCCCTGCTCAGGCACTCATTCCCTCACTCATTCCAATCAGTGGGATGGGGAGAGAATCAGAGGGGTAAAAGTGATGAAATCTGTGGGTGAGATCAGGCAGTTTAGTAGGGAAGTAAAAGACACACAAGTAGAGTAAGGAAAAACAAGGAATTCATTCCCATCTTCCCAGGGCCAGGCAGGTATTCACCCGTCTACAGGAAAGCAGGGCTCCATCACGCATAAATCTGACTTGGGAAGACAAACATCATCACTCCCAATGTCCCCCCTTCCTTCCTTCTTCCTCCAGCTTTATAAGCTGAGCATGATGAGGATGCTGCGAGGGCTGGAGCAGCTCTGCTCTAGAGCCAGGCTGAGAGAGCTGGGCTGGGGCAGCCTGGAGAAGAGAAGGCTCCTTAAGGGGAGACCTGAGAGCAGCTCCAGTGCCTAAAGGGGCTGCAGGGAAGCTGGAGAGGGGCTTGGGACAAGGGCCTGTAGGGCCAGGGCAAGGGGAATGGATTGGAAGGGGCTTGGAGCAAGCTGCTCCAGTGGAAGGGGTCCCTGCCTGTGGCAGGGGTTGGGGCTGGATCAGCTTTAAGGTCCCTTCAACCCAAACCAGTCTGGGATTCTCTGACTCGACATCATATGGAATGGGATATCCTTTGAGTCAATTGGGGTCACCTGTCCCAACCATGTCCCCCCTCAACTCCTTGTGCACCCCCATTCTCACTGGTAGGGCGAGGAGCAGGAAAGCCTTTGCCTCTGTCTAAGTGCTGCTCAGCATCCCTAAACCCTCTCTGAATTACCAACACTGCAGCACAAACCCAAACCACAGCCCCTACACCAGCTACTGTGAAGAAAATTAACCCTACCCCAGCCCAAACCAGCACTGGGTCCCTCTGATTCAGAACAGAGGAACTCTAGGGCTCCATTGGCTGCTTTGCAGGAGAACAGCAACCCCTCAAGCCTGTCCCCATCACTGCCCATCAGCAGACCCAGATGATCAAAGGGTCTGCATCCACAGATGGATTGCATTGGCACACCAAAACACAGCGCCCAGGACCCCTTGGACCTGTGCAGTGTGCTGCTTTGGTGCTCAAGCATGGTCTGGTCCCCATCTGAAGCCATCTGCTCTAATGGTAGGGAGGTGCAGCCCTTCTGGCTTCATAAAGTCATTCTGCAAGCCCATCCCGGGGTATTCCTGGCACAGCACAGCGTGGCTCTTGGGTTTTCATGCCACACAAAGCAAACTGTAGTGGTGTTCCTTTGTGGTGGGTGGGAAATACCCTGGAGCCACTTGAGGTTGTGCTGAGCAAGGCAGGAAGCTGCCTGCGAGCCAAAGGCTTGTGCTGAGCCAGGAAAGAACCTTCTTCTCCAGCGGATGCAGTGGGGATGCTGCACATTCATGGGCTGCCAAGAGCTGGAGGGACCACACTGAGCACCATGGGCCATCTCTTCTGTACTCCTGTCCATAGAACCTGTTGGGGTTTAAGCCCAACTGCCACGCAGTCACTGTCTCACTCCCCCCCTTTCCTCCCTAAACCCCGCTCCCAGAGGGATGGGGAGGAGAATCAAAAGACTGGGTTGAGATAAGAGCAGTCCAGTAACTAAGGTATAACACAAACCACTGCTGCTGCCACCAATGATAATCATGATAAAGGGAATAACAAGGGAAGCGAATGCAACACCTCAGCACCAGCCGACCGATACCCAGCCTGACCGAGCAGTGATCTCTCTTCTAGGTAACTGCCCCCAGTTTATACAGCGGGTATGATGTGCTGAGGTATGGAATACCTCTTGGGTCAGTTTGGGTCCTGTCTCTGCTTCCTCCCTGCTTCCCCTCCTCCCTGGCAGAGCATGAGGCCCACAAAGCCCTTGGCCAAACCAAACCATCATTGTCATCAGCTCTGTTCCCAGCCCAAAAGTCAAACCACAGCACTGCACCAGCTACCAAGGAGGAGAAAAATGCCTGCTACTGCTGAACCCAGCACAGAACCTCAGTTCTATCCCATGCCTGCTCACATCCTGGTTTAGAACCAGACGCTACCTCATCATGGCTCGAAAACAACAGTGTAAAACTCCCCTAAGTTTGGCTTTCTGATGCTCGTGGCTAGCATACGCTACCGGTCCTTCCTTGAGTGGGTCCACCTACATCTCTTCAGCATCCACTCTTTTGTCTGTCTTCTAACAAGCTTCTTTAAGCCAGAAGTCACTTCTTTACCTTTAGGTACTTGTGAAAGGGGCTGGAGAGTCTCTCATCCCAATGAACAAAATGCTCTGCAAAAAAATAGCCCCCCAAAAATCCCTAAAATAAAATAAAGTAAAATAAAATAAAATAATGTAAAATAAAATAAAACAAAATAAAGTAACATAAAATTAAATTAAATTAAATTAAATCAGTTTCTCATTCTGATGTGTGTTAATTTGGTGTCACAATGGCTGGGCAAAGAGTCTGGTGAACTCTCTAAACCAGCCACTTAACCACTGGCCTTTCCCCTTTCCATCACTGCACACCCAGACCTCACCATAGGACTGCTTGCCGGGGTGTGAGGAGTTAATGAGTTTTCTCCTCTGTCTACATCTCCTCTCCCCTGCACATTTGGGTTGAACTCGGTAGTTTGAGGGTTTCTACTGAACTCCATTCTTCAGCCAAAAATGACAAGTTACCCAATGGTCTGCGGTTGCACGCTGATAGCATGAGACCAGGAACAGGATTTATGCTTGGGTGGAAAGGAGCCCTGAGATGGGAAGAATGCAGGAAATACAGGAAACTGCCCCAAAATAACACCACACTTGACTTTCACCCCATAATTAGAGCTGCCTCTGAGAGTAACCCCTTCGAGGAGCACAGCGAGGCTGGATGAGCTGTGGGCAAATGGCTTGGCCATGAGCTTTGCCTGTGAGAGGGATGGGTTCAACCTCCCTTTCTGGTCCTGCATCCCTGGGGAAAGTCCTGCCTTTCTCAAGCTGGAAAATGGGAAAGAGCCTTAACCCTGCCATGCTTCAGGAAGCCCCTGAATAAGTACTGATAATTAAAAAATAGGAATCATTAATATTAGCATTTCTGATGCAAAACGTGGCCAAACTGCCAAAGTCTGCGGGTGGAACCATGGAATCACAGAAAGGTTTGAGTTGGAAGGGAGCTTAAAGCTCCTCCAGCTCCAACCCCTGCCACAGGCAGGGACCCCTTCCACTGGAGCAGCTTGCTCCATTCCCCTTGGCCTGGCCCTACAGGCCCTTGTCCCAAGCCCCTCTCCAGCTTTCCTGCAGCCCCTTTAGGCACTGGGGCTGCTCTAAGGCCTCCCCTTCAGGAGCCTTCTCTTCTCCAGGCTGAAGAAGGCACTGAACAGGTATTGCAGTTTCTCTCCCAGGCTGGACCTGTGGCTCCTTTTGACGTCCTCCCATCCCCAGCATCCTCATCCCTTCCCCTCACCTCCAAAGCAGCCTCTGCACAGCAGCAGGGTGAAGCAGACAAGTTTGTCCTTGCAGTGGTCCACAGCCTGTGACAAACACCTCATCAATGTCAGCTCCAGTGGGATGAAGCCTTCAAGGAAGAGAGACCATCTAACACTGCAAGAGCAAAAGGAACAAGCACAGCGACGTTTTGGGGACAAGGACAAGCCATCACTCATAGAGATGGATGGATCCAGTACAAAACCATTTCTTACAAAGGATTTATTTAAAACCCCCACAGAATCCTTCAGCTCCGTGGTTCCTGCTCAGTGCTGGCGTCACCAAGACCGTCAGCAGGAGCAAGTGCTTTGGAGGACATGAATCCAGAAGGCTGCAGTGTCCAAAGGTTAATGTGTGTGGACTGATCCACGTGAAGGAGCAAGCTGCACCATTGAGGTGGAGGAGGCAGGCACCCACGGCACTACAGGTGTAGTACATCCCACCCAGAACATTAGGAAGCAGTCGCATCCTCCACCGCTCCAACCATCCGTCCTTCACAGTTCAAGTGTGGCACGATTCACATGGCTTCACCTCCAAGGACATGGATTTCTGGTGTCACACTTTGGATTCTGGGCTCTTTATGGAGTTTCCTGCCAGTTTCTCCTTCTCTGGGTCTGCCTTTGTCCCTGTTGCGTTGCTGGCTTCCCTTTCCTGTCTTCTGAGGATCACATAGACGGTCACAAAGCACAGGAAGGCACCGACCTCAAAGAAAAACTGGAGACCAAGGTACCTGTGGTGTGGAAACACAATAAATCAGGGTAGGAAGCGTGTTCCTGTGCACATCAAGCACCAGCACCCAGTGTCCCCAGGCACCCAGTGGACGCTGAACATGGGGACTGGCTCTTGGGCACATTCAGCAGCTGCTGCAAGCCTGGAGTTCAGTGTAGGATGCTCTGGAATGGGACCTCTGTGGTCTACAGCAGCAAGTTAACAAGGTCCTTTTCAGGGGGCTGACTTGTGCCAATGACTTCCCAAGCCATTCCTAAGCATTGATGGGAGTTAGAATGGGTCAGGGGGGTGCGAGTTTCTCTGCTTGCTTACCATGGCATATGCAGCAACTGATCCCATGTAGGAGATGGCCTGATGCCACGTTGCCCCCGGGCTTCCCTCTGCACACTCAGCCCTTATCCTGATGCACATCCCTACCTTTGCCTGAAGAGGCTGTTGTCGTAGTATCTGCAGGCTGCTTTCCTGTCACACTTCTTCTCCCAGAGGATGCAGGTCGTGTCGATGGCGCTGCCGTACAGAACAGGTCCTGGCATCCATGCTGGAAGCAGAAAGGGTTAATGAAGGCATTGGGATGTTATGGAAGCAACTCTGCTATGACAAACCCAACCCTGGTTACTTTCCCGTGTGAGGGGATATAAAGTGGCTGGGGATGGTCTTTGTGGTGGCCCATGAAGCCACGGGTCCTGCACAGAACACCAGGGGCTGGCTGTGTGTTTGCACTCCAGTGGGATGCAACATGGTCCTTCTTTCTCATTGCTCTTTGATAAAGGACCTTTCTCATTGCTCTTTGACAAAGGAATGATGCTCACCTCCTTCACGCACTGTGCATGTATGCTCCATCCCACAGCTGCAACGGCTTGTGCTGGGGGTCTCCACTAGAACATGGATTTTCACCATACTAAAACTAAGTAGTGGGATCACAAGACACGGCTTGCAGGCACCCTGATACACTGAGGGCAAAAGTGGCAGTGTCCTCACATAGCCAAGGGCTGCCTACCTGGACCTAAACTTATTCCCTGCTTTATTTCACCATATGTATACCCAATGGAGATGCCTCATTCCCTCCCCACCATGTGCAGCCCCCCAGACCCTGCAAGGCAGCATCTTCCCTGGCTTAGAACAGGCTTTATTCAGTCTGAAACTCTGATTAAGCATCACTTCTACAGCCCCAGGGCTGCCGAATCCCCCTGGAGCTGCCTCGATGTCCCAGGCTGACATTTCAACACGTTCCCATTTACCTAAAACTCTCAGCAGCATGAACTGTATCCCGACAGCAAAGGATTTGTCTTCAGGCTGGATGCTCCTGAAACACAGAATGGAAACTGTGCCACAAAGACGGATGTTTCCCTCCCTGGTCTCACATGAAGCCTTATGGCACCTCACCCCCTAGATCATCCTTCAACCCAACCCAGGACCCCAGGCAGTTCCCGTTTACATCAGTGTCTTGATGAAGCTTCATTCATCAAGGCCAGACGCCTTTTCCTGGCCTGGAAAACCTGCTGAGCTCCATAAGAGACAGGGAGGAGCTCAGTGGAGTATTTTTGCTTCTTGTTTAAAGGGTAAGGCACAAACAAAACCCGATTTAGCTGCTGGCTCTGCAAACACAAGCAATAGAAGGGATGCTTTTTGTAGCTGCAAAGGAGATTTACCCATTGAGGAAGCGGCTTTCCTTGAGGATGTCCCAGTGTGTGCTTTGGTGGTACCCCAGTTTTCTGGATCTATTTCAGGCTGTGGCTCCTGATGGGGTCACGCACGGTGGGAGAGGACCTCCAGGCCAACACGTATCATAGAACCATGGAATGGTTTGAGTTGGAAGGGACCTTAAAGCTCATCCAGCTCCTAGCCTTGAACACTGCCAGGGATGGGGCATCGCTTTGGGGGGCTCAGCTTCCGTTTCCTCTCTGCCTGCCTGCTGTACACAGACCTCACTCATGGCATTAAAGGTGGGGTTTATGTGATTTAATAATAAGTCAAGCTAAAACCAGCTTTTAACCACAGCTTTTCCCTAAAAAGCAACTCTTTGGAGGGCTTTGACCACAGAAATGTGCTCGGGAATATCATGTACACACTAATCCATGGCTTTTCCCTCTCCTGCCCATCCCAGCCTGGGGCTTGTGCTGAGGCTGGCTCCAGCCTGCCCCATGGGCACCTTTCCAAGGGTATGGGCAACTGCAGTCCTAATTGCTTCTCTGCACTGGGAAGGGATGCTGTGCCCAAGGGAGATCCACCACAAGGAAGGAAAGTAATTAAACTTCTTAATTGAGCACAGAGCTGCATTAAAAAGTGCTGAAGTGCTGAGTTAATGCTGAGTTTAATGGTGCATCCCGTTCCTGAGGCACCAGCCACGGTGGGGAGAAGGAACAGGATCTGCTGCTGGAGCTGAAGGAATAGGGGTGCTGAGGGCCATGGGGGGTTCCTGCGAGCCCCATTGCTGGGTGGTGGGGCTGTGGGGGCCTGGCATGCTGCTGAACACCACGCTCCCTACAAGAGCAATTGGCCCTACAGCACCGTGGCTCCATGATACAGCCTCCAGCAGCCTGAAATCCTCCCTTGGCTGCTTAACTCTGCAGGGATCAGCAGCAATAACCACAGAGACCTTGGAGGAGCCTTTGCAGGCTTAGGGCAGCAGGAGCTCTGTTAGAGCTGGGTCTTCAAGAGCAAGCCCTGAAGGTCTCTCCTGCTCCAGCATTTGAGACTGGAGATGCTTGATGGTTGTGTCCTGCCCAGCAATGCCAGGTCTCCTGAGCCAGGCATAGCCTAGGAGATGGACAACCACATGCAGTGCCCTGATGGGAGCAAGGAAGCCCCATTCCCTGCACCAACACATGCAAAAACAATGGGATGAACAGGGCAGGAGGTGCAATATAGCGTGGGTTCAGCTGGAGAGAACCTTCCTCAATTCAAGGACCTCTTGGGCTCCCAAACAGCACTTTCTGATGCCTTTTCCAGCTGCCCCCAGACCGTGGCCAACCCCAAGGTGCTCACCTGAGGATGAGCATGAAGGACGGCGTGTGGGACGTGCTGGCCAGGATCCCTGCCAGGCAGGACAGGACCACAAAGGGCAGGAAGAGGTGGGAGCAGCCGGTGCTGCAGGTCCCGGGTCTGGCAGAGCCCATGAGCCCCTGGTCGGGGATGCAGCTGCAGTTGGTGTAGTTCTGCAGAGAGGAGAGAAAGCAGAGGCTGCTCATCTGCTCAAGGCTATGGAGATACCAGTGTAGATGCCAGCTGCCATGGGGTTGTCTGTGCATAGTCAGCAGTAATCAGCACTCAGCATTTCAAAGAGGGGTTAAGGGGATGAAGAAACACATATGATAAAGATAGATGGGAATAACAGAATGATGGATTGAGGAAACACAGGTTCCCATCCCACTTGCAGCCTACAATGTGCTGCCATCACTAAAAGGAGGTCCCAGGCTCACAGTGTCCCCAAGGGCATCACCAGGGTGTCACATGGGTGAGCACACAAGGGTGATGGGGAAGCTGGTACCACCGCGGTACCTTGGTTCACATCACAGGATCATGGAATCCCAGTGGAAGGGACCTCAAGGATCCTCTGCTCCAACCTCTCCATGCACAGCCTGACCCAGACTGGATGCCCAGCACCCTGTGCAGCCCCATCTTAACAGTGTCCAGCACTGGGGAGTCCCCACTGCCCTGGGGAGATTATTCCAGTGGCTGCTTGTTCTCACTGGGATGATTCTCCTCTTGTGTCCATTGGGAATCTCCCAGCAGTAACTTGTGCCCATCACCCCTGGGCTTCCCCATGGGACTCCTTGTCCAAAGGGAGTCTCCATCTTCCCTGCATCCCCCTTTACCTCTGGCACATGGATCAGGTCTCCCTGCGCCTTCTCTTCTCCAGCTGCACAGTCCCAGCTCTCTCAGCCTTTCCTCACTGCTGCCCAGCCCTTGGAGCATCCTTGAGGCCCTTCTCTGGCCCCTCTCCAGCCCATCCACAGCTTTGCTGTGCAGCAGGACCCAACCTGACCCCGTGTTCCAGGGGTGCCCTGCCCAGCGCCCAGCACAGTGGGACAAGGGCACCTTCATCCCTGTGGTGATGCCCTTGGGGATGCTCCCCAGCACCCTGCTGGGTTTCTCTGCTGCAGATGCTCACCGCTCACTCCTATGGAGGTGGGGTCCTCCAGTATCATCTACAGTGGTACCTTGGTTCATCTCTGTGCTTCCAGAGGCAATTGGAAGTGCTCCCAACCCAGAAGCATCCCTGCCTTGTTGGTGTGAGCTGCAGCAATGCCCCCTACTCCCAGCAGCAATCCTTCTATGCCTGTTTCACGTCTGCTGTGCGCTGAAGATGCTTACACACAGGTTTATTTCAATGTCATCATCTGCCATAGGAATGCTTTGGCATCCTGAAAAATCTGGACTCCTGGCATGAAATAAGCACAGCTGATAAAACATTGAAGCCTGATGTGAGTTTACCCACCTGTGCTACATCTGTATTTAAGAGGGACATTGAGGGGCTGGAGCGGGGCCAGAGAAGGGAATGGAGCTGGAGCAGGGCCTGGAGCCCAAGTGTGATGGGGAAGGGCTGAGGGACCTGGGGGGTTCAGATGGAGAAGAGAAGGCTCAGGGGGGACCTGATGGCTGCCTCCAAGTGCCTGAGAGGAGGATGGAGCCAGGAGGGGCTGGGCTCTGCTCCCAAGGAACAAGGGATGGGACAAGAGGAACCGGCCTCAAGCTGCACCAGGGCAGGTTTAGATGGAGCTGAGGAACAATTCCTGCCCCAGAGGGTGCTCAGGCATTGGAACAGGCTGCCCAGGGCAGGGCTGCAGGCACCGGCCCTGCAAGGGTTCACACCCCCTCAGTGCCATGGGGCAGTGGTGGCCGTGGGGCAATGGTTGCACTGGATGGACCTGAAGCTCTTTTCCATCCTGGTTGATTCTATGATATTTAGCAGGAAATCTCCAGGGGAGCAGCCTGGGCTCCATCCCCTGTACCCACCTTGTCTCCTGCTGCAAACCCCTCCATCAGTGCCTCCAAGCAGAGCAGAGCTGCAATCAGAGCCAGAGCCAGGCTCAGGGGAGGACTAAATCAGCAACCACTTGCATGGGGAAAACGCAAACTCTCACCTTTGAGAGAGGGTCCTAAACCCCTGGCACAGCGTTAGCAAAGGGAAGATGCCCTGGGACAAGAAACAGGGAATTTTGTGTTGTTCTCCAGATTTCAGTCACAATTCTCTTTTTCTTGAGCAAGAAACCTCTTTTCAAAGACCTTTAGATGAAACGGGTGTGATTTTATTGTTGCTGGAGGGAGCCAGGCCCACACCAGGCTGGCAGCTTGCACAAGGGTGACCCCAGAGGCAGGAGCAGACCAGGGTCTCCTAAGGCCTGGGGAAGGGGCATGGCTGATGCCCATAAGAGACCCACAAAGAACTGCTCTTGGCTGAGAGCAAAGGGGAGATTTGGGATGGAAGGGGACAAAATCCCTCCTCCCACCTCAAGGAAAGAGGATTTAGAATCTAAATTAAGGGTTTTATCCTCTTCAACCATCTGAAATGAACGGAACCAAACTCGTCTGGGCTTCTTCTGCAGTCATGGGCAGAGGAGGGTCTCCAGGGGACCCAGCACAGATGAGTGCTTTGGATAGCTGAGATGAATTCGGGCCAACAGAAATGCAATTAGATAAACTCAAACTCTCTTGATGCGTGCAACCAGCACCTTGCAAAGAGCCAGAGTCAGGAATTACAGGGACTCAAAGGCAGCTTTGTGCTGGCTGGAGGCTCCAAGCCTGGAGAGGGGCTTGGGACAAGGGCCTGTAGGGCCAGGCCAAGGGGAATGGCTTGAACCTGCCCGAGGGGAGACTGAGCTGAGCTCTTAGGGAGAAGCTCTTCCCTGTGAGGGTGCTGAGGCGCTGGCACAGGGTGCCCAGAGAAGCTGTGGCTGCCCCATCCCTGGCAGTGCTCAAGGCCAGGTTGGACACAGGGGCTTGGAGCAAGCTGCTCCAGTGGAAGGGGTCCCTGCCCATGGCAGGGGTTGGGAATGGATGAGCTTTAAGCTCCCTTCATCCCAACCCAGAGCATCCTATGACTCTAAGATGATTCCATAGGTGGCAAGAAGATCCAGCAAAGTATCTCAGTGCTAAAGGAAGAGCTAATGTTGGCTTTACCAAGTAGTATTTGATGGCACCCAGTTTTGCTTAGCGTCTGGCTCCATGTAATTACACATATAACGAATGCAGTGGGTCGCGTTCAGGGGTTTAGGATGTCAAAGGGCTGGAGGCATCTTCGGGAAGGAAGAAGCAGTTGAAAAAGCGCTGCTGTTCTAAACACAGGCACAGGGATGCAGAAAAGTACATCTGGGACTAAGCCTTGGCATAAAACATAATGGTTGTAGAATGAAGTGTTGTTAATTAACAAAATGCTGCTAAAAAGTGCCCAGAGAGTCCCTTGCTGCCATTACATCCTGTGCCAAGAACCCAGCGGGAAACTACTCACCCTGTATGGATTGCTAATGTGTTTCAGATAGGTATTTGAATTGGCAAAGCCTTCCTTCCTATTTATCTGTTGAACTGTAGTGCCTGGAGACTCAGCTGACAACGGGCACTGTGAATACTCAGCCCCATTGGGGTTTGGGTGACAGGCTGGGAGCAGCAGAGAGAGAAGCACAGGGCAGGACAATGGCACTTCCAGGTCTGAAATCAAGGCAAAGCCAAGAGCAAGCCCCATTTCTCCAGCTCCCACATCAGGATTTTCCCACTAAAGCATCCTCTTGTGCAGACACATGGTTCGAGAACCGGTACTCACAGGGAGGATGCGCATTGCAACTGGATCATGGCTTTGTAACCTGCAAATGTGCAGGCTCAGAGGTGGAATAACATTGCTTTATTGAGGCCCTCCCACAGCATTCACTGACTAAGTACCAGTGCTGTGTGTATTGGGGCAATGGTCCCTCCATTGGCTGGCTCAGAGCACACAGAGCTGCCTCCCCTCTCTTCATCTATAGATGTAACACAGCTAAACCAAGTTCTATGGTGGAGACAACCTGGCTGCTTCTGCAGCTGTAGGTACCAGCTGAGTGTTTTCAGCTTCCAGTTGAAGGTGTCCCTGCTCATGGCAGGGGGGTGGAATGAGATCATAGGATCACAGACTGGTTTGTGTTGGAAGGGACCTTAAAGCTCATCCTTGCTGATGAGCATTTAAGGGTGAGGGGAAAGCAGAAGGTCTTTGCATCTTCCATGCATCTTTGCATGGTCTTTGCATCTTCCATGCATCTTTGCATGGTCTTTGCATCTTCCATGCATCTTTGCATGGTCTTTGCATCTTCCATGCATCTTTGCATGGTCTTTGCATCTTCCATGCATGAAGTCCATTCAAGCTGCTGGGTAGCAGGGAGATATTGAGGCTGGGGTTTGTGGAGCTAAACCAGACCCAATGAGGGAGCAGCTGATGGGGAAGGACACTTTGGTGTCCCAAAAGGTTGGATACCTTGGCCAAGGACTGTGTTATCCTGGAGAGTGCTAACAGACACCAGGCTTTTCCTGGGATGCTCCCAACCTCCTCCTGCCCATCCCACAGGGTCATGCAGAGCTTGTCCAACACTAACAAACATCAGAAAACCCAACCACCAGACCTGAGCACTGCATGGGCCATCCCTCATTATCCATCCCATGCCAGGACAGGGATGCAGCGCAGGAATGACTTACCAGGACGGAGGTGTTGTCTGCATCGATATTCACACCCCTGCAGCCAGCAGAACAGGGTGAGATGTATTCGATAGCGTTGGAGCCACAGATGGGGTTGTAGGCTTTCTCAGGGCAGTTGCACTGGAGGTTGCACTCCAAGGCGTGGTGTCCAAATTCAGAGCTACAGCAGGAGGCAAATGTTAATGCATGGTATTGGGTATCATCATTACACTGAAAATATACTGTGGGTATATTGGGATTAGCAGAGAACCATTTGATTGCTCAACAAAACCTTCCCCATGTCATAGAATCGTGGAATGGTTTGGGTTGAAGGGAGCTTAAAGCTCATCCAGCTCCAGCCCCTGCCATGAGCAGGGACCCCTTCCATAGAGCAGCTTGCTCCAAGCCCCTGTGTCCAACCTGGCCTTGAGCACTGCCAGGGATGGGGCAGCCACAGCTTCTCTGGGCACCCTGTGCCAGCGCCTCAGCACCCTCACAGGGAAGAGCTTCTGCCTAAGAGCTCAGCTCAGTCTCCCCTCGGGCAGGTTCAAGCCATTCCCCTTGGCCTAAATGTGAGGACCCACAGAAATCCCACTACAACCCCCGCCCCAAGCCTTTGCTCTGCCTGTATAAAGCATCCTGACCACCAACAGTCCAGAAAACCACCCACTTCCTTCACACTGAGCCCCAAATCTGGGTTCTTGGGGTATCTGCAACACCACAGAGGTGATGAGCTTCCCACTGAGGGCTCAGACCCGCTTCCACCAAGACCGCAGGATGCTGAACATGGGACTTTATAGGCACTCTGGACCAAGAAGCTCCTGCCCATGTTTAGCTGCATAGGGAAGCAGCCACAGCTTTGAAGGTGTGATCCCAGGGCTGGCCCCTGCCCAAACTCTTCTCCTCTGAGTAAGTGCTGCACTTCCCAAGATGAATTTTTAATCGTGGGCTCTTTGTGCCAAAAACGCTCACTTTGGGTTTCACAACCAGTCCATGAAGATGGACGGAGTAAGGATGCAATGAAATCAGTGTTCATTCACAGCAGCGTTCATCCCTAGCCTTATTTTATCACCATTCACTGTTTATCATTAGGGAATAAGCCCATTTCTGGGTATTCTGCTTAACTCCCACCTCCACCCCAATCAGTGCAGATGGGAATTGGGGTGTACCCATATCCCTAGGAATGACCCCCCCATTCCCATCCTGTCAGTACCTCTCACTGTAGGTAACACCCATGACCTTCTGTGTGGGGCAGCCGAGGAAGAGGAGGGGGAAGGCCACGACCAGGCAGAGGAACATGCCAAGGACACACATAGCACTGCATTGCCTCAAGGACATCTGGAACCGCTTCAGGATGGCACCACCGACCACGATGCCGACCATGGCCCCGGGGATGTTCACAGCACCTGGGGAAAGACAGGTCCTGAACCCTGTTCTCCATCCTCTGATCCCTATCAGTCCAGAGGATTTGCTCTTGGGCTCCTGGTTTGTAGCATCTGCGCTCTGATGAGTACCAAGGCTTTTGCAAGGACCGGTGGGATGATGCTAAGATGCAAAACCAGCAGGATCCCACAGCAGATTGGCTGTCTTATGTATCCTTGTGTGGAAGATGTAGGGACCAGTCAAAACCTATGTTTCACCCAGCAAATGTGATTTTTCAGTGTAGACAAGGAGAAAACACCAATTGAACCCACAGAAGACATTAAATCTCTGTGTAACGCAGCCATCCACCCACTTCAGTTGTTAGCAGTGTAAAACTGTGAAGGTTTCCATCACACACTTGGCATTCTACAAAGCCCACCTTTATAAAGGGATATCAAAGCGCAACCTGTTTAATTCAACAAAGAATCAATGGGGAGGTTGCTTTCAGCCAATAAATACCCACACGAGGAAGGGTTTTCCAATGCAGAAGGCTTTTTGATCTGACAGAAGAAGGCAAAACAAGATTTAGTAGCTGGGAACAAAAGCCAGATCAATTCACCCAAGAAACAGGTTTCTTACCCTTTAACAGGATGGGTAAATCAAACCTGGGAAGAGCTCAGCAGGGCACATCAGTGCAGGACACCACTGCTGCTGCCTTCAACCTTCCTGCCTGTATTTAGCTTGGGCTTTGCCATTCCGCTCCGCTCCTTTTCCTCTGATTTCTTTGCTGTGGACTTCAGAAAACTCTTTCTTATGAGGAGCCCTGCTGTTTGTGCTAAAGTGTATTTAAAATACTTCCCCATCTGGAGCTCTGATTTTACAAGAGGAGAGCGCTCTTCTTTGTACTTCTATTGCCATGAGAAGATCACAGAGGGAGACCTCAGCCTCGGACAGGATATTCTGGCTATTACAACGCAAGCAAAAGCAGGCTAATCTCCTGAGCACATATCCTGCTCAGCACTTACTCTTTTCCTTCCTAACAACACCAAGGGCACACACCTAGATCAACAACTACAAGCAATGAGTGTGACTATAGAAAACACGCTGAAGAGTTCAGGTGCGATCAGAGCCCGATTGGCCTCTTCCTCCAAAGTGCCTTCAGATGCATTCCTTCTGCAGGCTTTCATTTTATTTACTAGTGACTATTTCAAGACCCTTAACCCAAGGATTGATGTAAAGTAACCCCCGCTACAGCAACACGCACGGTTCATATCCGTTGTTTCTTTGCTCCCTTGAAGCAGTGAGCCCGTTTCCTTTCCTTGATTATATGGAACAGCTTGAGATAACAAACATCTATCCCGGTCTTAAAAGGTTGTCTTCTAGCAAGAAGTGTAAAGGAAGGGAAGTGGATAGCAGCTGAGAAACTATGGGCAAGGACCTTGTGTCACCTCTGTCTCGGCTCTGCAGGAAATGTTCCTTCTTAGGAATCATGGAATGGGTTTGGGTGAAGGGACCTTAAAGCTCATCCAGCTCCAACCCCTGCCACGGGCAGGGACCCCTTCCACTGGAGCAGCTTGCTCCAAGCCCCTGTGTCCAACCTGGCCTTGAGCACTGCCAGGGATGGGGCAGCCACAGCTTCTCTGGGCACCCTGTGCCAGCGCCTCAGCACCCTCACAGGGAAGAGCTTCTGCCTTATCTCCAACCTGAGCTTCCCCTGTTTCAGTCTGAACCCATCACCCCTTGTCCTATCACTGCAGTCCCTGATGAAGAGTCCCTCCCCAGCATCCTTGCAGCCCCCTTCAGACACTGGAAGCTGCTCTGAGGTCTCCACGCAGCTTCTCTTCTCCAGCCTCAACAGCCCCAATGTTCTCAGCCTGGCTCCATACAGGAGCTGCTCCAGCCCCTGAGCATCCTCGTGGCCTCCTCTGCCCTAAACAGTGATCTCCAGCTTATGCTCTAAGAGGTGCTCAAAGCCTTGACAGCAACACTCACCGATGATCATGTTGGCCAGGGATGCTGTAAGGGAGAACTGCCTCTCCAGGAACTTCCCCATGAACGTGGCTAACCCAGCAACCATGGCAGAGAGGTTGACCTGAGCCAGCACCACCAGCAGGAAGACGGGATGGCGCAGGTTCCTCAGCAGCACCAGAGGGAAATCTGAAAGGAAAAGGGAGAACTGTTGCATAGAGAGGAGATGTACAGCAAAATAACCCATGGAAAGTGGTAAAACCCTGGATTTTCCTACATTTTATGCACCAAACTAATCCTTTAGGAGTGATGAGCTCTTCTGAACACTTCATTTACAAAAGGGCAGAATGAGTGGCACCGAATGATTATAGGGGTCATTACAAACACTCATGCCCTGAGTGAACACGGCCTCGGTTCATTTCCCTGGAGCTTTCTGGCAGTGCTTCTGCTAAAACAAATACCAAAGGAGCTGGGAAGTCATTAAAAGTTAATTCATTTGTTTGCTGCGGTTGCAATTTCAACGTCCTTTCTGTTCCCAGCATTAAAAAATATGTATTTGGGGATGTATTTGGATAGGCAAGAACTGCTCCAGTGAATTCCCCTGTGGCTGAACCCTTAGTGCTTGAGAAAAGACATCTTCATCCTGGTCAGCAAAGACAGCTCCCCCCCAGTGCCATGGGATTTGGGGTGCCTGATGCTGGCACCCACCAGCTCGCAAGCTGCAGGTCTCCCTGCTGGAGTGATTTCTGCTTCATGCACACCCCAAACCCACTTTCTGCTCCCCCTGCACCATCTCCTCCTCCCGTGCTCCGTATCCGGCTTCGCAGCGCGCAAGCAAAGGGCGCGCGTAAGGGCAACTTCCAGACAAACACATGATGAGTTTCCCCGATGAAAGGCAATATGCTGAGGCAGAGATAAGGAATTAACAGGGAGGATTAATGCAGGGGCCGGCCATAAATTAATGGTGTTAATTCTTTGCAGCTCACAAACAATTGGGACAATCTTTATATCTGCTCCAGTACGGAGCCGCTGGGAGATTGCGGCTGCTTGTGTGGGAGCTGTCCCAAGCTGTGTATTTGTTTTAGCTGTCCTAAAAGGTTATAGCATCATGGAAGAGTTTGGGTTGGAAGCGACCTTCAAGCTCATCCAGTTCCACCTCCCTGCCACGGGCAGGGATACCTTCCACTAGAGCAGGCAGTGGTCTTCACCTCTTATGTGAAGAGCAAAGGTCCATCCATGGATGGCCCCTATTCAAAGGCAAAGCTCTTGTTCATGGAAGTTTTGCCTCTCCAGCTCAGCACTCTGCTCTCAGGGTTAGGCAAGCAGCTAAAGACATTGGGGAGCAGCAAAAGCAGGGCACAAGAGAGGGTCCAAGCATGCAAGGCATGTTCAAGGACCCTGAAATACTGATATGTTGGAGAGGTGGGAGGTTAGCACTCAGCTATGACCTGCGGTGATATCTCTGGGCTAGACCAATGTGAACCCCAAAGAGGGAGCTGGTTTTACCTTTAGCTATAGAAGCATAGAATAGTTTGGGCTGGAAAGGGCCTTAAGATCATCCAGTTCCAACCCCCTGCCATGGGCAGGGACACCTTGCACTAGAGCAGGGTGCTCCAAGCCCCATCCAACCTGGCCTTGAACACTGCCAGGGATGGAGCATTCACCACTTCTGCTTTTTGAGGCACATACCTGCTTAGTTGTCTTAATACTTCAGATGTATTGCAAATGTGAAACCTCAACTTGCTTGCTGAAAGATCTCCTAAGAACTAAGCCAGCCTTTTGTGGGATGCAATGGGAATCTTACCCCAAAGCAATTCCTTTCCCATAGGGTGCTTTGGCCTTTTGAAGCACACTACACCCCCTCTACCACCCTGATCAGAGCTACAAAGCTACAACAGCAAGCAGGCTCCCCATTTCATAGTGAGAAACCATCCTCTGCAACCACCACCTATTTACTCATTCAGCCTTACAGCTCCAGAGAAGAAGCTGGGCAGATGCTAAAAGCAAACAGAAGCTTTGAACCCATAACACAAGAATATCCTTGAATCCATCTTTAGGCACCAGAGATAAACCCCCCCAAACAAGCCACAAGCCCAGTGTTTTAATTGCTTTGAAGATCACCTTTAATGGCTTAATTCCCAGGACGTGCAACAGAAGCTGCACATCCTCCCAAGGTGCTTTCAGCAGGAATTAGCAATGGAAATTACTTGAGGCTAAATCCTACCTTTTTGATTACTGAGAGCAGGTCCAACGCCTGCAAACGGAGCACTTGGTGAGTGCAACGAGCGGGGTGCAACCCAATGTCACCCACAGCATCTGTGCGGGAGCCAAAAGCAGTCCCAACAGTGCTTTGACTTTCCTACTTCTAACTTCAGCGAGTGGATGCTGCTCCCTCCTCGGGTTAACTGACCTCATTGCTTGGCTCTGTCCCCAGTGCTTTGCCTGAGGATTTATCCTGTACACGGCTCCATCCTGTTATTGCAGCCTGGGGAGGGAAAAGCTCTTCCTGTCCTTGAGGCAGACTTCCCAGGGCTGTGCAAACTGCTCTCTGCTCCTCACACCTTGCCCCAGGAACACTGAAAGCCCAGAGGCTTCCAGAGAAAGGGGGAACATGAAGCACTTTATGGGATGGGCTCTAACCCATCCGCATTTCGTTCCCAATAAAGCAAATGGGAAATATTCCCTTTTGCTCTCAGTTCTTTCCATGTGCAATGAAGCAACAGAACAAATGACAGAACGCATTTCCTGCTCCATAATCACGCTTCATTTTGCATCATTTAAGCTGAACTAAGAGACTAAACAACATCTCTGAACATCTTTCTGCTCCAGGTCAGTTTAGTAATGTAAGGCTTGCCTCTGCCAAGCCCTTAAGAGAATGATGAGCCCTTAAAGGTGCTTTTCAGCCTTATGCTTCTCAAGGAGCATCCTCAAGTGCTTTGGCATCCCTGTTCCCTCCAGCTGACAGGCAAAGGGATGCTTCCTAATGGGAGATGCTGCCTTTCTCCCAGGTGAAGTGATCCTGGTCCAGGTTGGGTTTGCAGCCATCCCTTATGGGTGGCTCAGAGGGAGGACTCTGTTTTACATGGGATGTGGGGATAACATGGCAGAAATATCCCATGGAAAAACCTGTGCAGTTCCTGTTTGATCCAATCCCTGCTGGTATCCTAAGGCTTTCCTCCATCCCATCCCATACAGGGGACCCACAGCCATCAGCACTGGGCAGTTCTGGGGCTGTCTCTTCCAAGGATAGCACCAAAGCACTGAGCAGCTCTGGGACCATCTATTAAAGCTCCCCTCAAGATGCAGATGGACCAGCAAGCAGATGAGGTGCTGCCAACATCCATCTCCATCACAAGGCTTAGCCCCTTGCCCATAAAACTAACATATCAGTTACAAGCAGTGAAAAGGTGTGAGCATCAAGGCTGAATTAATATACAGGTTGCTATTTCTCCTGTCAGATACGATAGGAATCTGCTTTGTGTCATTTCTGCTGATGGACTGATACAGCCCACCTCTTAACTGCCCATCTCCTGCCCTTCTGCGCCCCATGCTGCAGGCAGAGATGCCAGATGCAACCAGGCAAGCCAAGGAGGTACCTCTCAAAGATTCCACATCACAACTGCATCACCTCCAGCCTGCTGAGACCGCAAACTGGGACCATCCTCCTTCGGGATGGGTAATCCTTTTGTACTGGGGTGTGATGTACAAAAGGCTCAGTATGAGCACAGCACAGAGACCAGACTGTCCTACAGCATTTCCCCATCACGTGTGTTTCGTTCTGCCTCTCTTCTCAAACAACAGAAGGCATAAAATTCCAAGGTGACTCAGGCTGGAAAATCTCCAGATGTTGTTTTCATAAACCATTGTGTGGAAAAGGAGAGATAAAAGAGAGGAAAGGATGCCTGCTGAGAGAAAAAATCATAGAATCGTGTAATGGGTTGGGATGAAGGGAGCTTAAAGCTCATGCAGCTCCAACCCCTGCCATGGGCAGGGACCCCTTCCACTGGAGCAGCTTGCTCCAAGCCCCTGTGTCCAACCTGGCCTTGAGCACTGCCAGGGATGGGGCAGCCACAGCTTCTCTGGGCACCCTGTGCCAGCGCCTCAGCACCCTCACAGGGAAGAGCTTCTGCCTTATCTCCAACCTGAACCTCCCCTGCTTCAGTCTGAACCCATCACCTCTTGTCCAGCCCCTGATGAAGAGCCCCTCTCCAGCATCCAAAAAGAACAGAAACAGAATAAGTAAAAAAAAGGTCATAAAATGGGAGGCAAAATCCTCTTTCTGGTGACCTGTAGTTGAGATTTCACCCCAATCCTGAGATTTCACCCAAATTGTCCCCATCTATCCACCACACACTAGTTCCCACCCACTTTCTAGCTCTAAAAAGAGGTTTGTGTTAGAGATCCCAGTAATGCATCCCTCCCCTTGGCAGGGGGTTGGAACTGGTTGATCTTAAGGTCCTTTCCACCGCAAACCATTCCATGAGTCTATGATTACATCCGGACACTTCATTTTCTTTAGGACTGGGCTTTGGGGGCTGCATTCTCAGAAAGATTGGATTTCTATTAGCACAGCCCCACAGCCCTGACAACAGCAGCGCTGCAGCTCAACCCCACACAACCCTTCCCTTCCCTCTTCACCCAGTCCTATTCATTTTAAAGAGGCAAAGAGCAGCATCGGGGTGAAAAATCCCATCCGAGGGTGATAAATCTGTTCCCGTCACAGGGGGTTTCTCAATGATGACCCAACAGGGTCAGTGGGGGGATAAACCCTCAGCCTGCTCCTCTAATTTAGCATTAAGGTAGCGAGCAAACAGTGCAAGGAGCAGAACACGAACCTTCCCGTGCTGCTCCGGCCGTGCCTGCCCTGCACTGACCTCAATAACACAGAGAATGTCCAATACATGAAAGGGATGCTATTGAGGAGATAGGGCTGGCTTCAGAAGGTTCTTCCCTTCAGTAACTGCCCAAGTGCAGAGTGTTTCCTTCAATAGAAACAACTCGGAGCAGGCTAAAGCCCAGCTGAATCCCTGCAGCACAAAGAGCCTGCTCAGTGCTAACTGAGCGCATTGCACTGGGTTAAAACCACCCCAGACAAACACACATCAGGCCTGGGTGTCCTTGGAAGGACAGGGAGGGCACCTGGCTTGGAAGAGGGAGTCTGGGGAGGCTTTTGGGGGTGATGCTGGGGGTCTGGTTCTCACTGACCTGAGAGATGGGCAATGGCAGCTCAGTGCACCCATACTGCAAAAGCCCTTTAAATGGGGCTCTTTCCCTTCCCATGGCTTGCACCTTGCACCCTTTTCCTGCCTGTTTAGGGCTCTGAGGAGGTTTTGGGATCCTTTTCCCACAGCCTAGACAAGCCACAAAGCCACACAACACCGCAAGCTACCGACCCCAGATGCTTTGATCAGCATGAGATGGAATGGAGCAGTGTGGATGTGATGGAAAGCATCTGCTGTGAGCAGACCAGGAAGAGACCTGCAGATCTAATGATACCTCTGCTATGGAGAGAGGCAGGAAAGCTGGAGAGGGGCTTGGGACAAGGGCCTGTAGGGACAGGCCAAGGGGAATGGCTTGAACCTGCCCGAGGGGAGACTGAGCTGAGCTCTTAGGCAGAAGCTCTTCCCTGTGAGGGTGCTGGGAGACTGGGATGGAATGAATGGAGAAGCTGTGGCTGCCCCATCCCTGGCAGTGCTCAAGGCCAGGTTGGACACAGGGGCTTGGAGCAAGCTGCTCTATGGAAGGGGTTGGAGCTGGAGGAGCTTTAATCCCCCTTCATCCCACCCCATCCCATGACTGCAAGTCCCTCCATTGCCCACTGCCAGGACGTGTGTCTGTGCAAGCAGAGGGAACCCATGCAAGCAGGATGCCGAGGATGCAGACACTTACGTTTGATGAACTTGGTTAGAGAGAGGTTTTGCACGTGTTCAGATCTCGCCCTGAGCTGGCTGAGCACATCCTCACTCTTCTTGCTGTCGCTTTCCATCCCATTCGCCACCTGGGGACACACAAGAGGCTGTCACTGCCCTCACCATGCCTTTCCCATTGAACCCCCTTTATCCCTCCCCACTCATGCCAGAGAGCAGCCCAGCCTGGAGATGGAGTCTGCAATGCTTTTGGGCTCGGCCCATGTCCTGTGGGGTGGGAGCATCCACGCATACATCTCTGTTACAGGGATAAGAGCCACCTTCCCCGCTGTAATCAATCCCACTTCCTAAATACCATTCTAGGCCATTACCCACGTACAGCACAGCATGTCCTCAGCTCACATGAACCTGGGAACTCAAGGGGTATACATCTCTGCATCCAGAAACCTGGATAACCTTAGGGAGATACTTTTCTTCCCCGGAGGATCTGCTTTACCATGGGAGGGGGGAAGGAAGCACAGGAACTGAAAGAGCAATGATCCTAGACCTCCAACCAAAGGTTTGGATGCTGGGTTTGGGTGGAGGATGAGCATTTCCCCCCCATCTCCATAAGTACCATAACAAGCTGCTGTGTGAGTGCCTTTGCCCACACTGGTCCGTGGAACGGGACAGATCCTGCAGCTCTCTCCCCCTTATCCTTCTCTATGGAGATCAGCATAGAGCATCTTTGCTGCTGGAGGTCTGATGGATCCGTGTATCTCTGCTTAATTTAGCCTCATCCAGTGTTGAGGGCTCTGTGGGTCACCAACCTGGGTGCCCACAGGACCTGGTGCTGCTGCTTAGAAGCAAAGAGATGCTGATGGAAGATGGAGGGCTTGAATCATCCAAGCTCCATTGCAGCCTCATTAGATGACTGCACGTCCGAGGCAAGGGTCCAACACCCCGGGCATCATTCTCCTGCCAGCAAGCAGCAAGCCAAGGGAGAAGAGGATTCCTCCCTTGGCTATCGCATCCCCTGCTCTGCAGGCTGCTAGGGAATCACTGGGATGGAGGGCATTAATGACAATAGACGTGCTATTATCCATATGCAATAGCAGAAAGTGCTCAAAAGTGTGGTTTTCATGGAAAACCGCAGTGTGTTTTTAGCCCAAGGCCAGAGGCAGCAGCTCAGCCTCTGACACCCACATTGGCTGCAGCAGCTCAGCCTCTGGCATCGCACATCGGCTCAGCAGCAGCGCTGTGGTAACAGTCAGCACCAGTTCACTGAGACAGACCAATGAGTTCATTCAACAGAAATGAGATGTCCTTAACTCACAGAGAGAACTGGGCAGCTCTTGGGCTAAAATGGTCTCTTTTCTTCTGAAAACAAGGCTGATTATTAAGCATCGAGGAAGTCAAAACATCCTTGCTGCACTCCCACCTTCCCTTGTGGACCGGCCTCTACAAGGAGAAAGTGATAGCGCTCACTTCATGGCTTCTATTGCTGGAGATCGGGGTTTAATGAACCTCTCAAATGTGGCTTCCTGTGAGGGTGCTGAGGCGCTGGCACAGGGTGCCCAGGGAAGCTGTGGCTGCCCCATCCCTGGCAGTGCTCAAGGCCAGGTTGGACACAGGGGCTTGGAGCAAGCTGCTCTATGGAAGGGGTCCCTGCCCATGGCAGGGGTTGGTACTTGATGAGCTTTAAGGTCCCTTCAACCCAAACCAGGCTGGGATTCTCTGGCTTTTCCCAGGTTGAGCTCAGGTCAGGGATGCTCTTCCTAATGGAAAGCATGGAGCAGCTTCATCCTCCTTCCTCAAAAGCCTCCATAATCCCCACATGAGGCTAGACGTGATGGCTATAGACAAAATCCCTTTACAAAAACATGGGCTGCAGTGGGAGCCCATTCACTGATGGACACGCACCCATCCTTTAGGGAATCATCCTGAAAAATCCAAGCGTGGGGACCTGTGTAAGGTGCTTCCCACATTTGTCTGGTTTTCCTTGGCTTGGTGCTGTTGCAGTCTGGGCAGTGCTGAGCAACCAGCCCATGTTATTGCACCTTCCAACTCCAGCTTGCCCAATTGCCTGCTCTGAGTAATGCTCACATCCTCTGTGGCAGGAGCACAGCATCAGCAGCAGGGCTTGAGCATCTCTGATGGTAGACCCAGCATCCTTCTCCTTCCTGCCCACAGTGAGGAGGCAGGATTGATCCCGGTCCCTCTGCATCTTTGTTTCCCAGCATGTGAATGTCCCTGCTTCATCCCAGAGGAATGCACTTCCTGATCCTTTCAGACAGCAAGTAAATACACCAGGGGTCCAAGCCAGCTTGGGGAGAGGAGTTCTCCTCCTCCTCCTCCTCAAGGGCTTGGCTCCATGTGCAGACAGCAGCTGCTCCTCGAGTGGGTGCTAAGGCAGATGTGCACAGGAACATCCCACTCGCAGGGGTCATGCTCACATAGAGGCATTCAGAGCGGGGAATTTCGGGGATTTGGGGCTTTTTGTGGTTTTCTGGATGAGCAGAGAGCGCCCAGCAGTGATTCCTCTCTGAAGGACAAAGAGCTGGAAGCTGAGGGAACAGCTTGGATGTATTTCTGGGAAACACTGCAGTCTTAGAGCAGAGAGGAGAGAGTTTGTAACCTAAATGTGAAGTGAAAGGAAGCTGGAGTTTGTCTTTCATAGCATCACAAAATGGGTTGGGATGAAGGGAGCTTTAAGCCCATCCAGTCCCAACCCCTGCCACGGGCAGGGACCCCTTCCACTGGAGCAGCTTGCTCCAAGCCCCTGTGTCCAACCTGGCCTTGAGCACTGCCAGGGATGGGGCAGCCACAGCTTCTCTGGGCACCCTGTGCCAGCGCCTCAGCACCCTCACAGGGAAGAGCTTCTGCCTAAGAGCTCAGCTCAGTCTCCCCTCGGGCAGGTTCAAGCCATTCCCCTTGGCCTGGCCCTACAGGCCCTTGTCCCAAGCCCCTCTCCAGGTTCCCTGCAGCCCCTTTAGGCACTGGAGCTGCTCTGAGGTCTCCCCAGATCCTTCTCATCTCCACGATTAAAGGCATCCAGCCCTGTTCCCCTGCATGGCCATGAATAACCGAGGTCTGAGCAGGGTTGAGACCAGGACTTGCTTTGCAGGGAAAGCATTTTCCCTACGAGCCAGCCTCCTGCTCTCCCCCTGCTGCCACTGCCCCTGGGAGAAGGGCAGCCAGAGGTGCTGCAGCCCTGGGGCTGTTCAAACACAGCCCTGCACAAGGGGATAAAAGCCGGGCTCTGTGGCTGAGAGGTTTTCCTTGCTCAATGTGATGCTTCTGGAGCGTTCCCCTCTGGCTGCGCATCCCCAGCTCGGTGCCAAACAGGGTCAGGGAGGAGCTGTTTTCATCTGGAGCAAACAAAGAGCTTGAGAAGGAATCTGTTTCCTCCTGCCAAGGACACGCTGCCCACAACGCATCCCTGTGCCTCTCGCAGCCAGCGTGGGTCCCACCAGGGACCGGGCTTCCTGGAGCACCCAACAACCAGCCCACAGGCACCTTGCTCGCGTGGAATGAGACCTCATCTGGAATATTGGGTCCAGTTCTGGGCCCCTCAGTTCAAGAAGGACAGAGACCTGCTGGAGAGAGTCCAGCGCAGGGCAACTGAGATGATGAAGGGAGTGGAGCATCTCCCTTATGAGGAGAGACTGAGGGAGCTGGGTCTCTATAGTTTGGAGGAGAGGAGACTGAGGGGTGACCTTATTAGTGTATATAAATATATAAAGGGGGAGTGTCCCGAGGATGGAGCCAGGCTCTTCTCAGTGGCAAACAATGATAGGACAAGGGGCAATGGGTACAAACTGGAACACAAGAGGTGCCACTTAAACTTCTTCTCAGTGAGGTGACAGAACACTGGACCAGGCTGCCCAGGGAGGTTGTGGAGTCTCCTTCTCTGGAGCCATTCAAAACCCGCCTGGACACGTTCCTGTGTAACCTTATCTGGGTGTTCCTGCTCTGCAGGGGGATTGGACTGGATGAGCTTTTGAGGTCCCTTCCCATCTCTACCATACTGTGATGCTGTGTGAATGGGATGGTTGTATTCAGCCACCGGCTGTGCCCATCTATAGAGTTCCCTCTAACATCTAAACACAGAGGTCATCCCATTCCTGCCAACAGCACCTCCACGCCCTGCCCTTGTCCCCCCGTTAGCTCCCTTCATAATGCTCTCTATACACCTTTGCCTTGAGGCAGGTTCAATGAGGCAGCCTCAGAGCATCCCAGGGATGAAGTTTCCAGGCTAAGCCCCAGATTCCCTTCTCCCCTCTCTTTAACCTTTCCCTGCTAACCCAAACTGGAGCAGGCATCGGGGAGAGCTCCCCATCACCTCCCATGTCAGCATCACTGGAAGCACACCAGGTCACTGCTGGACAAACAGGGGAGGGGTTGGGTAAATGCTGCAATCTGTCCCCACACAGACACTGGAGATGTGATTTTGCACTCCCCCGGCGCCGTTGCGCAATGTCTCTGCCTGCACTGAAGGGTCAAATCACTGCTCCAGCACCTTCCCACCATGCCAGCACCCAGAACAACCCCAAACAGAGCTGTTTGCGCCCTGAAACACCCTCTGTGCATTGGGAAGGGGATGGGAAGTCCCCAGAGAGCCTGGTGAAGGGCAGGAGGCTCCCTGCAGGCTCAGACATGCTGGTGCAATCCTGTGTGCAGCCAAGAGCAGCATCCATGGGGCATCCTCAGCGCAGGGCAGGAGGGGTCCTGGCTGCACTGTACCTGCAGGAGCTTCTCCCATCATAAACCTGCTTTGGGACTGGTGGGACAGGAGTCACCAAGCAAGGCCACCTCCATCAGGGATGGTGATGTCCGAACACCCCTTCCAGTGTGGCTTAGGAGGGAAGCAGTGATGGATGCACTGATACCCAGAGAGGGTGTGTGACAGCACCAGGGCCTGGACACGGCCAGGACATGCAGACCTGCTTCCCATAAAACCCATCCCAGCTTTCTCACAAGGCGTCTGTTTGCAGATGACAAAGGCTGACATTACAGGAGAGGCTTTGTCAGGGCAAGGAGGAAGCGTCTCTCACTCACCCCTTTCACACAGGTTGGGGAGGTGTTTGGTTCTGTGTGACTGGAATGTCACAGAATGAAACCTGAACTGGGAGATAATGGGCTGGGAAAGACAGATCTTGTACAGGAGAAATGCTGAGCAAGGGCAAAGCTCCTGCTTTTGTTTGAGGTGCTCCTGAGATCACCTTTCCCCTTTCCAACCCTTTTCCCATCACCGATAGGGATACAGCGACTGGGGAGGTGCTTTACCTGCTGCAATGCAACAGGCAATGAGCCTGCAACAGACACCGTGCCCAAGAAAGGCCTTTCCTAAAGGGAAAGTCTTTAACAGTCAGAATACAACTGCCTGGGTTGGGACACAACATCAACAGATAGTAAAGAATGAGCTAAGCTTTGGCTACTCAGCGACTGGAAAGTGCTCCAATGCTGTAGTTCCCCATAATCCAGGGCACAGTCCCAGGGAAAGAGTTCAGGTCCATGGAGGCAGGATTAAACTGGAATTATTGGGAAATAATGGTTTTGACTGGAAGTAGTTTGTCCAGTAACAGCCTCGTCCTCCCATCCCCTGCCTGGGATCATGATGGAACTGGATGAGCTTTAAGGTCCATTCCGACCCAACCATTCCATGATTCTAGGACAACTTTACAGCTTTGCTGTGATCATCCCTTAATGGGCTTATTTGGGATGCTTTGGTGCTAGAAACTCACTGGCAAGTATCAAAGCAGAGGAATAAAGATGCTCTGTGTCTGAAGTGATTGATTTATGAAAAGGAAGATCAAAAGAGAGAACTTTGACAATCATTGATGCTAACCCTGGGTGCACAAATCATCCCAGGAACTTCAAAGGAAGAGGCTATCAAATAAAAGAGAAGCTGAAATGTGGTCGTAGAATAAGTAATGGGGATCTGCCTTGGCTGATGGGAGGAGGCAAATGAGCATCAAAAGAGGCAAAGGGATGCGCTGTTAGTGCTTGCTGGACGATGCCCATTGAAGGGGATGGTGTTTGGTATGGATTTACCACCAAGGGCTCTGATAAGTTACGTAGAGTAAGGCAGGAGAAAGAAGGACAAATGAAGGTAGGGTGAGAGAAGAGGAATAATCCCTTTGGGAGGGTGAAGGACTGGGTCTGCATCACTGGGATCTCGTCTGGTGGACTCTGAAGCAGTGGAATGCATCCACAGCTCAATGTGGACACGTTATCCCAGGCAGGTTCATCACCTACTGAGACAGGCAGGGGTCTGCAGACAGGCACAAAGACAGCTTGAGCCTTTGGCCTCCAAGAATGAACCCTATAGCTGGTGGTGGAGAATCATCTCAGCTTCTTCTGTGGACAGAGCAGGTCTGTGCTTTTCCTATGTGCTGTTATGGCTGATGTGCCTATGGGTATTTGGTGTGGGTAAGATGCTGTGCTGGGGCTTTACAAACAGAGAAAACCCAGCTGATGCTTCAAGTGCTTGCAGCTTGTGGCTGCTGGTTGCTTTATTCCTGCTTTAGACAGGAAGGAGCCCTGAAAGCAAAGGCAGCAAAGGAAATGCTGATTGTCTTTGAAGCTGCAGCTGTATTTAGACAGGATGTCTGTTCCAGCTGGGGTAGAGGAAGGGCCATGGAGATGCTCTAAGGGCTGGAGCAGCTCTGCTCTGGAGCCAGGCTGAGAGAGCTGGGCTGGGGCAGCCTGGAGAAGAGAAGGCTCCTGAAGGGGAGACCTTAGAGCAGCTCCAGTGCCTAAAGGGGCTGCAGGGAACCTGGAGAGGGGCTTGGGACAAGGGCCTGTAGGGCCAGGCCAAGGGGAATGGCTTGAACCTGCCCGAGGGGAGACTGAGCTGAGCTCTTAGGCAGAAGCTCTTCCCTGTGAGGGTGCTGAGGCGCTGGCACAGGGTGCCCAGAGAAGCTGTGGCTGCCCCATCCCTGGCAGTGCTCAAGGCCAGGTTGGACACAGGGGCTTGGAGCAAGCTGCTCCAGTGGAAGGGGTCCCTGCCTGTGGCAGGGGTTGGGGCTGGAGGAGCTTTAAGGTCCCTTCAACCCAAAGCAATCTGGGATTCTATTGTTCTATGAAAACTGGGGTCAAAGCTCTACCAGAGCTGAGTTTTACACCTGGAGACAGACATTTCCATTCTCCATCACATGTCTTAACAGCTCTACCCATCCCTTCTGCAGGGCTTTGTCATATATCCCTGACTGATGCTCTTTTGGAGGGGAACCCTGGCTGCGAGCTCTTTACTGCTGGTCCAGCACTGATGACCCCATGGGATGGTCATGAACTGGCTCGGCTGGTCCTGGCATCCCCCATCCTTCAAGGGGTTCGAATTTTGCCATCACTTCTGTTATTTTCCCATCATTATTTTTTACCAGAAGCAGTTTCCAACAGTTTTCTGGTGGAAACGGTAAAATGGGGAAAAATTGAAGCAGCTCCAGGATACAAAGGGATAAATGCGCCCAGCCATGTGGGAGCACTCCCTACAGTCACTCACAACCCTTCCTGCTGCCTCTATAAACCAACAGCCAACCAGTCCCTCCCTGAAGCTCTTCCCAATGGCTCAGACTGATCAGAGAGCAGCACTTGCACAAAATCAAAGTCAGTTGTTTCACTTCAAAGCGCATTATTTTCCCTCAAGAGCCATTTATGAAACAAAGATTGCCATCAGCCCTAATAAAGGACCTTTCTCCTGAGCTGCACTGTGCCACCCTTGTGCATTGAACATGGATCATCTGCAAATGACTTGAAAGTGAACCAAGCTTCATGAGGACAAAGCAGGATCACCCTTATCCTCTAAACTCAGTTCACACCCCATTCCCTTGCAGGACCACAGCACCTTTGAAAACCACACAGCATTCCTTCCAGCATTGTGTGCAGTGCTGGGTCCTCAACATAAGGAGGGGATGGAGCTGTTGGAGCAAGGATAGAGGAGGCCACGAGGATGCTCAGGGGCTGGAGCAGCTCCTGTATGGAGCCAGGCTGAGAACATTGGGGCTGTTGAGCCTGGAGAAGAGAAGCTGCGTGGAGACCTCAGAGCAGCTTCCAGTGTCTGAAGGGGGCCTATAGGGATGCTGGGGATGGACTCTTCATTAGGGACTGCAGTGATAGGACAAGGGGTGATGGGTTCAGACTGAAACAGGGGGAGTTTAGATTGGAGATAAGGAGGGAATTCTTCCCTGTGAGGGTGCTGAGGCACTGGAATGGGTGCCCAGGGAGGTTGTGAATGCTCCATCCCTGGCAGTGTTCAAGGCCAGGTTGGACAGAGCCTTGAGTGCCATGGTTTAGAGCGAGGTGTCCCTGCCCATGGCAGGGGGTTGGAACTGGATGACCTTAAGGTCCTTTCCAACCCAAACTATTCTGTGATTCTATGATTCATAACCCAGGGGCAGATTACAATACCCCCAGAACTGTAACTGCTACAAGCAGCCCCATTCTCCCATGCACATGAAACCCAAACCTCTGTGAGAACTACTCATCCCTGCGGAAATGCAAGCAGCAGAAGCTGAAATGAAGAATTATCCTGCACCAGGCAGTGCATGGGCTTGTTCAGACAAGCAAGTTTCGACAGTGCCCCAAGGGAACGCACATGTGAAAGGCAGTTACACAGGCTGGAGTATCAACTGAGTGCAACTTCACCTCCGAAGCCATGCCAGCAGCCTCTGTAACATTCCAAACCGGAGCGTGATGCCTCCTCTTAAAGAGTCCTTTGGTTTGGGTTACCCCTCATGACACGCCGGGACCCACAGGCAGTGAAGTGCTTGGGAGCCTTCTGCAGCTTGGGGTGAGCACTGAAGCCCTCAGGAAGGCTCCAGAGGAGTAAAAACCCTTGTAGTAAGCATGGAGTAAAGGACTGTCCCAGCAAGAGCCAGCGACAAGCATCCCCTGAACAAGCTGCAGGCAGACAGACGTTGGCTTGAAGTGACATGTTCAGGCTGTTAAAGGGTTTTCCCTGTCAGTTATCACTGAGGGCTGTACAGAGCCAGGGTGTTTAGGGGATGGAAAGCATCTAAAACCCTTTCGACCAGAGAAGAGATCTCAGGGAAATGGTCACACACTTTAAGGTGATAGACTGCTCATGGAATCATGGAATTCTATGGGATTGGGTTGAAGGGACCCTAAAGCTCATCCAATCCCAACCCCCTGCCATGCACACGGACACCTTCCACTAGAGCAGCTTGCTCCAAGCCCCATCCTGCCTATGCAGAGGGATCAACACACAGGCACTACTCCAGTGCCCAACAAGGAGATTATCCCATCCATTAAGCTACTTGCACCACGCTGGGTTTCACTGAGCCCAGCACAAAAAGGCCTCTGACATGAGAGATGAGACCAAATCACAGCTCACAACTGACTTTGGGATGCAGCTACATACATCACAACCACATCCACAGTCATGTTTCCCACAGATGCAGCACGTAATGGTGATGGTGATGGAGGAACACACACACGAATACACAAGGGACTTGTGTGCAATACACAAAGGGGAATCTGCAGCCCCTTTCCTACCTCTTTTGGCATTTCCCGTGGGAAGAAGAAATAAGGCACCGCAGACAGGGCCACGAGGCTGGCTGCCACCAGGAAACCCAACCACCAGGCTCCAACCCACCGCGGGTCCTTGTTCGTGAGCTGGACTTTGCCTGCAACACACATGGAGATAGGGGTATTAAATCAAAGGTGAATGGAGGGATCCTGAAGAGATGGTGATGGGTGTCCCAAGCATCATCCTGCTCCAAAGCAATGGCTCCCAGTCTGGGGAGCATCGCTTCTGGGGGCTGAGCAGCCTTTGCACCCGAGTCATTCCATGGTGCTAAATCACATTTCATTCTCCTTTATCACCATTTTTAGTGTCTAAAAACCCACTGAGCCCTTTGGATGGAGACAACTGGGACAGGGATGGGCTTGAGTTGGAAAGGCAAAGGAAAGCATCCCCATCACAGCCTTTTCAGATTAGGGATAACCATGTTGTGACAAAGCTTGGAAATACTCAAGGGGATTAAGTCAGAGTATCTGTCAATAGGACTTCCTTTCCCTTTCCTTTTCTTTTCCTTTCCCTTCCCCTTTCATTTCCCTTTCTTTTCCTTTCCTGTCTCTTTCCCTTTCTTTTACTTTTTCTTCCCCTTTCCTTTCCTTTTCCTTTCCCTTTCCCTTTCATTTCCCTTATTTTCCTTTCCTGTCTCTTTCCGTTTCTTTTCCTTTTTCTTCCCCTTTCCTTTCCCTTTTTTTCCCCTTTGACTTCCCTTCAGAAAACCCCTTTATTAGAATGAAAATGGAGTTAACTACAGTTCACTTTCAGCATCCAAGACCACTGGTTTAGATTTCTTCACAGTCTGGCTACCCACACAAGGACCCCATTCACAGCAGGACTTGGACCATGGAGCTGCTCCCACCAGTCTGATCCATCAGGGCCTGGTTTGCAGTTCAACCAACAGAAGCCCTTCTTTAAAATCATCCCTTCCTCTTCCCTGTCTTCCCCCCGTTCATCCCATCCTCCTCAGGACACTGCCAAATATAACATTTTCTGTAGGGTTGGTACTTGGCATTAACAACACAGAACATGCAGGAGCCAGGATGCAAACTCACAACAGGGCGAGCGTGAACCAAGATCCATTTGTACAGGGAAAGGGGATACCTGTGGTTAGGCTCTAGTCACGAGCAACCCCAGGAAATGAGTGCTTCCAGAAGCCTCTTTGCTCATGGTGAGGTTTAACACAAGTGAGCTACCCTCACTGGGGGGGTGCAATTAAACCTGAAACCAGTTCACTGGATTCGGCACAGCGGATGCAGCCGCATCTCATCTCCCATCTATGGCAGGAGCAAGCGATAGGCCAAAGAAACTGCATCATCTCCTCCCTGCAGGATGCTTTCAGCAAACTGGGGGTTTAAATCTGCTCCTGAATAAACACCAAGTTGTGTTTTTTCATAGTTAAATTACATTAGGGACTTCAGTTAGGTTTAGCATGAAGCAGCCCCAGCTCGCTGGCTGGTCCCAGTGGGGTGAAACCATCTTTAGGCTGAAGACAGCTCTAAAACTGGGTGTTCTCCAGTGCTGGCTGCTTGGGCACATTTCTCATTTAAGGTCCATGTGCAGAAGATGGTTTAGAAGAACTGAGCATCAGGGTGTGCAGGCAAACAGCAACCCTTCATCCCATTGCTTCATCAGGTGAGACAAGACTCCAGGCACCTCTCCATAGTTCACCCACTGAAGAGGATGGATAGCTGCAGCAATAACCCTCAGAGGAGGAGGCAGATCAAGACTAGAGTGTGCTCTTGTGCTACAAACATCATATATGTGTATAATGATAAAGTCCAGGGCAAAAAACACTGGTGAAGGCAGTGAGTAGGAATGAACCAGAGGCCCTGAAAAGGAGACAAAGCTCCTAAATGCATCTCTATTATCAACACGCACTGCTCATCCAGCTCCATATCCAACACCCCTTGGGCAGATTAAAGCCATTCCCCTTGTCCTGTCCCTACAGGCCCTTGTCCCAAGCCCCTCTCCATCTTTCCTTTAGACACCCTGGTTGCACCCTCATCCATGGGGCATTGGGATGCTCAGCGAGCGGCTGGCTCAGTGCATGGGATGCAGCGTGAAGGATGCTGCTGGGTCTCCAAGGACACATTCGCCCACCTCCAGTGACTTTGTCAATGTCCACGTAGAAGCGCAGCATGGCAGAGCCCAGCATGAAGGCCACCCCTGGCCCGATGACAGTCACAGAGAACAAGATGCCTGCAGAGGGAGGAGAGCAGAGAGGGAATATTGAGGCAGGACAGGGATGGAACAAGGTCCATACAACCCCCTCCAGCACAGCTGCTTCCTTGGCAGCTTTCCTATCCCACACCATTCAAAGGGCAACAGCCCCGTGCTTTCCATGCTCCCTTCACAGGAAAGGGTTTGCAAAACTCAGACCCTTCCTTCCCCTTTTCTTCAGCTTCCTAGAAAGACTGAAATACACCCGGGAACAAGATGTGCCCCTTGGCACAAGAAATGCAGGAAATGCAATGGTTTTTACAAGGTTAAGGAGAGAAAAGTTATCAGCCAACTCTCCTGTGTGAAATACTGGTAAAAACCCCAAATGCACACAAGATCCCATTGTAACAGAGGAGCCTTTCAAATACGGTTCAGAGGTTTGGAGCATGTACCAGAGCAAAATCTAATGTAGTACTCCCAGTTTCTTGATGAGAACAACTGGTTTTCAGCCACCCTTGTTATCCAATTCAGCTAAAAAGGGCTAGAAAGACCTGCAAAGGCCATCCCAGCACACGAGTCATCTCTTTTAGACACCAAGCAATTCTCCAGCATCCCCTCTGAAGGATACTTGCCCACTTCCTAGGTGCTTGATTCTGCCTATTGAACCTCCTATGATTTTCCCCATATCTGACCAAAGTCTTCATAGCTGCATCTTAACCCCATAGCTGCTGTGAACAGCAGAGATCAGGTTATTCCTCTTCTCTGTGCTGAAGCCCTTCTGGAGGAAGACAAGGTTATGCCGTTCCTCTCCATCTCAGCACTCCATCATGTCCCCTGAACCACGTTTTCCAGTACTCCTGCTCTCTGCAGCTTGTGCGAGCTTGAAGCAGATGAACTGTTTCTGCAGGAACCTTCTAGCACTGCCTGGAGCAGAAGGGATACAGCAACCCCTGCTCTCATTAACACCAATTAGCACCTAATTATCAACCTAATCCTGATTTGCCCTCTTCATCATAGAAGCATGGAATGGGGTGGAAGGGACCTTAAAGCTCACCCAGCTCCAACCCCTGCTATGGGGACCCCTTCCACTGGAGCAGCTTGCTCCAAGCCCCTGTGTCCAACCTGGCCTTGAGCACTGCCAGGGATGGGGCAGCCACAGCTTCTCTGGGCACCCTGTGCCAGCGCCTCAGCACCCTCACAGGGAAGAGCTTCTGCCTAAGAGCTCAGCTCAGTCTCCCCTCGGGCAGGTTCAAGCCATTCCCCTTGGCCTGGCCCTACAGGCCCTTGTCCCAAGCCCCTCTCCAGGTTTCCTGCAGCCCCTTTAGGCACTGGAGCTGCTCTAAGGTCTCCCCTTCAGGAGCCTTCTCTTCTCCAGGCTGCCCCAGCCCAGCTCTCTCAGCCTGCCCACAGCAGCCCCAGCCTTACCCAGATAGAGGGGGGAGTTCCTCTCACTGGCGAAGTCATCGATGTAGGAGATCCCAAAGGGCTGGATGGGGACACCACCGATGCCCAGCAGCGCCTGGGCAATGAACATGACGAGGAGAACCTCATGGTTCTCCCTGGCAGCATGGGGGGTGCAGCCGGCATCACTGGTGTTCCCCTGGGGGCCCGGGACCCCGGGCTGGCACAGGTCGGTGGTGTTGCTGAACATGCCTGTGATGAGAAGGGAAGCAGGGCTAAGGAGCTCTGTATGGAAGAAGAGCTTCCCTGGGATAGCAGCAAGCACACAGACATGGAATAATGGAATGGGTTGGGATGAAGGGACCTTAAAGCTCATCCAGTTCCAACCCCTTCCATAGAGCAGCTCACTCCAAGCCCCTGTGTCCAACCTGGCCTTGAGCACTGCCAGGGATGGAAATGAGAACTCATTTCCCTCAGAAAGGGATGTCAAAGTGAAAGCGCTGATTCCAGCACCTTCATCTTCCTTAAAGCCCTGGGGGAAGGACAGTGGTGGTTACAGCAGGATTGCCATGGTTGCACAGCATTTACACACAGCACCTGCACCAACACCACTGCAAAGCATGGCTGATGGTTTCCAAACGGTCCTTAGTTCCTGACCCCTCTTTGCAGCCATGGTTTATTCACCCATTAAGGCTTTGGTGGCTGCAGCTGATGAGACAGGGAGAAGCTGGTCAGTGGATGCTTCTGGAAGGTTTGCTGGAGCTTCACAGCAGGATTTAGGGAGGTAACAAGGCCGTGGCTGTCTCCTTTCTTTCCTTTCTCATTCCTTCACCTTATTTCAGGGAGAAAATCCCAAATCCGTGACCTGTTCCTCCATGAGCGATTCAGAGCTGCACGCTTCTCACAGGAGGTTGATTCTCTGGGGGGGTCTAGAGGCTGAAAGCATTCATAGAATCATGGAATGGTTTGGGTTGGAAGGGAGCTTAAAGCCCATCCATTCCCATGGGCAGGGACCCCTTCCACTGGAGCAGCTTGCTCCAAGCCCCTGTGTCCAACCTGGCCTTGAGCACTGCCAGGGATGGGGCAGCCACAGCTTCTCTGGGCACCCTGTGCCAGCGCCTCAGCACCCTCATAGTAAAGAATTGCTTCCTCATCTCCAACCTGAATCCCCCGTTTCAGTTTGAACCCACAGACAGCTGAGCCAGATCGGGGGTGCCAGGTGAGATGGCCCAAAGGCAGAAGCTGGGTGTGAATCCACCACTCACCCATGGCAGACACCAGTGTCTCACCCCCAAAGCTGCCCCATCAGGTTGAGAGAAGCTCCTTCCCGCACCTCTTGTTTCCTTCCCATAAAGGTGACAGAGCTCATGAGACTTTATCTTATCTATGTGAGGACAATAAGGGAGCAATTCATGTGCATGAGGACAACTCGGTTCAATATATGGAAGACGAGAGCTCCAATGGCTGGAGAAGACCTTCCCGGTACCCAGGGTTTGTCTGCTGTGTGGATGTGCAAAAGACAAGGAGAAACAGGAGCAGCCTATGTTCTGATTCTTTTCATGCCTTTTCCCATGGTCCCAGCTACCCCTGGCTCTGCTTTCCAGCATCCATTGCCTCTTAGGACTGAGATGATTCCAATCCCAAGCAATTCAAATCCCTTGAGGACAAACCTCCAGTTTGCAGCTCCCAACCCCTCCAGGGAAGGTCTCATTTTCACTGTCCCCAAAGGCATAAGATAAGCTCCTAGAGTACCTACTGGCAACGGACTGGTCATACTTGTAGGGTCCCGTTATGAAGTGGGGCAGAGACATGAGGAACCCAGCCAGGGAGACGAGGATGGCCCCACAGCCGATGAAGCGAGGTCTGTGCACCCGGCTCCCGAAGTAACTGATGAAGACGATGAGCAGCGTGTTCCCAACCTGCAGCAGGACACACACACACCAAGAGGTCTCAGCGGGGAGCACCAGGAGCGTGGGGAGAGCATTCACCAGGAGAAGCGAGCTGGTTTTCACCTCATTGAAGGACGCGAGCAGCCCCGAGGTCTGGCTGGAGAGGCCGTAGCGTCTCTCGATGGTGGAGATGGAGCTCTTCAGATAACCAGAGACCAGGAGCTGGGAGAGCTGCAGAAACCCGTGGCACAAGACAAAGAACTGCCAAGACAAAAAGAGAGCATCCGGCACGGTTACTGTGAGCTGCAACAGAACCCAGTGCAGCTCCTACACAAACGTATGATCATAGAATCATAGAACAGTTTGGGTTGGAAAGGACCTTAAGATCATCCAGTTCCAACCCCCCTGCCATGGGCAGGGACACCTCACACTAAACCATGGCACCCAAGGCTCTGTCCAACCTGGCCTTGAACACTGCCAGGGATGGAGCATTCACAACCTCCCTGGGCAACCCATTCCAGTGCCTCAGCACCCTCACAGGAAAGAATTTCCTCCTTAGATCCAATCTAAACTTCCCCTGTTTCAGTCTGAACCCATCACCCCTTGTCCTATCACTGCAGTCCCTAATGAAGAGTCCCTCCCCAGCATCCCTATAGGCCCCCTTCAGACACTGGAAGCTGCTCTGAGGTCTCCACGCAGCTTCTCTTCTCCAGGCTCAACAGCCCCAATGTTCTCAGCCTGGCTCCATACAGGAGCTGCTCCAGCCCCTGAGCATCCTCGTGGCCTCCTCTGGCCTTGCTCCAACAGCTCCATGTCCTTCTGATGTTGAGGACCCCAGAACTGCACCCAGTGCTCCAGGTGAGGTCTCACCAGAGCAGAATAAAGGGGCAGGATCACCTCCTTCACCCTGCTGGTCACGCTCCTTTTGATGCAGCCCAGGATACGGTTGCTTTCTGGGCTCAAGCGCACACTGAAGCCGGCTCATGTTCATTTTCTCATTGACCAGCACCCCCAAGTCCTTCTCCTTGGGCTGCTCTGAATCTCTTCTCTGCCCAGCCTGTAGCTGTGCCTGGGGTTGCCCCGACCCCGGTGTAGGACCTTGCACTTGGCATGGTTAAACTCCATGAGGTTGGCATCAGCCCACCTCACAAGCGTGTCAAGGTCCCTCTGGATCCCATCCCTTCCCTCCAGCGCATCAACCCAATCACACAGCTTGGTGCCATCAGCAAACTGGCTGGGGGCGCACTCAACCCCACTGATCGTTGGGCATAAACCTGTCCCCATCAGCCTTTGAACTGCCCACCATCAATGGCCATCTGAAACGGGGCCATGGCCCCTGAACACGCCAGCAGTGACCACAGGGTCAGTGCTTGCGAGGAGGGTGCTGTTCCTTCAGCTGGAAGTGCCTTTGACCAACAAATCCCTTCACTTGGGACGCTCCAAGTTTGTGTTGGCTTCGACCTCAGGATCCAGCAGTGGAACTGGGACATTGCGCAACGCTCCTGCTCCGGTCCAGCCCGAGGCAGACAGCCATTCCCAGTGCTGGCAGCAGCTCTGCTGGGATGGGAGCGAGCCCTTCCAAACACAGCAGCAAACAGCTCCCTTGGAGAGAAGAGCAGGGGGGATAATTGGGACTCCCTGATTTCCTTTCCTTTTGTGAAGCTCCGGATCCCAAGGGCACATCTCCATTGGGAAAACATGACGGTTCTTTTCTATTTCGAGGAGGAAATGGTGTCAAAGACCGTCACCTCCCACAAAAACATCTGACCTCATCCCTTGCAGGCTTTGGGATGTGCTCAGCTGCCCAGGAAAACACACGGCTCAAGCTGCCCCACCATTGCCAAGAGCAGCATCCACCTTCCTGCTCCTCACACAAGTGCCAAATGAACTGCTCTGATAGGGACAGAGGCCACGTCCCATTCACCCACAGCCCTGCAAAGGCAAGGAGCTGGCAAAGCATCTCCTCTCCTGCTGCTGCGTGGCTCATTCACAGGCATCCTTCCAGTCCCAGAATGAGTGGAAACAAACAGCATCACAAGCAGCCACATTCCCTAAGGAAATGGATGGCTCATAGAGTCATGGAGTCACAGGGTGGGTTGGGTGAAGGGAGCTTAAAGCTCCTCCAGCCCCAACCCCTGCCATGGGCAGGGACCCCTTCCACTGGAGCAGCTTGCTCCAAGCCCCTGTGTCCAACCTGGCCTTGAGCACTGCCAGGGATGGGGCAGCCACAGCTTCTCTGGGCACCCTGTGCCAGCGCCTCAGCACCCTCACAGGGAAGAGCTTCTGCCTAAGAGCTCAGCTCAGTCTCCCCTCGGGCAGGTTCAAGCCATTCCCCTTGGCCTGGCCCTACAGGCCCTTGTCCCAAGCCCCTCTCCAGGTTCCCTGCAGCCCCTTTAGGCACTGGAGCTGCTCTCAGGTCTCCCCATAGCACAGCAGAGGGGCAGGATCCCCTCCCTGAGCTGCTGCTCACGCTCTGGGGTGCAGCCCTCTCACTGCACTGGGTACCCTGGGTCCTTGCAGAGCTGCTGCCCTCAGCCTTGGGTACAACCCCAGATCCACAAGCACTGCTTTTGGCAGCCCTGCTCCCAGTCCCTGGCCAGGGCAGGGCATTGCTCTGGCTCTGTGTGTTCTGCAGCCAGCTCCCACCCAGAGGAGCTGCTCAGCCTGGCCCTGGTTTCTGCTGTGTCTCATTCTGACCCAGGGCTGAAGCGTGCTCACTGCCAAACTGGGCTGCTCTGTAGGCACAGGGACACCAAGAGGATGGTGAAGCTCCCTTGGCTCCCCAAGAGCTGGCGCACGGGAGCACGGGTACCACCACCACAAGTGATGCGTTGGCATCATGCAGTGCAGCATCTTCCCCTTTCCTGGCTCATGTCACAACCTATGTTTGGACCAGGACAGTGTCACCCAGCCAAAGGGAAGCTTCCCCAGAGCCAGCTTTGCTAAAACTGCATTCCAGCAGGACAGGCTGGCTATTCCCAGCCACTGCTTCCTGAATACACGAGTTCAGATGGAAACTCCAAAGCTAGGTTCATATTTTACCCTGGGATTCATAGCACACAGCTCAATGGGTATCCAGGATCTTCATGGCATGATGGTTCCCATCAGCTGCCCATCACTGCCCCCCCATCCTCTTCAGCTCAGGAGGTCAAAATGGCTTGGGAATGGGATTCTGGTGTTTTATTCTCCCCTATATTGGCACTTTAAAGCACTGGCTTGGTGTCAGCACCGGGCAAGGACCCCAGTGCTGGCTCCAGGAGCTGTTTGCTGTTTGCCATCCCATCACAGCACGGCTGCTGGGGTGCCAGGAAAGGAAGGAGCAGACTCATGCACCCCAGATCTGATGCTCTGGCTGCACACACGATGCTCAGCTTCTCCTGCAGGAAGCCTGCTTTCATCTGAACCTCTCCTGTCACCAGAGCCTCCTCCTTCCTGCTCCCAGCAAGAGCAGGGGGAGGCAGCAAACAGCAGGGCTGTTATGAATGAAGGCATCACATTAAAATCCCATTATATGGGCTTATTAGCTCCTAGGAAACAATCCCAACCTAGAGCATCCCTGCCCATCCCCTCAAAGCACAGGCTGTGGATCCTGTCCACTCACAAACCTACTGCAGGCTTGGAAGAGGAGTGTGACACCAAGAGCCCTGATTCAGGTCCCCTCCACTCTAATGCAAGCTCAGTTTTGGCCCAGTCCCAAAGGGTGAGTCTATACTTGTAAATGAAACAGGCCAGGGTCCATTCTCTGATAGCAAGGTCAGTGGGATGGGAACAGGCTGCATCCATCCTACCAAACTCACTGAGCCTTCAAAATAGGGTGGTTTCCCCCCAAATGCTTGCTAGGAATGGTCCTGCTCTTCAGTCACAGAATCATAGAATCACAGAATAGTCAGGGTTGGACAGGACCTTAAGATCATCCAGTTCCAACCCCCTGCCATGGGCAGGGACACCTCGCTCTAAACCATGGTACCCAAGGCCTCATCCAACCTGGCCTTGAACACTGCCAGGGATGGAGCATTCACAGCCTCCCTGGGCAACCCATTCCAGTGCCTCAGCACCCTCACAGGGAAGAATTTCCTCCTTATATCCAATCGAAACTTCCCCTGTTTCAGTCTGAACCCATCACCCCTTGTCCTACCACTACAGTCCCTAATGAGTTGTCCATCCCCAGCATCCCTATAGGTCCCCTTCAGATACCGGTTGGGAAAGACCTTAAAGCTCATCCAGTCCCAACTTCTGCCTAAGAGCTCATCTCAGTCCCCCTCTGGCAGGTTAAAGCCATTCCCCTTGGCCTGTTCCCACAGGCCCTCATCCAAAGCCCCTCTCCAGGTTCCCTGTAGGTCCCCTTTAAATACTGGAAGCTTCTCTAAGGAGCCCAGAAACGCAACCACACCACGATGCTCATCACCAGAGGGGCTTGGTTTCCTCCCAACAAGCTTCTGCCTGCAGCTCTGCTCATCCAGACCAAAACCCAGCACTGGAAGGAGGATCCTGTGCTTTCTGCAGCCCACAGAGCACCAGGACCTGTGTGCCTGCAGTCTGCTTGGGTTTGGAGATGCCATCCATACCACAGGTCCTGGGGAAGGAGCAATAGGGATGAGTAAAGCTAGGGTCAATGCAAGGGTATGGGGGCAGCATTGGCGCTGGGGCATCCTGAAGGCATCCTGGAGGTGGAGAGCAGGAGGCCTGGGTAGCAGCAGGAGCTGTGGGGTGGTTAAAAACAGCCCTGCAGGAGCCCTCAGGCAGGCACCAAGCCCAACGGAGGGAGCAGGGATGATGGAAGAGCTGCAAAGGCATCCGAGAGCAGGATGAGAGGAAGGAAATACCCAGGGGCTGCTCAGTGGAGCTGCTGGAGATGAAGCCATGGAGAGCAGGTTCTCATTAAACACTTCCATCCCTTCCCTTTTATACAATGAGTGCTAAAACCCCAGCATGAGAGGAGCCAACGTTTAACGCTTTGCACTGCGTGTGGGGAAAGAGCAAAGGCCAAGGGGTTTATAAGGAACCCCGATGTCCTCGTGGGAACTGCACAAAGGGGTTTAGACACAGAACCCCAAAGAAAGCGAGGGAACATTTAAAGTCAAAATCAAGGTGGAAATGGTTGAGAAGGAGGAAACAAAGAGGAATGCGGAGACCATTGTTCTCCAGCTGCCATAGGGATTCCATTCAACCGGTTCTGGGAAATCACATAGGAAAACCCTGCTCTTTGCAGGATCTCCTGGGGTTTGTGTGTTTCCCATTTCCCCATGGTGGTGATTTGCTTTCCTAACACAGCAAAATGGAAGCTCTTGCAGTTAAAGCCCTACAAGTCTCCTTCTTGCTCCTCAGGGAGTCATTGTGGACAACCACGGGGCAGTTTTAAGCTGGGAAATACTCCCATGGTGAGGCACAGAGCGCTGGTAATTGCTAGTGTGTGATTCCCAGTTGCAATGGGATGATGGTGGTGGGTGGTCGAGCCCCAGCAGCGCATCTATCCCAGGGCTCCTATGGAACCTCCCATAGTATTTGGACCATGGTAATTGGTTGAGAGCTGACCACACAGTCTCAGATGCCACCCTATGCCTTTCCCAGCTGGATCTGGGACACAGTCCCTGTCACAGGGCAGGCAGATCCCCTGTGTCACCTTTGCCATCCCAAGGACTTGAGGCTGGGGTCCTTCCATGCCTGGACTTGGACTCCTGGGATCAGCCAGCCTGGGTCTGATGGGCTACCCCAGGAGAGGGTCTGAAGGTGCGCAGACACCAACCCTTTCCCAAGGCCTGGAATGCCATGAGCAGAACCCAAGCCCAGCTCCATCCCATGAACAGCTCAGCCCTGCTCCTAGCATCAGTCGGACTGAAACAACCCAGAGAATCCAACCGGGCCCTGGTGCAGCTGAGGAGGAAGGAAGGGAGAGGTTCATTAATGGCTTGCTTTAACAAACAGCTGGGAGGGGGTGTATAAGAGCCTGCTCAGGCTCTGTGTTGGGATCACTCCCATCACAGCAACCAGAGCAAGGGCAGGGGGTGCTTGGTACCAAGGAACCCCTACCATTGACAACCCCTTTGCAGTGCCAGAAGAGCAACCCTCCTCCTCTGGGGATGTGCCACCACCACTTCCCACCACGGAGAGGGCATCTTCCCAGAGGGAAGAGCAGCATCCCTGCCAGGTCTTTGCTGAGGTGCCTTCACCCATAGGCAGTGATGTCCTAACTCAGTGCCTGCATCCTCCACAATCAGCCCTGGGATGGGTGCATCTCCCCTCTACCACCACTGAAGGAGGAGTTTCTCTGCCATCATTGATTTATTTTCTGCTTTTCTCTATATTTTTATTTATAAATGTATTAAATATATGATTAAATTATATACTATATTCTATAAATTACATTATTAAATATAATTTAAATAACATAATTTAATTATAAATTATATTATAATTATATTTAGTTATATTATAGGTAATTACATATATATTCTATATACTTTATATATAAAATATGCATTTTCTCTATATATTTTTAACTGTGTGTTTGCAGGCTGTGCCCTACCAAGCCTTGTATCTCGTAGGTGACTTCTTTCTGCTCCCAGTCCATATGTGTAAGAGAACAGAGACTGAGAACAACTCAACCCCTCAGCATCCCATAAGCTGCAGACCTTGGGGTTAGACCCCAACACCTCCTCTCTTGGTGCTCTGCAGACACCCCACGAAGCCTCCCTTGTGTTTCTGGTGTTGGTGGTGCAGTTTGGCAGCAGATCCTCCATGCGAGGGCTCTGACAGCCCCACACTCCTGCCCCATTGCCATAGGGAAGTCCCCATCACGCTGCTCCCATGTGTATGGGAGACTTCTGCTGCTATTTTAAGGAAGGGGTTTGTGCTTGGGCTGTGCTTACAGAGAGGGGAAAAGGGGTCCGTGACGAATCAGCTTGTTCCAGTTTAATCCAAACCAGTTGCGTGTAATGGGGCACAAAGCCTTTGCCACTGGGCACATCCACTGGTAATAAAGGCTTGGGGCAGGGAAAGCTCTGGTTTGCTCTTAGCTAAAGCATAGAGCAGAGAACATCAAGAGTTGAAGCTGTTACAGAGAGTGATTGTCTATGATTAAGGTCATGGAATGGGTTGGGATGAAGGGAGCTTAAAGCTCATCTAAAGCCACAGGCAGGGACCCCTTCCACTGGAGCAGCTTGCTCCAAGCCCCTGTGTCCAACCTGGCCTTGAGCACTGCCAGGGATGGGGCAGCCACAGCTTCTCTGGGCACCCTGTGCCAGCGCCTCAGCACCCTCACAGGGAAGAGCTTCTGCCTAAGAGCTCAGCTCAGTCTCCCCTCGGGCAGGTTCAAGCCATTCCCCTTGGCCTGGCCCTACAGGCCCTTGTCCCAAGCCCCTCTCCAGGTTCCCTGCAGCCCCTTTAGGCACTGGAGCTGCTCTAAGCCCAGAGCTGGATGCAGAACTGTCTCAGAGGGAGACAGTCATTGGGCACATCCTCAAGGTGCTGGATGGCAACAGGCAGGGATGGGAAGCACGTGTCCATGGGACTATGCCACCCCTATGGGGCTGCTCACCTTCCCACCCATGCCCCTTCCAAGAGGGGCTTCATCAAGCTCATCAATGGCACGATGCCTGAAAACGTGCACCTTGATGACCCAGCAGTGAGCACACCAACAACCACAGTCCAAGTGGCCCTGCAGGTCTTCCAGATATCCCATTGTATTGGACAAAAGCTCTTTCTATTGACTGTATGGGCTATGCTTTGCTGCCAAGCAATGAATCACCCCCAGCCTCCTTCCCCTTCATCTGCAGATGAGCTGTACCATAATAACCACACAGTCTTCCCAAAAGGCTTCCTCCTTCTGCAGCAGTCTCCATCTCCATCCCAAAGCACTTCTCCATGTCTTTGCATAAGCAGCTTTTCCCAAACTCATGCATCCAGCATTGGATGCTTAACGCTGCTTGGAGCCAAGACAAGACGTTGGACTTCAATGGGAGGAGCAGCAAACCTCATTTAACCATAGGGATTCATGCCCAGTGCCCCTAAAGGCTCAGGGACCATCATTCCCAAGGAGGACAGCCTCTCAGCTGCATTTCAACACGTGGCAACCCGTTTTCAAGTCACATCCCCTCTCTCTGGGGATACATCTATATATACAACCTGCAGCGCTGTGAGTTTTGGTCCTCCAGCCACGTCGAGCCCATAAACCCCATTGTGCAATGGTGTCGTGCTTCTGATTCCAACCCTGGCCTTGAAGTGCTGGTTTCTGAGGAAGTCATTTAGAAAGCGGACACGGTGACCTAACTTCTTGAAAGCAAAAAACAACCAAAAACCACCCCAGAAAACCACACTAAAAGAAAGGAGATTGGGGAAAAACATCCTGTGCTGAGGCCAGCGGTGTGCTAGGGACATAAGAGGCCAGGTCAGCTGTGCCTCGGGGCTGGAAACAGGTCCTGAAGTGGTTTGAATGTGAAGGATAGGATTGGAAAGGAGGATTTGATCTCCTTGGCTATGGGCTGCAGCCAGGGTAATGCCTGGCAAAGGCAGGATAAGGCCTGGCCATGGCTTCATTGAGGATGCTGTGATTGCAATGATGCCTGCAGCTTCCTGCAATGCTGTTGTGACCTGGAAAGATCCATCAGGATCTCCCTGCTGAGCTTCCCAAGCAGTGGGGTGTCCATCAGGAGCAGGGCTGCTCCCCCCCAAAACCTCTGCCATGGCTTCATTGAGGATGCTGTGATTGCAATGATGCCTGCAGCTTCCTGCAATGCTGTTGTGACCTGGAAAGATCCATCAGGATCTCCCTGCTGAGCTTCCCAAGCAGTGGGGTGTCCATCAGGAGCAGGGCTGCTCCCCCCCAAAACCTCTGCCCTTCTCAGGGTAGGCTCCAGAACAGCCATAAGCAATAGGAGACATGGGCATTGCCCTACCACGTCTGGCCTGAAATACTCCCCCAAAGAGTTTCCTCTGCATCTGCCTTCACAGCAAAGGAGATGCTCACAGACCAAGCTGACTGCACCTCAGCACCTTGGATCTCTGAAGCTTCAACCCCTTTAGAGCATCAGCACAGGGAAAAAACCAATGGGGTGGATTTTAAAGCCCATCTTGCTGGTGACTGGAAAGAGAACTGCTGAATGGGTGGAAATAGGATGGGGTGAACCCTGAGGGCTGCATGGCACCCTCTGCTGTGCCTGCAGCGCTGGCAACCCTCTGCCTTGGTGACTTCCATACAGACTGGCTCTGGATTATCATAGAACCATGGAATGGTTTGAGGTTGGAAGGGAGCTTAAAGCCCATCCAGCTCCAGCCCCTTCCACTGGAGCAGCTTGCTCCAAGCCCCTGTGTCCAACCTGGCCTTGAGCACTGCCAGGGATGGGGCAGCCACAGCTTCTCTGGGCACCCTGTGCCAGCGCCTCAGCACCCTCATCTGCCTTATATCCAATCCAAACTCCCCCTGTTTCAGTCTGAACCCATCACCCCTTGTCCTATCACTGCAGTCCCTAATGAAGAGTCCATCCCCAGCATCCTTGCAGCCCCCTTCAGACACTGGAAGCTGCTCTGAGGTCTCCACGCAGCTTCTCTTCTCCAGCCTCAACAGCCCCAATGTTCTCAGCCTGGCTCCATACAGGAGCTGCTCCAGCCCCTGAGCATCCTCTGCAGAAAGCCAAACTCCTCTCCCCCAGGTGATGCCCTGTGTAACACACGGAGGTGTGACAGAAAGCAGGAGCTGTTTACCTTGATACTGAGCAATGGGTTCCTGCAGAGCACTCTCCGGGACCGCTCCATGTAGCTGCTCTTGGTGCCGGTACTTGTCATCCTGTCGGCTCAGCCTTACCCACCTGCCAAAAGAAGCCATCCAGCACAAGGATAAGTGGCTCTGCTTGAATCCACCTTGCTCAGCACAGCCAGACCCTGCCGTGCTTTGTGAGCACCCCCCCAGCAGCACATGGTCCTCATAAGCAATCAGTGATTATCCCCAGCTTTCATTTTCTCCTTGAGCTTGGCTTGTGCAAAGCAGCAGTTGGTGCAAAACATTGACTGGGGGTGCTGAGGGGTTACACACTGTTTGATGAGTGCAAGGACAGCACTGCTTGAACACTGAAACCTGGAGAGGGGCTTGGGACAAGGGCCTGTAGGGCCAGGCCAAGGGGAATGGCTTGAACCTGCCCGAGGGGAGACTGAGCTGAGCTCTTAGGCAGAAGCTCTTCCCTGTGAGGGTGCTGAGGCGCTGGCACAGGGTGCCCAGAGAAGCTGTGGCTGCCCCATCCCTGGCAGTGCTCAAGGCCAGGTTGGACACAGGGGCTTGGAGCAAGCTGCTCCAGCGGAAGGGGTCCCTGCCCGTGGCAGGGGTTGGAGCTGGATGAGCTTTAAGGTCCCTTCCACCCCATTCCATGCTTCTATGATGAAGAGGGCAAATCAGAATTAGGTTGATAATTAGGTGCTAATTGGTGTTAATGAGAGCAGGGGTTGCTGTATCCCTTCTGCTCCAGGCAGTGCTAGAAGGTTCCTGCAGAAACAGTTCATCTGCTTCAAGCTCACACAAGCTGCAGAGAGCAGGAGTACTGGAGAACGTGGTTCAGGGGACATGATGGAGCGCTGAGATGGAGAGGAACGGCATAACCTTGTCTTCCTCCAGAAGGGCTTCAGCACAGAGAAGAGGAATAACCTGATCTCTGCTGTTCACAGCAGCTATGGGGTTAAGATGCAGCAATGAAGACTTTGGTCAGATATGGGGAAGTTCAATAGGCAGGATCAAGCACCTAGGAAGTGGGCAGGCATCCTTCAGCAGAGGGGGTGCTGAGGCGCTGGCACAGTGTGCCCAGAGAAGCTGTGGCTGCCCCATCCCTGGCAGTGCTCAAGGCCAGGTTGGACACAGGGGCTTGGAGCAAGCTGCTCCAGTGGAAGGGGTCCCTGCCTGTGGTTAGGGTTGGGGCTGGAGGAGCTTTAAGCTCCCTTCCACCCAAACACCCAGTCTTTTACTGGGGTGAGTGCTGTTTACCAGTTATCAGTGCCCCGGGTGAAGGGCAGAGAACACCTCTATCAGTTGCAGGAGATACAAGACTGGGAGGAGCAACTGATAGAGCCAACGGTTGTGCTGCCCTTCAGAGGGACCTCAATGGGGAACCTCATGGAGTCCAACCCAGACAAGAGCCAAGTCCTGCCCCTGGGGAGGCACCAGCAGGGTCCTTTGGTCAACCAGCTCTGTAGGGTTGAACACAAGCCAGCAGGGAAAGGCAGCTGGGCTGCATTAGGAGGATTGCCTTCATCTCCAGGGGTCCCTTCCAACCTCAGCCACCCAGTGATCCTGCAATCAGGGTTCCATAGGGGAAAGGGGGTAATATTTTACTGTCCCAAGCTATAGGACTCTATTTGCTCTGATCAAACCCTTTATATCCTTCAATCACACAAGACATCCTGGTTTCTTTTTGTCTGTTATTGACCACATGCCTATATCAACCATCTACATTTGTAAGCAGATCTCCACACCCCCCTGTTCCCACCCTGAACCCTGGCTGCAAAGAGCATCCTAAGGGCTTCATATAGTGCCTAGGGCAGGCTCTGGTCTCCATTGTCCTGGTGCAAACCTTCTTGAGCCTTATTCTCTTTGCCATGGGACTCTACTGTCCCATAGCAGCTCCTTTGATTTGGTCAGATACAACTGAGACCAGGATCCAGGCTCTGCACAGGGGCCTGTAGGGCCAGGCCAAAGGGAATGGCTTGAACCTGCCCGAGGGGAGACTGAGCTGAGCTCTTAGGCAGAAGCTCTTCCCTATGAGGGTGCTCTATATAAGCTCTATATAAGCTGCCTCAGCTTTCCAGGCCCGTTGCAATATGCATCACATGGTGATAGTGTAGTTGAAGGTCAATGTTATGGAGGGAGTAAAATACCCATGGCATTGGACAGATGGGAAAAGGGGTTCAGAAGAAAGCCCCATGTGAGCATTAGCTCAGCCCTTGGACAGTGCTGGACCAGTCTTGTGCCAAGCATAAAGGATCTGCCCAGACATAAAGATCCCACCAAGGTGATGCTGAGCTCACCAGCTATGGCTGCTGCATGTCCTCATGGGATGTAACTGGTTTCAGCTCCCAAGGCTGATGGTTGCAAGGGGCATGGGGTGAAGAAGTGACATCAAGCGGTTTTGGAGGTGCTGGCTGGCCAAACTGCCTTCCCAATAGACAACCATTGCTCTGCCTGTCTGAGGGGGGGTTTGGGGGACTTCCCTGCAGGCTCAGCAAGCTCTTCTGCACCCCTCCATACGCTGGGTCTCTGATGGAGGATGCTGAGGCGCTGGCACAGGGTACCCAGAGAAGCTGTGGCTGCCCCACCCCTGGCAGGGGATTGGAACTGGAAGAGCTTTAAGGTCCCTTCAACCCAAACCATTCCCTGTTTCTATGACCAAAACTGTCCTTTCCAGCCTCTCATTTCCACCCCTGGTGTTTCCTCATGGGAGGTCCCTGTCACCTCAATCTAACCATCCAAAGACACATGAATCCATGGGAATGCTCCATCCTCTCCTTACTGAGCTGAGCTCCCTCCTCCCTTCACCAGCTCCATCTGGGGCACGAATGATGCTTGGGATGCTCGGGAGGATGAGGCCTTGGTAGGGTTTTAGCACCAGGCTTCCTGCTCAGGAAGCTGCATTGTTTGGAGGCACGTTAAACCCATTAGGCTTGCTGTTGAGCGCACTGTAATCGATGTTTCCATCTCAGTGGCATCTACAGCAAAGGGGGTGAAAGGCTTTGCATTACTGAGTCCTTCCATTTCCCCCTATTGAAAGCAAAGGAGCGAGTAGCACAGCCTCAAATTAGCAAGTGAATGGGGTGATGTGTATTCTAGCAAGAGGAGGCTTAACAGTGGCATTTATACAAGCATTAAGTGCAGTGCACAGGGGACCCCTACATCATCCTCTGCAAGCATCAATTGCTGCCCTCAGCCCCATTGGAAGGACAAGATGCTGCTGCAATGAAATACAGCATGGGATCAATGCAGTACATTCGGTTGTGAACTAAAGCATCTGAGAAGCTGCCCTGCACCTCTGGAGGGTTGAGCAGAGCAGGAGCTAAAGCACCAGCCTGTCTCCAGGAGCAGAGCTGGGATGAACCATTCACAGCCACTGAGTTTGCTGCTGGAGCCTCTGGAATGCTCAAGGGGGACACAGGAGGAAGAAGAAGGGTGCCAGGGTGCTAAGAGAGGAAGCCAAAGGAGCCTGAGCCTGGATTTCCAGGGCTGGGAATGGTTATGGAGCTGGTAAGGGACCTCACAGCAGCCTTCCAGTATCTGAAGGGGAGCTATAGGGATGCTGGGGATGGACTCTTCATTAGGGACTGCAGGGATAGGACAAGGGGTGATGGGTTCAAACTGAAACAGGGGAAGTTTACATTGGATATAAGGAGGAAGTTCTTTCCTGTGAGGGTGCTGAGGCACTGGAATGGGTGCCCAGGGAGGTTGTGAATGCTCCATCCCTGGCAGTGTTCAGGGCCAGGTTGGACAGAGCCTTGGGTGCCATGGTTTAGTGTGAGGGGTCCCTGCCCATGGCAGGGGGTTGGAACTGGATGATCATAAGGTCCTTTCCAACCCGAACTGTTCTATGATTCTGTGATTCCCTGGTTATCCATATGAATGCCTTTGCTGCCTCACCAAAGCTGCACTCAATGAGACCTGCAAACCACAACCCCTGTGGTCTGTAGAGTCTTTGGTCCCCTTGCCCATCCTTTTGAGGCCCCACTTTGAATGTGCGCACCCTTTAACCCTCCTGGGTGCCCAGGAAGCTGCTGGACACGGAATCAGACCATAGAACAGACTGGTTTGGCTTGAAGGGACCTTAAAGCTCATTCAGTCCCAACCTCTTGCCATGGGCAGGGACACCTTCCACTAGGGCAGGTTGCTCCAAGCCTGGCATCCAGTTAATCCAACCTCTTCCCTCATCAGCCTTCATAGTGTTCCTGGTAGCAGGAAACAGCAGACAGCACTGATGGAGCTGTGTTCACTCATGAAGGAGAATAGGAGAGCTGAGGAATGGTCCAGTTTGGAATGCCATCCCTTCCTGGAGCCCAGTGGGACCAGGGCCAACAGCTCCCAACCTCCATTCCAGAGCAAGCTGCTTCCCATCTCTGTGCCTCAGTTTCCCCAGGAACAAGCCAGGGAATAGACACCGCCTGCCCCTATAATGGGTTTGGGGAGTGGTGGATAAACTGGGACAGGCAAAGGCTGGGAATGAGGCATCAAGGGCTGACTTAGCACAGCACTGGTCATACTGGGGAGGAAAGGGTGCTGTAGGAAGCCTTGCTCCCTCCCTCCCTGCACCTCCTGCACTGTGCACTCAGCTTCAGGCATGAAGGAACTTTGTCCTGGGCAATAAAGCACCATAAAGCTGAGATGCTGCAATGAGTTTCTAATGATTCCACAGCATCCCTGCAGCTGAGCATCTGCTCCACGCCAAACCCCCTCCTCCAGCTCAAAACCAGCGTGTCAGACCAAGGTTATCCCATACGGAGCAGGCGCCAAGCAGCAAAGCACTGCTTTGAGAGTGTTGTGATGGGAGCACTGCAGGATGCAAGCTCCCTGCCCATGGCTTTAGATGAGCTTTAAGGTCCCTTCAACCCGATTCCATGATGCTAGGATTCCCTGCAGTATGTGAGTGAAACCCATGGGTGCTGGTTGGGGTCCTGCTGCATGAGCTGCTCCAAGCCCCTGCACTGAAAGAGGATGGGTGAAACCCAGCCACCCATGCCCCTCACTGGCCTCCTATTGAAACCCCTTGGGTTTGATGGGAGAAGCAGTTTCACTGGAGACTTTACCTGCAGGCACATAAAGGAGTGATTTTCCTCTTCATTAGGGTGCAGCAATGGCTTGAGAGGGCTTTGTGCCAGGGTTGGTGACACTGCTCGCAGTCACCCATCCTGCCACCACTGCCTGCATCCTACCCGGCCCCAGCCTCTGTGGCTCTGTCTCCCTGGCAAATGGATTTTGGGGGAGAAAAGGTGAAAAGCACCACTGAGAGCTTCAACAGAGCAGTTTGGTGTCGTGCATCCCTCCCTGGGCTGAGATAACCCCTCTCCCCTTGGATGTGTGAATGATGGATAAAGCTGAGCAGGAGAGAGCAGTGCAGGGCTGCTTCACCATGGGGCTGGTGGTGAGGAGGGGAAAGGAGGATGGATGGTGAAGTGTTTGGATGGAGATGCTCAGAGGGCTTCTCCGAGCTCTGTGAGACAGGGATGTGAAGCTGCGATGGGAGCAGGCGCTGCCTGTGCTGTCCCTGCTTCCCATCCATGGTGAAGACCATCCCAGGAGGAGGAGGAGACCCCCTGCTCCTAAGGCACCTTTATGGGGAGGTGTGTAGGGAGAACCATGCCTTTGCCATCACTCCTTGCCCACCGTTGTGCTTCTTGGACATCCCATCCCTCTATGGAGGAAGGTCATCCCCTTTGGTCACCAAGAGGCTTCCAGTGGCCACATTGTCCTGATGAGTGTCCCACTCAGGGCTGAAGTGAAGTGGTGGCACCTACCCCAGCTTGGCAGAAATATCCCATTGCCAGCAGCAACAGACCAGCATGGAGAAACCCTGTATATGGGGTTGGCTGGAGGGAAGGACAGAGGATGCTGCCCTCGTGTTTGAAGGCAGCTTGCAGCAGCCTCTGTCCTCATCCTGCAGGCAGGGCCTGCATGCAAGGCATCCCATAACCACAGCCCCAGTGTCAGTTTAAAGCCATCCCCCTTTTTCAATCCCTACGTGACAAGGTGGAAGCAGCCCCAACCCTCCCAGTTCCACTGGGATTTGCACTATGTCCTGACTGGGATATCAGGGGACCGGTCCCAGTGGCACCAGCATCCTGTCCTGTTCCCAAGGACACAAACCTACCACAAGCCCTTTATTAGCAATAGCAGCACGGCTCCTGTGAGCTGAGCAGGCACAAGCACAGCAGAGCTTGGGTAAATAACAGCGAATGCAACACAGCAAATTAAACCCCAGCAGGGACACAGAATGGCAGCAAATACCCCAGAATCTGCCTTCCTGCTGAACAATTCCCATTCACTGGCAGGGAAGCAGGAATGGTGTCAGTGTGGGTATTTGCAAGCACGTTAAACGTGAAGCTGGTTTGGATGATGGGGATGGCAAAGATGCTCTGTAAGACAACAGAAGACAGTGCATGCCCATCATTCCCATGGAAAGAAAAGGGATGTGGAGATGCACCCTAAAGCTCTTTCTATCTCGTACCGATTGGCAGAGCCAAAGTGCAAATGAAATGAGCCCAATTCCTCCCCATAATGAGGAATGTGGCAGGGATGACACATCCCAACAACCTCACAGGGACAGAACAGGAGGAAAGCTGCGATGGAGGAGTGCAGGGATGAGAACGAAAGGGGAAACTGGTGTTGAAACCCATGAAAACAACCACGGGTGATGAGCACAGGGCAGGCCCTGATGCCCTCCAGAGGTCCCTGCCAGCCCTGAGCCCCTCTGCCTTGGGAAGGATGGAGCCCTTCTCCCTGCTGCGGTGATGAGGTCTCAGAGCTTCCTGCCTACCCCAGGATGCTGCCGGATGCTGGAGCCCTTCCTGGAGGGGTCCTCACCAGCTCCAGGTGCAGGGAAGGGATTGGAGCTCCTCTGGGGGTACCACAACCATCCCCAATGGTGATGTGGAGGAGCTGGAGGTGTGGGTGCTGTCATGAAGATGTGGAGTTCACCTGGCCCTATGTCTGCAGTTGGGGACCTCTGCCCCTGGACCACCTCCATAGGGAAAAGAAGGCTCAGGGGAGCCCTCATCCCCATGTGCCAGTGTTTAAAGGGAGGCTGCAGAGAAGATGGAGACTCCCTTTGGACAAGGAGTCCCATGGGAAAGCCCAGGGGTGATGGGCACAAGTTACTGCTGGGAGATTCCCAATGGACACAAGAGGAGAATCATCCCAGTGAGAACAAGCAGCCACTGGAATAATCTCCCCAGGGCAGTGGGGACTCCCCAGTGCTGGACACTGTTAAGATGGGGCTGCACAGGGTGCTGGGCATCCAGTCTAGGTCATGCTGTGCCTGGAGAGGTTGGAGCAGATGATCCCTGAGGTCCCTTCCATTGGGAGTGCAGGGTTCCATGGTTCAAGGTGTATTTGCTAATGGCAAAGCAGCACAAATCCAGCCTGAGGACATGGTGGGAAGTCCAGCACTGGGTCGTTTGGGGGGTCATTTCTGAAGCACTGAAGGAGCTGTCCTGCTGCTCTGCAGATTAAGGCCAGCAGAGCCAGAAGCACAGCTTGGGACTGTCCCCATGTGCTCGATGACCTCGGTGCTGGCACTTGCCATCATCCATGCATCCTTGGGAAGAGGAAGGTGCCCACTGCAGGGGCTGAGGTGGCCTTCCCTACAAGAGGGGAAAGCACCCAAGGGCAGAACTGGCTCAGAGCACAGAGGTGAGGAATCGCAGGGGTCATGATGGGGATGAGATCCACAATCTCATTGAGTTACATGGGCAACGAGGCTGGGATTGCACAGTGACATGAATCACTCACACTGTTTCATTTTCAAAGGATGCCCAGGGCTATGGAGCCATCAGGGGTCTGGTACCCCCCCCATGACATCTTGCTCCTGCTGCTTCCCAAGCTCTTGTGGGATGCTTCCTGCTCTCCTCAAGAGCAACGTCCCATTAAACCTTCCCACAGCTCCTTTTTGACCCATGTGAACCACGGGTCTGTCCCTGCTGGAAGTTGCCATAGAACCATGGAATCCCAGACTGGTTTGTGCTGGAAGGGACCTTAAAGCTCCTCCATTCCCAACCCCAGCCACAGGCAGGGACCCCTTCCACTGGAGCAGCTTGCTCCAAGCCCCTGTGTCCAACCTGGCCTTGAGCACTGCCAGGGATGGGGCAGCCACAGCTTCTCTGGGCACCCTGTGCCAGCGCCTCAGCACCCTCACAGGGAAGAGCTTCACCCCAATGTCCCATCTAACTCTTCCCTCTTCCAGGTTGAAGCCATTCCTCCTCCTCCCATCCCTGCATCCCTTGTCCCAAGCCCCTCTCCAGCTTTCCTGCAGCCCCTTTAGGCACTGGAGCTGCTCTCAGGTCTCCCCTTCAGGAGCCTTCTCTTCTCCAGGCTGCCCCAGCCCAGCTCTCTCAGCCTGGCTCCATGGCAGAGCTGTGGGTCACTGCAGTTAGGCTCAGTGTGTGAGGATGTGCAGGCAGGAGCTCACATCTGTCCCAGTTTTACTCCTTCTCTGTAGGATTTTATGCAGAACATTGAATAACGTTACCCCTCTCCCTATGGACCGTGCCAGATGTTGAGCTTGCTCTGCTATAGGGGATGACCAGACGTGATGTGCGCTACAGAAACCCATGCCTCGTGTCCTCGGTGGGGATTTCCTATTTTAGCACCACCTCTTGTGTGTTTGGGAAACGTTCCCTGCTCCAAACAGCTCCAAACCACAGGACAGGAGTTCAAATGATGAATGAAGTATGAAATATGATGTACTAAAAGCCTGCTCCCCAGTGGGCGCCTGCCTGCAGACAAGGTATTGGAGTCCATGGAGCAACATCTGCCAATAGAAGTCTAGGGGAAGGTGATCCCAAAACACTGCTTTCCTACTTTGGGGTTTTGTACACCATGAATACGTTCCTAACAGCTCTTTTCCTCTATCTCTCCTATGCTAGGACAGGAGTGAAGCCTGAGGAGCAGTATCAGGGACTACTTCTAAAGAGCTGGAGGACTTTGTGGTGCCATTTGCAAGGAGCAGCTGGAGGAACACACATGAAAGCAAGGAAAAGGCAGCAGCCAAAGGGGTTCCAGTGTCTGACCTGCTCCAATGAGGAAACCCAACCTTCCCAAGGGAGGCCATTGCAAACTGAAGAGCTGGAGATGCTGCAGAAACCCTTCACGCAGTGGAGGGAAAGCCTCAAGAGCTCCATGGAGCAGAGTCCTCCTGGAGCAATCCAGGTGCTGTTTGCTATATGTTGTCCATAGCTTCTGAGTAACAAACCAGTGCAAAGGAAGATTCTCCACCTGCACCCATGGTCCCTGCAACCAGGGCCATGGAGCTGCTCACCCCAAGGATTGCATGCAGAGCACCAATTCGCTTGTTTCCCACCCGTTTATTCCCATGGGATAGTCAAAGGCAGCTCTTCCCTGCTTTCAGTTTAATGCATAGATCAGCAATCAAAGCATCCCCAAATGTGGGGGGAAGACCAGTAAGATTTACTTCACTGTGAGCTGGGAATGATGCTGGCCACCCACATGGAAGAGGGATTGACCGAAGGGTGGTTCATAGAGATCAGAGAACCATAGGATGGGTTGGGATAGGAGGGAGCTTAAAGCTCCTCCAGCTCCAACCCCTGCCACGGGCAGGGACCCCTTCCACTGGAGCAGCTTCTTAGGATCCCATCTAACCTAAACACTGCTACAACAAAGGGGGAACCGAAAGCAGAGCACAGGAGAAGTTCCAAACTCCCTTAGCCAGCAAAAGAGAGGCAGAGAGTGACAAACATCCAGGAGGAAATGCTGGGGGTCACATTATAGAATCATAGAATCATAGAAGAGTTAGGGTTGGAAAGGACCTTAAGCTCATCCAGTTCCAACCCCCTGCCATGGGCAGGGACACCTCACACTAAACCATGGCACCCAAGGCTCTGTCCAACCTGGCCTTGAACACTGCCAGGGATGGAGCATTCACAACCTCCCTGGGCACCCATTCCAGTGCCTCAGCACCCTCACAGGGAAGAATTTCCTCCTTAGATCCAATCTAAACTTCCCCTGTTTCAGTCTGAACCCATCACCCCTTGTCCTATCACTGCAGTCCCTAATGAAGAGTCCCTCCCCAGCATCCTTGCAGCCCCCTTCAGACACTGGAAGCTGCTCTGAGGTCTCCACGCAGCTTCTCTTCTCCAGGCTCAACAGCCCCAATGTTCTCAGCCTGGCTCCATACAGGAGCTGCTCCAGCCCCTGAGCATCCTCGTGGCCTCCTCTGGACTTGTTCCAACAGATCCATGTCCTTATGTTGAGGACCCCAGAACTGCACACAGTGCTGCAGGTGAGGTCTCACCAGAGCAGAATAAAGGGTCAGGATCCCCTCCTTCGCCCTGCTGGTCACGCTCCTTTTGCTGCAGCCCAGGATACGGTTGCTTTCTGGGCTCAAGCGCACACTGAAGCCGGCTCATGTTCATTTTCTCATCGCCCAGCACCCCCAAGTCCTTCTCCTTGGGCTGCTCTGGATCTCTTCTCTGCCCAGCCTGGAGCTGTGCCTGGGATTGCTCCCACCCAGCTGTAGGACCTTGCACTTGGCATGGTTATGGGGCGATGGTGGCACAAGGAGCAAGCACTGGAGCAAACTCAGGCCCAGTGCAACCATTGGCGGTTGGAGCTGGCATGGGGAAGGGAAGCAACACTGATAGCTTGGGCAGCATGGAGGAACTGGATGATCTTAAGGTCCTTCCAACCCTAACTATTGTATGAGTGTATGATTAATTCACGTCACAGCCAAGTGTCCTTTCCCCATTATCTAATATTAACGGACTGCACAAAGTCCACGTTCTCACCGAGGGATGGGGCTGCTTCTCTGTGCCAGGGTTACTCACACCCTTTGTGTGTGCTGCCCCAGGAGCAGTTCCAGGCTGGGATGCTCACAAACAGCAAGGAAGCCCAGGGAGAAAGGGGGTTATATCCTGGAAGGCCGCAGACCTGCAGCTGGAGCCACATCTGGCCTCAGCCACGCTGCCTGCCTGCACTGCAGTGCCTGGCCAGCAGCGAGCCCAACCCTGCATCCCTAGGAGCTAGGGTTTCTCCAGCCATCCACACACGATCCATCCCTCCCAGAGGATATTCCAGGGTTGGAAGCATGTTTCAAGCCAGAAATTCCCCTTCATAGAATCACAGAATCCTGGAATGGGGTGGGATGAAGGGAGCTTAAAGCTCCTCCATTCCCAACCCCTGCCATGGGCAGGGACCCCTTCCACTGGAGCAGCTTGCTCCAAGCCCCTGTGTCCAACCTGGCCTTGAGCACTGCCAGGGATGGGGCAGCCACAGCTTCTCTGGGCACCCTGTGCCAGCGCCTCAGCACCCTCACAGGGAAGAGCTCATCTGCCTATGATCCCATCTGCCCTTAGGTCTCTGCAGTCTTGCACCACTGTCTCCATTTCTCTTTAAAAGGAACATTTTCAAGGCCTGGGGGCAATGGCAGGTCCTGGGGAGGGTCATGGAGCTCCAAAGTCCACATTTAGCAAGGTGACAGCTTGAGACACCAAGAATCTAATCCCTGGGATGCCTCAAGCCAGGGCACATGCATCTGGGTCCGGTTAGAGCTGAGCTACAGCTACAGCATCCCCAGGGGAGCACTGGGAGCCAACTGGAGCCAGGAACCACAGAGGAAAGAGGGTTGGGATCTATTTTTGACCAGACCAAGGTCCCCGGAGACCCAAAGCTGCTGCAAAGGGGAGGCAGCAAAGCCAGCAGCCAAGCAAGGCTGAGTTGAGTTGAGTTGGGTGCTGGGTTGAGCCAGGATGAAGCCCTTCAGAGCCTGGAAATGGCACCTAAACCAGCAGCAGGGGTGGGAAAAGCAAGGAAACGGGAAGAGTAGGAGGGAAAATGAGGAGAAATGAGGATATGTTGCAAACTAAGCAAATAATATGATCCTATGTGGCACTTGGGGACATGGGTTAGTGGTGGACCCGGCTGTGCTGAGCTAATGGGTGGACTCAATGTCCTTAAAGGGCTTTTCCAACTGAAATGATTCCATGACTCTGTAACAAGCAACAACTAGAAGGAGGGCTCTCATAGCAGACAGATAGAATGGTAGTGCCCACAGCAGGGAGGAGATGCTCCTTTCTGATGCTTTTCCCCTTTCCAGCATCTTCTGCCTGAGCACAGGGCACCAGAGACTGGTGCAGGGAGGGAGGGAGTGGAAAAGGAAGTGTAAGCCATGAAACACCAGCACTCAGTCAATAAAAGGCCTTTTGGTGCAGATCAGTGTGGTTGGAGCACTGGTGAGAAAGCAGATCCTGATGGGAGCCTGAAGAAAGGATGCTCCGTTGCCCATTGGAGCTGTACCGGCACCAGTAGGCAAGCTGCATTGCACTGCCTCGAATGGGAGCTGTGGAAGGCTTTGATAAGCTCCTGAAGCAGCTCAGCTCTGGCCTGCTGGTAGCTGGGTATCCCTGGTGCTGCTCATAACCTGCCCAAAATGTCTCTTTTTTGCCCCATTTGTCTTTGATTTACTCCAACATCCTCAACTGGCGTTTTCCTTTTTGGACCTGGAGCACTAAGCGAAGCAGTGAAGAGCTCATAGAACCATAGACTGGTTAGGGTTGGAAGGGACATCATGATTATCTGAAAGGAAGGACCTAAAGATCATGTAAAAGGACCTTAAGATCATCCAGAGGTTGGGCATGAAGCAGCAGGACCTGAGAGCATCACGGTCTAGAGGTCCCATACGCTTTAAGGTGCACTGCAGGGGTTCCACTGGAGCAAGCCCATGGCAAACCCTGTGGAAAGGTACCCGAGCACATACCCAGGTGAGACAGGAAGGAGGGAGGGAGGGATGTGCCCTCCTGACACATCAACTGCCCCAAAGCAGCAGGGATACGGGAGATGCAGGGTGAATCCCTGCACACATCCTGCAAACGCCTTGGGCATAACGTGCCTCTTCAGCAGAGAGAAACCTGCTCCGGAACTGGAGCACTAACAGGTTTTACAGCCTCTGCAGATGGACACAAAGGATCCTTGAGCAACCCGGAGCCTGCGCCCTCAGGTTTCCCAGCTAAAGCACTGCTCCCTTTCCCTGCGGCTTGGATGCACGGCTAAGGATGGAGCAGCCTTAACCCTGGCTGAGCAGATCCCACTGGCATAGGGTGCCCAGAGAAGCTGTGGCTGCCCCATCCCTGGCAGTGCTCAAGGCCAGGTTGGACACAGGGGCTTGGAGCAAGCTGCTCCAGTGGAAGGGGTCCCTGCCCGTGGTAGAGGTTGGAGATGGAGGAGCTTTGAGGTCCCTTCATCCCAATCCAGTCTGGGATTCCATGGTTCTACACTGATCCGCAGGGGCTGGAAGCAGAGGGTGCAGCAGCCCCCAGCCAGGGTGGGATGTGTCCCCACAGCATCTCTGCACTGCCAACCCTATTGTCCCCATTCCCACCTGGGACAACCAAACCCAATAGAAGCATCAAGCACGGCCAACACATGATGGGCTGGGTTGTGTGAAGCACAGAGCCTTCTTCCAGCTTTAATCTCATGGGTTCAAAGGGACCTTAAAGCCCCTCCAGCTCCAACCCCTGCAATGGGCAGGGACCCCTTCCACTGGAGCAGCTTGCTCCAAGCCCCTGTGTCCAACCTGGCCTTGAGCACTGCCAGGGATGGGGCAGCCACAGCTTCTCTGGGCACCCTGTGCCAGCGCCTCAGCACCCTCACAGGGAAGAGCTCCTGCCTATGATCCCATCTCCATCTGATATCTCTGATCCTGAATCAACCTCATCTCTAAATCAGGGTTTCGGGGACACAACAGCTCCACCATTGCAAGACCAAGGAGAAACCCAGAAGCCTGCTTTCCCCCCTAGGCCAATAGACAAAAGCTCAGCAGGATGCTGCAGGACCTCAGCCCTGAGCACCGGGTTTGGCCCCAGGCTCTCCCCTGAGCACAGCAATGCACAAGAGGGTTACAACCACACAGCAAACCAGAGGAATGCAGCCCATCATTGACCTGTTTGCATCTTCACCCACAGCCTGGAGCTGCACCAAGGCTCTTCCCTCTGCATTAACCCTTTCCTGCTCCTTGCCACCGGTTTTCCCAGAGCCAGGAGCTCCCATCAGCTTTTCATCACTGCGTTGGAAAAGACCCTTCAGATCATCACATCCAGCCATTGAGCAGGAGCGGGTCCTGCTCTGGGTGGGTGTCAATCGGCTCCTCTCCAAGCAATGCACTGCTGGAGATGCCTGCGTTCAGCCAAGGTCCCATCACCAGGTCAGGTCCATGGCACCCACCCTGAGAGCCCACCAAGGCCTGGGGGGTGAGAAGAGGCATTGCCATAAGAGAAGGAGCAGAAGTGCATGAGAAATGAACCGCGGCAGCCCCAGGGGCTGGGAAAGGTCCCTGCGAAGGGAGGAACGAGCGCAGCTGCCCCAGTGCCACAAAGGGCTCGGGTAAATCAGGGCAAGCAGAGAGGAAGCCCCGACAGCCAAGTGCAGAAAGCGCCATGGAAGAGGCGCACGGGCACTGGGATCGCTCCTGGGGTTCCTCCCCTTCAGCTTTTAAGCGGCTGGAAAACTCCAGCTCGGGAGCCAGATGGGTCAGGGAGCCTTCAAAACACCATAGGGAAAAGCAGCGTGAGGAACTTCCCACTGGCCGAGCCCTCATCCCGTCCCGCAGCTCGGTACCGGTACCGGTACCAGCAGCAGCATCTCCCTGCCCGCCCCGGCCATACTCACAGTTCCAGCACTCTCCCGATCCCAATCCCACTGCACCGGGAGCCCTTTTCCTCTACCAGCGCTTCCTGGGGCCATTCACTTTAACTTCCAGCCCGGAGGTGGGGAGGGCTGTCGGAGGTGGGGCTTCGGCTGCAGCTCCCAAAGCCGGAGTGCTTTGAACCCAAACTGGCGCAGGCTCTCCCTATAGGGTCTCTGGGGGCTCTCCTGAAGTTGCAGTCCCAAAGGAGAGAGCAGCCCCTGTGCTTTGCTGAGACAGAGCTTTGCAAGCTGCTCACCCAGCCCCAGCCCAAATGCCAGCTCCCATCCCCTCCATGCAAGGCTCCCAACCCCTCCATGCAAGGCTCCCATCCCCTCCATGCAAGGCTCCCAACCCCTCCATGCAAGGGTCCCATCCCCTCCATGCAAGGGTCCCATCCCCTCCATGCAAGGCTCCAATCCTCTCCATGCAAGGCTCCCATCCCCTCCATGCAAGGGTCCCATCCCCTCCATGCAAGGGTCCCATCCCCTCCATGCAAGGCTCCCATTCCCTCCATGCAAGGGTCCCATCCCCTCCATGCAAAGATCCCATCCCCTCCATGCAAGGCTCCAATCCCTCCATGCAAGGCTCCCATCCCCTCCATGCAAGGGTCCCATCCCCTCCATGCAAGGCTCCCATCCCCTCCATGCAAGGGTCCCATCCCCTCCATGCAAGGGTCCCATCCCCTCCATTCAAGGGTCCCATCCCCTCCATGCAAGGCTCCCATCCCCTCCATGCAAGGCTCCCATCCCCTCCATGCAAGGGTCCCATCCCCTCCATTCAAGGCTCCCATCCCCTCCATGCAAGGCTCCCATCCCCTCCATGCAAGGCTCCCATCCCCTCCATGCAAGGCTCCCATCCCCTCCATGCAAGGCTCCCATCCCCTCCATGCAAAGATCCCATCCCCTCCATGCAAGGGTCCCATCCCCTCCATGCAAGGGTCCCATCCCCTCCATGCAAGGGTCCCATCCCCTCCATGCAAGGGTCCCTGTCCATGGCAGGGGTTGGAACTGGAAGAGCTTCAAGGTCCCTTCCAACCCAAAGCACTCTGTGGTTCTGTGCTGCTGCACTGTGGGGACCAGGCTCAGCTGCAAAGTCACATCCAAGGGGAACATAAGGCACCAGTTGGAGATGGAGAGACCTTTGCTGGGTTCCCCATTCTCCTTTCATCCCCAAAGCCACAACAAGCTCCCAGATGGAATCTCCATATGGGATACTTTCAGCTCCTGGCCTATCAGCCACAGAGAAAGGCAGAGCCACGCTTTCCTCCTGCCATTTCTTGTTAGGGTCTGAAGTGTGGGATGGCCAAACCATGGGGAACACAGCACAATGGGCAGAGGGCCTTGATGTTTCCAAAGGAAGATCATCTGCTTTCCTGCTCAACCTCATTAAACAGCAATTAAACAAGCCCCTCATTAGCTCAAGCAGCAGAAACACATTTTGCTAAGCAGGAGATGGCTGAACCAGCACGTTCAAAGATGCTCTTTGCCCAAGTGACCCTGAGCTGTCCTCCCAAGCAGAGCTGTATCAGGCAGAGAGTGCACTGCAGGGAGCAGAAACTCCATCAGCTCCCATTGGCTCTGCAGTATCTCAGGAAGGCTTTATTAGATCTAAGAATGTATTATTAGTGTTTCATTAATCCCTTTCTATTCAGAGCGTGCAAGGATTGTCCCCCAGGATGCACAAACTGTGCTTAATTTGGGGGTGGGAGCTCCTCGATAAGCAAGGGAAAACAGGGGAGACTTCATCTAGAGAGGAGCAAGAGGCAGATGCTCAAAGTGGTCCAGATGAGGGATTCATCACCCCCATGCCTATAAAGCAGCATGGACGCCCCTTTCAGCATCAAGATCACACTGTGATATTGCATGAAAGAAGAGCACCATCTATCGACTCCTCTTCCTCATAGGACTCCTATTCCTGGGAGCCAGCAGGAGTTTCACCAGCGCACAGGTTGCTGCTCCATCCCAGCCCCTGGCTGTTTGTACCCTCAAAGGCAGAGGAGCATCATCTCCTTGTTGCTGGTCCAAGCTCAACGGCCCAGCACTGGGTTGCATCTCCGTGGTCAGACAGGCTCCTCCTGCAGCCCCAAAGGCTGCTCTTTTCCCTTGTAGGATGCAAAGAGCTTTATGTAGCTATGGATGAATTGATGCTGCGTCGTGTGGGAAAGGGATGCAGGTGAAACACTGGCACAGAGAGGCTGTGGCTGCCCCATCCCTGGCAGTGCTCAAGGCCAGGTTGGACACAGGGGCTTGGAGCAAGCTGCTCTATGGAAGGTGTCCCTGCCCATGGCAGGGGTTGGGACTGGAGGAGCTTTAAGGTCCCTTTAAGGTCCCTTCATCCCAACCCATTCCATGCTCCTAAAAAGGCCCCGAGAAGGACCGTGTTTCTCCTGGTGCAGCAGTCCCATGGGTACCGGCTCGGAGCTGTCTCCTGCCTGCTGCTGCCCCTCTCTGACCAAGAGCTTTCCTGCATCTCTCTCAGCTTTTGGGTCACTGCAAGCCTTTGACCCTCAGATACTTGCCCCTGAGACCCCCAGGAGCATCCCGGGTGAGTGAAAGGATCATTCCCATTGAAAGCTGAGCATCAGGAACATCCCAGGGATAAAACCTGAATGAGCCACATGCAGTGCTTTAATATGCTTTAAGACCGACCTCATTACAGCCCATTCAGTGGTGTTAAATCCTCTGGAGGATGTGGTGGGAGGACTAGCTCTTGGAATAACTGAAACCAGTTTGCAGCCAACAATAGGAGCACTTGGTTCCATACAATCATAGAACAGTCCAGGCCGGATGGGACCTCCAAAGATCATTAGATTCAACCCTAATTAGTGCAAAGGGGTCATAAAACCTCACATGTCTGAGATTAAACGGGTCCACACATGAAGAAACTGGGTCTCCCTGATAGGAAGATGCCGCGTTAGTGAGCTCCTATCTGCCCAGGCTCTGCTGGTTACTCCAGCCCTGCTCTTGGTCCAAGAGTTAAACTGGGTTTGCAAAGGAACAGCTCTATGACCTGCACGGGAAATGGGACCCATTTCCACATGTGGGGCCAAGACCAATGCCTTTCTGCATGCGGGGTTAGGAAAAAACCATCTGGATTAGGGCTGGGATTTCCCATCTGAGCTCTGCTGACGTTGTACAGGGAGCCAGCCAAAACCCAAGGGCAAATGCTTGGAATCCTGCAGGGATTGTTTGCAGAGATGGGCTCTAAACGGGGTGTTCAGAGGCCACCAGCAGTAAACAGCCACTTCCTATATGTTGGGGGCTGCTTTGGAATCCTTGCCTTGCCTTTAATGCATGGAGGGGTTGCACTGAGATCTGTCAGCAACGCAGGCGTCGATGCAGGGTGGGTTCAGAAGGACAAAACCAGAGGCTGAACTCACGGTTCCCTTTCCTGTCCCTGAACCAAGGACTTTCCTTCCTGTCCCGGAGCAAAAGGAATCCTGAAGGCTGTGCACATGCAGTGGGAAGTGTCCTCATTGTCCCGCTGCTGAACTTCACCCCACAACTCTTCTAGAGCAGCTAAGAGGAATGCATTCAACTGAAACATCAATCCATAGGAGTGAGCAGTGCTATAGAGAGCAAACTGCAGCAGAGCTGGGTTTCAACATCTGCAGCAACAGCTGGGAAAGGCCAAAGAGAAACCCTGCCCTGGGTAAGGCAGAGGAAAGCAAGAGAAAGGGGGAAAGTCCAACTTTCCCATTGTGCTGTCGCCAGCCCGCTCCCATGGGCACGGCTATTTTGGGAGAGCATCTCCTGATGTGTGAGATGCCTCCAGCCTCGGGAAAAACCCTCTCCAAAGGGGAGAATGGGGGGGGGGGTTGTTTTTATGAATAACACAGAAGGAATAATGCTTCTCCTTCCCCTCTACTCTGCCCTGGTGAGACCTCATCTGGAATATTGGGTCCAGTTCTGGGCCCCTCAGTTCAAGAAGGACAGGGACCTGCTGGAGAGAGTCCAGCGCAGGGCAACTGAGATGATGAAGGGAGTGGAGCATCTCCCTTATGAGGAGAGACTGAGGGAGCTGGGTCTCTATAGTTTGGAGAAGAGGAGACTGAGGGGTGACCTTATTAGTGCATATAAATATATAAAGGGGGAGTGTCCCGAGGATGGAGCCAGGCTCTTCTCAGTGGCAAACAATGATAGGACAAGGGGCAATGGGTACAAACTGGAACACAAGAGGTTCCACTTAAACTTCTTCTCAGTGAGGTGACAGAACACTGGACCAGGCTGCCCAGGGAGGTTGTGGAGTCTCCTTCTCTGGAGCCATTCAAAACCCGTTCCTGTGTAACCTTATCCAGGTGTTCCTGCTCTGCAGGGGGATTGGACTGGATGAGCTTTTGAGGTCCCTTCCAATCTCTACCATACTGTGATGCTGTGATGCTGTGATGTGCTTGGACTTGAAAACCTTCCAGGGGGGGGATTAACACCGTGCTCGGCGGCTGCCTGAGCTCAGTGCATTGATGTGGCCACGTAATTGCACAAGATGCGCTTCTGGGCGCGTTTGGAGCCTATTGATGCACTTCCCTCCTTTGGGATGTGGTGTCAGACACTGAGTTATGGGCCAAGCCCATCACGCTGCTTGGAACTCAGTTTTAAAGGGGAAACCGGCTTGCAAGTCATGATCCTTCGCAGGCCGGTCCAGGTTTCCATCGCTCGCTGCATCTGAGGGCTGGGTGTTAATTACGAGACTTAATGGCTTGATATAAGGGCATATGGCTAAAACACGACCATATAAATCACAAGAGTGCCCTGAAACATCTGGTTTTCTATTTGGTTTTCTTTTTTCTTTACAAAGCACCTCAGACATCGTGGGAAACAAGGTTTTCCCTTGGTCGAGGGTGTCAACTTAAACCTGTCCCCCTTTCAACACAGCTTTAAAATGCAGAAGGTGCCTTGCAACACCTTCACTGTCCTCATAGTCTTTCAGTCAAATGGCATTTGTGATGGCAGCAGATTTATTTCATCAGAGAATCATAGAATTATAGAATCATGGACTGGTTTGGGATGAAGGGACCCTAAAGCTCATCCAGTCCCAACCCCTGTCACAGGCAGGGACACCTTCCACTAGAGCAGCTTGCTCCAAGCCCTGTCCAACCTAATTGAACTTAATGTATGGGAAAGAGCCCCCTGACCGTGGCCAGCGTGAGCAGCCTGACCCACACCTAATGAGGAGATGCAAGGTCCTGCTATCTCCTGCCGTTCCCTACAGCATCTCTATCCATGCAGGCTTCCAATTAGTCTTAATTGCTTCTAATGCCCTAATTGCTGATAGCAGCACCATGAGGAGGGCCAGAGCCTGTCCTCAGAAGGATTTTAGGCTGAGAAGCAATTAGCTCCTGAGCCAGAATCCGCACCCAGTTCACTGCGGGCACCGCTGGGTGCTGAATAATTCAGTGAGTTCCTGCTTCTTGGAAGCATCTGATTTGCCATTGTTATTGGAGTGAAGCTTTGCATTAACTCATAGACAGGAATCCTGAGAAGAACTGTGCTGTTATCAGCTCAATTACCATTACAATGCACTTTGTGTTTACTACAGGAGCCCAAACAAATTGCTCGGTGCATAAATGTTGTTTCAGGCCTGATAAAGCGCTGAATTCCTCCCGTTTTCAGCACTTTTTCTCTGGTTTGGAAGGTGTCTGCTATCGCCTACCGAGTGAAATGTAATCCCACCAAGGCCAGACCCAGTCAAATCTAAAGGGATGAGGACGAATTGCAGTTGGCTCCTAGAATGGAAAGAACGTGGGAAGGAAAATGAGGTTCTATGGCCCAGCAATGAGACTCGTCCTGGTTGGGTTAAAGTCATTTAAAAAGTCATTTTGATGTTATGAAAATCCACCTGGGAGAATTTCAGCCCAAATCAGGGAATCAGAGCATCGAATAGGTTGGGAAAGAGCTTTAAGATTATCAAGTCCCCACTCTGTGACTGGGAGATACCATCATTCCAATCAATGCAGCCCATGGAAGGAATGAGATGTGAAAACCCTCATGGGAAGAGAAGCACTTGGGGATCTGGCTCTCTGTGATGTCACCAGCTTGCACATCACTGAAACTGGAGAGTGATGCTGCAAGGATGAGGGGACAGGGAAGGGCAGATGGTCTCCAGCACACTTCAAGCTGGGTTTCCCCATAGGAGGAAACACTGCAGGTAAAGGATGGTTGTGGTTTCTTACCACATCCTCACCGGGACCACCAAGCAACAAGAAAAAACATCCAGGAATTGCTCTTCCCTGGAAGAGACCTTGTTGGGAGGAAGGAGGCCAGTGAAGATGCAATAGGGTTGCATGATGAGCAGCTCTTCACATAGAGACTTCACCTTGTTGGGAAGAAGGAGGCCAGTGAAGATGCAATAGGGTTGCATGATGAGCAGCTCTTCACATAGAGACTTCACCTTGTTGGGAAGAAGGAGGCCAGTGAAGATGCAATAGGGTTGCATGATGAGCAGCTCTTCACATAGAGACTTCACCTTGTTGGGAGGAAGGAGGCCAGTGAAGATGCAATAGGGTTGCATGATGAGCAGCTCTTCACATAGAGACTTCACCTTGTTGGGAAGAAGGAGGCCAGTGAAGATGCAATAGGGTTGCATGATGAGCAGCTCTTCACATAGAGACTTCACCTTGTTGGGAAGAAGGAGGCCAGTGAAGATGCAATAGGGTTGCATGATGAGCAGCTCTTCACATAGAGACTTCACCTTGTTGGGAAGAAGGAGGCCAGTGAAGATGCAATAGGGTTGCATGATGAGCAGCTCTTCACATAGAGACTTCACCTTGTTGGGAAGGAGGAGGCCAGTGAAGATGCAATAGGGTTGCATGATGAGCAGCTCTTCACATAGAGACTTCACCTTGTTGGGAAGAAGGAGGCCAGTGAAGATGCAATAGGGTTGCATGATGAGCAGCTCTTCACATAGAGACTTCACCTTGTTGGGAAGAAGGAGGCCAGTGAAGATGCAATAGGGTTGCATGATGAGCAGCTCTTCACATAGAGACTTCACCCATCCGGCCTTCACCCACAGAGCCTGAATGAGGAGCAGAGGAAACAAGCAGGGAGAGCAGGGCAGGAGCAGGACACAGATGAGGAGTTAAGACCCATGCAGAAGTAGGGCTAGTCCTAACAGGGGTAGAAAACAGGGATACAGATAATGATGGATCAAGTCTACCCAACTGTCTTGATACAAGGATGTGTCTTAATGCATCATGCTTTGCCTAGAAAGGTTGGACCAGATGATCCTTGAGGGCCTTTCAACCTGGGATTCTAGGATTTTATGACCCGCATTGATTTTTACATCAATCTTCACCTAAAGGTGAACTACAGCTTGGAGCGAAGCAGACACTGACAGTGGAGAGGAATGGACAGAGACAAATGATGGAAGAGGAGTTTTGGGCATGCTTGGATAATCAAACATGGGATGGGTTGGGGAGGAAAGGACCTTAAAGCTCCTCCAGCTCCAACCCCTGCCACGGGCAGGGACCCCTTCCACTGGAGCAGCTTGCTCCAAGCCCCTGTGTCCAACCTGGCCTTGAGCACTGCCAGGGATGGGGCAGCCACAGCTTCTCTGGGCACCCTGTGCCAGCGCCTCAGCACCCTCACAGGGAAGAGCTTCTGCCTAAGAGCTCAGCTCAGTCTCCCCTCGGGCAGGTTCAAGCCATTCCCCTTGGCCTGGCCCTACAGGCCCTTGTCCCAAGCCCCTCTCCAGGTCTCCTGCAGCCCCTTTAGGCACTGGAGCTGCTCTCAGGTCTCCCCAGCACCTTCTCTTGGGGTGACACAGAATAGCCTCAAAGTATTAAGATGTAATGTTGCTTTTTCTTGCTTTCCAGTGATCAGCAGCCTCACAGCAAAGCTGATGCTCTCCATCACTGATCTCTGTTTTACACCAACAGAGCCTCCCATGAGCAGCACACTTGGCCACCTCTCCAAAGGGCCGAGCTCAGCTGTGGCACCATCAGAATACCCCCAAGGGCACAAGGACACCTTCTCATTAAACCAGACTAATTGTAGGAGAGGAGAATGTTCACATCTGAGCCACTCCCTGCTTGTGAGGAACCCTGACACGCTGCAGGAGCAATTAGGAAGAGGACACCCATACCCAGGTGGCCAGAAGCCCACTCCATCCAGGAGATGGTCCAACAGTGGCCCCGAGGGTATAACCATTAGCAGCTCAACGCTCCCTGAGTCAGAACAGTCATTAACTATTTAGCAAGCCTCAATTTCTCTTCCACTGACATTCCAGGTCCTTCCTTGGACTTGTGTCTGCTTTGTCTCATAGCATCCCACATTAGGGAGCTTCAAGATAGGGCAGATGGGACCCCAACATGGAGAGATCCACCTCCTCCTCTTTGCTTTGATGCAACTTGTGGTGGCATCGTTGGATGTCCCTGGAGTCACAGATAGGAACTGGATGAGCTTTAAGGTCCCTTCCAACCCAAACCAGTCTTGGATTCTGTGATCTTCACCCAACCTTTGCAGGACCCTGACCAGCCCATGTCTCACAGCAGAGCTCAAACTGACCAAGTGGACTTTTCCACCTCCAGGTAGCTCCTTTGGGCTCAGCAGGGGAAAAAGGGATGCTCTGAGGATGTGATGCCCTGTCCCATGGAGGTGACAGCCTGGTTTGGATGGGGAGGCCAAGCTGGTGGCCATGAAGTCTTTTCCATTCAATGCAACCATGGTTTGCACCATGAATCCAGAGCAAACCCTGGTGAGCCTTGCTCCACCAGCACATTCAAAGTCTCAGCCCCAAACCCTTCCTTGTCTCATAGCACTCTGGGCCCTGTATCCCCCAAAAGAACTAAGTGGGTGCTATTTACCTGCTGAAAAGCTGGTGTGAACATGCAGAGCCAGCACATCCTCTGGTATTTAGCATCTCCATATGGAGATGGATTGTGGAGGGGATGGATGGATGGATGGATGGATGGATGGATGGATGGATGGGTGGATGGATTGATGGATGGACACCTGACCTCTTCTGGCACTGGTCGAGAAGAGGAGGTGTCCATCAGGTCCTGGGCACACTGGCTCCCCAAAGCTGTGTGCTGGTGTGCCTGGGGGTGGCAGTGTTAGAGCAGAGAAGAAGGATGCAAGCAGGGAACCTGCAGTGCCCTGAAGTCAGGATACCCCAAGCCCTGAGCATCCTTCACCCCACAGCCCAGCAGCTCTTCAGAGGGTCCTGGGGCAAGGGATGACTTTTAGTCCTGTGCACGCCTCTGGGTAAAGAGAGGAGATAAAATCACGGATTGGACCACGGAGGCAAAAGGAAAAAGCAAAGAGCAGCTCTGGGTGCCTGGGGCTCCCGGTTCTGTGTGAGCTGGGATCGCACCCACCCGCACCCTGAGCAGGTCCTAGGCACACCCCGGCTTCCCACCAGCCTCAGTTTCCCCATCGGCAAAGCCAGGGCTGCTCAGCTGAATTCCCAAGTGAATTAAGTCACCATCACCCATTTTCTCAGCCCACTGCATGGAAATCCTCAGCCCTGCTTATAAATCAGGGGGTTCTCACTCAAGAGCATCCTGGAGGATGCAGGGTATGAGCTGCACCAGGCTGACAGGGTTTTGGGTAATCCTTGAGTCCTTTGTCCCTTTCTAAATACATTGCACAAGCCTCATGCATAGAAAGAACACAACCACAATAAGGAAAGGAAGGTTCCATTCTCACCCTCCCTCGGTATCCCTTTGCTGTTCTTGTTGTTGCAACTTAAGGAATGGGGATGATCTATATGGTATTCATGTGCTGTTGGGAAGTGAATTCTTAAAGCATCAAGTCTAGATGTGTCACCTTGTTCAGAGCAGATCCATTTATTAATCTTCCCTTTTTCAGCTGTTTGATTAAGAATCAACTGTGCACGCTCAGGGAAATGGGGAAGCTGAAGGGGGACATCCAGCGTTTTGTGCACACAAAGAGAAATGAGCTTTCCCCTAGGCAGAACTTCTGCAATTTGGGATCAATGGGGTGGGAAATCATCTTTTAAACTAGGAGAAGATGGGTTCACTATTCCAAAAACATTGGTTTGATCATATATGGGATCACTTGCAGCCTGAGCAGGGTGAGAGGGGATGGAGATAGAGTGAATGCAGGCCTGACGTATGAACCACCCAACAGCAGGACCAAGAGATGCTCGGCACAACTGGACTGCACCCCTAGAGCGTGAGCAGCAGCTCAGGGAGGGGATCCTGCCCCTCTGCTGTGTGAAGGGGAGACCCGAGAGCAGCTCCAGTGCCTAAAGGGGCTGCAGGAAAGCTGGAGAGGGGCTTGGGACAAGGGCCTGTAGGGCCAGGCCAAGGGGAATGGCTTGAACCTGCCCGAGGAGAGACTGAGCTGAGCTCTTAGGCAGAAGCTCTTCCCTGTGAGGGTGCTGAGGCGCTGGCACAGGGTGCCCAGAGAAGCTGTGGCTGCCCCATCCCTGGCAGTGCTCAAGGCCAGGTTGGACACAGGGGCTTGGAGCAAGCTGCTCCAGTGGAAGGGGTCCCTGTCTGTGGCAGGGGTTGGGGCTGGATGAGCTTTAAGGCCCCTTCAACCCAAACCACGCTGTGATTCTATTCTATGTCTCCACGCAATCTGAGGCTTGTGCTCCCTGAGGTTCCAGCACACTCCAGCACTGAACACACAAACTCTGATTACACCATCCCTGGGCATTAATTACGCTGACAACCATTAGTACATCCCAAGGGATCTGCAAGGCACCGAGAGACCAATTTGCTGCTCTTCCACTCGCGTTGCCACCCAACTGCAAGAATCAGTGCTTCAAAACAAACATGTTTGGCAACAGAACTTCTCCCTGGTGCCCATGGGCAGTGTTTTTAACACAAGGACCCAGGAGTGCTGCCGTAAGGGGCCCCACATCCACTTGATGCAATCGGATGTTCAAGTGGGAGATCATTCCAGAAGGTCCATGTCAGAGGATGCATGGAAACAAGCAGTCACTGTGTCCTGTTTGTGCTGATGATTATGGCTTAGGGTTGATGTTATTTACTCTCCTGTGATGGAGCAGAGCCACATCCTGCCTCCTGCATGGGAATAAAGAGACACATGCCCATGGTTATCATGCACCAAGAGGTGCTCCAAGAAGTGATTGTAGAAACTAGACAAGTGTATGAGGGGGGATGGTGTTGATCTGCATATTTTGGGAAATCTGCCCCTCTGCTCTGCTGAGCCCCCACTGGGTGCAGTTCTGGGGTCCTCAACATAAGGAGGAGATGGAGCTGTTGGAGCAAGTCCAGAGGAGGCCACGAGGATGCTCAGGGGCTGGAGCAGCTCCTGTATGGAGCCAGGCTGAGAACATTGGGGCTGTTGAGCCTGGAGAAGAGAAGCTGCGTGGAGACCTCAGAGCAGCTTCCAGTGTCTGAAGGGGGCTACAAGGATGCTGGGAGGGACTCTTCAACTAGGGACTGCAGTGATAGGACAAGGGGTGATGGGTTCAGACTGAAACAGGGGAAGTTCAGGTTGGAGATAAGGCAGAAGCTCTTCCCTGTGAGGGTGCTGAGGCGCTGGCACAGGGTGCCCAGAGAAGCTGTGGCTGCCCCATCCCTGGCAGTGCTCAAGGCCAGGTTGGACACAGGGGCTTGGAGCAAGCTGCTCCAGTGGAAGGGGTCCCTGCCCGTGGCTGGGGTTGGAACTGGATGAGCTTTAAGCTCCCTTCAACCCAAACCAGTCCATCATTCTATGATTGCCCACTCCTGCACAGGCTGAGCCATGCACCATGCACTTGACCTGGAGAAGGGAGATGGAGCTAGAACAGATACAGGCCAGGATCTTCTGTGGTTGCATTTGAATTTGTCTATGGGAGAGCTGCTGTTAGCCCTACCTGAGAGCCATGGCCATGCACTACATCCTCAGTGGGTGCCTTGGGTGGTGTAAAGGGGGAGATGGAGACTTCCACACCCTTCCGAGTGCAACCCACACGTTGGAAAGGGAACGCCAAAGGAAGGGCCACTATTGAACCATGGGAAGCTCCTCCAGATCTGGGAAGGAAAGGTTGGCCTTCCTGCAGTGTTTCTCCACCAGCCTTGACACAACAGCCCACGTCCATCACACGACAGACTGAGGGTAGCTAAAACTCTTCCTCTGCTGCTCTTGACTGTGCAAATGTGTTGTTACGCTCTCCATCTGCTGTGAGCTGCAGTGAGCAACAGGGAGAGATGCTCCATCAGGAGATGCTCCGTCGGGAAGATGCCATGTGGGTCTCCCAGATTGAGGCAAGGAAACCTCATGGAGAACATCTCTGAGGAGCATCTCTAGTGGCACATTCACATGTACTCAATGGCAGCAGCAGCTCTGCCTGTTGATGTAGTGCAGGAGTTTTCCACTAAGGATGACATTCAAGAAGGGGAAGACCTTGTTGTAACTTCAGAGTGTGAGTTATTGTTGCCGCTCTTCTTTTATTATTCAGCCTAATGAAGTGTTTCGCTTTGATTTACTGTTTTCTCAGATGATGGTAAAACATGTCAACAGGCTCCAAAAAATGGGAATTTGTCAGGAAACAGCTTCAAATTAATGATCATTTTAAGGCTATTCCACGCTGGCAATTTTAATTCAACACAATAAATTCTCTTAGGGGTTTGTAATAGCACGGCATTATCTTTACAAATGACATCCTTGAAGCTGAGCAGTTTGGAACACACAGTAACAAGAAGGAGAAATGGAGGAGGAGAGTTGAGATGAGAGGTAGGGAGTAAGCAAATACTGATTGTATTTAAACCTCCATGCAGCAGCAAATCTGTCTATTTGTAATATTAAATGGATCCTCCCCGTCTGGTTCTGGAGATGACTTTCTGGGGGAAAGGTAAAGCTATCTGAGAATTAGCAGAGATTTAATAATAGAAGGAAATTGCTTGAGACCAACCATTCGTCTCAACTACTTCTGGCCAAGCACGAACCATTTCCAAGAGAGCTTTATTTCCCTTCTCTTACATTGGGATGAGGAAAGCAAGAAAAGGCATAAAAACTTCATTAAGCTTCTTTTTTTAGCTTAAACCTCATGAAAACAAGGGTGTTTTTTCCTTCTGAGCATTCATTTTGATTTGTCCAATGTTTGAGAAAACAGACAAATTACAAAGGAATTTGTGCCCATGGAAGTGCAGCAGCTGCTTCATGGCTTGAACAGAAGATGCTGGAAGTTTCCAAAAGGCCCCTTTATTCTGCCACAGCAAACAAGGATATTCCATACAGTTTGGGCATCCAATCTGCATTAAATCTTTATGGGTAACAAAGGAAGTATTTCTGTCAAGAGGAAAGAAAATCCATATAACTCAGGAATCTTATGAGCCCATAATGTGAAATAAAGGGAAAGAACAGCAAGCTCCTTTCCTGGAGAAACCCAATCAGGATCACAGGTTTATATGGACAATGCAATTGTAAAACTACTCTATGTAAAATAAAGAGATAGAAGGGCTGTAAAGCTGTCACATAGAGTCCCCTTCCATCCCAGCTCAAGTCACTGGTGGATACGTGCTCCTGGTTTTTGCTATTACGGTGTCTTTGAACTTCATGAATCTCTAAAACATCTTAATGTAAAAGACACACATCTGTCCAAGAAGCCACTGTGAAAATTCCTTTCCTTTTATACAGCAGGAAACAACCTGGAATAATTCAACATTTCCATCTGAATTGGAGCAAGAGCAGCAGGAATTGACCGGGTGCTGCAATGGCCATGGGAAAAGCAGTGAGCCACAGGTAGCCAAGCAGAGATAAGAGGGGTATGAATAAGGGCAGTGGGAACGGCTTTGGGTAGGAAGGATTGTAAGAACCTAGCAAGGGAGAGATGGATGGCTGAATGCTGCTGAGCTGGTGCCCTGAATTCCCTTGGAAAGGAGAGCTGGGCATGTCTGTAATGCGGCTCCTCTCCTCCTCAGTACAGAATAGGGCAGAAGAGCTGTATCCTCCCAAATGCCCCTTTTCCTCAGGAAATAGAAAAGGTACTGAGGATGAACTATTGCTTCAGATTGCATGGAATCATAGAATAGAATACCAGATTGGTTTGGGTTGAAGGGAGCTTAAAGCTCCTCCAGCTCCAACCCCTGCCCCGGGCAGGGACCCCTTCCACTGGAGCAGCTTGCTCCAGGCCCCTGTGTCCAACCTGGCCTTGAGCACTGCCAGGGATGGAGCAGCCACAGCTTCTCTGGGCACCCTGTGCCAGCGCCTCAGCACCCTCACAGGGAAGAGCTTCTGCCTAAGAGCTCAGCTCAGTCTCCCCTCGGGCAGGTTCAAGCCATTCCCCTTGGCCTGGCCCTACAGGCCCTTGTCCCAAGCCCCTCTCCAGGTTTCCTGCAGCCCCTTTAGGCACTGGAGCTGCTCTCAGGTCTCCCCTTCAGGAGCCTTCTCTTCTCCAGGCTGCCCCAGCCCAGCTCTCTCAGCCTGGCTCCAGAGCAGAGCTGCTCCAGCATCATCAAAAGTGAATTCAAATCATCTTAATTGGGAGTTAGAGACAAGAGGGAATGAGCCATGGCTTGCAGTGTGCTCAGCTCTGTGAGAGCTCTTCCAACACATGTTTTCCTTGCAGAACCTCTGCAAAGCTCTTTAGACAAACGTCTTCCTGCACATCACCCTGTTCCCCTTGCTCCCTCTTCACCCTTGACCAGCCCCACCATGGAAAGCTGCAGCAGCAATGCCTCCACCAAAGTCTTCTTCTTGGTGGGGTTTCCAGCTCTCCGGGGTTCCCAGCCCCTGCTCTTCATTGTGTTCCTGCTGTTCTACCTGCTGATCCTGGCTGGTAACGCCGTTATCATCACCGTGGTTGTGATAGACCACACGCTCCACAAACCCATGTACTTTCCTGCTCCACCTCTCTGTGTTAGACGTGCTGCTCACCACCACCATCATGCCCAAAATGCTGCTGATCTTCCTGGCCAACGCTAAAACCATCTATTTCCAAGGCTGCTTTCACTCCCTGATGGTAACCGAGGCACTTCTCCTCGTGGTCATGGCTTATGACCGCTATGAAGCCATCTGCAACCCCCTCTATTACCCAACCAAGGTGACCAGCAGAATGAACATCCAACTGGCAGCAAGTGCCTGGATCACTGCGCTGCTCATCCCCGTGCCCGTCATCACACAGACATCTCAACTAGCCTATGGACACACAGCCAGGGTCCACCACTGCTTCTGTGACCACCTGGCAGTGGTACACGATGCATGCTTGGACTCCAGTGCCAACTTCCAGACCTTCTTGGGGCTCTCCATCGCTATGACGGTGTCAATTGTCCCTCTGTTGCTTGTCACCATCTCATACGCCCACATCATCACAGTATCACAGCATCACAGTATGGTAGAGATGGGAAGGGACCTCAAAAGCTCATCCAGTCCAATCCCCCTGCAGAGCAGGAACACCCAGATAAGGTTACACAGGAACGTGTCCAGGCGGGTTTTGAATGGCTCCAGAGAAGGAGACTCCACAACCTCCCTGGGCAGCCTGGTCCAGTGTTCTGTCACCTCACTGAGAAGAAGTTTAAGTGGAACCTCTTGTGTTCCAGTTTGTACCCATTGCCCCTTGTCCTATCATTGTTTGCCACTGAGAAGAGCCTGGCTCCATCCTCGGGACACTCCCCCTTTATATATTTATATACACTAATAAGGTCACCCCTCAGTCTCCTCTTCTCCAAACTATAGAGACCCAGCTCCCTCAGTCTCTCCTCATAAGGGAGATGCTCCACTCCCTTCATCATCTCAGTTGCCCTGCGCTGGACTCTCTCCAGCAGGTCCCTGTCCTTCTTGAACTGAGGGGCCCAGAACTGGACCCAATATTCCAGATGGGGTCTCACCAGGGCAGAGTAGAGGGGAAGGAGAACCTCTCTCGACCTACTAACCACCCCCCTTCTAATACACCCCAGGATGCCATTGGCCTTCTTGGCCACAAGGGCACATCATCCTCTCTGTACTGAGGATCAACTCCAAAGCAGGACGCATGAAAGCCTTTTCAACGTGTACTTCCCATCTGCTCGTGGTAGGCACTACTCCTCCATCACCATGGCATACGTGTCCTACAGAGCAGACATCCCTAATGATGTCCACATAATCAGCAACGTTGTCTTCTCTATTTTGACTCCCTTGCTAAACCCCATCATTTACACTTTATGCAACAAGGAGGTAAAAACTGCTGTTAAAAAGTCCATTTTCCAGAAAACCTCTTCCCTTTCTATAAAGTTCTATTTATTTGGGTAAAATAAATGTGTGGTAGTGTGGAATCCTCATGCTATTTATCACTTGAGCCCTCTGGTTCATTAAGATATCATCATCTTTGGAGTTCTGTTTCCTTGAGCCGTGCTATATCTCGTGTTAATGTGTTTCAGCCTATTTCTGTGAAAGTTTGAGTAGAATTGCTGTAAAACTTGTCATTTTCTTCTTTGGTTTCTATCCTTCAGTGACTAAATCAAGGATGCACTAAATAAAGCTGTGATTGCATTAAATAAGAATGAACATGCACTAAATAAGGGTAGAAATGCATTGAGTAAAGCTGAACTAGAGCGGTGCCACCTTCATTTACACATCGCCCTCCCCACTGCACCAAGGAGGATGTGTTATTTTGACTCCTCCATTCAACACTTTGAGGGTGGATGGAGTTATTTTCCCCATGAGTGATAGAGGTGACCCTGGGCTGTTACTCCTGGGTGAGGATCAATCACAGAATCATGAGACTCCCACTACATGAGTCCCCAATGTGCAGAGCATCTTCTCTATCATCACCATGCAAGCAGGAGCTGTGAGCTTGTAAGAGCCACTGAAGACATTGGCACGGCATCATCTTGGTTGCTTAAAGTGGCCACCACGCTCAGGCAAAGGCTGGTGTTCCACATGAGGAGACACCACAGGATCCAGATGGGAACAGAGATGCCCATTAGTCCATTAGCATGGGAAAACCCAGCACTGATCCCTGTCCCCATGAGAGGAGACCTACACTTGGGTTAAGAAAGAGGTTTCCATCAGGGATCTTGCAGGAGCATTAAGAACCACACCAAGTTCAGGTGCCTGAAGAGCTTCCAAAGGACCTGGAGGTCTCTAATGAGCTTTGGGGACTCCTAGGATTAGACTGTGTGAGTGGGCACCATGGATCATTCAACTACCCCTGGACCCAACTTTGTCCAATGTGGCCTTTGGGTCTCAGACAGCACAAAGCTCCATCACTTCTAGGCCAACCAGAGTGGAGTTTTCAGCCCAAATCCCCTCCTAACAAAGTGTTTAGCAGCAAAGAACCACTCATAATGATCAATAAATGTTCTTTTCTTATTGCTCTTATATTTAAGCCTTGTTTCCACTTCACTGTTATTCACTTCCCATCATTTCACTTTCTGTCTGATGCCAGATGAGATCCCTGCTGCCCCTGTGAATTCACAGATGAGAAGATCCACCTCTTCCTCATGGAATGACTGCTCAGAGGCTCTCACTGTAACAGTTCCCAAACTTTTCACTATTGCCACGATTTTTCCCCAAAAACCTCTTTATGTTTTAATATTCTTCTTGGAGAATAATCATAAAAACTCAATGGAATAATCTTGTATTGGCTGCACCATCATCAAACAGAGATTATCCTCACCTCATGCTTCCAGCATCCCCTCCTGATATATAGAGGATTGGTTTACTATTCTCGACAAGTCATTCTATTCCCAAGAAAAAAAGCCCTAAATATATGGATTTTAGCTATTATTTTGATTGCATTGCTTTTCCAAGTGCCTCAATGAGAGGAAGCAGCCATAGCACTGAGCAGGGAACGGTGCAGAGCCCGGCATTGTGGAGATGCTCAAGCCCAGAGGGGTATCTCCTAACTCATCCTTATTCATCTACAGCTTGGAAACGCCTCCCAAAGCCCTGGGATGGGATGCTGGGAAGGGATTAACAATTCATTCCAATCCAGAGGAAGCGCATGGTCTATGAGGAAATGGGGAATGCTGAGCTCTTCCCTTGGCTAGTCATCAGGAAAAGAACTATTAAGCCATGGAGAAAGGATGTATCTGGGTTTCCCCCAGAGCCAGTGGGTAGGATGCAACCAGCTGCCATTAAATTCCCATGGTGGTCCAGGGGGATGCCTCATAACCACAAATAACGGTGGAAACCAGCTCCTGCAGCCACAGGGGTGAGATGCTGACCCCGGAACCTTCTCTTGTCCTCGCTGAGCATCTGCATTGAAGGGCAAGGTCAGAGCAAACAGGGTACAGAGGGTTAGAACCAGCACTCTGAATAACATTATGGAATAGAACTACCAAGCCAGGAGGCAAAAGCTTCCTCCTCTTCCCTCATTCATCACCTTTGGCACTATAATAACTTCACCTAACAGCTAGGAACCATTCCCAGCTGCTATTATTCGTTATCAGCAGCAATAGCATCATACTCATACCCAGAGGGTCACGCCGCTGCCTTTTACAAGACACTGCATTCACATAATGCATTTTCTGCTCCAAACCTTCATCTCTGGTTTATATGGCACAGAAAACCGTGAATAAGCATCACACTGAGCAGCAGAACCTGCAGCCTCTGAGCGCTGGTTTGCTGGATGGAGCCTGGAGAAGAGAAGGCTCCTGAAGGGGAGGCCTTAGAGCAGCTCCAGTGCCTAAAGGGGCTGCAGGGAACTGGGAGAGGGGCTTGGGACAAGGGCCTGTAGGGCCAGGCCAAGGGGAATGGCTTGAACCTGCCCGAGGGGAGACTGAGCTGAGCTCTTAGGCAGAAGCTCTTCCCTCTTCATCCCAAACCATTCCATCATCCTATGAGAGCTTTCCACACCCACCACCGTGGTCTATGGAGAAGGCACCCAAGGGTACCCTCATGCACCTTCCTCCCCACTACAAAGCACAATCCTTGCTGGGGACACTCAAAAGCCTCCAAAGAAGCCCCTGAGTACCACAAGCAGCATCCCCTGTCCCCCTGAGCTGACATCCCCCCTTTCCCATCCATCAGCCAAGCTCTGCAGCTGAGCCCCTCCATAGCCAACATGGAAAACAGAGCCCTATTCCCAGGTCAGTCATCTTGCCTCTTGTGTTTCTCCATGTGGGATGCTCTGCACCTGGAAATGCTGGCACGCATCAGAGGGAGTGGGCTGGGTTCTTCTCTCTTTCAATAGGATCAGCTCTGCTCAGCTCACAGGGGATCTTCCTGCAGCATCACAGCAGGGAAACACAAAGCAGGGAGGTTCCCAGGGCTGTTTATGGATTGAAGAGCCAGGAATCTGCGTTGGGAATGGCGCATCTGCAGCAGAGCAATGCACATCTCCATTTCTTAGTCAATAGAATAGGAACTGCAGGGTGAGAACTGGGTCTGTGTCACCCAGCTGCTCCACCAGGGCACATCAGAGCAGAGATCCCAGGGGCTGGAGTGTGGATCCATCATTTCCATGGTGCTTTAACACCGTATTTGGGCTGTTTGCACCAGCAGCACATGGGGATGCAAATATCTGCCTTCTCCCTCTGCTCTTGGCATGGATTTCTCTGCCTTTCCCTGCATTCCTTCCCTCCTGGAGCGCTCCGTGACATTTGCTCTGGGTTCATGATGCTGTGGAGGTCGGAAACAGGCAGGGCCAGGGGGGAAAAGGGCTTTTCTTGTACACAGAAGAAGTGAAACCCTATGGGCAAACCCCAGGGGGAAGCCGTTCCCAAGTGAGGCTTTACTGCAGCTTCCCTGCTTGGTGGCTTTCCTCATTCCTTCCTTGGAAATCCACCCAGCTGCAAACCCCACCAGGAGCTGGGCACCTTCCAGTGGCCATCACAAGGGATGGGACAAGAGGAACCGGCCTCAAGCTGCACCAGGGCAGGTTTAGATGGAGCTGAGGACCAATTCCTGCCCCAGAGGGTGCTCAGGCATTGGAACAGGCTGCCCAGGGCAGGGCTGCAGGCACCGGCCCTGCAAGGGTTCACACCCCCTCAGTGCCATGGGGCAGTGGTGGCCGTGGGGCAATGGTTGCACTGGGTGAGCTTAAAGCTCTTTCCCAACCTGGCTGATTCCATGAAACCCTCGGTCTTCCCTGTGTGCCTCTGCTTTGGGACAGAATCAGACAGAAACACGGGATGGGGTGGGATGAAGGGAGCTTAAAGCTCCTCCAGCTCCAACCCCTGCCACGGGCAGGGACCCCTTCCACTGGAGCAGCTTGCTCCAAGCCCCTGTGTCCAACCTGGCCTTGAGCACTGCCAGGGATGGGGCAGCCGCAGCTTCTCTGGGCACCCTGTGCCAGCGCCTCAGCACCCTCATAGGAAGAGCTTCTGCCTTGGATCCAACCTGAACTGCCCCTGTTCCAGTTTGATGTTGGTGGGAGGACAGAGGAGAGGACCCAGGAGAAAGAAGAAGGAGGAGAAGGAGAAGGAGAAGGAGAAGGAGAAGGAGAAGGAGAAGGAGAAGGAGAAGGAGAAGGAGAAGGAGAAGGAGAAGGAGAAGGAGAAGGAGAAGGAGAAGGAGAAGGAGAAGGAGAAGGAGAGGCGCGGGTGGGAGGTAAGAGGTGTGGGTGTGGGTGTGTGTGTGTGGAGGGCCGGTGGCAGCAGTGGGAAGTGTGCCTGTGGCACCGGTGGCAGGACAGGCCGAGGCGGTGCTTGGAAGAGGGATGGGGAATGGCGATGGGGATGGGATGGGATGGGACCTGCGGAAGGGGCGCTGTGGAATGCCCGGGAATGCCAGGGGATGGGATTAGCGCAGGCAGGAGCGGAGTGGGGCGGCCGGAGGCGGCAGATGGAGGCCGGGGGCAGGGGGAAGATGGCGGCGCAGGGCCGGGGGCAGGGGGAAGATGGCGGCGCTGGGCTGGGGGCTGTGAGGGGCTGTGGGGGGGGACGGGGCAGGGAGGACCCCAAGGACAGGGAGAGGAGCAGGAGAGGGGCTGGATGGGGGGGAAGAGCAGAGGCAGGGGAATGGGAGGGGGCTGAGGGGAGCTGGGGGGGTCAGAGAGGGGCTGGGGGGCACGGGGAGCAGGGCCCAAACATGGCGGTGGGGATGGAAGAGGGACGAGGCCCGGGCGGGATGAGGATCATGGAGCATCCCCACAGGCGGGCGCAGGGATGGGGATCGGGCACTGCAGAGCCTCAGGAGGAATGTGGGTGATGGCAGTGACCCTGCTGCTCTGCACAGGTAAGGGGCTGGGAAAGGGATGGGGTGGAAGTGGGCAGAGGGATGTGCATGGGATGGACATGGCCATGGATGGGGGGCACACATGGGGACACGCTCATGGGATGTGGGACACAGAGGGCAACAGGCGTTGGGATGTGGGGACACAGAGGGCAACAGGCATTGGGATGGGGGGACACATATGGGATGTGGGGACACAGAGGACAACAGGCGTTGGGATGTGGGGACACAGAGGGCAACAGGCGTTGGGATGTGGGGACACAGAGGGCAACAGGCATTGGGATGGGGGGACACATATGGGATGTGGGGACACAGAGGACAACATTGGGATGGGGGGACACAGAGGACAACAGGCATTGGGATGGGGTTACACATATGGGATGTGGGGACACAGAGGACAACAGGCATTGGGATGGGGTTACACATATGGGATGTGGGGACACAGAGGACAACAGGCATTGGGATGGGGTTACACATATGGGATGTGGGGACACAGAGGACAACAGGCATTGGGATGGGGTTACACATATGGGATGTGGGGACACAGAGGACAACAGGCATTGGGATGGGGTTACACATATGGGATGTGGGGACACAGGCATTGGGATGGGGGGACACATATGGGATGTGGGGACACAGGCACTGGGATGTGGGATGAGGGGTGCAGGCTGGGGACATGGGGAGCTTGCCCAGGCTGGTGGATGCATCCTAGGGATAAGGGTGAAGGATGCGGATACAAGGGCAGAGATGAAGGGGAGGGACACGGGCAGGGGATGCAGGATGGGGACAAGCCTGGGCAGAGGGCTCAGCCCCCTGTAACCACAGAAGTCACCTCATTTCCCCCCCTTTTCTAACGCGTTCCCTGGATCTGCTGGGACTCTTGGCTGGGTTTGCATCCTAAGCTTGCACCATCACCTCCTGCATCCCCTCCCTGAGGACTGATGGGCACCCGACACTGAACAGACCCAATCTGTCAGTGTTTGCCCCTAAACCCCTCCTCCTGCCCTGGGTAACCCTTACTGCTGCTGTCATTGATGCCCTTGCTCCCTCCATGCAGAACCAGGCTCAGGTCCCTCTGAAGCAGCAAGAATCCTCTACTCCGAAGTCACGGTGCCCCAGCGGCTGGAGGCGAAGGATGGGGCATTCCCAGAGGTCGTTGGCTTTCCCAACCAGGGCTCTAGGGCCTGGACTGGATCCCTACGGGCTGTGGGTGGGTGTTGGAGGGAGAGCGGGGCGAGGAGATGGCTCCAGCTTCCCAACCGATAGCATGGAATGGTTTGGGTTGGAAGGGACCTTACACCCAGTTCCAACCCCTGCCATGGGCTGGGACACTTTCCACTGGATGAATAGGTGGCATTAATGGGTGCTTTGGCCATTCCAGGGGCACAGGTCCTATCTGATAACAGCAGAAGGAAACCACCACATCGTCCATCTGAGACAGGCCAAGTAAGGCTCTTCCCCAGCTTCCTTCCTCTGTTATGTTCTGCCTGGGGCCATGACAGGGAATGTTTCTGCTTTGCTTTCCAGGAATCTGTTAGTCAGGGATATCCCAGTGTTCAAGTACAGCGAGGAGGGAGACCTCATCACTGAGTTCCCATATATCCAGGTAAGCTTAGGTCAGGGTTGCATCAAAAGCCAGGAATAAATGACCCTCCTCAGCTCATTCAAATATACTCATGGGTCTAAGCAAGGGGTGGCTTTCTGTTTGCGAAAACACAGGTTATTTTTACACTGTTTGTTTAAAAAAGGAAGGAAATGGTAAAGAGACTGATAAAAAATGGGAAGAACCATTTCAGAGTCATCAGCACATGGATTGCCCTGCCAGATTATGAAAGATTTTAAAGTACTTTTAGCCCATCAAAAGTCCATCTCCGTTGTGTGAGAAATCACAAAATAACCCCTCCAAAAATCATCATGATGCAATGATTGTAGAATCATAGGAACACGGAATGGGTTGGGATGAAGGGAGCTTAAAGCCCATCCAGCTCCAACCCCTTCAAAGCGGTCAAGGATGGATGTGGGCAGGGGTTTGTGTCCCTTTACTGCTGTAGGGGCTTTTTGGACCAGGGCACGGGAGGTTTCCCCACAGTCTCAAGCCACATTTGCACCTTGCAGGATGACTGCTACTACGAGGGGATTGTGGAAGGCTTCCCGGGCTCCATCGTCTCCCTCAGCACGTGCTTTGGGATGAGGTAGGGCTCTTCCCATGGGAGGATGTGGGGCAGCCCCAAATGAAGCATAGAATCATGGAATGGGTTGGGTTGGAAGGGACCTTCCAAGCTCATCTCATCCAACCCCATGCAATGAGCAGGGACATCTTCAACCAGACCAGGTTGCCCAGAAGCACGTGGTTAACTGGGATAGGGATTTCTGTGTCCTTTTAAACCAGGAGCCCTCATTCCTTCATGCTGCATCTCACTACAAACATTCAGCTCTTCAAGCAGAGCTGAGACATCTTTCAGCATTGCAGATTTTACACCATCTCCATAGGGATTTTAAGGCACCATTTCCTTAACAAAACTTTCTGGGATTCCAGCTCAGTGTTTGAGAAGGCCACGTTTTCCCATTGGGATGCACACCCCAGTAATCAGGAACATTTTAGGGCTGTATTAACTCAAACCCTGGCAAAATCAATACCCAATGAGCTTCTCTTCTGCGACCAGGCATGAGTCTGAGGTGTGACACCTTCTTCCTCCAACAAGCACCCCAAAAGGTGTCCAAATGAAGTCAGGTATTTAGGATGCACTTATTAGATGCAGTCTATAACACTGCCTGTGTGAGGATAAACATGTCTTAGGGACGGAGTCTCCTTGGAGGAGCTTTTATTGCCTTCCCACTCTCACTTAATACATAGCATTCAGCAGCAATTCTTCCTCCCCCAAGCTGCATGATTGCCCTCTCAAGGCTCTTATGCATCCTAAACCTTGCCCATGACCCTTTTGTGCCATCAGACATCTTTTAGGTGAGCTCCTTGTTTATCCTCATGGGATCCCTGCCCATAGGAGCAGTGATAAGAGCTAAATCTTCCCATACCCCTCTTTCAAAAGGAAACCAGCATAAACCAGGGGCTGATCCCAATAGCCCTGCACACCAGGGTGGGTTCTGGAGTCCACGTCTCTCACTGAGCCCTCTGCTTGCAAACCCGCAGTGGAGTTCTGCAGATGGGAGACCTGAGGTACGAGATGGAGCCCCTGAAGAACTCCACAACGTTCCAGCACCTCCTCTTCCGAAGGGCACTGGAAGGAGGCCCGCGCCGCCTGTGCCAAGTGCCTGCAGAGCACAAGGATCAGCCCCCCATGGATGGGGAGCGCGCCAATGGGAGTCGTAAAATCCACACTGTTGGGGTAAGGACCCATGGGATGCTCGTGTTGATGCTGCACATTCCTGGGGGTGTGAACCCCTTATGTTAAACACTGGGAGTGATCCCACCATAGCGTCATGGAATGGGTTGGGTTGGAAGGGAGCTTAAAGCTCCTCCAGCCCCAACCCCTGCCATGGGCAGGGACCCCTTCCACTGGAGCAGCTTGCTCCAAGCCCCTGTGTCCAACCTGGCCTTGAGCACCTCAGGGATGGGGCAGCCACAGCTCCTCTGCCCAGCGTGCCGTGGCTTGGCTATCCCACCCTTCAGACCCTAACAAGAAATGGCAGGAGGAAAGTGTGGCTCTGCCTTTCTCTGTGGCTAATAGGCCAGGAGCTGAAAGTATCCCATTTGGAGATTCCATCTGGGAGCTTGTTGTGGCTTTGGGGATGAAAGGAGAATGGGGAACCCACCAAAGGTCTCTCCATCTCCTCCTGGTGCCTTATGTTCCCCTTGGATGTGACTTTGCAGCTGAGCCTGGTCCCCACAGTGCAGCAGCACAGAACCACAGAGGGGTTTGGGTTGGAAGGGACCTTGAAGCTCTTCCAGCTTCAACCCCTTCCATGGGCAGGGACCCCTTCCACTGGAGCAGCTTGCTCCAAGCCCCTGTGTCCAACCTGGCCTTGAGCACTGCCAGGGATGGGGCAGCCACAGCTTCTCTGGGCACCCTGTGCCAGCGCCTCAGCACCCTCACAGGGAAGAGCTTCTGCCTAAGAGCTCAGCTCAGTCTCCCCTCGGGCAGGTTCAAGCCATTCCCCTTGGCCTGGCCCTACAGGCCCTTGTCCCAAGCCCCTCTCCAGCTTTCCTGCAGCCCCTTTAGGCACTGGAGCTGCTCTCAGGTCTCTCCTTCAGGACCCTTCTCCAGGCTGAACTGACACAGTTCCTGCTCCTACACTGTATTTGTCTGCTCTTTTTTCCCTCACTGAGCAGGAGAATTCTTTCCAGTCTCATCACGATTCATTGAACCTCTGTGATGGAGCTGTCCCCAAACCTGCCCACACGCTGTGTTAGCCACACTCTCCTGGGGTACACATTGAGCAGCTTCCCCCCCAGGTCTGACTCCTTTGGGACTTCATTTAACCCATCCTCACATCTCAGCAATAAAGCTCCAACAACCACCGTCTCCGTGTCTTTAGTACTCACCTTCTAGTAATTAAATCTAAACTCCACTGCCCCAATTTGCTTAAATCACACCCAAAAAGAGCTTTAGTGATGTCCACGTTCACCCATCTGCTGCTTTGTTGCTTTCTACGCTTGCAATGAACTCAGTTCGTTCTGGCATCGTTTGATATTGGGCATTCCTGACCTGATTCCCTTTGGATACAAAAGGAGGTTGCTCGGATTGGGAATGCTGGTTGAGCTGGGGCGGACTTTGTCATCACCACTCCTGCTTTCCAAAGGCCTGAGAGACCGTGTTATTTCTGTACCTATGAGCATGGATTATCTATAGTGACAGCCTGGCCTGTGCCAGCGCCTTGTGCTTGCACTCGGTGTGAGAAATAGGGTGACATTCAGGGATGCTGCCTCCTGATAGGAACGTGAAGCATTGAGATGGAAGGGTTACTGGTCAGCTCCCATGGAGGAAAGACAGCTTTCTACATGGCCACAACTGTGCTGGGTGTAGTGAGAAGCCATCAGGGAAAGAGGATGATTTATAACAGGAATAATAAGAAAGTGGTATTTGTTCACCAGGGAAGAGCCATGAGGCCCTGTGCTTACAATGGCTGGAGTGGCAGCATGTAGTTAGCCATGCATGCTTCTGCAGCAGCCAAAGCAGTCAGGGAGCTGTCTCTTTGAGAGGCAGCAACTCCTCCTCCTCTCTTGTACCGTCAGAACTCCTTGGAATTACCCAGGAGTTGCCTTCCTCCTTCCCATCCCAGCCAGTGCCACAGCTGCCACCAAGGCTTGTGCAGGGTCAGCTCCTTTTCCGCCTTGTTATTGGACCAAATCTGCTGATTCTGAGTGCTCTCAGCGGCTCACTGTCCGCTCCCTCCATCACAGATGGGATAATGTTGCCATGGGGCAATACCATGCTTAGAGGACAGGAACAACCCCCCAGGTTACCCATTACCCAGCTGCAGTTGGATAAGGATTAGGAGGTGGTCTGAACCCTTGCAGGGAGCTGATTTGACTTGAGCAATGCCAGGGAATCCCCCTGGTACCAAGAACCCCCCACCTACAGCCTTGCTCTGTCTCTGCATCTCTCTGCTCTCCCCCCAGTTCCACATCACACTCAGTCCTCCTCTAATGTGTAACTGCTCCATGCTCTTGGCCCAAAGGGACTCTGGATTAGCTTGAGCGATGCCTCTTTGGTTCTCTGCAATGAGGTGGGAGCTTTCCAAGCCCCTCAATAACCACCTTTGGTCTCTTGCAGGTTGGTGGTCTCAAGCCGGTGCCTGTGCCTGCAAGATACTTGGAGCTGGCTCTGATCACTAACAAAGAGCTGGTAAGCAGGAGGAATTAGAGCGTGCAGTTCTGATGGAGGCAGACCCTGGTGTCCAGCATCAGAACACAGCCTCTTCATAGAAGCAGAGAATCATGGAATGGGTTGGGTTGGAAAGGACCTTAAGATCATCCAGTTCCAACCCCACTGCCATGGGCAGGGACACCTCACACTAAACCATGGCACCCAAGGCTCTGTCCAACCTGGCCTTGAACACTGCCAGGGATGGAGCATTCACAGCTCCCTGGGCACCCATTCCAGTGCCTCACCACCCTCACAGTAATGAACTTCTTCCTTGTATCCAATCTAAACTTCCCCTGATTCAGTTTGAACCCATCACCCTTTCTCCCCTTTCAGTTTAAAATTAAGAAGAATGAAACCCTGATGCTTCACATGTTCCTTTCCATCAGCAACCTCCTGAACACGGTGAGTTCTAATGTGGTTGAATACAGTCACTGCTCCATTGGCAGCCTACCCTGGGAAAGAGATGAGGGATTCTCCCTACAAGTGCCTGAGAGGAGGATGGAGCCAGGAGGGGCTGGGCTCTGCTCCCAAGGAACAAGGGATGGGACAAGAGGAACCGGCCTCAAGCTGCACCAGGGCAGGTTTAGATGGAGCTGAGGACCAATTCCTGCCCCAGAGGGTGCTCAGGCATTGGAAGAGGCTGCCCAGGGCAGGGCTGCAGGCACCGGCCCTGCAAGGGTTCACACCCCATGGAGACGAGGCCTCAGTGCCATGGGGCAGTGGTGGCCTTGGCAGGGCTGGGAATGGTTGGACTGGATGAGCTGAAAGGGCTTTTCCAACCTGGTTGATTCTATGATTCAGTCGGTATTCCACAATGCTTTTAAACCCACTTCAATGTTAAAACACTGCTTCAGACGGGAGTGAAGTCACTTTAAAGATAACTTTGAAATCACCCCTTTAAACCACCTGATTGGGAATGCACATTATTGCTACCGAAAGATTTCTGGTAGCTCAGTACCATCTCCCATCTCTTCATCTCCTCATTGCTCTGAGTCCTCCAAAACAGCACACGGGCAGGGACCCCTTCCACTGGAGCAGCTTGCTCCAAGCCCCTGTGTCCAACCTGGCCTTGAGCACTGCCAGGGATGGGGCAGCCACAGCTTCTCTGGGCACCCTGTGCCAGCGCCTCAGCACCCTCACAGGGAAGAGCTTCTGCCTAAGAGCTCAGCTCAGTCTCCCCTCGGGCAGGTTCAAGCCATTCCCCTTGGCCTGTCCCTACAGGCCCTTGTCCCAAGCCCCTCTCCAGCTTCCCTGCAGCCCCTTTAGGCACTGGAGCTGCTCTCAGGTCTCCCCTTCAGGAGCCTTCTCTTCTCCCCAGCTCTCTCAGCCCTGCCAGCTCTTGCTCTCCCCAGGTTTACAAGCCCCTGAAGCTCCGCATCATCCTCAGCGCGGTGGAGATGTGGACCGGGTCGGACCAAGTGGCCCCATCCCGCAGCCTGGCCCGCACGCTCAGGTCCTTTTCCACGTGGTCCCAGAAGGAAGCTGCCACTCGCATCAATTACGACAACCTCCAGTTCCTGCTGTAAGAGATGTGCCTTTTATCACCCCACTCCCAGACCATGGGAGATAAGCAGAAAGCAAGAGGGTTCCCATCTCTTCTCCTTTTGACACCTATCTGCTGATAAGTCTTTTGTGCTGGGGGTATCTGGTGGAAAAGAACACAACAGCTTCACCTAATGTACTAATCAGCAGGGTTTTGTCATGTAAATTGCTGCAAGAACTCACTCATCCCTTTCCCTGTCCTCTGTTATAGTCCCCCCCCACGCACACACAGCACTCGGCTCATTTCCAACTCTGATACACTTGACTGTAACTGAATTATCCTCATCTCATTTTAACTTCTTACTCATTTCCACCTATACAAGCCACTCGTTTTTGAGCTGTAATAACTCATTGGTACACCGTTTACAACTCAAACCTCCCTGCTAGGATGAGGATGTTTAATAGCACTTACTCCACTCTTTCGCTGTCTCAGACCTTGTGTCTGTTTTGTCTGTTCCTTTTTCCTTCATTCTGGGGGAAGAAACCTTCTGGAGAGTCAAATGTAGATATATGAAAGTACTGAATATTTCTCTTTTTCAAATTCAATGTATTATATTGTCAAATCTTTAACAAATCAGTCTGAATAATCATATTTTATCGAAATAGGCCACTCTTCAAATAGGGGCGAGGCCAATGAGTTCATAAACCATGGTTCTGCCTCCTTATTATCCCCCCCTAGCATCTGCGGGTACCACCCCATATGGGGGTGTTATAGAGAATGAGTGATACTGGGCTTTTCTTTAAGAAGCAGCTTTTTGTCACCCCAAGCATCATTTTCCAGCTGTAATTCAGAGGATGCATCCCATTATTGAGACAAACTGTTCGGTGTTCTTTAACGTTTACATCTTCCCCCTGCAGTGGCCAGAACTACAAGGAAAGGGGATTTGCCTGGAAGGGGACAATGTGCAAGCCAAATTCCATGGGTGTTGTTTCGGTAAGGATGGGTTTGCACTGCCTGAAAGTTCACATTGACAGTGAAACCTTGGAGTTAATCCTACATAACCCCTGGGCTTCATCCACTACGAGCTAACACCAAAACTGCATCTAAAGGAGGTGATGCTGGACTTAGAATCACAGAATCAAGCAGTTTGGGAAAGACCTGTCCATCCAGGCAAAACTGATGACAAAAACCTGCCCATCCAGTCCAACCATTCCCAGCACTGCCAAGGCCACCACTGCCCCATGGCACTGAGGCCTCGTCTCCATGGGGTGTGAACCCTTGCAGGGCCGGTGCCTGCAGCCCTGCCCTGGGCAGCCTGTTCCAATGCTGAGCACCCTCTGGGGCAGGAATTGGTCCTCAGCTCCATCTAAACCTGCCCTGGTGCAGCTTGAGGCCGGTTCCTCTTGTCCCATCCCTTGTTCCTTGGGAGCAGAGCCCAGCCCCTCCTGGCTCCATCCTCCTCTCAGGCACTTGGAGGCAGCCATCAGGTCCCCCCTGAGCCTTCTCTTCTCCATCTGAACCCCCCAGGTCCCTCAGCCCTTCCCCATCACACTTGGGCTCCAGGCCCTGCACCAGCTCCATTCCCTTCTCTGGCCCCGCTCCAGCCCCTCAATGTCTCTCTTGCAGTGAGGGGCCCAGAGCTGAGCACAGGATTCAAGGGGTGGCCTCACCAGTGCCCACTACAGGGGGAAGGATCTGGACCTGAAGGTCCCCACATCACCATACACCACCATGGGCAAACATGGCTCTGGTTTCTCTTCCCACCTGCAGTTCCCTGGCAATGACACCGTCAGTGAGGTGATGACACTCGCCCACCAGATCGGGCACAGTTTGGGCTTCGCCCATGATGACTCGAAAGAGTTGAAAACCAAACTCTGCAGCTGCAACTGCACCCAACGAGGATGCATCATGAGATCAAGACCAGGGTGAGTGCCACAATGCACAGCTTCATTGGGCACAGGGAAGACATCTCATAGAACCATGGAATGGTTTGGTTTGGAAGGGACTTTAAAGCTCACCCAGCTCCAACCCCCTGCTACAGGCAGGGACACCACACTCTAAACCCTGTCACCCAAGACTCCATCCAACACTGCCGGGTCCTCCTAGGATGGTCCTCCTATCCCATGCACATGGAAGTCACCTCCTCAAGGGGAAGGAGCACCAAGCACACAAAGACTTGGGTGAAAACCTCAGCAAGACAGAGCACTGTGTTTCATAGCTTTGATCCTTCAGGTTTGCTGCCATCCTTTCCAATAGGAACCCTGTTATCCAAACCTATGCATTAAATGTAGAGGTTTCCAAACCTCTCCCTTTAGCCCATAGTTCCTCCAGAATCCCTAAACTCAATGATTCACTATGTTCAGTGGAAGCATAGAACACCAGGTTGGAAGGGACCTCAAGGATCATCCGATCCAGCCTTGGGGTTGAGTTCTTTCCAATTTGGCTACAGTAGCTCCCATGCCCACATTCATTTATGGCTGCCCCATCCCTGGCAGTGCTCAAGGCCAGGTTGGACACAGGGGCTTGGAGCAAGCTGCTCCAGTGGAAGGGGTCCCTGCCCGTGGCAGGGGTTGGGAATGGAGGAGCTTTAAGGTCCTTTCCAACTCAAACCATTCCATGATTCCATGATTTATACATGAAAAAGGGAGATGAAAAAGGCTTATTCCCTCTCTTATTCATATTCCTCTTTGCCAGTTAATCTACTTGTTCCTTAGCTCCATCAATTCATCATGGAGATGCTGTGGTTACATATATTAATGGTTCTCTTACAGAACTTGCTTGGCATTCAGCAATTGCAGCTCAGACCAGTATTACAATGAAGTAAGAAGGAGAAATAAACCCTGTCTCCTCAACATCCCCCCTTTAAAACCAGCTCTCCTTAAACACTGTGGCAATGGCATCTTGGAGAAAGGGGAGGAATGCGACTGTGGCAGTGATGAGGTGCGCAATTCCCTGCAGTTGAGGTGTTCAGAGGCCTCTCCATACCTCATCCACACGGGAAGGGGTTTTCCTCCTGCCTCTACTCATGTTCATGTTGCTATTTCTGTTCTTTATTTACCCTGAAGTCAGTGGGAAAGTGCTTTTCAGAAGCCCTTGCACGTTGGTACCTCCTCAGCTCTAACTCCAGGCTGTGCCACTTTGGAATGTTGGAGTTTCCCAATGGAAACTCCTGTTTGCCCTTTGTGGGATCATTATCTGTACAAAGCTGCTGTCAAACCCCAGCCTTTGCACTGACATTTCCCCCATCAAGTGATCCCTGTGTGTTAGATCCAGGCTTGGGTTGAACATCCTGCACCTTGTTGGTAAAGAGGATCACCCGCCTTAAGGAATGATACCAGGAGAACCCAAATCCCTCCACAGAGGAGATGAGATGGAAGCACTCGTGTTCAGAGGGAAATGTGAATTGCTTTAAAAGCATCTCTATAAGATGCAGCTCCCTCAACTCCAGAAGGCCCAGAGCTTGTAGGGCAGCAGAAAACACCATTTCCCCCTTCATTTCCTTTACTTCTGTGTCTCTTAAGCCAGAGTAAATGATGCAGGTAAGAAACCCTCATACTGAGATGACGCAGCATTGTGTCCTTGCAGGAATGCGTCCATGAAGGATGCTGCTCCCCCTCCAACTGCATGCTCGTGCCAGGGGCTTCTTGCTACAGAGGTGAATGCTGTCACCATTGTCAGGCAAGTTTCAACTGCAACAACTGCTATTGGCTTTGTGAGGGATGGGAAAGCATTGATGGAATTGGGTTTCACAGCTCTGAGGTGCCCTATTTCCTCTATTTCTCACTATATCTGGCTTGAAAATACCATAGAATCATCATGGAATGGCTTGGGTTGGAAGGGACCTTCAAAGCTCATCCAGTCCAATCCCCTGCAATGAGCAGGGACATCTTCTATGGGATCAGGGAGCCCAGAGCCACATCCAATGGCCCTGAATGTCTCCAGGGATGGAGCATCCACCACCTCTCTGGACAACCTGTGCCAGGGTTTCACCACCCTCACTGTGAAGGATTTCTTTCTCACATCCAGTCTGAATCCCCCTCTTTCAGTTTACAACCATAACCCCTCGTCCTGTCACAACAGCCCCTGCTAAGAAGCCTTTCTCCCCTCACAAGCAATATTAGACCTCAAGAACAAGAGGCAACGGTTACATTGACTTCCTTAGGAAATAAACCCTTCCTGGTCATCCTGTTCCCCTCCTACATCCCAAACTCAACCGAAGGAACACCTCATAGGTTGTTCTCTAATGCCTTCAATGAGGATTGGGACACTGGTTAAGGCAGGACCTGGGGCTGTATCAAGCTGACTGGAGACTGCTCATGCTTAGGTAGGAAACAAAGAGCTTAGAAGCACCAAACTGGGTCAGACCAAAGCCAGCAGCAGCAGCAGCAAAGAGAGAGGGTGAGGCCAGAACCTACTAACCCAACACAAGCACTGGTGCCATGGATCTAACGTCCATCAATCACCAGTGTGCCTGAAAGGAAGGAGGTTTTAAAACCTCCTTTCTATTCCTGCTGATGTTGGGGTCTTAGGGAAATGCAGCAACGTGGTGTTTGTGGACTCAATGCACCAAGAATTCCAGTTTCTCTGCTGGAATATGAGCAGTCTCCATGTGCAAGGGCTCCATTTCCATAGGGCAGCAAGGACTTCAGGCCTCCAGTCCTTCATCTGCCTCACTCATTGCAAATTCAAGTCGCTGTTCTTCATGTTACCCTTTTGGGGCATTTCCTAAGCTCTTGCCACAGGGGTGTCAGTAAATTGGGCCAGATCCTGTGGAAAATGAATCCACCAAAGCTCATCTTGGGGCCTTTCTTTACAGTTCCATCAAGCAGGAAAGATCTGCAGAGAAGAGGCCAACATCTGTGACCTCCCCGAGTACTGCAACGGCTCCTCAGCACTCTGCCCCTTGGATACCTTCAAGCAAGATGGAACTGTATGTGGAGACAATGACCACTGCTATGAAGGGAACTGCCACAGCCACGAGGCACAGTGCAAAGCTTTATTTGGCAAAGGCAAGATAGCTCATGGAATCATGGAATGGGGTGGGTTGGAAGGGAGCTTAAAGCTCATCCAGCTCCAACCCCCTGCCACGGGCAGGGACCCCTTCCACTGGAGCAGCTTGCTCCAAGCCCCTGTGTCCAACCTGGCCTTGAGCACTGCCAGGGATGGGGCAGCCACAGCTTCTCTGTTCCAATGCCTCACCACCCTCAAACAAAGAATATGAGCATACAAAAGCCTTCTGTAAGTAAAACCAGGTTCTTCTGTGGCCTTACCCCATTTATGGGCACTTTGGAGAACCCCTGCAAATGAAGCCAGTAGCATTTCTCATGGAAGGCATTGCTGGGGAAGACAAGGTTATTGATAAGGCAGAACAGTTTTGTCCTCATTTCGACATGGGACCCAAAGGCATCGCCCCACCAGCCTTTACATGGTGCTATCACCAGCAGTGATCTCTGCAGGGCAGCTGGGCAATGGGGTTTACTTTGAGAGCATTTTAGATGCTTGAACACCTGGGAGCCCTGCACTGACCTCAGGCTCTCCGTGCTCTCCCTCCATCCTCTGGTACTCCATGGACATGAAGATGTTCTGACAAAACTGGAGTCTAGAAATGGTTCTGCCTTATTGAAACCCACATCTTTGAGCTGATTCTGACCCCTAACAGGAATTAAGTGTTCCTCATATGGAATAGAATGGTGGCAATCCTGGTTTTATGGTCAATGGGAGGTACAGTGACCTGTGTCACATACTGACCTGTGTCATGCAGCCAGCTAAAGACTTACAGAGAAAAATTGGACTGGGAAAGATTTTAGGCTTTGAATCCAGTTTATGCTCCATATTCTTCTGTATAAATGATCATGGTTCGTTGTGACCATTGGTCAATGTCTTGGTGGCAAATCTCTTTGTTTAGTCCCTTCATTCTTACACTGACTATTCTGGTCCTGAAAAGGACCAGAGCATAAACCATAAACCATGCAAATGCAATCACAGAAATGATCCAGAGGGATAAAGGGATGCAATAGTCCCTGTCCCTCCATGAACATCTCCTTTGGCTCCACAGCTGCCCAACGTGCTCCATTGAGCTGCTTCCTGGAGGTGAATGTCCGAGGTGACCGGTGTGGGAACTGCGGCTGGAACGGGACACACTTCACAAAATGCCTGGAAGAGTAAGTGCTGGATACTGGTGTCCAGTGGGAATCTCCCCAGGAGTAACTCATTCCCATCCACAGCTTTGCTGTGCAGCAGGACCCAACCTGACCCCATGTTCCAGGGGTGCCCTGACCAGCGCTGAGCACAGTGGGATGATGGCACCTTCATCCCTGTGGTGATGCCCTTGGGGATGCTCCCCAGCACTCTGCTGGGTTTCTGCTCAGTTGCTCACTGCTCACTCCTATGGAGCTGGGATCCCCCAGGGCCCTTTCCCAGAGCTGCTCCACATGGGCAGATCCCAGCTTGGGCTGCATTCCAGGATTAGGCTTCCCAAGGGTAAGACCTTACACTTGTCCTTGTTGGACTCCATCAGGTTCAGCAAGTCTCATAGTATACAAAAAGGGGAAAACACATGAAATTGAGACTCAGAATGACAAATGGAAGCATCCCTGCAGCTTCTGGAGCGATACACCAAAGGGCTGCGCTGACGTGCCCAATGCACTGCCACCAACTGGCTTAAAAGAGTCAGTGTGGATGCTGTTTAAGTGTCCTAACCTCAGAAAAGGGGTGTTTGGATGCAAAACGTCCAACAGGATTCTCCCTGCACATCTGGAACCTCTGACCATGCCCAGGGTTGCTCCAAGCATGGAGCTGGAGCGGGTTAAACTGATACCATTGTGTGCCCCATGATCACCACATCCCACATGTCCCTACAAACCCTTAGAGCAGCCTGTCTGCCCCAGGAACGTGCTGTGTGGAAGGGTGCAGTGTGTTAACATCAAGAGGGTACCAGTCAGGGAGGATGGTGAGACCGTGGTGCAGACCGCCATCGACAACGTGCTCTGCTGGGGACTCGACTTCCATCTGGATCCAGGCACTGCCGACAAGGGGGCAGTGAAGGACGGGACATCGTGTGGTAGGAACAAGGTACCCTGTGAACACTAGGAGGATACATGGATAGCGCAGGGATTGAGATGGAATGGGAGGATTTTGGTCCTAAAGGAGATGTTCATGGTCTCCGATCCCAACCCCATTGTGCCTTCTGTTAAAGCCTCCTTTGGCAGCTGAAAAAAACCCCATCTTGTATTGGTTTTGTGGGGTTTTTCCCCCAGATTGATTGAAAAAATACAATCATTGGGGTTTTTTCCCCAATTAGAAGGGAAAAGAAATGTATTTTGTTCTTCTTTTGGGGTTATTACCAAAGCCAACGTTTATTTGTTGTGCATACAAAAGAATGCAAAGTGTTGTTCCAAGAACAGGACTCACTCCTTCCCTTTGGCCCACATAGGAAACCAAGTTCCTGTTGAGCTGGTGACGTACTAAAGGATGAGTCTGCTGCTATTACATGGCAGGGAAAGTACTCTGGAGGAAAACAGAGGTGCTGAGTTCCACCGAAAGGGAAGCTGCTCCTGAGGGCTGGCTTTGGTAGCGTTGTGCTTTCAGGAGATGTGGCTTTCACATCACCAAATGCAAAGGGTCATTACAAAAAGAACTCATTTGCAAGGCAAAAAGTAGAAAATACATCTCCTTCGTTCTCCTTCTGTACAGAGATGAGTTTGTGCCTGCTAAATTTGGGAGATGCCTCCACGTTATTCAATGGAGTTCCAAGGTCTGGTTCACATCAGGGACAGGACAAGACCAGAGCCACAAAGTGCTGGGAGCTGGGGGAAATGTGTTGATTTCTATCCAGAGATCAGGATGGTTGTGCCCAAGAGCTCATCCATCCAGAGCCCTCCACCAGCCTCAGGCAGATACCTATGGAAGGGTATGAACAGAACAGGCACATATGGTCCTTCCTACTAGCATTGGCCCTACCTTCAATCATGTTCAGCTCTTAGCTGCTCCGTTCCTTTGGTACAAGTGGTTGCTGTGCATTTTGTCACCCTCACTCGGTTTGTTCTGTCTCTCCTTTGCTTTACCTTCAACCTGGAACCCCAGAACTGCATTTTATGCTTCCCTAATGCTTGTTTAGAGAAAGCAAGCTGTTTCTCACTGCTTTCATCTGTCCTTTTAGCATCCTGCTAATCCCAACCTATTCTTCCTGCAGATCTGTATGAACAGGATGTGTGTTGGTGCAGCTTTCCTCAACAATGACTGTGGGGACACCAAATGCTATGGCAGAGGGGTACGTAGGACACCTCGGAGTGGTCTTTGACTATGAAAGCATGAAGTGTCAACTGGCCTCTCAACAGCACTGTTAGAAGTCCAGAATCATTCCTGGCTCAGCAACACAGGGATTCATTTGGGTTTCACCCGTGACTGAGCTCTGACCACCCAAAACTCTTCTCTTGGTTCCTTTTACCCTTTTACTTCTCTCTGTTCCCTTAAATAACATGAAAAGCAACTTCCACATCACAGCGTTTCACCCTTCACTGCACCCGTCAGTGCTACGGAATGGAACATGGGTGGAACTGCAGAGAGCATCTAAAAACACATGTTCAAGTCTAGAAATCCACTTTCCTTACAAATAGCACAGAGATGGCCCATTTTGTTCCACATTGTCTGCACTTCATCTTATGGATAACCTACATTTGGCACATTAATGCTGGCAGAATTGTTTCATATGGGTATCTTTATGGCATCACTTCCAGTAGCTGCCCCTTTCCAGCCTGCCATTCCAGTTCCTGTCCCCTGACCAGACAGGGTCATCCTACCACATTAGAATCATAGAATCAGCCAGGTCAGAAAAGCCCTTTCAGCCCATCCAGTCCAACCATTCCCCATCAGTGCCAAAGCCACCACTGCCCCATGGCACTGAGGCCTCCTCTCCATGGGGTGTGAACCCTTGCAGGGCCGGTGCCTGCAGCCCTGCCCTGGGCAGCCTGTTCCAATGCCTGAGCACCCTCTGGGGCAGGAATTGCTCCTCAGCTCCATCTAAACCTGCCCTGGTGCAGCTTGAGGCCGGTTCCTCTTGTCCCATCCCTTGTTCCTTGGGAGCAGAGCCCAGCCCCTCCTGGCTCCATCCTCCTCTCAGGCACTTGTAGGGAACAGTTTGCTGTACCCCATGAGAGGTTCCACTGTTACAGGCCATGAGTGAGCATCAGGAAACACAGGAACTGAGTAATCCAGCCTGGACAGAGAAATGAATACACAACCAAGGCAGTCACAGTCCCGACTTGAAAGAAAACCCCAACTTACTCATTCTCTACTCTGTCATCTCCTTGCTGTTGTTGTAGCACCTCTTGTTGGATCCTCAGTGATGGATCAGGGACTTGCAGCGCCCTCACTTCATGGGTGGCAGCAGACACCTAATGATGGGTACAAGCCCACAGCCCCCAACAGCCTGGGATCAGGGCCCCCCATCCATCACCTGTGCCCAAACCAGGCTGAACATTGCCACAGTGGAGCTAAAGCAGAGCACCAAACGCATCTCAGGACACAGCATCACCCAGCCCAGCCCTGCTGTGCTCACAGCCTATCCCCACAGGGCCACTTGTGATCTCTTTGGGTTTCATGCCATAAACCACATGCTTTCTTTCAGGTGTGCAACAACAAGGACAACTGTCACTGTGATTTCGGATGGGCCCCTCCGGACTGCCAGCTGGAAGGGGTCGGAGGCAGCATTGACAGTGGGCCACCCCCTCCTCAGCACCGTAAGCACTGGGACCTCCCTGCACATGGCACTGCCTGCCTTAGCTTGACAATGGTCTTGCAGGTCTTTTCCAACCTACTTGAGTCTCTGATTCTATACTTCAAGATCAGTTCAGACTTTGTCCTGGCATCTCTCTGTCCCTTGCTATTTAGCCACGTTGGATTATTGTCTCTACTCTCCTTTCTTTACCTTACCTTACCTTACCTTACCTTACCTTACCTCACCATTCTCTTACCTTACCTTTGTCTTACACTTCCCTTCCCATCCTTTCCCTTCCCTTCCCTTCCTTTCCCTTCCCTTCCCTTCCCTTCCCTTCCCTTCCCTTCCCTTCCCTTCCCTTCCCTTCCCTTCCCTTCCCTTCCCTTCCCTTCCCTTCCCTTCCCTTCCCTTCCCTTCCCTTCCCTTCCCTTCCCTTCCCTTCCCTTCCCTCCTCTCCCTTCCCTTCCCTTCCCTTCCCTTCCCTTCCCTTCCCTTCCCTTCCCTTCCCTCCTCTCCCTTCCCTTCCCTTCCCTTCCCTTCCCTTCCCTTCCCTTCCCTTCCCTTCCCTTCCCTTCCCTTCCCTTCCCTTCCCTTCCCTTCCCTTCCCTTCCCTTCCCTTCCCTTCCTTCCCTTCCCTTCCCTTCCCTCCTCTCCCTTCTCTTCCCTTCCCATCATTTCCCTTCCCTCCTCTCCCTTCCCTTCCCTTCCCATCCTTTCCCTTCCCTTCCCTTCCTTCTCTTCCCTTCCCATCCTTTCCCTTCCCTCCTCTCCCTTCTCTTCCCTTCCCATCCTTTCCCTTCCCTCCTCTCCCTTCTCTTCCCTTCCCATCCTTTCCCTTCCCTCCTCTCCCTTCTCTTTCCCTTCCTTTCCCTTCTCTCCTCACCCCTCCTCTCTCTCCTCTTTCTGTTCCCTTCTCTTCCCTCCTCTCCTCACCTCTTTTCCATCACTCCAGCTGCACCCACTCGCCCTTCCCAGCTCTCCAGACCATTCCCAGTGCACCCACACGAGCTGCAGATCGATTCCATTAAGCCCCAGCAGTCAGCACACACTTGAGGAAGATGCTCATTCTCCTAGGAGAACCTTCCTGTCCTCCCAGCACAGGCACCCAGCAGAGCTCCACTCCCAAGGGGGCAGGAGGCAAGCACACGTGCTCCTGTACCACGCACTCCCTCAGCACTGCACAAACCCAGCAGCATCTTCGAGCTCTTCCCACCCCTCTCTGCTCATCCCTTCTGCTGCTGAAGGACTTGTGGGTCTTTCTGCTCTTCATTTGACCAGGCCAATGCCACATTGCTCAGGCAGTAACTGGCAAGGCAGAAACCAAGCTCCATTGAGCATTGATCTGCAAAATCAGCTGTTCTTCAAGTATCAACCCATTGTGGTATTCACCTCTCAGATACTCAAAGCAGGGCTAGATGGGGCTTGGAGCAAGCTGCTCCAGTGGAAGGTGTCCCTGCCCGTGGCAGGGGGGTGGAACTGGATGAGATTTAAGGTCCCTTCAGCCCAAACCACTCTGTGATTACATGACTTTACCCACACACTAATGACACAGTGAAGCATCAGCCCTTAGCTGAAGGAGATGCTCAGCTCACATTGCCTTTTCCTTCAGTGCTGTATTCCTCATGGAATCCCAACCTGGTTTGGATTGGAGGGACCTTAAAGCTCTTCCAGCCCCAACCCCTGCCATGGGCAGGGACCCCTTCCAGTGGAGCAGCTTGCTCCAAGCCCCTGTGTCCAACCTGGCCTTGAACACTGCCAGGGATGGGGCAGCCACAGCTTCTCTGGGCACCCCACATCCTTCATCTGTGTGTCCTTATCAGGAACCACACAGGAGACCTTCCTGCCCATTCGTTATGTCCACAAACTCCTCTCATGCAGTCCCAAACACTTGCTGGTTCCAGCTCCATGCAACATTACTTCAGTCTCCACACTGTACACTCAAGGCTTTTCATTGCTTCTCAGAAGGATGAGAACAATGGTAGCTCCCAAGCAGGGAGTGCTGGAGGTCATTTGGAGACCCAGACTGAGAGCAGAACTTAGAGACAATCATAGAATCATAGAGCATCAGGTTGGAGGAGACCTCGAGGATCTCCTGCTCCAAACTTTCCACCCTATCAGCCCAATCTTAACAGTGTCCAGTAATGGGGAGTCACCACTTCCAAGTGAGCATCACTTGGTCCAGGGTTGTGCACTCCTGACTATCTGAACACCCATGACAAGTGCTGCTCCCACCAGAGCTCTATGCTTCCAGGGATGCCCAGTGTGCACGCAGCATCGTGAGCATCATGCTCTTCCTTTCTCTCTTCCATCCCAAGCGTTCACATCTGCAAGGAACATCATCACAACGGCTAGACTGATGCTGTTCTTCATCCTGGCCTTCCTGCTGCACAAGAGGGCTGCCTTTGTTCACTGCCTCCAAAGGTGAGTCCAGCTCCACCGAGCTCCACATCCCACCTCTTCTCACCAAGGTTCTCAGCATCCCCTTCCATGGAGAGCCTTTATGTCAGGGCTTCACAGTGCAATGCTGGCCACCCTTTGTGTGAGCCAGGTTCCTCTGGCATCAGAGAGAACCCGCAAGGTAATGCAAGCAAATGGGCTCTGATCCGTGAGGAGGGCTCTGTCACAGCTTCCTGCCTCTCATCCCAAAAGGGCAGCTCCAGCTTGAAGAGGTTTCAATCCTTCCTGGCATTTCTGGGAGGTTTTCCATGGAGATTTTGAAACTAAAATTGTCCAATTTCAGGGTATTTTGTCCTAAAGTTCAGCTTTTTCTAAAAGGCAATTCTTTTGGGATATTCAATCCCATTTTCTAGATTTTTCCTTTGATTTTCCCTTTTTTTTTTTTTTTTTTTAGTTCACTGAAAAATGCAAATGAAAGTTAGAAAAACAAAGGAAAAAGAAAGATTTTATAACAGTGGAAAAAACAGGAAATATTTTACAACAGTTTGTGGAGGATAAACACTCTTATCCTCTTACTGCTCTGCACATTTTTCCCAGGTCAAACTGGTTTATAAGCTTAACTGAAAGAACATGGGAATGTAACTGCACAGAGGGAAAATCATGGAATCCCACACTGGTTTGGGTTGGAAGGGACATTAAAGCTCCTCCAGCTCCAACCCCTGCCACGGGCAGGGACCCCTTCCACTGGAGCAGCTTGCTCCAAGCCCCTGTGTCCAACCTGGCCTTGAGCACTGCCAGGGATGGGGCAGCCACAGCTTCTCTGGGCACCCTGTGCCAGCGCCTCAGCACCCTCACAGGGAAGAGCTTCTGCCTTATCTCCAACCTGAACTCCCCCTGTTTCAGTCTGAACCCATCACCCCTTGTCCTATCACTGCAGTCCCTAATGAAGAGTCCCTCCCCAGCATCCTTGCAGCCCCCTTCAGACACTGGAAGCTGCTCTGAGGTCTCCACGCAGCTTCTCTTCTCCAGGCTCAACAGCCCCAATGTTCTCAGCCTGGCTCCATACAGGAGCTGCTCCAGCCCCTGAGCATCCTCGTGGCCTCCTCTGGACTTGTTCCAACAGCTCCATGTCCTCCTTATGTTGAGGACCCCGGCACTGCACACAGTGCTGCAAGTGGGGGCTCATGAGAGCAGAGGGGCAGGATCCCCTCCCTGAGCTGCTGCTCACGCTCTAGGGGTGCAGCCCAGCACACAGGGGGGTTCTGGGCTCAAGCGCTCACTGGGGAGCTTCTCCCCACCCAACACCCCAAGTCCTTCTTTTCAGGCTCCATCCCATCGCCCCCAGTGTGGATTTGAGCTGGGAATGCCCCAGCCCAGGGGCAGGACCTTGCCCTTGGCCTGGTTTAGCTCCATGAGGTTCACACAGTCCCACCTCTGCGGTGTGTCCAGGTCTATGTGGATCCCTCCCTTCTCTCCACGTGTCACTGCACCACACAGCTCGGTGTCATCACAAACCCATTCACAATCCCAAACCAGAAAATGAGCCATCGCATTCCCCTCTGTGATCTCTGCACGTCCACAGGCTTCACATTTGGTGGGCTCATTTATCCTGCCAGGAAGCAGGAAAGATTCCCATTGAGATTTGCCCTGCTCTGTGCAGCAAGCTTGTGTTGGTACCCAGCTATCTCCTGTACTCCCAGTTTAGGACCTCTACCCTATGTGATAGTGTCCAGAGCAGATTGAATGAATGTTTTCCCCTTACCACAGTGACCTGTGGGTCTAATCTCAGATCAGGATTTAACCTTATGTGAAACCAGGTAAGAAACAGGCTTTAACTTCTCCCATAGCTCTCTTTCCTTGTTGTTTTACATCCCAGTGTCAGAGAACAAGGAAACCCCACCCAATATTCCTCATAAGGTATTTGTCCATCAACAAAAGCAGCTGATGCTGCATGAAACCACTGTCCAAAGTCCATGCTCACTGCACACTTGATGTTATAGGTATCGTAGGTGGCTACTTAGAAGAGAGGACAAAGGATGCAGTAGGAGTCGTTCTTCTTCTCTGAAAGATGTAAGTGTTAAAATCCATGTTCTCAAAGGGCTTTAGCTTCTTGGAACCTTCCAAACTTCCATCCCCTTTCGCAGTAATTCTGCTCCCCCAGTTGTTTTCAGTGCAAGGTGGAAGCTGCCAGTGAGGACACAGGCAAAGGGTGCAGCAGCCAAAAGACAGTTTAGGGTGAAAAGCAGCATGTTCCTACAAAGAGAAGTGCTTTCATTGACAGCTTCATGGTGGCACAGCTGAAGGAAGCACAAGCAAAAGCAGGAATTCTGTCTAGATTGGGACAAATAGGAGATCTCTCCCAAAACAAGCTCTATGAGGCTGCAAACATCAGAGTGTCCTGGCCATGGGGCTTTCCTGCTGTGGTGCTGCTGTTTGGAGAGGCGGCTCACTCCTCCAGGAATGTGGCTAATCTAAAGCTGATGCAGTTTGATCAGATTTAAGTTTTCCAAGGAAAAGCTCCTTGGAAAAGAAATAGAAATAAAGAAAATCCTGCTGCTTCTAGTTAGAAAAGCAGAAAACAGCTCAGGAAGCAGAAAAGGGGAAAGAGAGCAAGGAAGAAGAGCAGTTGGGGTCTCACCTCATATCATGTGCAGGGTCACCCATCCAGGAGGCCCAGAGAAGAGCCATGGGGTGGGAAACTCATGGTTTTCAAGGAAAAACTGGAAGCGTGGGTTGTGCAACTCGAAGAGGTGATTGAGGAGCTATGGGATAATAACCCCCAAATCCATGCAAGGCAACGAGTGAGTCCTTATCTTTTAGGTTGATTGTGGGCAGAACAAAACCGGGTGAGGCTAAACTGAAACAAGAGATTTTGGTTAGAAAGATGTAAAAATAATGCTGTTTCTTTACGTTCAGCACCAATGAGACCCACCACATCTCCTAGAATGGTTTGGGTTGAAGGGACCTTAAAGCCCATCCAGTTCCAACCCCTGCCATGAGCAGGGACCCCTTCCACTGGAGCAGCTTGCTCCAAGCCCCATCCAACCTGGCCTTGAGCACTGCCAGCCCCCAGGAGAAGGGTTTTGAACGGGTGAACCTAAAAAGAGAGATGGGGAAGTTACTTTTGTCTATCAATAGTTAGCTAAAAACATCTGTCATTGTCACGAGGTGCTGATGAAATGAAGCACTGAACACAATGCAAAGGAGGTTAGTCACATGGAGAGATCATAGGAGCAATCTAATCTTCAACAGAGCATTAGCATAACCCACAACATGAGTAAGAGGAGAGCAGGAGTACTCTTAGTATGATAAGCCTGACATCTTTGTATTAGATGTTGTCTTAACACATCACGTGTGGTCTCTGAACACCACCAGAGACCAGGAATGAGAGAAGTGATGCAATTGAAGCATTTCACTCCAATTTTGACAGCATCCTAAGTGAGAGAAGCCATTGGAGAGAGAAAACATAGTTAAGAATAGCAGGGAAAGCACTGACACAGGGCAGGGGTTAGAAACCAGCCCAGGGAAGAGGAGCAAAGAGAGGAGGTGCCCTGGTTACATTTGCAGGTGATACACCTAGAAATGGAATCATGGAGTGGGTTTGCTTGGAAGGGACCTCAGAGCTCATCCATTCCCAACCCCTGCCACAGGCAGGGACCCCTTCCACTGGAGCAGCTTGCTCCAAGCCCCTGTGTCCAACCTGGCCTTGAACACTGCAGGGATGGGGAATTCACCACCTCAACATCATCACCACTGGACCAAAATAAGCTCTGTTCAGTCAGAAAGCGCTGCACTAACCCTGACCTTTCCTTCCTCCAGGATGACCTAACAGAGGATGAGTTCTGAGCCAGAGCTGAGCCTCTCTGCAGCACATGAGGGCTGCCAGAGGTTGTTCAGCTTTAAACAGCAAAGTTACCTTCGAGGCATTAAACAGGGTTTGTTCTTGTTTCTCTGTTCAATAAAGAGCTTGTTTTCAGGAGGCAGCAGGGCTCCATGCTCCTCCAAAGGGTTCCAGCTCTGCTTCATAGGAATTCTACTGTACCAGCATTCCTGGTTGCCATGGGCCCTACAGACTCCATAGGCACATGGCAGGAGGTGTCTCAACAAGGGGTTGGTGTCGGGACTGATCCTGCTTGGTGACATGCACACCCTCAGCATGTTTGCTGATGGCACTGAGCTGTGTGGTGCAGTGACACTGTGCAGGGAAGGGATGGAATCCACATGGACCAGGGAATGCTGGAGGTGGGATCATTTCACCTCATGGAGCTCAACCAGGCCAAGGGCAAGGTCCTGCCCCTGGGCTGGGGCATTCCCAGCTCAAACCCAGGCTGGGGGAGATGGGATGGAGCCTGAGAAGGACTTGGGGTGTTTGGTGAGGAGAAGCCCCCCATGACCTGGCTTCAGTGAGCGCTTGAGCCCAGAACCCCCCCATGTGCTGGGCTGCACCCCCAGAGCATGAGCAGCAGCTCAGGGAGGGGATCCTGCCCCTCTGCTGTGTGAAGGGGAGACCTGAGAGCAGCTCCAGTGCCTAAAGGGGCTGCAGGGAACCTAGAGGGGCTGAAAGACGTGGTCTGACTTCCCTCTTCCCATCCTTGTTTTCCCAGCGCTCCATAGGACCATAAATCCCAGACTGGTTTGGGTTGGAAAGGACCTTAAGATCATCCAGTTCCAAACCCTTTCCATGGGCAGGGACACCTCACACTAGACCTCATCACCCAAGGCTCTGTCCAACCTGGCTTTCAACACTGAACACTTCGCCTCTGTGCCTGCTTTTGCCCTTGATCTGTCACTCATTTCTGCACTGACAGCCCTGAAGCACCTCCAGGCAGAGAGTTCAGACAGCACAACCCATGCCTGAACCCTTCACATCACCCAGAAACATCCTCAAGCACTGTAGGAGCTCGGGAAACCTCCCTACCTAAAGCACCTCCACTCCACCCTGACAGCACAGTGAAAAGGAGGGGGAAATAACCATCCCAGAATGCCAACTAACCCAGGAGACACTGCCCAGGGCCAGAGGCTCACATCCAGATGGATTTCTGCCCAAACCAGGTATCCCAGAGCCACCTCAGAAGCTGGAGGCTGCCACCTTCCAGTGCTGTGGAACACAGGCACCGGTCGCCCCACAGCACCGGCACACCGGGGGAAGCCGAGGCAGAAGGCAGAGAAAGCACAGTGATAATAAACCCAGTTATCAGCAGTGATTGTCAAATGTCTCCATCACCGGTGCTGAGCCCAAAGCGGGAAGGGATTCCCTGCACTGAGCCTTCAGCACCTTGTCTGAGCCTCCCTGGAGAGGAATGGATCCATGGAAGAGCAACCACCTCCTGCAGGCATGGGCTCACACCCAGGAGCCTTGGTTTGAGCAGCAACCTCTTGGCACAGGCAACCAGAGTGGATGTGATGGAGCCCAGTGCTCCTCAGGGAAGAGCGAAGCAGCTGAGAACAACACATGGTGAAGAATAGAACAGCAAAAACATGGGAGACCCAGGCTGCACAAAGAGGGGGGGAATGAACCCCCTACCCCTGCCCGGGACCCCTTCCACTGGAGCAGCTTGCTCCAAGCCCCTGTGTCCAACCTGGCCTTGAGCACTGCCAGGGATGGGGCAGCCACAGCTTCTCTGGGCACCCTGTGCCAGCGCCTCAGCACCCTCACAGGGAAGAGCTTCTGCCTAAGAGCTCAGCTCAGTCTCCCCTCGGGCAGGTTCAAGCCATTCCCCTTGGCCTGGCCCTACAGGCCCTTGTCCCAAGCCCCTCTCCAGGTTCCCTGCAGCCCCTTTAGGCACTGGAGCTGCTCTCAGGTCTCCCCTTCAGGAGCCTTCTCTTCCCCAGGCTGCCCCAGGAGCGGTACAGACCCACACTGCATTATTCATTACCCTTACAGATCCACACCCATCATCATTCCTTTATTAAAATGATGTTTCATTTAGGACAACGCCACAACACGACCTGAATGGGCCCTCCCAGCACCGCCACACGCTGCCCCCTCCATGGACACTCCCCCTTTACGGCAGATCCCTACCACAGTGGAGCCCCTCCACAGCCGATACCCTCCATAGGGTATCCCCTCTATAGCCGATCCCCCCCACAGGGTATCCCCCCCACAGCCGATCCGCTCCACAGGGTATCCCCTCCACAGCCGATCCCCTCCATAGGGTATCCCCCCCACAGCCGATCCGCTCCACAGGGTATCCCCCCCACAGCCGATCCCCTCCATAGGGTATCCCCTCCACAGCCGATACCCCTCACAGCCGATCCCCTCCACAGCCGATCCCCTCCATAGGGTATCCCCTCCACAGCCGATACCCCTCACAGCCGATCCTCTCCACAGCCGAGCCCCTCCATAGGGTACCCCCTCACAGCCGATCCCCCCCCACAGCAGATCCCCCCCATAGGGTATCCCCCCCATAGGGTATCCCCACACAGCCGATCCCCTCCCCACAGCCGACCCCCCCGCACACCGCGGTCCCGCCGCCTCTCCCCCTCATGGCGGCGGTCTCTCCCCGCTCTCCCCTCAGCGCTTCCGGCTCCAACCGGTTCCATCCGGTCCGGAGCCGCCCTTTGGCGGGTGCCGTGCGTCACCGCTGCGCGCCGCCGAGTGACGTCAGCGCCGCGCCGGGCTTCGCCATGGAGAGGGAGGACGAGTGGCTGGTGCAGTCCCTGAGCCAGTGAGTGGGGCCCATTCCCATTCCCATTCCCATTCCCATTCCCATTCCCATTCCCATTCCCATTCCCATTCCCATTCCCATTCCCATTCCCATTCCCGGTCTTCTGCCGCTCCCTCCTCCTTATCCCCGCAGGTACGAGGACCTGCACTTCTTCGAGCTCCAGGAGCCCACCCGCCTTCTCGAATGGGCCCCGGGGAACCGTGAGTGCGCGCTGGGCCTGAGGGGAGCCGTGGTGGTGGTGGTGGAAAGGGGAGGCCATGGGGTCGGGACAGGGCTCCATAGCCCCATAGGGCCGGGGTATGGCGGTCACCGTGTGCCTGTGCTTCACCCCCCCCTCAAGGTGTCTTCGTGGCCGGGTATGCAGAGGCCGGTGGGAACGAGATCCTGCAGCTGCTCCCGCCGCCGCCCATGCGGGAGGTGGTGCCCAAGGTGGGTGCTGCGGCCCTCGGTGTCTGCAGGGGCCGAGCTAAGGCTGGGGTTCACCGGTGCCCTGGTGCTCTGCTAAGGGCTTGGCCAGGGTCTGAGTGGAAAGGGGAAAGGCTTTGAGTTGATGGAGGGGAGATGTGGATGAAGGGAGGGACTCTGCATCGGGGACTGGAGCGATGGGATATGGGGTGATGGGTTCAGACTGAAACAGGGGAGAGTCATAGAATCATAGAATAGTTGGGGTTGGAAAGGACCTTAAGATCATCCAGTTCCAACCCCCTGCCATGGGCAGGGACACCTCACACTAAACCATGGCACCCAAGGCTCTGTCCAACCTGGCCTTGAACACTGCCAGGGATGGAGCATTCAGATTCAGGTTAGATACAAGGCAGAAGCTCTTCCCTGTGATGGTGCTGGGAGACTGGGATGGGATGAATGGAGAAGGTTTGGATGCCAGTGCTCAAGGCCAGGTTGGACACAGGGGCTTGGAGCAAGCTGCTCCAGTGGAAGGGGTCCCTGCCTGTGGAAAGGGTTGGGAATGGAGGAGCTTTAAGGTCCCTTCATCCCAAACTAGGCTGGGATTTTATGATATGATTCTTGACAGGAGCTTCCTCCAGATTCTCTTTAGCTGTTTGTGATCCCTCAATCCTACAGCTCCGGCTGGAACAGGCATCGCTGGGCAGGCAGAAGGGGGTGGCTTGTCTCTGTTTCTTATCAGGGTACCCAACCACACCAAGCTCTGCATTGTTAACTGGTAAGAAACCACTTTGCTTCTGATTTCCAGAGCCTGTTTCCAGAGAGAGAATTCAAGGTGGAATGTGGTGGATTCTCCGACCGCCCCATACACAGCCTGAAGTGTGTGCCTGGCACCAGGTAAGGCCTTGAGGCCCTTCCAGGGTGTATTGGACATGCAGAAGGAGTTCATCCACTGGGAGAAAGCTCCTTTTCCTTCCTTGCTTCCTGACCTAGCTATGAGTACGGAGGGGAGCTGCTGGCCAGTGACGTGTAGTGCTCCTCCCAGCCCCTTGTCTTGGTGTTTGGAGAGGAGCAGTGATTGGGGTGCTCATGAGAATGGATTGCACCCTGCTGCTGCAGCCCTGCCAGCCCCAGGGGCTCTGTGTGTGTATTCACAAAGGGGCCCTCTCCTGCTGTTAGGCCAAGGGAATACACTTCCCTCTGGCTGATTCATTTCACCCCTTCAGCTCTCTCCTCCCACACGAGCCCCCAATGCTACCCTGGGGCTCTTTGCACCATCCTTAGTCTAGCACTTATGGAATATGTGTTAGAGAGCAGTGTAGGGGAGAGGGACCTGGGGGTCCTATGGACGACAGGGTGACCATGAGCCGACACTGTGCCCTTGTGGCCAAGGAGGCCAATGGCATCCTGGGGTGCATTAGAAAGGCTGTGGGTAGTAGGTCGAGAGAGGTTCTCCTTCCCCTCTACTCTGCCCTGGTGAGACCCCATCTGGAATATTGGGTCCAGTTCTGGGCCCCTCAGTTTAAGAAGGACAGGGACCTGCTGGAGAGAGTCCAGCGCAGGGCAACTGAGATGATGAAGGGAGTGGAGCATCTCCCTTATGAGGAGAGACTGAGGGAGCTGGGTCTCTATAGTTTGGAGGAGAGGAGACTGAGGGGTGACCTTATTAGTGTATATAAATATATAAAGGGGGAGTGTCCCGAGGATGGAGCCAGGCTCTTCTCAGTGGCAAACAATGATAGGACAAGGGGCAATGGGTACAAACTGGAACACAAGAGGTGCCACTTAAACTTCTTCTCAGTGAGGTGACAGAACACTGGACCAGGCTGCCCAGGGAGGTTGTGGAGTCTCCTTCTCTGGAGCCATTCAAAACCCGCCTGGACACGTTCCTGTGTAACCTTATCTGGGTGTTCCTGCTCCGGCAGGGGGATTGGGCTGGATGAGCTTTTGAGGTCCCTTCCAAGCTCTACCATACTGTGATGCTGTGAATTCAATGCCATTCCTTGGCACTGTGTTTACCCTGGTGTGAGGAGTCCTTCCAGCCCCTTCTTGCCTCCAAGCACAGGGAAAAGCCTCTGAGCACAGGAGGAGCAGCAGAGCACCTTGTCCCAGGCTCCTGAAGAGTTCTATGGGGTTCTTTTTGTTCTTTCAGCTTGCTGGTGACCAGTGGCCCACCAGACAGCTCCCTGCAGCTCTGGAAGGTGTCAGCAGAGGACTCTAGTAAGGAACAGCCACGTTTCTCAGTTGGAGTAGTTTCACAATGCAGTCTTTGCATCGAGCATCTTTAGCTTCCCCTTTTGCCTGGGTATAAAATGAGGAGAGGAGCACCAATCCCATTAGGTAACATCCTGAGTGACTGCCCTTGCATGGCAGGGGCTGGAGAAGGGCACAAGAGAAGGGTCTGTGCCAATTCTGGTGGCTTGGAAAGATGGGGACTTGCCAGCATAAACCTCCTAAGGGAGGGAGGAGATTTAGGCCTCTCACAGTGGCTTTCCACTTAGTTGTAAGCTCTTAATCATACAAACAAACCCCTTCCTTATCCAATTGGCACAGTGTTACCTTTGAAACCCCATAAAACACCTCAGTTCTCCAAGCCTCCATCTGCCTTAGAGAAAGGGTCGCTGTTGCTTTGCTACAGCAAAATTGGGAAGCAGCACATTGAGAAACACTTTGAAACCACCAGAAAGGAAGTGCAAAACGTTGTGAAAAGCTTTCTTACTCTTCCTCCTTGAAAATCAGCATCTTGCTTCACAGCTTCCCCTGTGTCTGGCTGGATTTGCCGTGGTAATCCTGGCTGGATGTATTGGCACACTGGGTTTATACTGGTGAGGGCTTTAGTTGTAATTGGCTTCCTTATTGCTTTAGTAGGTCAGTTTTAGCTTTGTGAAACAGCTTAATCTCAGGGCTTACTTGACTCCTGATGTGCTTTACAGCTGCTCTTATCTCCCAACAGATGTTATTAAACCTCTAAGTGCCATACCGACAGAAAATGGGCATCCTTGGGCTAGAATTGCAACCACAGCAGCCAGAGCCCAGTGGGTCCTGCATGGATCAACCCTGGACAGTGTCCACATTACAGAGGTGGAATCAAGGAAAAGCATCGACATGGCAGGTATTGAAGTCAGATGTCTGCTGGTGCAAAGCTTTGGGTAAAGCAAGAGGAACTGCTCGAGCAGCAAACACTTCACTGCGTGGGTGCTCGCAGACACATGCCCAGGGGTATAAAGATGTATCTGGATAGAAGTTACAGTGCTCTGGGCTGCCTCCAGCTTCTCACTGCTCCCATGACAGTGATTCCTCAGGCTTCTGCCCCAGATCTGAGGCCTGAGAGAGCACCACAGATGGTTTCAGTGCACAGAACTGGGTTAGCAGAGGGATGCTGCTGCATGCGCTGGCCCAGACAAGGGAGGTGCTGGCCTCAGACTCACATCGCTCACTGGCATCGGTTTGCTTCTGTGTGACTCTGTGATATCCTCTGGCAGGTTCAAGCCATTCCCCTTGGCCTGGCCCTCCATCCCTTGTCCCAAGCCCCTCTCCAGCTTCCCTGCATCCCCTTTAGGCACTGGAGCTGCTCTAAGGTCTCCCCTTCAGGAGCCTTCTCTTCTCCAGGCCGACCCAGCCTGGCTCCAGAGCAGAGCTGCTCCAGCCCTCGCAGCATCCCCATGGCCTCCTCTGGCCTCACTCCAACAGCTCCACATCCCTCTTGTATTGGGGACCCCAGAACTGCACACAGCGCTGCAAGTGGGGTCTCACAAGAGCAGAGGGGCAGGATCCCCTCCCTCAACCTGCTGCTCACGCTCTGGGGGTGCAGCCCAAGGACACAGTGCTTTGCAAGCCCCCCCCAGGGACAAGGCTCAGACAAATGCCCCTCACACCACCTGAGATCCTGCTCTCTTTTGCAGCCCCCAGCAGCAGCGAGGAGCTCAGTGGCCTGGCATTCCTGGACTGCAACACCTTGCTCCTGTGCTGTGCCAAGGGGCAGCTGTACCTGGGGGACGTTCGGCAGCCGCAGGCTCCCTTGGAGGCTGTGTCTGTGCCCTGGGTGCTGGGTGATGAGCACTGGTGCATGGGTGTCAGGCAGGCAGCTCCAGGCTCTGCCTCCAGCTCCCAGCCCATAGCTTGCCTCTCGAACAGAGGCCACCTCACCCTCACCGATGTAAGGAAACCCTCGGAGCCTTTGGCCTCAGCGAAGTGCAGCGTTCCCTCGCCCAGCTCTAATGCAGAGTTCCTGTGTGTGTCCTGGGCTCCTGCTCTGGAAGGCTGCCTTGCTGTCTCAGGTATGTGCTTTGGGCACAGAGCTCCTTTGCTGGAGGCTTTTCTTGAGTCATAGAATGGGTTGGGTTGAAGGGAGCTTAAAGCTGCTCCAGCTCCAACCCTTGCCATGGGCAGGGACCCCTTCCACTGGAGCAGCTTGCTCCAAGCCCCTGTGTCCAACCTGGCCTTGAGCACTGCCAGGGATGGGGCATGTACCTCTTCCTTGCACTGAAGTTGGCCAGGTCGGACCATGGGTGCCATGGTTTAGAGCGAGGTGACCCTGCCCATGGCAGGGGGGGTTGGAACTTGATGCTTGAGGTCCTTTCATAGAATCACAGAATAGTTAGGGTTGGAAAGGACCTTAAGATCATCCAGTTCCAACCCCCTGCCATGGGCAGGGACACCTCACACTAAACCATGGCACCCAAGGCTCTGTCCAACCTGGCCTTGAACACTGCCAGGGATGGAGCATTCACAACCTCCCTGGGCACCCATTCCAGTGCCTCAGCACCCTCACAGGGAAGAATTTCCTCCTTAGATCCAATCTAAACTTCCCCTGTTTCAGTTTTAACCCATTACCCCTTGTCCTATCACTGCAGTCCCTGATGAAGAGTCCAACCCGAACTATTCTATGGTTCTATAAGTTCCAGTTCCAGTGTTTCAGCACCCTCACAGGAAGAACATCTTCCTTATCTCCAACCTGACCTTCCCCTGTTTCAGTCTGAACCCATCACCCCTTGTCCTATCACTGCAGTCCCTAATGAAGAGTCCCTCCCCAGCATCCTTGCAGCCCCCTTCAGACACTGGAAGCTGCTCTGAGGTCTCCACGCAGCTTCTCTTCTCCAGGCTCAACAGCCCCAATGTTCTCAGCCTGGCTCCATACAGGAGCTGCTCCACCCTCTTACAAAGACAGGGACAGTTTGAGCTGTGTCTTTACCAATTCCACCCCACCTCAAACACCCCAGGCAGGCGGTGGCCCCTGGAGCCAGCAGACCTGGTTGCTCAATGTCCTCTACTCCTTCTTCTCCCCAGCAACCACTGGTGGAGCCTGGGTGGGTTTGGGGGGGCTCCAGCTTCCCCCCTAGGAGCACAAACACCCCAAGCCCTGTGCACACACTGCCCTGAGGGTGCCAGTGACCTCCTGGCTGCAGGGACACTGCTGATAACAGGGCCAGAGCATTGCAAAACCCACGCAGTGAATGTGGAAGCTGGGGGGGGGTTTGGCCTGCGTTCACCTCAGCAGCTGGGAGCTCAAGGCAAGCTCCTCAGAGGCTTTGGCTGCTTTGCTCACACAGGTTTTGAGGCTGAGCCTTTGGCCTGGTTTCTCCCTCAGCAGCACGGCCCCAACACCATTGATTTGTGCTGTCTCTTGTTCCTTCTCCTCAGGTTTCGATGGCACTGTGCATGTGTACGACACTGGGAACTGGGCCAGCTCCTCCAAACCAGCAGAGCCAACCTTTGTCCACCAAGGGCACACGTTTGGGGAAGAGGACAGCAATGGAGACCCTCCCCTGGTCACAGCTCACACGTGGCACCCCCAGAAACCAAGGACTTTGCTATCAGCAGCCAGCGATGGCTCCCTGAGCATCTGGGACTGGGTTCAGCCCGGAGGGACGTGTGGGTAGCTTGTACCTGGGGTGAGCTGCGAGGTGGAGGCTGCAATGGGGCCGTTTGCATGCACAGGCTGTGCTGAGCTGCATGTAGAGACCAGGACCAACTGCAGAGAGCTCTTCTGAAACAGAGACCACAGAATCCAGGTGGGCCTTGAGTATCTCCAATGTGGGAGCCTCCACAACCCCCCTGGGCAGCCTGTTCCAGTGCGCTGGCACTCTCACAGTAAAGGAGTTCTTCGTGATGTTAACGTGGAACCTTCTATGCTCCAGTTTACACCCATTGCCCCTTGTCCTATCATTGTTTGCCACTGAGAAGAGCCTGGCTCCATCCTCGGGACACTCCCCCTTTATATATTTATATGCACTAATAAGGTCACCCCTCAATCTCCTCTTCTCCAAACTATAGAGACCCAGCTCCCTCAGTCTCTCCTCATAAGGGAGATGCTCCACTCCCTTCATCATCTCAGTTGCCCTGCGCTGGACTCTCTCCAGCAGGTCCCTGTCCTTCTTGAACTGAGGGGCCCAGAACTGGACCCAATATTCCAGATGGGGTCTCACCAGGGCAGAGTAGAGGGGAAGGAGAACCTCTCTCGACCTACTAACCACAGCCTTTCTAATGCACCCCAGGATGCCATTGGCCTGCTTGGCCACAAGGGCACAGTGTCGGCTCATGGTCACCCTCCTATCCACCAGGACCCCCAGGTCCCTTTCCCCTTCACTCCTTCCCAGCAGGTCAGTCCCCAACCTGTACTGGTGCATGGGGTTCTTCTTCCCCAGATGCAAGACCCTACACTTGCCCTTGTTGAATGGGAACTCTTGGTGGTGTGAGGTTGTTCTCCTGTCTCCAACAGGCAGCGTCGTATCCTGCTTGTATCTGCTGACAGCAAACATCCTGCCACGGGTTTATCATAGCCCCCATGGCCTGCCTTGTCACACATGAGCTCTGCAGAAGCAAAGAGCCACCACAAAAGGCGTGCTTGGAAGAAACAAGCTGCTCTGTGGTATATTTAACCCCTTGTCTCCCCGCCTGCAGCACCCAGGGGAGGGCTGTGCACCCCATGGGGTGCTGGTAGAGCATCACGTGCGTGTGTGTCACGAGTAGGGTGGCCTCTGCTCAGGAAGCCACAGCCTGCAGAAGGAACAGGAACAACCCCTGCAGCCCCAGCCTGCTGCAGGCTTTGTCCTTCCCCTGCCTGAGCAAAGGCACTGGGATCTTGGGGTGCTTTTCCCCCCCAGCTGAGAGTTGAAATGGGATGGAGTTAATGGGAATTTATGGGCTTCAGGAAGCCAGGCACTGGTTCTACTCTGTTGCCAAGGTGAGGGGGGACTCTGCTCCTTATCCTGACCATGGAAACCAGCCTGTTTCAGGCAGGAGCTCCCTGCCTTGCTCTGGCACTGGGATTTGCTCCCACTGGAGCATCCAAGCTGCATCTTGCAGTGCAAAGGCTCACAGAGTAGGTGCCAGGCTGCATCCTGCCTCCCATCACCCCACATCCCCTGTCCCCCCCTGCCTGTGTCTGCAGTCGGGAGGGTGCAGAGGGCTGGGTGCTGCACTGGGTGCCTTGGGGTGAAGGCTGTGCTGGGGGAAGCCTTGGAGCTGGGAATGCGCTGTACTGACCTGCACTGCTGGGTCATGGACACGCGTGTTTGCCTGCGGGGGCTGAGGCTGCAAACCTCTGCCTGCCATTGGGTAACACAGGGAAGCTTCTCATGGGTCTTCTCCCAGCACAAACTGGGTGGGCTTGGACATTCCACTCCCAAAACGCCTGTGTTGCAGTGTGGAACTGGGGCCTGCCTGACCCTGGGGGTTGATGCTCTGGAGCCTGTGTCACCACCAGCAGTGGGAAGAAGAAAGCCTCTTTGAGCCCAAAGATGCTGAGCACTGGTGCAGCAATGCCTCCTCTCCACCCCTGGGAGGTCCCCAGCAGAACCAGTGCAGCTCTGGCCATGTCAGACTGGGGTCTTGCCAGGGGCTGGGGGGGTTCGAGCCCCAGTGAGGGGCTGCAGAGGGCTCCTGGCTTTCCAGGCTCCCTGTGTCAGGTACTGGGGCCATGGGAGCACCGTGTGCCCATGGCCTGCACTGGGATGTCCAGAGTGGGGAGGGCAGGAGGTGCTGGCCCAAGAGTGGGGCCTGGGGCAGTCCCAGTGAAGGTGCTCAGGGAGGGATCCTGGAGCTCAGGCACTCCTGGGAATCAGAACCATGGAATGGGTTGGGATGAAGGGACCTTAAAACTGATCCAGCCCCAACCCCTGCCATGGGCAGGGACCCCTTCCACTGGAGCAGCTTGCTCCAAGCCCCTGTGTCCAACCTGGCCTTGAGCACTGCCAGGGATGGGGCAGCCACAGCTTCTCTGGGCACCCTGTGCCAGCGCCTCAGCACCCTCACAGGGAAGAGCTTCACCCCAATGTCCCATCTAACTCTTCCCTCTTCCAGGATGAACCCATTACTCCTCCTCCCATCCCAGCATCCCTTGTCCCAAGCCCCTCTCCAAGTTCCCTGCAGCCCCTTTAGGCACTGGAGCTGCTCTCAGGTCTCCCCACAGCCCAGCAGAGGGGCAGGATCCCCTCCCTGCGCTGCTGCTCACGCTCTGGGGGTGCCCCCATCCCACAGGAGCGGATGTGCAGGGCTCTGCTGCTGCAGCTCCTCTCCCTACCGCAGCCCTCCCCAGCACCAGACTTCCTCTTCCTCCCTGTCCCCATTGCAGGGGGAGCCGAGGAGCAGAAGCAGCAGAGCTGAGCCTGGCTCCCTCCCCATCACAGTGATGCAGGCGGTGCAGAGGATGCAGAAGTGAACTCACAGAGGAGCAGGGCCTCAGCAACAGCGCAGTTTGTGCCCATCTAAACTTCCCCTTTCCCCCCCCCACACCCACAAATGATCTTAACCCTTCTTGTGCAGCTTGACCCTGATGTGCCAGGGAATGGAGGTGGCCAAACCGCAGCACTCGCATCTGTGGTAGGGAGGGATGATGCTCAGAGGGATGATGCCCAGGGGGATGATGCGCAGAGGGATGATGCGCAGAGGGGTGATGCGCAGAGGGATGATGCGCAGAGGGATGATGCGCAGGGGGATCTCCCCTTAACATGATGCTGGTGATGGCATTTCTCATAGAATCCCAGCCTGGTTTGGGGTGAAGGGACCTTAAATCTCCTCCATTCCCAACCCCTACCACAGGCAGGGACCCCTTCCACTGGAGCAGCTTGCTCCAAGCCCCTGTGTCCAACCTGGCCTTGAGCACTGCCAGGGATGGGGCAGCCACATCCCTGGCGCCCATCTTCTCCCCCCAAACCCATCCCAGCAGTTTTAAGCAGCAACACAAGGCCTCAAAGCAGAAGTCCCCGTCTTAAAACCACTCGAGCACCCCCTGCAAGAGCTGTTGCAGCATCAGCCTCTCCTCAACCCCTGCTGTTTTCCTTTGCTCTCACAATGTCCCTTTGGGACGTTCCACTCGGATCTTCCCTCATTGCTGCTCCCTTGACCTGTTGGCCACAATGCTGGTGATGGGCACCAGCTCCTGGGTGTATCCACCCCATAGTGCCACCCTATAGGGCACATCTACGAACTGAACCATCAACCCAATGGTCCTCAGCAGGCAGAGAGTGAATGCTGCTTGTTGATCCCCTGCAGACCCTTCTTGCCAGACAGCGTGTGGCCATCCAAAATCATTCCCTTTGGGATGCCCAAACCTTCATCCCCTCCTTGGGTCTTGTGGCTGCATCTGCTGGGGGATGCTTGGATGCAGGGCAGTGATGAGGGGATCCATGCCTTGCCCTGTGCTCACCCTGGCAGGGAGCATGGGCTGGGGTATTGATTCCTCACCCCTCATTTCAGGTGTTAGAGCAAGCAGGGTGCTGGGAGACACCCCAGTGGGCACCCTATAGGGATCTATAGGGATGCATGGATCTGCATGGCTCCAACATGGACACACACGTGGGCACCGGTGTGAGCTGAGGCCAGGAGCCAGCTGGTGTTTGCCCACCACATCTGGAACGGGGATGTGCCATGAAGCTCGATGGCCAAAGGCTCCTATGGGATAAGGAGCTTGGAAGGGAAGCTGGGGTTGATCCCAGGGACCAGGGACCAGGCAGGGGTGTCCCAGCACCGCCATCCAGGGAGGTGACCGGCACAGGGATGCTGGGAACACCAAGGCTGGAGCTGGGATGCTGCTGGAGGCTCACACACACCTTAATGCAGGAGGGAATGGATTGCCTAGAGAGAGACTGCAGCTGGGGAGAGGAACAGGGGGGAAGATGCTGAGAGAGCGGGGCTGGGGCAGCCTGGAGAGGAGAACCTGGGTGGGAGCAATCCCAGGCACAGCTCCAGGCTGGGCAGAGAAGAGATTCAGAGCAGCCCAAGGAGAAGGACTTGGGGGTGCTGGGCAATGAGAAAATGAACATGAGCCGGCTTCAGTGTGCGCTTGAGCCCAGAAAGCAACCGTATCCTGGGCTGCATCAGAAGGAGCGTGACCAGCAGGGCGAAGGAGGTGATCCTGCCCCTCTGCTCTGCTCTGGTGAGACCTCACCTGGAGCACTGTGTGCAGTTCTGGGGTCCTCAACATAAGGACATGGAGCTGTTGGAACAAGTCCAGAGGAGGCCACGAGGATGCTCAGGGGCTGGAGCAGCTCCTGTATGGAGCCAGGCTGAGAACATTGGGGCTGTTGAGCCTGGAGAAGAGAAGCTGCGTGGAGACCTCAGAGCAGCTTCCAGTGTCTGAAGGGGGCCTATAGGGATGCTGGAGAGGGACTCTTCATCAGGGACTGCAGTGATAGGACAAGGGGTGATGGGTTCAGACTGAAACAGGGGAAGTTCAGGTTGGAGATAAGGAGGAAATTCTTCCCTGTGAGGGTGCTGAGGCACTGGAATGGGTGCCCAGGGAGGTTGTGAATGCTCCATCCCTGGCAGTGTTCAAGGCCAGGTTGGACAGAGCCTTGGGTGCCATGGTTTAGTGTGAGGTGTCCCTGCCCATGGCAGGGGGTTGGAACTGGATGATCTTAAGGTCCTTTCCAACCCTAACTATCCTATGATTCTAAGACTCCTGAAGGGGAGACCTTAGAGCAGCTCCAGTGCCTAAAGGGGCTGCAGGGAAGCTGGAGAGGGGCTTGGGACAAGGGCCTGTAGGGCCAGGCCAAGGGGAATGGCTTGAACCTGCCCGAGGGGAGACTGAGCTGAGCTCTTAGGGAGGATGCTGAGGCGCCATCACCTCCTCTGTGTTCCAGGTGCTCGGACACCCCGGGCCTGCTCCACGTCCCCCGTCCCGAGCCAAGAGACGCGTCCAGGCGCCGGGACTGGTTCTTTATTCTCTTCCTTTTGTCCTTCTGAGTTTAATAAACTAGAATAATTTATTTGACAGACACAGAAACATCACGGGGGGGGGGGGGTGACCCAGGACAGTACAAAGGAACCACTTACAAAAGAAGTACCACGCTGCCCATCAGCTTTACCCCATAACGGGGATGGGGGGGGGAGCGCATCATCATCCCCCCCACATCCAGAGGGATGGAGCCATCCCCATGGATCGCTCTCCGATGCCAACGCTGGCCCCAACGGCGCGATAAATAATGGGAATGGTCTCTTGGGTGTGATGGGAGACCCAAGACCCCGGTGAGGGTCCATGGGGTGGGATGGGTGCTGGATGGGCACGAGCACCCGGTGACACACTGGTTAAGGTGGCAAATGCTGTGTGCCCCTTCCCTCCCCATCCCCTAATAGGTGCTTGACCCCATGCAGGCACAGACAGGGGGGAAACATGGACCAGGGGAGCTTGGCAGCTTGGGAATGGGGGAACCATCCCCAGTGGAACGACCCTGCTGGGGCTCAGAAGGGGCATTTGCAGCCTCTCCCGGTGCGGGCATCGCGTGGCTGATGGCATGGATCCATGTGGGATGCGCTTCCCTGCCCTGGCAACCCACAGCTCCCAGCTGCATCCCTCCAGGGAGGCTGCACTGGTGTAAATCCCACTGGAGCTGATGACCCCCCCCACCCGGGGCTGGCTCCTTTAGGAGGCTTTTGGGATAAGACCCATCCTGCTGCCTCCTTTTGGGGCAAAGCCAGGCTGGTGCATCCCACATGCAGCAGGGCCAGATAGGAGGGGACACCCCAAGTGTGTGGGTGCCCTTTCCCATGAGCAGGCTGCCTAGAAAAGACCCGACCCCCCCCCCCTCCCCAATCTATTGCACCCCCCACCCCATCCTCCCCATTACAAACTGGTGTTGAGACTGGACTTGGATAGAAAACACATAAAAGAGGCAGCTCATAGGAAAGGGGACACGGGGATGGATGGATGGATGGATGGGGAAAAGGGGGTGCCAATGGAAGCGGTGCAGCCCCCCCCAGTGCTTCCAGTACCCCTCCGGCCGTGCCCTGCAGTGGCTTTGGCAGCTGCATGAAGTGACAACACCAGTGGCACAGCTGGAGGGTTATAATTGCTGTGACCAGCGGGCGAAGCCGGAGCCTCCGGTACAGGTAGAAACCAAACTCCATCATCATACAAAAGGAGAAGCAGCCGGATGTGCCCCCCCGGCGGCGGCAGCGGGGACACGGGTTGGGGGGGGGCTTATCTGTCATTGAGCTGCGGGGAGTTGGTGCGCTCCTCCTCGTCCTCCTTGTCGTCCTTCATGCCCTTGAGTCGCTGGCGGGCGAAGTCCTCGAAGACGATGTCGTCGTCGCTAGGGGGGGACAGGAGGGAGAGGGGATGTGATGGGGGACGTGGGGGGGAGATGGGGTCGGGGATGGCTCCTGCTGTGCTGGGTGGGTGCAGCTGGGGGGGGTTTAACCTTTGTCCCTCAGCAAAGAACCTTGGGTCTCAAAGGGTTGTCGTAGAATGATGGAATGGGTTGGGGTGGAAGGGGCTTAAAGATCAGAGAACCATGGAATGGGTTGGAAGGGTCTGATAGATCATAGAACCATGGAATGGGTTGGAAGGGTCTTAAAGATCATAGAACCATGGAATGGGTTGGGTTGGAAGGGTCTTAAAGATCATAGAACCATGGAATGGGTTGGGTTGGAAGGATCTTAAGGATCACAGAACCATGGAATGGGTTGGGTTGGAAGGGTCTTAAAGATCACAGAACTATGGAATGGGTTGGGTTGGAAGGGTCTTAAAGATCATAGAACCATGGAATGGGTTGGGTTGGAAGGCTAAAACAAAAGGGCTTAAGATCAAGAACCATGGAATGGGTAACAACAAAACCAAATGGGTTGGAAGGGCTTAAAGATCATAGAACCATGGAATGGGTTGGGTTGGAAGGGCTTAAAGATCAAGAACCATGGAATGGGTTGGGTTGGAAGGGTCTTAAAGATCATAGAACCATGGAATGGGTTGGGTTGGAAGGGTCTTAAAGATCAAGAACCATGGAATGGGTTGGGTTGGAAGGGTCTTAAAGATCATAGAACCATGGAATGGGTTGGGTTGGAAGGGTCTTAAAGATCATAGAACCATGGAATGGGTTGGGTTGGAAGGGTCTTAAAGATCATAGAACCATGGAATGGGTTGGGTTGGAAGGGTCTTAAAGATCATAGAACCATGGAATGGGTTGGGTTGGAAGGGTCTTAAAGATCTTAGAACCATGGAATGGGTTGGGTTGGACGGGTCTTATAGATCATAGAACCATGGAATGGATTGGGTTGGAAGGGTCTTAAAGATCATAGAACCATGGAAGGGGTTGGGTTGGAAGGGTCTTAAAGATCATAGAACCATGGAATGGGTTGGGTTGGAAGGGTCTTAAAGATCATAGAACCATGGAATGGGTTGGGTTGGAAGGGTCTTAAAGATCATAGAACCATGGAATGGGTTGGGTTGGAAGGGTCTTAAAGATCTTAGAACCATGGAATGGGTTGGGTTGGACGGGTCTTATAGATCATAGAACCATGGAATGGATTGGGTTGGAAGGGTCTTAAAGATCATAGAACCATGGAAGGGGTTGGGTTGGAAGGGTCTTAAAGATCATAGAACCATGGAATGGGTTGGGTTGGAAGGGTCTTAAAGATCATAGAACCATGGAATGGGTTGTGGAAGGTCTTAAGTCAAATAGAACCATGGAATGGGTTGGGTTGGAAGGGTCTTGAAGATCATAGAACCATGGAATGGGTTGGGTTGGAAGGGTCTTAAAGATCATAGAACCATGGAATGGGTTGGGTTGGAAGGGTCTTGAAGATCAGAGAACCATGGAATGGGTTGGGGTGGAAGGGTCTTGAAGATCAGAGAACCATGGAATGGGTTGGGGTGGAAGGGGCTTAAAGATCAGAGAACCATGGAATGGGTTGGAAGGATCTTAAAGATCAGAGAACCATGGAATGGGTTGGGTTGGAAGGGTCTTGAAGATCAGAGAACCATGGAATGGGTTGGGTTGGAAGGGTCTTGAAGATCAGAGAACCATGGAATGGGTTGGGGTGGAAGGGGCTTAAAGATCATAGAACCATGGAATGGGTTGGGTTGGAAGGGTCTTATAGATCATAGAACCATGGAATGGGTTGGGTTGGAAGGGTCTTAAAGATTACAGAACCATGGAATGGGTTGGGTTGGAAGGGTCTTAAAGATCAGAGAACCATGGAATGGGTTGGGGTGGAAGGGGCTTAAAGATCAGAGAACCATGGAATGGGTTGGAAGGATCTTAAAGATCAGAGAACCATGGAATGGGTTGGGTTGGAAGGATCTTGCAGATCACAGAACTACGGAATGGGTTGGGTTGGAAGGGTCTTAAAGATCAGAGAACCATGGAATGGGTTGGGTTGGAAGGGCCTTAAAGATCATACAATGATTTGGGTTGGAAGGGTCCTTAAAGACTGTAGACTCATGGAATGGCTTGGAAGGGTCCTTAAAGATCATAGAATGGTTTGGGTTGGAAGGGTCCTTAAAGATCATGGAATTTTGGAATGGGTAGGGTTGGAAGGGGCCTTAAAGATCATATCAAATAGGTTGGGTTGGAAAGGTACTTCAAGGTCATAGAACCATGGAATGGATTGGAAGGGTCTGAAAGATCATACAGTGGGGTGAGTTGGAAGGGTCCTTAAAGCTCATAGAATCAGGGAATGGGTTGGAAGGGTCCTTAAAGATCATAGAATGGATTGGGTTGGAAGGGTACTTAAAGATCATTGGATTGGAAGGGTCCAAAAAGATTACAAAATCATGGAATGGGTTGGATGGGGCCTTAAAGATCATGGAATCATGGAAGAGTTTGGGTTGGAAAGGTCCTTAAAGATCATAGAATGATCTGGGTTGGAAGGGCCTTAAAGCTCATCTATTTCCAGCATCTGGAACGCGCACCTCCATCCCCAGGAACACCATGGGGACACCATGGGGACACCACATGGACACCATAGGGACATCCCCCCTCACCCCAACACACAACCCGGCGGGTGCTTCCTTACTGTGGTTTCTCCTGGGGTGTTTGGAAGCCATGCAAGGAGATGGCAAAGGAGAGAAGAGAGATGGGCACAACAAGCGTGGTGGGTTACGTGCATGGGGTTAGTCACCATGGCATGGGGTTAGTGGGTTAGGGGGTCCCATGAGACCTCTACAAACCCTTCCCCTTCCCACACAGACCCCACATTGAGTGGAAAACGATGGGTTTTGTGCCTCTTACTTTGTGTCCAGCTCTATCAGGTTCGTATCTATGGGGGCTTCGTTCTCTGGAACTGAACAGAGGGATGGCACAGGCTCAGTCAATGCACACAACAGGATCTTCACCATTGTCCCATTGGATGGGTGAGACCCACCACTGGTGTTTGGCAGGACCAGCGTGATGGGGACACCCCAAGGACATGCTGCTTGGTCCATAGGTTACTCAACAGGAGGTGGAAACCTCCATCAACCCCGATAGGGGAGTGGGATGTTTCCCTTTCCCCCCATTCCATCCCATCCCATCCCATCCCATCCCATCCCATCCCATCCCATCCCATCCCATCCCATCCCATGGAGGTCCTGCCCCGCACATGGAGCTGGCTGGTGCCCACTCACCATCCCGATGTGCTGGTTCCTCCTTGGGTTTGGGATGCATCAGGGTGAAGGGCAGCTCCACCGCGACGTCACTGCAAGAGATGGGGGCAGAGCTGGGGTGGGAGCAGCAGCATCACCCCCATCCCCACTGCTGGAGACACCAACAGGGAGAAACCCTGTAGTACCCTCAGTGTAACCCCTTTAGAGCCACCACGCTCCTTGCTTCAGCTTGACCCATGGTTGGGATCAGCACAAAGCCCCCCCGGGACAGTGGTTGGGCACAAGGAGGACACTGGGTGGCCCAAATCTGCTGTTCAGCAGCTTAGAACCTGCTGAGGATCCAGATCCTCTGGGAATAGGCTGCATGTCTGTGAGCAGCAGCGGGGTCTGGGCACCTCTGGTGCCATGGGACCATTAAAGCTCATGGAATGGGTTGGGTTGGAAGGGACCTTAAAGCTCATGGAATGGGTTGGGTTGGAAGGGACCTTAAAGCTCATGGAATGGGTTGGGTTGGAAGGGACCTTAAAGCTCATGGAATGGGTTGGGTTGGAAGGGACCTTAAAGCTCATGGAATGGGTTGGGTTGGAAGGGTCCTTAAAGCTCATGGAATGGGTTGGGTTGGAAGGGACCTTAAAGCTCATGGAATGGGTTGGGTTGGAAGGGACCTTAAAGCTCATGGAATGGGTTGGGTTGGAAGGGTCCTTAAAGCTCATGGAATGGGTTGGGTTGGAAGGGACCTTAAAGCTCATGGAATGGGTTGGGTTGGAAGGGACCTTAAAGCTCATGGAATGGGTTGGGTTGGAAGGGACCTTAAAGCTCATGGAATGGGTTGGGTTGGAAGGGACCTTAAAGCTCATGGAATGGGTTGGGTTGGAAGGGACCTTAAAGCTCATAGAATGGGTTGGGTTGGAAGGGACCTTAAAGCTCATGAAATAGCTTGGAAGGGACCTTAAAGCTCATGGAATGGGTTGGGTTGGAAGGGACCTTAAAGCTCATAGAATGGGTTGGGTTGGAAGGGACCTTAAAGCTCATGAAATAGCTTGGAAGGGACCTTAAAGCTCATGGAATGGGGTTGGGTTGGAAGGGTCCTTAAAGCTCATGGAATGGGTTGGGTTGGAAGGGACCTTAAAGCTCATAGACTCCTGGAATGGTTCACTCAGCATGGTGATGGTGGGAGAGGCTGAACATGGCCCTGAGCTCCTCCAGGGATGGGGTTGGGTGGCCTCAGCATCCCTGGCTATGCACCAGGAACCATGGTCCCCACATACCCCATGTTAACGGGACCAGTGTGAGGATGGAGACCAGGAAATCCCTGGAGACTCCTCCCCACAGCCCATTGATGCTCAGCCCCAAGGAGCCACCTTGGTGCTCTCCTCACCCCTGGGTCCTTCTCACACCACCTCCACTGCCCTGACCCAGGGTTGGGGGGATGAAGGATGAGACCCTCATCACCATCCCCAGCCCCACAACTCCTCACCCCACCAGCAGCCCCATCTCTGGTGCTTGGCTTTGGGTGAGTCGTGGCCCCAAGAGCATCCTTTAGATGAGTGTGGGGTGAAGGTAGCAGCGAAGGGGACCAAGGGGGTGGATTTGGGGTGCAATGGGGGGTGCAGGGGTGGGTTGGGGCATTACCTGGAGGCGAGGTCTCCCAGCAGCCTGGTGTGGGTTAAAGGAGACAACATGTTAGTCATCATCCCATCACAGACACGCAACCACCCCACCAAGCATGTCCCACCATGTGTGTCCCCATCACGCTGCTGAGTCCCAGCAGAACCTTGGGGGTACCAGCTCAGGGGGGTCCCCATCACTCACCCTCCTCGTGACACCACCAGCTTCACCTTCACCTTGTAGGAGACAATAATGCCCAGGATCTCCTTGTTGGCTCCATCTCTTAACCTGGAGGAAGGGGCGGGTGGGCATCAGTGAAGGGATGTCCATAGGGACCAACCCCTGCATCCTCCTCTAGGTCCCCCCATAGGGTCTCCTGCACCCCAAGCATCCCCCCTGGAGCAGGGCCTGGTCCTGCCCCAGCAGTGCCAATGGGAGCATAGCCCTAGGGGGGTCATGGTGGGCTCACAGGGTGCTGGAGGCCAGGTTGGTGTCCTCGTGCTTGAGCTTCCCATCCAGCGCCAGGCCCCGCTTCTCCCGGTTGTTGGCCAGGAACGGGGTCAGGGTGTAGACCTTGCAGAACGTCGAGCTCGGGGCCACCATGTCACTGGGGGTGATGGACGCCATCAGACAGAGGCTTCCCCACCTCTGATAACCCCCATGGGCCACCCTGGACATCCCATCCCAGCCTGGGGAACATCCCTGCCATAGGTTCAGTCTGGAGGTCATCTCCAGCCCAGACCCATCCTAGAGACATCTCCATCCCAAACCCATCCTAGAGGACATCTCCATCCCAGACCCACCCTAGAGGATGTCTCCATCCCAGACTCATCCTAGAGGACATCTCCACCCCAAACCCATCCTAGAGGACATCTCCATCCCAACGCATCCTAGAGGACGTCTCCATCCCAGACCCATCCTAGAGGACATCTCCATCCCAAACCCATCCTAGAGGACATCTCCATCCCAAACCCATCCTAGAGGACATCTCCATCCCAAACCCATCCTAGAGGACATCTCCATCCCAAACCCATCCTAGAGGACATCTCCATCCCAAACCCATCCTAGAGGACATCTCCACCCCAAACCCACCCTAGAGGACATCTCCATCCCAACCCATCCTAGATGACATCTCCATCCCAAACCCATCCTAGAGGACATCTCCATCCCAAACCATCCTAGAGGACATCTCCATCCCAAACCCATCCTAGAGGACATCTCCATCCCAACCCATCCTAGATGACATCTCCATCCCAAACCCATCCTAGAGGTCTTCTCCATCCCAACCCAAGAACCAGTCCAGACATCTCCATCCCAACTCCATCCCAGCCCCAGACATCTCCATCCCAACCCAAGAACCAGTCCAGACGTCTCCATCCCAACTCCATCCCAGCCCCAGACATCTCCATCCCATCCCAACCCCAGCCATCTCCATCCCAGACCCATCTCAGATATCCCCACCCCAGCCTTGTGAACCTCCATCCCAACCAAACACCTATCCCAGACATTTCCATCCCAGCCTGGTGAACATCTCCATCCCAACCCAAGACCCATCCCAGACACCTCCATCCCAACCCCACATCTCCACCCCAGGCCCATTGTAGAGGACATCTCCATCCCAGACCCAGCCCAAACATCTCCATCCCAGTCTTGAGAACATCTCCATGCCAACCAAACGCCTATCCCAGACATCTCCATCCCAGCCTGGGGAACATCTCTCTCCCAACCCATCCCAGACATCTCCACCCTAGTGTGGTGAACATCCTTACCCCAACCCCAAATTCAGCCCAGACGTCTCCATCCCAAGCCCATCCTAGAGGACATCTCCATCCCACCTCCATCCCAACCCCAAACACCTCTCCCTGCCCCATCCCAGAGCCCATCTCCACCCAGGAGGCCACAGACGGTGACATCCCCAAGGCACCATCAACAGGGGGGGTTCCACCTCCCTGCTCCTCCCACCAGGACCTGCTCGCTGAATGCAACATCCCACTGGTGCTGCACTGGAGCAGGAGACCTCCCGCGCTCCTGCAGGGCTCCATGAGGTCCCTCATGCTGTCCCCAAGCAGCAAGTACTCACTCCGCGTCCTCCACAGCCACCGGGCACTTGTACTGGGCGGTGTTGAAGAGGCAGATGTCCGCGTACTGGCGCACTGGGGTGAGAGATGGAGCCATGGGGGTCAAGGAGGACCCCAATGGGGTCGGGGACAGCAGCAGGGATGGACACATCCATGCTCCTTACCTGAGATCTTGATCTTCTTCACTGTCTTGTTGGTGTTGTTGGTGACGTGGACGTTGACGCTGATGGGCTCCCCATGGTAGTAGATCTACAGAGGGGCGAAGGGAGGACAAGGAGGTCTCCATCACCCCTTGGGCCACCCCCCAGTGTCCCCCCATCAGCTCCTCACCCACCTCCTTGTCCAGGGAGGCCTCGAGGTGCAGGGGTTTGTCGGACATTAGGAACTGCCGCGTGGTCTCTGCCATGGGCTGGGGACCGGGGCGCTCCGGTGCGTACTGCACCTTCCGGATGACCAAGCGCACCGAGTTCCTATGGGATGGCGACAGCAGAGCCCATGGGGTCTCGCTTGACCCCATTTAGGTCAGACCCTTGTTTAGGGCAGGAGGAGGATGCTGCGAGGGGCAGCTCCGTGGTCGGTCCAAGCAGGGTCTTTCACACTGGTGGATGTCTCCATCCCAGCCCCAAGATCAGCTCTGATCCATCCCTACTCTGGGAAGCATCTTTATCCCAGCTACATCCCAAGGAACACCTCTGTCTTGGGGAGCATCTCCATCCCAATCCCAGCCTGGAGAACATCTCCATCCCAGCTTCACCCTGGTGAGCATCATCATTGAGGACATCTCCATTCCAACCACAGCCTAAGGGACTTCATTCCAGCTCCAGCCCCAGCACTGATCTCTCCATCCCAGGCCCAGACTGGTGAACATCATCCCAACCCCAGGCCCAGCACACCAGACATTTCTGTCCCTTCCCCATCCTGGAGTTCACCTCCATCCCATCCCCATCCTGGAGTTCACCTCCATCCCAACCCCATCCTGGAGTTCACCTCCATCCCATCCCCATCCTGGAGTTCACCTCCATCCCAACCCCATCCTGGAGTTCACCTCCATCCCAACCCCATCCTGGAGTTCACCTCCATCCTATCCCTATCCTGGAGTTCACCTCCATCCCATCCCCATCCTGGACTTCACCTCCATCCCATCCCCATCCTGGAGTTCACCTCCATCCCATCCCCATCCTGGATTCACCTCCATCCCATCCCCATCCTGGATTCACCCCCATCCATCCCCATCCATCACCTCCATCCCATCCCCATCTTTCACCTCCATCCCATCCCCATCCTATTCACCTCCATCCCATCCCATCCTGGAGTTCACCTCCATCCCATCCCCATCCTGAGTTCACCTCCATCCCATCCCCACCTATCACCTCCATCCCATCCCCATCCTACTTCACCTCCATCCCATCCCCATCCTGGAGTTCACCTCCATCCCATCCCCATCATTCACCTCCATCCCATCCCCATCCTGGATTCACCTCCATCCCATCCCCATCCTGGAGTTCACCTCCATCCCATCCCCATCCTGGAGTTCACCTCCATCCCATCCCCACCCTGGAGTTCACCTCCATCCCATCCCCATCCTGGACTTCACCTCCATCCCATCCCCATCCTGGACTTCACCTCCATCCCATCCCCATCCTGGAGTTCACCTCCATCCCATCCCCATCCTGGAGTTCACCTCCATCCCATCCCCATCCTGGAGTTCACCTCCATCCCATCCCCATCCTGGAGTTCACCTCCATCCCATCCCCATCCTGGAGTTCACCTCCATCCCATCCCCATCCTGGAGTTCACCTCCATCCCATCCCCATCCTGGAGTTCACCTCCATCCCATCCCCATCCTGGAGTTCACCTCCATCCCATCCCCATCCTGGAGTTCACCTCCATCCCATCCCCATCCTGGAGTTCACCTCCATCCCATCCCCATCCTGGAGTTCACCTCCATCCCATCCCCATCCTGGAGTTCACCTCCATCCCATCCCCATCCTGGAGTTCACCTCCATCCCATCCCCACCTGGAGTTCACCTCCATCCCATCCCCATCCTGGAGTTCACCTCCATCCCATCCCCATCCTGACACCCACCACCACACCCCACCACACCCCACCCACCCATCCTGGAGTTCACCTCCATCCATCTCCATCCTGGAGTTCACCTCCATCCCATCCCCATCCTGGAGTCCACCTCCATCCCATCCCTATCCTGGAGTTCACCTCCATCCCATCCCCATCCTGGAGTTCACCTCCATCCCATCCCCATCCTGGAGTTCACCTCCATCCCATCCCCATCCTGGAGTTCACCTCCATCCCATCCCCATTGTGGAGTTCACCCCCATCCCATCCCCATCCTGGAGTTCACCTCCATCCCATCCCCATCTCACTCACTGTGGGTACCAACCCATGGTGCCCCTTCCCCACTGGGCACATCCCTGGCCAGCCCCTTGGCAATGGGGCTCGATGGATCCTCTCCACTCACCTCTTGTGGATCTTCTCCTCCAGGTTCTCGGCACAGAAAGCTTTGACCTCATAGTCCACACCACAGGCCTGGGGACAAGGAGGGGGCAGAGGAGGCAGAGAAACCCCTTTGCACCCCCATAGGAGGTGACCCCAACCAATGTCTGGTCACCATGGACAAGGATGGGGGGACTTTACCTTCCCCGTGTCCTCGGGGCCTGGCTGCAGCGTGACGGAGCAGGGCAGGTTGGGGGGGATCTGGAGGAGAAAGAGGGTTAGAAACAGGGATGGGACCCTCAAACCCAAACCAGCTTTTAGCTCTGGAGACCCAAGAGAACATCTCATGGACATGGAGCAAGTCCAGAGGAGGCCACGAGGATGCTCAGGGGCTGGAGCAGCTCCTGTATGGAGCCAGGCTGAGAACATTGGGGCTGTTGAGCCTGGAGAAGAGAAGCTGCGTGGAGACCTCAGAGCAGCTTCCAGTGTCTGAAGGGGGCCTATAAGGATGCTGGGGATGGACTCTTCATCAGGGACTGCAGTGATAGGACAAGGAGTGATGGGTTCAGACTGGAACAGGGGAAGTTTAGATTGGAGATAAGGAGGGAATTCTTCCCTGTGAGGGTGCTGAGGCACTGGAATGGGTTGCCCAGGGAGGTTGTGAATGCTCCATCCCTGGCAGTGCTCAAGGCCAGGTTGGACACAGGGGCTTGGAGCAAGCTGCTCCAGTGGAAGGGGTCCCTGCCCGTGGCAGGGGTTGGAGCTGGATGGGCTTTAAGGTGCCGTGGTCCCACCTCGAAGGTGAAGGGGTACGCGTGCTCGCCCAGCTTCTTGATGAGCCGCTCCTGCAGCCGTGTCAGGGGCTTCTTCTCCTCGGGCAGGGGGGGGAAGGCCTGAGCGTTGGCCACGAACAGGTCCTTGCGGAACGTGAGCCCCAGCACGTCCAGGTCCTCGCGCCCATAGCGGAAGGCGCAGGTCAGCGTCACGAACACTGCGGGGGGACAAGGGTGCGCGTTGGGTGGCATCGTGGTGGGGTGGCATCATGGTATGGTTCCATCATGGCATGGTGGCATCATGGCATGGTTCCATCACGGCATGGTTCCATCATCATGGCATCACAGCATGGTGACATCATGGTGTGGTGAAATCATGGCATGGTTCCATCATGGCATGGTTCCATCATGGCATGGTTCCATCATGACATTACAACATGGTGACATCGTGTTGTGGTGACATCATGGTGTGGTGACATCATGTCATGGTTCCATCATGGCATGGTTGTATCATGGCATCACAGCATGGTGACATCATGACATGGTTCCATCATGGCATGGTTCCATCATGGCATGGTTCCATCATCATGGCATCACAGCATGGTGACATCATGACATGGTTCCATCATGGCATGGTTCCATCATGGCATGGTTCCATCATGGCATTACAACATGGTGACATCATGACATGGTTCCATCATCATGGCATCACAGCATGGTGACATCATGACATGGTTCCATCATGGCATGGTTCCATCATGGCATTACAACATGGTGAGATCATGGTGTGATGACATCATGCCATGGTTCCATCATGGTATCACAGCATGGTTCCATCATGACATGGTTCCATCATGGCATGGTTCCATCATGGCATGGTTCCATCATCATGGCATCACAGCATGGTGACATCATGACAGTGTTCCATCATGGCATGGTTCCATCATGGCATTACAACATGGTGACATTATGGTGTGATGACATCATGCCATGGTTCCATCATGGTATCACAGCATGGTTCCATCATGACATGGTTCCATCATGGCATGGTTCCATCATGGCATTACAGCATGGTGACATTATGGTGTGGTGGCATCATGGCAACACAACATGGTTCCATCATGGCATAGTTCTATCATGGCATCACAACATGGTGACATCATGGCATGGTGGCATCATGGCAACAGAGCATGGTTCCGTCATGGCATGGTTCCGTCATGGCATGGTTCCATCATGGCATTACAACATGGTGACATCGTGTTGTGGCGACATCATGCCATGGTTGTATCATGGCATCACAGCATGGTGACATCATGGTGTGGTGACATCATGGCATGGTTGTACCATGGCATGGTTGTATCATGGCATCATGGCATGGTTCCATCATGGTGTGGTGACATCATGTCATGGTTGTATCGTGGCATCACAGCATGGTGACATCATGGTGTGGTGACATCATGGTATGGTGGCATCATGGCATGGTGGCATCATGGCATCACAGCATGGTGGCATCATGGCATGGTTCCATCATGGCATGGGTACATCATGGCATCACAGCATGGTGACATCATGGTGTGGTGACATCATGGCATGGCTGTATCATGGCATGGTGGCATCACAGCATGGTGATATCATGGTGTGGTGGCATCATGGTGTGGTGGCATAATGTCATGGTGACATCATGTCATGATGACATCATGGTGTGGTGACATCACGGCATCACAGCACAGCGATATCATGGTGTGGTGGTATCACGGCACGATGGCATTGTGGTATGATTGTATCATGGTGTGGTGGCATCACAGCATGACACCATGGCATCATGGGATCATGGCACGGTGGCATCACGGCATGGTTGTATCATGGTGCAATAGCATCATGGCATCACAACATGGGGGCATCAAGGTGTGGTGGTCCCATGGTGTGGCAACACCATGGCTTAATGGTGTTGTGGTGGGGTGGTCTAATGGCATAGCTGCATCACAGTATGGTGACACAATGGCATCATGGCATGGTGGCATCACAGCACCATGGTGTGGGGGTATCACTGCATCACCATGGTGACACCATGGCATGGTGGCATCACGGCACAATGATATTATGGTGCAGGGGTATCACTGCATCACCATGGTGACACCATGGCACGGTGGCATCACGGCACAATGACAGTATGGTGTGGGGGTATCACTGCATCACCATAGTGACACCATGGCATGGTGGCATCACGGCACAGTGACAGTATGGTGTGGGGGTATCACTGCATCACCATGGTGACACCATGGCACGGTGGCATCACTGCACAATGATATTATGGTGTGGGGGTATCACTGCATCACCATGGTGACACCATGGCATGGTGGCATCACTGCACAATGACAGTATGGTGTGGGGGTATCACTGCATCACCATGGTGACACCATGGCATGGTGGCATCACTGCACAATGACAGTATGGTGTGGGGGTATCACTGCATCACCATGGTGACACCATGGCATGGTGGCATCACTGCACAATGACAGTATGGTGTGGGGGTATCACTGCATCACCATGGTGACACCATGGCATGGTGGCATCACTGCACAATGACAGTATGGTGTGGGGGTATCACTGCATCACCATGGTGACACCATGGCATGGTGGCATCACTGCACAATGACAGTATGGTGTGGGGGTATCACTGCATCACCATGGTGACACCATGGCATGGTGGCATCACTGCACAATGACAGTATGGTGTGGGGGTATCACTGCATCACCATGGTGACACCATGGCATGGTGGCATCACTGCACAATGACAGTATGGTGTGGGGGTATCACTGCATCACCATGGTGACACCATGGCATGGTGGCATCACTGCACAATGACAGTATGGTGTGGGGGTATCACTGCATCACCATGGTGACACCATGGCATGGTGGCATCACTGCACAATGACAGTATGGTGTGGGGGTATCACTGCATCACCATGGTGACACCATGGCATGGTGGCATCACTGCACAATGACAGTATGGTGTGGGGGTATCACTGCATCACCATGGTGACACCATGGCATGGTGGCATCACTGCACAATGACAGTATGGTGTGGGGGTATCACTGCATCACCATGGTGACACCATGGCATGGTGGCATCACTGCACAATGACAGTATGGTGTGGGGGTATCACTGCATCACCATGGTGACACCATGGCATGGTGGCATCACTGCACAATGATATTATGGCGTGGGGGTATCACTGCATCACCATGGTGACACCATGGCTTGGTGGCATCACGGCACAATGACATTATGGTGTGGGGGTATCACTGCATCACCATGGTGACACCATGGCACGGTGGCATCACTGCACAATGATATTATGGCGTGGGGGTATCACTGCATCACCATGGTGACACCATGGCACGGTGGCATCACTGCAAGGTGACACCATGGCGTGATGGTACCATGGTGTAGCGCCACCATGGCTCATCCCACAAGCACTGGGATGCACTGGCAGCTCCCAGGATGCTCTATGGAGACAGGGTTGCACCCAGGGACCACCCACAAACACCTTGGGGTGCCCACCATAAGCCCCCACCCCTGCAGGACCGGGTACCCCCCATGGGGACCAGGGGGGTGCAAAATGCACCTGAGGACCCAGAGATGCCACCACCCCTGAGGGACCCTGGGTACCCGTTACCTTTCCTCTCCTTCAGGTACTCGGGGTCCACCAGCACCACCCCATCTGCAAGGGAAGAGGGCAGCATCAGGACGTGCCAATGGGGACAGGAGGGGACACGGCTCGAGGTGTCCCCCCTTTATAGAGGCATCACCCCAGAGCTGCATCCAGGGCTGCGTTATGGGGACATCTCCTGGGGGGGTTCCTTCCCTCCCACCCAACAGAGCCCACCCCAATGTGGCCCCATCCCCACGTACCCACGGGGTCCACCACGTCGATGTGGTCCACGAAGTCCCTCTTGCCCAGGTAGACGGTGAGCTGCAGGAGGAACGTGGGGACATGGATGCAGGGGGTCTCCTGGGGTCCCCCTATCTGGTCACCACCCCCTGGGTCCATCCCATCACCCCATGTGCTCCCACTGGAATACGCCATGGGATACTGGGAATGATGGAGAGGGGACGCCAGCTCCAAGCCCTGGTGCCAGCCCCCATCCTGCCGTGCCTCAGTTTCCCTTCATGATGCTCAGGGCATCTTTGGGGTGGGAGATGGACCCATGGATGCGCCCATGGGATGTGGGATGGGACCACCCGGGAAGCACCCACCCCCCCCCGGCTTTCCCAGCATCCCACTCACCTTCCCGTTGGGACTGGCTTTCTTGAACACCCTGCAAAGCAAGGAGGGGGGGGGTCAGTGGGTGGGACAAGGGGCACCCATGGGTGCTGTGGAATGGGACCTGGCCCCATCACAACCGGCTCCAGCAGCAGCAGATTACCCTGATGCGCCCTGTGCAGCACAAGGGGCTGTGTGAGGAGCAGTGCAAGGGTCCTGCTATGCAGTGTGCAGTGTGATGCAGTGCAAGAAGCAGTGCAAGGGCCCTGCTGTGCAGTGTGATGCAGTGCAAGGGTCCTGCTATGCAGTGTGATGCAGTGCAAGGAGCAGTGCAAGGGTCCTGCTGTGCAGTGTGCAGTGTGATGCAGTGCAAGAAGCAGTGCAAGGGCCCTGCTGTGCAAAGTGCAGTGTGATGCAGTGCAAGGGCCCTGCTATGCAGTGTGCAGTGTGATGCACTGCAAGGGCCCTGCTATGCAGTGTGCAGTGTGCTGCAGTGCAAGGAGCAGTGCAAGGGCCCTGCTGTGCAGTGTGCAGTGTGATGCAGTGCAAGGAGCAGTGCAAGGGCCCTGCTATGCAGTGTGCAGTGTGATGCAGTGCAAGGGTCCTGCTATGCAGTGTGCAGTGTGATGCAGTGCAAGGGCCCTGCTGTGCAGTGTGCAGTGTGATGCAGTGAAAGGAACAGTGCAAGGGCCCTGCTATGCAGTGTGCAGTGTGATGCAGTGCAAGGGTCCTGCTATGCAGTGTGCAGTGTGATGCAGTGCAAGGGCCCTGCTATGCAGTGTGCAGTGTGATGCAGTGCAAGGGCCCTGCTATGCAGTGTGCAGTGTGATGCAGTGCAAGGGTCCTGCTATGCAGCATGCAGCAGTGCAAGGGTCCTTCTATGCAGTGTGCAGTGTGATGCAGTGCAAGGAGCAGTGCAAGGGCCCTGCTATGCAGTGTGCAGTGTGATGCAGTGCAAGGGTCCTGCTATACAGTGTGCAATGTGATGCAGTGCAAGAAGCAGTGCAAGGGCCCTGCTGTGCAGTGTGCAGTGTGATGCAGTGCAAGGGTCCTGCTATGCAGTGTGCAGTGCGATCCAGTGCAAGGCACTGCACAATGGCCCTGCCATGCAAGGAGCAGAGCAAGGAGCAGCCTAAGGTGCAAAGGGCAGAGCCAAGGCCCTGCCATGCAAAGGGCAGCGCACAGCACCCAGCACCCAACACCAGCACCCAACACCAGCACCCAGCACCAGCACCCAGCACCAGCACCCAGCAACAGCACCAACACCAACACCAGCACCCAGCACCCAGGATGCTGCTGTTCCCAGGGCCTTCATCCCCATCCTTCATCCTCCATCCCGATGGATGCCCAAAGACCACGGTGACCCCCAAAACCCCTCTGGCAAGACCCCACAGGGAAAGGATGTGGGACCAACATCCCATGGTGGTGCTGGGAACGCTGGAGCAGGCAGGATGAAGCCAGCATTCCCAGTGTGCCTGGAGCAAGCAGGATGAAGCCAGCATTCCCAGTGTGCCTGGAGCAAGCAGGATGAAGCCAGCATTCCCAGTGTGCCTGAAGCAAGCAGGATGAAGCCAGCATTCCCATTCGGAAGCTGGTCCGGCTGCCCTGGCACGAAGCCACCATTAATGGGTTCTCCTCGGATAATCCCTCCCCGCCTCTAAATTCCATTAAAGCCATCCGGGAGGATCAGTGACCACGGCTCTGGCCGGGAACAGCGATTCCCAAGGCCGGGCTCTGCCTGGAATACCCGGAATTCCTCCAGGATCGGCCCGCACCCGGCCAGGAGTCACTGAGCGGTGATGCTTGGGCCAGGCCCAATGTGTGGTACCCAAGCCGGGGGTGACCGCAGGGATGGGGATGGGGATGGTTCATGCACTGGAGTGATCCTCAGCCATGTCCATGGACCAGGGTGACCCCGGCACTGTGACCCCCCCCATCCCTGCATCTGTGTCCTCACATCCTGTATCCCTGCATCCCCACATCCCTGTGCCCATGCAACCCTGCATCCGTGCCCCACATCCCTGCATCCCCACATCCCTGCATCCCCACATCCCTGCATCCCCACATCCCTGTGTCCATGCAACCCTGCATCCCTGTGTCCCACATCCCTGCATCCCTGCATCCCCACATCCCTGTGTCCATGCAACTCTGCATCCCTGTGTCCCACATCTCTGCATCCCTGTGTCCCTGCATCCCCACATCCCTGTGTCCATGCAACCCTGCATCCCTGTGTCCCACATCCCTGCATCCCTGCATCCCCACATCCCTGTGTCCATGCAACTCTGCATCCCTGTGTCCCACATCCCTGCATCCCTGCATCCCCACATCCCTGTGTCCATGCAACTCTGCATCCCTGTGTCCCATATCTCTGCATCCCTGTGTCCCTGCATCCCCACATCCCTGTGTCCATGCAACCCTGCATCCCTGTGTCCCCACATCCCTGTGTCCCCACATCCCTGCATCCCTGTGACCCTGCATCCCCACATCCCTGTGTCCATGCAACCCTGCATCCCTGTGTCCCATCTCTGCATCCCTGCATCCCCACATCCCTGTGTCCATGCAACCCTGCATCCCTGTGTCCCACATCCCCACATCCCTGTGTCCCTGCATCCCCACATCCCTGTGTCCATGCAACCCTGCATCCCTGCATCCTTGTGTCCCTGCATCCCCACATTCCTACATCCCTGTATCCTTATATATATATAAGCATCCCCTATATCCCTATGTATAAGGATGCATCCCTGCATCCTTACATTCTCGTGTCCCCACATCCCACCCCATCGAGAGCCACAGGGCCCAGCAGGGCCTTGGCAATGCAATTCCCATGGCCTGCAGCAGGATTCAGCCCGGAGTCAGGATGACACCGAGGGAGCTGGAGAGGGCTGGGGGTGTGTGTGTTATTCCCTTGATCCCAATTGCACCCCAGGAGACAATGGGAGCTGTTGATAAATCCCCTACCAAGCCCATAAACACCTGGGAACACCAGGAATGCCAGGAGCATCCCAACAGCCCTTCCCAGGGGACCTCCCATCGCCATTGCCATTGCCATGGGTGGGATGCTCAGCACGAGGATCCCCAGGGCACAGGGTGGGAGCCGGATGCTGTGCTGGGAATGATGCTGGAATCAAATATACAGGGAGGGATATAAAGGGGCCTGGGCCCTATATATTAATAGGGCCCTATATATTAATAGGGCCCTATATATTAATCAGCAGGGCTGGGGATGCTGGTGCCGGGTCCTGATCTGAAGTGGATGCAGGCACCAGGTTCTGATCCCAAGCCACACTGGGAAACCCTGGGAAACACGGAGCAGCCGGTAATGAAGCCCAGTGGGAGTGGGATGGATGGAGTGGTGGGATCAATGGAGCAATGGGATCAATGGAGCAGTGGGATCAATAGGGAGGGATCAATGGAGCAGTGGGATCAATAGAGGGGTGGGATGGATGGAGCGGTGGGATCAATAGAGGGGAGGGATCAATGGAGCAGTGGGATCAATAGAGGGGTGGGATCAGTGGGATCAATGGAGCAGTGGTATCAATGGGGGGGTGGGATGGATGGAGGGGAGGGATCAATGGAGCAGTGGGATCAATAGAGGGGTGGGATGGATGGAGGGGAGGGATCAATGGAGCAAAAGGATCAATAGAGGGGTGGGATGGATGGAGGGGAGGGATCAATGGAGCAGTGGGATCAATAGAGGGGTGGGATGGATGGAGGGATCGGATCAATGGAGCAGTGGGATCAATAGAGGGGTGGGATGGATGGAGGGGAAGGATCAATAGAGGGGTGGGATGGATGGAGGGAGGGATCAATGGAGCAGTGGGATCAATAGAGGGGTGGGATGGATGGAGGGGTGGGATCAATGGAGCAGTGGGATCAATAGAGGGGTGGGATGGATGGAGGGGTGGGATCAATAGAGGGGTGGGATGGAGGGGTGGGATCAATGGAGCAGTGGGATCAAATCAATAGAGGGGTGGGATGGATGGAGGGAGGGATCAATGGAGCAATGGGATCAATAGAGGGGTGGGATCAATGGAGCGGTGGGATCAATAATAGAGGGGTGGGATGGATGGAGGGGTGGGATCAATGGAGCAATAGGATCAATGGAGCAGTGGGATCAATAGAGGGGTGGGATGGGTGGAGGGGTGGGATCAATGGAGCTGTGGGATCAACAGAGGGGTGGGATGGATGGAGGGAGGGATCAATGGAGCAGTGGGATCAATAGAGGGGTGGGATGGATGGAGGGTGTGATCAATGGAGCGGTGGGATCTATAGAGGGGTGGGATGGATGGAGGGATCAATGGAGCAATCGGATCAATAGAGGGGTGGGATGGAGGGGTGGGATCAATGGAGCAGTGGGGATGGATGGAGGGATCAATAGAGGGGTGGGATCAATGGAGCAGTGGGATCAATAGAGGGGTGGATGGAGGGAATGGACAATGAGAGGGGATATGAGGGGGGATCAATGGAGCATGGGATCAATAGAGGGGTGGGATCAATGGAGCAGTGGGATCAATAGAGGGGTGGGATGGAGGGGTGGGATCAATGGAGCAATGGGGATGGATGGAGGGATCAATAGAGGGGTGGGATCAATGGAGCAATGGGATCAATAGAGGGGTGGGATGGAGGGGAGGGATCAATGGAGCAGTGGGGATGGATGGAGGGATCAATGGGGGGCAGGACCAGTGGGGGGTGGCATGGATGGAGGGCAGGCAGCAACCACCCACCGCTCGCTCCTCCCTGGCATCCCCAGCACCCACCTATGAGGGACCCACTGAGCCCCATGCTCTGGGTGCAGGAGCCCTGTGCAGCCCCACATAGGGGTGCAAGGGGTCCCACAGAGCCCAGGACCCGCATGGGCCCACGCTGTGTGTGCAGGACCAGGGCACCCCCCATGGCCACACATCCCAAGCATCATCCATATCCCAAAGCATCCATAGGAGCAGGGAAGAGGCGGGAAGGGGCAGGGCGGCCCCAGTTAAACCCCACTCAATGCTGGGAATGGGGGCACGGACACAGCCCCATCTCCCGCTCCCGGATCCGGAGGGAGGGAAGGAGGAAGCGCGGGGCCTTCCCTCCCCTTCCAGCCCTTCCTGATGCTGACAGCAGGCAGGAAACCAGCACCAGCACCGCTGCCCATCCCTGCCAGCGCATGGATGGAGCCCCAGCATTCCCAAAGCCGGATCCCACCTTTCCCTCTCCATCCCATTGATGCGGGCCTCAGCATCGCTTCATTTAGAGCCTGCTAATTGAGTTTGATGTGGGTCAGGGACATTGATCCCATTCCCAATAGGATCGTGCGGGGTCCCACCAGCCCTAAGTCATCGATTGCCTTTGAACTGGGGATGGAGGAGCCGGGCCCTGCACCGCCTGCTCCCGCTAATGGGGCCGGTGGCAGCTCCAATTAGCCTGAACCTCATTACAAGGGACCTCTGGGAATACCGGAGCCGCCAGGAACCACATCACACGCTCCGGTACAACCCCACTGGCTCCAGGCCAGTCGCACCAGGATGAGCCGGGAACACCGGGACAGCCCATCCCATAGCCAGAGCATCCCATGGGTCCCCATCCCGTATCCCCGCTGCATCCCGTATCCCATCTGCATCCCTGCCAGGCTCGGTGGCAGCAGCCCCCAAGCAGGTCGGAGCATCGCCGCTTGGCAAGGAAGCGCCTTGGCTGTGGGATTCGGGATGTGTCTGGATCCTGCTGTTATTCCCAGTTTGCTCTCCAAACAACAGCCAGGAAGCAGGAGTCTCCCCTCCCGGGCCACCTTCCAGGGCTCCTCTTCCTGCTGGAGATCCCCATCCCGCTCCCGGGACCTTATGGCTTCATCCATAGGGATGCAAGAGGCCATGGGGTGCTTTGGTGCAGGGTGGGATCAGAGGCCATGGGGAAGGGCACGGATGGAGCCCTGGGGCCAACCAGGCTCAAACCCACTGGGGCCAATGGGTGCGCATAGCACTGAAGGGACTCCATGGGGAGCTGGGAATGGTGACACCTCAGCCGAGCACCCCATGGATGGGTCCCACATCCCGCATGGAGCACCCAGGGACCCCAAACCCTCGCAGCACCCAGGCTGGTCCCACGGTGACCCCCAAGGAATCCATAGCAACGATGCTTTTGGAGTGGCCGGTGGGAAAGCAGCTCCTGCAGCCGGACCCCAAGACCTCTCCCTGGTGGTTCTGGGGTGAATTCAAATGGATTTGGGGTCAGGGCTCCAAAAGGGAGATTTCTCAGCCTAAATCCACCCCCCCTTGCTTCCAGCTCCCTCCGTACGCGCTGCGTGGGCAGGGAGAGCATCAGCTCATTCCTCTCCTGCCTTCCTACGGGAATGCCGCTCCCCCAGCACCCAAAAGCCTCCTGGGGCCCATCCGGCTGCATCCCAAGGCTTATGGAACCCAATGGGTGCTCCAGCCCCACTGCTCCGAGCCCCACATCTCTTGGGTGCTGCTCACCCGCTCCAAGGGGTGCAACACGCTGGGTATCCCGAATCAGGGATGCTGAGATGGGGGGATGCGGGTGCTGTCAGGCACCAATACCCCCCCCCCCACCCCAGTGTTTGGGGGGGTCAATGGGAACCCCCAAACCCCATCCGGCCATCCCAAAAGGATGCAGCGCTTCTGGAAGGTTCTGCCCAAGCAAGGCTGGACCCCCTCGTCCTCCCCTCCTGCCGTGGGGCACGGTGGTGGCACCGGATGCTCCGAACCCCCATGGTCCCGGTGATGGGGGGCAAACGGGAGCCCTGTGGAATAGCTGGTCCTAAATCAGGAATGCTGGGGAGGTCCCAAGGGACGGGGAGCTGTCAGGTAGGGATGAGGGTGATGGATGGCACCGGGGTGCAGCATCAACCCCTCGGTCACCCCCAGAGCTGGATGGGGATGGGGTGTCACAAGGGACACCCCCAGACCCCCATCCATGGGTGGTGGGGTCACCGGGACCCCCCCGCTCCAGGCTGCCCTATCCCAGGGTGGGATTTCCATGGGGCCGATGGCGCTGGCAAAGGCCGGGTGATGGATCCCCCCCGTCCCCATCATCAGGGGGTCCCCAAAGGGTGACCCCCATAGGCTGCCATAGCGCATGGCACTCGGGGCACACCAGAGCCCAGCACCCTATGGGGGTCCCCGTTGGGCTCAGAAACGGAACAAACCGGATGACAGCGCTCAGCCCCCCCAGCATCCATCCAGGCTCCCAACGCAGCGGCTCCGGGGACCCCCAGCGGGGCAGGACGCGATGCGGGACCCACCGCCCCCATCAGCCCCGCACCCCGGCATCCACGGTGCTCCCCCCCCCCCCCCGGTGCAGCGGTGCCCAGATGTGGGGCCGAGCCCGGCGCTGGCTGCAGGCAGCGGGCGGGCAGCGCGCACCGGGACCCCCCCCCCCGCCGCCCCGGTGTCCCCGGCCCCGCTCACCGGGTGCCTTTGTCTCCCATGGCCCCGCGATCCGCGGGCAGCGACCCCGGCCGGGCTCGGAAAATTACTGCGGAGAGGAGGCGGCTGCGGGGCGGGCGCTGGGCCCGGGCAGAGCTCGGTGCAGCCCGGTCCGGAGCGGCTCGGGAAGGAGCGGAACGGCACGAACCGGCTCGGGGTAATTCGGAACGACTCGGCCCGGCTCGGCTCCGGCTCGGGCGCTGCCGAGCGCAGCCCCGCGGGCGCTGCCGCCGCCTCCGACCGCCCCCGAGCGCCCCCGAGCGGCCCCGAGAGGCCCCGGGGCGGGAGAGGTGGGCGGGGGGGGTGGGGGGGGGGGAGGGAAAGGGAGGGGGCAGGGAGGGGAAGGAGGGGCGCCCCCCCACCCGCGCGCGTGCACGTGCACAAGGGAGGGGGCGCGTGCACTCGTGCACACACAGGCGCGCACACGTGTGCACGCGGGGGAGGGGGGGGCGTGAACACACAAGAACACACGATCCCCTTTGTGCGTGAGCACCTCCCTATGCACACACACACACGTGCACACACACACACGTGTACACACACACACGTGCAGACATACACGTGCACACATACATGTGCACACATACATGTGCACACGTACATGTGCACACACACACATGAACACACACATGCACACACAGATGTGCACACACACGTACACACACACGTGCACACGCACACATATGTGCACACACACACATGCGCACATACACTCCATGATCACAGACCCCATGTGCATGCCCCTTCCATGTGTACATACACCCTTGTGTGCACACGCACATCCATCCTTGTGCACACACACCCATGTGCACATACACACATGCACACACACACGTGCACACACACCCCCATGTGCAGACACACGTGCACACACACATGTGCACACACACACACACATGTGCACACACACACATGCACACACACACGTGCACACACGCACACACACACGTGTGCACACACACACATGTGCACACACACCTGCACACACACACACGTGCACACACACACATGTGCACACACACACGTGCACACACACTCACGTGCACACACACACATGTGCGCACACATGTACAGGCCCCTCCACGCACACTCCTGTCCGGGCGTTCCCCCCCTCCGTGAGCTCACACACACCCTTGGGGACCCGGCACACCCCGAGTTCCCTCTCTTCCCTTTCTGATTGGCTGCCTCCTCCTGTTAGCCCGCCTCCTCCACCAGAGCAGCCAATCAGAGCCGCCGCGGCAAGGGGGATGCAGCCGATTCCCACGGGCAGCCCCAAGGTGCGGAGCGGATTTAGGACGGGCAGGAGCGGGCAGGGGAGGAGGAAGCAGGCGCAGGCAGGAAGGAGCAGGCACAGGCAGGGCCCCGGTGGGGTGTGACACTTCCTGCCTGCGGCTGCACTGCGGGGCGGGCAGCGGGGGGGCCTGGTAGGGCGATGGTGAGCGGTGCAGTGCAGTGCAGTGTGGGGCAGAGCGGGGGTATGCAGTGCAGTGCTGTGCGGTGCAGTGTGGGGCAGAGCGGGTGTATGCAGCGTGGGGCAGTACTGTGCAGTGAAGTGCAGTGCAGTGTGGGGCAGAGCGGGGGTATGCAGCACAGTCCTGTGCAGTGCTGTGCAGTGCAGTGTGGGGCAGAGCGGGGGTATGCAGTGTGGGGCAGTGCTGTGCAGTGCAGTGTGGGGCAGAGCGGGTGTATGCAGTGTGGGGCAGTGTTGTGCAGTGAAGTGCAGTGCAGTGTGGGGCAGAGCGGGGGTATGCAGTGTGGGGCAGTGCTGTGCAATGTGTGCAGTGTGGTGCTGCACAATGTGATCTGTAGTGCGGTGCGGTGTGGTGCAGCATAGTGTGGGGCAGAGCAGGTGTATGCAGCACAGTGCAGTGCAGTGCAGTGTGGGGCAGAGCAGGTGTATGCAGTGCCATGTGGTGCTGTGCAGTGCGGTTTGGTGTGGTGCGGTGCTGTGCAATGTGTGCAGTGTGGTGCTGCACAATGTCATCTGTAGTGTGGTGTGGTGCGGTGCAGTGTGGTTTGGCATGGTTCAATGGGTGCTGTGCAGTACAGTGGTGGGCAGTGCAACACATAGTGCAGTGTGCAGTGCAGTGTGGTTTGGTACGGTTCAATGTGGTGCTATGCAGTACAGTGGTGCGCAGTGCAGCGTAGTGTGCAGTGCTATGCAGTGCAGCGCAGTTTGGTGCAGTGCTCTGGGGCACCCTGTGGTGCTGCACGGTGCAGCGTGGTGCAATCCAGTGGGGCTTGTGCTACGTGGTGCTGCTGCGCAGTGCAATGTGCAGTGCAGTGTGGTGCCATGAGGGTGCAATCCAGTGTGTCTCATGGCGCTGTGCAGTGCAGTGCAGTGCAGTGCTCTGTGTCACCGTGCAGTGCAGTGCTCTGTATCACCATGCAGCGCTGTGCACAAGCAACACATCCACATGCACAAAGCAGCCACAAGCCCCACACAAAGCCCGTGCGCATAAGCACCCATGGGTGCACACGGGTACAGCCCAGAGGCCGGGGTGAGGGGCTTGATGGGTGGTTGTGGCACCCTGTATGCAAAGGGACGTCACCAGGGCCATGGAGGCACCGGTGTCAGAGGAGCTGAAATGCCACCGTTTCCCCCCCAAAACCCTGTTTTGGGACTTGCTTAGCATCAATCTGGGCTTTGTGGGGCTGGGTTTGACCACGGCGGGGGGGGAATGGGGGCTCTTCAGGCACGGCTTCACCCCAATTCTGGCAGCTCAGCCCATGACAGCGTCAAAGCCACCAGGGACTTCCTTTGGGATGAAGCCATCGGATGGGGCTGGGATGAAAGCGCTGCATTGATCCCAGTAATGAATTGCTTGTTAGTGGGATGGCTCAAGTCAGGCCTGGAGCTGGGATGGAAACCACAGCCCTGATGGGGAGGTGATGGCCAGAGCTGAGCTCTGCACGGGGAGGGAGAGACGCTGACCCCAGGATCCTGCATCCCGGAACGCTGTGGGGGGAATCACAGCCATGCACAAAGGGCAGCGTGAGCCATGGGGGCAGAGTCCTGGCCATGGGGCTGAGGGGGGCGTCATGGAATCAGGGAATGGGTTGGGATGAAGGGAGCTTAAAGCCCATCCAGCTCCAACCCCTGCCACAGGCAGGGACCCCTTCCACTGGAGCAGCTTGCTCCAAGCCCCTGTGTCCAACCTGGCCTTGAGCACTGCCAGGGATGGGGCAGCCACAGCTTCTCTGGGCACCCTGTGCCAGCGCCTCAGCACCCTCACAGGGAAGAGCTTCTGCCTTGGATCCAACCTGAGCTTCCCCTGTTTCAGTGTGAGCCCAGGCAGTGAGGTTCTGCCACCCACAGGGACCTGGACACCCCGCAGAGGTGGGACCGTGTGAGCCCCATGGAGCTCAACCAGGCCAAGGGCAAGGTCCTGCCCCTGGGTTGGGGCAATCCCAGCACAAACCCAGGCTGGGGGCGATGGGATGGAGCCTGAGGAGAAGGAATTGGGGTGCTGGGTGAGGAGCAGCTCCCCATGACCTGGCCTCAGTGAGGGCTTAAGCCCAGAACCCCCCCCCCTGTGCTGGGTGCACCCCCAGAGTGTGAGCAGCAGCTCAGGGAGGGGATCCTGCCCCTCTGCTGTGCTATGGGGAGACCCCCCCCCGCAGCCCTGCTCCATCTCTGGGGCAGCAGCACAAGAGCTCTTGACAAGGGGCTGTGGGGAGAAGCTGTGGCTCCCCCATCGCTGGTAGCATCCCTGCACCCCAAACCCCCATCCCTCACCCCTGCTCCGGAGCATCCCTGGGGACCCCCACAGGAGGCACCCACGGAGCCGCCGCGGGGAGATCCACGTATGAAATTTATTTAGGAAACCAAAACCCACCAAAAGTTATAGAGTAAGAAAGGAGGGGAAGGGGAAAGGGAAGGGGAAAGGGAAGGGGAAGGGGAAGGGGAAGGAGGAGAAGGGGAGGAAGAGAACAGGAGGAGGAGGAGAAGATTGGGAGGAGTGGAAGAACAAGGAGGAGAAGGGGAATGAGAAGGAGGAGGAGGAGAAAACAAGAAGGGGAGGAGGAGAAGAACGAGAAGAAGAAGGGGAAGAAGAAGGAGAAGAGGAGAATAACGAGGAGGAGGAGAAGGGGAAAGGGAGAAGGAGAAAAGAAGACGGGGAGGAGAAGAACAAGAAGTACAGAAGGAGAGGAGGAGAATGAGGAGAAGGGAAGGAGGATGAGAAAGAGAAGGAGGAGAAGAATAAAGAGAAGAAGGAGACAAAGCAGGAGGAGCAGGTTCGTCTCCTCGGGCTCCAGCGCAACCAGCGCCGCGAGCATCCGTCCAGGACCCGTGTGAGCAGCGCCCTCCAGCGGCCGGGGCTGGTACAGCAGGATCCGACCGGGAAACGGCGCTCGGCCATGGCGTGGTACCCGGGATGCGGGATCCCCATCCCCGCATCCATCGGCACCCGTCTGGGATGTGAGACTCCCTCAGTGGCTCCGGGATGCAGGTACCGGATGGATGAGGAGCGGTGGGATGGAGCCACCTTCCTCCTCTCGCAGTGTGGGGGTTCGCTGCTTGTGGGACCATCCATAACCCCCTCTTGTGTCATCTCATGGTGGCCAAGGGAGGTGGAGAAGGGCTTGAGGGGGGGGTCTTGTAGGAGAAGCCAGCAGCCAACGTCGTCACCGCATGGGTCCTACCAGGGTTTGGGCAAAGGCATCTCCGAGTAGGTAAGGCAAAAGGAATCGAGTTCACTTTGTCCATGGCGAGGTTCTCCTGATGCTCCCATAGACACGTGTGCTCCAGGGCACCCCAGGAGACCAGGCCAAGCTGCCCTTGATCCTGGTGGGACCAACCCCATCGGGACCAACCCCAGTAGAGCCAGGACTTCCCTGTGCTGCTTCCATCACCTTCCTCTGCCGTGGTGGTGATGATGGAGCCATCAGCTCCCATGGGCTGGATGGAAGAGCCAGAGGGGCTCAGTGCACCCCAATGCCTCATTCCCATCTCCCCCTGCCCTGGTTCTCCTGCTCATGGCTGGTTTGGGGGGCTTTAAATGGGGTGACAAAGACCTGGAGGGACCCTGTGGGGCTGGTGGAGCAGAGGGGTCCACACGTATCGGGTGGTGGGGCTGGGGAGACAATGGGGTGGCCAGAAGGGTCCATGCATGGTGGTCTATAGGACCAGAGGGACCACAGGAGACCATCAGGATCCATGCATGGCGGTTGATGGCACTAGAAGGACCACAGGAGACCATCAGAGTCCATGCATGGTGCTTGGTAGGACAGGAGGGACCACAGGAGGGCATCACTGGCCATGCATGGTGGTCAATAGGACCACAGGAGGATGGTGGGGTCCATAGGCATCAGTCAGCAAGGCAGGAGGGATGGTGGGACACTGGCAGGGTCCATGCATGGCCAGAGGGACCACAGGAAACCATCAGGATCCATGCATGGTGGTCTATAGGACCAGAGCGACCACAGGAGGACATTGATGTCCATGCATGGTGGTCTATAGGACCAGAGGGACCACAGGAGACCATCAGGATCCATGCATGGTGGTCTATAGGACCAGAGGGACCACAGGAGACCATCAGGGTCCATGCATGGTGGTCTATAGGACCAGAGGGACCACAGGAGACCATCGGGGTCCATGCATGGTGGTCTATAGGACCAGAGGGACCACAGGAGACCATCAGGGTCCATGCATGGTGGTCTATAGGACCAGAGCGACCACAGGAGGACATTGATGTCCATGCATGGTGGTCTATAGGACCAGAGGGACCACAGGAGACCATCAGAGTCCATGCATGGTGGTCTATAGGACCAGAGGGACCACAGGAGACCATCAGGGTCCATGCATGGTGGTCTATAGGACCAGAGGGACCACAGGAGACCATCAGGATCCATGCATGGCAGTTGATGGGACCAGAGGGACCACAGGAGACCATCAGGGTCCATGCATGGTGGTCTATAGGACCAGAGGGACCACAGGAGACCATCAGGGTCCATGCATGGTGGTCTATAGGACCAGAGGGACCACAGGAGACCATCGGGGTCCATGCATGGTGGTCTATAGGACCAGAGGGACAATGGTGGGGTCCATGCACGGTGGTCACAGCGGGGTGATGCCATGGACGGGTTGGCCACTGGTTGGCCACTGGTGCAGCCACTTGCAGTGAGGAGGCTTCAGGATGGGCACCATGGTGCTGAGCCCCACAGACACCACGTGGTGGGGACCAGTCCTTCAGCCTTGGCACGGGTGTAGCCCTTGCAGGGGTCATGGTTTGGTGGGACCAGGCTGGGTGAAAGACACGGGGCCCCCCATGGGTGATGGGAGTTAGAGGCAGGGGGGGTTCCGCAGTGTGGTGGGGCTGGATGCAGGCAGAGCATCCCCATGGTCATGGGCATCCTGCTCCAGATGCCTCCTGCACATAGATCCAGGCTCTTTCCATGGGTCTCATCCTGGCTCATCACCCCCAGCACTCCCTTCCCACCTCCCCAGCCTTGGCTCCACCTTTGGGGTCCATAGGGATGTCCCCACGCTGTTCACCCCATCACCAGCACTCCCATTGCCCCCCTGCATCCCATTGACCCCATTTCAGGTGACAACCCTCTGAGGGTGCTTCCATTGAGGACATTGCCCCCATTGTCACCCTATGGGGACAACACCTGCAGCCTTAAGGCAGTTGAAAGCACACCCAGCCCCACAGCGTCCCCATGGCGTCCCCATAGCGTCCCCATAGGGTCCCAAGGCAGAGTCTCACTGAAGAGGACCCCAAGGTGAAGGTGACACCTGAATGAACCCCCAGAGGAAGGGGCCAGTCCCCACTGGAGGGGAGGTGGGTCACTCGTGTCCATCCCCACCACCCCACAACCTCCTCCCCATGGGCTGGGGTAGGGGGGGGGACCATCCATGGTGCCCCCCCATCACCTCCTTCACTCCGCCCCTGCCATGGGGTGTCCCCCCTCGGGCTCCAGGCACCCGTTGAGCTGGGGGTCGTATTCCTCATCCAGGAAGTCCAAGGAGTTGTTGCTGGGCAGACCACGGATGGTGAACTTGTGGGACACCTTCGTCCACTGCTCCCGGTTGCTGGCCACCCTCTCATAGAGCTCCGATGCCTTCGGGAAGAGGTCCTGGAGCAACCTATGGGGGGAGAACCCATCACTGTGGGGCTGAACCCATTGAGATGCCACCACGCTGCTTGGGAGCCCCATAGCGTGGGTGAGACCCATCACCCATGGGGGTACACTCACTTGTAGATGGGCATGGCGATGTGCTCCATGAAGCTGATCTGCAGCTCTGGGATGTAGGCTTTCTCCCGGTCCATCATCTCCAGCGGGCGGTTGCCCATGGCTTTCTCCTGTAGAGATGGTCGATGGTCAATGGTGATCCCTTCTCCAGTCAAACCATCATGGAATGGCTTGGGTTGGAAGGGAGCTTAAAGCTCATCCAGTTACAAACCCCTGGCATGATGGGGGTGAGGATGGGATGGGAATAGGGGGAAGGATAGGGATGGGGATGGGGACAAGGATAGGGATGAGGACAAAGATAAGGATGGGGATGGGAACAAGAATGGGGATGGGGATTGGGATAAGGATGGAGATGGGAACAAGGATGGGGATTGGGATAAGGATGGGGATGGGAACAAGGATGGGGACTGGGACAACGATGGGGATGGGAACAATGATGGGGATTGGGACAAGGATGGGGGCAAAGATAAGGATGGAGATGGGAACAAGGATGGGGACTGGGACAACAATGGGGATGGGAACAATGATGGGGATTGGGACAAGGATGGGGGCAAAGATAAGGATGGAGATGGGAACAAGGATGGGGACTGGGACAACAATGGGGATGGGAACAATGATGGGGATTGGGACAAGGATGGGGGCAAAGATAAGGATGGAGATGGGAACAAGGATGGGGACTGGGACAACAATGGGGATGGGAACAATGATGGGGATTGGGACAAGGATGGGGGCAAAGATAAGGATGGAGATGGGAACAAGGATGGGGATGTGGACAAAGATAAGGATGGGGACAAAGATAAGAATGGGAACAAGGATGGGGATAGAGATGGGGATGAGGATGGGGAGAAGGATGAAGATGGAGGTGGGGACATGGCAGGGACCCCTTCCACTGGAGCAGCTTGCTCCAAGCCCCTGTGTCCAACCTGGCCTTGAGCACTGCCAGGGGTGGAACATCCATAACATCACTGGGCCAGACCTCCCTTTTCCACCTCCCACCTCACCCAAGCCCCTTTGGTGCTTGCCAAGAGCATTGGCCAAGCCCAAGCCCTGGTGCCACCTACCAGGTCACCCTGGGAGAAGAACTCCTTGTAGATCAGCTCCTGCAAGGGACAGGCTGTCAGCATGGAGGGGTGCACACTGGGGTGACCCCTCCCCACCCCATCCATCCCCCAGACCCCTCTCCATGTCCCCCATGAGGCTCCTGGCATGGGGAGCTGCTGCGTGGCCATGGGGTCCCTTCGTGGAAGAACCTCTTCCCTAGGACACGATGAGGGGCAGTGATGGGGGACATGGGGGTGCTATGGGGCGGCTCTCAGGGGGTCAGCCCCATAGTGGGATGCTCACCGCGATCTTCCTGGTGGTCTTCCAGCCCTTGGTCTGGTCGGAGAGGTCGCAGGAGGTCATGAGCAGGCAGAGCAAGAGGCTGTGGTGCTGCTTGTTCTTGGGGTCGTAGCCCACTGTGGGGCAGGGGTTGGGGGGCTCAGGAAGGAGCCCCACAGCCCCCATCACCCCCCTGTATGAGGACTATGGGGACCTGCGGTGCCAGCTCCCAGCCTTGGTGGGCTGAGGTCCCACCATGACCCCTTATCCCAAAGGCTTCACCTTCTGCCATCTTCTGGAGGTCCTTGAAGATGCGGAGGTGATGGGCCAGGTCGGTGGCCAAGATGATGTCCCTCATGAGGTCCAGCATGCGCTGGTAGTCCTGCAGGGCCAGGCAAGGTGACCACCAGCATCCCAAGAGCTGGATCCGGGGCCGGGGAGCTCGGATGGGATATGGGATGCTCAGCATGGAAGAGGGACCAAGCGTTGGGGCTCACCTTACGGGAGAAGTGGTCAAAGATGTTGCAGCCTTGGCTGTTGAGGATGGCGATGGCTTGGGCAAAGTGATGCCGCTGCAGGAGAAGGCAGGACCATGGAGCAGGCAGGGAGCAGGCAGGGTCCTGCCCCACCACCATGGCCAGGGTGGACCTTACCTCCATGACGGAGCCCTCTGAGCTGTACAGCGCAGCCAGGACTGATTTCTGCAAGGCAAAGAGGTGGGATCCATGGAGTTATGGGGGTGCAGAACCCCTTGGGCCCCGTCCCCATCCCTATCCCCACAACCCCTGCGCATCCCAGCAGCGGGCTCGGCTCACCGAGGCCACCTGGAAGGAGTTATTGGTGCCTCTGTGGTCCAGGTCGTGGCACATGCAGGAGATGAAGAGGGCAAAGATCTCGATGTCTCTGAGATGGGGGAAGGAGGGAAACTGAGGCAGGCGGGAGGGCAGGGAGCACCCCATGGGGACAGGGCACGGGGATGGGCTCCAGCCTTACTCCAGGTAGTTGACGAGCTCCAGGTTCTTGTAGAGCAGGTAGCAGAAGTGGGAGACGGAGAAGGCGTGCATCCAGTTGTGGTACGGGGGGTCCCGGTAGCCCTTCTTCACCATCAGGCAGAACCTGGATGGGGACACAGGGATATGGGTTGGGGGGGACTTGGTACCCACGGGGGCCTTCAATTGGCTGGGTGGACCCTGGCAGGATGGGGATGGAGATGGTGACAAGGATAAGGATGGGCTCAACGATGGGGATGAGGATGGAGATGGGGAGGGGGACTGGGACAAGGATAAAGATAAGGACAAGGATAAGGATCTTTAGAGCGAGGTGTCCCTGCCCACGGCAGGGGGGTTGGAACTTGATGATCTTAAGGTCCTTTCCAACCCAAACTATTCTATGATTCTATAAGGATAACAATAACAATAATGATAACAATAATGATAAGGACAAAGATAAGGACAAGGAAGATAAGGATAAGGATAAGGGTAAGGATAAGGATAACAACAAGGACAAGGGTAAGGATAAAGATAACAAGGATAAGGACAAGGACAAGGACAAGGATAAGGATAAGGACAAAGACAAGGAGGATAAGGGTAAGGATAAAGATAACAACAAGGATAAGTGTAAGGGTAAAGATAACAACAAGGATAAGGGTAAGGGTAAAGATACCAACAAGGATAAGGGTAAGGGTAAGGGTGAGGGTGAGGATAAGGATAAGGATAAGGATAAGGATAAGGATAAGGATAAGGATAAAGGATAAAGGATAAAGGATGGGGATGGTAACAAGGATGAGAGTAAGGGTAAGGGTAAGGGTGAGGCTAAGGCTAAGGCTAAGGCTAAGGCTAAGGCTAAGGCTAAGGCTAAGGCTAAGGCTACGGATAAGGATAAGGCTAAGGATAAGGATAAGGATGGGGACGGTGCCAAGGATGAGGACAGGGATGGAGCCCCACCTGGTGAGTGTCTGACGGTCCATCTTGTAGGTGTTGATGAAGTTCATGTCCTGCAGCATGCTCAGGATGGCCTGTGGAGGGGACAGGGGGGTGGCAGCGGGTGACAGCGCCCAGCAGGGTCCCCCCCCAGGCAGGCAGCTGCAGTTTGGGGCCCTCACCATGGAGGTGTCATCCTCGGGCAGCGAGCGCGGGGTGTAGGTGAAGTTGGCGAAGTTGGGGTCGATGGTGGCCACGGGCTGGATGCCCTCGTTCAGCAGCTTCGTGTACTCATCATCCGATACCTGCAGCATGAGCAGGTCATCAGGGTGTCCCCCCACAGCATCCCCAGGGTACCACCCCACAGTGGGGTTGCACCATGGGGGTGGTGGGGGGTCCCAGCTCGTGTCCCCATCGCTGTCCCCGTGTCCCCGCACCTTCATGTGGTACATCATCATCTCGTTGGCCAGGTGGCTGCGGTACTGCGCCTCATTCACCTTCTTGTAGAGCAGAGACTGGGGGGGGGGAGGGTGGTTATGAGAGCACTGGGGGGGCACAAAGCCTCCCAGTACCTCCCAGTCCCTACCAGTCAGCCAGAACATCCATGTGTGCCCTCCCCATCCATCCCTTCACTTACCATGCCATGCCATCCTCATCCCGTCCCATCTCATCCCATCCCAATCCATCCCATCCCATGACAACCCACCCCATCCCATCCATCGCATCCCATTCCATCTTATCCCGTCTTATCCCATCCTATCCCATCCCGTTCCATCCCATCCTATCCTATCCATCCCATCCCATTCCATCCCATCCCATCCCATCCTATCCTATCCATCCCATCCCATCCCATCCCATCCCATCCATCCCATCCCATCCATCCCATCCCATTCTAACCCATCCCATCCTATCCTATCCATCCCATCCCATTCCATCCCATCTTATCCTATCCCATCCATCCCATCTCATTCCATCCTATCCCATCCCATGCAATCCCATCCATCCCATCCCCATCTTATTCCATCCCACCTCATACCATCCCATTCCATCCCATCCCATCCCATCCCATCCCATCCCATCCCATTCCATCCCATCTCATCCCATTCCATCCCATCCCAATCCATCTCATCCCATTTTATCCCATCCCCTCCACCGCCTATCCCCAAGGACTGGGGACCACACCATGTCCCCCCCATCACCCCTGTGCTGTGTCCATCCCCGGGCCCCCCTTGCCCCCTCTCGTACATGGGCGATGCTGATGCCGCAGTAGATGGAGAAGGCGGTGGCCAGGTCCTCATCGAACTTGCTGAACCAGGGCCCATTGATCTTGTTGACCAGCTCCGCCACCCCGATCACCTCTGCAGGGGGACCGAGGGGGCACAGGGGCAGGATCAGGCCCATGTAAAAGGGACAGTGCTGTGCCCATGGGCAGGGACAGGATCATGCCCATGTAAAAGGGACAGTGCTGTGCCCATGGGCAGGGACAGGATCATGCCCATGTAAAAGGGACAGTGCTGTGCCCATGGGCAGGGGACAGGATCATGCCCATGTAAAAGGGACAGTGCTGTGCCCATGGGCAGGGGACAGGATCATGCCCATGTGCTGGGGACAGGATGGTGCTACCATAATGGTACCCAGATGCTGTTGGCAGTGCTGTGCCCGTGTGCTGGGGACAGGATGGTGCCACCGGAATGGTACCCAGATGCTGTTGACAGTGCTGTCCCCATGTGCTGAGGGAGAGGATGGTGCCACCGGAATGGTACCCAGATGCTGTTGGCAGTGCTGTGCCCATGGGCAGGGGACAGGATCATGCCTGTGTGCTGGGCACAGTAATGGTACCCAGATGCTGTTGCCAGTGCTGTGCCCATGTGCTGAGGAACAGGATGCTGACCACATCCTTAGAGTGCATTAGTGCCTGTGTGCCAGGGCCTGATGCCATCCCCATGCCCCAGGGCACCCTTCCACCACCACCACCCACATGGATCCCATCTCCCAGTGCCGGCCCCGTGCCCCCATCAGCCCTCACCCTGGCTCTCGTTCTTGATGGGGAAGCAGAGGATGTTCCTGGTGCGGAAGCCGGTGCTGTCGTCCACGCCGCGGTAGAAGAGCGGGTGGGAATAGGCATCCTTGATGTTGAGGATCTTGCCCGTGGTGGCCACGTGCCCGGCGATGCCCTGGTCAGCGGGGATGCGGATCTCGTAGCTCTGGAGCAGGGATATGGATTGAGGCATTGTCAGTGTGACCGTGTGGGTACCAGTGCGGTCCATGGGGAGCCAGGCTGGGGGAATTGGGGCTGTTGAGCCTGGAGAAGAGAAGCTGCGTGGAGACCTCAGAGCAGCTTCCAGTGTGTGAAGGGGGCCTATAGGGATGCTGGGGATGGACTCTTCATTAGGGACTGTAGTGATAGGACAAGGGGTGATGGGTTCAAACCAAAACAGGGGGAGTTTAGATTGGATATAAGGGAAAAGCTGTTTACTATGAGGATGCTGAGGCACTGGAATGGGTTGCCCAGGGAGGTTGTTAATGCCCCATCCCTGGCAGTGCTCAAGGCCAGGTTGGACACAGGGGCTTGGAGCAAGCTGCTCCAGTGGAAGGGGTCCCTGCCCATAGCAGGGGTTGGGAATGGAGGAGCTTTAAGCTCCCTTCATCCCCCCCCATTCCCTGATTCCACATCACTTTAGGGACAGGACCCCGGGCACCCCCCAAGCCCCATTGTGTGCTCCCCGCTCTCACCTCATCATCCACCACTCCTCCATCAAACACTTTGGCCACCAGCTCGTGGCTGAGCCGGTCCAGCAGGAACACGGAGCATCTGCAACAGACGCTGATGCTGCTGGCACCCGAGGGGGGGGTCCCCCAGCACCCCAATGGTGTCACCCCCCCCACACCCCCCCCAAAGGGGCTCACTCACATCTCGGCGTTGCTGAGGTTCCGCGCCTCGGTGATGATCTCCTGGAGCAGAACGGAGACGTCGTCTGCGGGGAGGGGAGGGGGGGGTCAGGGGCTGACCGAGGCCCCCCCCCCCCCGTTTCCTGCTTCCCCATCGCACTTTCCCTGCCCACCCATGCAATGGAAGGGGGGGATCTGCCTGCACCCCCCCCCACTGCAGGGGTATGGGAGCATGCGTGTGGACTTGTATGTGTGTGCATGTGTGCATGTGCATGTGTGTGTGTGTGTGTACATGTGTGTGTGTGTGTGTGTCTGTGCATGCATGTGTATGCGCACACCATAGGGTGACAGAGCACATGCAAGTGGCCAGCAGCCAGTGCAGTGTAGTGTGTGCGTGCAGCAGTGCGTGTGTGTGTGTGCATGCAGTGCATGTGTAGCAGTGCATGTGTGTGCAGCAGTGCATGTGCAGCAGTGCACGTGTGTGCAGCAGTGCATGTGTGTGCATGCAGTGCATGTGTGTGCATGCAGTGTGTGTGCATGCAGTGCATGTGCAGAAGTATGTGTGCAGCAGTGCATGTGTGTGTGCATGCAGTGCATGTGCAGCAGTGCATGTGTGCGTGCATGCAGTGCATGTGCAGAAGTATGTGTGCAGCAGTGTGTGTATCAATGTGTGTGCATCAATGCATGTGTGTGCAGCACTGCATGTGTGTGCATCAGTGCATCTGCATCAGTGCATGTGCATGCATGCAGCAGCCATTTGTGTGTGCAGCCGTGTATGTGTGTCAGTGCATGTGTGTGCATGCAGCAGTGATGTGTGTGTGCAGCACTGTATGTGCACCAGTGCGTGTGTGTGCATCAGTGCATGTGTGTGCATGCAGTGTGCATGCAGCAGTGCTTTGCATGTGCAGCAGTGCATGTGTGTGCAGCAGTGTGCGCACACAGCAGTGTATTAGTGTGTGTGCAGCAGCTCACCTGCGCATGCAGCAGCACATACATGCAGCAGTGCATGTGTATGTGCAGTAGTGTGCCTGCAGCAGCACACACGTGCACACACATCCCTGCATGCACACAGCTCTCCATGCTCACACAATGTGCAGCACCAGTGCAAGCCCCCGGCCACCCTCCTGTGACCACATCCCAACGGGACCCAAGCTGGCATCAATGGGGACGAGCTCCCTGGTGCCCCCATCCCCATGCGCAGCACCCTCAGCGCTGCCCCTGCACCAGCACCTACCCAAGTGGGTGAAGAGGTTCTTTGCCACCTGCAGCAGGGCCTGGTGAGGACAGAGGGGACGGGGTCAGCACATGCCGGGACACGGGGCACACGCGTGTGCTTAGCGTGACACGGCCTCACCTGGCACTCGCACTTGAGCTTCTGCTCCTTCTGGAAGGCCAAGGTGCTGGTGAGCACCGTGGAGGTGTAGCAGAAGCAGTGCTGGATCTTGTGCTCATCCGCCTCTGTGTAGCTGCATTGGGGGACAAGACCCCAATGGGGACACCAGCACAGAGCCCTCAGTAGGGTCCAGAGCGAACGGCTCTGTTCTCACCCCATGGTGGTACCCAAAAGGCACCTGGAAGGGGTCCGGGTGCCCGTGCTCACCTCTCACCGCTCAGCTTGTTGAAGGCGCAGGCCAATGCCACCACTTGGGAGGTGGCACGGCTGATGACGGGGACACAGAGCATGGAGGTGACCTGGCAGCCCAGCATGCTGCTCAGCTGCTTGTGCTCCTCCTGTGGGAGCAGCGGAGATGGGCACCCCATGGGACACCAAGGGGGACCCTCACAGGAGCGTGTCCCCATCCACGTCCAGGATGGGACCCACCTCGCTGATGTCCTTCAAGGTGATGGACTTCTTGTCCTCCACCACTTGCCCCAGGCGCCCGAAGGTGAGCTGTGGGTGGAGGGGATGGGTGAGCCCATGGCACCCGTTGCACCCCACATCTCCATCCCCTCATCACCCCACTCACCGAGAAGCTGATCTCCTCCTCCAGGACACGGTCCCCCACCACCTACAAGAGATGTGGGGAGGAGAACCCATGAGATGGTGGTTGAGCCCCATGGAGATGGGTTAGGGGGTGCCCCCTGGCCCCATAGGGTGCTGGTGAGGGTGGGGGGATCACAGTGGGACCCACCTGGCAGAAGAGCTGGTGGTTGTCCTCAGACACAAGCAGGAGGCAGCAGCACAGGGACTGGGTCTCCTGCTTCAGCTATGGGGGGATAAAGGGGGGGTCACCACTTCAATGTGCCCCAGGACCCCCAGGGAAGGATCTGGCCCTTTGTCACCTCCCTGGGTACCCACAAGGTGCACACAGGACAAGGGGCCCCCCTAGAACCTCTTCCTGTGGCTGGAAAGGTTCACCCTGATGGTGAGGACAAGGCTGTTCACCCTGGTCACTACTGATGGTGAGGACAAGGCTGTTCCTGGTCACTGCTGATGGTGAGGACAAGGCTGTTCACCCTGGTCACTACTGATGGTGAGGACAAGGCTGTTCACCCTGGTCACTGCTGATGGTGAGGACAAGGCTGTTCACCCTGGTCACTACTGATGACTTGAAGGTTTTCTTTGCTTTGAGGGACATTCTATATGGGGATGGGGGATAAAACGGGGTGTCCCCATGCTGGGACACACTGGGGACCATTGGGGTGACTACTCACATAGTTGACCACCTTGAGCTGGAGCGAGGCAGCATCCAGGTCATAGAGCTCACCTGCAGGAGGGGCGAGAGGGGCTCAGCACCCACCATCACCCTGCCCTGCACCCCGACCCCACTGCCCCCCCCACCCCTCACCGCAGAGCTGCAGGATCTTGCAGTCCAGGGCGCTGTAGCTGCTGTTGGGCCCCTTCTCAGCCTTGGCCAAGGAGGTCTGGGAGGAACTGGTGGAGAGGCTGACCTGGGGCCAGGGCTGCAGCTTCTGCAGGGCCTGCAGGCGCCGGAACGCTACCAGGGTCTGCAGAGGGACAGGGACAGAGGGGATGGGTGCGGGGTCCCAGTGTGGGGTCCCACTGGGGATGGGTGGCCGGGGACCGGGGTGATGGGACCCATAACAGAGCCAAGGCACTCACGTGTCTCTCCAGCGCCCGCAGGTTCTGCTCGTCCAGGTCGCTCAGTTGGCCGCAGTGCACCTGAGGAGGGGTTGTGGGGTGAGGAGCCCGAGGGCTGGGGTTTGCTCTCACCCCAAAGCCCTGCCCATGTGCCCGTGCTCACCAGGATGACGCACACCACGGCCCCGCTCTCCTTGTCCACCAGTGGGAGGATGAGCACTGGAACACAAGAGAGGGGTGGGACTGGGGGAACTGGGGGCTGTGGCACTGAGCCCTCAGGTTCATGTTCCCTCCATGATAAGAGTCATCATCCATCCACCCATCCATCCATGCATCCATCCATTCATTCACCCATTCACCCATCCACTCATCCATCCATCCATCCATCTATCCATCCACACACCCATCCATCCATCTATCCATCCACACACCCATCCATCCATCCATCCATCCATCCATCCATCCATCCATGCACCCATCTGCTCATCCATCCTCCATCCTCCCACCCATCCACTTATCCTCCCACCCATAGAATCACAGAATCCCAGACAGATTTGGGTTGGAAGGGACCTTAAAGCTCCTTCAGGGCAGGGACCCCTTCCACTGGAGCAGCTTGCTCCAAGCCCCTGTGTCCAACCTGGCCTTGAGCACTGCCAAGGATGGGGCAGCCACAGCTTCTCTGGGCCAACCTGGTCATGCATCCATCTATCCATCCATTCATCCATTAATCCATCCATCTGTCTTGTCCGTCCATCCATCCATCCATCCATCCATCCATCCATCCTTCCATCCATCCGTTCAACCATTAATCCATCCATCCATCAATCCATCCATCCTTCCATCCATCCTTCCTTCCTTCCTTCCTTCCATCCATCCATCCATCCATCCATCCATCCATCCATCCATCCATCCTTCCATCCATTAATCAATCCATCCATCCTTCCAACCATCCATCCATCCATCCATCCATCAATCCACCCATCCATCCTTTCATCTATCCATCCATCCATCCATCCATCCATCCACCCATCCATCCTTCCATCTATCCATCCATCCATCCATCCATCCATCCATCCATCCCTCCATCCATCCATCCATCCATCCATCCATCCATCTATCCACCCATCCCTCCATCCATCTATCCATCCATCCATCCATCCATCCATCCCTCCATCCATCCATCCATCCATCCATCCATCCATCCAACCATCCATCCATCCATCCATCCTTCCATCTATCCATCCATCCATCATCCATCCACACACCCATCCATCCATCCCCTCTCCCCCCACCTCAGCACCCACCTTGCGTGCCGGGGGCCAGGGGTGCTGCCAGGGGTCCCAGCTGCTGGCTGGGGAGCTCAGTGGGGGGCAGCCCCCCACATTCCAGCCGCTTCTGCTTCCGCACCGCATCCCTGCAGGGACACAGACACCCTGAGGCACCCAGGTACACGTGTGTCCCTGCACACACCCAATGCCCTGCACGTGTGTGTCCCTGCATGCACCCAGTGCCCTACACGTGTGTATCCCTGCACACACCCAATGCCCTGCACGTGTGTGTCCCTGCATGCACCCAGTGCCCTCACACCAGTGTCCAGCTCCCAGGGAATTCCCTGTGTGTTGAACCTTATCCAATGGATGGGTGTAGGGACAGGAACAGGATGGGGACAGGGATGGGACAAGGATGAGGAAGAGGATGAGGATGGGGATGTGAAAGGGATAAGGATGGGGACAAGGATGGGGATGGGAATGGAAAGAGGATGGCAGCGGGGATGAGAATGAGGATGAAGATGGGGAAGGAGAAAAGGGATAAGGATGGGAGAAAGGTGGGGAGCAGCACAGAATAAGGATGGGGACCAGAGTGGGATGGGAATGAGATGAGGAGCAGGAGGTGGATGAAGATGAGCACGAGGATGAGGATGGAAATGGGGATGGGGAAGGGAAAAGGCATGAGGATAGAGACGGGGATAGAGACAGGGATGGAATGAGCATGGGGCCAAGGGCGAGGATGGGGAAGGGGAAGGGAAAGGGCATAAGGATGGGGATGGAGACAGGGATGGAGACAGGGATGGAATGAGCATGGGGTCAAGGGCGAGGATGGGGAAGGGGAAGGGAAAGGACATAGGGATGGGGATGGAGACAGGGATAGAGACAGGGATGGAGACAGGGATAGAATGAGCATGGGGTCAAGGGCGAGGATGGGGAAGGGGAAGGGAAAGGACATAGGGATGAGGATGGAGACAGGGATAGAGACAGGGGTGGAATGAGCATGGGGTCAAGGGCGAGGATGGGGAAGGGAAAGGGCATAGGGATGGGGATGGAGACAGGGATGGAGACAGGGATGGAGACAGGGATGGAATGAGCATGGGGTCAAGGGCGAGGATGGAGATGGCGAAGAGAAAGGGGACAGGAATGAGGCTGTGGATGTGGATGGGATGAGGATGGGGACAGGTCCCTGACCTTCAGCACCCAACCCCAGGTCCGCAGCAAGGAGGGGACACAGAGCAGTGCTGGGGGGGACAAGGGTCTGCGTGTACACAACCCTTCCATGCACACGCGTGTGCGCACGCAACCCCTCCATGCACACGCGTGTGTGCACGCAACCCCTCCATGCACATGCATGTGTGCACGCAACCCCTCCATGCACACGCATGTGTGCACACAACCCCTCCATGCACACGTGTGTGCACGCAACCCCTCCATGCACATGCATGTGTGCACGCAACCCCTCCATGCACACGCATGTGTGCACACAACCCCTCCATGCACATGCATGTGTGCACGCAACCCCTCCATGCACACATGTGTGTGCACGCAACCCCTCCATGCACACACGTGTGCACGCAACCCCTCCATGCACACGTGTGTGCGCACGCAACCCCTCCACGCACACGCGTGTGTGCACGCAACCCCTCCATGCACACGCGTGTGCGCACGCAACCCCTCCATGCACACGTGTGCGTGCACACAACCCCTCCATGCACACGCGTGTGCGCACGCAATCCCTCCATGCACACGCGTGTGCGCACGCAACCCCTCCATGCACACGCGTGTGCGCACGCAACCCCTCCATGCACACACGTGTGCGCACGCAACCCCTCCATGCACACGCGTGTGCGCACGCAACCCCTCCATGCACACGCCTGTGCGCACGCAACCCCTCCATGCACACGTGTGCGCACGCAACCCCTCCATGCACATGCGTGCACACAACCCCTCCATGCACACGCGTGTGGCACACAACCCCTCCATGCACACGCGTGTGTGCACGCAACCCCTCCATGCACACGCGTGTGCGCACGCAACCCCTCCATGCACACGCGTGTGCGCACGCAACCCCTCCATGCACACACGTGTGCGCACGCAACCCCTCCATGCACACGCGTGTGCACACACAACCCCTCCATGCACACGCGTGCGCGCACGCAACCCCTCCATGCACACGCGTGTGTGACGCAACCCCTCCATGCACACGCGTGCGTGAACGCAACCCCTCCATGCACACGCGTGTGAACGCAACCCCTCCATGCACACGCGTGTGCGCACGCAACCCCTCCATGCACACGCGCGTGTGAACGCAACCCCTCCATGCACACGCGTGTGAACGCAACCCCTCCATGCAGACGCGTGTGCGCACGCAACCCCTCCATGCACACGCGTGTGTGCACGCAACCCCTCCATGCACACGCGTGCGTGCAC